>NC_085124.1:3750000-5000000 GCF_030269925.1 Bombyx mori
AAGCAATAAAAAAAAAAAAAAAAAAAAAAAAGAAATAGACCGAGTTTTTTTTAACTTAATCAAAAAAGTTTATCCCAAGATCTGCTCTCATCAATTTACAGGTGTTTACCACATCAAAGGTTACCCAACGAATGTCATTGATATTTTTAATGTTAGCGAATTGAAGAGCTACGTTGTGGATGTCAATTTGATTATTGGTGCCGGAACCTCCTTGGCGGATATGATGGAATTGTTTCTAAAGCTCTCCAGCTCCAACGAAGAATTCAGATATTTGAAACACTTTCATGATCATATGGATTTGGTGGCTCATATTCCAGTTCGTAATGTGAGTATTTTAATTTCTAAAAATAAATTACTTCAAATATTACCAAATATTAATATTATATACTGTAAAATTTTATGAAATAGCTATGTGTCTACAAATTTTTAATCATTCACGCATTTTCCCATTTGGCTTAATAATTATTAATAGAGGAATGATGCAGTAAATGTAAAAAATGGTGTCCTTATGTTTGTTGTATGTATTACGAATGTATAATAACTTAATAAGCAATTGATATATTACTGTAGAACATTTCGTACCCTCCTCAAGCATCAGAAACTGATCGAAGAGCGGGTATCGTTTCCAATGAAAATTTTTAAAGGATTTCTGGGCGACTTTTCTTACAAAGCGATCTTTGATTAATTTGTTCAATAAACCTGTCCCCATATCTTATAGCGGTGCATTTTATTGCTAATACAGGGTTAATGGTGTGAAAGATCAGTTCAGATGCTCATTGACCTTATTTATTCAACCAAATACATGTATTATCATCTTGGGTCTCTATAATTTTCAGATCGGAACCATCGCCGGTAATTTAATGCTGAAACACGACAACAGAGAATTTCAATCGGATATATTTTTACTTTTTGAAACTGTACAGGCAATGATCACTATCGGTACGACAGACTTTATTACTTTTAATTAGACTTAATATTTAATTATAAATAATAGACATATTAGATAAAATCTACTGATGTTTAATTATTGAATTTGATAACTATTTGACTATATTAGTATTTTCCATCAATTTATGATTAAATTTAATAAAAATAGTCATATTTAAAGCAGGATATTTTTAACTTAGTGCTGGATTCTGCTATCTGAAAGCCGAGAACGCTAAGATCCTTTATTTCTGGTATTATGTGATAGCCCGAGCGATTCTTGACTATGACATAAGGCTGGCCTCAATTTTATTTTATGATATCTACCTTTTATTGCAGACCACGTGACTGCTTCGGAGCCAGTTTCCGTAATAGAAATAACTTAACATTACATGCCTTACCAACAGCAATTACACAAACATAGTAATTCTTCATATACTATTCATAGCACGAGACTGAATCGTACCTTTATTGAAATTATCATCATCATCAAAAGCCCACAGTCGTCCACTGCTGGACATAGGCCTCTCCCAATCCACACCACTGAGCCCGGTTTGCGGCTCTCCTAATCCACTTCTTGCCGGCCACCCTGCGGAGATCATCGCACCACCTAGCCATAATATTGATAAAAACCTCTCCGTAATTTCGTGGTTAAGTGGATTTATTTAAATTAATACTACCGTACAAACCTTTCCGTAGCCTCGAGCGCAACAAAAGAAATTACGGTCACCCTCCCCGAATTCCTGGAAATGGAAATGAATGGTAAAATAGTACTAAACGTTATACTGCCACCTTTATCGAATAAATGTAAAATCAAAACGTTCAAGGTGAGTTATTTCTTAAAACGTCTCATTAAATTAAACAGAAAACTGTTAAATAACGAAACTATAGTAGCGTTATTTTGTCCGTGCAGTTTGGGTCATAAAAAATCGGAGCGGTGAAGCGAGTATTTCGCTCTCTCTTCCACTTACGAGCCTTATGGACGGGCCTAGTGATGCGCATTATTGTTGTCGATAAGCGTTATCGATAGTGTATTTAATTTTGTCATTTTGTGGGTTAGTGATAAAAATGAAAGAAAAAACACTAATCGAACACTTATACCACATATCGCCGCAGCAAGTTAACGAGAACGGCACAAATTAACACTTTTTAACTTTTCGAGATCTATTCTTGTTTCAGTGAAAAATTTTAACACATTGTTGATAACAACACGTGCAAATATTATTTTGAATAAATTCTGTCGTTTTGATACAAAACAAAGGAGTAGCCATTGTGTCACTAAAGAAATTCAGAGAACGAATGCATAAAAACACATTTCTCTTCGACATAATGTACTATAATTTGCAGGTAAGTACAAATGACTCATAACATAACAATGTCTCACCACCCTTCGTATACAGCCCCGCCGCCGTGTACCTGCCTTCGATGACTCACTTGTTTTTATCGATAATGACATTGCGTCCGCGCAACATGCTCACCGCCCTAGCCGGGCTATGTTTTATGACCAAAACTGCACGGACAAAATAATTCTACTATAATAACTAACTAAAATGTTCGACTTAACGATATCAGGCGCGTATCAAATCAGACAAATCACGAACACTAGACTTGTACATATAGGCATGTACATGTAGATAGGGCAGCTTGTATGAATGTAATGAAAGAAAATCACCCGTACAAATTTATTAAACGTACTCTATGTCACTGTACTTCTGACAATGTGTATGCAAAATTACACAATAATCGGTGGAGTAGTTCAGACGAGAAAGGGAATCAAACAAACAAATTTCCTTTTGTGTATTCGCCTGGATCACATCTCTACGTATTACACATGCGTATACCTCAGGAGCATAAAGAAAGGTAGAAACTAAACTGATTAATATTCTATAGCCAAAACAACAACAATAATGGCTGCTACAGGTTCCATTTTGTCGAGACTGGAAACATAATAGGTTGGTGGACTCACTCAAAAGCTCCTTCATGCATGTTTAATTTTTCGCATCTCGAGAGCTTTCCAAGCGGTTTTATTCACAAGATTCATAACCAGTTTTCAGCGTCGACACAGTATTTTACCATCATATTTTTTATCGTCTTAATTTTTTTTCCTTCACACCTAGTATCCCTTCGAGCCTCTACCAATGATGTGGAGTGTGCAGTAGTGTGTGCGTGTGTAGAGAAAGAAAAGGAAGACCCAACAATAACTGACTGGGAGACTTATAAAGCTATTATCATTGCTCATAAATATTACAACGTGATTTCCAAGAGTATTTTGTGACCCAAGCAGATGATTGCTTTGCGGCAGAAATAGGCGTAATGTTGGAAGTTATTGTTGCGGGGTCATACTTCGTCCTACTACCAGCAATCAAAATAAGACACATTCGACCCCCCTAAGTCACTTCTTGTAGGGTATCTATTTTAATGGATGTCAATTAAAAATACGGTAGAGACGGTAAAAGGAATAGAAGAAGGCAAGGGATGTGGGAGAATGAGAAAAGTTTAACAGCCGGTCCAAACTGAAGGACTACTAAATATTTATGCTAAATGCTGGCAGGAAGGAGCTGGGAGAGTTGCTAAAGATAGACAATAACGCACTGAACTGAGAGACATTCCGTAATACCTAGTCAGGTCATAAATTCTGTCACATGTTTAATGTAAAATAATTGAAACAAGTTTATTCATTATGTAACCATTCATATACCAAAATGAACTTAACAAAACATAGATTCTTATGACACTAAAGTTTATTCAAAATGACCTCCGTGATTTTGAATACAGGCCTTCAATCTGCGCGGCCAGTCGTCTATCGCAGCACGAACGAGGTCCATGTCAATATCGGCGGCTGACTTAATCAAGGATGTCTTGAGTGACTCCAAATTGGGATGAGGCTTTGAGCACGCCTTTTCCTCCAAGTGTTGCCATATCTTGTAATCTAACGGATTCAAATCTGGACTGGAGGAGGGCCAGTCTTCGTGCCGGATGAAGTCGATTTCACGCGCCGCCAGCCAGTCTTGTGTGCTCTTCGCTCTATCAGCTGGCGCCGAATCTTGTTGGAATACCCAGTGCCTGTTATTGAACATGCTATGAGAAACAGGTTCCACAAGGTTCGTCAGGACTGTATTTTGATACACAACTGCATTCGTTTTTACACCTTTCTCACAAAAATGTACCTCTGTTAAGCCCCAATAAGAAACTCCCAACCATACCATGAGCGAGGATGGAAAATGACCTCGTTGGACACGCGGAATACGGTTGCTCGCTTCTTCACTACTGTGTGCGTACACCTTATCATTTTGTTTGTTGTAGCTCTCTTTTACGGTAAAAATTTTTTCATCCGAAAAAAGAATTTCCCGATATTTTTTTCCCGCGTACCGCTTCAACAAAGCGCGGCATCTCTTCAGTCTCAGGTCCATTAGACGAGCATTCAAACGATGTCCTGTTTTTCTTCGATATGTCTTCACTTAACACCCTTTTCACCGTGGTTCTGCTTAACCCCATCTGAAGGGCCAACAGTTTCTGCTTACGTTTGAGATTTCTTTGAATTCGCGCCTTCACAGCTTTTATCACTGCTGGAGTCCTAACAGACCAAGGGCGACCACTTCTTGACCTGTCATCTACACTAGAGTCTTCATTGTATCGTTTGATGGTACGATAAACGAATCTTTTGGTTATATTCAAATTTTTCAGTATGTTAAAAATTTGAATTGGCGCCTAACCGCAACGATGCAACGCAATAACTGCAACACGGTCTTCTTTAAGCGTCCACTCCATGTTTAAAAATGAGTAAAATTCTAAAAGTATACATTTTTATTTTCATGAACAATTCGAAATTCGAATTCAATAAACTTTTTTGTGGCCAGCATTCTAAAAGAAAAGTTTTTACTGTGTGACAATACTTATGACCTGACTAGGTATATACAAAAAAATAAAACAATTAGTACCAAAAGTTGGATAAAGGACTCATTGATTGATTGATTGAAATAAAATAATATAATTAAGATTATTTTTCAGATAATGCCCAGATCGCAAAACGCTCATGCAGTTGTTAACGCTGGATTTCTATTTCACTTCAAACAATCAAAAAACGTACTGCAAAATGTATCTATTGTCTACGGAGGTATTTCGCCAGATTTCATCCATGCTTCGAAAACAGAGGCATTACTAATCAACCAAAATCCCTTTACCGATAAAACATTACAAATGGCATTGAAATCTTTGAATGAGGAGTTAAAACCTAAAGAAATGCCCCCTGAGCCGTCTGCGGCGTATAGAAAAATGTTAGCATTGGCTTTGTATTACAAGGTATGATAAATTTTGAATAATTATTCGCGTATTTAATACATTAGATATATATGATAGATATGATATATACATTTAGACTTTTTTCCCTAATTGACATTTAAAAATTACTATAAAATTTGAATAATAAGCCAACGTACTTCTATGTTCAGTAGAAAGCATATTAAGCTCTTGTAAGCTTTGAGCATAAATACCTCTTCTAGATCTTCCTTTAATACTAGCAATAATTAATCATTGTAACATATCTTTTGGAATTAAATCGGGTTTAAATCTTCAATAGGGAATATTTACACCAATGCAATTATCTGATAAACTATACATTTCTTCTTTATATGTTTCCAGGCAATCTTAAGTTTAAGCTCTGAATCAATAAATCCAATATACAAAAGTGGCGGGGAAGTTATAAAACGAAGTGTTTCACACGGCACTCAATCTTTTGAAACAGATAAAGAAGTGTGGCCACTGAATCAGCCGGTACCTAAATTGGAAGTACTAGTACAATGCAGTGGTGAAGCGGTGTTTGCAAATGATTTACCTAAACAATCGAGTGAAGTTTTTGGTGCATTCGTTACAGCAGACACAACGCCCGGAAGTATTATTAAGGATTTTGATACCGAAGAAGCTTTCGTAAGTTCAATAATGATTTCTTATATAATTATTTATTTTGATAATCATTAATAGTTTGCACGTGTCTATTAGTTTACTGACCCCAAGCGTTTTATATACAAAGATCCTGAGGTGAAAAACGAAATTTTAAGTATTGTTGAATTTAAACGAAGAATAATAACGTAAATAACGTAATATAATATAGGTAACGTAAATTTAAAAAAATACGCATACCTAATTACCGGTGTAGATTGTGCTATTAATTCAGGTGGTTTTATAATACCTTCTAGCTTATTTTTGTCACAAATTTGTGAAAAAGTAGGACATAAGCTATCCTTACCGATTTAAAAAGCGATACATATAGAATTTACTCATACTTAAATCTTAGCGGCTAGAGTTTTACTTTATTTTCTTGTATCTTTGATCACGTTTACTGCTCACCAATAATTCCATTGAAACTTTATATTTCCAGAAAATACCTGGAGTTATTGCTTTTTACACAGCCAAAAACATACCAGGCATTAACTCCTTTGTACCAATATCTATTCCATTTGCTATAGAAAACGAAGAATTACTATGCGAAAAAACAGTTAAATATTACGGTCAACCTGCAGCCATAATTGTAGCAGATAGAGAAAAAACAGCCAACAAAGCTGCTGGACTTGTCAAAATCAAATATGATTTTGTCAACAAAGAAAAACCCTTACTGACCATTGACGAAGTCCTCAATTCCCCCAAACGGAAAACTCTCGTAAGGCAAGATATGACAGTTCAGCCAACTGACTCAGGATCCGATATAAGCACTGTAATTGAAGGCTCTATGAAAATTCATGCACAATACCATTATACGATGGAAACGCAAACATCTGTGGCAACTCCTACTGAGGATGGCTTAGAGATTTACTCTTCAACGCAATGGCTCGATTTAACTAACATAGCAATCGCAAAATGTTTGGATATGCCCGTTAATAGGTGAGTAGTAGAACATAAATTGTTCCATTAAAAAACTGCTGTACTCAAATGCTTTTGGGCTGAATTTTCTGTTTAAATGAAAATGTCATAATATATCTTCTTTTTGCATTAAAAATGTACAATTTCCAAAAATATTCGAAACTGAGTTAATATACGGAATCATTTGGTATCACCAGTATTGTTCTCATAAATACTGTCAAAAGAGCGTAGTTTAGTTTTTTTTTTTTAATTAACCTATATTTTGACTGCTAATAACAAACAGGCAGATAATGTAACTGGTAAAAACTAAAAAATAAAAGTTGCAAAGAGGATTAATATTAAAAATATCATATGTTAAACCTTTAAAACACTCTCCTGTAAAATTTAGTAAGTTTTGAGATTATACAGTTTTAATTCGAGAAGATGATATCGTTCACGTTTAACTTACACATTTGAAACATCGATTATCTAAATAAAATATCTAACCTTGATACTTCAAAATGTCCACATATTAATGTTAGAGTATTTTTTTATTTTCAGTATCAACATCATTGTTCGTCGATTAGGCGGAGGGTACGGAAGTAAAATAACTCGCGCCAGTCAAATAGCTTGCGCGGCGGCCTTGGTCACCCGTTTCCTTGGGCGTACTTGTAGATTTATCTTACCGCTACAAACTAATATGAAAGCTATAGGCAAACGTATACCTACCAATTGTGAGTTTGAGGTGTGTATGTAAACCATCTATTAACCGCTTTTCTGTTTGATATTCAATTATTATCTGCACCTATAGAAGGTAGCTGGGACTATCCCCTCTACTAAACGGGGTAACCGTATTGAATATTATTCCCAAAATAACTATAATTACGCACGCAACTTGGAATAGTACAACCCGTATTATCAGAAACAAAGCACGATATTTTATTTATTTATTCAGTGACATAAATTAACATTCCTTCCTTCCAGTGCAGAAGTGACACCTTGTTGTTGAGTTGGGTGTAGTGTAGCACTTAAAAAATATCGTAGTAGAAAGATTTTATGTACATATTTTTTTAATAAGTTCAAGGCAGAGTGCACGTCCAAGCAAGACGTTAAAACTACCTCGAACTATTTTCCGACATGGCCTTAAGAATGATATATATGAGATACATTGTGAAATGGTACATTTCAGAGTTATAACAAGAATTTTCTTTGACAAAAAACTGTAGATTTGTAATTCTAAGTAGTAATAATTATTTTTCGAGTATTTGACCTTTTAGTTAGTCCCAATATAGGAAAACGCTAAATTTGTCTTGGCCAAAGAGATCGTTGAAAGTATTATGGACAAAGAAAATGTTAGATGCATCCTTTGAGTACTGAATAAAATTCATATCAATTAAACAGAAAATTATTAATTAATAGAATTAATAAATTATATTGAGCAATCTTGACAAGACTAAAAAAAAATTTTACTTTCAAAATTTTGCCGCCCTAAAAAATTTTCCGCCCTGGGCCCCGACTGCCCCTAGTATAGATTCACCACTGACCGAAGTACAAATCAAAACTCTCTTTAAGTAACACTTAAAATACTTACAGAGCACTTTACAGCTCGTAATTCGCTGCTTTTGTTTCGCTTCAGGTGATCGGTTCGCTGTTCCGATTCGAGTAGTCCCGATTACTAACTGCCTTCGTGTCATCTTTGCAACGCTTTTATAGTCGATACGACATCTCTATAATTATCGAGAACATTCTCCACAAGGCCAGACATTTCGATATGTGTTCACGCTATTGGATTATAGATGGCGTTGCACTTCTTTAGCGTTCTCGATTTTACCAGTTCTTTTGATATTCGTTTCTGCTATTCGACAATAGATGACGACACTCTTACCCGCGTAATACTATGAAACTATAGAGAAACAGCTGCTCTGGCCATCCAAGGTCAGATTTCTGCTGTGTATATCTTAATAATATTTTAGTTTACTTTTTAGATTGGCGTAAACAAAGCTGGTAGAATTCAAAATCTCAAAAATACATTTTATCAAGACGGTGGATGTTCCTTTAATGAAGTCCTCACCCCTCTAACAGTTAAACATTTCCAGAACTGTTACGATTCTAAGCGTTGGTTTATACAAAGCAACAGTGTGAAAACTGACAACGCTTCTAACACCTGGTGCAGGTCGCCATGTAAGTACTGGTGATTTTTTAATACGCTTTTACTAACTTCAGACGCAAATATGTTAGTATGTAACGGAATCTTTGAACATGATTTTGGATTATCTCGAAATTTGGCATACTTATAAAGGATGACAATTCAATATTTAAAAAAAAAAATCGAAAAATTTAAATTCAACTAAAAAATTAAAAATAAATAATAGTTTAGAAAAAGTAAAAAAATACGCTTTTACAAAAAATCGAACTAAAAAATTATTTAGTTGGATTTTATATAAAAGCGTATTTATTTATAATCCTATCACAAATATTATAGAACAAAAAACAGAGCCCGAATATCTCTAAAAATTATCTGACCATTATTGACAGTCTCAAGATTTATCATAATAAAATATATATACAAATACATAATACCTATATAATTTCTGAGAGCATTTACCTTTTTTCACAGATAATAATATGATACAACAACAATTTATCTAAGTAGTTGTTGACATATTTGTATATTTAAATACCCCTCTTCAGAGTTGAGTCATAAAATTAGTATCGTAGTGTTTGTTTTAATAAGCTCTCAGTATGTAATGTTTTGTAAAATTTACAATATTTCTTTATTTATTTTAAAATAGGCAGTACTGAAGGAATAGCAATGATAGAACAAATTATGGAAATGATCGCATTTTACACGAAAAACATTCCTTTGAATGTCCGATTGCAAAATATGTCTCAAGATAATAATCCTCTACCAGAGATGATAGATCAATTAATAATAGATGCAAATTACGATGAAAGAGTTAAAGAAGTTAAAAAATTCAATAATCAAAATCGTTGGAGGAAACGTGGAATAAATTTGCTTCCTCTGTCCTCTAATATAACATACTTTGGCTTATTTAACTGTATAATTTCTGTTTACCACGGTGATGGAACTGTCGTGATCACCCACGGTGGTATAGAAATGGGTCAAGGTATAAATACTAAGGCCGCCCAAGTCTGCGCTTATGCCCTAGGTATTAAATTAGAGAAAATAAGCGTAAAGCCAAGTTCTAGTTTCACTTCACCCAACAATATGGTAACCGGTGGCAGTATTGGCAGCGAATGCGTTTCATTCGCAGTCATGAAGGCGTGTAATGAATTAAACAAAAGATTAGCGCCAATAAAAGAGAAACTGAGCAATCCTAGCTGGGAAGAGCTAATTGTTGAAGCTAATACGGCTGGAATCAATTTACAAGTGGCTTCGGCTTTTTCACCTGTGACGGATGGGGTGAAACCATATGATGTTTATGCTGTTGGCATTATAGAAGTAGAAGTTGACATTTTAACCGGAAATCATGAAGTACTAAGAGTTGATATACTTGAAGATACCGGCAGGAGTTTGAGTCCTGAAATCGATATTGCACAGGTAATAAAAAAATTGACTTGATTGAGAACACCAAAAAGTCTGAAACCTTTATTTTACAATATCTATTTCTTTAGCGTTATTAATAATTTTATAGTAAAGTAAATTGTACGGTATTTTAAGAATAAATCAATGTTTCTACACTTTTTAAGATCTGTCGCACTACGAAGTGTTTATCCTTAATACGAAAATTAAAAGAACACTAAATAATTACAGATCGAAGGAGGGTTTATTATGGGTTTAGGATACTGGACTTCTGAAAAACTGATGTATGACAGCGCGACCGGAAAACTGTTAACTGACCGAACATGGAATTATAAGCCACCAGGAATCAAAGACATCCCAGCAGACATGAGAATATATTTCCGGAGGAACGCAAGAAACGAATTTGGTGTTCTGCAGTCGAAAGGTTAATAATTTTTGTTAAACTTGTGACCCAAAATACCCCATGAGCCCATGATCAAAATCACAACAACACAATATTTTGGAATATTTATAAAGTGATTTAGTCCGATGAGTATTAAAAGTTTTAAAGTGTAAGTTGATGTACATATAGCGTATTGTATTGCTTTTGGGTTTTGTTGTTTTTTGTGTAAACTTAAATTTCTAAATTTCTAATTTTTTCCTTTGTTCAAATTCTACTTATATGTGATTTTAATGATGGAAACTTGTTTGGTTATTATTTTAGCATTTTTTATGTTTGTTTTGTACCATTGGTTTCCCAAATAAATAAATCAAAATAATCATAAATGCCACCAAAAATCTTGAGACATGAGGTTAAGTTTCAAATTGTGTATTCCATTCCTTCAAACTGGAAGAAGTAAGACACTGAGCAGAAGAATTTATCTCAGTGTAAGCTTTGGTTTACAAGACAAATGGTTATATGCGAAAGTCAAAATTTACCTGTTTTTTTTTTTTGAATTATTACAATAAAATTAAATATGACTTCGTATTTTCTCAGCACGAACATGAGTTTTGTTAGACCCTTATAACTCTCCTGTCCAACTGTAGCAGTAAAAATGTATGGATTTTTTTGTTAATCTACTTCATAATTTTATACAGCAACTGGCGAACCATCGTTCTGTTTGGCGATAGGTGTGACCCACGCTATCCGTGAGGCCATAAGATCGAGTCGTTTGGACGCTGGATACGAAGATAAATGGCTAGATATCGGTTAGTTTATGTACTGTAATTGTTAAGGTTGAGAGTAAGAGAGAGAAAGTGGTGGTTAGCATGCAATGGTTTCTAAGAGAGGAAAAGCAATAGTTGTTTTGATTACAAAGAATTTCTGTCTATTGTTGCCCCTATATAACAACGTATTTGAAAATGGTTGCTATTGTATTCTATATAGCTATATAGCCATGAGCTTACGGTTAGTAACAAGTTAATATGCTTTTATTTTTTTATTGCTAATATGTTTGGGCGAGCTCACCACATGGTGTTAAGTGGTAACCGGTTCTCATAGACGTTATTGTCACATCTATTTTGAAGGTTCTTTGTCTCAGTTTTTACAGTACAACAGCTGCCCCACCCTTCAAACCGAAACGCATTACTGCTTCAGGGCAATAGGCGTGGTACCTACCCTTGCGGACGCATAAGACCCTCTACCGTCAGTAAACGTTATAATAAATAAGCTAACGTTTATTTTATATTTTCAAAATCACAAAGCTCCAGGATTTTCAAGTTCTTAATTTATTTTTCTTTACAGATCTGCCATTCACCGTGGAAAATATCTTCATGGCAGCCGGAAACGTAATAGAACATTTTAAATTAACGTAATGTCATGTCAGATGTTAAATGATTTAAAATTAATATAATAAAACAGATAAGCATCTACCTTGATTACTTAATCGGAGTAATTTCGGTAATTTTATAATATAACTTGTTAAAACTTGGAAACACGCGAGTATACATTACACTTTCGGCAAGAAACTCAACAACTCAAGCTCAACAAGAACTCTCTCGACTCAAAAGAAGCATCGTAATGAATTTACACGATCGATTCGGTCACATTGGTATTTTTTTTTGTCACACGGTGAAAAGTTTGTAGCAAAATTTATTCTATTACTGAATGGAACTAATTATTTCTCTTTAGCGTTCATACCAAATAAGAGTGTACTAGAGGCCCCGTAGTAGTCGAAATTCGACTATAATTAATTAGAATTGTAAGTTTGTACACTATTATGATTGTATTTATACTTCTATAATCACAATTTTCGCCAAAACTACACTATAAAAATATTAACAAAGACAAACAATATTTAATCTATTCTCAATTTGACAACAGATGTCAAGAACAAAAGTTTGACAATAAATAGTATGCATACGTGTTGCGTCAAATACATGGTATGTAGTGTGTGTAATGTTTTCTTTATTGATTTAATGTATATTTTATGCATTATTTAAAAAAAAATTAGCATTGTGCACTTCTTCTCTATATTTTCTATAAGTGTGAGAAATTTCATACTGCTCCATCCGCGCAATTTTCGTAAAAAGGGATACAAAGTTTTTGCTTCACGTATTAATATATAGATTATGTAAACATTGTACTGAGGTACCAAATTCGCATTTAAATGTTGATCTCGTTGATAGCTCTACCTGGAAAATAGTTTCAACGGATATTGTACAACAACCTTCAAACCCTAAGAAAAGGAATAGCTATCCGACTCCTTTTATGCTATCCAAATAAGAAGCTACTTTACAAAACTTACCCTTGCTAATTAACAATAAGGACTGAATTTGCATAAATTTAAAATTGTTTCTAGAAAATACTCTTGTTTGGCGCATGAGTTTCTGGGTGGTATTCAAGTACGATTTTCTCGGTAATATTCAATTTGAGTCTAATTTTAAATTGGATTTGTGTGTCTTTTTATTTACAAATTTAAAACACTAGCTTGTACGTGTGTGTCAGCTCTAGATGAATATACTCACCTTCTCGTACGGAGAAGTTACAAGATACTTTGTTTTATTTATTTTTTATTGCTTAGATGGGTGGACGAGCTCACAGCCCACACAGGTGTTAAATGGTTACTGGAGCCCATAGACATCCACAACGTAAATGCGCCACCCACCTTGAGATATAAGTTGTAATGTCTCAAGTATAGTTACAACGGCTGCCCCACGCTTCAAACCGAAACGCATTACTGCTTCACGGCAGAAATAGGCAGGGTGGTGGTAGGAGTGGGTAATATCGGTTTTGCCGCGTATCGAATCGTATCTATATATCGAGGATCAATATCGGATATTGAATCTATATATTTTCTGAATCTGTATATTGATGGATGCTAGTAGATTTTTCGATTCATGATATTTGAGATTTGAAACAATACGCTGATATAATATCGTAGTAGATATAGATTTAAGTCAAAGTTATACGGTTGGTTTTCTGATATCAATATATAATATGATCTTAAAGTAATAAAAAGAACATGAAAATAAAAATTTCAAAAAAACTTTCTTTCGTGCTTTTACCAGGCTTAGGACTGGCTACATTATTTTCAGTTTTTAGTATTTTGTGTCTTAATTTAAAATTACAAAATATACCAAAAGAGTGTAGATTTCAAAAGTTTAATACAAACACAAGAAATAAACTCAATTATTTGGATTCAACTAAAAATAGAAAAATGTGTACTTTAAAAATCAAACAAAAAACTTTTAAGTATTTATAAACACTTGTCCAAAAATTCTAGTTCAAGGTCAAAGCGCGTGAAATTAAATTCAACGATGCAAATAGGCTATACTGCATTCAAGTTAGGGTCGAAAGTTGAAACTTCTTTCCTTAATTGTATCCTGCTGATACACTAAGAATAATCTACAGACATATGGACTTAAATATAAGGTTTACAATTGTATGGATAATGCCTGTTTCTGTTTCATTCATCACATGATATCCCTATCGTGCGCTCACTCACTCTGGCCGATTCGATACGAACCAAACGAATATTTCTAATATTAACGAATCGGTACGATATGCCGATGCGCATCACATCGAGCAATATCGTGTATCGGCTGATATCGAAATATAGATTTCGATTCACGAATCGGTCCGATATGGCGATGCGCATCACATCGAGCAATATCGTGTATTGGCTGATATCGATATATAGATTTCGTGCGGGGCGATATCGGATTCAACGATATTGCTGCGATATATAGATATTGAATCTATATACGATTTATATCACCCACTCCTAGGTGGTGGTACCCACCCGCGCGGACTCACAAGAGGTCCTGCCACCAGTAATGTACAATACATACACAATATTACAATTCGATTGCCGTAATCGACTTTGAAAAATGGGGCTTAAGTATTTTATTATATGCATGGTGAATTGATGATATATCTTAAACTCAAGCGGATATACATGTGCTAGTTTGTCTTATAATAGAAAAAAGAACCACAAACTTGCTAAAACTTGATTCAAATTTGCTGCAATGCTGTATTAATTCGCGGTCATCTCAGCCTGTCTGCTGTCCACTGCTGAACATAGGCCTCTCCAACTGATGTCCAGTGCGGCCGGTCCGTTGCCACCTGCATCCAACGTGACCCAGCAATTTTCATCAGGTCGTCGGTCCATCTGGTAGGTGGCCGTCCCACACTGCGTTTGCCAGTACGTGGATTTAATTTAAATTAATTCGCGGTGACAACGCTAAATTAATTTTGTACTATTAGTTCCGGCGGTCAATTATAAGATAGATGATCAGTAATAAATTTGTCTGTTCGATCCATTTAACGTTATTTGAGTCGGCCTGTGAATCGTAGGTGAACGTTTTGTTCAGAAAATCTTATAACAGGATTCGTTTTTAAGCAATGGTTAAATTTTGTGACCGGATGTTTGGGTCAACGTTTCGTCATTCCATATATTAGACACGCGGGATGGGTATGTGTTAATTGAATCCACGAATTAAGCCCTCGAAATTCCCTTTTTTACGTGTCAAAGCTACAAATTTGTCCGTTTCTAAAGACTTTTCCATTTTGATGAAACTATTATTATCAGCTTGAGATTTTTATTAAAAACTTCGTTCCGTCGTAGACTTTGTTATTTTTTAATAATTCAACTTGTTAACTTTAGCTATTCCTGAGAAAAACGGTTTTGAATCTCGGAAAAACGAACGAACAGTAAATTGTTCCTACAAGCGTTCATTTATTTTCATTTTGAAGATCGGAACCTTAAAAAACTCGTAAAGTCTTGACACACAAATAAATTACAGATAATACTAAGAATTTTTACATCACAACGATCAAAGTTTATTCTTATTTAAAACTAGCTGACTTGACAGACTTCCTAGTGCCTCAATCGATAAGTAAAAGACCTAAACTTTTTTATAAAACAAACTCAAAACAAACAAAAGGAATCCGTCCGACGGGGGACACATCAAAGGAAAAACAAAATTGTTATTTATATTTAATTCCGAGCGTTTTCATATTTATTTACCTTTTAAACTTTCTCTGGACTTTTACCAATAATTCAAGACCAAAATTAGCCAAATCAGTCCAGCCGTTCTCGAGTTTTAGCGAGACTAACGAACAGCAATTCATTTTTATATATATAGATAGATAAGATTTAATTTAACCTTATCTTATTCTGAAATCGAAATTCATTGCTAGCTCACGGACTGCTTATCACCTTTTTTTTAATCCCTGTAGGCAGACAAACTAAGACCTACTCGATGAAGAGTGCTAACCTTGGCTCTTGGACGTGAGCAATAGCAGAGACACAACCAAATCGGTGCCTATTGTTGAGCACTATCCACAAACCACGTTTGAAGTTGAGCATCATTCAGGCCCTTATGTGACCACTTCGCAAAAAGCGGACCGTAAGACTAAATAAATGAAATGAGAAACTAGCCTAAAGCACAAGACTCACGGTGTATCAAGCGACACGAATTCTATACCTAGTTTTTACATTACGTAACTTGTTATGTATTCCCTAATAACTACCAAAATGATGGAATAACGTTGATAAGAAAAAAAAATTTCGAAATCAAAATTATATTCATAATATATCCAAACACCCACTGAGGTTGTTCATTAAAGACATATTGCAATAGTTTACATAACACATTTGAAAACAAATTAGTTATGAAAACATAGTCAATGTCCTTATTTGGAATAAATGTCTAAAAATAAGTTTTACCTATTTAGTGTTACTTCAATTATTATATAATAATTTTAAATCACTGAAAACTTAGACCATCTTTTCTTTTTCCGCTTCAATTCTATTAAACATTTATTTACATTAGATTATTCTGTCGATACGTCGGCATGTGTTTGTATTTATTCAGCTAGATAACGGTGACTCTTATCCAAGCGAACTTTGTTGGATTATTGATTAATAGCTTAGGCTAGCTTGCTACATCGCGCAACAAGAAGTCAAGAACTTCAACACTCGAGAACGCAACGCAACCTCGCTCATGCGTCCTCATCACAAAAACTAACCGACAATTATTTTTTCTAGCCTTTGAGATCTTCGGACCGTGAAATGGTGTACGTACTACATATCATTACAAGTAAATTGAGTGTAACAGGGAACATGCCATTATATTTACACCAACTATAAATAAAAAATAACAACAGTTTCACTTACTCACTTACATAGAGTAGCTACGTACATTATTAAGTATTTACACTATAATATATACTATATTGTACAGTATATATTTAATGTTGCAGAAGTTTTAAAAAAATTGCGAATTAATGCTATCCACTAAAAAAAAAACAAATTTTGGTATGCATCTGTATTTGTATTTAGATAAGGATAAAATAAAATAATTACAAAAGAGAAATTCAGATTCTTTCAGCAACAGCATCACTTACGGACAAATTTGTATTCTTTTTTTATTGCCCTTGTAGGCAGGCGAGCATACGGCCCACCTGATGGTGAGTGGTTACCGTCGCCTATGGACTTCAGCAATGCCAGGGACAGAGCCAAACCGCTGCCTACCGAAAATAATTAAGAAACTTATGGGTTTAGATATAAATAGTCGTGGTGGCCTAAAGTATAGACGCCCGGTGCAATCGTATCAAACGATGTATCGGTGCTCGAATCCTGCAGGCAGGTACCAAGTTTTCTGATTAAATACGTACTTAACAATTGTTCGCGATTGACTTCCACGGTGAAGGAATAACATCGTGTAATAAAAATCAAACTTGCAAAATCATAATTTGCTGGTGGTAGAACGTCTTGTGAGTCCGCAAGGATAGCTACCACCGCCCTGCCTATTTCTGCCGTGAACCAGTAATGCGTTTCGGTAAGGGTGGGGCATCCGTAGCAATATAAAAACTGAGACCTTAAAACTCATGTCTCGAGGTGGGTTACGGCATTTACGTTGTAGACGTCTATAGATTTCGGTAACCATTTTACATCGGGTAGGCCGTACGTTCGTTTACCTGTCTACATAACAAATAAAAAATTAAAACGCCGCTTTTTGATTCAAAACAGTAACATAGAGTTTTTTAATATAAATCCCTCGCATGTGAAACAGAACACAAATTCAGTATTTTTGGTAGTATCTGCATTTATCTATATATTAATACGTGAAGCAAAAACTTTGTATCCCTTTTTACGAAAATTGCGCGAACGGAGGAGTATGAAATTTTCCACACTTATAGAGAATATAGAGAAGAAGTGCACAATGCTAATATTTTTTAAAAATAATGCATAAAAGATACATTAAATCAATAAAGAAAACATTACACACACATACCATGTATTTAACGCACACAGGCATGCATACTATTTATTGTCAAACTTTTGTTCTTGACGTCTGTTGTCAAATTGAGAATAGATTAAATATTGTTTGTTAATATTTTTTATAGTGTAGTCTTGGCGAAATTTGTGATTATAGAAGTATAAAATACAATCATAATAGTGTACAAACTTACAATACCAATTAATTATAGTCGAATTTCGACTACTGCGGGCATTTCTAGTTTCAATTAAGATCTGATATCCTAATATCAGCATGTACATACAATACCTGATTAACCGCAAAACTCTCCCGGTAATTTATAAAATTGTTGCTAACTTTAATGTTTTTTAAACGTGTACTCTATAAATTCATAAAGGTTAAATTTTATTAGGGTCTCCCGTGGTATCTGCGGTAATTCATTAATTTCAAACTTTAGCTGATTTACAAAAATAATGGGGGATGCACACCTGCGTATTAATTTCATTTTCATCTTAATGTTAAATCTCTTGTTTGCGTTCACAAATTTTATCGGTCATTCTGATTTATAGGTCATTTATTACTTAAAAACGACTCATGAAGGTGAGTTTTAAACATTTTAATGGTTAAAATTGTATGGAACTTTTATGATTTACCAAAGTGAATGTAATTTTTTTCCGGAATGTGTGGTGATCGAAAATTATCAGTGACCTTTGATGTTCTTGCTTAGAAGCAAATCTTTTTCTACGCCTATAACGTAAACAATTTCGTTTTAACAGTAAACGTATTGCTAAAAAGCTTTACAGCCACTAAGCTTTTTTTGGGGAGCTTAGCATCCCTTCTTACTAACTTAGATGGGCAATCAACCTCCTGCATTCAATCAACGTATGTTGAAAATTTACAGGCCAAATACAAGATCTATAGAGTACTTCAATATATCTATACATATATAAATTTCAGAACTACTGTACTACGAGATAGTATGAAAGTAAAAGTAAATCCACATCTATTTCTTTTTCAATCACTAATTTAAGGCCACAATCGTGAAACCGTTACGTACTGATTACTGGAGCCCATAGTCTAAGCAGTAGGTAGAAGTTTGAACTGAATTTAATAAAACAACATTTTATCAAATGCTCTTCATCCAAATTAGTCGACTTCAAATTAATTATGAATCTCTTGCTGTCGGATCGTCGCGTCCGTTCAGGGGGGCTCGGAAAGGGCCTTTTTTTATTGCCCTTGTAGGCAGACGAGCATACGGCCCATCTGATGGTGAGTGGTTACCGTCGCCCATGGACTTCAGTAATGCCAGGCAGAGCCAAGGCGCTGCTAAGCCGCTATCTACTCTGTGCCCGAACTTGAAAACTCCCTGTCTTTTGAGGCAGGGGTGATGAATTGTTGGCTTGATCCATATGTGCTAGCTGGATGATAATGGGAGGGTCGACTTCTTTCTTCAGTCTTCTCTCTTCGGCTTCCTCTTCATCTTCCTTGTCGTCTTCCTCGGGGCGGGCGCTACTCTCCTCCATTTTTATAGTTATAGGAATAGTTAGGTTTATTGTAGATTACAGAACAACTAAATGAGGTACCTGATACCGAGCCCAATGCAATGTATTGAGAGAAGTTACTCCTACTATATCCAGTATTTAAGGCATGATTTCTTGACGAAAAGACCACATCTGCCAAACCAGATTACAAGTCCCATACCAAAACAGTTGATATGCTTTGTTTCATTTTAAAATTACCGACAAATGAGATACGGTTTTAGAAATACCACCGAATTTAGTACTGTTAATTGATGATGTAAAGATTAATAATTTACCGTGTATGACCCTTGAACCATCTCGGATCTTCCATGGTCGTGTCAGAAAACGACCTTTCTATTACTTGGCAACCGCTTTTGGAAATAGAATTGATTCACCAACTTGACCAAAATTCTAATTCTCATCTGATCGTAGTTAATTAATTATCTATAAATAAATAGACAAAAACAAAAAAACGAAGAACCATTTTCTTCTTTGTTTGATTATTGGATTATTAAGTATTTATTTGAAGTAATTGAAAATTGCAAATTTAACCGGCCGTTGTTCTTGACCATGTGCCGAACCTCCTACGAGGTGGTACAGTTGGTATGTGGGAGAGGTCCGCAGACGTTAGCAGTGGACTGCGGACCCAAGGGATGAAATTTAGGGCCCGCCTCACGACTCCCCTGCACTCTCGCCCAAGCGTCCAATCTCCTACGAGGCCCGAACCCGGATAGGGCAAGGGGGTTGCTGCAAACAGACAGCGCAGCTCATCCCAAGAACGTTCTGCTGAAAGAGCCTTCTAGGCGAAGAACGAAGGCTCAGAAACGAAGAGTTTTTTTTTGTGTTATTAAAAACGTGTATATGAAACAGAAATAACCACCCCCAGGCCCGGAATAGTAACTCTATAATTTGTAAATTTCGCAATTTGCACATATGTCGTTAAATTGAACAAAAAATCGATCAGCTGAAGAGCCACGACCATTATCTCTGACCTTTAGTCCAACTGTTATATTCACGGCGTTAAAATTATCGTCTTGACTGAATAATCAATAGACCTTAACCCGTCCAAGCGACTTCGCATGGAAGAAACTAGTAGGTGCATAGCGTAGTTTCATTGAACAATATTCTGTATGAAAAAAATATTATGGCTGTGACAAATTTCGTTGTTACATTGGAACTGTAGACTCACATTACGACCACTTAGATCTAAGGGGTAGAGATGAGGAAATGAATTAAAAAGCCAATTGAAGATTCTAATACGGATGGACGATAGTAAATTAGGAATAGTAACGTCAAGAGATGAAGAATACTGGACGGTGGTAGCGCGTTATAACCAGGGACGTCTTAAATTAGGCTGGGGCCCTTGGGCACACAAGGATTTGAGGCCCTTTTGGAAAGTAAAATAAGATTTTTTTACTGAGTATGGCCATTTATCATAGAGTATGATATAATATGTCATTAATGATATTAGAATGCTGCTGGTTATTTGGTTACGATTACGTTAACGGAAACCGTCATCGTGATCGCTAGATGGTGTACTCAGTAAATTAGGTAATTTGCGTTCGGAAATATTATTAATTAGTGCAGTAGGAATAGTCATCGATATAATGGCGTAGTATATGACTTAAAAATACCTTCTGTGAAGGTTACTGATTTGTAAAAAAATTGTAATGTGCCCGACAAAAATGTTTTGAAAATAAATGTGTGAGAGAAATTGTGGGTCCTTCGGGCCCCCCTGAGAATGGGGGCCCTGGGCACGGGCCCCGTGTGCCCTTATGGTAAAGACGGTATTGGTTATAACCCTGTATTTTTTTTTTTTTTTATGTTAATGCACTGTCGATTGCACCTATAATTGAGGTGACATCTGCCATGAACTTTTGTCAATTTGTCAATGTTTTGTATTGATGATCACTTTGTTGGTGCAACTTAATAAATAAATAAATAAAATAACCACGTACTGGTTGCGACCACTATCATAGTTATATCTGTAGCAGCTTGGCTCTGTTTAGACAGGCGTCCAGTACTGTGTAGAACAGTAAGACTTCTTTCTGTATTCTCCGAAACTAATCTGTACATACACAGATTTTGGTTTTAGTTCTATTGCGTGATAGACTTGGCAGATCGTAACCTATTGACAAAGTGGTAGTTGTAGGTAGGTGACGATGACGGAAGAACATGAGCGGGATACAAGGCGAGGCATTTCGGTGGAATAAGCTACCCACGCGCTATTCTCAATCAGTGAAAACCATATGCTTTTGATTGTATAACTTGTTTTTTTTTATAATTGAAGGAGTACTGGTAACCCGGAGGACTTTCCAGTTTCACCAGGACAGGTGGGCGAGCAAAGGTTCAGCCAGGAGGGGTGGAATTATCTAACGGCTTCCCAAGTGCCTCCGAAGGAGACCTAACAACTCAAGAGCAGCTGCTTCGCGAATGAATCTACTATCGGATTGGAATCGCGACCTGCTGAAAAGATACGAGAAACACGGCCGGCTGAATGGGTTGCTACGGCTTGTATTAAAATATATGTCTTCTTACTGGTGGTAGGACCTCTTGTTAGTCCGCACGGGTAGGTACCACCACCCTACCTATTTCTGCCGTGAAGCAGTAATGCGTTTCGGTTTGTAGGGTGGGCCAGCCGTTGTAACTATACTGAGACCTTAGAACTTATATCTCAAGATGGGTGGCGCATTTACATTGTAAATGTCTATGGGTTTCAGTAACCACTTAATACCAGGTGGGCTGTGAGCTCGTCCACCCATCTAAGCGATAAAAAAAAAATGTGTCATTAAATAGATTTTTTTTACTGGACACTATGCTATGTGGACGTTCAGAGACGGTCTTTGCTCAACTTTTTTATTTAATGTTATTAAAAATTTTGTACGAACGGTAATTATTCGATATTATTTATAAATATACTTATTACTTATAGTTGTACTGCGAAATCGTTGTTATACGAATAGCCACAGGGGATCGTAGCAGGGTCGAGCTTTTTAAAAAGAAACTTTAGCGCAGTGACAATCATTAAAATGGTTGAAGCTTCATGTCGGTATTAAAGCATTGGTATTTCAGTTGAATTCAAAAAGCGCTGATGTGAAATGTAAATGCACATTCTATTTCTAATCATTCGGGAACACAATTCATGCTATGATATACTTCCATAGTTGACTATTAGATAATCTGAATACATATCATACCTATATATCAAAGGGTTTTTTCATCATATTGATATGTACTAAAAATGTATCGAGCTCACGCGATATCACATCACATGAAAGACACTGTATTTTTGGGCTACGACGGTGCACTATACTGGGTGTGAGGAGACCGCTTCCGAAAACGAAGACAGACGATAGTACTAATGACCTTTGATGATGAAGTTGTAAATAAGTATTTGTGCGCTCGCGCGAGTCTGTGCCGCGCCGCGCCGCGTCCGCGCGTTCGTTGACCCGAGCATCAGCTGTTTTTGATTTTGTGTTTCATTGCTGGTTTTTATTTTTAGTAAAGTAATGTATTTTTTTTATGAAACCATCATTTCATTTAGCTTCACTAACATGATGGAGCGTAAATAATGCTAATAAAACTTTTTAAACATATGATTTTTTTTTGTCAGGATCAATTTTTTCCCGTCCCATCATCAAAGGTGTCATTAGTATTATAGTCTGTCTTCGTTTTCGGAAGCGGTCTCCTAACAACCAGTATATTTTTTTTTTTTTATCAAAGCAGCATTAATTCAACTAATTTTGTTTAGTTTATTACGACGCGAACGAGACAACACTAATTAATACGAAAAAATAATTAAATTACGAAGCAAAATAGCCGGGTAATTATAAAAACGAAGACGACCGGTACACAATGATATAATTAGCATCCAAGTAATAATTACTCTGACGTTTTTTAAGGATTTTTCTTTACTTTTTTGTCCAATTCTAAATTTCACACGACTTCAAGTACCGATTATAAAACTGACGTAAGAGTTAAGTATACAATAAAAACTAACAATTTCGGTATTTTCAAATCGTATAAAAGCTATAGGTGAATCCGTACAAAATCAAGTAATTTAAACCAACTATGTATATCTATAAAAATTAAATTAATATATTTTTTGTATGTATTTTGTTTGTAATCTATGTGTTCCTAAGCCGTTGTTTGGATTGTGATGAAACATTTGTTGTTGGCATTCCAGGGTATGTTTAGTCTAATTTAGTGTAGTTACAAGAAATCAATATACATTGTAACTATACTTGAGACCTTAGAACTTACGAGGGCGGCACTGAAAATTTCGGGAATTAACGAAGTGATACAACATTACTATTTAAAAATGTATTTATTGCTTTTCGAAGTATTCTCCGCGAAATTTGACACATTTTTCCATACGATGGAACCAATCATTGAAGCAATCATTCCATTCAGAAGTTGGGGTCTCCAAAATGGCCGTTTTGTAGGCGTCCACAGCTTCTTCAGGTGATGAAAATCTCTGTCCACGCAATTTATTCTTTATTTTAGGGAAAGTATAGAAATCATTAGGGCTTAGGTCGGAGCTGTACGGCGGATGGTCTAATAATTCTATGTTTTCTTGCTCTAAAAACTCTTTTGTTCTGTGCGCGGTGTGAGAACTCGCATTGTCGTGATGGAGGATGATGCGGCGGTTGCAGTTCTCTTTACGGAGTTCAGAAACGACCTGTGGCAAACAAATGCTAGCATACCATTCTGCATTAACCGTTCTTTGTCCCTCAAGAGGAATGGTAACATGGCCGGTTTTGGAGACAAACGTGGCCACCATTTTTTTTGCAACACTCCGTGAACGAACAATTTTTGTTGGCTTTAACTCATTTTCGAACACCCAAACTCGTGACTGGTTTTTTGTTTCGGGTTCGTACGCGTATATCCAGGATTCGTCACCTGATACAATGTTTTATTCAGCATTTGAGTATCCTGCTTGGAATCTTTCGAGAGTTCTGACGCACCAAGTAACGCGAGCCGCTTTTTGCTCTTCACAGAGCGAATGCGGTATCCATTGGGAAAACAACTTTTTTACACCTAATTGTTCATGCAATATTATTTGTATTTGACTCATGCCAATGTCTAAAGTTGCTTGAATTTCGCGGTATGTCACATGTCGATCTTCCTCAATCAGCTTACGCACAGCATCGACGTTTTCTTGGGTGACTGCAGTTTTTGGACGACCTTGACGGGGATCATCACTGAGCTTGACACGTCCACGTTGAAACTCAGCAAACCAGCGATAAATTGTGATTTTGGATGGGGCTTCATCACCAAATGCAGAAATCATCCGGTCAACACACTGTTTCTGTGTTAAACCACTTCGAAAGTCATAATAAATCATCGCTCTTGAATTTTCTCGAGTCAATTCCATTTTCTCAACGACTAAACAAGTTTGACAAAACCTCGTGACAAGACTGAGAATCTTTTTTTAAATAAATAAATGGTATTCGATTTTTAAAACCAAGGACTTTTCAATTAAAAAGATTTTAATATGACAGGAACAGTGGAAATATTCCATTCCCGATACTTTTAGTGCAGCCTAGTATCTCAAGGTGGGTGGCGCCTTTACGTTGTGGATGTCTATGGGCTCCAATAACCACTTAACACCAGGTGGACTCTACCCATATAAGCAATAAAAAAAAATTTTTTTTTTTCACATTTTCTCATTACAATACAATATTCTGTTTAATCGAGTTATAATCAAAACTTAATTGCGTGTCTATTATTGTGATATGGTCATGAAAGCTGTCAATTATTGGAAGCCTCAGATATATATAATAACAGTAAAAAGCGCGAAATAAAACCATAATAATAGCTTTAAAATTGTGTTTTTGATTCGCAAAACCGAAGAAAATAGAATCTATTTACTTTGACGATCTCAAATTTTGCGAATTAATTTTTGGGCAAACGTAGTATGAAGCAATTAGTCCAATAGCATCAAAGTGATTGCGAACCCAATCTCGACAACCATTTTTACACTTTTTCTCTACTTGAGATCTGAAATATGGCACCAATTTTGACAATGTAATTGTCAATAAGGCTTGTTATTTTCCCATTCTTTGCAAGTCTAGAATGAGAAATAAAAAGGCAAATTACTCTTATTCTTATACAAAAAGCGTAAATTTGTAATACGTAGCATGTACATTAGAGGAAAACCTTATTAACATTTACCCTTGAAGTTTATAATTCTAATACTTCTAGCAAAACTCTTTCTGCTTATAATAACGAAATAGAAAAGGATTTATCTAATAAGTTAATCAGAACAATAAATTTAATTAAGTTTGAAAGAAATGTAACTGAAGTAAATATAGATATAATAAATATTATTATATCATGTACGAGGCATTGCCGAATTCCAAGACTTAGGACTAAGGTAGTACTAATAATGGCACGACAGCACAAAGAAATTAGAATAACAAAACTATATTCCACTTGTTATTGTGTTGCGCGCAATGTATTTCAATGAACGCCCTTGGTTAACGAACTTAAGTGAAGCGGTGCGTCATCCATTGCTGTTTCTCTAAAAAAACCTCTTAGTTCTGCTCTAAGCCTGTCGTAGGTATCTAATTCTATTATAATATTTTTGCTACGAAGACTTCCGACCCCATCACTCGAAGTGAGCGAAGGACCTTTTGCGATAACTTTTTGATAACTATCATAAAATATAATTACGGTTTCTGCATAAAGGCTATCGTATAAAGTTGTTTTTCTATATATATTTCTTCTGTGCGTGTGTTTATTACTGAACTCCTCCTAAACGGCTGGATTAGATTCACAAATCAGCCCGGCAAATGGCGTTGCAAAGATAAATAATCTAAATACCCACATTTAGATTATTTATCTTTCCTAGAAATAAATTATATGGCAAAACAACATTTGCCGGGTCGCCTAGTTTCCTAATATTTTCGGCAAAAACGCAACCCTAAAACAGACATCATTTACCTATCATTAGGTCATTTGTTAAATTATCAACATATCTCCGTAATGACATGGCCGATTATCGCTTACCGTGATTGTGTACCCGAAATTGAGTGTTTCCATTCGTCATTAAAATTAACTTCATGTTATTACTAACGTCAACAAATAGACGACTTGCAACGGTTTGTTAGAAAATGTGACATTTATCAGTGTGATCCGACTCCGGCTGCAAGTGTTGTAGAAATTATACAAGTGCTAATCATATATTAAACGCGATGAAAATTTGCTTTCGAATTAATAATAAGCATTTTGAAGGTAAGCGTCGTATGGCAGGACTGATGTTTATTTGTATCTGGAAACTATTTATTTGAAACCCTCGAGGGATAAATATATTGTCGCAAAAACAGGCATCGTATTGATAAAATAAGTTTTCTGTAAAACTTACGAGCTCTAATACATTTGCATAATAGTTGTTCCGGAGAGATTTACCGACTGATATAAAACCAATTATACTTAATGAAACTGTAACTGTTTGCAAATATGACCCTATTTCGCCATAGTATCTCTTAAGTTCTTTTTGCATCAAAATTACTATGTACAATAAATAACTTCATAGATCTCACTGTAGCACTGTAGCACTTGGCACTTTAAAAAAACAATACTTAGTCGTATTGATTCAGAGTGGCTACTTAGATTTGATTTAGTTTCATTGTTAAATAGTTTACGGGAATATTAATTATCATGATAAGTAATTCTCCTACGAGCAAACTTCTATGATTTGGAATACTTGATTCCATGTCCAGTGGACGGCAAGTTTGGTCCTGATGTGTCGCTCAACGAGTTCATCAGGAATGTGGCGGAACTCCGAGGTACGAAGGCGATGTGTCACGAGGGCGGCTGTGGAGCCTGCGTCGTCGCCGTCAGAGCAGCGATACCGCCCAACAACGAAATGAAGATATTCTCAGTCAATTCTGTAAGCTATCTACATTCTGTAGCATATTCTTTTATTTGTAAGAAAAAAAAATCAGTAAAGTATGTTTTAATTCATTTAACATTGATGATGTGACATGTGATGATGATGATGATTCATCCGACCGATTTCGGCCATGGCGACCGCTTTGACTCCTATCCGTCGATTTGGCGCTCGTGCGCTCGAAGATGGCTTATACAGCCTATCTTCGCGGCAAAACTCCTTGCGCATTGAGGGCACGTAAGCACGCCGTTCTTATAATTATAGGTTATGGAAGCAGGAGGGCGGGCCTTCAACTGGTCGCGTTTGTAATCAAGGTCAAGTTTACGCTGATCCTCGAACTCGCGTACTTGGCTGTTCACCATCCTGCGCCATTCTAGCCGCTGTGCTGCCAAGTGTGATGTGACATGTAACTACATTGAGACCTTCGAAATTACTAGCTGTACCCGTCCGCTTCGCTGGGCATTTAAAATTAACATTATTATTTCTCACCCCCACAAAGATTCTCATCATTAACGCCCCCGCAACTGGTGTAGGGAGTCCAACACACATATAAATATTAGCCTATCCATTAAGTACATATATTTTCTACATGGATACCAAGTTTCAAGTCAATCAGATGCATGGTTCAGTAGCTATAATGGAACATCCGTAAAAACCACTGTAGAATTATATATTAGTATAGATGTCTCAATGTGGGTGGCGCATTTACGTTGTAGATGTCTATGGGCTCCAGTAATCACTTAAAACTAGGTGGGCTGTGAGCTCGTTCACCTATCTAAGTAATAAAAAAAAGCCAAAATTAGCTGTATACAAAAAAACATACGTTCTGAATAAACATTTTCTTCTGTTTAATATTAAGGCAGTTTAAACAAGATTTTCTGTTGTTTTTCTAACAAGAATAGCACCTTTTAATTCTTATTTAATAATATGAGAATATTGAATTTACATCAATGTAACCTTGATAATTTTGTTTAATGATTTGAATAGATTATCTATTCTACTTGGAAACAAAACTATTTTTTTTTAGTGCTTAGTGTCGGTGCTTTCGTGTCATGCATGGGAAATAACAACAGTGGAAGGATTAGGAAATAGGCTTACCGGTTACCATGATATCCAAACCAGATTAGCCAAGTTTAATGGTACACAATGTGGATACTGCACTCCTGGATGGATTATGAATATGTACAGGTAAAAAACGTTTGATGAGAATATCGTTTTTCACGTGACAACGTCTTATAATTCGATGGAGCCGGCTGCACGCACGAAAAAACATGACTCATTGAGGCGTTCCATTTAAGGCTTGAAGTGCAAGCGAGAGCGCGCAACGAGCGACAAAGAGGCCCAATCGGCCTCCGCGTTCGGCAGCGTTCGACATCTGTCTCTCTCCTACTTGAGTGAGCGATGCATCCGCGTGGACAGCTGCTATACAATAATACATTTACATGTTTTCGTCAAGTAATGAAGTTCAGTGAAAAGTGAATGTGGTGTCAATTGTCCATACAAAATATCTATCAAACAAATAAAATTAAAATTTTCTTTTGAAAAATGAAACCATTACATCAGCATTTTCTTATGACGTTGTCACGTTCAACTATCGTCACTAAGCCGACTTTACAGACAACCGATTTTTTTTTTTCTACAAATTTAATAGTCATAATAATATCTTGGTCACTTAAATAGTTAGTAGAAAACTTCCGATTAATACATTATTATATATATTAAACGGTTTGTTTTAAACTTGGCCTTCGTAAAAAGATCAATAATGAAAAAATATCAAACACCAAAAACACAAAATATCTTTTTTGTTTTATTTATTGCTTAGATGGGTGCACGAGCTCACAGCCCACCTGGTGTTAAGTGGTTACTGGAGCCCATAAACATTTACAACGTCAATGCGCTACCGACCTTGAAATGTAAGTTCTAATGTGTCAATATAGTTATAAAAGCTGCTCCACCTTTCAAGCCGAAACGCATTACTGCTTCACGGCAGAAATACGCAGGGCTGTGGTACCTACCCGTGCGGACTCACAAGAGGTGCTATCACCATAAAATCTTATACACCACTGATATTAAACCAATGTCTCATTTAATAAATAAATAGTAAACACATATTTTAGCATCCTTGAAACAAAGAAGGCAGATTTAACAACTCAGGAAATTGAAAATTCATTTGCCAGTAACATTTGTCGCTGTACAGGTTATAGACCAATAGCAGACGCTTTGAAAACTTTCGCTAAAGACGCAGATAGAGAACTATTAGATAAACTATCAGACATAGAAGATTTGGGGAATAAAGCACTCAGACTCAAATGCACTGAGGAACAAAGAAATGTGTGCAGCGATAATAAATCTTGTGCTTTTACAAATAAGGATCTAAATTCGAAAACTCTAGATGATTGGTGTTTCCTAGATGATATCGCCACAAAAATGATTGTAATAGATTGTGGTGATCATACTTGGTATAAATGTTATACTTTAAGTGATGTTTTTAGTGTCATAGAAAAGAGTACGGATTATAAATTGATTGCTGGAAATACAGGACAAGGTAAATATGATTACAACAATACAATTAATTATATACGCTCCAGTCCAAGAAGCGATCGGTATCATACGTCATCAGTTATGGACTTATAAAGGAATGATAGTTGTAATAATGTTTCGACTATATGCTGAAAATATCCTAATTTATTTGCATTTTTTTCAATGAAGATTTATAGTTTATCTACTAATGTAAGGTGACGCAAGCAAAAAGGGCGTCTGTCTGTCTCAGTTCCGTCGCGTGACTGGAGTTTACTCATTAAGTGCGTTTGACGTTATATACATTGATATATTATATATTGTTATCTACATACAATAGGCATTGGAGACAAATAACCGTATTCTTTGTAATTAAAGATTCATTCATATTAATTACATTTAACTGAGAGAATACTATACAACAGGTTAGATAAATAACACATGTCCAGAGATCTAATGTGATATTACTATGTTACGAAAAGCCATTAAAGTTATTAATTATTTTTGAAAACTTCTGCTCAGGTTGAAATAAGTAAATTAATTTAAATTGTTAATTTATAATAATGATAAAGTATTTTAAACTCTAAACTTTTCTTCTGTGTGTTATGTGTATTGGTAACTGCCTGCTTGGATTGTTTTGGTTGGATAATTGATTGGATCACATGATACTAACGCACTGATTATCTTATCCTTTAGGCTTCGTTCCAACTCCGTCGCATGGAATCACTTTTCAGGAATAAACTGTAAAAGAATCGGATAATATTGAAACGTTTTTGTTTTAGGAGTATATCACGTCCTGGATTATCCTAAGCTTGTCATTGATATTTCTAACGTAACAGATATAAGAGAATATGTCGTGGATGTTAATCTAACACTTGGTGCTGGAATGACTTTAACAGAAATGATGGAATTATTCCTTAAGCTTTCTGATGACAACGTAGACTTTAACTACTTGAAGGAGTTTCATGATCACATGGACTTGGTCGCTCATTTGCCAGTAAGGAATGTAAGTACTGAAAGAAAGTTTCTTATATTTAATTAAAGTGAGTCTGCTTCTCTAGAAATCATCTTTCCACCATGAAGCGAAGTTTACCCGTAACCACAGTACAATATTTTGATTATAAGGCTCAAGATTAGCGTAGAAATCAACACTTTAATATCTGTGGGCTCAGGCTACCACCGAACATTAGGGGCTGAGTTTGTCTGCTTATGTACATTATAAATGTTGACCATATACTGTTACTAGATAGCTTTGTTAAAACATTACGAACAAAGTGTTTGATCATAGCTAATTTTACTTTTCAACATTTCTTTTAGATCGGAACCATCGGTGGTAACTTGTACTTGAAACACTGCAACAAGGAATTCCAGTCAGATTTATTTTTGCTATTCGAGACTGTTGGAGCTATGATTACAATAGGTAATTCCGATTTTTTATTTCATAAAACGAAATGAGTTTGATTTGATTTTCGGAATTGCTGTAAAACCAAGCTTAATAGTTATACCCAATGTTAATGTTGCAAAGTTTTCTGCCGCAAAGATCTTAAGAGTTTTGCAATACAATTTGGATTTCGATGTCATGTCTCTCAAGGCTGACAGCGGCGTTCACGATGTAGTACATATTTATATGGATTCCGATAAGTATTGAATACAAGAAGACGTTCCCACACCAATCCAAGATACAGGGTGTATTGAAACGATTTCCTTGAACAAGGTTCCTACTGTTCCGTAAGATAGGTTGTGTTGCTGGGTATGCCAAAATGAATTGTAAGTGTCACGCAATTATGTAATAAAGAGTCAAAATAATCAAAGACAAAAAACGAAAGTTTGGCAAATTTTAATGTTCTTAACACGACAAAATGAATACTTAGTAATCTTATTTTCGTTTCGGCTTCAGAAATGCCGCCGGAAATCCTATAACTTTAACTAATAATAGGGTAATAATTAACTTTAAACTCTAATAATTGACCTTAAACTTTTTACTGGTGGTAGAACCTCTTGTGAGTCCGCACGGGTAGGTACCCCACCTATTTCTGCCGTGAAGCAGTAATGCGATTCGGATTGAAGGGTGGGGCAGCCGTTGTAACTATACTAAGACCTTAGAACTTACATCTCAAGGTGGGTGGCGCATTCACGTTGTAAATTTCTATGGGCTCCAGTAACCACTTAACACCAGGTGGACTGTGGTGAGCTCGTTCACGCATCTAAGCAACAAAAAAATTAAAATTAAAAATTAAATTGTAACAAGGGTAGCGTCATTTCATTACCTTTTCAAACAACAAAATGTTTTTCGTATACAAAGTGAATTAATTAACCCATCTAATATTTTTAGCCGAAAAAATGGACAAAATATCGACAATGTACCTTACAGATTTCCTCGAAACAGAAATGAAGGGAAAAATAATAATCAATGTGATGTTACCCCCCTTATCAAGTTCTACGAAGATCAAAACGTACAAGGTATTTCATATTTTCATTCGCATAATTTTCTAATTGCCTCAAACAAGATTACTGCAAGGGATTCTTACATTAATATATTTACCTTATTTCTATTTAATTTATTTTGAAATTAATTCTAGGAATGTAAACTTTTGTTTCTGTCAGCCATATTGCGGGTGGCATTACCATAACCGTTATACCATGCGTGCTGGTAATCGCAGTGTATTGCTATAAAAATTCGATGGGAGAAAGCGAAAATGTCGTAACTTGAATTTTGAGCTAAATCAATTTTTACCATACTATATTATAAACTAGCGACCTGCCCTCGCTTCGCTTCGGAAACTGTAATTTATTATTGATTTCTTCACTATTTAATGGATATTATTATACTATAAACCTTCCTCTTCAATCACTCTATCTATTAGAAAAACCACATCAAAATCCGTTGCGTAGTTTTAAAGATTTAAGCATACATAGAGACAAATATAGGGACAGAGAAAGCGACTTTGTTTTATGCTATGTAGTGATATGGCTCTGGTGTGAAGTTGTTTTTTTCAAGTTCCGACGTACGACAATTCCGCTTCCTTCTGTTGATATGATGACCTGCTGAAGGGCGCGAGAATGGGTTGGATGTGAGCTGCACAACACCGATTATTGTTGTGAAGCTTGGGCTACGCCTATGTCCAGCAGTAGACGTCTATGGGCTGTTGTACATAAACTTTAAAGAAAATGACCACGCTTAGAGAAATTATACCAAAAAAAAAAGTAAAATTACTGATCAAACAGTTTGAATTTTAGATAATGCCGAGATCACAAAACGCACACGCGATAGTCAACGCAGGATTTCTTTGGAAATTCAAACAAAATTCAAGTATACTGGAAAAAGCGACAATAGTATACGGTGGAATATCACCAAACTTTATTCATGCGTCAAAAACCGAGAGTATTTTATCAAACACAGATCCGTTCTCCGATGAAACTATACAGGAGGCATTGAAGACTTTATATGATGAAGTCAAGCCTGAAAACTCTCCAACAGAGCCATCTGCTTCTTATAGAAGAATGTTGGCTGTTTCTTTATATTACAAAGTAAGTTTGGATTATTGCATGGATGGATGGATATATTAGATGTGATTGTCTATTATATATTTAAAAAAAAACATCATTACTGGAGTTAACAAAAAAATCTTTGACTTTTCGATCTGCCGATTTTACTAGCAAAAAGCAGCTGATATAAGGGAGTCCTTGTATAAAAATTCGTAATTCATTTCAGCTTCTATCAATCGTCCTCCATGATTATTATACATATTATATACATTTATTTTTGTTATAAAACGAAATATTGATGGAACGAAAATCACAGCATTTTCACCTTTAATTCTAGGCATTAATAAGTCAATGTCCCGATGATCGAATCAACCCGAAGTATAAATCTGGCGGTAATGTTATTAAGCGGAATACGTCCAAAGGCACACAAACTTTCGAGACAGATGAAAATCTTTGGCCTTTAAATCAACCTGTGATGAAATTAGAAGCTTTAGCACAATGCAGCGGGGAAGCTACATTTGCCAATGATTTAAAAGGAGAATCAGACGAAGTATATGCTGCTTTTGTAACTGCTGACGTCAAACCTGGTAGTATTATTAGTGGCTTTGATACTACAGAAGCTTTTGTCAGTATTCCAAACACTTTGAACAGGATACCGATGAACTAAAAAATGATCATTATTTAACTGTGTCTTCTTATTCGCAGAAAATAGCAGGAGTTTCAGGATTTTATACCGCACAGGACATTCCCGGAAATAATTCATTTACACCAACCAACGCACCTTTGATTTTAGTGAATGAAGAAATATTGTGTTCTAAACAGGTCAAATACTATGGCGAACCAGCAGCGATAATAGTAGCGGATAGAGAAAAAACGGCCATTAAGGCTGCTAAACTAATATCGATAAAATATGAATCCATCAATAAAAATAAACCTGTACTAACAATTGATGACGCATTGAAAAGTCCAGATAAAGATACACGAATAACCAAAAACAATGTTATATATCCCGTCGAAGTTGGTCATGATGTGAAATGTATTATTTATGGGGAATTAAATATTGAAACACAGCATCACTTTTATATGGAGCCACAAACTTGCGTCGCAAAGAAAACCGAAGATGGCTTAGAAATATATTCTTCTACGCAATGGCTGGATTTGGCTAATATGGCTGTTGCACAATGTCTAAGCGTGCCCATAAATAGGCAAGTGCATATTCATAAATGTTTCTATTTTCTTCTTTCAGTGCTTTTGATTAAGATGGCCGATAATTTGAGATATTAATTCAATATAAACTAATTTCACGTAAACAAAGATTGATTGATAGCTATAATAGATTGTTAAGCATTAATAAAAAATTTATGATGACCGAGCTTTGCTCGTTTTTTTTTTGATAACGCCATCTTGTTGTGTCTTTAAAGCGGTTAGTTGCCCTCAGTTAAGAAAAATAGTATTATTATTCGCCGAAAAATAGTATTATTATTCGATGTCGGGAAGAGTTCATTATTGAAAACACGAATAAAACAACATTTTATGAAAATAAATCGTAGCTAGATCGATTTATCGTCCCCGAAATCCCCTGTATACTAAATTTTTGCAAATCGTTGGAGCGGTTTCCGAGATTCAGATTATATATACAAGAATTGCTCATTTAAAGGTATAAGATATTGATTATATTAGTATATAGTATTACATATTATATAGCTTAACACGCAACATTTATTTTTGTAATTAAAGGTGCGATTTAGTTAATATTAGCATCAACAGTTCGATCTTTTTAATTGAATTACAATTCAGTTGACTTCATTCAAGTAGCTGAAGAAATGTTTTTTGTTATGATATTAGTATTAATATTATTTATAATTAAACTTTGAATCTCTCTCCTGTAAATTTGCCAAAATGACGGTTAAACCAAATAGCTTTACACCCTTCGATATGTAATTACTTGGTAACATTATATTGAATAATATTATTAAGATAGCCATTTATTCTGTGGCTTTTTAGTGTGAACGTGATCATTAGAAGAGTTGGTGGTAGTTATGGAGGTAAAATTACAAGATCTAGTCAGATAGCATGTGGAGCAGCTCTTATTACGCATCTAACTGGAAAAACATGCAGGTTTATTCTGCCTTTGCAACAAAATATGGGAATTATTGGTAAACGGCTCCCAACAAAATGTAATTTCGAAGTGCGTATCACGTAACTCAAGTTTTTCCAAATAAAACTCATTTCGATAAACATTTTTAATTATTTGCACGGTATATTCAGGTGGGTGTTGACAATAACGGTGAAATACAATACCTTAAAAATATATTCTATCAAGACAATGGATGTGCACCGAATGAAACGATTAGTCCAGTGACTGCAGCCCATTTTGTTGGGAACTGCTATGATAGTCGAAGATGGTACGTCGAAGCTAATAGCGCAGCAACTGATAGCCCATCTAACACTTGGTGTAGAGCTCCTTGTAAGTTTAAATTTGCATGTATGTTTATAAAATACCTTAAATATTTTTTACTATTTTTGCACTTTCAGCTTCAACAGAAGCAATAGCAATGTGTGAATACATAATGGAAAAGGTAGCATATCATCTGAATAAAGATCCTTTAGAAGTGAGACTAACTAATATGATGCAAGTCACAAATCCTATTCCACAATTAATTGACCAACTAAAAAGAGACTCGGACTACGACCAAAGAATAATTGATGTGCAAAATTACAATAAGCAGAATAGATGGAGAAAGCGAGCTTTGAAACTCTTGCCAATGACTTATGATGTCTTTTATTTCGGGTCATATAATTCCGTTGTATCAGTTTATCACGCAGATGGGTCAGTTGTGATAATACATGGTGGAGTTGAAATGGGTCAAGGTTTAAACACAAAAGTAGCTCAAGTATGTGCATACATTTTTGGTATTCCCCTCAACAAAATTAGCGTAAAACCTAGTACAAGCTTTACGAGTCCAAACGCAATGACCACAGGTGGTAGTATTGGTAGTGAATGTGTGTCTTTTGCAACAATGAAAGCCTGCCAGATAATAATGGATCGCCTCAAACCAATCAAAGAAGAATTGAATGATCCAAAATGGGAGGATATTATTAAAAAAGCTTTCAATAACGATATAGATTTGCAAGCGTCATATATGTATTCAAATAAAGATGGCTTAAAGCCATATGATGTGTATGGTGTAGTTGTGATGGAGGTTGAAGTTGATATTTTAACTGGAAACCATGATGTGCTGAGAGTTGATTTACTGGAAGATACTGGCAGAAGTATGAGTCCGGGAATTGACGTTGGACAGGTAAGATATAATTATCTATAATCTGAACAAAAATGTACTTTTTCACTCAATATATTCAATGATTTTCATTCATAATTGATGAAGGAATTCATGAATTACAGAGTCTTATATTGGGTTCTGAAAACGAATCAACCTGATACAAATATAATTATTTGATGATTAATTACGAAAATTGTCTCAAACAGATAATCAAGTTGAGTCAAATAGATAGTAGTTCTAATTAGGGCTCATCGTTTTTAGTACCGTTTTGTTTTTCAGATAGAGGGTGCGTTCATCATGGGTCTCGGCTATTGGACATCGGAAAAAGTGATTTATGATCAGGAAACTGGAAAGCTCCTAACGGATCGTACTTGGACGTACAAGCCTCCTGGTCTTAAGGATATACCGGCAGATTTCCGAATATATTTCAGGAGGAATTCCAACAACCCTACCGGAGTACTACAATCTAAAGGTATTTTTGATAAGCAATTGAGTTCAAGGTCCATCTTTTTATCGGAGCGAATAGACACAATAATGTGAATGCAGCCAACCACAATCAAAGAGCGGGTTGAAGTTTCAGAATTCAAAAAATGAAAATTATGCTTTGGGAATTTGTGTGAGCAGAGCTACTACCCGTCTATATTAGTATTTACTTGTTAGTAAAAACATTTGATTACGCAATTAAGCTGGCCTTTTAAAGCTTTGGCAATGTTCCAAATGTTAAAATTATTAACCGTTTTATTATTTAAAAAAGTTATACCGAAAAATATTGTCATTTGGTAAAGTATACTTAATTAAAACTACTTTGACTGCTTAATCTCGTATTTTTTGTTGACTAGACTCTTTAATAATGCGTATCTTTTTTACCAGCAACTGGCGAACCGGCATTCTCTCTAGCTGCAGTAATAACTCATGCTATACGGGATGCAGTTAGGGCTGCTAGACTTGACGCTGCCTACGAAGACCAATGGATTGATATTCGTAAGGAAATCAAATTAATAAATAAAAAAAATTATGCATAGATGGAAAATCGATTTCTTGGCTATGTGCCATGGTTTTAAGTTATTACTGGGTCCTCGAGACATCAATGACAATGTGAATGCCAGCATCCACCTTGAGACATAAGGTCGAAATTTCAATTGTATTGCTTAACCGCTGTCGCGCCCTTCAGACGTAACTGATTGGTAAGTAATAGGCGATATCGTGGTACCCAGTTTAATAAAAGTATCTTTACACTAGGCATCATTTACTGAAGTTCATGTTTGAATGTGATTTCAAAATTTTTTAAATATTTTCAGCTAATCCCTGCACGGTGGAAAACATATTTATGGCTGTCGGACACAGATTAGACCAGTTCGTGTTGAAGTGATTAAATATGGATTTCAGTATATCTTGACTTGTTACGGCGACTTTGTATCGCCAATACTTAAACATTTTAGATATGTACAAAATTTTAGATATGTATATATGCGAGCATTTCTGAATGGGACTTCTTCAAATAATACAGGGTGGCCCATAAGTCCTTTGATATGAAAAAAAATTTATTAAAATAAAACTAATTACATTATGAATTAAATTTTTATTTACATAAAAAGCTTAAAAAACGGGAATTATTTTTTGAAAATAACCTCTCCTAAATGTAATCCGTTGCGATCACGGCACTCTTGCAAACGACGTCTAAAATTGTCGATGACTGCGCGGCACGTCACTGCTGAAATGCTTGTCATTTCTCTGCGGATGTTTTCTTTTAGGGCCTCAATTGACCGCGGGTTTGTGTCGTATACTTTAGCCTTAAGGTAGCCCCACAAAAAAAAATCCATCGGGGTCAGATCTGGACTACGTGGAGGCCAGGAAATGTCTCCTCTCTTAGAGATAACTTTGCCAGGAAAAAGTTGACGGATAACGGGCATAGCAGTGTTAGAGGTGTGAGAAGTGGCCCCATCCTGTTGAAACCACGTCCTGGCATTAAAGCCTGAAAAGTTTTGCAATTCTGGTATGAAAAACTCTTCGATCATAGCCACATATCGCTCCGACGTAACAGTAACTGCGCGCCCTCTGCCATCCTCAAAGAAGTAAGGCCCTAGGATACCATGGGCTGACATAGCGGCCCAAACAGTCACTTTCGGACTATGTAAGGGCTTCTGATGCTTAAGTTTTGGATTGATGGGGCTCCAATAGCAATTTTGTTTACTAACACGCCCGTTAAGATGGAAATGAGCCTCGTCAGAGAACATTATGTTATTGAAGGAAGTAAACCGATTCAACATTTCATTCGCATAATTTTGTCTTTGAATACCGTCAGTTTCCTTTAATTCTTGAACCAACTGAATTTTGTAAGGGTGCATATGTAAATCTTTCTTCAAAATCCGTTGTAACGATGTCCTGGATACGTTTAATGCTCTGGCGCGCTTACGAGTTGACTGTGTCGGATTTTCGCGAATAGACTGTGTCACTGTGTCTATGTTTTGTTCCGTACGTGACGTCCTTGGGCGACCCAACCGCGGTTTATCTAACGTCGAACCGGTCTCCTCGAACTTAGCAACCCAGTTCTTAATCGTTTGAAGAGTTGGAGTGTCGTCAAAGTTGTGTAAACCTTTGTGTTCTCGAAATTTACGCCGCGCAACGGTTGCCGAATTGTCGTTTTTATAAAACTCGCGCACACAAAACGCACGGTCCGCTCCGGTAAAACGCTCCATCGCGACTAAATTCCCAGAAACCGAAGTTACTCCCCCCGCTTCCCCTGCACCGCTCACGCGCGCCCTGTTCTTTTTATTCAAATTTTACTTTTCAAAGGATTTATGGGCCACCCTGTACTTTGAAATTTAGTACTTTATAGTATATACCAGATAATACAGAATCCGTGTGAAAACGATTAGTTATATTGGAAGCAGTTTCTGAAGTAAAAACTTCTTTAGCCCTGCTTTGATTTGAACTCGAAAAAAAATAACAAAAATAAAGCCCGACTTCAAATAGAAAAAAAAAGATATTCCAAAACAAATTAATATACACTAAAATCAACTTATAATAACGTTTGATGTTTAAAACTAGGAGCATGAATACAGTTCAAGTTAAATTCTGAGGTTTGAATTTGAGCTTAGCAATGTATAAATAAATAGCGACCCGCCCTCGCTTCGCTTCGGAAACATTAAAACACACATGAAGCCAAAAAAAATTAATAAAAAAATAATTAAAAAAGTAGCCTATGTTCATCAGGGACAATGTCGGCTTCTAATGGAAAAAGAATTTTTCAAATCGGTCCTGTAGTTTCGGAGCCTATTCGAAACAAACAAACAAACAAACAAATCTTTCCTCTTTATAATATTAGTATAGACATGCGTTTTTCTCATGGATACCATTATTAGAACTTGACTAAATTAAAATGGGACCACACGGGAAGGGTCAGCTTTCGAATAAAAGAATCATCAAAATCGATTCACCCAGTCAAAACTTATGAGGTAACAAACATAAAAAAACATACAGTTGAATTGAGAACCCCCTCCTTTTTTGAAGTGGGTGGAAAAAAAAACCTTTACATTTATAGGATTTAGATTGCGAAAGAATGAGATAGAAATCTTCAGTAGCTTGCACTTATGCCGCGTTTGAATTAAGTTCTCTTCCAATTTATTTTTTTAATAAACTACAAAAAGAAAACTTAGCATGTGATTTCCAAAAAATACATCTTCGGTTACGTTTATAACAGGAAGGTAACAATTAAATAATACTAAATTTTCATTTGCTATAACTATTGCAATTTGTTAGACTTGTTTTTATGAATTAAGATGGGAAGCTTGTTATTTCTCAAATATCAGCGGTGATTAGAGACGGCTATGTATTTTCTGCTACCTATCTTGAGGCATAAAACTGTAGATAGGTGTTGAAAGAACTGCAATAAAAGTTACATCACGCGGTCTTGCAACCTACAAATACAAATTAGTATTAAAAACTATAATAATAATAATTATCATCTTAATTTATTTTTGAACACAATTCATAACGTCCGTCTGGCGTAGTGGTAAGTGACATGGTCACTACACTAGGGGGTCGCGGGTTCGAATCCCGCCAAGGGAAGATATTTGTATAATAAATATAAATGTCGTTTCCAGGGTTATGGATGTATATTAAATATATGTATGCGTATAATAAAAATCTTAAATTTATTTCCGATATCTGGTACCTGTAACACAAGTTCTTTACGAACTTATCACGGGACCAGTTAACGTGGCGTGATTGTTAGTAAAATATTTATATTTATTTATTTATTATTTATTATAATACCATTGTTACCAATTTCGTGTGTCAATGTTGTGTGTTTTAATGTGTAGGGTTCTCCTGTAACATAGCTCATAATATTAACAAGCAATAAGGAATTACAGAGTCATTTACAGGGGAAGAAGTGAAATTAGATAAAATAACGGGCGAGAATAATGAAATTTGCGTTCTGTCTTTTTCGCAACTATTACTTGTACATAAATCGTACTCCACCACTCTAGTATCAACCGTAACACAATCAATAAAAGAACAAATTCAACACAAAATCATAAACATGAACATTTGAACAATAAGCAACATTAATATTATTGCAAACATAAAAAACCAATTACCTACTTTCCAAATAATACATTGTTACAAATGTAAATTTATCGAAACAGAATCAACAAGGTTAAAAGTTTTATATGATATTTAGCCACAACATAGGTAGGTACATATATTTGTTTTGTACGATTTCTGGGAAGTAAAATTAGTTCGAAAAACCGCTGTAGGTACTTACCCAATAAATTGCGAAATTCGTTCAACCCTTTCATGTCACGGCAACAGTGCTCTAAGCGTATGATAAAATTTAAACAGTCAAATAAGTTCATGGAACAAATACTTTGTCAACGGTACCTAAATGAAAAAATAATCTTTTTTATATACAGGGTGGTGGATATGCTTGTACATTAGTATTTTTATTTCCACTAACAGTCAGTGTTTAGTTTGTGTGTTTTTTGAACCAAATTGGGGCTTGTATTGAAGTTTCCATTACATTCTAAAATCATAAAATAGTAACAATAATTTGTATCTTTTACGGCAGAAAATAAATAAAACGCTGCAACTGTAGTAACAATGGCGAAATCCATTAAATAAGAAAAATATGAGTTTTTTACGATTAACAACCTCCAATGTCCTCCGGCCTAGGGTCGCCAGACTAGTTAGTAAAAGGGTTACATCCTGATTAAAATAATTTCATTATCATATTAAGACAGTCTTTTAAATTAATATTACCGTATGTGTGATTTCGGCTAATTTCTGTAAACTTAATAGAACACCTGTATCCGTATTTAATAAGGACTTTGTTTGTCAAGGTTTTTGTTTCATCTGAAGTTTAATAAATGTTTGTTTTAATAAATTGTGTTTTAGCTTTATTTGTTTCACTGCGACTTAGTCGGTGTCTTATTTAATTAATCGATCTGTTTAATTAGTTTGGTCATTTAAAAATAAAGAGATTTACACAAAAAAAAAATCTCTCGTTTAGAGTTTTGTTATTTAGATGATTAACAAATTTATTTCCATTTTTTGAACTACCGTATTTCCACGATAATTAATGAAAAGACTCAAGATTTAAATTGGTTTCAGATAATATTTATTTTCTCTTTGGTTTAGTTAAACACTTAAACTAAATAATAATAATAAATAATAATACACAAAAGAAATCGTCTGAAAAAAAGAGCACAACATAGTATTTTACTGTTTTTGTCTATTTCTATTTAGATTATGGTATAATGTAAAAAAAAAATGTCCTTTAAACTATTAATATCAAATTTATGAATATCAAGTTATCAAATTTAATGTAGAATGAAATTGTCAATGAACAATAATTAAGGTTTTATTCGTAAGGAATTATTCGAGATGATTCCCTCATCTCCTTTTTATCATCGCACCTCCCGCCATCGGAGCAGAGTTCATCCATATTATCTGGAACCGCTGCGTTCATCGACAGTGCGTTTCCAAAGATCTTTTTTGCCACGTACCATCCGGCTTTGGAATGAACTCCCCTCCACGGTGTTTTCCGAGCGCTATGACATGTCCTTCTTCAAACGAGGCTTGCGGAGAGTTCTTTATGGTAGGCAGCGGCTTGGCTCTGCCCCTGGCATTGCTGACGTCCATGAGCGACGGTGACCACTTACCATCAGGTGGGCCGTATGCTCGTCTGCCTACAAAGGCAATAAAAAAAAAAAAAAAAAAGGTAGTTTGTGTCACCTCCTCCAAATGTAGGAGAAACCGCGAGACTCAACTAATACCCGTCACACTTATAAGGTTATTTATTACACTTGGCTGAATTCAGACGACTGAATTCAGACGCTACTGAATTCAGTGAAGTGTAATAGCATTAAGTAAGTTAGTCTACTGAATTCAGTAGCAAGGATGGTTTCTGACTGACTGAATCATTTAGAAACCTAATTAGGAACGCATTTAGGAAGGTGTAATCGTATTTAGTTACTGAATGGCTTCAGTCGGCCCATAGCTCTTCGTGCGTGAGGACGTTTTAGTTTGTTTTTTGCTTCCGAATAAAAAGTATTAATTTCGGTCGCCTTTATTTAATGTGCCAGACATTTATAAATAGCCCGACATGTTTCAGGGATAGTTTTTGTCATCAGGGGTTGGGATATTGAAGAACTAAATTTTAAATCTTGATACGAATTTCCTGTTGCAAGAAATCTTAATGTTACAACCAATCTTTCTTTTGGACTTATACTATCGTAGAATTAGATGTATAATAGTTATATAATAGATATATAATAGACTATCGTAGGATAGTATCCTGATTTTGAATAAACGGTGTCACAAGGTTTAATATTAGGTCAAACGAGATCGAATCCATTTATAGATCATTTCTGAAGTTTTTTTTTTTTTTTTTTTTTTTTTTTTTTATGATTGAAAGTTTTCTGGTGGCCCGAAGGCCTTTCCAGTTTCACCAGGACAGGTGGGCGAGCAAAGGCTCAGCCAAGAGGGGTGGGATTTGCTAACAACTGCCCGAGCGCCTCCGAAGGAGACCTAACAACTCAAGAGCAATTGTTTCGCGAATGAATCTACTACCGGATCGGAATCGCGACCCGCTGAGAAGATCCGGCGAGAAACTCAGCGGGCTGATGCATGGGTTAGGTTGTACGTCGACCTCTTTGTCGAGTTCGACGAGTACGGTTACCGGGGTCCCTAAGCCTGCCCCTAGTATTAGAGCTGAAGGCATCTAATGCAAAGGTTATTGGATCTGATGGATCCGTAAGGACGTGTCTAGGGCGTCGACGGTGACTGGCTCCTGCATGATCAGGATTTGGGGAGTAGTCAGCGGCGGCAACGATAAGGCGATTATCATGACGCATAGCCTTATCGAAGTATCGTTCCGACGCTGACTTCATGTATTTCCGAATTGATTCGAGGCCCAGGTCGTCGTGTAGGTCAACGTTCCTCACGAACCACGGAGCCCCGACAGCTAACCTGCAAAATCGGGATTGTAGGGATTGGAGGGTGTCTATGTGTGTGCGGGCCGCGTGAGCGAACACCACACTCGCGTAAGTCATGACGGGCCTTATGCAAGTTTTGTAAAGTGTCACCTTGTTCCGAAGGGACATTTTACTCCGCTTACAGATCATGGGGTAGAGTCTACCGAGAATAAACGCGGCACGGTCACGGACTGATTTTATATGCGGGCGGAATGTCATCGATGCATCCAGGGTAACGCCCAGGTACTTGACCTTCCTGGCCCAGGGTATGGATTGACTAAAGAGAGTAATCGGGGGTGTGAGATTCCTCCTCCTAATACGGGAGGAAATCCGTGTGGAGCTTCCCCTCTGAAATAGCACCGCAGTACTTTTCGCTGGGTTGATGTCTATGCGCCATTTTCGGAACCACTGTCCTAGGGCTAGGGCTGCGCTCTGAAGCTTCTTCGCGATTAGGGACTTGTTTCTACTGGAATAGTAAACAGTCGTGTCGTCGGCGAATAAAGCTAAATGGGTCGGCGGCGACCGGAGAATATCGTTAACGAATAAGCTAAATAGGAGGGGTGAAAGGACAGAGCCTTGCGGGACTCCAGCTGTGAGAGGTCGTGGGGAGGAGCGGGTTCCCTCGACTCGATATCGAAAAGAGCGGTTCGATAAGAAGTCCCGTATGATGAGCACGAGACTATCCGGCACGCCCATGTTGAATAGTTTGAAAATCAAACCATTGTGCCAGACTTTGTCGAACGCTTTTGCGACGTCGAAGAAGAGAGCTCCCGTGTATAACGGTTTTGGTCGATTAAGCCCCACAAGAATGTGCTCCGTGAGGCGGTGCACCTGTTGAACGCATGAGTGATTTGTACGGAATCCGAATTGTTCATCGATGAGAATGCCCTTGGATGAGACGAAGTCTCTGAGGCGTTTGTAGAGCAGACGCTCATACAGTTTGCCTAGAGACATGAGGAGGCTAATCGGGCGGTAGCTCGTCGGATGATTTTTTGGTTTACCGGGTTTATGTATGCCGATAACGTCCGCTTCTTTCCACACCGCGGGAAAGATACAGTTCGCCATAGCGGCATTGAAAATAGATGCCACCATCACGATGAGTTGGACGGGTAGAAGTTTAATAACGCGGTTGGATATACCGTCGGAACCGGGAGCCTTGCGAGGACGTAGGTCTTTGATCAAGTCTTTAACTTCTATCGGGGTGACGGGTGGTAACGCACCCGATGGTGGCAAGGAGGCTCTGCGTTCTACCTCACTGTCTACTAATTCTACATGAACAGGGTCCACGGATTGAGTGCTGGGCGTGCACTGGGTTTGCAATGAGTCGGCCAGCAGCTCTGCTTTTTCGTCATCATCGAACGCCGCGAGTCGGCCTGAGGGGCCTACGAGGGGGGGCATAGTTACTACCGTATCCGATTTGAGAGTACGAGCTAAGCGGTAGTAAGACCTTTGGGAGGGCGCGAGTCCTTCTAAGAAATCAGACCATCTGGCATCTCGGACTTCGGCGATGCGAGACTTTACGTCGCGTTGTAGGGCACGCATTCGAATACGATTTTCCGCGGTAGGATACCTGTCGTAGGCGCGTATCGAGGCGTTCTTAGCTCTAAGGAGTTCCCTAATATCGTCGGACAATTTGAAGCGGGGAAGGAAGTCCTCCGCTACAACTTGTTTCGATGACCTATCTAATGTCGAGGTGATGTGTGACGTTAAGATGTCTATGGCTTCAGCGGTATCCTGAGGAGACGGGATAGAGTCCGGGCTAAACGGGAGCGATGGTGGATCAGATTCAGCCAGGCTGATGCCCAGCGTGTGCCAATCCACCACAGTCCTCGTGACGGGAACGGAATCGGTAGCGCGACCGAGCTTCATAACGACGGGACGGTGGTCTGAATCTAACTCTGAAACTACTTCGATCGAGTGTAAGCGCAGAGTTACGTTTTTTAATAACGCTATGTCGAGTATATCCGGGCGATGCGCGATATTTAGCGGGTAGTGAGTCGGGGTTAGCGGAGCGACGATATCGAAGGCGAGATCATCGACTAACGCGTCAAGCCGCCTGCCATTCGGGGTTGTGGTGTGTGAGTTCCACCTGATGTGTTTACAATTTAGGTCGCCCGCCAGAATGACAGAGCTCCCCATACCGAGCAGCGCCTCGATATCACTGCTTAGAACGATCTTATCCGGTGGAAGATAAACGGACGCGATAACGATCGGCGCGTGTCCCGTCAGTGAGATTCGGCACACTGATGCTTCGATATTAGCGAGCGCGGGAGGATCGAGCGGGACGCAATGCAGGGCTCTTCTATAGTAAATGACGGTACCACCACCACGGGCAGAGAGCCTGTCGTTCCTGACCATGTTATAGTTCGCGATTTTAGGGTCACGGCGCGCGGGCTTAAGTAGGGTCTCCTGCACTAAAAAGATATCAATTTGATGGTCACGCAAAAAGTCAGAAACCTGATCACGTTGATTTGCGAGACCGTAAGCGTTAAAAAATCCTATCGTTACGGATAGGGGCTTTATTCTACTTATATACGCCATTGATTACCGGCGGAGTGAGGGGAGGACGTACGTATTTAATGACGCGTATACGTCGGCGTATTCCTGCACAACGGCGATAAAGTGTTGTGCAGTGGAGGCAGCGCGAATGGCGTCGCCCAAAGCGTTAACGCGCTCAAAGTTGATCGACTGAAAGAAGTCGATCGCTAAAGCGAGATTGTCGGACGCGGTCGGAGGGCAAGTCGCGGGAGAGGGACGAGTCGCGGGGGCGGGACGAATCGCGGAGGAGGGAGTTGTAGCCGTGTTCGTGTACGGCAGCGGTTTTGCCCAGGCCGAGACACTGGGCACCGCCGCCGGAACGAACGCTGGCTTAACCTGCGACGCAGAGGGTGCCGAGGCTTTGAGGTCTGGGCCGGAAGCTCGGAGGCGGTTTTGGCGGGCGACGCGGCGATTTATTTTAGGGGCTCGGGGGCAACCACGGTAATTCGCGGGGTGACCCTGTGTTCGACACAGGACGCAGCTAGGCGGTTCCGTCGCAGTTTTTTGGTCGCGAGCGCAGAGGGCCGTGGCGTGATCGCCCAAACACTTAACACATCGGGGGCGCGCGTGACAGTTACGGGAAGAGTGCCCGTACAATTGACAGTTATGGCACTGGCTAGGAGTGCCTTTTTTATGGGGGGCTTCGATGGCGATACCGGAGAGCCTACAGACGGTCTGTGTGTTGAAGATTTTCTTACCCTCAGGGGTAGGCTGGAGGGTGACTAGAACCATATTATATGGCTCCCTACCGCGACCGGTGTGCATACGGTGCACAGAATTCACTGGAAAGCCCTGTTCTAACAGATCGGCCTTGACGAGCTCTACATCTACCTCTTTAGGGATTCCGCGTATTACAACGCGGAGTTCGCGCTCCTCCTGGAGCGTATAAGTATGGAAACTTATACGTTCCTTACGGAGGTAAGAAGAGAGGGCCCTATGGTCGTCGGGTGTTTGAACCTTAATTTGAATGCCGTTCGCGAGGTTACGGGCATTCGTGAAATTTATATTTTTGGCCTTAAGGGCCAGGCAAACTCGATCCCAAGCTGCCTTCTCCTGAAGGATAACCGGGGGAGGGGTCTGGGTTTTATTTTGTGCCACCGGACGCGGCGACGGAGTGGCACGGGCTGGGGGCGCAACGGGAGTCTGAGGGCGGGGGCGCGACGCGTTCACGGCTTTGCTAATTTTAGCGGCCGCGGGAGCTCGAGACTCCGCGGCACGCTTCTTACCCTTTTGTACCAGGGTGAATCCATCCGTCGATGAGGCGGGGGCGAGGTCGACCTCCATGTCCGAGTCAGAGTCGGAGCACGAGGAGGCGGGTGCAGGCGACCTACGAGCAAGTGTAGGCGCGACGGAGGCCGCGGATGATCGCTCAGCTGAAACGATGGTCACGGCGGACGACGCAGCAGCTTTTCTCGCCAGTATAGGCGACACGGGAGCGGCAGGCACGACAGAGGCTGCGGTGCTCAATGCAGAAGCTCTGCACGCAGGTACAGGCGACGCAGGAGCAGCGAGCGCGGCGGAGTCCTCGAGAGGGCTCGCAGTGTGATTGGCCTTGAAGGCCAGAAACTCTGAGGCGAGCTGTGGGTGGCGAAGTCGGAGGAATTCCGCGAATACAGCGTCCATGATCGCTGAGTACCCAGGTGGGGCGGCCCCGGGTCTTGAAAACACTCGCCTTGCGGCGAGGCCCCAACTTCTCGGACCTGAGCGGTTCTATTGAACACAGGTGGCAATGCGGCGCGATTACTACAGGACAAAGAAAAAGCTCAACAAAACAGAAATTACAAAAAGAAACAAAACAAATAAATACTTGCAGGAAAACACTTTGTCGGCAAATGTTCCACGAACACAAAAATAACTAAAACAAAACAAATAAAAGCTTCCAGGAAACACACTTGGTCGGCAGATGTATCACGAACACAGGCCGCGCGAACAATGGCCGGGCTAACAAAAGCCGGGCGAACAAAGACCGGGCGATCGAGTGGACAATGAGCACGTCCGCACGTGACGGGTGCCTCTATCGGAATGATTTCTGAAGTCTGCTGGTTCTAAATCACTCATAATGTTCATATTTGCTAACATTCCGCACAGCAATAAATATTTCTTCACCGATATTCTTGTTTTTATTTATTTTTATTTTGAGAAATTGAAACAAAAAAAAACAAAAAAAAAATAAAAAAAAAATAAAAAAAAAAGTTGTTGTCTAGACAATACTGGGGCTATCCTCTAACGCACCCCTGGCCGTGGGGGTGGCGAAGCTGCTGCAACGGCCGCAACGCACCATCGCGGTCAGGGTCATCCGTGGTTATCGCACCATCTCCTTTGAGGCGGCGTGTGTACTGGCTGGGACGCCGCCTTGGGTTCTGGAAGCGGAGGCGCTCGCCGCTGACTATAGGTGGCGGGCTGAACTTCGTGCCCGGGGCGTGGCGCGTCCCAGCCCCAGTGTGGTCAGAGCACGGAGGGCCCAATCTCGGCGGTCCGTGCTGGAGTCATGGTCCAGACGACTGGCTGATCCTTCGGCTGGTCGTAGGACCGTCGAGGCGATTCGCCCGGTCCTTGTGGATTGGGTGAATCGTGACAGAGGACGCCTCACTTTCCGGCTTACGCAGGTGCTCACTGGGCATGGTTGTTTCGGTGAGTTCCTGCACCGGATCACAGCCGAGCCGACGGCAGAGTGCCACCATTGTGGTTGCGACTTGGACACGGCAGAGCATACGCTCGTCGCCTGCCCCGCATGGGAGGGGTGGCGCCGTGTCCTCGTCGCAAAAATAGGAACCGACTTGTCGTTGCCGAGTGTTGTGGCATCGATGCTCGGCGACGACGAGTCGTGGAAGGCGATGCTCGACTTCTGCGAGTGCACCATCTCGCAGAAGGAGGCGGCGGGGCGCGTGAGAGACGCACAATCCCGCCGCCGTCGAGCGGGGGCCAGGGAGGCGGATCTCGCCCAAGCCCTGGCCCTCTAAGTGTTTCGGGTCCCCCTCACATGTCGGTCTGGGGACCGGCGAGGGGGGCCTAAGAAGACGACGTGCAAGCTGCTCTGCACGCGTTTTACGCAAGAGCATCCGGGTGATGGAAGGCCGGCTATCCTCGACCCACGCTGGTTCTGGCCCAGCGGGGTATTCCGTAGGGTAACCCACTCTAACCGGCGCCATCTAGGCGGGCTTCGGACAGTCTGCCGACCGAGAGGGCTGGTGGTCGTGGCGCCGACGACCGCCAGTCCGGCGTCCCGAGGGGGAGGGTGATGGGAGAGATGTGCTCCGCACTAAACGCTTCACTTTCCCCCCTTTGCCTTGTCATGAGTTCTGTCTCATGCGAGGTTTGGACGTTGGTTGTTGAGCGACAGGAGGTTTTAGTCAGTTCGACTCTGACATACCCCGCCCAGTATCCCCAGAAAAGGGCGGAAGTCCGGCGATTTCCTCCTGACCAAAAAAAAAAAAAAAAATCCTCTAACGCACGCGACACGTCTTACTTCGTCGCGTTTAAGCTGACAACTGATTCAGTAACTGAATTTAGAACAGTGTAATCAGAAGCTTCTAAATTTGCTTCTGAATTCAGACGACTAAATTCAGCCAAATGTAAGTAATAATAATAAGTGACCATTACGAAACCTTATGAGTGGGTGCATTTATTAAAACTATTTGGGAGCGCGCGTATTGATGTAAAAAACTTATGCCAAAATTCCATCAAATATTCAATAGGATTTCCATTCAAGTTATTTTTAAATTTTGATTTTAAACGGAACGGGAATTCATAAAAGATGAAGAAACGAAAGGAATCCCAAATATTTAATTTAAAACACTAGAGATCATCGTAATTTCCCAACTAATTACGAAGCAATTATTTGAAGTTCTTCTGTTGTACGACGACGGGTGTCCAATGCAGTACATGGCTTTATATGACTATGGTCAGAAAACAGAAGTAGACGAACAAAAATAAACACAAAATGACATAAAAACCTGCATCATGATTTCGATTCGCAACGCAAAAACATAAACTATTAGGTACAAAGTATTCCGTAATGACCGACAATTCATGAATCAGTTCCTAAGCCCGTCATTACCGACTAGGTCGCATGACAGCCGAAGCTAAAAAGAAATCGTTCTTTAGAACATTATAAATTCAACTCATGAAATTTGTATCGGCATCACTCCTTTAGTTTCGTGTCAGGAACGTATCAATTTAGAAACTATAAGTTAAGAATATTATAGGATTGAACGCCTCGTACCGTCATTAGACTGTTTGTTTTATAATAAAAATATTGTAGGCTGTTTATGTTTATTATTTCTCATTCATTTTTGTTTATTCAATTTTAATTTTGATTCTCCGTCAATGTTTACAAAAAATAAACGGAATGGAAATAATTTCAGAAGCAGTAGGTATGCATGCTTATTGTATAGTAAAGAAATTTTGACGTATGTACATAGGTACTTGCCTAATTTTTCCAATTGCTTCACAGACATTTGGATCGCTCGATAATTGAAAATGGAAATAATACAAAATAATTTTTTCTCCTACCTACGCCGAAAGTTCAGTTTTCTCCCGCTGTACAGGGAAGAAAGTCTAACTTTTCCTCCAGCTGTACAGGGAAGAAAGTCTAACTTTTCCTCCAGCTGTACAGGGAAGAAAGTCTAACTTTTCCTCCAGCTGTACAGGGAAGAAAGTCTAACTTTTCCTCCCGCTGTACAGGGAAGAAAGTCTAACTTTTCCTCCCGCTGTACAGGGAAGAAAGTCTAACTTTTCCTCCCGCTGTACAGGGAAGAAAGTCTAACTTTTCCTCCCTGGGTATTGACAAGTGCTTATGCGCGTTAGTGTTTACGTCTGCTCTCACGCACCTAAAATTCTCCGCAATTCTTGTGCTCGGGTAATTTGCAATATCGTGTTTAGTGTAAAAGTGAAATAAACAAAAGGCAATAAAATTTAATAGTGAAGTATTAAACAAAAATGAGTCATTCATCAGTTCATCAGACAGTTCTTATTCAATTAGTAGTAGTTTATTTAAAAATTAAAAAACAGTTAAATTGGAATTTTAAGAGTCAGGGCTTCGCCCCTGGACCCCGGCTCGGTAATCCACGAACTTTCGGCCTGGTAGGAGAAAAAATAGTATGTGCACCAAGAGAGAAAAGTAGGACATTTCCTCCCGCGTGTAAAATTGCCACCTGAGCCGAAGGCGTAATGTACTATTTTCTTATTATGAAAATCATCTAAGTAAAAAAAATGGTCTCGATAAATATACTTATTGACATTTTTATTCGAAAGTCAATGGGGTGGACCGCTATTATTTGGTACGGTAAGTAAAGAATTTGTATCATACACAAAATAATCGGTTTTTTTTTTCATCAAACATGAGATTCATGTAATGCTTATAATTTAAGTACAAAATTAAATTTGAATGTTTTTTGTTCAAAATTAAAGTCCCTTTAAACTAGTTGAAGGCTTACATATGTACAACAATTAACATCTACTTCGAAAACCAGATTAAGCTGAACGAATTTAGATAAAGGTTACAAATAGCAGGAGCTATCAGATCTAGCTTATTGTCTTTTATTACTAATGATTATTTTCATAAATTATTTTGCTCGTAAGGTCAACCAAAACAATGTGTTTACATTATTAACTTACAAAAACAATATATCTTATTATAATACAATGACTCAAATGTCCCGCACCTATAACGAAATGGCAAAGTCGTCAACTGAGTTGGATATTTTTACATGCAGGTTAGTGACGTTTATAAAAATGTTCTAGGGCATCCTCCCCCCACCGAACGTGGTCTCGCCTTGTCGCGGCGGTGGGGCTTAAGCGTGCACCCCGATACCGTGGAGCAGCGTTGTCTGCACAGGGGTGCCGTGAACAAAGAAGACTGCACACCGTGTTCCCGTTTCCCACCTTTGCTGGACAAAGTGTGTGTGAAGCGGGAGAGGGCTCCCTTCTGGAGCCCTCTTGGATGCTAGGCCATGTCCCCGGCAGCTCTTTGGCTGCTAAAGGGGAAGGCCCTCCAGAGGAGGGTACCGGTACGCCGGCGTGGCCACACCGTGGTCGGACGTGTGGGTCTGTCAGTAATGGTAGACCCCACGTGGATGAGAAGTGAACCGGAGGGCACTCCCTTCCGGTCGCTGGTTGCCATGTCCCCGGCTGCCTCTTGGCGGCTACAGGGGAAGGCCCCCCAAAGGGGGGTACCGGTTTACCGGCGTGGCTTCGAAGAAGCACACCGCAATCCCTACCGAGTAGGGGACGGGGGCTGCTGCCTAGCAGGGGCCGTGAGGATGCGAACCTCTATAAAAAATGCCCCAATCCCAAGTTTTTGACACCTGACGATGGGATGAATGGCTGGAGGGAGTCTAGTCCCAAGGGTTGTCCCATACCGTAATCCCCACTTGGTGGGGGGCGGGGGCCGCTGCCTAGTAGGGGCCGCGAGGATGCAAACCTCTATAAAAAATGCCCTAATCCTAAGCCTGTGACGTGCCCGGTGATGGGATGAGTGGCTGGAGGGTGTCCAGTCGTGAGGGCCGTCCCAGGGGACCGACCCCTGGTTAAATAACAAAGGAACGAAATGAATGATGGCAAACTTACAAAAAACATTACCCCAGGAGGGTACCACTCTAGGTGGAGAATCCCTCCGTGCTTCCACTTCGGTGGGAGCATGCTGCCCCACGTATTCTGGGGGGGGCAAAGCATGCCACGATGAAGGGGGCTGTGCGACGGGCAGCGGAAAACCCGTCGAACCGAGGTGTGCCAGCGCTGGCTCGACGCGCTCTGCGCTCGTCAGCGACTGCGAGGCGGCTGGCCCGAAAGGGAAAGTCAGGCGGAAGAGGAAATCGAGGGGAGTTTCTTCCCGCGAAGGGAAGGGGGGGCTAACGTCGTCCTCTGACACGGATGCCCCACCGGAGAAAGTGGTGGTAGTCTCCGATTCGGCCTCTGCCGCGGAGGAGATGCCGCCCCCTAAAGGGAGACCCGCTCGGGGGAAGGGCGCACCGTCACCGGCGCCGTCATCGGCGTCGATGTCTGTCGCCTCGCTGGACGGGCGGACGACAGAAGAGGAGGAGGGCGGTCTTCGGGACCCTGCCTTGGTCATAGGCAGGGCCATGAAGACCGTCAAGTCGTATGCGGCGACCAGTGCCAAAACCAAAGCTGCTGGCCGCAGGCTGCGGGAAGTCGTCTCGCGAGTCTCGAAGGTTCTGCCTTCGGTTGCTTCCGCCAATGACCAGGTGGTGCAGCTGATGGCGGAGAATTTGGGGCTCCGAGCACAGCTACAGGCGCAGCAGCGGCCCGATGGCAAGGTTGCTGCTACCAAGCGGGTAGCCGCGACGAGGTCGTCACCCGCGTTGCCGCGTGCCGCTGGGTCGCGGACTCCTCCGGCATCTGTGCCGGCGGTGTCGCCGCTGGTCTCCGGGGTCCCTCGGGGTCCCTGTCCCTCAGCGGCGGCTGGCGACCCGTGGCCCGTGCTGCCACCATCGCGCGCGGTACAGCGGCGTTCGCGTCTCCCGTCGCCGCGGTCTAGGGAGGCGACGGCCGTCGAGCGGCAGCAGGGATCCGCGGGGCCACGGATCTTGGGCCTGCCGGAACCGAATTGCTACAGCCTGGACGAGATTATCGATCGCACCGTCCAGGCTGTAATGGAAAGGCTGGGTGGCGGGCTGGCGGCTCTCGAAGCGAAACGTATTGTCGCTGGTGACGCTGAACGGCCTGCGTCTACACATGCCGCGGTGTCGGGTGCTGCAGTGACCCGCTCCACCCCCGTACAGGCTCCAGCTACTAGGGCGGGCCCGGGGCGAGACAGAGCCAAGCGGGGGGGCGGCGCTAACGCGAAGTGCACATCGCAAGCGCCTCAACCCCGTCCGCTGCCCCCGCCCCCGTCTAACATGGACGAGGGGTGGAATGTGGTGGCCCGGCGGGGTGCCAAGAGGGCCGTACCGACAGCTCCCCAAGTGGGTGGAGCACCGGCCACTGCGGCGTCTCAGGCTGCTCCCCAACAGGGTCGAGCGCCTGTGGCCGCCAAGAAAAAGAAGACGAAGAAGAAGTCGACGCGCGCGCCGCGGTCGGCGGCAGTGGTCTTAACGCTGCTGCCGGCCGCCGAGGCCAAGGGCGTGTCATACGGAGATGTAGTCTCCCGGGCGTGCGCGGCTATTGATCTGGACGAGATCGGGGCGGGGGAGGGCCTCCGCTGTAGGCTGACGGCCAATGGGGCCAAGCTACTAGAGTGTCCCGGTGCCGATAGTTCCGGCATCGCGGAGCGTCTGGCGGCGAAGCTCCGTACGGTTCTGCCTGAGGAGGAGGTTCGAGTGCACAGGCCGGTCAAAATGGCTGAATTGAGAGTGACCGGCCTGGACGACTGCACCACTAAGGATGAGGTGGCGGCGGCTATTGCCGCCCGGGGCAACTGCGCCCTGGAGAATATAACCGTAGGCGAGCTGCGCCTCGGTTATACCGGGGCTGGCTCTGTTTGGGTGCGTTGCCCGGTAGAGGCGGCCACCTCCTTGGCTGCTCCTCCGCCCGGGAGACCGTCGGGGGAACCGGGCAGGTTGCGCGTGGGCTGGATAGCGGCCCGCGTGCGCCTTCTCGAACCACGCGCCTGGCGGTGCCTCAGATGCTTCAGCACTGGGCACTGCCTTGCTAAATGCGCGAGTGCCGTTGACCGCAGCGGATTGTGCTTTCGCTGTGGTCAGCCGGGACACAAGGCGGCCGTGTGCTCGGCTGCGCCGCACTGCTTATTATGTGCGGCGGCCGGGCGCAAGGCTGACCACCGGGCCGGGGGCAAGGCCTGCCCTCCGGCCAGCAAGAATGCTGAACGAAATCGGCGCCGCCAAGCTAAGCGGCGTCAAAAGAAGCGGTTGGCCGGGGGAGCACCGGCCGGCACTTTGTCCCCCGCTGAGGCGTTCGCGCCCGATAGCGGGGGCAATGGAGTAGGGGAGGGAGCGATGGATGTGGTTCAGTCTTAATGGATCACACCTATCGCTTCCTGCAGGGAAACTTGAACCACTCCGCTGGGGCTCAGGACATGTTGCTCCAGACCATGGCGGAGTGGTCAATTGACGTGGCTGTGGTCGCCGAGCCATACTTCGTTCCCCCAGCGGATGACTGTTGGTTTGGGGACGTTGATGGCTTGGCGGCCATACATATCAGAAGAACCGCGATGGTCCCCCCCCTGGCGATGGTGACCAGGGGCCCCGGGATCGTCGCGGTACAGTTAGAAAATATCGTCGTGATCGGGGTGTACTTTTCTCCGAATCGGCCTACCGTCGAGTTCGAGCGGTTCCTGGACGGGCTAGAGGTGATCGCTCGTCACCTCGCTCCCCGTTCAGTGATACTGGCGGGGGACTTCAATGCGAAGTCTGTCGCTTGGGGTTCCCCATTCACGGACGCTCGTGGTAGGCTGCTGGAGGAGTGGGCGGTCGCGGTCGGTCTCTGTATCGTTAATAGGGGCTCGATCGCGACTTGCGTGCGGTGGACGGGCGAGTCTATCGTGGACTTGACGTTCGCGAGCTCGCCCGTCGCACGGCGCATCCTCGGCTGGAGAGTGGTGGTGGGGGCGGAATCGTTGTCCGATCACCGGTATATCCGGTACGATCTTTCTGCCCCTGCGCCGACGCCGGCTGCAGGTGCCCGCGGGGTTGACCCCCCGCAGAGTGCATCCCGGTCATTCCCTAGGTGGGCACTGAAGCTCCTGAACAGGGAGCTCCTGGTGGAGGCCTCTATGGTGGCGGCGTGGGCGCCCAAGCGCCCACAACCTGTCGATGTGGAAACCGAGGCCGAATGGTTCCGGGGCGCGATGCACCGCATATGTGATGCCTCGATGCCCCGGGTCGGCTCTCGGCACTCTGGACGGCGACAGTCGCCCTGGTGGTCGCCCGAAATTGCAAGACTGCGTGCGGTCTCCATTCGGGCGAGCCGCCGGTGCACTAGACACCGCCGTCGCCGCCGCCTGCGGCGCGACGAGCCCGTCGCGTTCGCAGAGGAGGAAGCTCGGCTGCACCGCGAATATCGCGCTGCGAAGGACGCCCTGCGGCTGGCCATCAGGCGGGCCAAGGAGCAGAACATGGAGAGACTCTTGGAGGCGCTCGAAGCGGATCCGTGGGGGAGCCCATACAAATTGGTACGCGGCAAGTTGCGCCCGTGGGCCCCCTCTATGACTGAGCGTCTCCAGCCCCAGCAGCTGCGGGACATCGTTTCGGCGTTGTTCCCGCAGGAGCGGGAGGGTTTTGTCCCTCCCGCTATGGGCGGGCCGTCTGACATCGTCGACGGCCAAGCTCCTGCTGAGGTGCCCCGTATTACGGAGGCAGAGCTCCGGGTGGCCGTTGTCAAGATGACTGCGAAAGACACGGCCCCCGGCCCGGACGGAGTCCACGGCCGGGTATTGGCCTTGGCCCTCGGTGCCCTGGGGGACCGGCTCCTTGAGCTATATAATGGCTGCTTGGAGTCGGGACGGTTTCCGTCGCTCTGGCGGACGGGTAGACTTGTGTTGTTGAGGAAGGAGGGGCGCCCGGTGGATACAGCCGCCGGATATCGTCCTATCGTGCTGCTGGACGAGGCGGGAAAATTGCTGGAACGTATTCTGGCTGCCCGCATCGTTCGGCACCTGGTCGGGGTGGGGCCTGACCTGTCGGCGGAGCAGTACGGCTTCCGGGAGGGCCGTTCGACTGTGGATGCAATTCTTCGCGTGCGGTCCCTCTCGGACGAGGCCGTCTCTCGGGGTGGGGTGGCGCTGGCGGTGTCTCTTGACATCGCCAACGCATTTAACACTCTGCCCTGGACCGTGATAGGGGGGGCACTGGAGAGGCATGGAGTGCCCCTCTACCTCCGCCGGCTGGTTGGGTCCTATTTGGGGGCCAGGTCGGTCGTATGTACCGGGTACGGTGGGACCCTTCATCGCTTTCCGGTCGTGCGTGGTGTTCCGCAGGGGTCGGTTCTCGGCCCCCTCTTGTGGAATATCGGGTACGACTGGGTGCTGAGGGGCGCCCTCCTCCCGGGCCTCCGCGTTATTTGTTACGCGGACGACACGTTGGTCGTGGCCCGGGGGGATGATTTTAGGGAGTCTGCCCGTCTCGCCACAGCGGGAGTGGCCCTCGTCGTCGGAAGGATGAGGAGGCTGGGTCTCGACGTGGCGCTCAATAAATCCGAGGCTCTGTGGTTTCACGGGCCGCGGAGGGCGCCACCCGTTGACACCCACATCGTGGTTGGAGGCGTCCGGATAGGGGTCGGGGTGCAGTTGAAGTACCTCGGCCTCGTGTTGGACAGCCGGTGGGCCTTTCGTGCTCACTTTGCGGAGCTGGTCCCCCGATTGATGGGGACGGCCGGTTCTTTGAGCCGGCTGCTCCCGAATATTGGGGGACCGGATCAGGTTGTGCGCCGTCTCTACGCGGGGGTGGTGCGATCGATGGCCCTGTACGGTGCACCTGTGTGGGCTGAGCCGCGCAACCGGGCCACTATGGCTCGGTTCCTGCGCCGGCCGCAGCGCACCGTTGCCATCAGGGTCATCCGCGGATATCGCACCGTCTCCTTCGAGGCGGCGTGTGTTTTGGCGGGGACGCCGCCATGGGAGCTGGAGGCGGAGTCGCTCGCTGCCGACTATCGGTGGCGCAGCGAGCTTCGTGCTCGGGGCGTGGCGCGTGTCCCCGAGAGTGAGCTGCGGGCGCGGAAGGCCCATTCTCGGCGGTCCGTGCTCGAGTCGTGGTCGAGGCGATTGGCCAACCCCACGTGGGGGCTACGGACCGTCGAGGCGGTTTACCCGGTCTTTGATGACTGGGTGAATCGTGGCGAGGGACGTCTCACCTTTCGTCTGGTGCAGGTGCTGACCGGGCACGGATGCTTCGGGAAGTACCTGCGCCGGATAGGGGCTGAGCCGACGACGAGGTGTCACCATTGTGGACACGACCTGGACACGGCGGAGCATACGCTCGCTGTCTGCCCCGCTTGGGAGGTGCAGCGCCGTGTCCTGGTCGCAAAGATAGGACCTGACTTGTCGCTGCCTGGCGTCGTGGCGTCGATGCTTGGCAGCGATGAGTCATGGAAGGCTATGCTCGACTTCTGCGAGTGCACCATCTCGCAGAAGGAGGCGGCGGGGCGAGTGAGGGAAAGCTCTCCTCACTACGCAGAAACCCGCCGCCGCCGAGCAGGGGGTCGGGACCGGGGTCGTATCCGTGACCTGGCCCCCTAAGAGCTAGGGGTCCCACCCGTTTTGTGCGGGGAGGGACCCAGACGAGGGGTGGCGTGCTCTGCACGCTCACCCGCAATAGGAAGCCGGGTGATGGTAGACCGCGTTCCCCCGACCGCTCTGGGGGAAGGTGTAACGCGGCGCCATCAAAGCGGGCTCTCGGCCCGCTGAACGAGGGAACCGGTGGTCGTTTCGCTGGCGGCCACCGGTCCGGCGTCCGTGGGACGGTGGGATGGATGTAATGTGCTCTGCGTCAACCCTGTCCCGCCGTTTCAATAGCCCCGACTGGGCTCCGGCCCGGTCCGAGGTAGGGCGCCGGTTGTGAGCGGCAGGAGTTTTTAGTGAGGTTCAACTCCCACATACCCCACCTGCCGCGCGGGTGGGGATCCGGCGATTTTCTCCTGTGGAAAAAAAAAAAAAAAAAAAGGGCATCCTCCACGTAGTCGATTAAGTAGTGTAATTGTTTATAAATTGTTTTCGTTATCGTGTTGTTTTGTCCTATAATTGCAAGATGCATTTTGTGGAAACTCAGCACATTTGTCTTGTTTAGTCGTGCGCACATGACTTATAATATTACAAGCCAGATTTTTTACTTGTTGTTAATTATCGTGTATCTTTTTAGCTTGTAATACGTATGTGCCTAATAAATAAATAAATGAATAGATTAAATTATTTATCTATATATTAATACGTGAAGCAAAAACTTTGTATCCCTTTTTACGAAAATTGCGCGGACGGAGGAGTATGAAATTTTCCACACTTATAGAGAATATAGAGAAGAAGTGCACAATGCTAATATTTTTTTTAAATAATGCATAGAATATACACAAATCAATAAAGAAAACATTACACACACTACATACCATGTATTTGACGCACACACGCATGCATACTATTTGTTGTGAAACTTTTGTTCTTGACGTCTGTTGTCAAATTGAGAATAGATTAAATATTGTTTGTCTTTGTTAATATTTTTTATAGTGTAGTCTTCATATTCAATCATAATAGTGTACAAACTTACAATTCCAATTAATTATAGTCGAATTTCGACTACTGCGGGACCTCTAGTTTGTAATAGAACGACATTAAAAAAAATTAGTTCACGCGTCCAAGGTATTTTAGAATAATAATAAATTTCATTCTTTATTAATTAGCCGATCGATTTTCACCTGCTGCCGTACTCCATCCGCCCCGCCCAGAAATTAAAAACAATGCAATAACCGTTAAGTATCATTCCCATCGTATTCACAAGCGGACTGTCTTCGTAAGTGTACGTATTTATTACTTTCACTTAAATCCTACTTTTATTGAGTACAAGTAGCTTCGCTTTTCATGAATCCTGCAGTTTTAAAAGGGCTTCCTGAATATTACTGGCACCGAGCAATATTTTTTTTTATTTAATTTTGCATTTTTTTCACATTGTTGGAGTTATGGTTAGCCCACTAGGATACTGCATCACGAGATCCTCGTTCGATTGCCGAGCGGATTTAGATTATTTTTAAGAATTTTTATATTCTGGTTCTTGAACGTGGAACAACTTAGATCTAAATAGCAATTTACGTCACTACCAAAACGAAACTCAAAGTACTTGATCCATGGCCCATAGAATATTGTTCATCGGATCAGCGTAACTGTCCTATTCTATTACGAAGAATCATGGGATTTGGTTTATTAAGGGAATATCTGGCTATTTTCCCTCCTTTCGCCCTGCGCGATAGACTTTAACAGACATTCACTGGGCAGTGTCGCGCATGAGCCCGCACTGGTGGATACCATCGTCCTGCCTCTTTGTCCTGCCTATTTCTGTCGCTAAGAAGTCATGAATTCCAGCTTAATGGTGGGACCATCGATAGATAACACAACTTAAGGTTCATCATCATCATTAGCTACTAATTAAGGTTCAACCTCACGTTGAATGTGGTTGATGACAATCATGGAATCTTTATGAGCTCTGATAGCCTCTTAACATTATGTTAAACGTGAGCTTATCTACATATTTCGACAAAAATGTAAGGAATTATTTTTTTCTAGAATTGAGATGGTTTGCACTCAATTAAAATTTTGACACAATTTTATTTTTAAATAATCTACGCAACAGAAACTGGTTAAATTAATTGAATTTTAAACACAGAACTAGCGTCTTATTACCCGCCCACTTCGTTCGTCCTATGATAATACTGACTTAGGCCGATGTTCCTCATTTAATAAATTGTTGACCTATATTTATATTAAGTTTGTAAACCACCTCTAAAAGCGTGCCCCTATTTTTTATCTGCTTGCTAAAAGTGCCCGGGACACCAGTGCGCCAGGATACCAAAACTGCTTGTGCTGTGCGGTCTTGTCGAATCCTTTCGCGAGTGTGTTTGATCCAGAAGTGTTGTGTCGGTGTGGTGACGCTCCGAGCAAACGAAATTCGGGACCCGGGAATAGGTAAGTTGTTCGACACCATATTTCTTAACGTCTGTTAATGCGGGTGGGTGTCGTTCATACCTGTGTAAGCTGCGTACTCACTTTATTCTAATGAATAAAACCGAGTTACGTTAGCGCCACCGAGTCTGGCCATCCGTGTCCGCTCCCAGTCCTCCCCTACCCTTAGGGGTTAGGCGGGGCTGCTACTAAACCCGGTTAACTGACTCCTTGTAGCCGTGGCCCAGTTTATCGTGACCCCCGTAAGTGAATAGTAGTTAAGTTTTTATTCATTATCATTTTGTATATATATTGTTAGATTCATAGATTCATAGTTAATTGGTAAATTTCCCTAGTTTAAGATAAAATTAGTTCAATAATTACAATAGTTCCGTAAGCCAATCAGAGGCGTTGTTCTTTTACACAGATTTTTCTTCACCCAACTACCCACATTTAGATTTTTTTTTTTTTTTTCATATTGATCCAAATTCTATTAAATTTAATTTACTACATAGCATCAAGGAAATTTACCAACCCCACCCAACGGTAAGTGGGCCGTTCGTTGAATGCCGTTGCTTTCCTAAATTCATCTTTTATTAACCATGTACAAACTGTTGTTTTATTATACAATTAACCAACGTTTGTACCTCCTTCGCTACACTTCTATTATATATCATTTGATTAGTTTATTTAATTTAAACATTAACTTCTCTAGTAGATAGTATTAGTTATTAAGTTAGTTTGACAGATCCTGCGGGCGCGACAGTGGTACAGCTTATCTGCGACCAGGTTAGTAAACTGTGGTGTTGCTCGGCGGAGGTTTTCGTGGACCGTGTGTTCGGTAGTGGCTCTGCCTGCCAGTCGACTCCGGGGTTCATAGTGCGACGAAATTGTTTCGTCAACCTTGAGATCCTGGGTCCTCTGAATGGCCGAGCTGTGCTGGCGCGTGGTCTTCGGCCGCCGGCCGTCGAATGATACATTAGTTAAGATAGTTCATAGTTGAAATTAAGTACAGTTAATTACTAATTAGTTAAATTAAATTGTTTTCATTATTCATTATTACTATTCATCTTTTTATTTTCTTTATCTTAGTTATATAGTCCAATATTAATTTGATTCAATTCAATTTGATCGATATCATAGTAGTTAGATCTTAGTGTATAATAGTTCAGTAAATTAAATAGTCAACAACATTAGTTGAGCCGCTGTCGCGTTGCGCGGAGTGTGACTCCCTTAGTTCTTTAGTTTCTAGTTTATTAAATTAATTTAGTATTCACTTATTATAAAATAAATTATTCAATAATAACATTAGTTACAGCTCCACCTAGTATTCGATTCACAAATTACCAACAATTCAGTTCATTAATTAACAAAGTATAGAGTTCATTGACAGGTTTACAATAAATTCAATAGATAGCGGTAGCATCGACCGGCCTCTTGCTTAACTGTTGTTTAATATTTCAAGTTGCTTTCCTTTATCGGTTTTAGTTTCTTTTTTACTTCTCTGAATCCGTATTACTTCGGAAGACCGATGAACTCGGTAAGATAGGAGTCGGTAAAAACATGTCTGGGGGGACATCACCCCCCATAGTCAGCACGCCCGGCCCGTCCAAAGGACGTTCTGTGGTCTCACGCATGTTTGCCCACCGACCTTCGACCCCTAACCCCGGTCTTATGGACCCTGACCTGGCCAATCGGCCTGGACCTTCCAGAGAGGCCCAGGGGTCCCCGAAGACCGGTCCGGGGGAAAGTACCTTTCCTACTCCGGCCGCTCGTTCGGGGGCCACTCAGTCTCGAAAGAAGGCCAGGTCCGAGTCGGACCAGGGCTCATCCGGAGGTGACAAACGCGCCAGGATAGGACCGTCGTCTAGGTCTAGGGAGGATGACAACAGCGAGGAGTCCTCCTCTACTTCTCCTTCCTATACCACGACTCCCTCCTCTTCTTGTTCCTCCTCTCGCAGTGGTAGTCCTGAACCCACTCCCACTTCTAAACCCACTCCTATGCCAAGGGCTCTTGCCAGTACGGCGGAAGTACGACGGTGCAAGAGAACCCCTCCTCGTTCCCCTTCTCCTCCTATATCTCCCATCCCTTCTGTTCGGCCTCGAGGTGCCCCTGCTCTAAGCAGCACGGCAGGCAACCTCGAATCCACGAGGTATATGGACTTAGAGGCCACGCAGTTGCGTACGCATACGCAGACTCCTTCATTCCCAGCTGCTCCAGCTACCGTCCCAAGAACTTCGTACGCGGCCAAAGCCGCAGTTCGTCCTCCAATCCGTTCCATTCCTCCAAGAGCTACAGTCCCAACTACATCAGCCACTCCTACCCCGGGCACTAGGGGCCGCGCCGCAGAGCTCAAACGCCACCCACCTATATTGGTGGAGGTGCTCCCTAATTGGCCTAGCCACATGGCCGCCATTAGGGAGCGACTAGGCCGAGCTCCTTCGGTGAGGCCCCATGGGTCCGGTTTTCGATTCCTGCCTACGTCCGTGGAGGAATACAGGGCGGTCCAGTCGTACCTGTCGGGGGCCTCCGCCGCGGACAGTACCATTAAGTGGTACTGTTACGCAATGTCGGAGGACATCCCCACTAAGGTAGCGATTCGGGGCCTCCCTGCCGACACGGACTCGGCAGCAATCATCAACGCCCTCAAAGAACTGGGATTCCCGGCGCGCTATGCCCGGTGTATAGAGGCCAAGAGGGGTAGGCCGAGCTGCATTTTTCATGTAGCTCTAGACCACCTCTCGAAGGTCGACCTCGCCCGCTTGTATGCAGTCAGTGAACTGCTATACTTGCCGGGGGTGACGGTTGAAGGTTGGCGTCCCGGCAAGGGTCCTGCGCAGTGTCACCGCTGCCAGGCCTTTGGTCACGCCTCCTACAATTGTCATCGAGCGGTCCGCTGCGTGCGATGTGCAGGTGAGCACGTCGTGGCGGACTGCCCGAGGCCGAGGGAGGGCCCCTTCACCTGTGCAAACTGTGGTAAGGATCATGCCGCCGTCGACAGACGGTGTGTAACCTACCGCAGGAGGCTGAGGATGATGGGGGTAACCGCTCCCCCTCCATTACCACCGGTGCCGCGGCCAAGGGCGAACCCAGTTCTTACTCCCACCGCTGCCCCTTTACCGATCCCCCAAGGGAAGGGTAAGGGGAAGGGAAAATCTTCCCTTCCTCCTTCCCAACCCACACTCCTTCCTACGAATGTGGAGGCCCACGCCGCAGCGGCAACGCTAATGGCGGAGGCTAACCCACCACGTCCTTCCACATCTTCTGCTCCCGTCCCAAGAGCTCCAGCTGTTGCGTCTTCTAAGCAAGTACGCACTACCGGAGGGAAAGCTGCAAGAAACGCAAAGAAAAACAAAAATAAAAAGATCAAAAAAAAGGAGAAGAAACTTGCGGCAAAGGCCCAAGAACAAGCCTTGCAAACCCAAGCCACAGGCAGTACTTCAACTGCCCAACCCAAGTCACAAAAAGAGGCGCCTCAACAAATGGAGGTGGAGTATGTGGAGCCGGAAGAGGCAGTAGCCTCCACCTCCTCTATATTCAGGCCAACAACAAAACCTTCAACTGAAAAGCCCGTAGACCCAACGGCCTCGGGCCCAAATATTCATTCCCTCCCTCCCCGCCCTCAGCGTGAGCGGCGCAGCGGTCGGCAGGCCTCACAACCTGCTGGCTTTGCTGCATGGCTCCTCGCACTGTGGGAGAAATTGTCCGAGGTGATCTCCGGAGTGATCCGTGAGATCGCCTCGGGAGCTAGCCCTTTCGGGGCGCTCCTGTCGGGGTTCTACCAGATGATTGCGCAGCTCAATGGCTAGCCAGGAGTTGCGCATCATCTACTGGAACCCCGACGGGATTAAATCCCGTAAGAACGACCTCTTGATTCTCGCCCGGGAGTACAACCCTGAGGTTGTGCTCCTGGGCGAGACCAAGCTACGTCCTCAGGATGCGTTCAGGATTCCCAACTACTTCATGTACCGACGTGACGAGCTTACCCCTGCCGGGCGGCCGTTCAGGGGCACTGCGGCCCTCGTCAGGCGGGACGTGGTGCATGATCAGTTGGATTTGCTGTCCTTCACATCGACAAGGTCAGTCGGTGTGAGGGTACACACCTCGGGGGGAGATATGCGGATTTACGCCGCGTATAGACCCCCGGGGCCTGAGTTCCACCCTGAGGATATAAGACGGGCCCTGAATTACGACAGCCGCCCAGCTCTGCTGGTCGGGGACCTCAACGCGAAACATGTCGCGTGGGGCTCCCGACTTAACACAGCAGTGGGCAGGCGGCTGTTAGAAGATGCCGATAGGGGCGACTACTCCGTGGTCGGCCCCGACGAACCCACGCACGTCCCGTCCGCCGCGCGATATCAGCCCGATGTACTGGACGTGTGTGTTCATAAGGGGCTACGGTGCCCCGTAACGATCGAGGCACTGTACGACCTGGGTACCCCCCATCTCCCTATCCTGGTGACACTGGGTATGGGGCTCACCCGGGTTGCGACCTCGCCCCTACGACCGAAGGTCGACTGGGAGCTCTTTAAGAGACGACTGGTCGACCTTCCCGTAATTCAGGACCCCAACACCCCTGATGGGGTCGACGACGCGGCGGTCCGCCTTGTCGACTCCATCAGGGGAGCGATCGACCAGGCGACGACTCTTGTGCCCAGCGGCGGGCCCAGAGGTATACTCCCGGCCCATCTGAAAGCGATCATTCGCCGGAAGAGGGGCCTGAGGAGGCTCTGGGCGACAACTCGTTGTCCCAGGATCAAGCGCGAGCTTAATGAGTTGGAAGCGGAGTTGGCGGCGAAGATTAGCTCCTTCCGGGGCTATGCGTGGGAGGAAAGGATTGAGGAGGCCCGTGAGGACCCCTTTTCCGTGTCCCTCCACCGACTTTGCCGCCAGCTCTCAAATCGGCCTGCCCCCACTTGTCCACTTGTGGACGAGAGGGGCAACCGATGCTTCTCGGCTCAGGCCCGCGCCGATGTCCTGGCCGCAATGCTGGAGCGGCAGTTCGCTCCAAATGACTCTGTATCCTCAGAGGCCGCATTCCACCAATCGGTGGAAGAGAGCGTAGCGAACCTACTCTCCTCCCCGGTGCCACCGTTGGGAGATGATGATTTCATCACTCCCAGCGAATTGCGCCTCTCCATCAAGCGGATGAAGAGGCGCAAGGCGCCGGGTGAGGACGGTATTCCCTCCCTCGCATTCTTCCACTTCCCTGAAACGGTCGTGTCATACATGACACGGCTGTTCAATTCCATTCTGTCCACAGGACACTTCCCGGGAATTTGGAAATTGGGCAAGGTCATTGCCTTGCCCAAGCCCGGCAAGGATAGGAGAAATCCCTCCAGTTACCGTCCGATCACCTTGCTGTCGCATGTGGGCAAGTTGTTCGAGCGGCTGCTGCTGAGAAGGGTGTCGCCGCACATCCTTCTCAGACCCGAGCAATTCGGGTTTCGCAGCGGTCACTCGACAACGCTGCAATTGGTCCGAGTTATGCATCACTTGGCGGATCGGTCCAACGCGCGCCAGTACACGGCCGCAGTCTTTCTCGATATCGAGAAGGCCTTCGACCGTGTCTGGCATGCGGGACTGGTTCACAAGTTGTTGCGGAACACGGACCTCCAGCACGCCTACGTGCGACTGCTGGGGTCGTACCTGGAGGGAAGATCCTTCCTTGTCGCGGTCGAGGGCGCCAAGTCGTCGGTGCGCCCAGTCACGGCCGGAGTTCCTCAGGGGAGTGTCCTGGCACCACTCCTCTACGCTCTCTATACCAACGACATTCCCACGCTTGAGGGCAACCTCCAAGCGTGGGAAGCCGACGTGAAGTTGGCGCTGTTTGCCGACGACAGCGCCTACTTCTCGTCCTCTAATTTCCCCTCTGCGGCCATTTCGAGGATGCAGAGGCTATTGGACTTACTGCCCCAGTGGCTGGACCGATGGAGGGTCGCGGTCAACGTGGGGAAGACTGCGGCTATCCTCTTCGGTCCGGTCCGCACAACAGTCGTCCCGGGACAGCTCAGTCTCCGTGGCGCTAATGTCGAGTTTAGATCCAGCGTCCGGTACTTGGGGGTCGATATCGACCGGAGTTTGAGGATGACCGCCCACGCCAAATCGGCGTTGGCGGCCGCTCGCTATGCGAGATTCCTCCTCCGGCCGGTGTTAGCCTCCGGGTTGCCGGTCAGGACTAAGCTCGGCATTTATAAGACGTATGTCCGTTCCCGTATCACGTACGCAGCTGCGGCCTGGTATCACCTCATCCCGCAGGTCATGCGGGTGAAGTTACAGGCCCAGCAGAATCTGGCTCTTCGCACGATAGTCGGAGCAGGGCGTTACGTCAGTAATGCCGTAATCGCCCGGGATCTGGATGTGGAGTCGCTCGAGGAGTTCATCCGGAGGCTAGCTCGTAATCTTTACGAGCGGGCTGACGGTGGACCCCACGAGCATCTCCACAATTTAGCTCCCTTGCACGCCAGACCACCTGATGGTCGGGCGCTACCAAGGGAGCTACTAGAACCCCCTTCTATGGTAAGATAGTCGGCTTAACCGGAGTGATATGGGAGTGCTCATAATGAGTGCCCCCATGGGACTGAGCTGTCCACACTCGTCAGTTCCCCCCACATTGTTGGGGTGCCCCCTTATGGGGACCCATTTCCCACCCCCGTTGGGTGGACCACTCCCCCTTATGGGGAGTGACTATACGTCGGTCCCTCCCCGCGACGGCCTTTTGGGGAGTTCTTAGCGGGTGAGCGCCAAACTAGTGCCGCGGCCCCTCCTCTGAATTGTAGAGGTGGGGCCGCGGCATGGGGCCGGTGGCGGGCCCCTCGTCTGCTGTCTGTTGCCCTGGTTTCTTGTACATAGATGTATATAGTAGTATAGTTAGTTGTAGTTAGTTTAGTTAGAATTAGTTAGATTGTAAGGAAAAAAAAAAAAAAAAAAAAAAAAAAAAAAAAAAAAAAAAAAAAAAAAAAAAAAAAAAAAAAAAAAAAAAAAAAAAAAAAAAACCGAAGCCAAGGACAGCAGCCGGCGCCGGGGTGCCACCTCCGCGGGCATCAATCCGTCGCTTACATCAAGCTCATCGTATTATGTATATGTATATATTTTGTCGATGTGGAGTGCGCCGAACGCGCATACGAACCCTCTTCCCATTCCCCCCTGCATCAACCCACCCCTGCCCTATGTGGTAGGGAGCTTCTGCCCGGGCAGTGGGGTTCGCCCCGAGGCCCGTTCCGTACCCCCGTAAGGGGGTACGACGACCCTTCTTCTCTCTTCTCTGCTAAAAGTAAAACAGCCTTTAGTTGTTACCTAGTTTCATTTTTACATTCATTTTTAAATAATTTTAACCGGTTGAAATTTTCTGTTGACAAAGTTCTTGGGCGTTTTATCATCCGTTAATCCCGACTATATTTCGACCTCTTAGCTTGTCTGATTTCTGTTCTCTTACTATCTTTAAGCAAACCCGATGTAGTTGCTTTCATGTCGGCAAAAAATTGGGGAAAGTGTTGAGATACTATCAAAAACTACATATGCTCATTGTTGGGTACGCAGCACGTCACCCGTATCAATAAGGCGAGTGACGTCAACCCGGGTTGGACGGGTTTATGAATCTTATAAGATTTCTTGAAATCCTATAAGACGCCGGATGCCCGTCTCGTGGCGATTATTCGTGTCGATCTGAAGCAGTCGATGTAGGGTCCTGAGGTGTACGATATCGTACAAGCTCACTCGAAATTAAAACTCAAAACTTTACTAATTAACGTAAACCGAGCCGACCGATCTGTCAATACAACCGAATTCAATAACAGACGATCTTTTCAATGGTCTTCGAGTCTTCAATAAATATCTTCGAGGCGCTGATGTCTTTACTCGTGCGTTTTTTTGTAATCTTCGTTCGGAGGGTCGGCGGCCGGCGGTTGGCAGGTAGTCGGTCGAGGGTCGGTCGGTAGGTCGGCAGGTAGTCGGTCGGCAAGTCGGCAGGTCGCTTAACTACCTCGGAATGTTACCCTACAGAGATCTCGTGTAAAATACGGCTCTCGTCGAGATCATTTTCACTATGATCGGCTCGGTTTATTCGTTATATCTATTTATTTAATAAATGTATATACTAATGCCTTATACTTAACTATTCTATGTTGTAATCCCTATCGATACATATAACTTATTCTATGCTTAATCTATATGACGCGCCCGTATAAACAAAATACCCGGTCCTGAACACAGATAAATGCTGTTTGTTACATCGTTTCGGGACGCGGGCCGGGCGCGTGTTCATTTAAGTTAATATGCTAATCTTAAAACTATCGGGAATAATAAAGCAAAAGTGTATACTATTTATTTCAAAGCAACTTACGTTCTATTCTTAGTAAAATCTATGTGCACGTTATCTATATACTTATCTATCTATATGCACTCTATATAATTTATCTATTTGTTATTTATCTATTTGTTATAACTCTATGTCTATGTACGTATCTATATAAATCTATTATTCTATTCTATATTCTATTATATTCTTCAACTTATTCTATAATTATGGGGCGACGCCGCTGTCGCCAACATCCTCCCCCTCGTGCGTAGCACCGACTCCTTGTCGTGGCGACTCTATGGGCGTGGGCTCGTCGCTCGTTGCAGGCACCAGCAGGATCATCTTGGAGGCAGGTCTCTTAAGTAGACCGCCGCTCGTTCTGACGTCGACAGTTCGTACACGGTTGTCGGGGCCTGGGTAGGTATGGACAACTTGCCCGCGCGGCCATGTGTTGCGTGGCAGCGTGGAGTCCACTATGAGGACGGTATCCCCACACTGCAAGTCCTCGCCAGCTGCTCTCCCGTCGATCTTCCTGGGCAGCAGCGTAGGCAGGTATTCCTTGACCCACCTACTCCAGAAGTGGTCCGCCATACGCTGCGCCACTCTCCATGTCCTTTTGCCGGTCAGGTCTTCGTCTCTGTAGTCGCCGATTCGCGGAGCTCCGCAGGACCTCCCTATGAGGAAGTGGTTCGGCGTGAGTGCTTCTGACTCCCAACTCTCTTCCCTGGCGACGAGAGGTCGCGAGTTGACGACGTGCTCCGCCTCCAACAGAAGAGTGTGCAGAACTTCTTCCCTCGGGTGTCTTTCCTTCAGTGTGACCGCCAGCGCGGTCTTCACGGACCGCACCAAACGTTCCCACGCGCCTCCCATGTTCGGCGCTCCTGGCGGGATGAACTTCCATTTTATGTTCATCTGAGCGGCCCGTGACACGACGTCTGCTTCCCTTGCATTCTCGATTGCCTGCTTGAGCTCCTTGTTGGCGCCGACGAAGTTAGTCCCATTGTCGCTGTAAATGACTTTGGGCGTTCCTCGCCGGGCGGCCATCCTGCGCAGCGCTAACAGCATTGAGTCTGCCGTCAGTGACGCTGCTAGCTCCATGTGGACTGCTCTCGTGGTGAGGCATGTGAACAGCACGCCCCACCTCTTCTCGTGACGTCGTCCTACAGTCACCGTCATCGGCCCGAAGTAATCGACGGCAGCACAGGTGAACGGCGGCTCTCCATGTCGTAGCCGCTCTATCGGCAGGTCTCCGGTGGGCGGTAGTCGTGGTGTACTCCGATAGACCTTGCACCACTGGCATCGGACGGCCGTCGCTCGAATGATCGATCTTAGACCTAGGATCCAGTAGCGCTGCCGCACCTCGTTCATCACCGTTGCGTGGTTACCGTGCTGGAACGCCTCGTGATAGTGTTTGATCAATAATCTCGCTATCACGTGCTTCCCGTCCAGCACGATCGGTCGCTTGCAGCCTGCATCTATGTATTGCGCTGCGTCGATACGTCCGCGCAGGCGCAACAGGCCATCTTCCATCACGACGTCGAGCCGTCGCAACTTGGGGTGACGTTCGGGATCTTTTTCACCGAAGCTCTCTCCTTGGCTGCTTCTCAGTAGGATCTTCTCCGCCTTCTTCAAGTGGGGCGGATCAAGCGGCAGCCATGCTTCTGTAGGTGCTTCCGGGGTCCTTAACTTCCATGTGGATCGGGGTTGCTTCGTTCGTGTCGTCCTCCACGTGGGATCTTGCTGCTTCGATTGTCTGGACACGCAGGCGCTCTCCTTCCGGGGTCGACACAGCTCGATAAATTGGAGGACCCTGGCTGTTGCTCTCAATAACCTGACCCAGCTCGAGAATCTGTGCGGATCGGGCGTGGGTTGAGCTTCAGCGGTCCTCGCCGTAGCGACCAGGTAGGCCTCTTTCTCTTCTCCAGACGGTTCTTGCTTGAATGTTCGCGGCTTGGGCCAGCGCGATTCATCCCACGTCAGGAACTCGGGTCCATTAAACCACCGATGCGTGTGGTCGAAATCCGCCGGCGCCTCTCTAGTTGCGTCGTCTGCTGGGTTTTGCGAGCCAGGCACCCATCGCCATTCTTGGGGCTTCGTTGACTCTTCTATCTCGGCGAGCCGGTGCGCGACGAAAGGTTTGAACGTGCGTGGGTCGGTCTTTATCCATGTCAGGACTGTACTGGAGTCAGTCCAGTACGTCTTTACACCGACTGCGATGTCCAATTCGTCCGCTATCGCCTGCGCCATCCTTGTCCCCAGCAGCGCAGCTTGCAGCTCCAGCCTTGGGATGGAGACTGGTCTCAGTGGGGTCACCCTGGCTTTCCCTGCTAGAAGCGTGACGCGGTAGGTGCTCTCGTCTGTCTTCTGACGCCAATAGACTGCACACGCGTAGGCCTTCTCGCTGGCGTCGGTGAACGTGTGCAGCTCCCCCTCAGTGTTACAGCACGAGAAGCACCTTGCTATTCGGAGACCTTGCAACATGCGGAGGTTCTCCATGTAGCGTTTCCACGCCACCTCGTCCTTTTCCAGGATGACGTCGTCCCAGTCGATCCCGCTCCACCAAATGCTCTGAATGAGCGCTTTCCCTTCTATCAGCACGGGTGATGCCAGCCCCATAGGGTCGAAGGTTGACATTACCGCGCTAGTCACTTCTCGTTTGGTCGGGGTTCGTGCTTCTATATCCTTTGAGTCTCGTGGATGGATCCGGAATCCCATCTCGTCCGACTCGTAGAACCACCGCAGGCCCGGGGTCTTTTCTTCCTTCGACCCCAGCTCTATGTCTCCGGGGGTCACACTGCCTGCGAGGCTCACCAGAATGCAGCGCCTTCTATTGCCCGCGCGGCTTCTGGATATCGATGTCTGTAATCCTTGGCATTCTTATTTGTAACGAACGACGCCGTGCTCGGTGAACAGGCCGCTCCGAATATGACCGACGTCATTCTATACTCTTTGGAGCGGCCTCGCGTCGATCTTCTCTATAGAGGAATCTTGGGCTGTCGCGGTCCACGTCCCTGATCCTTATCTGCAGGAACTTCTCCTTGATGTCCGCGACAACCACGACGAGCCTTTGCCGGAACCGCAACAACGCTTCGAACAGGGATTGTAGGTCCGAGCTTCGAAGCGGCCGTCATCGCGTCTCCAACCTCTGTCGTCCTCCTTCTCCAAGATGTCAAACGCCTTCGCCTCCATATCCGTGCTCGGACGCTTGGGTGGGACTCTATCGTGAAGTGCTCCTTCACCTGTCTGCCCAAGGCCTCTTCGCGCATCGATACATGGGCGCAGGTGAGGAAGTTGACCTCTTTCGCGTTGTTGCCGTCGAAACCATGTAGCACCCATCCCAATTGGGTGAATGAGGCTACCGGCTGGTTCCTTCTGCCCCTGCGCGTCCTCTTGGCTGCGATGATTCCCCAGTTGTCCTGCCCGATCAATAGCTTGGGGGATTGTTCGTCGTAACATAGCTGGTCCGCCAGGCTCCTCAGGTGCGCGTAGCCTTCGATGGTTTCCCTCTTCAGTCGCTGGGGTGCAAGGCTCATGTCGTCCATTGTGCGCGCTCCGAAGATCGTCCTCTTCTGCCGCTGGTGAAGCCCTCGAACTCGGATGTTAAGCTTCATCGAGTCCTTCTTCGTTAGGGTCTTCCCGCCCACGGTCTCGAGACGGAGCGTCTCCTTGGGTCCCTTCAGGCCGATCTGCTTCGCCACGCTCGAGTCCAGGAGAGTTACCGTGGAGCCTTCGTCCAGCAGGGCCAGCACCGTCGTCGATCCCGATGGCCCGTACACTTCAACGGGCACCATCTTCAAGTACGCCCTGCTGATCTGTGTGCAGTTGATGGGAAGTCGCACATTGTTCGCGATTTCCCTGTTCTCTGCTGGCTCTGTCTCCGGCTTCTCGTTGTGTAGCGAGTGGTGATGCCAGCGTTTGCACGTGCGGCATGGCGGTCGTTGACACGATTGCTTCCGGTGCTTACCATCGAGGCACTTGTAACATAGGCGCGACTCCTTGGCCATTTTCCATCGTTCCTGCACTGTAGCGCCCTTGTACCTCGGACAATCGTACAGCGGGTGTCCATCCTTGCATTGCGGGCACGCCGGCTTGTCCCTCATTGCTCTGTCCGAAGTCTCGCGCTCGGTACATACGGTTGTGGCGTGCGTCGCCTGTCGCCTCGATGGTTGTCTTTTTGTTGCCGCCTCGGCCACGGCGTGTGGCCCGCACCGGTCCGCCATCTTGTTCAGGAAGCCGCACATCGTGTTGAGGTCCGGGTCTCCTTCAGTTTTATCGATAATGTGGTCGTACCACCGGAACCTCAGGATGGTCGGCATCTTGTCGACGATGCTCTTCAGCAGTTCGAGCGACATCAAATATTGGGGTTTCCGCAGCCCCCTGACCGCTGCGACGGTATTGTTAACATTGCTCGCCAGTGAGCAAATGTCGTAGGCGGAGTCGCTTATAGTCGGAAGTCTTCGTATGCGGTCTAGCTCCGCCAAGACTAAAGCGTCCGCCCTTCCATAGCACCGCCGCAGTGATTCCATTACTTCCTCCGGTGTGCTCTCGGAGTACAGCTGGCTGCGAACTCCTTCCCTGGCTTGTCCTTTCAGCGCTCTTCTCAGCCTCGCCATGTTTTGAGCGCTTGAGAAGAGTGGAGCGGTATCCTCGTAGACAGCCTTGAAGGCCACCCACTCTCTGCAGTCGCCTTCGAACGTCGGCAACTGGTGCATGTAGTCGGGTTGTGGCGGCAGCTCCTTGGTCGTCGCGCTCCTCACTGCTTCCACTATCGCCTTAGCCAGGTCCCTGTTGCCGCACTCTTCCATGTTGGCCTTGCTGACGGGACGGTTCTCAATGTGCTCGCCTGCGGGCTCCTTGTCCATACTGCCCGCTGACGTTTGGACCCAGGCCCTGAGCTGGTCCTCCCGGTCCTTTGGCTCTTCTATAATGGAATCATCGTCGTCTTCGCTTTCGGCCTGAATCAATTGCAGGCGGAGTCTGGCGGCTATAGTGGCTGCTTGTGCTTCTATCAATTCTTTTTCCGCCAGCTCCGCTCTCGCTGCCAGTTCCTTACGTCGTAGCGATTTCTTCGACGCGGGTCTATTTTCACCACGTGTCCGCGTCGTTGCCTCTTCAAGTTTTGTGTTCTGGGTCGTACCGGTCGCGGAGCTCTCGTATGTTTCGTACGACGTCGCTTCTGTTGCCTCCGGACTGGATTCTTGAACCGCAGGTTCGAGTGGCTGTTCCCTCGATGATCCCTTGTTGCTCCTGGTGATCGGCATCGTTGAATAATCGCTGGATCCGGCTCGAAGGACCAGCTGTTGGGTACGCAGCACGTCACCCGTATCAATAAGGCGAGTGACGTCAACCCGGGTTGGACGGGTTTATGAATCTTATAAGATTTCTTGAAATCCTATAAGACGCCGGATGCCCGTCTCGTGGCGATTATTCGTGTCGATCTGAAGCAGTCGATGTAGGGTCCTGAGGTGTACGATATCGTACAAGCTCACTCGAAATTAAAACTCAAAACTTTACTAATTAACGTAAACCGAGCCGACCGATCTGTCAATACAACCGAATTCAATAACAGACGATCTTTTCAATGGTCTTCGAGTCTTCAATAAATATCTTCGAGGCGCTGATGTCTTTACTCGTGCGTTTTTTTGTAATCTTCGTTCGGAGGGTCGGCGGCCGGCGGTTGGCAGGTAGTCGGTCGAGGGTCGGTCGGTAGGTCGGCAGGTAGTCGGTCGGCAAGTCGGCAGGTCGCTTAACTACCTCGGAATGTTACCCTACAGAGATCTCGTGTAAAATACGGCTCTCGTCGAGATCATTTTCACTATGATCGGCTCGGTTTATTCGTTATATCTATTTATTTAATAAATGTATATACTAATGCCTTATACTTAACTATTCTATGTTGTAATCCCTATCGATACATATAACTTATTCTATGCTTAATCTATATGACGCGCCCGTATAAACAAAATACCCGGTCCTGAACACAGATAAATGCTGTTTGTTACATCGTTTCGGGACGCGGGCCGGGCGCGTGTTCATTTAAGTTAATATGCTAATCTTAAAACTATCGGGAATAATAAAGCAAAAGTGTATACTATTTATTTCAAAGCAACTTACGTTCTATTCTTAGTAAAATCTATGTGCACGTTATCTATATACTTATCTATCTATATGCACTCTATATAATTTATCTATTTGTTATTTATCTATTTGTTATAACTCTATGTCTATGTACGTATCTATATAAATCTATTATTCTATTCTATATTCTATTATATTCTTCAACTTATTCTATAATTATGGGGCGACGCCGCTGTCGCCAACACTCATAGTATCCAACGAGTAGTAGTTGCTATCTAATGTAATAAGGAGACCTCAGTCTCTAAAAACAAATAAAACTAAATCTCCAAATTCAAATAATAAAATACCAACTGTTTACCTCAGCAGATTTTTACAAAGATTTTTGCAATAGCGAGATAAATAAGGAACAACCTTGTAATTCCCTGTTAAAAAATAAATACCGTCACCTACACCGAAACATGAATTCCACGTATCAATTTTTTGTATCATACACAAACAAGCCCGATGCGTTACGTAAAATGAAGCTTAAAATCGATGCGAAAATTTAAAGCAGGTTAAATTGATTTACGTATTTCGAATTTTATATAACGTTAGGAAGTGTGCTTTGAGCAAACCGAACCTAATCCAGGCCGGTACGTTTTAAAATCACCCAAGAAAAAATCTTTTACCCCTAATAAATTGGCAAATGTTAAATTCTTTCGTCCGTAATATGGGCTTGCGAGTAATTTGCTCAGGATAAACCACTTTGCCTAATAGAGACAAGAATCGCACGTGATCTGTAGGCCATAAGTATACGACACGTTTATTATCTTTATTTGAAATATTTAAAAATAATCTATCTTCTTCTATCTATATATATATATAAAAATGAATTGCTGTTCGTTAGTCTCGCTAAAACTCGAGAACGGCTGGACCGATTTGGCTAATTTTTGTCTTGAATTATTTGTGGAAGTCCAGAAAAGGTTTAAAAGGTAGATAAATATGACTAACTCAGATGAATAACTCAGAAATAAATAAAAATAACAATTTTGTTTTTCCTTTGACGTGTCTCCCGTCGGACGGATTCCTTTTGTTTGTTTTAAATTTATTTTATACAAAAGTTTAGGTCTTTTATTTATCGATTGAGGCACTACGAAGTCTGCTGGGTCAGCTAGTATAATATCAAAATAAGTTCTTTCGGGTACAGTGAGCCGTAGGTATAATTATGACAAATTTTACAGTTTAATCTCGCTTTTATTCTTTTTTACAGTTAAAAACCTACAGTGCAAAATGTTTACAGATCTAATTAAATGTTATAAGTGTCCTATAAGCCTGCAATTGTTACAGAGGACAGAATGCAGTTGGCTAAGCCGCTTAAATATGCCGCAATCAGCGGTATTGTCGCGTTCGTGGGTTTGATGTTCGGATGGGTGATATTTCCGGCCATTTTGAAGAGTCAGCTTAAGAAGGTAATGCACGCGTTATATAAATTTAGTCGGTTCAGTTTTTGAGAACAGTTTTTAAGAGAATTGGAGAGTACGAAATATAATTTCGACTTTTACTTTGATCTCGTCTAGCGTTATTCCTTTTCTGCTCCGTTTGGGGTATCAAGAACGAGATAGCAATACAATTCTATTGAAAAGACCCCAATTCATTTTTAATAAAATAAAAAAACATATCTACAAAACACACAGCACAAGTATAACCTTTAAAATCATTCTTCATTCTCTCGCAGGTTAAAATCTATAGACGTATGGACTTATCTTTTTAGTGACGCTTTTTCCTTTTCAATGCGTTTCAAATCATAGTATTGCCAAAGAATTTTTCATTTCAAAAACCACTTCTTTTCTAAACAAGTTACTTAACATCAGACTTTATTATAATTTCATGAAAAACCTTCTTTACACGAACTCTTGTTTTATACACGTTTTTATTATGTTGATATGTATGTATAATTTCGTATGTTAGTTTGTCTGTAAACGTCATTTTCTTGAACGTCATTTTTGCCGATTCAAGAGTCCTCTGATTATCTTGAAATTTTGCAAACGCGTGAAGGACCAATGCCAATGCGATAATTTTATAACTTCGATGTAATATCCTGGACAAACATCAACAGGATAAAAAAGGTGAAAATAACTGCCAGCCCGGTTTACTCATATTTTTTATTAGTTTAGTTTAGTTTTTAAAGTACATGTATTATTTATTTTTTCCTTTGAATAATAAAACCTCTACACTATATTTTTATGATCAATTATTTCAATATTTTCAAAAACAAATTTAGTCGAAATCGTTGTTTTCGTATATAAGACACATTCCACCAACTGCAATAGAACATGCTTAAGTCATAGAGATATCCGACCTTTGATTCTAGTTCTAAGAACTACCCTGCCAATTCACTTAGATTGAATCATACCGGTCTGGTATTATTATCTCGCACGGCTTAGTAATAAATAGACCGTGGTTTTTTTAGCCGTCTTTTAGAAGGCAACTGAGACTTTAAGCTTATGCTTCAAATGTTGTGGTTCCACAGGCCCCGGAGAGTGCCACCTGTCGATGCCCATATCGTGGTTGGAGGCGTCCGGATCGGGGTCGGGGTACAGTTAAAGTACCTCGGCCTCATTCTGGACAGTCGTTGGACCTTCCGTGCTCACTTTCAGCACCTGGTCCCTCGTTTGTTGGGGGTGGCCGGCGCGTTAAGCCGGCTTCTTCCCAACATCGGGGGGCCTGACCAGGTGACGCGCCGTCTCTATACGGGGGTGGTGCGGTCAATGGCCCTATACGGAGCACCCGTGTGGGGCCAGTCCCTGGCCGTGGGGGTAGCGAAGTTGCTGCAACGGCCGCAACGCACCATCGCGGTCAGGGTCATCCGTGGTTATCGCACCATCTCTTTTGAGGCGGCGTGTGTACTGGCTGGGACGCCGCCTTGGGTCCTGGAGGCGGAGGCGCTCGCCGCTGACTATCAGTGGCGGGCTAACCTTCGTGCCCGGGGCGTGGCGCGTCCCAGCCCCAGTGTGGTCAGAGCGCGGAGGGCCCAATCTCGGCGGTCCGTGCTGGAGTCATGGTCCAGGCGGCTGGCCGATCCTTCGGCTGGTCGTAGGACCGTCGAGGCGATTCGCCCGATTCTTGTGGATTGGGTGAATCGTGACAGAGGACGCCTCAATTTCCGGCTCACGCAGGTGCTCACTGGGCATGGTTGCTTCGGTGAGTTCCTGCACCGGATCGGAGCCGAGCCGACGGCAGAGTGTTACCATTGTGGTTGCGACTTGGACACGGCGGAGCACACGCTCGTTGCCTGCCCCGCATGGGAGGGGTGGCGCCGTGTCCTTGTCGCAAAAATAGGAAACGACTTGTCGTTGCCGAGTGTTGTGGCATCGATGCTCGGCAACGACGAGTCGTGGAAGGCGATGCTCGACTTCTGCGAGTGCACCATCTCGCAGAAGGAGGCGGCGGGGCGCGTGAGAGACGCACAAGCCCGCCGCCGTCGAGCGGGGGCCAGGGAGGCGGATCTCGCCCTAGCCCTGGCCCTCTAAGTGTTTCGGGTCCCCCTGATATGTCGGTCTGGGGCCCGGCGAAGGGGGCCTAAGAAGACGACGTGCAAGCTGCTCTGCACGCGTTTTACGCAAGAGCATCCGGGTGATGGAAGGCCGGCTATCCTCGACCCACGCTGGTTCTGACCCAGCGGGGTATTTCGTAGGATAACCAATTCAAACCGGCGCCATCTAGGCGGGCTTCGGACAGCCTGCCGACCGAGAGGGCTGGTGGTCGTGGCGCCGACGATCGCTGGCCCGGCGTCCCGAGGGGGAGGGTGATGGGAGAGATGTGCTCCGCACTAAACGCTTCACTCTCCTCCCCTTGCCTTTTCATGAGTTCTGTCTCATGCGAGGGTTGGACGTTGGTTGTTGAGCGACAGGAGGTTTTAGTCGGTTCGACTCCGACATGCCCCACCCTCCATCCCCAGTGGAGGGTGGGAGTCCGGCGATTTCCTCCTGACAAAAAAAAAAAAAAAAAAAAAAAAAAAAAAAAAAAAAAAAAAAAAAAAAAAAAAAAAAAAAAAAAAAAAAAAAAAAAAAAAAAAAAAAAAATGCTTCAAATGTGATGGCATTCAAGTTATGTTTCTGTACTTCTTATTTTTAAGCTCAAGCCATTTATTGTACCTGACACGAAAAAAGTAACTGTGAAACTCTTCACCCTTCCGCCTTTATAATCAAAGGAAACCACTAAGTGGCATAATACAATAATAGACAAAGGCACGATTATTAAATTAATTTTCATATTAGAACATTAATTAATGAACACAGCGAAATTTGAATTTGAATCTGTATTTTCCATCCTATATTATGTCCGAAAACAATAGGGGAGCGCCTCGAATTCTACATATATTTCCTGGCTGCTTCAGCCAATCTCTAATTAAAAGCGATATCCATTGTTTGTTTAATACTATGCAACCCGTTCCCTTGAACTTTATATAATTTTTACCCTTTATAATATACCCTATATACCCTAATACTTTATACCACTTTTTGAAACAGTATTATTTTTATGGCGTAATCCAAAATATGAACATTGTGATTTAGTAATTTTTCTTCTAATGGATCCCAAAACGTTTCTTTTTGGCTCAAATTAATTCAATTTAAAATAGGTCTAAAGGAGCCATTTCCGAATCCGAAATCGGATAATGGATTATTTTGAGTTTCTTTTTTTTTTTTCCTACCTATGCTGATAGCCTTGAGAGGCTATTCAGCTTCAACCTAACGTGTGTAGGTGAGCTCACGGGGCTCAAACCGGAGAGTTGCTAACACTGACCCTAGCAAGAGCAGTGCTTCGCAGAATCTATCACCGGATCGGAAACGCGACCCACTGAGAAGATCCGGCGAGAAACTCAGTGGGCTAGTTTGAGTTTCAACAATGGGTAAATGCTTGGCATTTCAGTTAATACTTTTCGCCCGGATTGTAAAGGACAAATTGTTTTTTTACGTGCCATAATATTTTTTTTAATTATCCTTGTGCATACAATTTCGTCCACGTCGACTTAGATAATGGATATTACATAGGTTGATTATACGTTTCGATTAAATAATATGTAGGTATATATCAAACTTTATTTGTGAATTGTCTGGGCTGAGACTAATTGTTCTAATTACTGATTCACCCTTTCCAAAAATTCCATTTTAAACTGAACATGTTTTCCCTACCATCGGTAGGCTAAGAGGCTATTCTTACTTCGTGCGGATTAATAGGTGATCTCACGGAGCTCAACCTGAGCGAGCTTGCTAACACTAGCCCTAACAAGAGCTGTGCTTCGCCGAATCTACTACCGGATCGGAATCGCGACCCACTGAGAAGATCTGGCGTGCAACTCAGTGTGTTATGTTTGTCGGCTAGGTTGTACGTCGCACTCTTAGCAGCATCGGTGACCGGTGCTTGGTGTGCCTAAAAGCACCGAGAGTGTATCGGAATGATCCCATATGACACGTTTAGAGCAATGGTGGCTTTGCGTTGCCACTAAGGGTTATAGTATCGCGCCGTTTTCTCCCAGATTAAATTAAATGTATCTACCGTGTAAGTACATAAGCGGTAGATACATTTAATTTATTCACGACATTCACTATGCTAATTCTTTACAGCCTGGCCACAATTTTTATCTATTTATCTATCTCTTTTAGGCCGTGATTTTATTGGATTTATTATGTTACTAGCACTAATTCACTCTTCGTTTTCGGCAACGATTTCAATACACCCTTTGGATATATGACAAAGGGAAGATCTTCCACCGAGCGTGTGATATTGCTCGGTAGACTGACGGTCCGAATGTTGTTGTTCGGAACTTGTATAGATGCAAGCTTATCTTGAAAATGTCATAAGCGAGATTCAGGCATCTGTCAAATATCTTGTGTTCTGGGATGGCAACCATTTTTTTTTTCCGGGCCAGGGGCCGCACCTCCTACGAGGTCCCCGCGCATAAGGGGCGCGCGGGGTATGTGAGACTCAACGATCTGCAGGTGTTGAGAGCAGATTGCGGGCCCAAGGATTTTAGGGCCCACCCACTAAACGACTCCCCTGCACTCTTACACCCGACGTCCGATCTTCGTCTGGGGTCAGAACCCGGTCACCCGGGGTTCCCGCGGTCAACACTACAACCAGACACGCGGCGCCACCCCAAGGACGCCCGACCGACGGGTCGTCGAGGCGATAGTCGATGACCAACGACGTCGGTCTCCGCGGTACGGCGGCCCTACCAGGCCGCCCGGGCGATGCCGCTGGTGTTCCGGGATACCCCGCTGGGCCAGAACCAGCCTGCCGGGTCGGAACGCGATACACCGCCGACCGGGTTGCTCTTCCACAGTATGTTCGGCGACGACAGCGACGACGAAAATGCGGACCGCATGGCAGTCCGCAGTCGCCGACGCGCCGCCCCGTCCTCCTGGTGCCAGCGCGCTAGAGTGACGGTAGCGTGCGGCGCAGCCTCAACCCCCTTAGGTCGCACTTTGACCATCACCGGGAGGAGACTGCCTCCTCATAGGGGCCGGAGCTGGACAAACGCCCTCCTCCGCCCCCCGACTCGGCGGCGGTGGCACGGCGCCGAGAGGAAAGAAGAGCTCTCCCTCTCCCGTTCCGCCGCCTCCTTCTGCGAGATGGTGGACTCGCAGAAGTCGAGCATCGCCTGCCAGAACTCGTCGCTGGCGAGCATCGTAGCTACGACGGTCGGAAGCAATAAGTCCGGTCTTATTTTTGCAACGAAGACGCGGCGCTGCTCCGCGAAAGCGGGGCAGTACGCGAGCGTGTGCTCCGCTGTGTCCTCGTTCTGGGATGGCCACCCGCCACAACCCTATATTAATGACACCGTGCATTAATTTTTTTTACTGGTGGTGGATGTCTTGTGAATCCACACGGGTAGGTACCACCGCCCTGCCTATTCTGCCGTGAAGCAGTAATGCGTTTCGGTCTGAAGGGTGGGGCAGCCGTTGTACTCCTAAAAGTGAGGCCTTAGAACTCATGTCTCAAGGTGGGTGGCGGCATTTTACGTTGTAGATGTTTATGGGCTCCGGTAACCACTTAAAATCAGGTAGTCCGTGAGCTCGTCAACCCTTTTAATCACCAAAAAAAAATTAACTTTTGTGTGCATGACTGAACTCGCTCACAGGCCGCGTTGAGATGTGAGACCAAAGTCTCAATTGTATTTATTAGCTAATCTACTTTCAAACCGGAAAGCTCGACTGCTTCGTGACAGAATTAGGTAGGATAGTGATACCCACGCCTGAGAGCTGACAAAGCTCCCTATAACGAAAGAAAAGTTACTGAGTTTATAAAGTTGCTAAGTATATATTAACCTCATTAAGTGATTCAGTCACTCAGTGGGTTCGATTCCCGGATCGGGCAAACATTCGCGTTATAAACAGGCCTGTTTGCTCTTTATCTGGCTTATATACTAAGTATGTGTGTCAATCTCTGGTATACATAAAACAGGGCCTAAAATCCTAAATTGGGGCTGGAGGACCGAGTGTGATTTGTTCCCAGTTATTTATTATTTACTAGGTGACGCGGCAGACTTTGTAGTGCCTCAATCGATAAATAAAAGGCCTAAACTTTTTTTTATTTTTTATTGCTTAGATGGGTGGACGAGCTCACAGCCCACCTGGTGTTAAGTGGTTACTGGAGCCCATAGACATCTACAAAGTGAATGCGCCACCCACCTTGAGATATAAGTTCTAAGGTCTCAAGTATATTTACAACGGCTACCCCACCTTTCAAACCGAAACGCATTACTGCTTCACGGCAGAAATAGGCGGGGTGGTGGTACCTACCCGTGCGGACTCACAAGAGGTCCTACCACCAGTAAACTTTATTTAATTCCAAGAATTTTCATATTTATCTACCTTTTAAACCTTCTCTGGACTTCGACAAATAATTCAAGATCAAAATTATCCATCTGGTCCATCGGTCCAGCCGTTCTCGAGTTTTAGCGAGCTGAATGTCAACAAACAAACACTTTTTCCCGCAATTGTGTATTTATTTGTTTATTAATAAGTTTGGTCAGAGTGTATACTTTACTATTATTAGGTAAAAACTATTTAACTACTACCACATACTTAACCTTCTTTTGATCTTAAAGTAATTGCTTAAATTTTTTAGGGTTTATATTGAACTTAGAATATAAAATGACAGAGAATCGTTAAATAGAAATTATTTTCGAACGAAGAAGTTGTAAAAGAAACAGAATACTTTCAATTTCAATTACACTCGTATATTATTTTAAAACTAAATGATAATTCGGTAACAGGACAAGAATCTATTAAAACAGTAAAAATACAAGATTTTTATAAAATATAACAGACTACATCTTCAAAAATTTTACAAGTACAAAAAACAATATCGTTTCCTAGTATTTCAACAAAAGCGACTTTGTCCGAATCTTCATTAGAATCATCAAAGTTATTGTTAATATTATAATATTTCTGGGGAAAATAAAGAAATTTTGTTGTTTAACCCAAGTACTTAAGTAAGCAGTCAATGTCGCTCAGGAACAGCCGCTACCTACTGCTAAGGACTGACATCACCTTGAGCTTCGTTTGAAGAAGTGCATATTATAGCAATCCGGAAACACATCAGTGTCGAGCTAATTCCCAAGCAGAATCGTATGTGACAAAAAAAAACTGATAATAAGTGTGGATGCCGTGGATATGGATGGCATCAAGCCCGCAAATTATAATCTGCGTAATTGCTGGTGGTGGGACGTCTTGTGAGTCCGCACGGGTAGGTACCACCACCCTGCCTATTTTTGCCGTGAAGCAGTAAAGCGTTTCGCTTTGAAGGGTGTGGCAGCCGTTGTACTGTAAAAACTGGGACCTTAGAACTCATATCTCAAGATAGGTGGCGGCATTTACGTTGTAAATGTCTATGGGCACCGGTTAACACCAGGTGACCCGTGAGCTCGTTCACCTATCTAAGCAAAAAAAAATTGTAAAAAAATGCACGCAGAGATTTTAGGTAGTATGGATGAGCTCTGCTCCGGTGGCGAGGGGCGGTGGCGATGGTAAAAGGAAATGATGATAATCTCGAACATTTACTCCAATAAGACATCAACAAAAGGAAATGAAGTTCGTTTTATTGAAATAGTCACGCAAGTGTACGCAGTGTACGCAAGTGTACGCAGTGTACGCAAGTGTACGCAAGTGTACGCAAGTGTACGCAAGTGTACGCAAGTGTACGCAAGTGTACGCAAGTGTACGCAAATGTACGCATGTGTACGCAGGTGTACTCAAGTATACGCAAGTTTACGCAATGTACGTAACCAAAACAAAATCTTAATTTAAATAACCCTAATGCAAACGTAACGCTCAACAACCCGTCGAAGATCTTTCCGGTCCCTTTTGTCCATTATAATAAGAAGCCCTTATAAATAGGTAACGTATCTGACAAAGGATGTTTATGTTCGGTAAAGTCAAGAAATTCTGCGATAATGGCCGAAATTACGAATATATATTTATAGGAAATGGCGCTATCCAAGAAGACGGACGTTCGGAAAATGTGGGAAAAAATACCTTTCGCACTCGATTTCAAGATATATCTATTTAATTACACTAACGCTGAAGATATTCAGAAAGGAGCTGTACCGATCGTGAAGGAAGTTGGGCCTTTTTATTTTGAGTAAGTTTTTTTTAAATCCTTTCATTTCAATATTTATAAATACCATCTAAAATCATTTGCAATCTGATGTATGTTATTTGAGCATGAATACCACATGCTTTGGTTCCAACGTTCTGCCTATTTGCTTTGTAAAAGAGTCGTGTGTTTGTTTTTGAATGGTTGGATGGCTGTCAGATGAGTGGAAATGATCTTCTATGCTGTAGGGATTGATATAATGCGTCAACATGTCATTGATTAAGCGTCAGAACGCTATTTCAACAAAGCGGTGCGACACGAAAACCCTCTTATCGTGGTCGCCGCTAATTACTTATCCGACCGCGACGAGACAACGCAAAGCCGCCGTCGCCCAAAACATGTCTTATCGTCCGTTGTAATCGACGAGTTCGACGAGCGAACTAGCCCATAGACACAGCCCACTGAGTTCTCGCCGGACCCTCTCAGTGGGTCGTGCTTCCGATCCGGTGGTAAATTCAACGAAGCACTGCTCTTGCTAAGGCTAGTGTTACCAAATTCTCTCAGGTTTAGCTCATGAGCTCGCCTCATGAGCTCAATTTTATCAAATATACAGTGTGATTCTTTATAATGTGCACATATCGAAATGAGGAAATCTATGCTTAATTTTATCGAAGGAAAAATATTTAAAAAATGCTAAACATTTATTTTTCATTTTTTATGGAATTTTTTACATTTTTGTTCACCACTGTGACTCTGGTGTAAACAAAACTGTGTAACTTTTGAACGAAATTATATATTGCGGTTAAACAAATTCCATAATGATTGGAAGTATTTAGGCGTCCTCATAAAATGAAATAGTGAGAGAAAACCTCCCCTCAATTGAAAATAAACAACAGCTTTCTCTATATCTATAACTAGCCTTCCTCAATAAATGAGATATCTATCACTGAAAGAATTTTTCAAATCGGACACGTAATTCCTGAGGTTAGCTCGTTCAACCAAACAAACAAACTCTTTATAATTTTAGTCTGTCGGTTCGACTCCAATACGCTCCGGCCGCCAACCCCAGTGGAGGGTGGAAGTCCAGCGATTTCCTCCTGACCAAAAAAGAAAAAAAAAACTCGTATATAATAATATGTACATTCTTAGCTGCTGGCAAAGATATTATCCCCAATTGTCACATATATACTGCCTTAGTGTGACTTGAAAGATTCATTGAACCTAAAGAATAAGACAGGGTACAAATCAGATCAATCTCTTCTTCGCTTCCTTCTTCCCAACCTTCACGTATGTATATACAATATGACGGCTTTATTTTTTAATTTCCGCTTTGTATAAATGCTATTTTAGGTCAAGGATTAGCGAGGGCTTCGGCATTTAGGGGTTTAAGAATTAGTCGATCGGTTAATGTGACTTCGTAGGCTATCTGGTGATGCGCAGTCGTAAAAGAGCCGTTACTTGCACTCCATTACTTTGTTGTCCTGCGAATTACTAAGATTGATAGCGTTAGAATGGCGAAGAATAGCGCAAACTATGTTTATGCTGACGGTTCTTAAGACATTTTATCTTAGCATAAATTTGCAATGAGAATGTTCTTTGTGTTTAGGGAAATCCTAAATGTGACATTAGGATTTTATATAATATATAATTATTTTTAGTGTGGCAACACACTAGTACATATGGCAAAACAAAAAAAAAGTGTGTGTGTCCGCTCCGACGCACGACTGGAGTTTACTGGATATAAAAAATTAAACGAAACAATACGAGAAATAGTTCTATATTACGACAACACGATACACTACAGATTATTAACAAATTAACGAGACACAAAACAAACGACTAACAAATATATGAAAATACAATAATGAGAGAAACGCGCGATCAGTACGAGGCTTTGTGGCGGACTGCCGGCGCAGCAGCCCGGCGTCACCTGCAATAACGCGGCCGCGCGTTGGCTCCTGATTGGCGCGCGCACGCATCACGCAATCAGGAGCCAATCAGGCGCATAACGCATTTCGTGTGACATGCTAGTACGATTTTGATTGGCGCGCGCACGCATCACGCAATCAGGAGCCAATCAGGCGCATAACGCATTTCGTGTGACATGCTAGTACGATTTTGGTCCCCATAATTTTCAAACCCCGGGCCTATATATGTAAATCGATTCTAAAGGAGTAAACTCCAAAAAAAATGCAATGAAAATGTTCTTTGTGTTTAGGGAAATCCTAAATGTGACATTGGGATTTTATATAATATATAATTATTTTTAGTGTGACAACACACTAGTACATATGGCAAAACAAAAAAAATGCAATGAGAATGTTCTTTGTGTTTAGGGAATTCCTAAACATGATTTATTAGGATTTTATTTATTTAATTGTTTTTAGTGTGGCAACACACTAGTAAGTATGGCAATACAAGTTAGTTGCGGTTGCACAAAATTTCTGGTCTTACGTGCACGCACAACAATTATAAAAAGTGTCATGCTTAGGATTGCTCTAAAAAAGTTTCAAGAATCTGTTAAAGTCTATGTTGATGACCCACAAATGCAGTGTACCATAAGCAATCACTCTTAAACACCATGCGGCTTATCTCTGCCACACAGGGAGAACATTCCGATTTAAGGCCACGGCCGTATTTAATGGAATTGGCGGCATTTACGTATTTACGTTGTGATTTCTGTGGGTTCCGATAACCGATTAAAACCATCGTGAGCTCACAAAATGTTCTACCATCAGTAATTACACAAATCATATTTTTTTTGGGTTTGATTTTTATTACATAATCGTCCCCTCATGACAGTTCATTCATGTTCCACGACAGTTCTTCATCAAGGAAGTCATATATAAAACTATAAGTTGATAATTCATTAGATAATTATATTTTAAAATGCTTGCGGGATTTGAACGGTATATTTATGGAAAGTAAGTTTATTGCCGTTGTTAAATTTAAAAAAAACGCATTTTGACGAAAAAATAATTACTAATGCTACTTACGTACACAGTAATAAAAAATGTACCTATAAACGTAAATTTCTCTTCTTACTCACTTATGGGACTATAAAACTATATAAGAAATTTTCCAGTACTTTCAATGTGATTTATTTATTGTATTTCATAATTTACTTATACATAAATGTCAAGTTTATTCTTTTATCTATAAATTGTTTTACCAAAGTCAGTAATTTAATATAAGTACCAGTTATAAGCGAGCCTAATTATTATTTTCTTTAATTATATATTCAAGGAAAAAGTCGTTGGAACTGACCTTTGCAGCAACTTTAAAATTACTTCACATTCTTTTAATGATTATAAAATCGATAAAGTTCTAGTTAGTAACTAGGGTAGAGAAATGTGTTTTATAACGGACTGTCTATGTATATAAGTATGTTCATCAAATCATACGAATATAATTTCACATAAACACCAACACGGAAATAAAAATATATCGAGATTATATACCTAGTCATGTCATAAATTCTGTCACATGTTTAATGTAAAATAATTGAAACAAGTTTATTCATTATGTAACCATTCATATACCAAAATTAACTTAACAAAACATAGATTCTTATGACACTAAAGTTTATTCAAAATGACCTCTGTGATTTTGAATACAGGCCTTCAATCTGCGTGGCCAGTCGTCTATCGCAGCACGAACGAGGTCCATGTCAATATCAGCGGCTGCCTTAATCAAGGATGTCTTGAGTGACTCCAAATTGGGATGAAGCTTTGAGCACGCCTTTTCCTCCAAGTGTTGCCATATCTTGTAATCTGACGGATTCAAATCTGGACTGGAGGAGGGCCAGTCTTCGTGCCGGATGAAGTCGATTTCACGCGCCGCCAGCCAGTCTTGTGGGCTCTTCGCTCTATGAGCTGGCGCCGAATCTTGTTGGAATACCCAGTGCCTGTTATTGAACATGGTATGAGAAACAGGTTCCACAAGGTTCGTCAGGACTGTATTTTGATACACAACTGCATTCGTTTTTACACCTTTCTCACAAAAATGTACCTCTGTTAAGCCCCAATAAGAAACTCCCAACCATACCATGAGCGAGGATGGAAAATGACCTCGATGGACACACGGAATACGGTTGCTCGCTTCTTCACTACTGTGTGCGTACACCTTATAATTTTTTTTGTTGTAGCTCTCTTCTACGGTAAAAATTTTTTCATCCGAAAAAAGAATTTCCCGATATTTTTTTCCCGCGTACCGCTTCAACAAAGCGCGGCATCTCTTCAGTCTCAGGTCCATTAGACGAGCATTCAAACGATGTCCTGTTTTTCTTGGATATGCCCGAAGCCCTAAGTCTTCATTTAACGCCCTTTTCACCGTGGTTCTGCTTAACCCCATCTGAAGGGCCAACAGTTTCTGCTTACGTTTGGAATTTCTTTGCATTCGCGCCTTCACAGCTTTTATCACTGCTGGAGTCCTAACAGACCGAGGGCGACCACTTCTTGACCTGTCATCTACACTAGAGTCTTCATTGTATCGTTTGATGGTACGATAAATGAATCTTTTGGTTATATTCAAATTTTTCAGTATGTTAAAAATTTGAATTGGCGCGTAACCGCAACGATGCAACGCAATAACTGCAACACGGTCTTCTTTAAGCGTCCACTCCATATTTAAATATGAGTAAAATTCTAAAAGTATACATTTCACAATTCTAAAAGTATACAAAAGTATCATGAACAATTGGAAATTCGAATTCAATAAACTTTTTTGTAGCCAGCATTCTAAAAGAAAAGTTTTTACTGTGTGACAATACTTATGACCTGACTAGGTATATATGAGATTATGTATATAGATAGATATACACGAAGTAAAAAAGTGAAAAATTTTACAGAAATATAGAATCAAAATTATTATTACTAACACAAATTATCTATGTTAGTCTCGCTAAAACTCGAGAACGGCTAGACCGACTTGGCTAATTTTGAGCTTGAATTATTTGTAGAAATCCAGAGAAGGTTTAAAAGGTAGATAAATTTCAAAATTCGTTTTGTTTGTTTTGAGTTAATGTTATACAAAAGTTTAAGTCTTTTATTTATCGATAGAGGCACTACGAAGTCTGCCGGGTCAGCTAGTTAAAAATAAAATAAGCAGTACACGTCCTTACGGATCCATCAGATCCAATAACCCTTGCATTAGACGCCTTCAGCTCTAACACGAGGAGCCGACTTAGGAACCCCGGTAACCGTACTCGTCGAACTGGGCAAGGGGCTCCTCATGCAACGTAATTCATGCATCAGTCCGATGAGTTTCTCTCCGGATCTTCTCAGCGGGTCGCAATTCCGATCCGGTAGTAGACTCATCCGCGAATCAGCTTCTCTCGAGTTGTTAGGTCTTCTTCGGAGGTACTCGAGCAGCTGTTAGCTAATACCACCCCTCCTGGCTGAGCCTTTGCTCGCCCACCTGTCCTGGTGAAACTGGAAAGGCCTCGGGGCCACCAGTAAATACTCAATAAAAAAAAAATTACCGTATAAGAATTTATTGCAATATCAATAATAATAATAATTTTTAATACATACGTGTCAAATTGTTAACGCTATCTTTTAAAATCAGCTAAAACTAACTTGAATCTTGACATGTCAATGATTGTGATCGAATTTCGATCATTGGGCGACACTATATGATACAATTATTCGCAGGCTACGATACTTTGGCGTCCGTATTCTGAGATTATCTTTTGCTCGCCTCGAAGTCATAAACTAGATTATCCCATTCAAACCTTTATATTTAATAGCATTAGAACGTATATACATCAGATTGATCTCGTTGACATAGTTAGGTTGCAAGTTGTACGGGGCTTAATCTGCTGAGAGTTGGAAGATATCGGGCGATTGAGAATCCAAGAAAAATATAAAAACTACTTCTGAATATTTAGAGGTTAAACTTGTACGTAAATAAGAAAAACACTTAGCTATTATTAAAAAGCTAAGTTAACCTATTGCTCACATTTTATTACCCAAAATTGTACACTTAGCTAAATATGACAAGCGCGTGTTATTTTGTTATAAATATTCGAGAATTATTTGTGTAAACAATCTATTACAGCAAATAACATATTTTTAAATAAGTTGTAGCCTATATTGGATCGATTGGAAGAAATATTCTGTTGCTGCTAGAACAAAAACTAAACAGAACTAATAGGAATTAACATTAGCATTAACATAATTAATGGAGTAGACTATCAATCTATTATAACTCCGGCCACAAATAGAAATCTCTGTTAGATTAGATAAGTTTCCGACGACTTTGCTTGTAGACTGTAAGAAATTTGACAGCTTAAAAGTTAAATTAAGTTCATTTCTGTCATAATCTGTCGTTTAAACAAATTTGGGTAAAGGACATTGAAATTATTAGATATTGGGAAAGTCTCGTGGTTACGGAGTCACGTAATTACACTTACGTTATATTTGAAATAATATTATCGATATATTAATACGTGAAGCAAAAACTTTGTATCCCTTTTTACGAAAATTGCGCGGACGGAGGAGTGTGAAATTTTCCACACTTATAGAGAATATAGAGAAGAAGTCCACAATGCTAATATTTTTTTAAGATAATGCATAAAAGATACATTAAATCAATAAAGAAAACATTACACACACTACAATCTATTTGACACAACACATACGTATAAAAGTACTCTTTGTAAATTGTCAATTGTGAAACTTTTGTTATTCTTTAAAGTCTGTGGTTAAATTTAGAATAGATTAATATTGTTTGTCTTTAACATTATTTGTCTATAGTGTGGTCTTGGCGAAATCTGTGATTATAGAAGTACAATAGAACCACTATGAATGTTCAAACTTATAATTTCAATTAATTATAGTCGATTTGCGACTACTGCGGGGACCACTAGTAGTTAATAACTACTTGAAAGAAAACTTTTTTGGTTTTTCTGTCACACATAGTTGCGATAAAACACAGCAATACATCCCGGATTTGTGATCGTAGTGCTATAAAATATCCAAATTTAAAATGTCATTCGCTTTTTTCCCCCCTTTTTTGTTACCTAAGCTGATAGTCTTAGAGGTTTATGCCAGCGTCACCGAGAGAGTAAGTGAGCTCACGGGGCTCTAACCTGGTGACATTGCTAACACTAGCCGTAGCAAGAGCGGTGGTTCGCGGATTCAACAGCCGGATCGAAAACGCGACCCACTGAGAAGATCCGGCAAGAAACTGAGTGGGTAAAATATAATCACGTGTGTCACGTGTTATATATGACGAAATAACTGTAATTTGATTATTTTTAGATATCCTAAATCCAAATTAATAGAATGCAGATTACCGTATAATATAAACAACAAAGCGTACAATTATTTACCATGAGTCATGCGGTTCAAGATTTTAAATATAATCAATATACAGACACACTCATGTATGTCATTTTCACTGGTGGTAGGACCTCTTGTGAGTCCGCACGAGTAGGCACCACCGCCCCGCCTATTTCTGCCGTGAAGCAGTAATGCGTTTCGGATAGAAGGGTGGGGCAGCCGTTGTAACTTACTTGAGACCTAAGAACTTATATCTCAAGGTGGGTGGCGCATTTACATTGTGGATGTCTATGGGCTCCAGTAACCACTTAACACCAGGTGGGCTGTGAGCTCGTCCACCCATCTAAGCAATAAAAAATAATAAAAAAACTCATGTATAAAACGTAAATATATTATACTTAAAAGATGACGTTTAGATTTCATGTATAAAACGTATATGATGCTTAAAAGAGACGTTTATTGGATCTTAAATGCAAAGTTACATAGTAAAGTAGACTAGATTGCTTACTGTTCTGTGGAAGAGTAATATCTCTTCGCACTTTTAACTCACCTATGTTAATAACGAAGTTCTTGTGCTTTTGTTGAAACAAGTGTATTTGTTCATGAAACTATTGCAGATTTATTTTGTTAAATATATAGATCCGAATGGATTTTGTGAAAGACGAGATTTGCGTGAGAAAGGTGTGAGTACAGATATGACGCATGAAAAGATCTAAATGGTAAAAAAGTCAAACCTTCCCAAGCTCCCGTAATTCTCGAAATTATGCTGATAACGCCTCAAAAGAGCCCTAAGCGATAGGCAGCATGTCTCACGCGTGCTTGATTTGCATTTTTTTTTTTATTGCTTGGACGGGTGGACGATCTCACGGCCCACCTGATGTGATTACCGGAGCCCATAGACACCTACAATGTAAATGTCGCCACCCGCCTTGAGACATGAGTTGTAAGGTCTCACTTTTAACAGTACAGCGGCTGCCCCGCTCTTCAAACCGAAACGCATTACTGCTTCACGGCAGAAAAAAGCAGGGTGGTGGTACCGACCCGTGCGAACTCACAAGACGTCCTACCATCAGTAATAAAATGTAACCAGTAGTTCTCTTAAATCTACTCATTGTAAGGTGTTTCTTTTGTCAGTTAAGTGCGGTAGGCAGCGGCTTGGCTCTGCCCTTGGCATTGCTGAAGTCCATGGGCGACGGTAACCACTCACCATCAGGTGGGCCGTATGCTCGTCTGCCTACAAAGGCAATAAAAAAAAATAAAAAAATCTGCTTTTAAGGTATTAAAACTGATGCCGTAGGGCAGAGTAGCGTAACTAGCCTAAAAGATTTTAGTCATTCAATTTCAAATTTACTTCTATTTAACTCAGAGAATGGAAAGAGAAGGTAGAGGTTGAAGAAAACGAAGGAAACGATACGATAAATTATAAGAAAATCGACGTATTCCTCTTCAAACCCGAGCTGTCTGGTCCAGGACTGACGGGAGAAGAAGTCATCGTGATGCCTAATATCTTTATGATGGTAAGATTTTACTGCTACTCCCAAATGAGCCAACTGTGGTGTTGAATTCTTACTCACTAGGTGAGAATTTGACCAAATCTCTAGGTTAATTTTCGTGAAAAAAATCCGTGCGAAAATTAAATATAACTTTTTAGGAGAAGATCGATGTTATTTAAGCGTACAATAATACATACACTACATAAACGACATGCTACCTCTGGGTTACTTACTACCTATCTAGGAGAAATTGGGTGTATTAAATAAAATAATTATATTTTGGATTACTTTATTTATTATTTATACATATACTTTATTTATTATTTATACATTAGTGCAAAATAATTACGTATTTTATCTCTGTACGCCATCTATCATCCACCGCACTTGACGGTCACCAGCACTCATCTCTTCTATCATTTTTATATCTTGTTATATCTTTTATATTCTTGTCTATATTATTTTTAATGTAGTACACTACCTATATCAATGTTTATGTTATTATATTTTCTGTGGCTACGTGTATTTGTGCGTTTATGTAAGTAACATTTTATTAATAAAAGTATATTAAAATTTATATGACTTTACTTTGACTGACACGTTAATTGGGTATGTCGCTCCCTAAAGTTCTTCTACACCTGTTAATTTAATTATTATTCCGGCAATCTTCTCTCATACATTGCCTATATTCTAATACTAACTTTTGCCCGCGACTCGGTCCGCGTGGAATAGTTACTTTGGCATAACGCTAAATTTTACTCCCCACTTCATTTACGTAGAAAGTGAAAATATTTTTTAATTGTAGAATGTTAAGGAGCTATTTAAACCCTTATTTTGAAACATTTCTTATTGGTGTTTCACTTGTATTGGTCTTACCGTGATGTTATATAACCTATAGCCTTCCTCAATAAACGGGCTATCCAAAACTGAAAGATTTTTAAATTTAAACTTTTTAAACTGAAAGTTTTTTTTTAAATCGGATAAGTAGTTTGTGAGATTAGCGCGTTCAAACAAACAAACTCTTCAGCTTTATAATATTAGTATAGATTCCTGTCTATTGTTATGCTTTTCTGTGTTTTATTTTTTAAAAAAATAACATGAATATTTCATCATCAGGCTATGGCGCTTACCGTTTATCGAGAAAAGCCTGCAATGCTGAACGTCGCTGCTAAAGCTATCAATGGAATCTTCGACAGCCCAAGCGACGTCTTCATGAGGGTCAAAGCCTTGGACATCCTCTTCCGCGGCATAATCATCAACTGTGATAGAACAGAATTTGCTCCGAAAGCCGCCTGCACCACGATAAAGAAGGAAGCGCCTAATGGAATTGTTTTCGAACCAAATAATCAGCTTAGATTCTCTCTATTTGGTGTGGTTCGTAAACATTATTTATGCCTTATTTATTTGATTAAATTATATTCGAATAGGTTAAATAATAAAATAATTGAAACTTAAAATGAAGACTAATATAATGACAATAAAAAAATACGAGATTAAGCCGTAAAGGTAGTTTTGATTGGGTTAGATAGAGACAAATAACTTAATTGTATAATTGTGTACTGTCTTCTCTTATATCACCTTTTGAATTATATTCACTGTTAATATTACATGTTTCGTTCATGACTCGGAGATTTACTTTCTAAAACAGAATATCGAATATAATGTAGAGGTCGTCGTGTTATGAGATAGCACGCATTCACAAACCACTTTCACGATGTTAAGAATAAGAATAGAAACCAAAATCGTAAAGCTATGGATTTAACTATTGATGTTAAGACCGTATTGTCAATTCGCACGGGTCAGAATTACCGGCACAATCTTGCCGCGATTCAAGGATCAATTGTAATCCTTCCTCCTTAGTCTGTCTCTTCATGGTTGAAGGTCGTGTCTAGCTTGAGGCGGCGATCGCCTGATGCATCATACCTCTCTACGTCCTCCTGTCCACAGCGGTTCTTATAGCCTCGGTTATTGGTAGGCCTGTGAGCATCTTTACCAAATCTGACCAGCGGGTAGGTGTGCGTCCCCGTGATCTTCTCCCGCAAACTCGACCAACTACCATGAGCTTCTCCAGGTTATCAGGGTCTACGCTTAAACTTCGACAACAGGTGTCAAATACCTAATTCGAAGTGAGAAAGTGAAATTTGAATTAAATGGCTTTATTAATATTATTTTTCACGTTGTAATGTCTGCTAGTTCCGTCTAACAATTAACACCTACTAATAATAACAACGCGTTGATTTGAAAAGTCTATTGACAACACTTTGACATTGTATGTATTGAAATATTTTTTAAAACCCTGGTCGAAGCTCGCATTCATTCAATCAAATTGTGTCGAGGTGAGCGCTTATCTAGATATATGTTGTTTTTCTTTATATGGATTACTATGTAAGCGCGTATAAAACATTTATATTTATTTAAATATAGCTACCTGCCTTTGATAATGCTATGAAAAAACTCTGAAATGCCATAGATATAACTGAATAAAGTTTCAAATTTATTAACAGAAAAGGCATAGATCAGCGCATAGATCGCCAACAAACAAACAAAGATACATTGATTTTTGTAGATTTATGACTGCACAGTTGCCAGTAGTGGGATATCAACGAAAATAGGTTAAGACTAAGATTTTATGGTACAATTCGCTTCCTTAATCTTGTGATAACTAATAAGCCTTATCGAGCCACGTGGTCCTGATTCGATCATGTCTAATAACAGTTATGATATCTATTAATTTGAAATTCGTGGTCCCCTTACCCATAAAGAAATCTTACTTTTAATCCTTTTTGACGCAAAACGTTCACGTATATTGGAAAAACTGTAACCCATAATTGGATGTGACAGTAATCGTTTGGATCCTCTGGGTCTGCGCAAGAACTTCGCTTCTCTCTGTATTTTGTACCGTATGTTCCATGGAGAGTGCTCTGAGGAATTGTTTAAGATGATTCCATCATATCGGTTTTGCCGTCGCACCGCCCGCCACCGGAGTAGAGTTCATCCATACTACCTGGAGCCACTGCGTTCTTCCACAGTGCGTTTCTAGAGATCTTTTTTGCCATGTACCATCCGGCTTTGGAATGAGCTCCCCTCTACGGTGTTTCCCGAGCGCTATGACTTGCCGTTCTTCAAACGAGGCTTGTGGACTTAACGGCAGGCAGCGGCTTGGCTCTGCCCCTAGAATTGCTGAAGTCCATGGGCGATGGTAACCACTCACCATCAGGTGGACCGATTGCTCATCTGCCAATAAGATTAATAAAAAATTAAATAAATAATAATAATACGCTGTTACATAGCCGGCTAGATCAGTGGTCGGCAACTCGCAGCTCTTTGACTAATCAGCTACGGCTCTCCCGCGAAAGATTCAATTCAGCAACGGAATATTACTTATTATCTTAAAACTGGCTCATTGAATATATTTCAATTTTCTGTTATCTATAATTGGTTCTTATGGTTGACAAGGTTACTAACTAGACTCGTGCTAAAACTTCTTTCAGCGTAACAATTCGGTGGACCCTCACGTTGTGACAGTCAAACGTGGAGTCCAAAACGTTATGGACGTCGGTCGAGTCGTAGCGATAGACGGGAAAACCAAAATGAACGTTTGGAGGGACTCTTGTAACGAGTACCAAGGAACGGATGGCACCGTTTTCCCGCCATTCCTGACGCACAAAGATCGCCTGCAGTCATTTTCCGGGGATTTGTGCAGGTTCGGTTTGAAATTCACTTTTAGTTCGATTTAGTTTAGTTTCCTTTTAGCCTCTTTTAGTTACGTAGCGCGTAAGAGACGCTTCGTGTGAAAATTCAATCTTATTGCTCCATTGGCTTATACAAGACCCCGAAACTGTGATACTTTAAGACAATTTTTTTTGTATTGAATCTAGCGACATCTTGTAGCGAATGCCCCTAAACTTATATATTGTTAAAGTTAAGGCATTTAATTGTTGTATAAATAAACACAGAAAAAAAAATTAAAAATTAATCATACAAGTCTTTATTTGATAAAGACAAATTTATTAAATCAATTTGTGGTTTCTGAAAATTTTACAAAATCCTTCATTAAGAATAAAATATAGGATAGGTAATATGTTACTGCCATCTACAGAAGCAATGAGAAATTAATCGAAGCGAAGCCATCTAGTGACGGACGCCCGTAAACATTTTTGTTGAGTGCTTGAGTTGCTTATCTATAAGTAATTTATGTGTATTATATATGGGCTTATAGACCGTAATGTACACTGTTCTGTTTCTTTATTCTCAGTATTTTGATAGTGAAAAGAAACAGGTAGACTGTATATTTGATTAGTTATTTTAATAATAAAAGGCGAATATAACAATTGAATGGAATAAACATATTTGTATTGACCTTTCGTGGCGTTTTCCATTACCTTGTAGAATATAATGTTCCCATTTTACGAAGAACTATTCATCTGTTAATATAAAATGAGCCTCTGTTTACGCCAACAGAATATTAGAATAAATATATAAAATACATGATTGAAAAAGTATATTTTTTTAGGTCATTCAAACCGTGGTTTCAAAAAAAGACATCGTACAATGGGATTAAGACGAATCGCTATGTCGCCAACATTGGTGATTTTGCCAACGATCCAGAATTACAGTGCTACTGTGACAGCCCTGACAAATGCCCCCCAAAAGGCCTGATGGACTTGTACAAGTGCATCAAAGCTCCAATGTTTGTCTCCATGCCTCATTACTTGGAGGGAGACCCGGAACTGTTGAAGAACGTGAAAGGATTGAATCCTAATGCTAAGGACCATGGAATCGAAATCGATTTTGAACCGGTAAATATTTAATGTAAACAAATTACATTCGCTTACGTTTTCGTAATTCGAAGTCACAAGTAAATAAAGCATTTACGATTGATGCGGTTGTGGAGTTCTTATCTGTATTATTTATCAGCAAAATGTTACGCTATAAGCATAAATCGTGTTATTGGTGATTCAAGTTTTTCCAATCGAAACTCGTAAATTGTAATTGGATGTATTTATTATTATTATTATTATTTTATTGTCCTTGTAGGCAGACGAGCATACGGCCCACCTGATGGTGGGTGGTTACCGTCGCCCATGAACTTCAGCAATGCCAGAGGCAGAGCCAAGCCGCTGCCTACTGTTTACGTTTTTAATGCAACTATCAGAAGATAAATTTCTTTGAATGGTTAATACTCTGAGTCAACACAAAATCGATTTTTACAAAGACTAATAGTAAATATTTCCTGATACTGGCAAATTATGTGAGCAAAAAAATAATCTTTTTTTTTTATAATATAAAAGTTATTTTAATTTCCAAATCTATTGCTTTTCTATGGTTTTAGATCAGTGGTACGCCGATGGTTGCTAAGCAACGCATTCAGTTCAACATACAGCTGCTGAAATCAGAAAAAATGGAATTACTCAAAGATCTTCCTGGAACTATTGTTCCTTTATTATGGATTGAAGAAGTACGATTTATTCGAATCTATATCATAATGTTTTAAACTAAAGACGTGAAATTGAACCTCAATTGTGTTCTTAATAACAACTCTCCTGCTCTATATACAAGAAAGTATCAATATATTGGTAGGAACTCTTGTGAGTCCGCACGAGTAGGCACCACTGCGCTGCCTATTTCTGCCGTGAAGCAGTAATGCGTTTCGGTTTGAAGGGTGGGGCAGCCGATGTAACATTTAGAAGAAGTATCAGTCAATAAAAGGCTTTCATAAACAACACTGGTTACGTCACATTATCGTTTTCATTCTCTAGAATTGCCAATTTGTGAAATATGTGGTATACTCGATTATTTTACGATTAATTCGAATACTTTACCACGGATCTTAGATTTTAGGGGTTAGTCGGATCAGTTTCTTTGTTAACACTCGTTCCGATACCCACATATAGAAGATTCTAGTTTAGGGTCTTTTAATTTGGAACTGGTCTGAAGTCGTCGTGGCCTAACGGATAAGACGTCCGGTGCATTCGTGTTGAGCGATCCATCGGTGTTCGAATCTCAGGCGGGTACCAATTTTTCTAATGAAATACGTACTAAACAAATGTTCACGATTGACTTCCACGGTGAAGGAATAACATCGTGTAATAAAAATGAAACCCGCAAAATTATAATTTGCGTAATTACTGGTGGGAGAACCTCTTGTGAGTCCGCGCGGGTTCGGTTTGAAGGGTGGGGCAGCCGTTGTAACTAAACTTGAGACCTTAGAACTTATATCTCAAGGTGGGAGGCGCATTTACGTTGTAGATGTCCATGGGCTCCAGTAACCACTTAACACCAGGTGGGCTGTGAGCTCGTCTACCCATCTAAACAATAAATAAAAAAAACATTTAATTTCTGTTTGTGATTTGAATCTAGAAAGTGATGGAAATGAAACCAAAAACACAACAAATACTATATTTACTTCATATATCTACTTTTATAGGTTTAGTCTGCGAGGGAATGGCATAGAATAGTTCTGAAGATTTCATTTCTACGGCGCGTAAAATTTTATTACCTATAATAAAAATATATATGTTCCAGGGTTTGTCATTGAACAAGACATTCGTGAAAATGCTTAAAAGTCAGCTGTTTATACCGAAGCGTGTTGTCTCCGTGGTTTGCTGGTGTATGATATCTTTTGGCTCTGTTGGGGTCATAGCCGCAATGATATTCCATTTCAAAGGTATTGGATGGTACCTAGCAAGTGCCTTATAGTTAACAAACTTCTATCTTCTTATATATATATAAAAATGAATTGCTGTACGTTAATCTCGCTAAAACTCGAGAACGGCAGGACCGATTTGGCTAATTTTGGTCTTGAATTATTTGTGGAAGTCCAAAGAACGTTCAAAAGGTAGATAAATATGAAAATTCCCGGAGTTACATAAAAATAACAATTTTGTTTTTCCTTTGATGTGTCCCCCGTCGGACAGATTCCTTTTGTTTGTTTTAAGTTTATTTTATACAAAAGTTTAGGCCTTTTATTTATCGACTGAGGCACTACGAAGTTTGCCGGGTCTGCTAGTACGAAATATATATTTCTACAACTACGCCACTACAACATTATAGCATCGTTTTAACTTTAAAACAGTCTCTATATGTACAAATTATCATAAACTATATTCTTAATACCAAAATTTATTCACTTTTTATATTATTGAACATATTCTAGATGCGAAATTGTGAAATACTTATCAGATGTCAATCAATGCTAATAACATAATTTTTCATTATCAGATTTTAACTATTTTTCGTTGAAATATTATTGTCTAACCATCAGGTGATATAATGCACTTGGCTGTGGCAGGAGACAACTCAGTTTCCAAAATAAAACCTGAAAACGAAGAAAATAAAGAAGTGGGCGTTATGGGCCAGAATCAAGAACCAGCCAAAGTGATGTAATGGATGATAAGGCGATTCTTTGGCATATTTCTGCCTTGGAGTCGTCGCTACCATATCATATACAACGGACTGTGGACGCAAGTTTTTAGATTGATTATCAACCGACGTAGACTTTAGTGATGGTTTTAACTAACAACATTTTAGTTTTTAGAAGGCATCAGCTTTGATTAGTTTAGATTAGAAAATTATCATAATCTAAAATAAGTTCTAAAATTATTATTATTATATTCTAATTCGTAAGCTGTATTCTGTAGGGTAAGAGTAATAAGCTTGAAATTTATCATCACCCGTATTTTCTCTTATGATTTAACTCAAAGTGTGAGGATCATTATAGTCAAGTTAATGGTAGCGCTCCTCATCTCAAAATTAATAAGTTGAGAAACAACCTTAATAATATTTCAAAACAAACTTATATTGTATAATATCAATATTAATCAATAGTATAATATCAATAGGCTATTTAAATAACTATAAATAAGATAAGACAGTGTATTAGTGTATAGTAGTGGTATTAGTATATTAATTAGATAGTGATAGCAATTATTCTATGTGTAGTCTCGTTAGAACTCGAAATTACTTTATTATTTAGTTTTGTAGCAATAGATGTTTGTGTAATTAATAATGTAACGTTAGATTACATCTATATTATGTCTAGAACATTTTTAGCACTACGAGAACTACACGTAAACAATTTTATATCAGATCAAGCAATTGAACAGTGCCGTTAATTAATAAATTAAATTAACTAGAGGTCCCGCAGTAGTCGAAATTCGACTATAATTAACTGGAATTGTAAGTTTGTACACTATTATAATTGTATTTTATGCTTCTATAATCACAAATTTCGCCAAGACTACACTATAAAAAATATTAACAAAGACAAACTAAAAAAATATATTCACTGTTGTTGCATGATTTAGTTTTGGCTACATAAACTCTTTTAAATCTATAAATAGCTGTAAATCTTGCGCGGACACTTTACTTTCATAATAATCACATATTTCAATGTCCTCTCATCAGTCAGTATACGCTGTGATATTATTAATGTAGTTCTCTCAAAACAAGAACATAATTAAACTTGTATGAAGAAAATCTAGAAACTATAATTAATTTCTTTTTTCATTGTTTTACTAACCATAAATTTTACAAGCAAATTATCGAGGGATTTTAAATATGAATAGTTATATTTGGAAAGCTGCTAGGCAATAAGTAATCATTTATCAGCATCTTTACTTTTTAAAGTACGGTTTTATTACGCAGGTAGGTAGATCCTTCCTTTTGTATGTTGGTAAATAATATTCAGGTCAAAATAACTTAATCAAAATATAATATTTACTTCGATTTTGCAAGTCGCACGCATAATCAAATCTACTTTTCTATAAAAGTTTAAACTAATTTAATCTTTTAATTTAAACTTTAATTTAATTTTTCATTTAATCTTTCTATATAATATATCATACATATCATACATACATAATATATCATTAAATTTATTTTCAATAGTTATGAACGAAATGAAACTTAAAATTCTAGAAATATTTTTTATAGAAAAATAGACGATAGTTAGCACATTATTCAAATGTTCACTAAAAACACTAGTCATCCGCGAAAACCGTGATGTATTCGAAATATTGGAAATAATGTAATGACAATGAATCACCCGAGTTTAAATAATAAAAGTAATAAATAAAAATAGCCTGTGTATAGTAGCAGTGGCCTTTCCTATTTTTCACTTTACTCCGTAATTCCTAACGGACTTTTTATACGGACGGCGGAAACGCGAGGGGTGAAATTGTATGATTTGTTTTATTTGGTCTATTTACTGTTTTTACAGGTTTAAATGTGTAATAACGGTGGTTTATTAACTATTTCGTATCTGTGAAAGTGCACAAATGTGGGAAAATGAAACAAAGGCGCTGGACGTAACTTCTCGGGATCCTCTAAAAAGCCCACAGAAAAAATCTCAGTATATGACCACTATTTTATTGAGATTATATATTTAAGCCCACATCATCTCATCTCATTTCATTTAATTTCATCCCAGTTGATTGATGTCTCAAATTAATCATCTTCATTTCATTTCACTCCATATTATGATTTTTCATAAAAATAAGAATATAAATTAAAATGAGACATGACTAAAGAATAAAAGTATTAGTTACCAGGTCATAAAATTCCTTAAAAAAAGTAATTCATAACCCCTACTTAGGTTAGACCATGTTGCGGTCTGGCTCAATCGGGTCTCAGAGTCCTTTCTATTTCTGCCGCGATACAATTTTATTGTGCATTCCGCTAAGATATCCGATACTGATGGTAGGACCTCTTGTGAGTTCGCGTGGGTAGATACCACCACCCTGCCTATTTCTGCCGTGAAGCAGTAATGCGTTTCGGTTTGAAGGGTAGAGCAGCCGTTGTAACTATACTGAGATCTTAGAAAACCTTCATTATAATTTATAGACTATAAAATATTATTATTATTTTTAGACAACAAACCATAGTACAATCTAAGCAGCATAATATTAAAAGGTAGATAAATAAAAAACAGATGCTTAGTTTATTGGAATACGATTTTAATAGTCTTACTTTACTTTACTTACTAATAATATGTAGTATAATAATATAATTTAATCACACCTTTTTATTTACTATCACTTTATTAAAATGTTATATTATAAATTAGCACGCGCCGAAATTTTTGACTGTTAACTAAATGTTTTAGGGAAATGAAATAAAAAAAAGCAAATTAAATAATCATATTGTTTTATTTACACTATTTAAGTATCTTATCTTATATTTTTATATTAGGAAGCTATTTCTTTAAAGCGTGTAACTAATGTTATCTCACAATTTACTACGATTCACTTTCATCGAACTCTACCGTCCCAAACCACTCTACCATCTCTACTACTCTACGTTTTAAAGGTGAATCGAGCAAGACGGCGTAAATATAATAATAATCACCGTAATGTTTCAATTCAAATATCTTCCTGATTCGTCTCTCAGACGGAAATTGAGAAAGATCTTAATAATATTATAACAATTTCTCAAATAAAATAATACAAACAGACATAACCTTTTAAAATCTTTAAAAATGTTTTAAAATCGATTAATGATTTATCAATTAAATAAATAAATCACTTTCACGTTATTTATCTTAAGCTATTGGTAACATTGTTGGTAACTAATTGAACTACAACTGTAGGTACTTAAATAAATAAAACAAAATCGTGTAAATAAGATCTTAAAAGAACACTTTACCATCTTCCTTCCTATTCAAATAACCTATATCAATATTTACATCCGCCATACACGTATTTTAAAGTATCCGTGAAGAGCTCGGGCATTTGTTACGCACACAATCACGTTTAGAGGAAAATTTCAGAGTCTGGTCTCTTATATTAGTCCTAGCGCACTCAATTTATATGGTCACCCATAGACACTACCCACTGTGTTACTCGCCGGATCTTCTCAGTGGTTCGCGATTCCGATCCGGTGGTAGTTTTTATTTTTATTTTTGATTGCTGGGATGGGTAGACGAGCTCACAGCTCACCTGCTGTTAAGTGGTTACTGGAGCCTACAGACATCTACAACGTAAATGCGCCACCCACCTTGAGATATAAGTTCTAAGGTCTCAGTATAGATTCAACACTACTCTTTCTAGGACTAGTATTAGGAAACTCTCTCAGGTTGAGCCCCGTGAGCTCACTATGGCTGGTAGTAGCTGAAGTCTTAGGCTACCAGAGGATCGGTAGGGAAAAAAATATCGTCATAAAGTGTATATAAAAGTGAACCGGTTACTTCGGTGTGCTAAAGAGCCTATTTGTATTCCCGAGCAAAATCAACTGGTATGCGAATCTTCGACCAGATCCATTGAGATGTTATTTACTGAAATTCGCACAAGCCTACGAGTTGAATTTCAATAAACTTATTTTCTCTCTATTTTATTTATAACAACACAGATATTATTTATATTGAAATAAAGTGTACATAATTAATTAGCTCTTATTTAATGAGCTTTGTGTGTTTAGGTTAAACCTATTAATAGGTCATTTCGCATGAAGAGATTATTCAAAATCTACTGGAACTGCCTGATTTGGAATGCAGATTAAATTCGTTATAAATTAAGTTATTTATAGACACGGTGAATTTATTATTAATGAAATAACTGTTATTTTAGTAAATATTGCACATAGCCATTTCTGATATTTAAAAATGATTGTTTGTATGATAGAGGTGAAACGGTGTCCTTATTGGTACTTCAGAGAAGATTTTTGTCGTGGTCTTATAACCGTGAGAAGGCGCAGGAGGGATCTATATATTAATACGTGAAGCAAAAACTTTGTATACCTTTTTACGAAAATTGCGCGGACGGAGGATTATGAAATTTTCCACACTTATAGAGAATACAGAGAAGAAGTGCACAATGCTAATATTTTTTTCAAATAATGCATAAAAGATACCTTAAATCAATAAAGAAAACATTACACACACTACATACCACGTATTTGACGCACACACGCATGCATACTGTTTATTGTCAAACTTTTGTTCTTGACGTCTGTTGTCAAATTGAGAATAGATTAAATATATGTTTGTCTTTGTGGTCTTTATTTATATTTTTATAGTGTAGCCTTGGCAAAATTTGTGATTATAGAAGTATAAAATACAATCATAATAGTGTACAAACTTACAATTCCAATTAATTATAGTCGAATTTCGACTACTGCGGGACCTCTAGTTTTAATAAATGTGTAACGTGTGTGGCCGGGTATTTTAATATAATAATAATTAGAAGTAACTTTGCTCTAATATGTGTCATATTATATGAGGCTCTATGTCACGATTAGTCAAGATACTGTATCTAAATTAACTGATTTGACCGTTTAGAAATTAACTAGAAAAAGTATGAAAAATTCATTCTAGAATTCTTCTAGCCACTCATGTAAAGCTTTCCTTCTTTAAGAACGGTTAGCTGGTAGAAAACTCAATTGTTGAGTTAAGCTCGCCATTTTTATATCTTATCGCAATTACTGTAATATTAACTGTGTACAATTAAGAATAAAAAAATAATAATTCACTGATTCATTATCTTTCTAAAACGTGAAAATATATTGAAACTACTTTACTACATATAAATAATATTTCGTGTTTGCTTTTCACACGTTTCTCTAACAGCAAAATTAAAATATACACTCACAATCAACACTCAATTTTGGTTTGAATAAAAATAACAAAACAATTAACAATTTTCGTTCGAACGTAAAAAGGACAGTCTTTTTTAAACATAGATATGTACATACAATCACAATCTAAAAATATATACAAATAAATCTTACAAATATGACAACTCACAATTTTTTTTTCTGCTCCATCAAAGAATTGCCAATCAGTCCCGTCGAATTATCGAATAACATTTTCATTTGTCGATTCTGTATGAAAACCGCGAGCCTTTGGAAACTGGATCTTATCGCGAAGGAAATAAGAGCGTAGAAGGCTAAAGCGGATATCACAAATAGCATTGCCACATCTAACAAGTAATATTGGATGAAGGTGAGGTCCTTTGCGGGAGATTGAAGATGATAGGCCCCTTTATGCCTTATGACGTATTCCGTCCAGTACACGGCCCTATCCAAAGGGCTCTCCTTCTGGTCTCGAAGCAAATTCTGTCGATATTTAACTTCCCTCCTATATTTTGGATTATTTATAACCTCTTGGATGGCTTCGTGCAGTTTGTCAGAAGTCAAATATTGGAACTCTAGTTTTTTAGCGTAGCCGTCGACTTCTGCTTTCGCGGCGTTGGCATCGTGGTCGCAGAAGACCGGTATGGTGACGATGGGTACGCCGTGGTAGACCGTTTCGAACATGCTCAATAGACCGCCGTGGGTGATGAAGGCCTTTATCTTTGGATGGCCTGTGGTATATTAAAGTTTTACTGTTATTAATGCTTGTCTAATGATCGAAATTGTACCATAATGACTAGACGTCTTTAGTAGGTTTAGGGCGTCTTGTGAGTCCGCACGGGTAGGTACCACCGCCCTGCCTATTTCTGCTGTGAAGCAGTAATGCGTTTCGGTTTGAAGGGTGGAGCATCCAGTGTACTGTAAAACCAAGTCTTAGAACTGATGCCTCAAAGGGCGCGGCGGTGTTTTAATTGTTGATGTCGATGGGCTCCGATTATCACCTACCATCAAGTTGGCCGTGAGCTCGTTCACTCATCTAAGCAAAAAAAACCTCAACATTTAGATTAATTTTATGTAATAGATTTCAAAGGTTTTGTTACTGAAGTTTTGACAGAGAGACAACAGAGAATAAAATATGAAAACAATCGCTTTGTCTTAATTTTTTTAAGCTGACTTTCTGATTAGTCACACTTGAGTACGTCAATGTTTCCTTAACCAAAAAATAGGTAGACAAGCATCAAACTAACAACAATTATCATTGAGCTCTATGACTCAGAAATGAAGATTCAAAGAGGAAAGAATTGTCCAATGACATTGACATGCACAAGCGTGTCCTATGACAAAGAGGAAGATTTGTGAATAAACTAACTTACCAAGTAAATCTTGCTGTGGTGACCATTTCAATAGCTTCACATTCGATGGTATGTCGGTCATATTTTGTACCGCGTCTTGTTTCCATAGAACCCTTTGTGGTAGTCTTCCTAGAGCATTAATTAGCATCCGATGAGCTGTTAAAGGCATTTTCGATGTCTTCACGGAAGATCCCATGGAGACATACACAAAACCGGTGTCGCCTGCACCGGAAATCCATTCTTCTATTTCCTGTAGAAACAATATTCATCTTACTACTAACAATCACTAACAATCACGCCACGTTAACTGGTCCCGTGCTAAGTTCGTAAAGAACTTGTGTTACAAGTACCAGATACCGGAAATAAATATAATATTTTCATTATACACATACATATATTTAATATACACCCATAACCCTGGAAAGACATTTTATATTTATCATACAAATATCTTCCCTTGGCGGGATTCGAACCCGCGACCCCCTTGTGTAGTGACCATGTCACTTACCACTACAGCAGACGGCCGTTACACTACTACTACACTACCGACTACACTACATTCTACTGGTGGTAGGGCGGTTTGTGAGTCCGCACGGGTAGGTAGCACCGCCCTGCCTATTTCTGCCGTGAAGCAGTAATAGGTTTCGGTCCTCCTTCGGTTAGACCTCACGTCACAAGGTAGGTGGCGGCATTTACGTTGTAGATGTCTATGGGCTCCGGCAATCACTTAACATCAGGTGGGCCGTAAATTTTCCCAACCACCTAATAAAGCCACCACCCACCTAATAAAGCACATTGAGATTAAAATGTATTTTTCTTTGGTTAACCTGAGCAGGCGGGTGGGAGCACTTAGGCGGTTTACGGATTCAAAAGACAGTCCTGAGAAAACTGTGCTGCCCTTCAAATAGAAATAATGGAAACACTGCTATATCCATGAGCTTATAAACACTCTAACCGAAACACCTAGCATACGGTTTAGGATATAACTAGATAGTTTGGAATTAATTACTTAAATATATTTAAAGCCCAGAATTGCGTACCTTTCTAGATAACAGACTATTTTCACCAAAATCTTCTAAATTAAGTACCCCTATACAAATATGATGATGAAAATTTTATTAGTCATATAAATTAAGTAAAAACTTACTGGATCCAATCTCTTCGGTTCGATGCAATGTATACAGGCAATCTCAGCCACATTCGGCAAATAAGGCCTCGGATATGACACAGTATAATGCGCGTTCTGGAGGATAAAGCTAACGTTCTTGGACATATCGTACACGTGTGGCATCTGGCTACCGAAATGTCTTCTCAAGACCCCTTGAAGTATGGTCATGCTCACACCGTGGAGCGCCATCGCACCGATTTGCCACGCGGAGTTCATTGCTCTTTCAATGATTCCCATGTTATCCGTGAAGGCTCTTCCAAAGAAAGGTGTGACGGAGTATGGCGCTGGGTTTCCTGCATTACTCAAAGGCATCGAGTAGAAGCCGACCGTGTTAATGTACATGAAAGGCACTTTCATTTTGTATGTGATCCCCAGCGCGCACTCAGGATACGTTCCGTCGATGATGATGAGATCGTAAGTTCTTCCTGACTGCAGGAAAGACCGCATCTCGTAGTCTTTGAGTAGTGCGTCACATGCCTGAAGAAAATGTGTGGTGGACCTTTAATAGCTATACCTCTGGACTTTAATTTTGATAGTTTAAGTGCTATTAGTTGATTTTAGCAAGCTTATTGCCTTGGCATTTGCTCGTCAGCATAAAACATACATAATACTACACTACAGTCTTATCTCTTACTGTGAAAAAGTCATCGTGCATTTCTGTTAAAAGCTAAGATTATGGTCTGAATGGTTAAGATATTACTCTTGTATTATTCAAGATTATTTGTCAAATATATGTCAAATATATATGGTCACTTGGAAACAAATTGTCCAGAGTCCCCCTATTCTTTTTTTCCTACCTATTCTAGTAGCCTCGAAGGATTGTTCTAGATTCACCGAACTAGTAGGTGAGCTCACGGGGCTCAAACCGGGAGTGTTGCTAACACTGGCCCCAGCAAGAGCAGCGCTTTGCAGAATCTACGTCCGGATCGGAAACGCGACCTACTGAGATGATCCGGCGAGAAACTCAGTGGGCTGTTTCTATTGGTTAATTTACTCGTCGAGCCCTTCGTCGCGAGCGACGGGTTCTGACCGGTGCTTGTGGTGCCTAAAAGCACCGTTAATGGATCGGGAGGATCCGTAATGACGTGCTTAGGGTGACGTCGACTGTTTACTATTCCACCAGATCGAGTATGGTTGGGCTATAAGCCCAATAAACAAAAAAACGAAGCTTACATAAAATCATAATATTCGTCTGAGACATTTAAATCTTGAAACGGTGTCAGGGATTTGTTCTTAGTAACCTTTTTATTTATCCTTAAATCGAAATACCGACCTCATATCCATAGCGAAGTATATCAAAAGCTGGCAAAGGCTCCTCTCCTCTCATTCTAGCACCAACAAGGTCCCAGGACATGTAGCTTTTAACGTATGATACCAGACCTTCTGGAGCTATTTCTTCTAAGCCAGCGATGTGGAAATCAGGTGGAAACGCACTTATGAAAGTAATATTGTGTCCTCTGCAATTTGAAACGTTTAATTATTAGTTTGTGTTTTGCGTTAGTTTTTCGATACGTTTTGTTCCCACGTATCCAACTGCCTATGAACCATATAACAATGGTAAATTAATACTAGAAATATAATATACTAGCGTCCCGCCCTCGCTTCGCTTCGGAAACTGTAATTTATTATTGATTTCTCCACTATTTAATGAATGTTATTATACATATGAACCTTCCTCTTCAATCACTCTATCTATTTAAAAAAACCGCGTCAAAATCCGTTGCGTAGTTTTAAAGATTTAAGCATACATAGGGATATAGGGACAGAGAAAGCGACTTTGTTTTATACTGTGTAGTGAAGAGACAGTTGTAAAATGATTTTATGGAAACTGCTTGGAAATGCTATGTAAATTGTTTCATTGATCTAAGTCGGGCAGCTTAACTCTCAGCCCACTGGATTAAATGGCTTCTGAAGTTCAGATCACGCTGTAATAAATTCCATTACTCACCGTTCACTTCAAACTTGAGCACGTAAACAGAAATAGTAAACAACCTGATTTTATGTTAATTTGCATAATATCATAATATTCTAACGGTAATATTAATAATTTTATCGGTAGGCAGCGGCTTGGCTCTGCTCCTGGCATTACTGTAGTTCATGGGTGACGGTAACCACTCACCATCAGGTGGGCCGTATGTTTGTATGCCTGCAAGGGCAATAAAAAATACATAACCTTTTTTTTTATTGTTAAGATGTTGTTGTTAAGATGTTTTTTTTATTGTTAAGATGTCACCTGTTGTTGAGTGCTTACCAGAGCCCATAGACATCTACAACGTAAACGCCGCTACCCGCCTTGAGATATGAGTTCTAAGGTCTTACTTGTACAATGGCTGCCCCGCCCTTCAAATCGAAACGCATTACTGCTTCACGACAGAAATAGGCAGGGTGGTGGTACCTGTGCAGACTCACAAAGTGTCCTACCACCACTAATTACGCAAATTATAATTTTGCGGCTTTGATTTTTATTACACAATGTTATTCCTTTACCGTGGAAGTCAATCGTGAACATTTGTTAAGTACATACGTATTTCATTAGAAACATTGGTACCCGCCTGCGGAATTCGAACACCGGTGCATCGCTGGATACGAATGCACCGGACGTCTTACCCCTTAGGCCACGACGATTATTATAATAATACTAGCTGACCCGGCAAACATTGTTTTGCCATATATAAGATTTCTAGGGAATTTCTAGTGAAGAAAAAAAAAACTAACTTATTGTAAGTGAGTAAGGATGTGGTAAATGAGTGAAAGAGGTATGTAGTGCTGGAAAGATGAGGGAATATATAGGTAATAAAAATAACAAAACCTCATTCAACCACATAATACCTCATTATAACAAAAAAAATATCCAAATAAAAAAATATGTTAGGGGTGGACAACCCTAATCACTTAGGGGTATGAAAAATAGATAGTAGCCGATTCTCAGGCTTACTGAATATGCATAAAAAATTTCATGAGAATCGGTCAAGCGATTTCGGAGAAGTAAGGGAACGAACATTGTGACGCGAGAATTTTATATATTAGATGTTAACGAAGCAATTTCCAGAAATAAATATTACAACAGAATCAAAAATGATTTAAGTCCACATTGTAATTCATGATGAAAAATTCAAGTGTTCCTATTTGACGAGCAGGGCCGGTAGCAATCAAATATAAAAACGTAATGACCGTATAATGTTTCCACATGCGTCCGGAAACCTCTTTTACCTTCCAACCTTGGATAATACCCGCTTCTTATAAGGATAATTGCTGGCGGGCATTTACTCTACTTTTCGGTTGGTCACTACAGAAATATAATTTTTTTTTGTCTGTTAATGACAATGCTGTCTCTTTTATTTTGGTTTAATTTTTTTTAAATGTACCTATGGAAGACAAAAAATGAAGTGAATTACATTGTAAGCCTATTCGCGCTTGTATCACAGTGCTTTCAGAGAAGCTCAGAGCTTTTAGTATTAAGTAGCAGTGTTAATAAACGCAGTGGTTTCAGGTTATTAGGAATGAACTTTGTGTTACGCCGCTAAGAGTAACGCCATCTATCGTCGAATAGCAGAAACGAATATCATAAGAACTAGTAATATCGAGAACGCTCGTGAGTAGTAACGCCATCTATTATCAAATAGCGGAAACATATGTTAAAGCGACTGGGTTTTTCCAGGAATCGTCTCGATAATTTTAGAGATGTCGTACCGACTATAAAAGCGTTGCAGAGGTGGTAGGAAGGCAGTAAGTGATCGGTTCTACTCGGAGCGAAACAGCGAACGGATCACCTGACGCGAAGCGGAAGAAGTGAATGGAGAATTTTAAAGTGTTCGTTAAGTGTTTTAAGTGTTTAATAGGATTTTAATTTGTACTTTGATGGAGTTTTATTTATCCCGAACCCCAGCCCATAACATTACGCGACTATCTTTCGAAGAACTTTTCATGGTGCATGGTGGTATAAAGCCGGTGAGCGTCAGAATAACTCCGTCGCTCCAGAGATTCCAAACTGTCTGTGAGATCAGAATTATCGACAACCCGATAACCAAAATCACTCGAGCAAAGATTTTAAGTAAACATCAACTATTTATCAAACTAAAATCAGGAAAAGTTTCCCTGATTTTATCATCTCTATATAATTTTGAATGTCATGCATAGCTTGTACAATTATTCAATTCAACTAGGTACAGTTCCGTCGAACTTCAAAAGTTTATCGGTTTTACTTAAAAATAACGTTATTATTCTGTTCGAAATTGTTCTTAAGCGTAACATGGATCGAGAAGTAGAATTTATCTTTGTGGCCTTTTGGTTCATAAACTTTAAGATAGCAAATCAATTTGGACTCAATATTTATTGTAAAACTTTCACTTTGAGATCCTCACAATTATGGCCAATCTATTAACATAACAACATTATGTGCAGGCCCTGTATATAATAAAACAAGCGTTAAAGTCGTCGTGGCCTAAAGGATAAGACGCCCGGTGCGTATTGAGCGATGCACCGGCGTTCGTATCCCACAGGCGGGTACCAATTTTTCTAATGAAATACGTACTTAACAAATGTTCACGATTGACTTCCACGGTGAAGGAATATCGTCTTGTAATAAAAATCAAGACCACAAAAATTATAATTTGCGTAATTGCCGGTGGTAGGACCTCTTGTGAGTCCGCACGGATAGGTCTCACTACCCCGCCTATTTCCGCTGTGAAGCAGTAATGCGTTTCGGTTTGAAGGGTGGGGCAGCTGTTGTAACTATACTGAGACCTTAGAACTTATATCTCAAGGTGGGTGGCGCACTTACGTTGTAGATGTCTATGGGCTCCAGTAACCACTTAACACCAGGTGGGCTGTGGACTCGTCCACCCATCTAAGCAATAAAAATAAAAATAAACCTGCAATGAAAATATTTTTCTAATTAAATTTGGTACTTTTAAAAAAATTGCAACAATTCCAATATCTGAGACAACTAACTGCAGAATCACTAACTTGAGATTATGTAAATATATGGTTTTTTTTTTTTTTGGTCAGGAGGAAATCTCCGGACTTCCGCCCTCCACTGGGGATGGAGGGCGGGGCATGTCGGAGTTGAACCGACTAAAACCTCCTGTCGCTCAACAACCAGCATCCAAACCTCGCATGAGACAGAACTCATGAAAAGGCAAAGGGGGGAAAGTGAAGCGTTTAGTGCGGAGCACATCTCTCCCATCACCCTCCCCCTCGGGACGCCGGACTGGCGGTCGTCGGCGCCACGACCACCAGTCCTCTCGGTCGGCAGGCTATCCGAAGCCCGCCTAGATGGCGCCGGTTAGAATGGTCTACCCTCGGAATACCCCGCTGGGTCAGAACCAGCGTGGGTTGAGGATAGCCGGCCTTCCGTCACCCGGACGCTCTTGCATAAAACGCGTGCAGAGCAGCTTGCACGTCATCTTCTTGGGTCCCCTTCGCCGGTCCCCAGGCCGACATGTGAGAGAGACCCGAAACACTTAGAGGGCCAGGGCTTGGGCGAAATCCGCCTCCCTGACCCCCGCTCGACGGCGGCGGGCCTGCGCGTCTCGCACGCGCCCCGCCGCCTCCTTCTGCGAGATGGTGCACTCGCAGAAGTCGAGCATCGCCTTCCACGACTCGTCGTCACCGAGCATTGATGCCACAACACCCGGCAACGACAAGTCGTTTCCTATTTTTGCGACAAGGACACGGCGCCACCCCTCCCATGCGGGGCAGGAGACGAGCGTGTGCTCCGCCGTGTCCAAGTCGCAACCACAATGGTGGCACTCTGCCGTCAGCTCGGCTCCGATCCGGTGTAGGAACTCACCGAAGCAACCATGCCCAGTGAGCGTGCGTGAGCCGGAAAGTGAGGCGTCCTCTGTCACGATTCACCCAATTCACAAGAACCGGGCGAATCGCCTTGACGGTCCTACGACCAGCCGAAGGATCGGCCAGCCGTCTGGACCATGACTCCAGCTAAATATATGGTAGACCAAATATTTACTATCTCTGTAATCTGTCACTCATATCTGACAATCGTAACATTATGGCATAAATAATTCCATATTTTTATAAAACAATTCCCCTCCGTCAGTTCCTGTCCATGGCGCTTACCGACTTGAGCTTCGATGAGAATAAATCCATTACTCCATCCCTCCACTTGGCTGGAGGCCAAACTCGGGCTGCCTTGCCCTCCGTATACCCAATAGAACATACGTCTACATTAGTACATTAGTAGCTTATAGACACGCAGTCAACGCTCTTACAATACTTTGCCACATCCTGTATTGCATCGAGAAGGTTTGCAGAAGTCATAGTGGATTTCCACTATACCAGACCCAACGGTGTTCTAGCGATGATAATTAGCTATTTCGACTCACGTTACATAAGTCGTTGCATTATGATCCGCGTGAAGCGACTTAAGCTAATCGTATCATATCATAACGCGAAAGATGTATTTAACTTCTAATCTGGATGTAACGCCGAATTCAAATTTAATTCTAAAATCTTAATCATCTTTATTTCGCACTAGCGGTCCGCTCCGGCAACGATATCTGACGTTGTTTTATTTTTTTAAATAAAAGAACACTTATTGCGGTATAACTATAGTAGTTAGACATATGCTGTTGCGATACTTCTTTTAATACGCTTTTTGTAAATAACAATGTGTTCTACAAAGTCGTAGTGCATTATTTTATTCTATCATCAATAGTTTTCGCAGGGCACACCATGTAATAATGAATATTTTAGGTATTTTTTTGACCCCTTGGGTTACTTTGGAGTTTTAGTAAGATCCCTAATTGTTTTCAAAAAAGATTATTGCCTATGTCATTCGGGAATAGTGTAGCTTCCAAACAGTGAAATAATTTTTCAAATCGGTTCAGTAGTTTCGGAGCCTATTCAATACAAACAAACATACAAATCTTTCCTCTTTATAATATTAGTATAGACCTATAGACAAACAAACAAACAAATCTTTCCTCTTTATAATATTAGTATAGATAGGCCTTTGTAGCTTTATTAAATAAAGAAATGTATATAATTGTTCCTCACCTTCGGGTAAGTCCTCCAGCAAGCGACCAGAATGGTATCTTATGTGACTTGGTCCCTCCCATTGTGATCATTAGTATATCACTGCCACACACTGATGCCACCAGCAGTATAGGCAGGCCTATTATTGGCCAACGAGTCCCCTGCAAAAAAGAAATAGTAAGATGAATATATTTCGTCAGATTCATTAAAGATAATATAACTTGAATTTTTTTTTAGATAATCGCTTTTGGTAGATGTTAAAATTGCCTCGAAGGCTGAACGAATTCACGGTCCATCCGATATTAAGTGGTTACTGGAGTCTATAGACATCAACAACGAAAATGTCACCGCCCACATGAGACAAACGATTTCTTGGTATTCTATGGTACATCATCTACCGCACCCTTTAAACTGGAATGCATAACTGCTTCGCGGTAGCAATTGGTTGTACCTACTCGTGCGAGTTCACAAAACCCCCTACCGCCAAATATTTTTTTTTTTCCTACCTAAGCTGGTAGCCTTGAGAGGCTATTCCAGCGTAACCTTAACTAGTAGGTGAGCTCACGGGGCTCAAACCTGACGACGTTGCTAGCACGAACCCTAGCAAGAGCCGTGCTTCGCAGAATCTACCACCGGATCGGAAACGCGACCCACTGAGAAGATCCGGCGAGAAACTCAGTGGGCTGTGTCTGAGGGTTAATTTACTCGTCGAGCCGTTCGTCGCAAGCGACGGGTTCGACGAGAACGGTGACCGGTGCTTGAGGTACCTAAAAGCACCGTTAGTGGATCGGGAGGATCCGAGATGACGTGTTTTGGGCGACGTCGACTGCTTTCCATTCTTTCCGCAGGATCGGGACCAAACATTAAGCAATGTATCCTTATAATAGGAATGTAAATTCTAGTTTTGTTGTCTATTCCTCGCCCGCAAAAAAGGCAGCATTGTGGCAATGGCGGGCTCAAAGTACATGCTCCCGTTGGTGATTTAACTTTGTTGATACAACATTGAAACATTTAGTTATATCGTTTAATTTCTACACTTCATATTGCACACAATATGCGATGTTACTTTTATAGAGAAAAAAAAATATTGTTTGTAAATGTGTTTTATGGACGATAGTTACGACGTCATTAGCATAACTATTCGAAGTACTCTGACGTCACGCGAGTTGAGAGATAAATGTATCACAAGCCAACGCTTGGGCCGATCGTGCCTCTCTATCGCTTGTTCCGCGCTCTCGCTTGCACGCTTAGGCGGAACGTGACACTTTTTCGTCCGTGTAGCCGGTGTTCATCGATTTATAAGACGTTATCAAGTCAAAAAACATTCTAGAATAACTACAGTAGGATAACAATGACCTACATAAACGAAGTTACTGTCTATCCTTAAACGATAAATTTATTAAGGTTAACATAACAATAAATGTTTGTAATGTGTGAAGTGTATTTAACATAGACGACTGTGTGCATTTTGATTTAACTGTTATATTACTTTTAACTGATATATTATAATAGTTTATGGCCAAACATAAACTCTCGTTTGAAAGTTTTTCGCACATAGATTTATGTATATAGATGAGATGATTTACTGGTGGTAGGACCTCTTGTGAGTCCGCGCGGGTAGGTACCACCGCCCGGCCTATTTCTGCCGTGAAGCAGTAATGCGTTTCGGTTTGAAGGGTGGGGCAGCCGTTGTAACTATACTGAGACCTTAGAACTTATATCTCAAGGGGGTGGGTGGCGCATTTACGTTGTAGATGTCTATGGGCTCCAGTAACCACTTAACACCAGGTGGGCTGTGAGTTCGTCCACACATCTAAGCAATAAAAAAATTCAAAAAAATATAGATGAGTGATATCACATACCGTTCGCGAAACAAAACATTAAAAAATATAGGTATCTAAAATCAGATTATGCTAATGCCTCTTCACTAATTTGTTTTTTAATAATTTAAAACACACAAGCAGATGTCATGATATATTGCGACTGCTACATAACGTCCCTTTTTCTACCATACATGAGATTTATGTTAATTTGTAAAAAAAAAACAATTAAAAAACCTTTGATTTTTCGTGCCTTTATGGAACGTACCTAAAATGGTAGAACAATAAAAGTTAATATATTTATCTTGTTTTGAGATCTGCCCTTATCAAAGTTTTGCTGTGAAACTCTGGTTACTTTTTAATTCTCAAATTTCAAATCTATCAGTTTTTACCTTCTACCTGTTTTAGTTATTATTCATACGTTTCATTCTAAGCTCACAAAAAACTAACTTTTAAGTAATCTTTGTACAATATAGATTTTTTTTATATATATACGAATAATTCAAGACCAAAATTTGATAGATCAGTCCAGCCGTTCTCGAGTTTTAGCGTGACTAACGAACAGCAATTCATTTTTATATACATTTTTTTTATGGCTTAGATGGGTGGACGAGCTCACAGCCCACCTGGTGTTAAGTGGTTACTGGAGCTAATAGACATCTACAACGTAAATGCGCCACCCGCCTTGAGACATAAGTTCTAAGGTCTCAGGTATAGTTACAACGGCTGCCGCACCCTTCAAACCGAAACGCATTACTGCTTCACGGCAGAAATAAGCAGGGGGCTGGTACCTACCCGCGCGGACTCTCAAGAGGTCCTACCACCAGTAAAATTATCAGCTCCATCGCGCGATTTTACTTTAAAAGCGACTGTCATTGAATATACAGTGGGCAGTGGAGGTAAATAAAGGCATCTTATAAAATACTGAAATCACGTCTGTATAAATAATAGTAAATATGAATTTACTATTATCTATTTACTATTTACTATGACTATAAATAATTCATACATGTGCTTCCATTAATTGTGATCTACGTACAATTCTGTTACAAAGTTATTTAATTTTAAAATATTTTACTTAAATAGCGCTTATTGAATCAATTTAATGCGTATAACTAAAACTAGAAGAACGATATAATAAACTAAATTATAAACTAACAAACTTGATAAAAAATAGTGATCACCAAACTGATATTTTAACATTATGTTAATCATTGTGATAATTTTGATATTGTGTAAATTATGCCCTCTTTGCCTACTTTTAATACACAACAGAGGGAAATAGAAAATATACTTTAACGCGGTAGATGAGGCGTGACAACATAATACAATCTTTTCTTTTATATCTATATATTAATACGGGAAGGAAAAACTTTGTATCTTTTTTTTTTACGGCCGACCGAGAGGACTGGTGTCCAGTCCAGCGTCCGGAGGGGGAGGGTGATGGGAGAGATGTGCTCCGCACTAAACGCTTCACCACACTAATACCATGTATTTGACGCACACACGCATGCATACTATTTATTGTCAAACTTTTGTTCTTAACGTCTGTTGTCAAATTGAGATTAAATATTATTTGTCTTTGTTAATATTTTTTATAGTGTAATCTTGGCGAAATTTGTGATTATAGAAGTATAAAATACAATCATAATAGTGTACAAAATTGCAATTCCAATTAATTATAGTCGAATTTCGACTACTGCGGGACCTCTAGTAAAAATGATTTGCTGATCGTTTGTCTTACTAAAACTCGAGAACGGCTGGACCGATTTGACTAATTTTGGTCTTGAATAATTTGTGAAAGTCCAGAGAAGGTTTGAAAGGTAGATAAATATGAAAATGCTCGGAATTAAATAAAAATAACAATTTTGTTTTCCGTTTGATGTGTTGTCCCCCGTCGGACGGATTCCTTTTGTTTGTTTTAAGTTTATTTTATACAAAAGTTTAGATATTTTACTTATCGATTAAGGCACTACGAAGTCTACCTGGTCAGCTGGTAAATATATAATTAAATGTTAAATCATAAAGTAAATTTAATTAAAATTATTATTCTACTTAAAAAAAAAACATAACGCTTCTATCTAAACACTCAATTTTAATGCTCATCACTTTTTCGTATCGCAGTTTTTGATTAAAAATAATTCTTAAGCTCAAAAGATATTTCTTCACGACTCGAACACGGGAAACACCTAATGTTGTTGTTTCAATGTAATCCTTAACCTTGCCTTGACCGAGCCTTAAATATGCTAGAAAAAAAAAAGATCCTATCGTATTTTATATAGTATTTGAATCAAAATAGAAACAAAATAAGTATATTTACATACATTTCACGGGTCAACGAACTTGAATATTCCCACGGCATTTGAAAACGGAAACATTTACCACGGTGTGTATTGTGTTTTTGTAAGAGTATTTACTCAATTACAATCAGATTCACACGTGCGGAAATCCTAATTTAAGCTATCGTCATTGGAATATCAGCTTTCGGGAGTGGAGAGAATGTCTTATCACCATAACAGTTTTCAAAACAGAATCAGACTGAATAAGAGCAGAAGAAATCCAGGTCTCCAATGCATCGGAATAATGGCCACCCTACCCAGATCGTATAATGGTGACACATACCAGTGGGAATCCGAATACCAATCGAGCAATATATTAGCGTTAGTAGTTAATTGCATTAACAAGAAGTCGTTGGTAATTAAATTAAGGATTCAATTGTATGCAGCAAAGCTAATTAATTGTATTACTGAAAAATAGGAAACTATGTCATTTACGATTAGCGTAATTCACTCTCAAACTACAATGAGATATTTATGCCGATTATTATAATCAATTATTATCTACGCCATATTAATATCCTCTTAACAGCTCTACCTGTGTCGATCAATATATCTATGTAACGTAATGTTACATCGACTTCAAGATATCCGGTTGACTTGAAAAATTGCATACGAATACCCTAGCATCCAAAATCAACCAAGAATATTATTTAAATTATAAGTTAAGATTGCCATTAGAGCGTGGTTTTTTTCGTTTGTATGTAAAAAAAAAAATACATGTGTGCAATTCACACGTGGTAGAAGTGAAACCTTCCAAAATTAAAATACAATTATCCTAAACGTCTTAAGTATATGTAAAATTTTGTCATTAGTAAATAATTGTAAGGTAGCGCCCTCTGTGAATTGATATTTTAATTTCACGTATAATCCTAAATTAAAATTTACTAAAAGAGCTTTCATACACACGTTAGTATTAAAAAATCTCACAGATGGCGCTGTATTAAATAGTATGTATATTTCTGTCTCATTCTTTGCTGGCTTCATCCTACACATTTTTGTATTTGTGTCTCTTACCTGTCGTTTTTTCCGTTGCATCCGGTTTGAAATCACAACGATTCTAAAGAAGTTTTCACTTCAAAAACATATATTTATTTAATCACATGTATTCTACTGTTAACTCGAGTTGAGGATAAATCTTTACAATTATTTCGCGATTTTAGTCCTGAATATAAATTTATAAAATCGTCAATTGTAAATGAAATTAAATTGAAATAACACTGAGCAGTTTTTATTAATTTAGAATAATCATTTAAATCTCAATGTTGCCTTATAAAAAAAAAAAGCACTCACAAACAATACATAATTAAAATCCAGTAGCAACCCATAAAGTCCGTGAAGTAAATAAACAAAAACATAAACATAAATTAAGCTTTATTACGCAATGCATCGCGCGGATTGCTGAAATTAATACATAAACGAGATCATAAAGATTCGACTTATGTAAGAATGAGGCCTGAGATGGCACGGATTTTGCGATAAAAACATATCGAGCCGAACAACACGCTGTATCTGAGGTCATTTAGGCCTGGGTACATCGAACGTGGTTAGGCTATACTAAGATATTCCTAAGCCCTTTATTCTAGTTTTGAACGATAATTTTGTTTACGTAAGTAAATGTCACTAATATTGTTACGCCGGTAAGAGTAATGCCATCTATCGCCGAATAGTCGAACGAATATCGAAAGATCTAGTAGCATCTAGAACGCTCGAGAAGTACAACGCCATCTATTTTCAGATAGTGAAAACACACAATACTAAACTTTTGTAGAATATTCTCGACGATTTTAGGAATTTCGTCTCGACTATAAAAGCGTTGCAGAGATGGCATGCAGTCAGTCGGTAATCAGAACTACTCGAAGCGAAACAGCGAATGGATCACCTGAAGCGAAGCGGAAAAAGCAAATTGAGAATGTTACCCACAGACACAGCCCACTGAGTTTCTCACCGGATCTTCTCAGTGGGTCGCATTTCCGATCCGGCGGTAGATTCTGCGAAGCACGGCTCTTGCTAGGGTTCGTGTTAGCAACGTCATCAGGTTTGAGCCCCGTGAGCTCACCTACTAGTTAAGGTTACGCTGAAATAGTCTCTCGAGGCTATCAGCTTAGGTAGGATAAAAAAAGATAATTTTAAAGAGTTTGTGAAGTGTTTTAAGTGTTCTAAGTGCTAATACAGCTAACTCGTAATTTATTGGAACATTTATTTATCCCGAAACCCAGCGCGTAACAATGTCATTAACATTACAGTTAAAAGCATAAATCCACATCACGTTGTAAATATGAATCATTATAGTGATTTTCAGGGAAACAAGGATCGAAAATGACACGATGTATATATAATACACGTGTTCAATACGCACTATGAATCTTGAACAACTACGAAGCCACTACACCACGAAATGTAACTATGAGATATAACTATCTACTAAGCTAGATAGTTCGGCCGAAGGCTTAACAAAAACCGTTAAAAATAAACCTTGAATTCCAAACCTCATAAGTACTCCATTCGTTCACTGTGATATTGTGGGAAATTTATATTTTAGAACAACAGTTCACGGTTTAAAATACCAAGGATTTTATTAGTGAGACTTAAAATAATATCTTTTATAATTGAGTGTGCTCATATATACATAATCCTGACACACATACAAAGGAGATTGCAATATTCGTATGAAAAGTGAAAGTTATGGAAGAGGATGACGCGGTTTTATTTTTACAAAGTCCTTTTTCTTAATACTGATTCTCTTTTGAGAATCTTTTGGTACAAAAATTCGAAGATTAACGACCACGAATATAACATCAATGACGCAATGTAACGTGATCAAAAATTTGTTAACACTTGATATCACACTGCGTGTTCACTCTTTGTTGTTTTATAAAGTAGATAATAATGAAATTAATTACTATTATTGAACAATTTACCCACGCAAAATAAAATACATGACTGCTTCGCGGGCGAATTAGGCATTGTGATAATGACTAATCCGTGATAGTTCACAATACTCCTTTTTTATTACTTTTAATTACATCAGTAAATTGAATGATTCATTTTTAAAAATAATATTAAATTTATTGTAGTTTTGGAGTCTGGAATATTCGACTTATATCCTGTACATAATATATAACAGATATGGCGTCATCGCAGTCGCTTTAAAATTATGAGAGACACGCTTTTAGAGGCGACTACGCTTGACAGAAAAAAATATTCTTCGAGAATGATATATTTTTCCTTGATCTATGTCCTTTTCTGTATCTTTCTGTAAGCACAAATTCATGACCGATTGTGTGGACAAAACGCGAAAACATAACATTTTTTTTTTTGCTTAGATGGGTGGACGAGCTCAAAGCCCACCTGGTGTTAAGTGGTTACTCGAGCCCATAGACATCTACAACGTAAATGCGCCACCCACCTTGAGATATAAGTTCTAAGGTCTCAGTATAGTTACAACGGCTACCCCACCCTCGAACCGAAACGCATTACTGCTTCACGGCGAAAATAGGCGGGGTGGTGGTACCTACCCGTGCGGACTCCCAAGAGGTCCTACCACCAGTGATTACGCAAATTATAATTTTGCGGGTTTGATTTTTATTACACGATGTTATTCCTTCACCGTGGAAGTCAATCGTGAACATTTGTTGAGTACGTATTTCATTAGAAAAATTGGTAACCGCCTGCGGGATTCGAACACCAGTGCATCGGTACACACGAATGCACCGGACGTCTTATCCTTTAGGCCACGACAACTTCAAATTAATTCACATCGCATTTACAACATTAGTATGGAGTATTGATAACATCATAAAATATTCCCAATGATACTTGTAGAATATAATTTGCGGTGCTACCTTCAATTTGTCATTAAAGACAGTTTGAGGCCAAGTCGTTTATTTTCTAAAGCCTTTTAATAATGATAAAGTATTACGCAATAATAAACCTTAACATACATAGAATTAAACGCACTAATGACCTATCAGGTCTGGACAGGTCCCAACTATGTGCATACATACATAGATACATAGTAGGTTCGTCCTATCGCATGTTTTTTTTTCCTACCTAAGCTGGTAGCCTTTAGAGGCTATGCCAGCGTATCCTAACGACTAGGTGTTGCTAGCCTTAGCAAAAGCAGTGCTTCGCAGAATCTACCATCGGAGAACCGGTCACCGTTCTCGTCGAACCCGTCGCTTGTGACGAAGGGCTCGACGAGTAAATTAACTCTCAGACACAGCCCACTGAGTTTCTCGCCGGATCTTCTCAGCGGGTCGCGTTTCCGATCCGGTGGTAGATTCTGCGAAGCACGGCTCTTGCTAGGGTTCGTGTTAGCAACGTCGTCAGGCTTGAGCACCGTGAGCTCACCTACTAGTTAAGGTTACGCTGGAATAGCCTCTCAAGGCTACCAGTTTAAGTAGGAATAAAAAGCCATCGGATCGGAAACGCCACCCACCGTAAAGATCCGGCGAAAAACTCAATGCGCTATGAAATCGCATGTCATGACAACTTATTAAGCAATCGTTACTGTGCGTGCTGTTTGTAACATAGGAATAATAATTGATATATACTCGTAGTATGGATAGATAAGTATAGTAATTGTAAAGAAGGATGTATGTAATTATTTTTTAACGATCAATCTTTAATGCTTTTATAATATAATATTACTATTATTATAATTAATATATCCCTCATTATAGCGTTTATTGGGTTTCAATATATATATATAAACGTATATATTGCAATATATTTTAATTATAAACAAATGTTCATGACAACAACACCTCATAACAAATGCCTAACATTCAACGTCTCCAAGCTAGGACTTTCTCCTGTACCGAATACACATACCAGATTAAAAAACCAAAACCTAGAGCGACGAGACTATCTTTTTTTTATTGTCCGTGCGGGCAGGCGAGCATACAGCCCACATTATGGTAAGTGGTTACCGTCGCTCATGGTTGTCAGCAATGCCAGGGACAGATTCGAGCCGCTGCCTACCACTCTCCACAAGCCTCATTTGAAGAAAGTCATGTCATAGCACTCAGGAAACACCGTGGAGGGGGAGCTCATTCCAAAGCCGGATGGTACATGGCAAAAATGATCTCTGGAAACGCACTAGGGATGAACGCAGTTGCTCCAGGTAGTATGGATGAGCTCGTATGAACTATCTCGTCTCAATCAATCGGAATTATCTCGCTAGTTACATAAGGCACAATAGTGTAGTGCGAACAACATTCGATTTCCAGCGTATGTTTGTGGAAAGCGCTAAATATTACAACACAATGCTAATGTGGACGTATCTAGACGTATTAAGATAACACGCAAGTGTCAATAAACCCATTCGAGAAATCAACACAATATTTCAAAGAATACGAAATGGTTTTTTTACGAAGGTTTTACCTATTCATTTTGATTTGAACACTAAATTGTAATTGACGTAATTTTCGCCCTCAACATTACCTAGCTTAGACTAAATCATTATAAAATGAAAATATTTACACAATATACAAGAACTGTTACGATGGTTATAATTATTTTTGAGAACAGCAAGAACCGATGAAAATACATATAATAAACATAACAGTATTAGACTTCTACTTTTTTTCTAAATTTCAAATACGCACGACAATTTCCATGAAACATTTAAGTACATACATATATAATATATAATTTTTGGAATAGGCCAGTGTATGTTTAAACATATTAATAAGGCTCAACGAACCGGACTCAGCAAATATTTGATGTAACATCCTTACGTGAAATACTCATAGGACTTTTCTCAGGTTTGATAATTGAATAGGATGTGTTGTTTGTACGAAGCAAATGTGACCGTTCTGACTTCACAATTAGAATACATTCATACAACTAGTGGATCTTTGTGGTTTGTTACAGGAATATAAAGGAAGTAACTTGCGAATTCACAATACGACCTAACGTTAGCAACTATGCAAATAGAAAAAAAATTGTTTATTAAAAAAAAAGGAAATATGACAGAGCGTATAAAATTATAATTTGCGCGGTATTCTTTTCACCACAGATTATATCTGTGGCGGTCTCGATTAGGATTTATATGTATGGAATCTTTGTGCAAAAGTAGTTAATAGTAGATAGCAGGTCTTGTCATGGCTTATCTTAAATTAGGAGCTATGCGTTATATTATTATAAATTCTTGTACGTGTTTGTATTTTAAAAGGCTTGAATAAAATATTATTATTATACGAGTAGTTATGACAACGTATATGCCAGTAGCGACCTAGAGACGCTTTGTCACTTTAGCGGTAGACAGTTTTACAAATCAAATGGCTCGGGTTCATATCTTTCTGTCTCAGTTCCATAGTAGAATCTCTCATCTTACCCTTTGAAATCCGTATACGCGCCCACGCGTGTTTACTTTAGCTTTACCCTCGCCGTTTTTTGCTATCCAATTTGAATTTGTTTCAATAGCATAATATTTGAAAAAATTTTTTTTAGATCCACAAATGAATAATAGGAAGCAGTTGCTGTCGTAAAATTGTTAATTTAGTGTTCGTTATTTTCCCATAGACACAACCCACTGAGGTTCCCGCCGGAACTTCTCGGTGGGTCGCGATTCCGATCCGGCGGTAGATTCTGCAATGCTCTTGCTGGGACCAGTGTTAGCAAATTCTCTCAGGTTGAGCCACGAGAGTTCACCTACCAACCTAAGCGTAGCTGGAATAAACCCTTAAGCTACCAGGTAGCGAACAGATAGGGGAAAAAAATATTTTGCATTAAAAGCAATATAATTCAATCGTCAGTAACATTCACGCTATTACTTTAATATACACAATACTCAATAAACGACGATTAAGCCTAGTTGCTATTCATAGTACAACCGTTTTTAAATGGTGATCTTTCAAACAACACAAGTTTGGTTAACACTAACGACCTCCCATACACACGCGGACAATAGAACTAATGTAATTAAGGAACCAATTGACTTGTTTACAAACACACCGGATCAATAGTTTAAAATTGAAATATGTTATTGTATTGAAATTTTATTATTCCGAATTCACGTGACTATGTGGAGAGGATTTTTTTTTATTGCTTAGTTGCGTGGACGAGCTCACAGACCACCTGATGCTAAGTGGTTTCTGGAGCTAATAGACATTTACAATGTAAATGCGCCACCCACCTTGAGATATAAGTTCTAAGATCTCAGTATAGTTACAACGGCTACCCTACCCTTCAAACCGAAACGCATTACTGCTTCAAGGCAGAAATAGGCAGGGCGGCGGTACCTACCCGCGCGGACTCACAAGAGGTCTTACCAACTGTAAGTGTGAACCAAAAAGAAAAAAAAAACGTAGCACGTAACGTGACGTCAGTCAAAAAAAGTTTGAATGAACGGTAAAGAATTTATATAGCCTGAAGCCGAAGGGAAATGATATACAGCCTTAGCATAAACAAAAAACAATGCTCTTTATTATGATCCACAAACGTGCACAGCTGCCAGATGTTTAAGACAATTTTAGCGGGAACGCAAGAAGCGATGTTTTATGTGAATTATTTTATTTTCTCCCTTAGTGTTTCTCCATTTTTCAATGTGAAAATATTATGTCTTATTATCATTACTAGAGGTCCCGCAGTAGTCGAAATTCGACTATAATGAATTGAAATTGTAAGTTTGTACACTATTAAGATTGTATTTTATACTTCTATAATCACAACTTTTGCCAAGACTACACTATAAAAAATATTAACAAAGACAAACAATATTTAATCTATTCTCAATTTGACAACAGACGTCAAGAACAAAAGTTTGACAATAAATAGTAAACATGCGTGTGTGCGTCAAATACATGGTATGTAGCGTGTGTAATTTTTTCTTTATAGTTTAATGTATCTTTTATGCATTATTTAAAAAAAATATTAGCATTGTGCACTCCTTCTCTATATTCTCTATAAGTGTGGAAAATTTCATACTCTTCCGTCCGCGCAATTTTCGTAAAAAGGGATACAAAGTTTTTGCTTCACGTATTAATATATAGATAGATATAAACGTTCAACATATGTGTACGTAAAGTATTTTGAAAATTAAAAAAAAAACAATAGGGCACTTCCAAAAACCAATTAATATTTTAAAAAAATGAGTAGGCGGTACAAGTACAAGCTACTGAATGCTAAGGGGTCGTGATGAAAAACGCGAGAAAAATTCCAACACCTAAGATGTATACTTATGGGAATATCTTAAATATCTTCAAAAGTCACGCAACCTTGATCTTTCGCAAAAATCGAATCTATATATATTTTGTTTTCAAATTAATTCGTTATTGAGTGCACAGTATAAATATGTTGTAGTGACTTTATTGAATAAGCAGGCTTTTACTGTAATTACGTCTTGGTGATCTTTGGGACATGTACTCAAAGTTTCGATTGGGCCCCAACCGCCGAGCCCGTCGCTGGGGCTCGACGAATAAATTAACCCATAGACACAGCCCACTGAGTTTCTCGCCGGATCTTCTCAATGGGTCGCGTTTCCGATCCGGTAGTAGATTCTGCGAAGCACTGCTCTTGCTAGGGCCAGTGTTCGCATCACTTCCTGTTTGAGCCCCGTGAGCTCACCTACACGTTAAGATGAAGCTGACCTCTCAAGACTATCAGAATAGGTAGGGGAAAAAAAATTGGGCCTCAATCGATTATTCGACACTATGCCTTAGCATCTAAAGATCTTTACGATATGTTTTTTAACCATAACCCAATAGTTACCTAGACCTAAACTAGGTCAATACATTACTTATAGATGAATTATTTTTATTGCCTTTGTATACCATCACACTTTGAGAGTGGCTACGATCGCCAGAATCAGAATCGCTCATAATCCAGAACAAAAAGTAGAAGTGCAAATTTAATTACAGAAACCATATTTGTTAGTAATTTTCTCTCTAACATGACGTATAGTTTTGCAACTTCAATTATATTTCAACTGTGGCTCCCCCAAGACGCGTTAGGCAAAATATTTTAGAAGTTAATTTCGCCCAATCAGTTCGTTCGAAAGTTAGAGTCCCAACGGATCCATTTTGAAAGAGTGCTTACTTTTGATAAGCTTTAATTAAATGTGATGAAGAGTTCAACGTACGAGTTCACAGCTACTGGATGAACCAATGGAGTGAAATCGAAATTGGCAAACGATTCGGGTTTGTGCCACAACAGATAATTATTTAAAAAAGATGTGTGGTGTCGTGGGACACCGGATAGGAACGAAGTTCCTTATTATAAAAATATTAATTGTAATTTCTATTCGAGGTATAAAGAAAATATTATAATTATTCGGGTATACATTTTTTATTATGATTTTTTATTGATAAAAAAAAACTACTTTACAAAGTTGTCAAATTTATTTTATTCACAATGATTTATAAAAAATATATAATAATAATATACAAAGAAACAGCTATTTATATGAACAATAATAATTAAGCCTAATTATGTTCTATGATACAAAATATAATAATAACCGTCATCACGTAGACTATACATTAGACACTGTATAGCCATCATACTAAAACTATACATAAATAATAAAAATCTTACGTTACGGACGTTTATTCCCGGTTAGGGTACCCCGCCGCATCGGGGACGATAGCTTAGAGGTATTTTGTTAAAATATGCTTGTTCTTCTCTTCATTGAACGAAACAATAGTAAGATCCTGATTTTTTAGGAGGGACGGCTTATTGGTGGCCCCTAAGCTTTACCAGCTTTATCAGGTGGACGAGCAATCAGGAGAGTGATATTTGCTAATAGCCGCCCGTGTGCTTAGTAAGTTAACTCAAATTTGTATGGAGTTGTAACAGCTCCCCTACGTTTGCCGCTAAGGGCGCTGTTCTAACTCCATACAAATTTGAGTTAACTTTTACGCGATCGAGAAGTTAAAAAGCTCGCACTAAGCACCCCAAGTGCCTCGGTAAGAAACCTAACAGCTCGAGAGCAGTTGTTTCGTTAATGCATCTACTGCCGGATCGGAATTGGGACACGTTAAGAAAATCAGGCGAGAAACTCAGAGGATTGACGCACGGAGTTCAACAACTATGGTTACCAGGATCCTTATCTCTGCTCTTATCTGCTAGAGCTGCAGCCGTTTAATGGCAGTGCTAGTGGATCGGGTGGATTCATCTTCTTGCCTTTATCCTACATTATGTGGGGTCGGCGCAGCATGTCCTGTTATAATGCTGTTTTTTTTTATTGCTATGATGGGTGGACGAGCTCACAGCCCACCTGGTGTTAAGTGGTTACTGGAGCCCATAGACATCTACAACGTAAATAAGCCACCCACCTTGAGATATAAGTTCAAAGGTCTCAAGTATAGTTACAACGACTGCCCACCCTTCAAACCGAAACGCATTACTGCTTCACGGCAGAAATAGGCAGGGTGGTGGTACCTACCCGCGCGGACTCTCAAGAGGTCCTACCACCAGTAAAAGGCAGCCACCAGCATAGGAATTTGGCATGAGTTTTACCATCAGCCGTGTAACTGACATCAAACCTTCTTGGATTATAACCCATTACATATATCCATTGCGTTATCCACTGCAACCTGAAATAGGCAGGGACTTTGTTCATTCTTTTTTCATTTCATTTGTTTACATCAATTTCATTTGTTTATTCTTTTGCTGTTTCTTTGACTTAATCCGTGTTTGATTCAATCATTAGCATTTTATTATTATAAGCATTTACATTAAAATACACATATTCATAATAAAAGGGAAAAGACCTCGGGGGCGCAGCCCAATACGTTGGTCCGACCAGATCCGCACCGCTCTTGATTCCACGTTTCACAACGCCCTCCACACCGCCAGAGACAAGAATGGATGGAGAAAGATCGTGCGTGCGAAGTTGATACAAAAGGGTGGTCACGACCCTCAGCAATGAGGAATACGACGCAAGGAGGAGGATTCATAATATATATAAAAAAAAAAAAAAAAATTAAATAACATTTTCCACTTTGTTCACCTTTTCTGTATTTTAATAATAATATCAAAATGTACGATAATAATGATCGTAATATTCATAAACGTGTACCCATATTAGATAGTATCAATAACTTTATGTAATAAGCCGGTAGTATCTTCCTTGTGTAACGTTGCGTCAAACGGGTCTCCATTACGAAACTCACTTTCAACCTACTTTAATACGGGTATTCTGGAAATTCAGTCTAGATTTCGATCTCGCCTAGCGAAACCAGTGCTGTAAGTGACTATAATGGTGAAACGTCAAACCAGGCTGTGCTTCGCTACGATTCTAAGTTATGTATTTAATTGTAGTAGTGGTCCCGCACTAGTCAAAATTCGACTACAATTAATTGAAATTTTATTAATATAGTTCTATAATACCTATAATCACAGATTTCGCCAAACTACACTATAGATAAATAATATTGACGACAAACAATGTTAATCTATTCTCAATTTGACCACAGACTTTAAACAATAACAAAAGTTTGACAATTGACAATAAACAAACAGTATATTTATATCATAGACCTATATAGTAGGGACACGACATATTGTTCTATACGTACAATTGCTTATATAAATAGCAACCATTTTGAAGGCACACACATAAACATATATCTATCTCGTTCTTACTCAGCACTTTAACTCGCAGGAAAACAATATAACAGTATTTCAGTGCGTACATAAAATGAAACATGAATATACGTAAATGTCTCCGTCTCCGTCTAATGAGGCCGAAAATCCGCCATGTTTAGCGCGCCAAATGTCATTGTCACGTCAGTTCGGCCGTCTGTTTTGGGTTGTACATTAATTATTGACTTTGATATCGATTTAATATGATTGCTTATATAAAATTTCTAATTTTATCATGCTTAAAACATACAAAAATAATAATTAAAACATATTTTATAGGATCTCAAGAAAGTCGATAACCCAAAACTATTATCTATATATATCTAAATTCATTATGGAGCCCTCATCCGAAAGATAGATTATACACTTAATATATTTGAATCCGAAATATCGGACACCATTTTTCGGTCGGAATCTATTCATCATGACACTAATCATAAATACCTCTTTAAAATATGTCATCAAAACATATTTAGACATTTTGTTTAGATATTTCGGGAAAAAGGCTACCGACAAAATCTCTTCGGAACTATTTAAATAAAATAATTTTATTCCGCAATGAGTAAAACACTATTGTAAATTCGTTAAATATTTATTAATTAAGTGATTTTAGAGAGGAAGTCACAAGGAATGACGTTTGTAATTTCATTAACGAATAAATGTTCTGTAGGTGTTTTTTTTTATCAGGCGGTCCCTTGATAAGTTTAAAATTTGAGAGTGATTCAAATGGTGCGGTGCATCTTCCTTGAGGTGCACTGCGGTAATCTGTTACGGACTTTAGAGTCAGCAAAACAATTAAAATAGATTGTAATAGTCTAAGAAAAACACGTACTCAAAATACGATAATATTCAGCATGCTAGAAATGGGCTGATGGCACTGTACTATGCCGTATCTTTATGTTTTGCGGCAAACAACAACTTTATAAAATCAGTGTAGCAAATTTAAAAAATCGTCATTACGTTTACTTGGAAAATTTGAAGCACGAACTCGTCTTAGATTTCACATAATATCTAAATCACATCATCTTTGCACATAACAATATACTTAATTCCTATTAAAGTATAAATTCTACAAATACATTCATACTCAACAATATTTAAAATAAAATAAGCCAAGAACGTTTATCGATAAAACCTACTAACATTAAAATCTTCTGGGCAGCACTAAAACCGCCATGTTTTGTGGCCAGATGACGTCACAGTGGCACGAATTTTTTGTTGACGTTTCATTTCCATAGGTTTCCTACTTCAGTGATTTATATGTATGTGTTGTGTCAAATACATGACAGTGTGTGCAATGTTTTTTTATTGATTTAATGTATTTTTTATGCACAATTAAAAAAAAATACCTTTCTGCACTCTTTCTCTATATTCTCTATAAGTGTGGGAAATTTCATACTCCTCGGTCCGCGCAATTTTCGTAAAAAGGGATACAAAGTTTTTGCTTCACGTATTATACGTGCTTCAGTTATACATATTACTAATATAGTCAGTTTTATTCTGTCAGTTATTTATTTATTTATTTGGTATTTATTAGCGAGCTTTAGTATTATCAATAACAACAAAAGCAATGAGAAAATGTAATATAGTACATGAAAAGGATCTAAATTTTGAAGAGTCGCTGACTAAGATCGAATTCCCACCACTAGACAAACACTAGTTATATGAAACTTAATAAAACACACCTATTTGTTCAAAGTAGAAGTGTGCCACCTTTTTTAACGTTTAGATTGGTACACAAATTCACGGCCCGTCGGGTGTTATATGGTTACCAAAATCCATAGACTTAATGGCGCAGCCCACCTTGAAATATGAGTTCTGAGTCTCAGTTTTACAGTACAACGGCTGCCTCACCCTTCAAACCGAAACGCTTTATTGCTTCAAGGCAGAAACAGGCATAATGGTGACTTACAAGACGGCCATCGAGCAACGATCATCGCCTAAAGTACATAGACACAAAGTCGAAATTCGGTTGTTATTCTTGACATGTTACGATATACGAGATAAAAAAAAAAATTGCTTAGATGGGTGGACGAGCTCACAGCCCACCTGGTGTTAAGTGGTTACTGGAGCCCATGAACATCTACAACGTAAATGCGCTACCCACCTTGAGATATAAGTTCTAAAATCTCAGTATAGTTACAACGGCTGCCCCACCCTTCAAACCGAAACGCATTACTGCTTCACGGCAGGAATAGGCAGGAGGGTGGTACCTACTCGTGCGGACTCACAAGAGGTCCTACCACCAGATTAATTACGATATTTACACCAGATATTTAAAAAAACTATAATTTCAAACGATCTTTTTTAGCTAGCCTAGCAAGCCTAGCAGTGCCAGGAGAGCAACCAATGCTGAGCACTTTTCAAATAATACTTAACATACGAAGTACGATGCTAAAATAAGTAAGGAGATACAATTCTCATAATTTAATAACGACATATTTACCTAGTAACCTCCCGCCTCAGAGATTATTCTACATATGAACACATTAATTGTGTATACTAAAAGCGCTGTCAAAGAGAAAGCGTTTAGTACTTACCTTTACAAGCTTTCAATGGTTGAATGTTGGTAATTAAAACATTTGTATGTGAAATACTAATGAGTTGTATTATTAACTAGACGTGCTCCGATTTTTGATTCATTTTTCGGTTTAAAATCTTCACTTGTCACTTCAATTGTTTCACTGTCTTTTTTTTTTATTGCTTAGATGTGTGGACTAGCTCACAGCCCACCTGGTGTTAAGTGGTTACTGGAGCCCATAGACATCCACAACGTAAATGCGCCACCCATCTTGAGATATAAGTTCTAAGGTCTCAAGTATAGTTACAACGGCTGCCCCACCCTTCAAACCGAAACGCATTACTGCTTCACGGCAGAAATAGGCAGGGCGGTGGTACCCACCCGCGCGGACTCACTAGAGGTCCTACCACCAGTAAAAAGTACTGTCTGTCTGTCCATTAACTATGAATTGATTTGTAGATTCGTTGCTGCGTAAAACCGCGACCCACATCGAATGCACTGTCGTATTTATCCACATATATATCACATAGCACATATATCCGGCATCGCCCGGATCATAGCACGATAAAAAGTAGTCTACCTATTAATCATGTATAGCAACCGTCTTTCTACGAAATTCCATCAAGCTCCGTTTTTAACTATATTTGTATATATGTTTATAAATTTGAGTTAATTGTTACGCTATTGAGGACGTTAAAAAAGTCGTACTAAGCACACACACTTTTTACTGGTGGTAGGACCTCCTGTAAGTCCGCGCGGGTAGGTACCACCACCCTGCCTATTTCTGCCGTGAAGCAATAATGCGTTTCGGTTTGATGGGTGGGGCAGCCGTTGTAACTATACTGAGATCTTAGAACTTATATCTCAAGGTGGGTGGCGCATTTACGTTGTAGATGTCTATGGGCTCCAGTAACCACTTAACACCAGATGGGCTGTGAGCTCGTCCACCCATCCAAGCAATAAAAAAAAACAGACCGACGAACTGATTTTCGAAGAAAAACCGTACGGTAATAAATTTAGCCTCGGCGAATAATATTTGCTACCTTTGATTCAACTGCTGATCATTGGTATTGGCCTAAGCTATACTACACACAATAAAAAGTGTTATTATAAGTGGGCCAAACTGCGGCCGAAAGGCTAGTAATAAAAAATCACTTTCCGTGCAGTGATGCCTAAAAAACTGGAGGGCTATGAAACACCCTCGCTCAAGAACAAAAGACTGTTGGAGGACTTCCTCTTCTAAAGGAAATATTATGGTCCACTAGTGCTCATTAGCCTAATAAAGAATGTTTGCAGTTTGCAACTCAAAAAGGCTAACCGATGGTAAAAGGTCACCGTCGGTCATAGACATCAAGAAAAGCGGGGTCACATCACAGCCGGTTCCGCTGAAACTATTTTCAAAGCTCAGGAGATCGTATTGCAAACCTAAACACATTAACATTTTTTTAAAAGTCAACAATCAGATATGATTCTACAATAGACGGTCTTATCGCTAAAAACTATCTCTTCAAAAAAAAAAGGTTTTATTTGCAGAAATTCAGAAAACATAAAGGTACAGCAGTTATGTTGCGGTGTACTATTAACACTGTTGTGTCAATGACTGACTGTCAATGACGCAATAGCACACAGGAGACTGTTTTTTAAACATAATACGTTAGTCTGTAGGATAATTAAGTTTTACACTCGACTCTTAACTCAGCTGCGTCGTAAACCCGAGACAGTCACAATACAGTTTCATAATTGCTAGTTTATTGTTACGGTCATTTACATCGGTCGTTCCTTAGCTAGACACGCATGAAGCGTACCTTTAAGAACAATAAATTCAAAGGCACGTTTCCCTAATAACAGTAATGTGACGGTGAAATCGCTTGATTACTGATACACCGGCCAGGAAGCGGTAATCAGATCAAACGTACAATCTTGGCTGTACGTACGTGAGTCGTTGTGGCGTTAATGTTTCATTAGTTTGAAATCGCCGTGGGTTAGAGGATAAGACGTCCGCTTAACTTGTATCAAAGATTAGACCGGTGTATAAGTTCCACAGACAGTTCCTACTTTCAAGCGACTTAAAAAAGGGAGGTTATCAATTCGTGTCTTATTATTACCTTAGAAGTTTTATTGAGGTGAACCGATTTTGATATTTTTATTTGAAACTAGCTGACCCGGCAGACTTCGTAATGCCTAAACCTAAACCTTTGTATAAAATAAACTTAAAACAGACAAAACGAATCCGTCCCACGGGGGACACATCAAAGGAAAAACAAAATTATTTTTGTTTAATTCCGGGCATTCTCATATTTATCTACCTTTTAAACCTCTGGATTTCCACAAATAATTCAAAAACAAAATTAGTCAAATCGGTATAGTCGTTCTCGAGTTTTAGCGAGACTAACGAACAGCAATTCATTATTATATATATAGTTAATAAATTTAAAATTTGCAATAATCTTACGTAAATTGTGTTGCAAGTTTCTTTGGTGGATTGGTCAAGAAAGTTTTCCACTGTTTCAGTGAGGGGCTTATAATTTGTTTTCCTGTTTATTTATTATCTCTTTTTTTATTTTGTTGAAGTCCGTTTTCTTTTTTGTTGACATTTTGTATTAGCAAACAAATTCCAAAATTCATTGGAACTTTCTTCATATTATAGCACGTACTATACTGATAAAATACGTACTTTGTACATATTCACAGATGATTTTCACAAAGAAGGTATAAAATTATGTGATAAAAAGCAAAACCGCAAAAAATATTATACCATGCACAAATAATAATTGGCGTTAAGGCGTATTTCGAACCAGCTTAGTCGTTATAGTATACAATTAACATTTGATGTCTATGATGATGTCTGAAAGGACTTAATTGGGTTGATCCCGAAATCCTTCTCTCCTCGGACCCGTCTAAATAATAAAAGGTTGAAGTTGGAATTTCTGTAATTTTATAATTCGAATTTAGCGATTGTCATAGGAAAATTTACTGTTTTATTTATTTTTATTTATTTATTTACCTAATATATTTTGTACACGCAGCTGTTAGAAGAAACACGACAATAAGGATACAGAGTACAAGGGCACTACTTACTTCATGTTGAGATCTCTTCCAGTAGGCCCGCAGGAGGAAAGAAGAATTAGGAACACAAACCTAGTGCATACAGTAAACATTACATATAATAATATATTAGTGTATAAGATACAAAACAATACATATACACACACATATATATATATTCACATACATTTTTTACATATTTCAAGTCAATAAACACTTATATATGTAAACTGTTTTAAAATGAATAATAATACATAATGTCCAATGATCGAAAGGTGTAGTTCCAATATGCAGATAAGACTTTCTTGTCGCAAGAATAGCAGTGGTAGGTATTCACCCTGTAATTTCTATAACATCTGTCTAAAAACTACGCCAATAATATTTTAAAACAATAACGTATGTACTTTTAGCTTAATTTATCTTCGGTACTGAGCAGAACATAAATAAAAATTGCTTTAGAAAATATTCATTAAAATCAAAACTATTTTTTTTTGCGAAGCACGTTCGCATCGAATTATGCAAGAAAAACCACAGAATACTATTTATTATACGTGTGTCATTTCTATCGTTTAATTAGCGCCTCATTTTGTTTTATTGTCCAAACACGAAATAAATTATCGGCCGTGACCTCGCTTGATAGTGAGAGTATAAAAATATGAACGCACTTTCGCTGATTGCTCAACATAATAATATCAAGGCATAGTGAGCCTTAATGTTCTAAAAATAACGACTAATCCCACAGAAAATTTACCGGACATCCAATCACTAAATACGACTATTTGAAATTCATTTAGAATTGTAATAAAAATTGAGGAACTAATTTCGTAAGAACAGGAAGGATGATTTGCTTAATGAGTTCGTCGGTTTAGAATAGTGATGTTGAATACGCGATAGTATTAAGATGTTATTACTACATACTCGTATAAGTGCGATTATTTAAAATCAGAAAAGAATGTTTTGATTGTCGCGTTATGTCATGAGTATTAAAACTTCGAACAACGTTCAATCTTAAAGTTGTTCTTTTTTTTAACTCGCAATGGTAATGGTATTCTTTTTATTCAGCCATTAACTTTCAAGCGACGTAATGCGGCTTTCAAAAAATATTAGCCATTGAAACTAAAATAAATGTACACTTAGATGACAAGACAAAATTTTAATTTTTTATATAACTTCGTAATTATAGACCGAATGTGTCATTTTAGCAGGGCTTTACACAAATTGAAAATTTTTTGATTGATGTGACTTTATATTATGAGAATTTACATAATAAAGACACAATACATAAAGTTAATACATTTTAGGGTATCCTTTAAGTACGAAAGCCAAATTTAAAGCCTATTTTTTGTGACTTAGCATTTTAAATCTAGCTTTTTTTTATTGCTTATTTGAGTGGACGAGTTCACAGCCCACCTGGTGTTAAGTGGTTACTGAAGCCCATAGACATTTACAACGTAAATGTGCCACCCACCTGGAGATATAAGTTCTAAGGTCTCACTATAGTTACAACGGCTGCCCCACCCTTCAAACCGAAACGCATTACTGCTTTACGGCAGAAATAGGCAGGGTGGTGGTACCTACCCGTGCGGACTCACAAGAGGTCCTACCACCAGTAATAAGCTTACTCATTAAACTCAGAACATTATTGTAATTATGGTTTATTTGTAGCTTTAAATTGCACTAATTTCGATCAACACTACGAAAACTTATTTAAAAAAAGTTTCGTTTAATTAAGAAGGTTTGTAAGACAATATTTTAAATATGTACTTTAATTAGAATATTATCAGATACTAGCTACCCTAAGGTACAGGTAGCAGAGCACTTTTCCCGCGCAAAAACAACGGCCTAAATAACATTTCTAATCATTAAAGTACAGACCTGAATTGTTTTGTTTAGAAACAATGTTATTGTAGATAATTTAATGAGAATACGTAAATAACATCCCAAAAAATCATTTAATTTGATAATAAGTTTTTTCAAACATTTTCTAGACAATTTGTGGTTACTTTCTATTTATTATAAAAATATATATGCAGCCTTGCTATAGTCTAATGAATCTTTTTGGGGAAGAAGAAAATTTTTGTTACACATTGTTTTCATTAACTTATTTGATTTACTCTTCACATACAATCGTCTAACGCTCCTAGCGGCTCTAATTTTTTCCGACATCTTTAACAGTTGCCACATTTCATATTAACAGCAATTAGCATAGTATAGTCCTAATTAATTATGTATTCAATCTAATGAATTACCTCTCCCATTGTTGAACACCGTTTAAAAATACTTTCGGTAGCTTTTGAGCACTCGGCGTTCCAACAGGCGCGAACGGGGAACAATTAAATATATTTTCTAAGATATTATTGGACCGTAGGTATTACGGGCAATGTTTCCGCCCAATTAATTTGAAAAATATAGATTAATATTTATTATGTTGAGCGCTACTTCGATCTTTTTGTTAGTAAATTCAAGATGACGCCCGTGCTCAATTCCCGAAGCCAATAGTTTTGATACAGTCATTCGATATTTGCACACAGCTCTTTTCTAGTTTGTAGGTGCTGGTGGTAGGACCTCTTGTGAGTCCGCGCGGGTAGGCACCACCACCCTGCCTATTTCTGCCGTGAAGCAGTAATGCGTTTCGTTTTTTATTGCTTAGATGGATGGACGAGCTCACAGCCCACCTGGTGATAAGTGGTTACTGGAGCTCATAGACATCTACAACATAAATGCGCCACCCACCTCGAGATATAAGTTCTAAGGTCTCACGTATAGTTACGGCGGCTGCCCCGCCCTTCAAACCGAAACGCATTATTGCTTCACGGCAGAAATAGGCAGGGCGGTGGTACCTACCCGCGCGGACTCTCAAGAGGTTCTACTACCAGTGAATTGATTTCTTTTAATGTAACAAACGTAAGAATTGTGCAGTCGTTTTTTTTTTTATTTCGTAACGCACACGCTGTTTATGAAGCCGCTATAAACGTTGTAGATCACGCGATTTAAATTAACGTTAAATTATTTTTTTTTCGTTATTAACCTAGATTTAACGAACAAAGATATCTTTCGACTGTTAAATCATAAACGGACATAAATTATGTCGTGAACGATATCAGATTTTCAAACTACGCGAATATACGTAACGCGGTTAATTCCTATGCCTTTTTTGTTGTCTTTGATTTTTTTTTATATATATATATTTTTTTTTTAGGTCAGGGATTCGTACCTCATACCACGTATCTGTGCCTAGGGGGCACATGGAGTATGTGGGACTTGGCGGTCTCCAGATGTTGGGACTGCGGACCTAAGGATTTTTTAGGCCCCTACTGCACCATTCTTTAGATCACCGCGCAACTTGGCGTTAGCAGCAGTGACTGGATTCCATAGATACAACATCGCGTATACCGCCAGCTACGTTTCGACGTCAGGTCAAAGTTTTCAATACGTTTTGATCATAACACATTTATTATTGTAAATATATTATGTTATTTTATTTATATACAGATTTATAAAAAGGCGGAGGAGTTCGCTGGCTGTGGACTGCGCGGGATCGGTCATTGCGGCGAGCCATGTAGGTTTATGATGATATTTATTTAAAAAAAAACAATAAATGAATAATAAAAACCGTGCAAATTAGAAATGCCTTTACGAGCTCCTCACAGAGCGACGCGTGTCAACATTAAGTCTAAAACGTCTCACAAAAAACACTTTAACTCACCCATAAGAGATACTGAATGCATTTATATTGTTCTCTACTATTGTTCTACGTTTTCAATTTAATGTCGCCAACGTGATTTCCGTGTAAGCGTTGTAATAACGTTACGATCTGTGTACGCACTTAAGTATCTATTGTTGATCTACGATGTTTTTGTTTTGACGTTTCTTTTTTGCCTGTTTAACTGCCGGTAAGCTCTAGGGGCTATTCTGGCTATTCAACATGGCTGGTAACTCACGAAGCTTAGTCAGGCAGACTTTGGTAACATCTGCCCCAGCAAGACTATATTTAATCATTTAAATAAATGAAGTCAGGAAATTGTATTTAAAAAAAAATCATTTTTTTTTATTGCCTTTGTAGGCAGACGGGCATTCGGCCCACCTGATGGTGAGTGGTTACCGTCGCCCATGGACTTCAGCAATGCCAAGGGCAGAGCCAAGCCGCTGCCTACCGCTTAATACTCTCCACAAGCCTCGTTTGAAGAAGGCATATTACTCTCGTTGTTAAATATTCATTTATTTTTGGTAAAATAATCTAAAATTGAATGAATTTACAAGATAACATCTGCCCCTTCAAGACTATAATATTTAAAGTAACTAAAAATATTTTAATTCGCATAAATTATGTTCTGCTAATCTCTTTTTTTTAATTTTCATTATAAATAAGTGTCGAGGACGTTAACTTAATAGATAATTACATTTTACTTGCATCGTGAAATATTTATTGAACGTTGGCAAAAGTATCTAAAGCCGTGCGAATTATCAATTGAAATAATCGATTTTATTTTATTAGTTAGAATACTTTCGATAACCACTCATTAGTCTATAAACTGGGTCATATTAAAAAAAAAAAAAAACTTACCATTTTTCTACGAAGCCTTCGAACACTACACTGTCACAGTATAAAACCACAGCACTGAACGTTCACTGCACTTCACCACGTACCTCGGAGTTATTGTATCTGCAAAAAGAAAAAAATATACAAATAAAAAATTAAACCGAGCCAGTGAAAGTGTTTTGGAGCAGTATGAATACAACGCAGCAAGTACAATTCAAACAGTGAACGACTTATTTTTGTTGCTAGAGACAAAATTGTACTTCTTTGCCTAATTAGATATGTATGTACTATGGGGCAAACCGAGAGCACAAAAAGCACAGAAAAAAAGCCTAAAAAAACTATTATTCGTTTCATTTTATTCTTATAGATGACAGGTGAACTTGCCGATATTTTTGGCGGGAATTTTTGGAGGCGAACTTATGTTAATTGTGATAATGTCAAATAAATCTACTTTTTTTTATTGCTTAGATGGGTGGACGAGCTTACAGCCCACCTGGTGTTGAGTGGTTACTGGAGCCCATAGACATCTACAACGTAAATGCGCCACCCATCTTGAGATATAAGTTCTAAGATCTCAGTAAGGTACCTAGCCGCACGGACTCACAAGAGGTCCTACCACCAGTAAAAAACTACGTCTTTTGCCGAGTACATTGATGCTACTGGTAATCATGAGCAACAGTAACTATTTACCTTCAAGTGGGTCGTATTACTGTCTGTCCAAAAAGAAACGAAAAAAACTTCGTCTTATTTCATTTTTCGTTTAACAAGGTACCTAATAATTGAAAATTTGATAAACTCGAAGCTGGCAACACTAACATCGGAAGAAGCCGACTACCGTACTGAATATAGATAAAGACCAGCTTACGGTGGTTACAGCTCATGGAAGAAATAAGGCAAAAACCTGAACAGCGGTAATAGCAGCTTCAAGATGACCTTGCTTATACTAAACAAGCTCTGAGCAACAACATTGAAACCGTTGGTCTACCAAGATATTCGTTAGGTGCAAAAATTCCCCAAATACCTTTCCCTATAGATATCATAATATTGTGAATATCGGCACCCATTGAGTTCAAAGTTAATTCGGACAAAATGATCATTTGGTAGAGAGCGGAATTAGTGAAGTTATATGTCTTTTTTTCTTAATTTAATATTTATATTTATATAATATGGTGGTTTACCATCTCTGGAAGTACACAAATGTGATAAAATGAAACAAAACTGGTGAAATTGCTTCTCAAGTCCTCCAAAAAAGTCCACAGAAGTCTCGGTGAATAACCAATCTTTTATCGAGATTTCATTCATCTCGTCACGTTTCATTTAGCTTCATCCCAATTTAGTACAGTCTCAAAGAAATCAACTTCGTATCATTCTGCTCCATAGAATTTTTTCATAAAACAGAATATAGATGTCTGGGTTTAACGGAAGATTTTTATAAATTCGACAGTGGCAACAGTTTCATCGCAAGAAGCCCATTGCCATACCAAAAAAAAAGCAAAAGATTGTTTTGCGGCAGAAAAAAAATTGTAGTATGTGAGGATTAACAAAACACCCTAGGTATATCATTTGGTGCGGTCAATGGTCTTATACGGGGCACCCGTGTGGGGCCAGTCCCTGGCCGTGGGGGTAGCGAAGTTGCTGCAACGGCCGCAACGCACCATCGCGGTCAGGGTCATCCGTGGTTATCGCACCATCTCTTTTGAGGCGGCGTGTGTACTGGCTGGGACGCCGCCTTGGGTCCTGGAGGCGGAGGCGCTCGCCGCTGACTATCAGTGGCGGGCTAACCTTTTGCCCGGGGCGTGGCGCGTCCCAGCCCCAGTGTGGTCAGAGCGCGGAGGGTCCAATCTCGGCGGTCCGTGCTGGAGGCATGGTCCAGGCGGCTGGCCGATCCTTCGGCTGGTCGTAGGACCGTCGAAGCGATTCGCCCGATTCTTGTGGATTGGGTGAATCGTGACAAAGGACGCCTCACTTTCCGGCTCACGCAGGTGCTCACTGGGCATGGTTGCTTCGGTGAGTTCCTGCACCGGATCGGAGCCGAGCCGACGGCAGAGTGTTACCATTGTGGTTGTGACTTGGACACGGCGGAGCACACGCTCGTTGCCTGCCCCGCATGGGAGGGGTGGCGCCGTGTCCTCGTCGCAAAAATAGGAAACGACTTGTCGTTGCCGAGTGTTGTGGCATCGATGCTCGGCAGCGACGAGTCGTGGAAGGCGATGCTCGACTTCTGCGAGTGCACCATCTCGCAGAAGGAGGCGGCGGGGCGCGTGAGAGACGCACAAGCCCGCCGCCGTCGAGCGGGGGCCAGGGAGGCGGATCTCGCCCTAGCCCTGGCCCTCTAAGTGTTTCGGGTCCCCCTCATATGTCGGTCTGGGGCCCGGCGAAGGGGGCCTAAGAAGACGACGTGCAAGCTGCTCTGCACGCGTTTTACGCAAGAGCATCCGGGTGATGGAAGGCCGGCTATCCTCGACCCACGCTGGTTCTGACCCAGCGGGGTATTTCGTAGGATAACCAATTCAAACCGGCGCCATCTAGGCGGGCTTCGGACAGCCTGCCGACCGAGAGGGCTGGTGGTCGTGGCGCCGACGACCGCTGACCCGGCGTCCCGAGGGGGAGGGTGATGGGAGAGATGTGCTCCGCACTAAACGCTTCACTCTCCTCCTCTCGGTTCGACTCCGACATGCCCCACCCTCCATCCCCAGTGGAGGGTGGGAGTCCGGCGATTTCCTCCTGACAAAAAAAAAAAAAAAAGGTATATCATTATTTAATTAACGTTAATTTTCTTATATCGTTACACTTCAAATGCCGACAACGCGAACCCGATGAGCGTACCTACGTATTGCAGTCTCAACTCGCTATCTTTCGGCGGTATTTAGTACACAATACGACGGTTTTGCAGTTAGTAAACGATTAACGTTACGGTCTAATCAGCTTGGTTACGTAAAGCGTGTTGCAAGTTTCTTTAGTGGACTGGCCAAGAAAGTTTTCCACTATTTCAGTGAAGGGCTTATAATTTATTTTCCGGATTTTTTTTTAAATGTGTTTTTGTGAGCATTTTAAATGCAAGGAGAAACGATTTGTTGGAGAATTGTAAACATAATTTATATTATCTGTAATGTCAAAAATGGTTCACATTTTTGCTCACGTGTGACGCCACCGTCCTTCCTTTTCCTAGCGTGTTTCATCTTGTTACTGTGCATTAAACCGTTACATTTTCTATTCCGGAGTATTATTTCAACAGGTTATGGGCCGCCCCATTAACTCAAAATAGAACTGAAATTAATTTTAGTGCAAATAAATAGCAAATTAAACCAATTAGTTGTAATTGCGGCGATAAAACTCATCCGATCCAGACATAATGGCTACGTCTAACCTTCAAATTGAGAAATTAGCCGGCCGGGAAAACTATTCGACATGGAGATTTGCTATCAAATCATATTTAGAACACGAAGAATTGTGGCAATGTGTTGATCCAGGCACTGATGTCGATGTTAAGAAAGATATTAAAGCTAAGTCAAAGATCATTTTGTTGGTGGAACCGATTAATTACATCCATATCGAAAATGCAAAAACATCAAAGGAAGTATGGATAAACCTTCAAAATGCTTTTGAGGACTCCGGGCTGTCAAGAAAAGTTGGTCTATTAAAAGATTTAATAAATACTTCACTCGACAATTGCTCCAGTATCGAAGATTACGTGAATAAAATTATGAGTACCGCACATAAATTAAGAAATATTGGTTTCGACGTTGGTGAATGGCTTGGAACACTCATGCTGGCGGGTTTACCGGATAATTACAAACCTATGATCATGGGTCTGGAAAGTTCCGGCATTATCATTTCATCAGATTTTATAAAAACAAAACTTTTGCAGGAAGTGAAAGTTTCAGAGTTTACTGCATTCTTTACGAAGCACAGAAATACCTCTAACAATAATTCAAAGCCAAAAGGAAAAGGCCCCCGATGTTATAACTGTAACAAATATGGACATTTTAAAAATCAGTGTACAGTGAAGAAATCTAATAATCATAACGGTTTTTCAGCAGTTTTTTCAGCGTACACCACCCTACATCAGGACGAGTGGTTTATAGATTCAGGTGCTACCATGCACATGACAAGATGTTCTGAATGGATGTATGATTTACAACCACCTCCGATTACAAAAATAATGGTGGCAAACAGTGATTTCGTCTCCGTGCAAAGTATGGGTAATGTAAACATTCAAACCAATCTATGTAAGGAAAACTGCCCTATCCAGATTAGAAATGTTTTATTTATTCCTGAGCTAAGTACAAACCTGTTATCGGTCAGTCAGTTGACAAAAAATGGCTGTAAAGTAGAATTCACTGATATGGGGTGTAACATATACAATACCAACAAGGTCCTCATAGCAACTGCCCAACTAACTAATAACATGTACAAACTCAATACTATTAAAGGCAGTGCTTATGCTGTTTCATGTAAAAGTAGGACAGATATTGTTACATGGCATAAGAGAATGGCACACTTGAATATAGCTGATGTGAAGAGGTTGGAGGTATGTGCAGATGGTATTACTATAACAAATAAAGAAATTGATGCAGTTTGTAAATCATGTTGTGAAGGAAAACAAACACGACTACTGTTTCCTCAATCTGGTTCGAGAGCAAGTACTTTACTAGAAATAATACATACTGATCTATGTGGTCCGATGGAGACACCATCAGTTGGTGGTGCAAGGTACTTTGTAACCTTTATAGATGATTATTCTCGCAAAGTATATGTGTACTTTCTAAAGAACAAAATGGATATTAAATCTGTGTTTGCACGATTTAAAAGTGAGGTGGAAAATGAGTTGGAAATGAAAATCAAAATGTTAAGAAGTGACAATGGAAAAGAATATTGTAATAAAGATTTATCTGATTTTCTAGCAGCTTCCGGCATCAAGCACCAGACCAGCGCTCCCTACACGCCTGAACAAAATGGACTTTCTGAAAAAATGAACCGTAGTCTGGTGGAGCGAGCAAAATGCATGCTGTTTGAGGCAAAACTGCAGAAAATATATTGGGCCGAAGCAGTAGCTACTGCTGCTTATATCATTAATAGATCTCCATCACGAGTTCTGGCTGAGGTAACACCTTATGAAAAATGGACTAGTAAGAAACCAAACATTTCACACTTAAGGATTTTTGGCTCTAAGGCCATGGTACATGTTCCGAAGCAAAATCGTTTGAAATGGGATCGTAAATCACAAGAATTGGTTTTCGTAGGTTACTGTGAGAACACAAAGGGGTACAGATTAATTGATCCTAATAGTAAGAAGGCAGTGATTAGCAGGGATGTGATATTTATCGAAAGTCCCATAGATAATGTCACTCAGAAACCTAGCCTAAAGCCTCAGCTTATTACTTTACCTCTCAGTTCAAGTTTAAGTCGCGCACAAAAAAGCAATGAAATATCTTTGATGCCGGTTGATGATAGCTCTCAAACAGACACTGAAAATGTCACATCAACACCTTCAAGTACTGATACTTCTTTTGACAGCTGTGTGGTGAACAGAAATTATGATGAAACTTATTATCCCAGCTCAAGTGACAGTGATAACAGTTTCGGGAGGAATATAACTCTGAGATCACATCAAAAACGTAATGAGAAAAATAATAATTTAATGTGTGTTCAGATTATAGATCCACTGACTGTCAAGGAAGCCTTGTCGGGTCCTGATGCCCAACATTGGAAACGAGCAATGGATGAGGAGTATCAGTCCTTATTGGAAAATAATACGTGGGAAATGACTTCTCTACCAGCTAACAAGCGCCCTATACCATGTAAGTGGGTGTTCAAGAGAAAGACCAATGAAAATAGAGAAATAATAAAATACAAGGCACGTCTTGTAATTAAAGGATGTTCACAAAAACCTGGAATAGACTACACTGAAGTATTTTCACCGGTAGTAAGACATGCTTCATTGAGGTATTTGTTTGCCCTGGCAGTGAAATATGATTTAAATATATGTCAGATGGATGCTGTGTCAGCTTTTCTTCAAGGTGATATTGAAGAGGAAATTTACATGATGCAGCCACCTATGTATGAAAATGGTGATAAAGTATGTCGACTGAGAAAATCACTGTATGGATTAAAGCAAGCCAGCAGGCAATGGAACAAGAAACTAGATTTTACATTGAAGCAAATAGGTTTGTTACAGTCTATATTGGATCCTTGTATTTATTACAAAATTGTCAACAATGAAAATATGGTTTTCCTAGCGGTCTATGTCGATGACCTGATCTTGTTTTCAAATAATCAAGACTCAAAGCAAGAAATCCAAGAAGAATTATATAAAAAGTTTAAAATAAAGGATCTGGGTGATATAAATTGTTGTATTGGAATACATGTAGAGAGAGACAGGCCAAGAGGCATTATTTATTTGGATCAAAGAAAGTACATTGAAGAAGTGTTAAATAAATATGGAATGTCAGATTGTAAAACTGTTAATACTCCTATAGATATGAACACAAACCTACAAAGTAAATCTGAGGAGAATAAAATCTTAAATGATATACCTTATCAAGAGATTATTGGTTGCTTATTATATGTTTCACATATCACCAGACCAGACATATGCTATGTCATAAATATGTTGAGTAAATATAACAACAACCCTGACATGCGACATTGGACTGCCCTCAAGCGCGTCATGCGCTACTTAAAAGGTACTCTAGATTATAAATTGAGTTATAAGAAAAATCTAGAGGAGACAATGACTCATGGTTACTGTGATGCAGACTGGGCAAGCGCTGAAGATGACCGGCGCTCCTGCACAGGTTACACATTCTTGTTCCAGGGAGGAACAATTAGCTGGAACTCCAGGCGACAACCTACTGTAGCACTTTCCACGACTGAGGCGGAGTACATGTCATTGTCGGCATGTGTACAAGAAGCTATGTGGCTGAAGCAGTTTCAAGAAAGTTTTTGGCCTCAGTTGAAGAATGAGGCCTTGGTGATCTATAGCGATAATCAAAGCTCTATAAATCTCTCAGGTTCTGATGGATACCATCCTAGGACCAAACATATTGATGTGAGGCATCACTATGTCCGCAAAAAGGTTCTGGAGGGGGCCATTGAGGTACGTTACATGCAGACCGACAAGATGATTGCAGATGCTCTCACTAAAGCAACATCCCACACGAAACTGGCCTTCTGCTCATCTAGGATGGGATTATGTTTAAGGGAGGATGTTGGAGAATTGTAAACATAATTTATATTATCTGTAATGTCAAAAATGGTTCACATTTTTGCTCACGTGTGACGCCACCGTCCTTCCTTTTCCTAGCGTGTTTCATCTTGTTACTGTGCATTAAACCGTTACATTTTCTATTCCGGAGTATTATTTCAACACGATTTGAAGAAAAAACATCGATCTGTTTTTGGTCTTGTTGCAAATTTCTGTAGGTAAAAGTTAGTAACACATTATTTGTAGTATCGTTGACTTTGGGAATAAAATGATCGTTGTATTTGAATCGATTGTTGCGACTGCTAATGTATTTCAAATCACGTCAATGCATCTTAAAATAAATTCGTTGTATATTACTAATTTATAGTTTAGTTAGTGCCTTCTTGACAGCAACTTTGCGTTATGGTTTGATGGGTGGAGCAATAATAGTTGATATTCTTCTCCTTTTTTCAGTATGAAAATCGGCCTCTTGCGGTACTATTCTTGCCACAGTGTAAAGTTTTTAAACAGTGTCAAGCTGTTTAAAAACTTCTATGTATAATAGATATTCTGAATAAGGTGAAGTAGATTTATTTGAAATTTGTACGCGGCAAACACGCTGCATGAACTCGGACATGGGACAAGTCCTCTTATCATGGTGCATAGGGATTTGGAATGAGTTCTATTACCGGCCCTCTTTCTAACTTGGTATTTGTATGATTATTTACAATAAAGTTTTGATTTTTAAATATTAAACGATAAAACATAACTTTTTATTTCTTTTTGTGTATACAAAAAAGTGTTCCGTGTTTGTAACCGAAGAATTAAACAAAATACAACGGTTCACACGACTTCCCCCCCCCCGCCTTTTTCGTCCTTAAGCATCTCCTTGGTAATCAACCTTATTTTTTTTCCTACGGCTTATTCTTCCATTTTTATTACCCATCTACTATCAAAAGTTTTAATTTCATGTTTTGTAAGTTTATATGTATTTAATAACCACTTGTCCCGATCGATAATGAGTGAGAGTAAATTTTTGATAATGCAAAATTTCGTGTCAAGAACAACGCTCTTGACCCTGTTTGACCATATTGAATTTACACTGTGTCTTTATCATCATAAACCTTTTAAATAAGTACTCTTAAGTCATTAATGAAGGCGAAATTGTTTGGTAATATCAAGCTTATGACGACAATCGTTTATTTTGACCATTAATAAAGTTTGCGATCCAAAGTGATAAGTTGATCAAAAGTTTTCGTAATCTGTGACAATCCTAGCGCATCCTTGACCTAAATATTATATTGTTTAGGTTTTCGCGACACGATTAATATTTGGCCATGCGTACTCGAATTCTCAAAGGCTTAAAAACTTTGAGGCTTCACCAAATCTAATTACTTACTTTATTGATACATTTATGGATCTTTCAAGTACTGATTGAAACGATACTACATAGTTCTAAGTAAATTGTCAGTTAATCGACACTGTCAAAGTGAATTTTCGATTACTCATGAACTAGAGAAACAATGGAAAATTGAAATATCTTAATTTTTTTTATTTTATTACTCGTAGATGGGTGGTTTTAAGTGATTATCGTAAAACTCATTCCTAATCCCTAAACGACGCGATAACAGTACAATGACATGCTGCGCTGAACCTAGATATTATGGAATAAGGGTAAGTACAAGAAGAAGCGTTAAATGGTCATCGAACCCTACCTTAAAATTTAAATCTTAAATCTATAAAGGCCTTTCTCTTGGTTTCAAGCAGAAACACGTGAATTATAGAACATTGTTATATATATTATATATATTTTATATAATTTTTCCTGTGATATTTTTAAACAGTACAAGATATAGGTGATACTAAAACAATAAATAAATGATATATGTTGTAATAATAAAATAATAATAATAAAATTTTTGTGTGCAAAAATTTGAAGTGCAAAAAATTTGTATCTTATAATCATGCATATTTATTTAAGGTTTTTTTTCCTACCTATGCTGATAGTCTTGAGAGGCTATTTCAGCTTCTGCTTGAAGTGTAGGTGAGCTCACGGGGCTTAAACCGGAGTGTTGCTAGCACTGGCCCTAGCAACAGCAGTGACTCGCAGAATCTACCACCGGATCGGAAACGCGACCCACTGAGAATATCCGGCGAGAAACTCAATGGGCTGTGTCTATGGGTTAATTTACTAGTCGAGCCCTTCGTCGCCAGCGTCGGGTTCGGCGAGGACGGTGACCGGACAAGGCTCTTAACATTTTAAAGTATCAAAAGTTAAAAAACAAAGCCAACGTCCATTAAAGCTGTCAACCGTTGAAACAAAGTGAAACAAATGCAAAATAAATCCTAGCTTCAGACGAATCGTTTAATTAAAAACTTTTTCTTTGTACTGATAAATCCATTTCCCCTTTGCCTTCGCTTTGAGATTAGATAACGATAATTATTCAATCTGCGGATTGGACTGAATTAATTTAACAATTGAATTCAACGTTTGTTTAATAGGAAAATAATTTCGTGAAGCAGTAAAATTAATTGGTATATATATATATATATATTTTATTTTTTTTATTGCTTAGATGTGTAGACGAGCTCACAGCCCACCTGGTGTTAAGTGGTTACTGGAGCCCATAGACATATACAACGTAAATGCGCCACACACCTTGAGATATAAGTTCTAAGATCTCAGTATAGTTACAACGGCTGCCCCACCCTTCAAACCGAAACGCATTACTGCTTCACGCCAGAAATAGAAATAGAATATTAGAAGTAACGCCATGCTATGCTAAACGATACTATTTTCGGCGGACATTGTGCATTCTCTTTTAAACTTTCAACAATTTTAATTGTAAATTGTGCGTACCTACACACAATAGAATGCTGCACGATTTTCGCTTTTCCACAATAAAGAAATTACGAAACGCACACAAATCTCGTGCAAAACAATAACGCTATTGTGTAAAACTTAGGTAATTGATTTAATTGAATAGTCTATTTGATTTTTGCTAGCTGCAGACATATTTAAAATTATTTTTATGGTTTCATTTATCGTTTTTTTTTTTTGTTGTCCCAACGACAGACGTCGCGTCAGCCTTCCGTGGCACGAAAACTGTAAAGACTTAAAACAACCATAACAAAATAAAACACATTAAAACACCGTAAAAACAGATTTAAATAGATCATATAAATAGATTTTAGCAATTGATCATGCAAAAACTTTGTGTATGCAAAAAAGAATGGCTCCGTATATTTATTAGACCTCCCAAAACTTTACAATGAATTGAAACCAGACACAGTTAAAAAGATTCAATAGTGTTATTTGCATGTGTACATTTATATGCTGTTCTTAGATACAATTTAAATACGGTATAGATTTTTTTTCGGTTTGTACCAATCGATAAATCCCAATCACTGACTGGCCCCGGGACTCGACTTAAAACACGCAACAGTGTTAGGATATGGTTTTCCGTGCAACGCATGAATAGGAACTGAAACTAATGGACTGGAGTACCTGCGTACTTCACGGCTTGTTGAAGTAAAGGTACAATGAAAACAAGGCACACGGAAGATAGGCTCGACTTTGAGATGTTGATTTCCAGAAAATCGGCTATTTGCAGGTCGATGTAATGGAATTTTTACATAATTAATGGACAGAGAAAGGCGTAGGTCTTTACTACACGTACATTCATATAAGCTAATATATAAAGTCCACAATATTTATAAAACTGATTATAATTTAATCTCGTTCATGGATTTGCATATAACAGCTGTATATTATATTATTTTAACCGTAAAAAAATTAACGCCTACTTTGTCTTTTTTTTCTTAACTACGCGCACGGGTCGGCGACCTCACATGCTCAATCTGAGAGAGTTTGCTATCACTAGTCCTAGCAAGAGCATTGCTTCGCAGTATCTGCCACCGGATCGGAATCGCAACCCACTGAGAAGGTCCGGCCAGAAACTCAGTGGGCTGTGTCTATGGGTTACTTTGCTCGTTGAACTCTTCGTCGTGATCAATGATTTCGACGACCACAGAGACCGGTGAGAAACTAAAAGGCTAAACATAATCTATATATTAATAAGTGAAACAAAAACTTTGTACCCCTTTTTACGAAAATTGTGGGGACGCAGGAGTATGAAATTTCCGACACTTATAGAGAATATGGACAAGGAGTGCAGATGCGCTATTATTTTTTTTTGCATTAAAAATACATTAAATCAATAAAAACAACATTACACACACTACCATGTATTTGATATACACACACAATATATATTATTATATACTCTTTATTTACTGTCAAACTTTTGTTATTGCTTAAAGTATGTGGTCAATTCGAGAATAGGTTAATATTGTTTATCTTTAATATTATTTATCTATAGTGTAGTCTTGGCAAAATACGTAATTATCGAAGTATAAATAGTCTTTGACAATAGAATCATAATAATGTTTAGACTTATAATTTCAATTAATTATAGTCGAATTTCGACTAATGCGGGACCACTAGTATTTGTAATTGGCTCTTCCGTTGCGCCAAACTCTGAAGACGTATAATATGACTTTCTCAATTCACAAGTGAACGTATACTATCAAGTTTGTTCTACGCGAAACGTAACTCGAGTTATTAGTATGTAGTAATTTAAAATATTACGAGACCGGACATTAAAATATTAAGATTAAGCCAAGAAACACCAGAAAGCGCTTAAAAAAAATACGATTGGCATTTATTACGTAACATGGTTTCAATATTATGTAGTAGGACAATTGACACTTCGTACTGACGTAATCGATCGTGTCAGTGTGTCAGTGGCAAAGTTTTTTTTTTTTAACTTTACCACAGAATATAAAACTACGCTATTCTTATTGCCTGCAACTATAATTTTTAATTGAAAACTACAAACTATTTTCTTCGATAAAAAAACGCAATGCCTTCATTTCTAAACGAATTAATAATGTATGTATGTATATTAAATGTAGTTTTATATATAAAGCGTACTTTAAAGTCTGGCCTCAATTTAAGTATTTTTATTGCCATAGCGGGAGCCCACGCACCCTTGCTCCGCCATAAAAAGATAATCTGCATGAATAACAATTAAGAAATAATAGTCAAATATCGGTTCATTCATTTTTTTTTAATTGAGACATTTCGAAATTCCGGTTCGAGCTTATTAAAGATTTCGTAGTAGCCTTTACACTCAAAACGTAACGATAATCGATATTGCAACTAGCGTAAACTTAATAAAATCGATATTCGTTCACACCTTACAGACAAAAGATATTCATAACCAGCTTTCAGAATCAGTATACAAGATTATTTATTTATTTATTAGACTTCATGTAAAATTTACACTGGCGGACTTAATGCCTAAGGCATTCTCTACCAGTCAACCAAAGGTAGTGCAGAGTAAATAGTGGTAGGTGCAATGAAATTTATATTAGGTAACGAATACATACAAAAAAGTATATCTACATATATACAAAATCACATATACATATACATACATTACTATTACAATGAACGTAAATTGGAATAGCAAGGCAACATCTGTAGTAAGGTTGTAGAAATAAATACTACGTAGTATATTTAATGTTGTTTACTTAGAAAACCCGTTTCGTTCGTAACGTAAGAGCTTATGAAGCAACCATAGCCAGTTCTGCATTTCCTATCGTTCTGGGGTAGTGGAACAGCTACGTAATTCTGTGGAACTTTACCGAGTCTTTCGTCATGAATTTACGAGGAAACTAACACATTAAGCCTTCAAAGCCAATAAAAATGGCTTAATTTTTAATGACCGCTTTGGTGATGACGCTCTTTGAAAGGTGTTGCTTGTAAGATGTGCAACGCCTGTTTGGAAAGGTACACGTATCGAAATATTGTTTATATTGAAGCAGGGGTTTTGTTGTGTGTGTTTTATTGATGTGAATTTCGTTCAACCTTTTTACCAGTTTTTTTGTTTTTAACTAATTGCCGATGAGCTTAAATGTTGTTTTAGTCGGTCGCAATGACAGACGGCCCGCATGGTTGGAAGAAACGGTAGACATCGGCTTGGCTCTGCCTCTGGCATTGCTGAAGTCCATGGGCGACGGTAACCACTCATCATCAAGTGGGCCGTGTGCTCGTCTGTCTATAAGGGTAATAAAAAAGGGGTTACTGTGGCGCATGGACGCAGGCCATATCCGGGAGACTCCTATTCTACCACTCACCCATGTCGGTAAGCATGGCTATTTTTAAACTATCGTTAAAATGAGTTCGTTTCTGAGCCGGATCTGAACATATGCACTATAACAATGTAGACCAGACGACTCCTCCATCTCATAATGAATGTAGGTCTTTTGGAATTGCAAAACGGGTGATTATTAATAATCGCCCTGGAGTCTTTGAATGAAAATTGTGAAAAAAAAAACAATCCTTATTATACAAGTATGCTCTGGATAGCAGGTGAGTTCATTGACCTACCAGAGCCGATAGACAACGCAATGTTGCCACTCACCTCGAGATATAAGATCGGGTTTCAATGTTTCAACAACTGTCCTACATACCTACATGCGTCACGATTGAACGCCTATCTGTTTCCCGGCACAGAAGGATAAAAATCAAAAATAACATCCCGACACCCCAACCGCCCGAGTTCAAAATTCGAAACTAGCGTAAATGTCATAAAAATGCAATGCATTATTAAAAACCTGCAAAGCATCTCCATCGTAATTTAAGACTATAATAATGATAACTATAAAGATTATAATAATAATAATAATAGGTAAGACTCTAATTTAAGAATATAAAGTATAGGTAACCGCGCCCAACCTCAAAACTACGTACAGAGTCACGTGGAAAAACTTTTACTCTAAAATTAATAATAGATAAAACCAACCGAATCCAAGCAACCAATCATTTTACTCTTTTCGCAACAAAAAAAAACTTATACGTTGCTTTCGCATGTCCACTAACACAAATGTAGATTATCATATCTATAACAGTAACAATAGCGTTTTATGATAACGTTATGCTGGTCCTTCGAACCGGATTGTTCACTTTCAAGAACGCCAGCTAGGGCTAATGACTTTGTTATATAACTTTAATGGCGATTAGGTAATTATAGCAGTAGAGATGATTGAATGCTACAAGTTATGTTATAATTATAATATCTTGTATATTCGTTGGCGCCATGTACCGTAGGTAAATACTTTCAATTGATGCTATAAGACATCTCGAAGAATGTTTTAACGTTTTAATAATTTGAACGTTTTTCATCTTCTACTTTTTGTTCTTAAGTTTACATTAACTGGACTAGATTTAGGAGTAATAAATTTGTAATTAAGATACAATACAATCTTGCAGACCTCCGAGATCAAGAGTTTGCTGGTATCGCTCTCTGGTTAGTAAACTACCAGTCGATTTCTAAATTCGTTAGTATGTAAAGCTACTGCCTAGCAAGCTCGCTGTCTTATTTATCATAAGCCTTGTCCAGGTCACGTTATGATTTTTTATTTTTTATTTTATTGCTTAGATGGGTGGACGACCTCACAGCCCACCTGGTCTTAAGTGCTTACTGGAGCCCATAGACAGCCACAACGTAAATGCACCACCCACCTTGAGATATAAGTTCTAAGGTCTCAAGTATAGCTACAACGGCTGCCTCACCCTGCAAAACGCATTACTGCTTCACGGCAGAAATAGGCAGGGTGATGGTACCTACCCGCGCGGACTCACAAGAGGTCCTACCACCAGTAATTACGCAAATAATTTTGCGGGTTTCATTTTTATTACACGATGTTATTCCTTCACCGTGGAAATCAATGATGAACATTTGTTGAGTACGTATTTCATAAGAAAAATTGGTGCCCGCCTGAGATTCGAACACCGGCGCATCGATCATCACTAATGCACCGGACATCGAATAGGCCACGAAGACTTAAAAAAAAACATACGACCATATGACCATAAAAAAACCTATCTTATCTTTTCGTGAAGTTCGAAATTGAATTAAATATATGAGACGAAACAACGCTACGCTGCAACTATTACTAAACGAATTGATAATAAAAACATCCCTTGAGGTGTCAGCACTAACTATCTTAAGAGTCAAACCACAGAGATTACGAACCAGAAAAACAGAAACATTTGTTTTTTTTAAATACCACATACAAAGACAAACGAAAACAAAACAGTTTCTTAGATCTTTATTCGTAAACTTTTATTTAAATACTAGCTGACCCGGCAGACTTCGTAGTGCCTCAATCCATAAACAAAAGACCTAAACTTTTGTATAAAATAAACTTAAAACAAACAAAAGGAAAACAAAGGAAAAACAAAATTGTTATTTTTATTTAATTCCGAACAATTTCATATTTATCTACCTTTTAAACCTTCTCTGGACTTCCACAAATAGTTCAAGACCAAAATTAGCCAAATCGGTCCAGCCGTTCTCGAGTTTTAGCTAGACTAACGAACAGCAATTCATTTTTATATATATAGATTCTTAATAAAAGTTTATTGGCATCCGGCTCAACTGCAGCAGTAAAAAATCTAATTTCGTAATAAAAGCCATTTTGTTTGCCGGAAACGTGCGGATAGGCCCATGAAATCTAGTACTAGCCCAGAAAAACACATCGCGAACACCTACTCTCATCTTGTAATTTGATATCGAAGAATCCAAGACTGTCTTGAAATAGGATAACCTTGACCCGAAAGATCTTTTGCTTGTTATTTCATCGTGAAACTCATTCGTAACTACCTATTTTTAACATATCCTTTTGGGAAATTGGTGCTATCCCTATACCTAAGATTTTAACTCACAGATAGCCGTCGTTAAGCCATCAATATTCTATCAGAATATGTAAAGAGAATATAAAATTACGCTAAACTAATAGACAATCTTAATCTTCTGTCCGTGTCCGTAACATACTTAGTGAGCTCCTCCAAAATGGCTGGACCTGTTTTTGAAATTTTTTGTGTGTTCATGTGAAGTCGGTAATAGTTTAGATTCACAATTCGGTCTACTATCAATATACTTAGATAAATAAATGAATTGCTGTTCGTTAGTCTCGCTAAAACTCGAGAACGACTGGACCGATTTGGCTAATTTTAGTCTTGAATTATTTGTGGAAGTCCAGAAAATGTTTAAAAGGTAGATAAATTATGAAAATGCTCGGAATTATATATAAATTACAATTTTGTTTTCCCTTTGATGTGTCGTCCCCCATCGGACGGATTCCTTTGGTTTGTTTTAAGTTTATTTTATACAAAAGTTTAGGTCTTTTATTTATCGATTGAGGCAGCTGCTGCCGGCTCAGCTAGTTTTTTTAATATATATACATTTGTTTTTAATTTTGAATTTTTTGGATTGAAGACAGGACAATGTCTGCCGGGTCCGCTAGTAGGAAGATAAAGCTACAGCTGTTTGTTTTACGCGGTATTATTGAAATAGCGCCTAAACCAACGTTTCTCTTTCGAAACTAATTCTATGCCTTAATAAATCAATTTAATTTCCTTAACGAATTCAGAACAAAATTAATCAAGGTATTAGGTATTAGAAACTTGAATTTCTTAAATTATAACGTTTTGAAACAAACGATTCACGTTTTTCACGGTTTTGCAATAAACACTTCACGGTAACTTAACTTTTAGATTTCTAGATTTACGTTTAGGCAATAGTACAGTAATTAAGGCACGTTATTCACTTTTTAACGATTAAATGATTAAGCATTAGAATGAAAAAACAATGAGAACATAAAAAAAAAATTGTTTAAATAATATAGATTATCTATAAACTTTCTGTTTTTTTTTTTATATTTCGTTTATAGATAGTTATAGATATTAGATTTAATACTAAATAAGTACGGTAATTCAACGTCCACGAAAAGAGTAGATTTGACAGTGAAAGAAGATTTAAAGTTTCAGGGGTAAAATGCCCTCCTTGTCCGGTCAATATCTGTGCCGAAACAGTCTCATGTTTAGGCTTAAGAGTAGAATAATCGTTATCCCGATACGATTGAGGCTCTAATTGACCCAATGGCAGCGATGTCTATGGGCTTTGAGTACATCTATTTAGGTAATGAGCCAATCGAAGGAATTCATTAACTTATTTATTTTAATGTTACGTTTCGAACAATATTTTCCTGTATATATATCATACTAGCCGTACTCGTCCGCTTCGCTGGGCATTTAAAATTAACATTATTATTTCTCACCCCCAGGAAAAATCTCATCATTAACGCCCCCGCAACTGGTGTAGGGAGTCCAACACTCATACAAATATTAGCCTATCAATTAAGTACATGTATTTTCTACATGGATACCAAGTTTTAAGTCAATCGGATGCATGGTTCAGTAGTTATAACGGAACATTGGTAAAAACCACTGTAGATTTATATATTAGTATAGATTTTAATAACAAAATAAAATAATAATAAAGAAAAAAAAATTAAGATCAAATAAAAAGACTTGCCTGAAAAATAAGTCCTCACAGCATGAGTTTATAAACAACAACAAAAAAAAATGAATTTGACAGTTCTAAATTCGAAATTTCGTTACCGATCATGCGCATTGAACACGCGCGCATTCGCAACTAACGCCCTACCACCTACCGTTCTACCACCTGACCACCACTACAAGATTTCTTGACCCGTGATGTAGTTATTGTCTCTAAATTCGTACAGATATGATCAAAATGTTGTTTGTTATAATTTGATTGACAAAGCATGTATTAATCTTTTTTTTTTTAAATATTTTATGGCATAGTAACGAGTACTATTCAGACAAAATAATTTTGAACACAAAGGCAAGTTCACCGGGACAATCATCGAGGTCATCCCAAAACAAGTCATTTGTAAGAGTATACAAATTGAACAGTTCAAAAAAAATATTTTATTTTATAGCCGTATCGGCAGACGAGCCTACGGCCCACCTGATGGTGAGTAGTTACCGTCGCCCATGGACTTCAGCAATGCCAGGGGCGGAGCCAAGCCGCTGCCTACCGTTTAATACTCTCCACAAGCCTCGTTTCCACAAGCCACAAGACGGACGTGTCGTAGTGCTCGGGAAACACCGTGGAGGGGAGCTCACTCCAAAACCGGATGGTACGTGGCAAAAAAGATCCAGGTAGTATGGATGAACTCTACTCCGCTGGCGGGCGGTGTGATGGTAAAAACGAGATGATGGTATCATCTCAAACAATTCCTCAAAGTACTCCCCATGGAACACAAGGGGGAAAATGGGACATACATAACATTGTCAAATACAACAAAAAGAACAAACAAGCAGGAAACCAGGCCAGAAAACGTTCGGATTGTTTTTATATTTTTATATTTAGAGATTTATATTTTATACTTAGATGAGTGGACGATCTCATCCACTCATCTACGACGTCAATGCGGCCACCCACCTTGAGATATGAGTTCTAAGGTCTCAGTACAGTTACAACGGCTGCCCCACCCCTAAAACCGAAACGCATTACTGCTTCACGGCGGAAATATGCAGGGTGGTGGTATCTACTCGTGCGGACTCACAAGCCGTCCTACCACCAGTAAGTAAGTAAGCAGAAGAACGTTGACATTTTAATTCAAAGTAAACAATTCATTTCATATTTTAAAACCGATCAACAACCTCTCTGTTGTCTATCGATATAGCGCCGATACGCTCTGTTTATTAATTTAAACTAGTAATTCTTTTTATCAAGTTGTTATAATATTTACCAAAAATAACATCAAAATCACTGTAAAACCCTAACTATATATCGACGCTTGAAAGACAAACGTGACTAAGCGACAATAACTGCTTTTTACATAAATGATAGGCAATAACCTTATTCGATGCACAAAAAATATATATTTCTAGGTCTATTAAAATCATTTCAATCCTACAGCTACTAGCTAGATTCTACTACAGCTAGATTCGTTAAAATATTTTTTTTTCCTCAGGTATTTCAACTTTAATTTAGTCTACTGTAAAATTCACGCATTGTCGCTTAGTCACGTTTGCCTTTCAAGCGTCGATATGTATTCTAAGATATCTAATATGTATCTATACAAATATACGATTCGATAAAGCATAATGCGGTATTCTAAAAACTGTATGATCATACTTTTATTATATAAGTTCAATAAATATTATATCATTCTCTACAGAGCTCTTGTACACTCATCTCTTTTAATTGGTCTAATGATATGTTTCTCATATCTACGCATTTCTGGATTTATTAAAGAAATAAGCTGGAGCTTTGTCCTTGATATCTCTATTACCATCTAATGTTTTTCTATGTCATGTTTATAAATCAATAAATAAATAAATAGATGAAATAGACATTTCTAGGTGGGTGGACAAGCTCACAGCCCACCTGGTGTGAAGTGGATGAAGTTTCAAGTATAGTTATAACAACGGCTGCCCCACCCTTCAAGCCGAAACGCATTATTGCTTCACGGCAGAAATAGGCAGGGCGGTGGTACCTACCCGTGCGGAACTCATAAGAGTTCTCACCATTAGTAAATTGTCGATAATTCGTTCACGTTTAAACACTATACAATCCTCATTTCAAAGGCACTTTCTTCGATCCTTATAGCAACACGGAAAAGGATAATATTAAATACAAATCGAAAGAGATTATACGTATTGAATAGCAATGAAATTAATTTACTTTCGCTTTCCAATGTGTTCGATAACAGTATGGTCTGAGAGCGGCGGAATAATGCAATGTTATGATTTCAAAATGGATGCGGAATATTTAAAATGCTAGCATAAAATATCGTGCACCTGGCTCTCGCCTAAACACAAAACGTTTTTTTGATGTGAAACATATCCATAGCCGTAAAAACAATTACTGACGTGGCGACGTGTCACCGCACTATAATATTGCACTTTCATTATGCCAGACGAATTTCTTATCATTTTTTATTTATTGCTTGGATAGGTGGACGAGCTCACAGCCCACCTGGTCTTAAGTGGTTACTGGAGCCCATAGACATCTACAACGTAAATGCGCCACCCACCTTGAGATATAAGTTCTAAGGGTCTCAGTATAGTTACAACGGCTGCCCCACCCTTCAAACCGAAACGCATTACTGCTTCACGGCAGAAATAGGCAGGGTACCTACCCGTGCGGACTCATAAGAGGTCCTACCACCAGTAAAAATATCTGGTCATAAACTAGTCTATTCGTGACATAAATGTCAATGTTCTAGATCTACCAGCCTTCCCGCGATTGATCTTTTTTTTGTTTTCTTGTAAGCCATAATAACTTACCTACTTATATAAATAATGTACATATTTATCTGAATTCAAAAAAAAAAAGAGGCCTCTAATTTTAATTTTAATGTCGTTTTGTTGTTTTCTTCTGTGTTTCCATAAATATTAATTCATAATTTGGAGTTTTAATTTTCTTCCTCATTTTCAGTTGTAAATAAAAACTGGAAGTTTTGTTGTAAAAGCCGTTTTCGAAAATATTACGCACGGGAATAAACTATTTCTCCATCATCATTATTCTCTTTTCATCGATTTACTCTTGACAGAACTATCGTGATCATCATGTATAGTTTCATTGGTCTGGGCACATCATGATTTCTCACGTCACCCTCGTTCTACAATACTACTAACCATAAATACCTGTTTCAGTAATAATAATTCACACCATTTTCTCATGCAGGGCCCCGAAACTGAGATACTTTAAGACAAATATTTTTTCTATGGAAACTAGCGATATCTTGTAGCGGCTGCCCCCAAACTTATATGTTGTTAAAGTTAAGGCATTTCATTTAGGTATAACTAAACACAGAAAAAAAAAAAAACATACAAGTGTTTATCTATACATCTATACATATAAATAAAATTAGAGTGTCTGTTTGTAGTATTGAAACAATCGCTTTTTACTACATGCATATCAATATATATACGGAATATATATACACCAAAATAACATTTTTTTACAATTTCGGTCTGTCTGTCTGTCTGTCTGTTTGTTCCGGCTAATCTCTGGAACGGCTGGACCGATTTTGACGAGACTTTCACTGATAGGTAGCTGATGATATAACGAGTAACTTAGGCTACTTTTTTTAGACTAGCTTTGCTCCACGGCGTCACCCGCGGTTATTGTCATACCGTGGGTGACGCAACATCGCGGGACTCGGCTATAGATAATAAAATTTAATATTTCCGAAGCGAAGCGAGGGCTGGTTGCTCGTTTGTTATAAGAGTAGACAAATTGATTAAATTTTATCAATGTGTGGTTTCTGAAAATTTACAAAATCCTTCATTAAAAATAAAATATAGGCAATATGTTACTGAAATCTACAGGAGCAATGAGAAACTAATCGAAGCGAAGCTATCTAGTAACTGACGCCCGTAAACATTTTTGTTGAATGCTTGAGTTTCTTATCTATAATTACTAGAGGTCCCGCAGTAGTCGAAATTCGACTATAATTAATTGGAATTGTAAGTTTGTACACTATTATGATTGTATTTTATACTTCTGTAATCACAAATTTCGCCAAGACTACACTATAAGAAATATTAACAAAGACAAACAATATTTAATCTCAATTAGACAACAGACGTCATGAACAAAAGTTTGACAATAAATAGTATGTATGCGTGTGTGCGTCAAATACATGGTATGTAGTGTGTGTAATGTTTTCTTTATTGATTTAATGTATCTTTTATGCATTATTTAGAAAAAATATTAGCATTTTGCACTTCTTCTCTATATTCTCTATAAGTGTGGAAAATGTCATACTCCTCCGTCCGCGCAATTTTCGTAAAAAGGGATAAAAAGTTTTTGCTTCACGTATTAATATATAGATTTTATGTGTATTATCTATGTTCTCATGCACCCGCAGTATAATGGAAAGAGAGTTGGTATTCGCGCATCGCCTCACCTGCACGTTGTATGCAATGCAGAAAGCATTAATGAAATCGTGCTATCATAATATGTGGAATTAGCAATACTGCCTTCTAATATATCTTCGATCTTGGACACCCTTCCAGTGCACCCTTTAAATTGAATTGCTCTAAATCGATTTAAGAAATATGTTTAAATTTAATCATACTAAAGTCAATGGAATTTTGGTTCAATAGCCTGGCATACATTTCTCATCATTACGATAGATTAGACCCGGTTCCGACGGTATATCCAACCGCGTTATTAAACTTCTACCCGTCCAACTCATCGTGATGTTGGCATCTATTTTCAATGCCGCTATGGCGAACTGTATCTTTCCCGCGGTGTGGAAAGAAGCGGACGTTATCGGCATACATAAACCCGGTAAACCAAAAAATCATCCGACGAGCTACCGCCCGATTAGCCTCCTCATGTCTCTAGGCAAACTGTATGAGCGTCTGCTCTACAAACGCCTCAGAGACTTCGTCTCATCCAAGGGCATTCTTATCGATGAACAATTCGGATTCCGTACAAATCACTCATGCGTTCAACAGGTGCACCGCCTCACGGAGCACATTCTTGTGGGGCTTAATCGACCAAAACCGTTATACACGGGAGCTCTCTTCTTCGACGTCGCAAAAGCGTTCGACAAAGTCTGGCACAATGGTTTGCTTTTCAAACTATTCAACATGGGCGTGCCGGATAGTCTCGTGCTCATCATACGGGACTTCTTGTCGAACCGCTCTTTTCGATATCGAGTCGAGGGAACCCGCTCCTCCCCACGACCTCTCACAGCTGGAGTCCCGCAAGGCTCTGTCCTCTCACCCCTCCTATTTAGCTTATTCGTCAACGATATTCCCCGGTCGCCGCCGACCCATTTAGCTTTATTCGCCGACGACACGACTGTTTACTATTCTAGTAGAAATAAGTCCCTAATCGCGAAGAAGCTTCAGAGCGCAGCCCTAGCCCTAGGACAGTGGTTCCGAAAATGGCGCATAGACATCAACCCAGCGAAAAGTACTGCGGTGCTATTTCAGAGGGGAAGCTCCACACGGATTTCCTCCCGGATTAGGAGGAGGAATCTCACACCCCCGATTACTCTCTTTAGACAACCCATACCCTGGGCCAGGAAGGTCAAGTACCTGGGCGTTACCCTGGATGCATCGATGACATTCCGCCCGCATATAAAATCAGTCCGTGACCGTGCCGCGTTTATTCTCGGTAGACTCTACCCCATGATCTGTAAGCGGAGTAAAATGTCCCTTCGGAACAAGGTGACACTTTACAAAACTTGCATAAGGCCCGTCATGACTTACGCGAGTGTGGTGTTCGCTCACGCGGCCCGCACACACATAGACACCCTCCAATCCCTACAATCCCGCTTTTGCAGGTTAGCTGTCGGGGCTCCGTGGTTCGTGAGGAACGTTGACCTACACGACGACCTGGGCCTCGAATCAATTCGGAAATACATGAAGTCAGCGTCGGAACGATACTTCGATAAGGCTATGCGTCATGATAATCGCCTTATCGTTGCCGCCGCTGACTACTCCCCGAATCCTGATCATGCAGGAGCCAGTCACCGTCGACGCCCTAGACACGTCCTTACGGATCCATCAGATCCAATAACCTTTGCATTAGATGCCTTCAGCTCTAATACTAGGGGCAGGCTTAGGGACCCCGGTAACCGTACTCGTCGAACTCGACAAAGAGGTCGACGTGCAACCTAACCCATGCATCAGCCCGCTGAGTTTCTCGCCGGATCTTCTCAGCGGGTCGCGATTCCGATCCGGTAGTAGATTCATTCGCGAAACAATTGCTCTTGAGTTGTTAGGTCTCCTTCGGAGGCGCTCGGGCAGTTGTTAGCAAATCCCACCCCTCTTGGCTGAGCCTTTGCTCGCCCACCTGTCCTGGTGAAACTGGAAAGGCCTTCGGGCCACCAGTAAACTTTCAATCATAAAAAAAAAAAAAAAAAAAAAAAAGATAGATTAGAATATAGCATCCAACTAATACACTCTCGAACACCTGAATCGAACCTCCTTGCTTTTATTAGATTTGGATAGAATTTCAAACTAAATGTATCTATTATTTACATTTAAATATTTTTTTTTTATTCTGTAATTATAAAGGTTCAAGACCAATTACGTAACCAATTTTCTTCAACACTCACGTTTCAAAAACCACTAACCAGTCAAGACGCTTATGGTTAACCATAATGAGTGTTTTATCGCAAAATACTAAACAAATAACGGAACTATTAAATTAGACTTTAAAGTCTTAGCAGAAAGTTACATTTTTCTAAAACAGTAGCAGTTTAAATACGCCTCGAGCCCTTCACTTGAGAGATCAAGAACATAATGCACAGAAATGGTGCCTTCGAAATAAGCGGTTAAGAAATTGTTAACGACAATGTTAGGATAAAACCTTATTTTACGGACTTTTTGCTGGAAATGAAATAAACTTGAAGAGTAGACTATTTTTTCTTATTAAAGTAGAGGTAAAATCTGATATTAGGACTATATACCTAGTTTTGTTTTTCATTTAAACTAGTGTTGTGAGACTACCTAGAGTTATTTTTTTTATTGCTTAGATGGGTGGACGAGCTCACAGCCCACCTGGTGTTAAGTGGTTACTGGAGCCCATAGACATCCACAACGTAAATGCGCCACCCACCTTGAGATATTAGTTCTAAGGTCTCAAGTATAGTTACAGCGGCTGCCCCACTCTTCAAACCGAAACGCATAACTGCTTTACGGCAGAAATAGGCAGGGTGGTGGTACCCACCCGCGCGGACACACAAGAGGTCCTACCACCAGCAAATGCACACTGTAGGCATTAGCACACATTCCAAAGATTGAATATATTACATTACGTTATACGTTAAAATAGGAGTTATAAAGTCGCCGTCGGTCAAAACACGCCTTGTCGGATCCCCCGCATCCACGTACGGTGCTTTTAGGCTCTTCAAGCACCGGTCACCGTCCTCGTCAAATACGTTGATCACGACAAAGAGTTCGACGAACGAACTAGCCTATAGATACAACCCCTGAGTTTCTCGCCGGATCTTCTCAGAGGGTCGCGATTCCGTTCCGGTAGCAGATTCAGCGAAGCACTGCTCTTGCTAGGGCCAGTGTTAGTAATTCTCTCATGTTGAGTCCGTGAGGTCATTTACTGATCCGCGCGTAGTTGATATAGCCCCTTAGGGGGTCGGAGGAGGGCGTTTGTCCAGCTCCGGCCCCTATGAGGAGGCAGTCTCCTCCCGGTGATGGTCACGGGGCGACCTAAGGGGGTTGAGGCTGCGCCGCACGCTACCGTCACTCTAGCGCGCTGGCACCAGGAGGACGGGGCGGCGCGTCGGCGGCTGCGGACTGCGATGCGGTCCGCATTTTCGTCGTCGCTGTCGTCGCCGAACATACTGTTGAAGAGCAACCCGGTCGGCGGTGTATCGCGTTCCGACCCGGCAGGCTGGTTCTGGCCCAGCGGGGTATCCCGAAACACCAGCGGCACTGCTCGGGCGGCCTGACAGGGCCGCCGTACCGCGGAGACCGACGTCGTTAGTCGTCGACTATCGCCTCGACGACCCGTCGGTCGGGCGTCCTCGGGGTGGCGCCGCGTGTCTGGTTGTAGTGTTGACCGCGGGAACCCCCCTACTCTGACCGGGTTCTGACCCCAGACGGAGATCGGATGTCGGGTGTAAGAGTGCAGGGGAGTCGTTTAGTGGGTGGGTCCTAAAATCCTGGGGCCCGCGATCTGCTCTCAACACCTGCAGATCGTTGAGTCTCACATACCCCGCGCGCCTCCTAGGCGCGGGGACATCTCGAAGGAGGTTCGGCCCCGGCCCGAAAAAAAAAAAAAAAAAGCCCCTTAGGCTACCAACGAATAGGCAGGAGAAAAAAAAATTAGGAGTTATAATGATGCGGTCACTGCTACCTATCTCTCTGGTTGTTAAGTGCAAAAATTCCAAAAACTTCATACAAAATATAGGACTTGCCCCACCTTTCAAACCGAACCGAACAGCGCCCCTAGCGGCAAACGTAGGCAGACGTTCGAACTCCATAGAAATTCGAGTTAACTTTTACGCTATCGAGAACGTTAAATAACTCGCACTAAGCACACCGAATAATCTAAAAACGAATAATAAAAATTTTATATAAGAATTAACCAATCAGCATTAAACAAATATTTGTTTGATAAACAATTCAATAGCGAGCAGAAGTTCGGAGAATAAAAAGTAAAGAAAAACGAAAAAAAAAAGTGCATTTTTATTCATTCACATTCGAGTTAATTGGTACAATAACAAAGCCTCTGTCCGTTGCTTCTGGTATAATAGTATCGGTGGAAACGCCATTATTTTGGACATTATCGTCCCTAACTATAAGCTGCGTCTGCGCGTTGTAATGATCCGACAAGTGTTGCTGTAGGTCGGATTTTAGACGGAATGTCTGGGAGCATTGGTCACACCTGAAAACAAGTAAAATATATTTAGCTTAAAAACTAAAGAAGCGCGTTTTAATAGCAAGCCGAACTATATATAATCTATACTAATATATAAATCTACAGTGGTTTTTACGGATGTTCCGTTATAACTACTGAACCGTGCATCCGATTGACTTGAAATTTGGTATCCATGTAGAAAATACATGTACTTAATGGATAGGCTAATATTTATATGAGTGTTGGACTACCTAATAATGACAATAAATAATAATGTTAATTTTAAATGCCCAGCGAAGCGGGCGAGTACGGCTAGTACACTATATGTATATGTTACGGCTAATGCCCGAAGTGCGACTACACCTACTTCTAGCCGGCTAAAAATAGGTGTAGCCGCATTTCGGTGTTTAAACCTAGGTGTAACAGATTTGTTCACGGCTAATATTAGGTGTAGTCGATTTCATTTGTTTAAAACTAGGTATAGCCTTCTTTATGCTGGCTACAACTAGATGTAGCGGCGGCCACGATGGGTCAATTATCACCTTATAGAAGTACATGTTCTTGTCCGAATTTCTACAAAAACTAAGAATCTAACGCAATGTTTTGAGACGTCATTAAAATTTAGTTGCGGATAGTTTGACTTTTACGTTTATCTACGACTCATCCTCCAATCGTCCATTAACACAATGTTTTAAATAATTAAATTGTTTTGGACTTGGAGGAGTGAAATTGTGTGATTTGTTTTATTTTGTCTATTTAGTGTTTCCTTGGGTTTAAATATGTAATGACGGTGGTTTATTAACTGTTTAGTATCTGTGAAAGTGCACAAATGTAGGAAAATCAAACAAAGCCGCTGAACGTAACTTCTCGGGATCCTTTAAAAAGTCCACTGAAAAAGTCTCAGTAATTGACCACCATTTTACTGAGATTATATTTCATCCCATATCATCTCGTCTTCATCCCAGTTGATTACTGTCTCAAATTAATCATATTCATTTCATTTCACTCAATTTTATCATTTTTCATAAAAATATTTTAAGAATAAAAACTAAAATAAGACATGACTTAAAGGTCTTAGTTACCAGGTCATAAAATCCCTTAAGAAAAAATGTATTACAGGGGTGGCCAACCGGTCGATCTTGGCAAGACAAAAAATATAAATACATAGAACAGATTGCGCAACGTAATCACTAATGGCTTCACGTGTCGTCTACGTATATATATTGTATCATTTGTTAATGACCATTACGTCACATTATTTATTCTCTCTTCTACACAATAATTCTCTTTTATTATATAATTTCAGGATTATTTTAATAATTTTTTAATTTTACTATTTTCAGACTAGCTTCGCCTCGCCGCGTCACCCGTGGTACGACAATAACCGCGGGTAACATCGCGGGATCCAACTATTAATAATAAAATTTAATGTTTCCGAAGTGAAGCGAGGAAGGGTCGCTTGTTATAAATACAAAACTAACTTGTGATATTTATCGCTGGTGTGTAGACGTTTGTGCCTATTCAAGCCCTCCTTCTGGGCGAATGCACGCTCACACAGGTCACACTGGTACGGCCTCTCGCCTGAATGAATAAGGTGATGCCTTACGAGGCTATAGTTATTTGGGAAACTGAAAACAAAATGTATTTAATTAATAACATGGCATGAAACAGTTTGCTTTTGAACTTTAATAAATTGACCACATATGAAACAAAATGCATCAGCATCGTATTTACACTTTCGTGACATTTTAAGTTTTTCAGGGCTTGTACAAAACACCTGATCGTTGTCTATGACTCGAGTGACATCTAGTGGCAATGTGCAAACGTAAACACTCCACTCTCATAGCGCGGTTGTTTTAAAAGTATTAAAATTAATTAAAATTTATAAAAAAAATTGAATAATGAGTATTATTACTATAACTATCACAAAAGCAAACTTTATACCAAAAAAATGTATTTTATTTTCGTTTTTGGGCATGATTACCCGGAAAAACCTAGTATAAACGCTAGAACGAAGAACGTTTTTTTTTTGTAGAGTTGTGTAATTAATCAATTAGTTAATTTATAATTCGCCTGATTAGGGCTTTTTGTGAGTCCGTACGGATAGGTACCACCACCCTGCCTATTTCTGCCCTGAAGCAGTAATGCGTTTCGGTCTGAAGGCTGGGGCAGCCGTTGTAACTATACTGAGACCTTAGAACTTGTATTTCAAGGTAAGTGACGGCATTTACGCTGTAGATGTCCATGGGCTTCGGTAACCACTTAACACCAGGTGGGCTGTGAGCTCGTTCATCCATCTATGCAAAAAAATAATAAACAACGGCTGCCCCGCCTTTCAAACCGAAACGCATTACTGCTTCACGGCAGAAATAGGCAGGGTGCTGGTACCTACTGTACGGACTCACAAGAGGTCCTACCACCAGTAATTGGGTGGACGAGCTCACAGCCCACATGGTGTAAAGTGATTACCAGAGGCCATAAACATCTACAACGTAAATGCCGCCACTCATCTTGACACAAGCGTTCAAAGGTCTCAGTTGTAACAGTACAACGGCTGCCCCACTCTTCAAGCCGAAACACATTGTTTCATTGTTTCTTACTTCCATTATTGATAATATATGCTCTGCTAGTGAACCGATTAAATGGCTTGGATGTTTTTAAACCGCTGCTCGATTAGTTACGTACCATTAGTTACGATTTGCCACGTACCATCCGGCTATGGAATGAGCTCCCCTCCACGGTGTTTCCTGAGCGCTATGACATGTCCTTCTTTAAAAGAGGCTTGTGGAGAGTATTAAGCGGTAGGCAGCAGCTTGGCTCTGCCCCTAGCATTGCTGAAGTCCATGGGCGACGGTAACCACTCACCATCAGGTGGGCCGTATACTCGTCTCGCTCGTTTACAAGGGCAATAAAAAAAAAGTTAATAGTAAATCTTGTGCGATTATTAAGATCTCACCTTTTCGTGCAGGCATTACATTTGTAAGGCTTTATTCCTAGATGTTGATATTTATGCGTTCTGAGACGACTCCAGCTAGTGAATTTAGCATTGCATTCCCGACACTCATACCTACGCTGAGACTCGCCCGTGTGTGTTTTCATATGCACTTTAAGGTCGCCTGGAAAAGAAAAGGGCAGTTTGAACTCTCTTTATTCTTAACTAACAAAAATTTCAACAATGTTGTTTTATTTTTTTAAATAAAAGAACACTTATTGCGGCATAACTATAATAGTCGGACATATGCTGTCGCGACACTTTTTGTAAATAATAATGTGTTCTACAAAGTCGTGGTACATTATTTTATTCTATCATCAATAGTTTTCGCAGGCACGCCTTGTAATTAATATTTTAGGAAATTTTTTACACCTTGGGTTACATTATTGGAGTTTTAGTAAAGATTCTTAATTTTTTTCAAAAAATATTAAAGCCTATGTCACTCGGGAATAGTGTAGTTTCCAAGCAGTGAAAGAATTTTTCAAATCGGTTCAGTAGTTTTGGAGCCTATTCAATACAAACAAACAAATCTTTCCTCTTTATAATATTAGTATAGATCACGTTTTTTGTTTTAATTTAGTCAGTTAAAGTAACATTAATATTTTGAATTACCTTTATTATTAAGTACTTACTTTTACTTACAAATTTCTTAGGACAATTTTCACACAGATATGACCGATTGTTAGTGTGTCTGTTCACATGCTGATTCAAATTCCCGGACGAGCTGAATCTTTTTCCACAAATCGGACACAAGTAAGTGTGGTCTTCAAAATGAATCTTTAGATGGCTCTTTAGCCCTGTCATGTTCCGAAAGGATTTCTTACATAACAAACACACATGAGGTTTAATTCCCATATGAAAGTTAACATGTTCTTTAAATCTATTCTCATCAGCAAATGTATGAGAGCAATCTGTGCATTTGTAAGATTTCGGCCTATGGGAGAGCTCATGCCTCTTCAAGTGACTTAACTTTTTAAATACCTTTTTGCAAAAAGAACACACAAGTATTCTACCTTTCTTTACATGCTTCTTTTTATGTGCACACAAAGAATTTAAAGTTTTGAAAATCTTTTCGCATTCTTCACAGCTATAACTCACGTTCTGATTATTGTCTACAGAATCATTCGAAGCTGCACTGTGTGATATTATATGATCAACCAGTTTGTAACGATGTTTAAAAGATTTACTGCAAAAATCACATATAAATTGCACTGTGTCTTTATTCTGTTTGGATTTCCCCATTAAAACTTGATGTTCGTTATTTTTATCTTGGTATACATTTGTAGATGTATTACATGACTGTATCTTACGATGTTCTTCAAAAAACTTTTCATCATATAAATTTTGATTTGTTTCATCTTGATCATATTTGAGTTCAGTTTTCTTATCCAAAGTAATTTGATATGTCTCAAGATATTTTTGAAAGTTTTCTTCTACTCTGTCAACGCATGTCTTGAAAACATTAAAATTCATGATTTCATTATAACATGATTCACATAGCATTTTTGGCAAAGGATCATCTGCTTTTAGCTGAAAATAATTTAAAACCTGTTTAAACTAAAACAGCAAAAATGTTTTTTTTTTATTTGTTTATTCTAAATGGCAGGGCAGAAATATACAGTTGGATAGCTTTTTAACTCCTTTTTATTTTTTAAATTGGGTACAGACATTTAGATGTCAAATGGTTAAGGAACAAAAAAAAACATCACACAGTATGAAAGTTGCTATTTTTGGACGAGGTTAAACATCTCTGTAGGCTTTTTATTGCTTTAAATCAAACTTCCAAATCATAAATACATAATAAACATATTTGCATTCATAACCCTTTTAATACAAATTTATACTTAATTTAATTTCTGAACTGAAGTACCAAAATTGTCATTTGTGTTCTTAGCAAAACCAGTGCAAAGAATACTATTGAATAATTAGAAGCACCCAATATACCTTTATTGACGTACAGCATAGCAAAATATCCCTTATAGCTTTAGATTCTTCAGTTTCAGAAAAAATATTATAACATGTTTTTTCTGCTATGTCAGATAAACAAGTTCGACAGCAACACTGTATACTTATGAGATGCTCATGCCAAGCCATAATAGCTAAATTAAATTCCTTGCTAAAAAATATATTTATAAATTTTAGTGTATGAATAAGAGTTCAAGCAATGTATCAAAAGGTACACTTTAAATTTAAAATACTAAGTGGTACAATACTACAACAATGAAATTCACTTTAATCTGTGAACTAAACGTCTTTCTTTGGTTATTATTCCAGGAAAGAAAATTAACGCACCTACAAATATTAAATAACGCAGGTACGGTACTGTGTGTGTGTGTGTGCATAGATATTTTTAAGGGATTTTATGACCTGGTAACTAAGACCTTCAAGTCATGTCTTATTTTAATTTAGATTCTTATTTTTGAGAACTTCGATCAACAATCGAAGTTTGAGAGGCATTTAGTAGAAATTAATTTAATATGGAAGAATAAACATAGTATATATATACTTTATAAGCAGGATACAATTCAGTGAGCCTACCCTACATATTATGAAATGAAGTAGGTACCTATGTATTGACTGTATTATCTTATTTTATGGGTGAATATTAGTATAAATCTATAAGACCTTTTGATGGGAACGCGAGGAGTGAAGTTGTGCGATTTGTTTTATTTTGTCTATTTAGTGTTTTAAATGTGTAATAATGGTGGTTTCATCATCATCATCATCAACAGCCCACAGACGTCCACTGCTGGACATAGGCCTCTCCCAATCCACACCACTGAGCACGGTCTGCGGCTCTCCTCATCCACTTCTTGCCGGCCACCGTGCGGAGGTCATCGCACCACCTAGCCAAGGGGCGTCCCACGTTACGTCTTCCGCTGCGCGGTCTCCACTCGAGGACCCGTCTGCTCCAGCGATCGTCAGTCCTACGGCATATATGGCCAGCCAGTATAATGGTGGTTTATTAACTTTTTATTATCTGTGAAAGTGCACAAATGTGGGAAAATGAAACAAATCCGCTGGACGTAACTTCTCGGGATCCTCCAAAAAGTCCACTGAAAAAATCTTAGTAGATGACCACCATTTTACTGAGATTATATTTCATCCCATTTCATTTCATTTAATTTCATCTCAGTTGATTAATGTTTCAAATTAATCATCTTTATTTCATTACACTCCATAATCATATCATTTTTCATAAAAATATGAATATAAATTAAAATAATACATGACTTAAAGGTCTCAGTTACCAGGTCATAAAATCTCTTAAAAAAAAAAGGTATGTAGGTGGATTTTTTGGCGGGAACGCGAGAAGTGAAGTTGTGGGATTTGTTTTATTTTGTCTATTTAGTGTTTCTCCAGGTTTCAATGTGTAATAACGGTGGCTTATTAACTGTTTAGTATCTGTGAAAGTGCCCAAATGTGGGAAAACGAAACAAAGCCTCTGAACGTAACTCCGCGGGATTCTCCAAAAAGTCCACTGAAAAAGTCACAGTAAATGACCACCATTTTACTGAGATTATATTTCATCCCATATATCATTTCATCTCATGTCGTTTCATGTCATGTTTCATATTAATCAGCTTCATTTCATTTCATAATATCATTTTTCATATAAAAAAGTTTTCATTAAAATTAAAGTAAGACTTGACCTAAAGGTCTTAGTGAACAGGTCATAAAATCCCTAAAAAATTGTAGGTGTCTACTGGGCTACTGGGTTTCGTATAAAGTTTATTTTTAAAGCCCAGAATTTGTAGTGTTGTATCTGTGTTTGTACTTTTATGTTGTCCCGTGTCCCGTATTTTTTCTTGAGTAGTTCTTGGCTCGTCACTGTGACTTGTGTACTGTGTAATCACAAATTAATTTTGCAAAAATGTACATGCCTTAAATTTTTAATTATTTTTAAACTCATGGAATGAACTCTTAAATCAGGGTAAGACTTTTTAATGCTATTTCCAATAGCCTTTCAACTACATACTAATATGAGTTATTTATGTAATGAGACATAAATAAAACGTTACATATCCAGTGGCCTGTAACTAGGAATTTTCATCCTTTATTCATACTTAACAAACAAGAACAAATTAGAGCACCCATACCCCGAAATGTCAGAAACAAGCCTACTTCGATGACGATTAGTATTTGAACATTATGGTAGCCAGGCAATAATCATAAGAAAAACATTGAGACAATCAAATTTATGCTTGAAATAAACCATGTATAATAGATTTTCTTTTAAATACAAAATTACTACATATCGATTCCAGGATAAATTAGAAAAAAAAACGAAAGAAATAAAATTTTACTGATTAAAATCCTTCCTTAAACTCCTTTAAAAAGTTCACTTTTTTTATTTGATCACAGTGGTATCCTATGAATATCTTTAAATAGTTTAAAAATAATTTTACATTGGTGTAAATAAGTATTTACTTCTTCACCATTTCTTCATTTAAAATATAAAAATAAAATAAAAATAAATCATAAATTTTTTTATTAAAATATGATAATGTCTTATTTATTTTATTGTTCTAAGCTTTAAAATTGTTAACTAAATTATTTTTTTAACCTAAAGTTTCAATTATGCTGGTAAGGTATTTTCTGACAATCCTGTATTTAGGTACTAGATAGATAGGTATAAATACTAGATAGATATACAAAATAAATTAGAGTAGTGTCTCCTTGGTTGACAGGCCGGCTCAAGATGACAATCCAGTTAAAGGGAAAAGCTAGGAGCATTCTGTCTTAGGATTCCTATGTTGTTTTTTCAATTTAAAATATTCTCAAAGACAAAAGTATCATTACGGAAATAAAGTGATAAAAATGTTGTAATGTTTTAATTTAAATGATTTCCAATACTTTCTACTACATATACTTTTAACTCTAGCAATATACAGTTGCTTGTGTGACCTAATCATTGTCATCACTTAAAATAAGTTTAAGAGATTGCCATTCAGACTAAACTGTTCTGCGTTAAAGGCTCTTTTAATTATATTTAACTTTTAATTATAATTATGTATAACTATTTTTTACTTTTGTTAGTTTTATTTTGCATAATTTTTTTTAACTTTAAGTATAATATCAATGTGAGGAAGTTTTATTCAGTTTTGTGAATATGACATTTCTGAATAACCATGATGCAGGATATAGACTTTACAGCTTACTATTTCTACTACTATGTTATAAGTGAATTTTCGAGATTTATAATTTACCCCACAACTACATTCCGCTGCATTCCAATTCTGAACATGAGCATCACGGACACCTTGTAAATTCGAAACTTCTTCTCCATGATTACTACACAATGTGAAATCTCCTGTTCATCTTCAGGTATAAAGACGAAATATTTGCCTCGTTTTACGAATTCTAGACAAAAATTTAAATCTACCTACTTTACATTCTTTTTCTCCACCTTGTCCCACTAGGTGAGGTCGGCACAGCTAATTTTTCTCTTCCATTCTCTTCTATCAGCCATCATATCAACACTCACTCCTCTCTCTCTCTCTCATATCGTCATTCACACACTCCATCCATATCTTCTTCGGTCAACCACTTCCCCTTCTACCTTGCACTACCATTTCCATATATCTCCTAGTCACATGCATCTTCTCTCTACGCATCACATGTCCATACCACGCTTTTTTTACAATTGAAGTTACGAAGAAGATACGCCATGTAAGGCGATTGGCGTGCAGTCTGCAGAAACACCTAAATCACAAAACATGTGCTCAGTTTTTGTTCTACTGATCTTCAAACCCACGTTTACCAACCTTTCTCTCTCCTCTGTACCTCAGGCCCTTACTCTCCAACGAGAACAATGTCGGGGCGGACATTAAATTATTATATTTTTTTTTTTTTTTTTTTTTTTTTTTTTTTTTTTTTTTTTTTTTTTTTTTTTTTTTTTTTTTTTTTTTTTTTTTATTGCTTAGATGTGTGGACGAGCTCACAGCCCACCTGATGTTAAGTGGTTACTGGAGCCCATAGACATCTACAACGTAAATGCGCCACACACCTTGAGATATAGTTCTAAGGTCTCAGTATAGTCACAACGGCTGCCCCACCCTTCAAACCGAAACGCATTACTGCTTCACGGCAGAAATAGGCGTGGCGGTGGTACCTACCCGTGCGGACTCATAAGAGGTCCTACCACCAGTAATTACGCAAATTATAATTTTTGCGGGTTTCATTTTTATTACACGATGTTATTCCTTCACCGTGGAAGTCAATCGTGAACATTTGTTGAGTACGTATTTCATTAGAAAAATTGGTACCCGCCTGCGGGATTCGAACACCGGTGCATCGCTTCAACACGAATGCATCGGACGTCTTATCCGTTAGGCCACGACGACGAAATAAAATAATTTCATTAATTATTCAATAATTACATAATTAAAACACATTAAATCTACGCAAGTAATATGTTTACGTAATGTAGGAAATGATAAACGCAAGATTAAAACGTAAAATAGTTTTAATTATGAGGTCAAAGTGTTGATTTTATGGCATAGAGGCTGTCCGGCCCTTTAGACCCTTAGGCAGAAATAAGCAGTAATTACGCGATTTCAGAAACGTTACATAATAATGAGTTTTTAATTTATAACACGACCGATGCAGTTAACCCATAGACACACCCCACTGTCTTTACTCGCAGGATCTTCTCAGTAGGTCGCCTTTCCGACCCGGCGGCAAATTCTGCGAAGCACTGCTCTTGCTAGAGCCAGTGTTAGCAATGTCCTCAGGTTAGAGCCCCGTGAGCTTAACTACTCGCTCGGCTACGCCGGCATAGCCTCCAAAGGCTATCAATCAATTAGGTAGGAAAAAACAAAAACTAATGCAATTTAATAAAAGTATTTCGTTCGTTCTATTTCCTAAATAAGAATTAAATGGTTCCTACGACATCGGTATAGTCGTATTATTTGATAGGAGTACTCTGTGCGTCTTATGCTTTAGGTCACGACGACTTCTAAACCTAATACACATTCATAGGGCTGAATATGAAAATGAATTTTCAAAAACCCACAGGGTGCAAAAACTGCTCGCACTAATCAGATTTTTTCGGAATGCGATCTGTTGTATAACACCTCTGATACGTTGTAATAAACCCAGTCAAAACCATATCTTCGATATATTTTCTTTACTACTACATTAATCTTCTATCTTCTTCTTCTATATATATAAAAATGAATTGCTGTTCGTTAGTCTCGCTAAAACTCACGAAAGGCTGGACTGAGTTGGCTAATTTTGGTCTTGAATTATTCGTGGAAGTCCAGAGAAGGCTTAAAAGGTGGATAAATATGAAAATGCTCGGAATTAAATAAAAATAACAATTTTGTTTTTCCTTTGATGTGTCCCCCGTCGGACGGATTCCTTGTGTTTGTTTTAAGTTTATTTTAAACAAAAGCATAGGTATTTTATTTATCGATTAAGGCGCTACGAAGTCTGCCGGGTCAGCTAGTAATAAATAAAACTGATAAAAAAAATGTGCTGATTGAGTATCTTGTGAGTCCGCACGTGTAGATACCAACCACCCTGCCCATTTTTGCAACGAACCAGTCCGAATGCACTCCGGCTTCAAATAATTGAAACAACCCTTATAGGTACTATAAAAATGAGACTTAGATGTCGGGTCTTAAATAGGGTGGTGGTGTTCACGTTGTGATGTCCACGGTCCTGTAAACTATAACCACTTAACACCAGGTGACCGTGAGCTTGGTCAACGGTATAGCAATAAAAAAATATCATATAAAAACTAGTACATATCTCAGACAAGTAAACAGCATAATAAATCACTAATTACGAATGATTGTGTGAATGTGGACCAAGGTCTGTCGGTTTCTGACTCCATTGTAAATGAATTACTGTTGTACCTTATATAGTGCTGCTTTTATTGATTTAATACATCGGCTTTGTTCGGTCACGATTTCTTCGTAGGCATCATTTTCAGGGCGATACACTGTGATGACTGTGATAAATTTGTAAACTACGAAAGAAGCTCTCGCAACATTAGCTTTTTTAAGTAATGAGTTTTTTTTTATTGCTTAGATGGGTGGAAGAGCTCACAGCCCACCTGGTGTTAAGTGGTTACTGGAGCCCATAGACATCTACAACGCAAATGCGCCACCCACCTTGAGATATAAGCCCTAAGTATAGTTACAGCGGCTGCCCCACCTTTTAAACCGAAACGCATTACTGCTTCTCGGGAGAAATAGGCAGGACGGTGGTACCTACCCGTGCGGACTCACAAGAGATTCTACCACCAATATTAAATGCATTCGATTAGAATGGTTGCTTAAACGAGTGTGTGTACATATATTATGTCGCAGAATGGGCCGATATCTCTATTATTTCTTGACATAGTGGGCAGTCGTGCAAAGATATTGCGCAGCACGAAACGATAACAGTTCTGTGACGTCTTCACTCTTCCTAAGTCGGGCAACGAATGTGCTAAGTGCTTCGATTGAATCCGAGCGATGACACCTCGACTCTGCCGAAGCGCACCACCTGAAGAGAGCCGATGTTTGACGAGTAGTTGCATCCACTAGGTGGCACGCCTTTGCTTCGTTTGTCGTGTCCGGATGCGAGATATACTTAGTCTGGCCATAAATACTGTTACAAAGGAAAACAAAAAAAAATCTATGGCAAATAACATTTATTACTTTTACAGTGTGTTAGTTTAATACATAAATATAAAACAATTTAAAGTATAAAAACCTTATTCGAAGTGGTCTCCATTGGCTACAATACAGTCCTTTAAACGTTGAGGCCAGTTATCAATAGAAGCACGCACTCTTTCAATGGGAAAATTTTTCACTGCCAACCGTACGGATTGTTTGAGGGACTCCAAATTATCATGACGTTTAGAGCAAGCCATGCTCTCTAAAACTGACCACAAATCATAATCCAGCGGATTAAGATCGGAACTAGACGACGGCCAGTCTTCAGCTCTGATGAAGTCCGAAACGTTCGTTTCCAACCAAGACTGCGTAGACCGAACTTTATGACCTGGCGCCGAGTCTTGCTGGAAGGACCATTCTTGATTATTGAACATGGTGTTGTTAAGGGGCTTCACTACCTTCTCAAAAATGGTATCTTGATACACTTGTGCCAATGTTTTGATACATTTTTCACAAAAGTATGGCTCTGTCACTCTTTCATAGCTAATACCCCACCAAACCATCACTGAAGTCGGATAGTGCCCACGTTGCACTCTGTCGACTTATTGGGAAGCTTCCTTAGAGCTTTGAGCATAAATACGGTCATTTTGTTTGTTAAAATGTTGCTCAATTGTTTCTTTCAAACAATTTCTCATCCGTAAACAAAAATTTTCTATGACCTCCCTCTGCGTACCGCTTCAGTAGTTGTTTCGATTTTACCACCCTATTCTCTATTAAATTATCAGTTAAGAAATGACCAGTACGTCTCTTATAGGTTGCAAGTCCTAAGTCATCTTTTAAAATACGCGACATGGTTCTAGGTGCTATCTTCATCTCCCGAGATAAAATATTTTGCTTTCGGAAAGGATTTCTTCGAATTATTTCCCTTAATGCTTTGATCACCTTTTTCGTACGAACACTACGTGGACGGCTAGATCTTTTTCTGTCACAAACAGAGGAGGTCTCGTTGCACCTATTAATAGCCCGGTACACAAACATTTTACTAATACCAAGCATATGGAGAGTTTTAAAAATTGCATTTGGTTCCATACCTACTTTGTGTAATGCAATCACAGCGATTCGGTTCTCTTTATCACCCCACTCCATTTTAATATCGCAAAATATTATACAATGTATTGACGCCAAAATGAGAAAACCCAATGAGCAATCATATAAAAATGACAGATTCCAAATTCAAATGTAATATTTTGTTTATTTTTAATTGTAACAGTATTTATGGCCAGTCTAAATATATATATATATACTTGTATATATATATTTTGCCCGGATATGTTTTGTTTTGCCCGGAAGGAATCATGGCGCGCCTGTTGGCAAACAGTTACCAGAACCCATAGACCCAATATAACCCAAGTACCATTTTAGAATTCCATAGTGAACGTTAATGTTCCTACTGAAATATCCACGTTCTATTTCTGTACTGCATTATATTCTTTTGGCAGAGACAACTAAGAAAGTCCTCAATGACAATCACAAATGAAAACAACCTACACACGCTACTAATTAACTGTATTAATATAAACAGAACTGAACTTAAATATGTAACGTACCCCAGGTACGGTATCATCTTGAATATTAAAAGTTTATTTTGCGTGTTACTGTCAAAATATGTAATTCAGACCATTTCTATCACAATATACCTATTCGTATCTTTCAAAACAATATCTTCAGAGGTTTTTCCAGTAAGTACCAAATTAATACAAATCTGACGGACCAGTCCGGTTCGTCTGCGTATCTAATTGTGAAATAACAATAAGTAAATAATAAAATCATGTTAAATTATATAACACGACTTTGAATACCTACTAATTGTAAGTTTGAATCTCAGGGATTTCTGAAATCAATTCACAAAATCAACTCACAGAAACAATGTTACCCCCCCTGGCTGAGCATTTGTTCGCCCACCTGTCCTACTGAATCTGGAAAGCCCTTCAAAAAATATATAGAATACAATTTTTATCGTATCTTCATCGACAAAATCTCAAACAATAATAACATAATCTGCAATAATAGTTAATGGAGCATACGAACTGCATTGTAGATTCCAATGTCTCGTAAACTTGGAAATTCAAATCCTCGTTGCGAAAGGCAAACTTAACCGATTGTTGCCATTGAACCTAGCTGATAAACCATAATAAAGGTCGCTGTGCTGTTTCATTTGAAAATTCAAAATAATTACGCAAGTCTTAGACAGTCTTAGTGCTCCTTAGTTTCGTGTTTCGTGCCGGCAGCCGTGTCGTGTGGACGTGTGAATAGCGTTCTATTATCTTTATCGTTTCCTCGTATTCAATAAATATAAAAAGGTAAATATTATTTTGCATTGAGTATTCGTTATTATTCATCGTTCGTTTAACAAATTGATTTGAGTGATTGATTTTTAAATCCAAGACTTATGTTTGTTTCACAGTCAATAAACATAGTACACGTACTATATTTAGTATCATTGTTTCAATGAGATAACTAATAGGAAATAATGGTTACCATTTGTCGAAGTCCATTTTATTTTAGAAGATTTGTTCAGTGCCTGTGTATTACCTTGATTCGTATTATGGCGACATTCTTTGTAATTTTTCTCGAACTGTTGCAACTGTTATTCGTTTACTTGTATTCTAATTGTGCTACGTGTATTTAATTCGTTTTATTTGAAATCAATGAAAGTAGTAGTGGTTTCAAGTACTTTGCTAATATTGGTGAAAAATATTAAGTAAATGCTCAATAGAGTTCCGGCATAGAATTACGAAAAAGAAACGGGTCGCCATTACAAATTGTTCTTTATACGATATCTCTGTTATGCGGCTATACAAACTGATAAAACAATCGAAAATTGGTATTTGTTTCCTCGTGTGGCATTCGAGTCCGAAGTCTAATAAACACGGATTTTTATCTTCATTCAATAATTAAAGTCTCGAGCTGATCTGCGAACTTACAAAATTCAATGAAAACCCGTTGGTCTTTTGACACTCAAATACCGAAATGGTTTGAAGAAAATTTGAAGGATTATTTAAAAAGTCACCTAATTTTCTCGAAGAAGGCTTTCAAGCGCAGCTCGGTAATATTAATCCGTAATTAGCATAACGCTATTTATTTACATAGGGTTCAACGTCCGACATTGGTACTCGTGTCGAAATCGCAGCGAGTTTACAAACTCGAAACCACTTTAAGAGACCTCTCTTTCCTTCCTCTTAAGATTGAAAAAGACCGCGTTCGTTGGATTTGCCAACTGGTTTGTTCTTTAGGCATCGTAACTGTTAGAAGTGCAATGTTCAAGATCAATGTAATTTCGAAATGGATTGCTTAAGTTTCGCTATCAGTTTGTAAATAAATAACGCCATGTATTGGAAATATTCTTATTCAAAAAACAGATTATATATCGCCTATATCGTTTTAATTTTGTTATTTGCGCCATTTTAAACACTACAGTTTTCGTGGTCACGGACGACGGAGATAAAACTGCAAAAGTATTTATTATTATGTTAACGACTTGTGAAAATCGAATTAAATACTATTGTGTATATTTTTTATACAATAAAATCTAATACTATAGATGTAGTATAAAAAAGAATGCGAGTATTGCATACACGTATAATATAGTAATACTTGTTATTAGTAGTATAATAATCTCACCACACCCTTTGCAAATGTTTGTATTGTAGAAATCTATCTACCCACAATTGTAATATCGACTTACAATCTCTGAAACGAACAAAACCAACAAGATCCATAGGCTAGTGCGCAAGTTAACATTATTATTATTATTTTTATTGCGTAGACGGGTGGACGAGCTCACAGCCCACCTGGTGTTAAGTGGTTACTGGAGCCACAACGTAACTACGCCACCCACCCTGAGATATAATTATGTTCTAAGGTCTCAGTATAGTTACAACGGCTGCCCCACCCTTCAAACCGAAACGCGTTACTGCTTCACGGCAGAAATAGGCAGGGCGGTGGTACCCACCCGCGCGGACTCCCAAGAGGTCCTACCACCCGTAATATAACATTACCAAAATTATGGTATGTTAAGTGTTTTGTTAGTATTTGTTGAAAATCATTTACCAAGAGGCCTTTGCACATTCCACAGAACTACTAGAACATTCGTAAATTCGCCTGTCAATCGCCATTACATACCTTCTTTCATTAAACGGCAAAGTTCTCAATAAACAAAAACATTAAGATATAATCAAGGTAGTCACATTTTCGTGAATAATCTTCTAGATTTAACATTCTTTGTGCGTATTAATTATTTTTATCATTTAATTACTCTCGACTGTCCTTATTGTAGTGCAATGTGCGATAATAGTACACATCTTGTTTAGATATGGAGAATATTCACTTATAAGTAATACTTTTAAGTTGTTTATGGATTAAATTATAATAGGACAGTAAATTGTGAAGCTTGGCCTGCTTAGATCGGATATAAGTGGGGTTTGGGAAAATTATTCTCGTGGCTTACAATGAGAATCTTTAGGCCAACTTAATCTAGATACATCTAAGAGCACAATAATGATGATTGACACTGAAATATATACTCTTCCGCAACTTACAAGATTGCTAGGTTCGAAATTCGAAGACAAGTTAATCTACTAGCAGTGTGACAACATGCGAGTAGTAAATGGAAAATGATTTGCTACAGGAATATTGTTCTAGCGCTTTTTAAAACTATTTCTGAACATTAAAAACGTGTCACACATTTTTATCAATCTAGTTAAATTATATACTTATAACATTTTGGAATAGAACAAATAAATTATTGTCCGAAGCCTTCCATAATTGAATACTCAGATTGAACGACATTTATACGATAGTCACTAATCAGAGAATGAAACCTACACAATGCCTTAGACAAATCACAATAGAGATATAGGCATAAAACAGATCGTTGTATTAAAATTTATTGCTTTTATCCCTTAAATTTTTTAAGACAAGTCACCTGCTTTACGTTTAACTTGCTATATCACTAATTGGTGGAGATAAAGTGAGATATAGCCGATATGTCGAGTCTTTCTTAGGGCAACAGCTTAATTTTGCATATTGCTGTTCGAAACAGGACTCAGAAACGAACTCATGAGTTTCCCTTACCACGCGTAACTTTTTAATAACATAATTTGGTTGCTTTAAAATACGCCCTTGAAAAATCCATACTAAAAGACATGTTATAGAATTACAGAAACACCGTCAAGGGAAGTTTTTTTAATTATTTTTTTATTGCCCTTGTAGGCAGACGAGCATACGGCCCATCTGATGGTGTATGGTTACCGTCGCCCATGGACTTCAGCAACGTCAGGGGCAGAGCCAAGCCGCTGCCTACCGCTAAAAAGTTCAAAATTCCCTTGTAAACATGCATTGTACATAAACATATGCCCACTGAGTTTCTCGCAGAATTTTTTCAATGGGTCGCGATTCCGATGCGGTGGTAGATTCTGTGAAGAACTGCTCTTTCTAGGGCTAGTCTTAGCAAATTCTCTCAGGTTGAGCCTGTGAGCTCACCTATCCATCCGCGCGTAACTGGAATAGTCCCTTAGGCTACATATGAAATAGGTAGGGGTAAAAAGATACATAATTATATTGGTACACACCGAAATAAATGGACTCTTAAAAGCGCTGAAGAGCACGGAAATCTAGATGACGTCATCTTCGGTGGTATCACGAAAATTACTTGAATGTTTACGTATATGACACTCATTTTGGTTATACCCACGGCATCTGCCTACTAATGTAAACAGTACTATTCCCAGATCTTGTTACTGGCGGTAGGACCTCTTGTGAGTCCGCGCGGGTAGGTACCACCGCCCTGCCTATTTCTGCCGTGAAGCAGTAATGCGTTTCGGTTTGAAGGGTGGGGTAGCCGTTGTAACTATACTGAGATCTTAGAACTTATATCTCAAGGTGGGTGGCGCATTTACGTTGTAGATGTCCATGGGCTCCAGTAACCACTTAACTAACATCAGGTGGGCTGTGAGCTCGTCCACCCATCTAAGCAATAAAAAAAAAAAAGATCTGTCTAACTCGTTTTATTGTGTGTTTACGACTTATCTCAAACGCTTGTCTTTTTTTTAATGTGGTAGATTTATTGATAGCCTTTCATAAGACTTTAGACAGCTTGGAATTAGAAACACTGACTGAAAGATAATAGTCCACCTTTTATAGTCTATGTAAGGTATAATTTACTTCCTTTTGTCACTTATATAAAAGTACTCATAATCTTTTGGATATAAATTCAGAATTAGAATGAAGTAATGAAAGTAGCATAGTAAAATCTTATAAGATACACACGAGTAAAAATATCTTATACGAACTCCCGTATGGAGTATCTTTTTATTAAATTTAAGTGGGCAATTGCGGCCAGCGTATGCAGTGTTCTTGGTTGCAAATAATTTTAAATTGGTGTCGCTCACACTGTTGCAATGCTGGATCTTAATATAGAATGTTTTATAGAGCATAATGTATGAATGGTCTAAATTTATATCGCAAATAGTATAGTCCAATTAATAATGATGATGATGATAGTGATATCTCATATCGAGTTGCATATTGGTTTGGCATAAATCTTACGACCTGTCTGTCTAACGTCTGCCGGAGAATAGTATCGTTGGCATAAGAAGACAGTAGACGAAGTTGCGATAGGCAGCGGCTTGGCTCTGCCCCTGGCATTGCTGAAGTCCATGGGCGACGGTAACCACTCACCATCAGGTGGGCCGTATGCTCGTCTGCCTACAAGGGCAATAAAAAAAAATAGTTTCTTAGTAACCTTTTAACGCCACCCACGGGAAGATATCTTTTTATTACCGGAAGATACCCGGGTACCACACAGCTCCAATATCGATTCTAAGTTTCTTATTATTTGTAATGCAAAAAATTATGATAAAGACTACAATTTTGCAGTATTATTGGGTAATTTAGAGAAAAGAAACAAATGAATAAAATTACATCATCAAAAATGCTTTGCGGGACAAGAATAGTTATTTTTTCATCTCGCGAAATTTCAGTATTTTATGTTTTTTGTTTAAATTCAAATAAATATGTAACAAATTTCACAGAATTGTTCCATTGTCTTAAACAATTCGGCAAATATATGATTTATCTAACGGAATTCATTTTTACTTACGGAATAAATGTTAGTCTTCAAATTGACATAAAAATTATTATTAACCTCTCGATTTTAGTTATTAATTTTTTTTATTGTGTTCATTTTGTTCGTTTTGTTGGTCGATCCAAATATTATTAAATTGATATAATATATCATCCAATAATAACATTTGACTTTAAAAAAAAAACAGTCTAACAAAACTTTTCAATTAGAATTTGGTGGCATTGTAACCGTATACCTAAGTATCACCAGCCTGTGTTTTTTGCTGCGAAGCAGGCATGCGTTCCGGCTCGACCTGTTGGGACGGCCGTTATCCAATTAAAACATAGACCTCACGTCTCAAGGTGGGTGGCGGCATTCACTTCGCGACTTCTGCTGGCTCCGTTAACCTCTGAACACAATGTGGGCCACAAGTTCGTTTTACCCATCAAATCAATAATTTAAAATGTGTATGAGGTCCGGTTCATCAGTGTGCTTAGTGCGAGTTTTTTAACGTTCTCGATAGCGTAAAAGTTAGCCCAATTTTGTATGCAGTTGGAACAGCGCCCCTAGTGGCAAACGTAGGCAAACGATCACAGTCCATACAAATATGAACTAACTTTTACGCTATCGAGAACGTTAAAAAACTAGCACTAAGCACACAGAACGATAATGCCGCTACCTGCCTAGAGATAAGAGGAAATATTTGTTAGTCGAAACAAAACGTGCTCGGCTGTTACAAATTAAGTATAAAAACAAAATGATTTCAACAAAATTTAGACAAAAAGGTTACCTTGGGAAGTGCACGGCTGTAATGCCCAAATTTGTTACACTATACATGAAAATAATTGTACAAAAAATATCGGCAGTGGAGTCGGATTTATATTTTTTGTAAATCTCTTCAATATCGATTTTATTCGTTTTTGTTCTCTTCACGAAATCTAGAACTTCAGAAAATAAGTTTTAGAAGAAATTAATTCGATTTCGATTAAGAAATTAATAATTCGAGCGATATTTCACATTTCGTCTGGACAAGTTATATGGGTTTAAAAGTCTATCAAATCCATAAGCTCAAATAAATGAAGCTTATTAGTCATTATTGACCTGACAACGTTTTATAATTCGATGGAACCGGCTGCACGCACGAAAAAACATGACTCATTGAGGCGTTCCATTTAAGGCTTGAAGTGCAAGCGAGAGCGCGCAACGAGCGACAAAGAGGCACAATCGGCCTCCGCGTTCGGCATCTGTCTCTCTCCTGCTTGAGTGAGCGATGTATTCACGTGGACAGCTGCTATACAATAATACATTTACATGTTTTCGTCAAGTATGAAGTTCAGTGAAAAGTGAATGTGGTGTTAATTGTCCATACAAAATATATATCAAACAAATAAAATTAAAATTTTCTTTTGAAAAATGAAACCATTCCATCAGTATTTTCTTATGACGTTGTCACGTTCAACTATCGTCAGTAAGCCGACTTTACAGGCAACCGTTTTTTATTTTTATTTTTTAAATGATTTGTAAGACAAAATCAGAAAGTGCCATCTGAGAACAAAACATCCCAAGTCTCGGTGTCAAGAAATATATACTGCGTAACGAATAGAAATATAACAAGTTAAGATCAAAATACTAGTAACAAATGGGTTTTACGGAAGCGCTTGTTAAAGTTAAGTAAATAGTCGAAAACGAAAATGGCCACGAAATTCAATAGTGTCACTGATTTCCTAATTTAAAATAGTTGAGTTACCTAATTGTGTATTCGGCAACAGAGCGGTACAGAAAAGGACAGATTGTGTATATAATCATAATCTCATTGAATGTGGAACTATAATTTAAACCAAATTTCAATTCGTATTTTTATAACATAACTAGCGACCCGCCCTCGCTTCGCTTCGGAAACTGTAATTTATTATTGATTTCTCCACTAATGGATGTTATTATACATATAAACTATCCTCTTCAAACACTTTATCTATAAAAAAAACCGCATTAAAATCCGTTGCGTAGTTTTAAAGATTTAAGCATACATAGGGACAGAGAAAGCGACTTTGTTTTATACTATGTAGTGAAGGACAAATATACCAACAAACAAAATCTACTTTAATTAGAAAGGTTATTAAATTATGCTGAGTAATATAAATAAATATAAAATATAAATAATATACATGCTGAGTAACCTGTAGGTACTGTGAGCACGACCTTTATTTATTTCGGAATAAACAACATTAGGCTTCATTAACATCTCTGTAAGGAATTTTCTGTAAAGATATGCCTTTTAAAAATTAGCAGCTTGGACTTTTTGGTTATGATTAGACGGTTTCTCGAATAATTTCTATTTTACATCATTGATTCTAAATCATTCGTCGATAGAAGTATCTTGGACATTAATCGGTGCAATTTGTTTTAATAAACAATAATAAACGCGATTTTCACCTCAAGATTGAAGTAATTTTCCCTGAAGGTTTTTATGCTAGGACGAACTCTTTAGCACCTTTCACCTAGAGTAAACTAGATGACATTTGACAAAACAATTTGTCATGAGTGAATCTTGGGCCGCAGAATTAAGTGGATAACAGAGAAAATTAAACACAAAAGCTCACATCGTTCGATGTTCAGGACACCATTTTCAATCGTAAATCTGCCTTACGTCACGTGTGTCTATAAATGAATGTTCTGTATAAACAAGTACTTATTGCCCTGATAATTTTCATGTTACAAAAGGTAATATTCATGTAATCCATCCAATAATCTTAAAATTATTTAATAGTAGTCAATAATGTGGGCACAATGTTTAATGACACTTGGAGGTTAAAAGCAAGTTTCTCGCAATGTCATTTAGGTCACTCAGTCAGCAGAAGGCGTAATATTATACATACTTGTGATATGCTGTTTTTATGATGTAAATGTTTTGCACGAAACGAAAAGTGAACGTTTGTTTTAAGTGCACTTTAGTGCTTGCATTGAATTTGCTAAAAGGAAATTTGAAAGTAAATAAACAAAACGATTTGAAGGAAAAAACTCATCGGTTTTCATAGAGATAACTTGAAACGTTGCGATAAGGAACGCATTATTTTTGTACTATAATATCACTTCAAAGAATTTCCTAATTGGAAATTTTTTAATGACAAAGTGATTAAACTTAGCTCAAATTAAGGAAAATGATGAAATGATAATAATTATTAATGATTACAATTACAATTTTTCCACATTTTTGGGGTAGCCGACATTGCGATCTAATCTAATTATTATTTCTGAAGTTCGTGAACATTCTGAATTTGCAATGCCGCATAGGATCACATTACGGTAATAAATAGAACTAAAATTATATAGGTATTTAAAAATATCGACATATTTTTATTTGCAGAAGTGTGCCTCAGCGCTCACAAAAATACATGTCCGTGAACCACACAAGCTTTTGAAATCATTTTTCATATAAAAAAATACAAGGCTTAGATGTTCAAGTATTGATTCAATAGTTACCATTTATAAACTAGCTTTCTGCTCGTAGTTTCGCTCGCTTGGACTATACTCGTAGATTTCGTGGGAGAAGATCCCTGCGTAGCGCTGGTCTTCTCTGGTTGAAAGGTAGCCTGTAGTATTTCTCGGGGCTCAAAATAATTTTCATACCGACTTTCCTTAACTTAAAATCTTGTCAACACTCGTAGTTACTGTGGTGATAACTTACGATGCCTCTGTCCTACATAGTTCTGTCGTGAAGCAAACATGCGTGCCAATTGGAACGATCGAACGTTTTTAAGGTGGTAGTAGCATTTACCTTATAGCCTTTAGTTCATGAAGCTCAGGTATCATTCGTACGTCTATAGACATCTATAGATGTCTGGGGACCAAAGGGCCTGAAGTAATAAATTATTATAATACATGTTATGTAATACTTTCTTTCCGTTTGTTACAGATTTAGAGCCGAGACGCCGAAGTACGACACAAAAAAACGAAACATAAAAAAAATATCGAAAGAATATAATATATCTACGTCTAGTCAAACCATTCACAATATAATTGAAACCTTGTAAACGAAAAAAAAAAAAAAAAAAAAAAACGTAACGAATCACTAAAATGAAATAAACTGTGTTATTAGGATATTAAATAGAATTATTAAGTTTGTACTTATTTAGTTTATCAATTAATAAGTTCACTAGTATAAATAAAAATGCAAATACTAAAGGCAAGATTCGCGTTACGCGCCACAGCGTCGCAATTCCAGGCATGGAGCTCGGCCAAAACTCGGACAGCTGCTACGGTGAGTGAAATGAATCATTTTTAAAATCATTAACGACCGTCTGGTGTAGTGGTAAGTGACATGGTCACTACACAAGGGGGTCGCGGGTTCGAATCCCGCCAAGGCAGGATATTTGTATGATAAATATAAATGTCTTTTCCAGGGTTATGGATGTATATTAAATATTTGTATGTGTATAATAAAAATCTTACATTTATTTCCGTTATCTGGTACCTGTAACACAAGTTCTTTACGAACTTAACACGGGACCAGTTAACGTGGCGTGATTGTTAGTAAATTTATTATTAACAATTTTTTTCTCTTGGGTTTTCGCTGGTCGTCAACATAATTAAAACTTTTACGGTTAATTGTCATTATATTATTTCTGACGTTTGAAATACTGTACAATTTACGTGGTCACGGACGACTAAGGTGTTTTTCGTCGACATTTGAGTACTGTGCTTACTACCGTCGTCTATCTTTCTATGTAAACTATTTCTAGACTTAGACTTCTATTCGCACTGAAATACGTACTTGTAAGCTTGAGATCTACCAGTAAGTTTACCGGTAGGCAGCGGCTTGGCTCTGCCCCTGGCATTGCTGAAGTCCATGAGCGACGGTAACCACTCACCATCAGGTGGGCCGTATGCTCGTACGCGTACAAGGGCAATAAAAAAAATGTTTGTTTGGAAAAATGTAATGACACTTAAAAAATCGAGATTAAACAGTAAAGGTACTTAAAATTGTGTCTTTAACATGTCACTAAATATTAGCCAGGCGAACCCATTGCCCATTTGCTGCGAATCGTTTGCCGGGGTTCGTGATTCCGAAGTATTGATAGAAAACCAACTAGAAAACCACTACACACCAAAATCATTCTTGATTATATTTTACGTCAAAACATATCAACGATATCAACTCAATTTCATTTTTTAATATTTTTTATTGCTTAGATTGGTAGACGATCTCATAGCCCACCTGGTGTTAAGTGGTTACAGCAGCCCATAGACATCTACAACGTAAATGCGCCACACATCTCCAGATATAAGTTCCAAGGTATCTAAGTCTAAGTAGTTAGTTACATTTTTTTGTTTTTTTTTTCGAAAATCCACCCGAATCAATCTCGTCACAAGCTTAACTCGTTGTCAATTAACAAAAACAAATGTCTGTCCTCATTATATTATATGGCGTCAGCGGCAATAGGCAAGAGAGAGATAACGAGATTTATCCATGACACGCGTACATTAAACAACGTAATTAGTAGTACGTCATTTTAAAAGCTCATTTTTTTTACAGTGTTCACAAAATACTTTCTTAATTCTTTTTTTTTTTTAAATAAAGATTGTTTGTCAAACGTACGAAATATTTCTATTAGCAAGTTGTGACGGTGGTTGTAAAATATATTGTAACTAAAGTGGCTCTCAAAGGGTTAAGACTGTCTTGCCTCTGAGACTACTCAAAGATGACGTCATTGACGTTGTCATCATCACCATCATCATCATCAGCCTATAGCAGTCCACTGCTGGACATAGACTTCTCCAATTGCACGTCCTCTGGTTCTCACGTCCAGCTTTTGCCAGCTACCCTGCATAGATCGTCAATTTACGGAGTCTGAGGCCGTCCTACACTACGTTTGCCAATTGACGCCGTGATGTCTCTGAATTCCGGTGACCCCATTAAAATCAAATGTCCTCGTCAATCCATCCAGTGCAAAGGTATAAAAAAAATACGACTGTTACGAAGATAGATTGTAGGTTAGTTACGTTTAGAAAAATGTTCAAGGGCATCCTCCACGTTAGTAATAGGTAGGTTAATGTAATTGTTTAATGTATTATATTGTGAATTTAGAATATAATACATTATTGAATTAGTTTTTATTTAGTGAATTAGTTTTCGTTATCGTGTTGTTTTGTCGTAATTGTAAGGAACGTTGTTGTACAAATTCAGCACTACCTATGTCTTGTTTTGTCGTGCGCACATAACTTATGTTGCAAGCCAGATTTTATTTCTTTTTACTTGTGTTTTTTATGTATTTTTTAGCTTGTGATGTGTATTGTGAGCCTAATAAATAAATTGAAAAAAAAAACGAAGTTCAATAACCAGATAGACCGTATCGGCTGACACACATCAAGGCTCCTTAACGTTTATCGATCGTAACATTAATAAGCTGAACGAGATTAGGCATTATCAAGTTTGTTATGAATTATAACGGAATTTGTTTACAATAAAATAATATAATCCATCATATTTATGTGGAAATGAGTTTTAAAGCCGCGATAAGGATCACTACACATCACACAAAAAGAGTCGTATACGAGCAAGCGAGTATATAATTTACTGGTGGTAGGACGCAGAGTCCGCACGGGTAGATACCACCGTTCTGCCTATTTCTGCCGTGACGCGTTCCGGTTTGAAGGCTGGTACAGACCTTGTACTGTAAAACTGTGACTTAGAACTTATGTGCCAAGGTGGGTGGCGGGATTTACATTGTTGACGTCCATAGACTCCGGTAATAACTTAATAACGGTATTAAAAGTTATCAAAACAAATAGTGATGGTTTTTTTATTTTTTTTTATTTTTTTATTTATTGCTTAGATGGGTAGACGAGCTCACAGCCCACCTGGTGTTAAGTGGTTACTGGAGCCCATAGACATTTACAACGTAAATGCGCCACCCACCTTGAGATATAAGTTCTAAGATCTCAGTATAGTTACAACGGCTGCCCTACCCTTCAAACCGAAACGCATTACTGCTTCACGGCAGAAATAGGCAGGGCGGTGGTACCTACCCGTGCGGACTCATAAGAGGTCCTACCACCAGTAATTACGCAAATTATAATTTTTTGCGGGTTTGATTTCTATTACACGATGTTATTCCTTCACCGTGGAAGTCAATCGTGAACATTTGTGGAGTACGTATTTCATTAGAAAAATTGATACCCGCCTGCGGGATTCGAATACCGGTGCATTCGTATCTAACGATGTCTTATCCTTTAGGCCACGACGACTTCTCGGCCTTTTGGCTAAGATCAAAGTATCAAAGTGTGGATTTTCTAAAATTAGGCTATCTAACATGCATACTTGTTATCTGTATCGCCAAAGCCAATGCCACGTAAACCGCTATAACATTATATAATAGTAATAAAAGCACGTAATTGCATTAAATTTATTTGTTTATTGCGATCGTTCAATGGCGTATTTGAAAAATTTTTTTTGTTGTTGAATAACTCTGTCGAAAACCGTACAAGGTGTAAGCAGACCGCGGCTCCAAACAATAGTAGGTTCCGATTACTAATTTAATTATTTACTTTATTAAAATAATTAAAATAATTAAAGAAAAAAAATATTAAAATAATTCCGATACACCCTGTATAAATGTAGTTTATTACGGCGTTCTTTAAGTACATAACATATTCCTTCACGTTGTGTTTTAAATGTTTTTTGTTGATAAATTACTAATTAACTTTATTACGACAGTTGTAAGGAAAAATAACAGGTGGACAGTGAATTTATCTGCATATCTTTACTGATAATATAAATTGTTTTCTTTCAATAATTTTATTTGAATATTGTGGCGGGTAGCCATCATACAACGCAAGATAATTGACAGATGCCTGAATCTCGCTTACGAAATTTCAAGATAAAGCGCATATATACAAGTTCCGAACAACAACATTCGGACCGTCGGTCTACCGAGCAATATCATCCGCTCGGTGGAAGATCTTCCCTTTGTCGTATATATCCCTACAAACTGGTGACCCCGACGTGATGTGAACACGCAACCTCCTGATTCATCATCAGCGCATCAAGAACTTCGGCTACCACAATCCCCGCATTCTCGCAGATAAAAGCACGTCATTGACAGTCGTCCCACAGCAAGCCAGCATCGCAGCCTCAATAGGACCATCGCAGCCGACTCACCGCGCTTCCTGGTCCTACGGCACGCAACTTCACTGCCTCATCACTTCTTCGATCTTCTGATTTACACCTAAACAAATTTATCCTACGAAACATTGACAAGAAATAGTTTACGTTTATTCTACACTTGCGGACAAAGTCACGTCCACGTGGTACTAATTGGTTCCGACATCTCGACTTGAATGACCCCAAGATGAAGCAAGAAATCGTAGTCTGAATTATAATTTAAAACGTTCATCGCTATGACGGACACTGTGTCCACGACATACTTTTCCTTAGGGCCGCACTAATTAGTCAAGAATCGTCCAAAAATAGTTCAGTTGTTTTTTTTTGCAAATATTGTCAGGAAATAAGTCAAAAATAATGAGCGATTTACGGAAACAGTGATAACTGATTATTTTCCGGGGGATGTCAAATGGCAGACACGCCCCGCCCCGACCTAGTGGTGTCCGTTGTGACCCACTGGGCTAAACATGGTTGTTACTCTGTCGTTCAACGTGTCAAAAAGACCCGCCCTCCCTTTAGCTGACAATTATAATCACTTCATTCTCAGTTAAATGGCTAGGGTTATCACTGTTTGCTTTTACATTCTAATTTTTTTTTATATTTCTTAAATTCTAGGACTCGAAGATAGTGGAATACAAACCAATCAGAAGCGTTCTTGTTGCGAATCGCGGCGAAATCGCCATACGTGTGTTCCGAGCTTGCACGGAACTAGGCATCCGTTCTGTGGCTATTTACAGCGAACAAGACAAACTGCAAATGCACAGGTATGGAGAGGACACAGAAACGTTAAAACAACATTATTTGTGAGAAAAGAGATGTGATTGACGTCTGTAATTTAAGAGGCTGCAACAACACCGCGTACTGGTGGTAGGACCTCTTGTGAGTCCGCGCGGATAGGTACCACCACCCTGCCTATTTCTGCCATAAAGCAGTAATGCGTTTCGGTTTGAAGGGCGGGGCAGCCGTTGTAACTATACTTGAGACCTTAGAACTTATATCTCAAGGTGGGTGGCGCATTTACGTCATAAATGTCTATGGGCTCCAATAACCACTTAACACCAGGTGGGCTATGAGCTCGTCCAAACATCTAAGCAATAAAAAAAATAAAAAAATGACTTGTGTAATTCTTATCGGTGTAAGCGGACAGTAATGCTCTTGGTCTGTCGCTAGGTGCTTACGAGGCACATAGATATCATAAAGTGAAAGATGACATTTGACTTTGAGATTTGAGATCGGAATCTTTTTTTTATTTTGCGTACTATGTCTGCTCCAGCCATTGAGAAGTCTTGCGTCGCGATCTCTAAATAATGATAAACATATGTACAGTTTTATATACCTCCCTCCACCGATAACTTACACGCAAACACAGTGGATTGTTTTTTGAAATTGATGGATTTGACACTTCCTATTTAATTTTGACTTACTCGCTTTAATGATTTATTAATTGACTTTTTTAGACAAAAAGCCGACGAATCGTATATAGTCGGAAAAGGTCTGCCACCAGTCGAGGCCTACCTCAGCATCCCGGAGATCATCAGGGTTGCGAAGGAGAACGACGTTGACGCCGTACATCCCGGCTACGGTCTTTTATCTGAAAGGTATGTCCATAAAAAATACACGAGTAAACCGCGATAAATTAATTAGAAGAATATATGCGCAGAGTTGTGGGCATTGGATGGAGAGGAGAGGCCCAGGATCGGGTCCAACAGTGGACTAAATATTTAGCTGAAGCTGTTAAATAATATCTTTTAATTCGCGTCCTTACGAATCCATCAGATCCAATAAGCTTTGCATTAGATACCTTCAGCTCTAACACTAGGAGCAGGCTGAGGAACTCCGGTAACCGTACTCGTCGAACACGTCAAAGAGGTCGACGTGCAACCGAACCCATGCATCAGCTCGCTGAGTTTCTCGCCGGATCTTTCCAGCGGGTCGCGATTGCGATCCGGTAGTAGATGCATTCGCTAATCAGCTGCTGTTGAGTTATTAGGTCTCCTTCGGAGGCGTTCGGGCAGCTGTTAGAAAATCCCACCCCTTCTGGCTGAGCCTTTGCTCGCCCACCTGTCCTGGTAAAACTGGAAAGGCCACCGGGCCCCAGTAATCCTACAATCCTAAAAAAAAAAAATATTTTAATAATAAACCATTGATAAATATAGACTTAGTATAAACAGCTGCATCCAAACCCTGCAGGGCCGATTTCGCCCAGGCCATCATTAATGCCGGTCTGCGGTTCATCGGGCCCTCGCCGAAGGTCGTGCAGCAGATGGGAGACAAAGTAGCCGCCAGAAAAGCTGCCATCGAAGCAAGTAAGTTTTCTTGTTTACAATTTACAATGTGAATGTTTTGTTATTTATCTTCTCCAGGTTCGAATGTTACTGATACAACAAATTAACATCTGTGATGGAAAATGAAGTATCCTTGCACCGTTTGGACGTCACGAAAGGAAGAGTTAGGCTTACATCTAGCGCCAAATGACTAAATGTTAGCGCCAATAAAACCAATGAATTATTTATAGTTTGTGTACCCTCTTATAGTGCGAAAGAAGCGAACCAACTTTACATAACGCAGCATTGGTAGATTTATGTTGATAATTGACTCCAGCTAGATTTTCAACTCTTTGCAGACACCTCAAATAATTATATTATATAAGAATTTAAAATATAATAAAGACAAGGTAATAAAAAATATAAATATCAAGAAAGGTGAATAATGAGGAAAATATCATAATGAAAATGATTCGATTTCTACATATTATCTCTATGTGTTGTACAATGATGTAAACTCATTCGCGAAGCAGCTGCCCTCGAGTTGTTAAGTCTCCTGAGGAGACGCTCAGGCAGCTAGTTAGCAAATACCATGTCTTCTGGCTGTGCCCGTGCTCGCCCACCTATCCTGGTGAAACCGGAAAGTCCTTCGGGAAACTAGTAATTTTCCATTAAAAAAAACAATGACGTCAATTTTCATGAATTATACCGCAAATTTTAAACCAACTAGTGCTCTATAAATAGTCGTCATCAAAAACTCAAATTTCTCTGAAACCTTAAGACTTCAATAACCAATTTCAAATATTCATTAAACGAATCATCTCTAAAAAATTAGCTTTAATAGGCACTAACTACATTATTGACACATCCAGTTATTATGAGATCATGGGTCATTCGAAAACTATTTTTTTATTACATAATTGACTTCAAGATTAAATTCTTTTGACATTTGTATTATTATTTTTTTGTAACAATCTATCTATCTATATATAAATATAAAAATGAATTGCTGTTCGTTAGTCTCGCTAAAACTCGAGAACGGCTGGACCGATTTGGTTAATTTTGATCTTGAATTATTTGTGGAAGTCCAGAGAAGGCTTAAAATGTAGATAAATATGAAAAGGCTCGGAATTAAATAAAAATAACAATTTTGTTTTTCCTTTGATATGTCCGCCGTGGGACGGATTCCTTTTGTTTGTTTTAAGTTTATTTTGTACAAAAGTTCAGGTCTTTTATTTATCGATTGAGGCACTACGAAGTCTGCCGCGTCAGCTAGTATTGTAATAATTTCGTTCATTACAGAGGTGCCGATTGTTCCCGGAACCGATGGTCCGGTCACAACGAAAGAGGAGGCTGTGGAGTTCTGCAAAAGTCACGGTCTTCCGGTTATCTTAAAGGTGCCTATTTCTTATTTATTTTTCATTTGAGTTAACATATATTTCATTGGGCTAATCATATATATAGGGCATGCGTATCATCAACGACACCGGAAAAGTTTCAACATATCCAAGTATTTAGGTACCCAGCTAGCCTTGATTGTGCTTAGTGCGAATTTTTTAACTTTCTCGATAGCGTAAAAGTTAACTAAAATTTGTCTGGAGTTGAAACGTTTGCCTACGTTTGCCGTTAGGGGCGCTGTTTTGTTTTGAGTCTTAAATCTAATTATACCATAAATTTTCGGACTCGTTGCTAGAATTGATATCGCTCTAAAGTCTAAAGCAATGTTAAATTTTAAACACATTGTTTTCATAATTTACAATTTATTGACTTTGTTTCAATCATGAGTTATAGTAATTGTATTACTGGTGGTAGGACCTCTTATGAGTCCGCGCGGGTAGGTACCACCGCCCTGCCTATTTCTGCCGTGAAGCAGTAATGCGTTTCGGTTTGAAGGGTAGGGCAGCCGTTGTAACTATACTGAGATCTTAGAACTTATATCTCAAAAGGTGGGTGGCGCATTTACGTTGTAAATGTCTATGGGATCTAGTAACCACTTAACACCAGGTGGGCTGTGAGCTCGTCCACCCATCTAAGCAATAAAAAAAAAAGTGTGTTAATTACAAATTGTATTCAGGCTGCGTACGGAGGCGGCGGTCGTGGTATGAGGGTGGTCCGTAAGATGGAAGAAGTGCCTTCGGCTTTCGAACGAGCTTCTTCAGAAGCTCTCGGCGCTTTCGGCAACGGTTCCATGTTTATCGAACGATTCATCGAACGACCCCGGCACATCGAAGTGCAGTTGTTGGGTGAGTTTTTTAAACTCTGTTTATGTGTATGAATTTAATAAAAAAACAGTTCAATTTAGGAGACAAATATACAGCAAACAAAGTGAATGAAATTATTGTTAAAAAATGGTGCGCATGCAACTTGGTGCATGTGAAAGAAGCGAAACTTCTTTTGCGGTCTGTAGTTTTGTTTTCTTCATTTCTCATCCTTAAACCAAATATCTCTTGTAATAAGCTGTGTATAAGAGAAACAACCTAGTTCGTATTCACCTAGTTCGTATTCACCGCGGTCTAGTGGTTCACGAGACGCCCTATTTTCTCGCTCTCGCTCATCCTAAGTTGTATATTTTCTTTCTAGCCGTAACGAATCTGTCGTGAATTAAATTTTAATTTCAACGTGCCTAAAGAAGTTTCACTTCGAAAATGCAAAATTCTGAAAACATGAAATCGTGTTTGTTAACAGGCGACAAAGCCGGCAACGTTGTGCATTTATACGAACGGGATTGTTCAGTACAGAGGAGACATCAGAAAGTCGTCGAAATTGCTCCTGCACCGAAACTGGACCCTAAGGTTTGACAATTATATTATAACGTCTTGGATTTAATGTTCACACTGCCACTCAAATGATATCAGACGGTTTGAATTCTTTTAAACGATAAATTGTGGTAAGAGCATCTCTTGAGCTATTGACTGGCTGAACCCAAGCCCGACCGTCTTGACGAAGTTCTTCTTTTTTTTTTTCTCCTACCTATATTTATAGCCTTGAGAGGCTATTTCAGCTCCGCCTTGACGTGTAGGTTCATGGAGCTCAAAACGCGAGTGTTGCTAACAGTCGCCCTAGCAAAAGCAGTGCTTCGCAGAATCTACCACCGGATTGGAAACGCGACCCACTGAGAAGATCCGGCGAGAAACTCAGTGGGCTGTGTCTATGGGTTAATTTACTCGTCGAGCCCTTTTTCGGCAAAGACTGCGACCGGAGACGAAGCTCGAAATCCCTCCGGGCCACCAGCAGTTTTCCGTCATAATACATTTTTAAATCTACCCTCATATGTATAAAATTGGCAGATTCGTCAGAAAATGGTCGAGTGCGCCACACATCTGGCGCGGCACGTCGGCTACGAGAACGCCGGCACGGTCGAGTTCCTGCTCGACGACAAGGGGAACTTCTACTTCATCGAGGTCAACGCCAGGTGAGCGTTTCAAACACTGACTGCTGCACGTCACTATACGACATGTCAGATAACGTTGGCTCTGCTCAACAAAAATAGTTGTTATGCGCATACGTTTATAGTTTATTTTGTCTTTTCATTGCGGTCTCTACTAGAACTAGACTAGTTTTTAGGAGACTCAACGAAGCGCCGTGCTCGACAATCAAATGAAAGCTAGCCTAAACTCTTTATCTTCCTCGACATGGAAACGTAATAATATGACAAACTTCTAGATGTCTTTCTTCCATATATAAATATAATATCACAATTTTTCATAATTTCATTATATTATATTCATCTGAAATTAATATTTTCAGATTGCAAGTAGAGCATACCATAACAGAAGAAGTCACAGGTATCGACCTAGTACAGTCACAGATACGTATCGCCGAGGGGATGACCCTGCCCGAACTAGGGTTGACGCAGGATAAAATACAAGCACAGGGATACGCGATACAATGTCGTGTTACTACCGAAGATCCGGCCAATAACTTCCAGCCCAGTACGGGCAGGATCGAGGTGTTCAGGTAAGGGATTCATTTATCAAATGGGAGTTTTTTAGCTTCCTTTCGTTTGCCCCTAGGGACGCTATTCCAACTCCATACAAATTTGAGTTAACTTTTACGCGATCGAGAAGTTAAAAACCCTCGCTGAGCGCACTGATATTAAGTGTATATACATAAGTTATAACTTAAATTGTATGTTAGTCATCTTTACCCTTCTTGGTACTTTATTTTCTATTTACATAAAGACTTGAACGCCAATAACGAAATCTTCAAAGATTTTACTTCACGTCACCCCGAAGCTCAATCACGTGTGACGTCATACGTGGCTAGTCACTTCGTTGTAGTGGGTGAACTATAAATTTTACGCCTCGAGTTTTAAAATGTATATATTACAGATCCGGTGAAGGGATGGGAATCCGTCTCGACTCAGCCTCCACGTACGCCGGCGCCGTCATCTCTCCGTACTACGACTCTTTACTTGTCAAAGTAAGCAGAAATATTAAATTGACAAATTAAGAAACACCCCTAGTGCATAGATACGGGACAAACTTTAGTTTTATACATCTGTATAAATAAATGAAATTGAAATGTCTGTTTGTAATATTAAAATAACCGCATTTTACTACATGCATATGAATGTATGGTACATGCAATATCAAAATAACATTTTTTACAATTTTCGTCTGCGTGTCTGTTTGTTTGTTCCCGGCTAATCTCTGAAACGGCTCGACCAATTTTTACGGGACTTTCCCTGGCCGATAGCTGATGTCAAGGAATAACTTATATTTTGTTAAATTCCACGCGAACGAAGACGCGGCTACAACTTGTTAGATATATAATTATGAGTATGTTTATAGGTGATCTCTCACGCTCACGACCTACCCTCGTCGGCGGCCAAAATGAATAGAGCCCTCCGCGAGTTCCGCATCCGAGGCGTCAAGACCAACATCCCCTTCTTACTCAACGTGCTCGAGAACCAGAAATTCCTAAACGGTAAGTCTAGCTGCTATCAGATTGTCTTTTCTTATTGATCGTGACACTGTTAGTGACACGTCGCGGTCCTCTCCAGGGTCCGAGGAGGTCAGTGACATTGCGTGGGGTGCGCCGGGTGGTCTGACATTTCGTCTCGTCAAATGATGATTTTAAAAGTGAGGAGTAGGTATATTGCAGCAGAAGTAGAACTTCTCACTTTTAATTCTATATATTAATACGTGAAGCAAAAACTTGTACCCTTTTTGCATTGAAAATTCATTTTCATTTCATGCATTTCATTTTGCAATGAAAATTGCGCGGTAGGAGAATAATGCAATTTCCCACACTTATAGAGAATATCGAGAAGGAGTGCACAAGCCTAATTGTTTTTTTAAGTTATGCATATAAAATATATTAAATCAATAAAAAAAAACATTACACACACTACCATGTATGTGACACACACACGCATACTTAAATACTATTTGGTTTATTTTTAAAGTCTGTGGTCAAAGTGAGAATAGATTAATATTGTCTTGTCTTTAAAATTATTTGTCTATAGTGTAGTTTTGGCGAATTCTGTGATTATGGAACAATGATTATTATAAAAATATGACAATAGAACCATAATGATGTTCAAACTTATAATTTAAATTAATTGTGGTCGAATTTCGATTATTCGGCGACCACTATATTCCAATTACGAAGTCCCTTTTGACACTTCTTAGAACGTTTCGCATAATTTGAAATAATAATCATTTTTTGTTCATGGTCGTGAACATCATTTAAAATATACACAATCAGTCTAAATCATTATACAATTAATTCACACACACATTAACACAATAATAACATCTTTGCTTATAAATGAGCGACAAGACATATCAATATATTTGAAATATATTAGAGACAAATACAGAAGTGTTTTGTAACGATATTGTCGACATTTTCAAAGTTGAAAACTATGGTCGCGTTTGTGTGTATTTTTTCTTCCCCTTATCCGATAAGGCCTCCAATTTAACTATCATTTCATAATTCGAAAATGGTTCTTCAACTGCTCATAATAAGTCGTTCTGGCCTAAAGGATAAGACGTCCGGTGCATTCGTATGTAGCGATGCACCGGTGTTCGAATCCCGCAGGCGGGTACCAATTTTTCTAATGAAATACGTACTTAACAAATGTTCACGATTGACTTCCACGGTGAAGGAATAACATTGTGTAATAAAAATCAAACCCGCAAAATTATAATTTGCGTAATCACTGGTGGTAGGACCTCTTGGGAGTCCGCACGGGTAGGTACCACCACCCCGCCTATTTCTGCCGTGAAGCAGTAATGCGTTTCGGTTCGAAAGGTGGGCAGCCGTTGTAACTATACTGAGATCTTAGAACTTATATCTCGAGGTGGGTGGCGCATTTACGTTGTAGATGTCTATGGGCTCCAGTAACCACTTAACACCAGGTGGGCTGTGAGCTCGTCCATCCATCTAAGCAATAAAAAAAAAATCATAATAAGTACCAAAACATCGATCTTTTTTCGACTTCTTAATTATTATTTTTTAACCATAAATTTAATTGAATTTTCAGGTTCGGTCGACACGTACTTCATAGACGAAAATCCGCAACTGTTCATGTTTAAAGCCTCACAGAACAGAGCGCAGAAGATCCTCAACTATCTTGGCTATGTGCTGGTCAACGGGCCGGCCACTCCTCTTGCCACCAAAATACCCCCATCTGACGTCAAGCCCTACATACCTCAAGTGCCGCTGGGTAAGGAATTTACAGTCTCTCACTCCGCCCAACTCAGTAAAACCTTCGAGACTTTTTGGCGAGAACGCGATGCATGAAGTTGTGTGATTTGTTTTATTTTGTCTATTTAGTGTTTCTTCCGATTTAAATATGTGATAACGGTGGCTTATTAACTGTTTAGTATCTGTGAAAGTACACAAATGTGGGAAAATTAAACAAAGCCGCTGAACGTAACTTCTCGGGATCCTCCAAAAAGTCCACTGAAAAAGTCTCAGTAAATAACCACCATTTTACTGAGATTATATTTCATACCATATCATTTCATTTCACTTCATATTAACATTTTTCATAAAAATAAGATTATAAATTAAAATAAGACTTGACCTAAAGGTCTTAGTTACTAGGTCATAAAATCACTCTAAAAAAAGTAAAACCTTCGGCAATACACATCTCTAGAGCAAGGATGGGAAACACGCGGCCCGCCAAGCATTCCTAAATTAAATTTATTTATCGACTTTCGTTCGGTTTTTCTGTTTTTTTTTATCTATTAAAATTTGTATATGAAATCTTTACTTTTTTTTTTTGAATTGTAAAGTTTCGTAAATTATTTAAATTGGCCCATTGATAAAAAATGTTGCTCACCCCTGGTCTAGAGTTATACTCGATACATTCTGACTTTGTAGGAATCTGTGCCGCTCTTAAAACTCCTTATAACATTTGTTCGCTGGTCCTTTGACTTGAAATCGTCACAACGAAAGTGTACAATCATGCTTAAGTTTATACGATACGAGAAAAGTAACGACATTGCGTTCGGTATGTTTCTATAAGTATATACAACGCAGCGCGTGGTGCGTTTTCCGAACATAACATCATTGATAGTAATAAAATATTCCACCTTCAATGGCACTTAGCCAACTCTGTTATGAATGCTAGAACTTACATATAAGCAAAGAAAAAGTACTTTAAAAATTCGAATACCTAATGCTTACAATAGAAATAGATCCGTGGTGCGGTAGTCGGTTTCGTTAATGAAGAAGAACTAATAATGAAAAAAGCCCACAAACCGTGGATTTCACATACCTAAATGGAGGCGAAATTTAAGGTTTTTTTTTATTGCTTAGATGGGTGGACTAGCTCACAGCCCACCTGGTGTTAAGTGGTTACTGGAGCCCATAGACATCTACAACGCAAATGCGCCACCCACCTTGAGATATAAGTTCTAAGTCTCAGTATAGTTACAACGGCTGCCCCACCCTTCAAACCGAAACGCATTACTGCTTCACGGCAGAAACAGGCAGGGCGGTGGTACCTACCCGTGCGGACTCACAAGAGGTCCCACCACCACTATAATTATTATGTTATATAATTATACATCTTACTTACGTTAAAGCTAATATGTAAACAACAAGCTGACCAATTATTTTTTACGAGAAAATATGATCTCGTAATAACGTCAATCGCTTAATATGAAGTATAGCTAATAACATGTTAGGCACACTAAGAATAATAAAACTAAAAACAACGAATTATTTGATAGAAATTTTAACACATTTTCATATTCAAGAGACTCATTTATTAGTTCATAGTTTAAAAAAAATGGTGCCCGTGCAACTTGGTGCACGTAGAAGTGAAACTTCTTTTGCGGTGTGTACTATTGTGGTTTTCTTAATTTTTCATCAATAAATCAAATTTCTCTTGTAATAGGCAACGCTGTCCGTGTATAAGATAATCAACCTAGCTCGTATTGTTCTCCGTTCTCTCCACGGTCGAGTGGTGCGCGAAACGCTTTGTCTATTGTCTTGCTCTTGTATCTTTTCTCTTTAGCTGTCGCGAGTTAAAATTTACTCTCAACGCGCCTAAAGAAGTTTCACTTCGAAAAATATATATACAAAGCCTAAATTCAAAATTTGTTAATTAAAATTCGTTTTGAATTTTTTCTCTTACAGTACGCTTTGGCTCTGGTAGGTTAAATTTTTATAAATAAATATTTTTTGTTGCCAATTTTATAAATTAATTTACTACCACTGGCTTGGGCTTCTTATTGTTTTTGTGACACACTTATTATTATTATTATTACATACGTCGATTGGTATTATATCCTCTAGTATTGACAGGTCGAATTGAAAAACGTCACTCTGGTCTTCCTAAAGTCAATGCTAATGTTAAAAACAAAAAGTCTAGCAGCACTCATACCACAATGCATAAATCTGGTAATAACATTTTTTAAAGTTTGAGTAGGTAGTTACAATGAATGTCATAGATAAATTATTTAGCCAGTACTTCGTGTCATCTTTTGCATAGACATACTGCAGTTTAGAGAAGAAAAAAAATAGCGTTTTCTTAAATATAATTTAATTTGATTACCGTACTTGTAATGAGTAAACAGTAGCAACACTGTCTTATGTTGCCACCATGGAAATTGCTTCACTAATTATTTAAATCTTCACTTATTAATCGGTTGGTTCGTTAGTTATTTATTTATATGTATTTAAAAATGCGTGGTGGAAACGTTCCTGAAAACTTAGACATGTTAATCGGTAATACTAGACACGACATTTTATAAATCGCGATCGAAAAGTCATACATAGATCACTTATTTACATTCCACTGCTCGCAGTGTAAGAGCAATTAACGGACGCTTAAGGTCAACGTTCTCTCGCGCTACCTTTGCTGTACATTGCTCTGCCGCGATACTTGTACCGCCAATGCGAAAAATTTTATTGTAAATTAATATTATTTATCGTTTCTGGAGGGTAGTCTTACATCATCACCGTGTCTGCTTCAGGAACGATTCTTTAACACCCTTTAAGATTCCTGACATGAGAGGCAAAAGGTCGAATCTATTTATTCAATTCAATTATTCAATGGTATTTATGACTTTAATTATGTTTTTTTTTTTCTTTTAAAAAAAACTGTGATCTCTAGAATTTTTAGTATAATTAAAGAAAAATCGTAAAGGCATTTTTCAATATAAGACTAGGCAAAAAAGTATAAAAAAAAAAATTTTAGCATCGTGCATTACCATTTAAATAATATTAAAAAAAGGCTCATCAGTTCAAAAATGAAAATACAAAATTGGATCCGAAAAGAAACGTGGTAAAAAGTCATCGAAATCGTATACGTGCGACATTATGCCTCCCTTGTCGAGAACCGTTATTTCATCCTGACCGCTTCCATTGCAGGATTTTTATTTATTTACTTTAATTAATTAGTTCAGATATGTAATTGGCACCTCATTCGCTCACGGTTGCACTGTATTCATTTTACTAAAACCATATTTTTCAGACCTTTCCCCAGAGGCTATTAAAAGACAGGAATTAACCGGAGAAAACACAGGTATTTACTTATTTTCACCTATAATAATATACCTACATTTACCTAAATACACTATTTAGTGAAAATGCACAACTTTTATAATTTCTAATAAATTATTTTTGTAATTGATCATCTTTTCAACATAACTTCAGATTTTCGTTCAAAAACTCAATCTGAACAAAAGTATAAAGTTTAATTTCGAACGATATTTTTTAAAACACGTTTTTTTTTTATTGTATACATGGGTGGACGAGCTCAGCCCACCTGATGTTAAGTGGTTACTGGAGCCCGTAGACATCTACAATGTAAATGCGCCACACACCTTAAGATATAAGTTCTCAGGTCTCAAGTATAGTTAGAACAACTGCCCCACCCTTCAAACCGAAACGCATTACTGCTTCACGGCAGAAATAGACAGGGTGGCGGTACCCACCCGTGCGGACTCACAATAGGTCCTACCACCAGTAATTACGCAAATTATAATTTTGCGGGTTTCATTTTTATTACACGATGTTATTCCTTCACCATGGAAATCAATCGTGCACATTTGTCGAGTACGTATTTCATTAGAAAAATTGGTACCCGCCTGAGATTCGAACACAGGTGCATCGCTCAACACGAATGCAACGGACGTCTTATCCGTTAGGCCACGACGACTTCAAGGAGTCATATTCGACGATATGAGTTCAAAGGTCTCAGTAAAGTTCTAGTTAATTGCAACGGCAATTCGTTCCGCAGCCGTCCAACCGCCGAAGGGCTACAAACAAATACTCGACGAGGGTGGCCCCGAGGCCTTCGCCAAAGCGGTCCGGCAGCACAAGGGTCTACTCCTGATGGACACGACGTTCCGGGACGCGCACCAGTCGCTGCTGGCCACCAGGGTGCGGACCCACGACCTGCTCGCCGTCTCGCCCTACGTAGCGCACAACTTCAACAACCTGTACTCGCTCGAGAACTGGGGAGGAGCTACATTCGACGTGGCCTTGAGGTAACACTTACCTTTCGTAACAATCAATGTAATCTTTTTTTTATGGGATTTTATGACCTGGTAACTAAGACCTTTAAGTCATTTCTTATTTTAACTTTTATTCTTATTTTTATGAACAATGATAATATGGAGTGAAATGAAATTAAGATGATTAATTTGAGAAACATTAATCAACTGGGATGAAATTAAATGAAATAAGATGAGATAATATGGGATGAAATGTAATCTCAGTAAAATGGTGGTCATTTACTGAGATTTTTTCAGTGGACTTTTTGGAGGATCCCGAGAAGTTACGTCCAGCGGTTTTGTTTCATTTTCCCACATTTGTGCACTTTCACAGATGTTAAACAGTTAATAAACCACCGTTATTACAAATTCAAACCTGAAGAAAGACTAAATAGACGAAATAAAACAAATCATACAACTTCACTCCTCGCGTTCCCGCCAAAAAGTCAATCAATGTAAAAATATATAATAATATGTATAGACTATATCGACGCAGTCAGAGAAAGTGTAAAAGTAGCCCCGGTAATCAACAAATTAAGGAGCGGACGGTTAGCGTGGTATGGCCATGTGATGCATAGAGAGAAGATGCATGTGACTAGGAGGAAAGATTTGTTGGTTTGTTTGTATTGGATAGGCTCCGAAACTACTGAACCGATTTAAAAAATCTTTCACTGTTGGAAAGCTACGCTATCCCCTTGTGACATAGGCTGTATATATAATATTTTCAAAAAAATTAGAGATCCTCATTGAAACTCCAATAATGTAGCCCAATATGTAAAAAAATTTACCTAAAACTATACATCGCGTGCGCTACTTTCCAAGCGAAGCCGGGGCGGGCCGCTAGTGATTAATAAAAAAAAAAAATTGTATTGTATTTTGTATACGTTGTTCACAGATTCCTCCACGAGTGTCCGTGGGAGCGTCTCCACGACATGAGGCAGCTGATCCCGAACATTCCGTTCCAGATGTTGCTCCGCGGCGCCAACGCGGTCGGTTACACCAACTATCCCGACAACGTTGTTTTCAAGTTCTGCGACATGGCCGTGAGTGTGAATTGTACCTTATTACTATTAATATAATAACTTTAGTCGTAAAACAAAACTGGTGCGCGTGCGACTTGGTGCACGTGAAAGAAGTGAAACTTCTATGAAAGAAGTGAAACTTCAACGTACCTCGAGAAATAACATTGACTTAGAATAAAACTGTTGCCGGTATTCGATGATTACCGAACGTGCCCTTAGGTTTTACTTAATAATATTTTTAGTGATAAACATTACTTTTATTTAAAATACTGCTCTCTGTAAATATTTTAGAAACTAAGCTTGCAATCTAGTAGTTTATATGAAATGCAATAGATGTCGCTAAACTAAATAACGAACTAACTCGCTTTGTCCTTTCCTTCTCTCCACGGTCGAGTGGTTCGCGAAACACTGTCTTTCTATATTGTATCTTTTCTCTCTAACCGTAACGACTCTGTCGCGAGTTAAATTTTACTCTCAACGCGTCTAAAAAACTTCAAAAAAACGAAGGTTGCCGGGAGCCCTTGAAAATGTTCCAAAGTATTTCACCTTCAAACATGAGGTCGGAGTCTCAGTAGCATTCTGATATAATAGTTCCGCCCATCAAAGCAGAACGCCCAAATTCTTCACTATGGAAAAGGGGTGGGATGGTAGAAAGTATCCATAAGGGCTTAGATTTCCACTCATCACCAACAGTGACTACTAGAAAAACACAGACAAGTGAAAATGTTGGGAAGTTAATCTCTGAATAGTCGGACGTGTCAGCGTCATTGAAATATCCTTTTTATAATTATTTAGCTCAATTAGAAGTGCCTTCGCGTGGCGTTGCAGACTCATGAAATGTTGACTTTACAAAACGATTAGTATTGTGTTCTGATAAATGAATAATTAGCACATTCCGCATCAAGACCAATAAACACATTATATCACTCTAGTCTATTCTGTAACTTCATACCCATACGGAAACAAAATAGAAGCATTGGAAGGTGTTTTGTTTTTACACAAAACGTAGTGATTATATAGTTATATACTCTTTGGAATTAAAAATACCGTCTTCCTTGCAAAATAATTTTGACGTGAATTCTCTATGATGTTTTTCATAATGCAATGCACGCTAATCGTGTACATTGTCAACAATTTGGATCGTCGCCAAAACCCTCTTAACATCTACCTAATGCCTATAATGTTTTTATTGTATATCAGAGGAAATGTGAAAGTAGCCCTGGTAATTAACAAATTAAAGAGCGGACGGTTAGCGTGGTATGGAGATGTATGGAAATGGTAGTGCAAGGCAGAGGGGGAAGACGTTGACCGAAGAAGACATGGATGGAGTGTGTTAATGACGATATGAAAGAGAGAGGAGTCAGCGTTGAGATGACGGCTGATAGAAGAGAATGGAATAGAAAAATTCGCTGTGCCGACCCTACCTAGTAGGATCATCATCATTCTCCTGCCTTTCACCTGGGGTCGGCGCAAGATGTTTTCCTTCCATACTCTTCTATCATATACCATTTCTTCGTTCACTCCCCTCTTACACATATCGTCTTTCACGAAATCCATCCATTTCTTCTTAGATTACCTCTACCTCTATATCCTTCCACATTCATAGTTAACACTCTCTTACCAACCTCATTTTCTTTTCATCTCATCACATGTCCATACCATCCCAAACGCGCACTTCTCAACTTCTGTCACGGGTGCCACTTTCAGACTTCCTTTAACATATTCATTTCGTATTCTATCCATTCTCGTTACTCCACACATACATCGCAACATTCGCATCTCTGCATGCAATCGCCTTTTATTCATCCTTCATAAAAGACCCCACCTAGTAGGCTAAGGTGAAGAAAAAGAAGTCCAATGTTTTTATAAATGTTTATCCTCAGGTCCAAGCAGGAATGGACATCTTCCGAGTTTTCGATTCGCTGAACTACCTGCCGAACTTGGTACTGGGCATGGAGGCAGCCGCGAAGGCAGGCGGAGTCGTCGAGGCCGCCATCTCATACACGGGCGACGTTTCGGACCCCAGCAAAACTAAATACGACCTGAAGTATTACACGAAGCTGGCCGACGATCTGGTGAAGGCCGGAACTCACGTGCTCGCTATCAAAGACATGGCCGGACTGCTGAAGCCCCAGGCTGCGAAGTGAGTGTCATACATTATACAGTGTGCTTAGTGCGAGTTTTTTAACGTTCTCGATAGCGTAAAAGTTAACTCATATTTGTATGGAATGGGATCGTTTGCGTACGGTTGCCGCTAGGGGCGCTGTTGCAACTGCTTATAAAATTGGATTAACTTTTACGCTATCGAGAACGTTAAGACACTCGCACTAAGCACACAGTCTTCGGTTTGAGCGAGCCGTAAACATAATTAAAACCACTTTTACCGTTTAATCTCGCGTTTTTTATTGTAACTAAATTTTTTCCAATTCAATCCAAAATTTCGAATGTGTATGTACACTTTAAATTACATTAATTTTGTTTTTTAGCTATAGTCTACTTTAAAAAAAAAAATTATTTCTGACGTTTCATGACACACAGAACGACCTTAAGTTTGTAGTCTGGCAATTCGTTTGTCTAAGTAATATAATAGCAATAGCAAACGCGTAATTTTATTAAGCTGTAAAAGCAGTTTTAAATTATGAGTAAAACGTGCTCATCCCTATCTTGTATTGGCATTAGCAGTTTCAATTACTGCGTGAATTCTTTAATTTGTTTTTTCATACATCATACATACATGTTTTTAATTTGTTTTGTCATTTCCAACATATTATATCAATACGGGCATACATTGAGTTAATAATTCTTCTTTCTTTCTGGTCGTTCCCTCAATGCTGAGGATCGTGACTGTATGTCAATCTTCATTCGGTCTGGTTCTGCGCCATATGTACCACTCCCTGCATCTGGCCTCCAGTCACCTCCTTGAGTTGGTCCACCCATCTAGCTGGCGCTCTTCCTCTAGCGCGCTTCCCCTCCATTAATCCGAGAATGATGAGTTTCTCCAGGCTCGAAGGGACCGCATTATGTGCCCAAAGAAACTCCGGATTCTTTCCTGGCACGTAGTCAGCAGGCGCTTCTTGGTGACCTTCAGTTAATAATTTATAATGTATAAAAGAAAAGGTTTTTCATTATGATTACGTAGAACATCCGCGTTCCGTTCAGGTTGCTGATAGGCGCCATCCGCGCGGCGCACCCGCACGTCCCGCTGCACGTGCACACGCACGACACGAGCGGCGCGGGCGTGGCCGCCATGCTGGCGTGCGCGGAGGCGGGCGCGGACGTGGTGGACGTCGCCGTGGACTCCGTGTCCGGACTCACCTCGCAGCCCAGCATGGGCGCTCTGGTGGCTTCCTTGCAGGGCACCCCCTTGGACACTAGTCAGTAATCATTTCGAATTTACCACTCTGACTAAATAAGGCTGTGATGTGAGCCCACGTTAATAAGTATTAGCGTTCTTCGTAATTCTGGCGCGAAGTTGTCGTTTCGTTTCGGGCGACAGTTTTGCGTTGCCCCATCGCCTGGGTCGGTACAACATCGTGTCTAACCCAGCGAGGTTAGTGTAAGCCACTTCACATATCTCGAGGTCATTTAACGCTAGCTAAAGCATTATGAGAAATATATTGAAAGTACATTTTTTTTATTTTTTTTTTATTGCTTAGACGGGTGCACTAGCTCACAGCCCATCTGGTATTGAGTGGTTACCGAAGCCCATAGACATTAAAACGTAATGCCGACACGTAACGACAACGTAAATGCCGCCACCCACCTTGAGACATGAGTTCTAAGGTCTCACATGTAACAGTACAACGGCTGCTCCGCCCTTCGAACCGAAACGCATTACTGCTTCGCGGCAGAAATAGGAAGGGTGGTGGTATCTACCCGTGCGGACTCAGACGTCGTACCACCATCATATTAATTGTGTATCTAAATCGGTTTAGTTTGTACAATGAAGATGAAACAATAATGAATTGTTTCCTCCACGCAGAGATACCGCTACAAAAGGTGTCAGAGTACTCAGCCTATTGGGAGCAAGCTCGTACCCTATACGGACCCTTCGAATGTACGGCCACAATGAAATCTGGCAACGCTGATGTGTACCTCAATGAGATCCCCGGAGGACAGTACACCAATCTACAATTCCAAGCTTTCTCCTTAGGACTGGGAAGCCAATTCGAAGAGGTCAAGAAAGCTTACAGGTAATTTGAATTTTGAACAAGTAAACAAATTCATCTGTGTCATCATCTCAGTGCGAGTTTTGTAACGTTCTCGATAGCGAGAAAGTTAGCTCAAACTTGTATGGAGTCGGAACGTTTGCAACTAAGCACATTGACGCCCCCCTTTTGAAAAATGGAATTGAATAATCAATCAACTTTCCTTCTCTTTTGATTCGTCTTTCAGAGAAGCAAATCTCCTCTTGGGTGATATAATCAAAGTTACTCCATCGTCGAAGGTCGTGGGAGATCTTGCACAGTTCATGGTACAGAACAAGCTGACGGCTGCCGATATCAACGCTAGAGCTGAGGAGCTCTCCTTCCCGAAGTCGGTGGTGGAGTACCTGCAGGGAGCCATCGGGATACCGTATGGAGGATTCCCTGAACCATTGAGGTATCCAACCATTTATCTATATTAAAGTTCACTTTTTTTATTTATTGCTTAGATGATGCCGTACGTTCCATGGGGAGTGCTCTGAGGAATTGTTTGAGATGATCCCCTCATCTCCTTTTTATCATCGGAGCAGAGTTCATCCATATTATCTGGAACCGCTGCGTTCATCCACAGTGCGTTTCCAGAGGTCTTTTTTGCCACGTACCATCCGGCTATGGAATGAGCTCCCCTCCACGGTGTGTCCCGAGCGCTATGACATGTCCTTCTTCAAACGAGGCTTGTGGAGAGTATTAAGCGGTAGGCAGCGGCTTGGCTCTGCCCCTGGCATTGCTGAAGTCCATGGGTGACGGTAGCTACTCACCATCAGGTGGGCCGTATGCTGGTATGCCTACAAGGGCAATAGAAAAAAATTGAGTGGACAAGCTCACAGCCCACCTGGTGTTAAGTGGTTACTAAAGCTCATAGATATCTACAACGTAAATGCGCCATCCACCTTGAGATATGAGTTCTAAGGTCTCAGCACATTTTTGTATAATCCACTGTGGTTAATATCCAAATTAAGACACAAATTATATATGGTGCCTATTTATAATTCCATATTATTATCTTTATAATTCCATATTATTATTTTTAGGTCGAAAGTTCTGAAAGACATGCCGAGAATCGAAGGACGTCCCGGAAAAGAGTTGCCTTCTCTGAACTTCGATAAACTAAAGGGTGAACTGAAAGAATCTTTCCCAGACGTAAGTCGAATATGTTTCAACTCAAAATTGATTTATAATTTTATATATTTACTGGAAATGATATGTAACCATAGTAATAACGAATCGGAAAGTTTAATAGATTATAAAATCTTGGCTCTATGCAACTATATAGGCACATTACGTGTGACGTCATTCTGAACCAAATAAGCGACGAAGTAAATGAATGTATTAAATACAATAATTATAATCTTATTTTCAAATATTTTATATAGTGCGCTGTGGTTCTTGTTTAAAAAAAGCTATGGGCATTAAATATATTCTCAAAAGAAAAACTACTTAGATTATGTATTATTGAGATATTTTAGTTTGCCTCTGCAGTGTGTTTACGTTTTTATATCGCTAAGAGAACTAAAGTTTCTTGAAAACGAATAAAAACATTATAAGAAACTAGCTTTGAAAGGCATCCAACGACGAAGGCATAAAAATATATAATTATATACATCACAAAAAGTTGTTAAAAAATACGCATGCGTCAACGGATTGTAGCATGGGTAGTTATTTACTAAAATATTTCATATACAGTCAAACCTGGGTAAGTGAGAACTGGATAAGTGAGAAAACTCTATAAGAGAGTAATAGCCAGGACCCGTCATTTTAAGCTCCCAAAACCTCTATTAGCGAGAAACAGAAACCTCTGTAAGAGAGAGTCGTTTTTCCCTCATGGACCTCCGTAAGTGAGACTGCTACTTATCTATACCTCTATAAGCGACAGTCGAGCTTTATTTATTTATATCATTTAGGAGGAACAAATGATATAACAAATTACAAATTTAACATCTGCTATTTTATGACTCTTTCTTAACTTTCGTGGAACTTCCTACCATTGTTTTTGTATTGTTTTCTCGTCAATATTGAACCTATTGTATTTCGTGGAACTAAATTACATTGTTATTTTATCGTATTCTTTTCGAATGGACACGTATGCTGCCTATGTACCGTCCTGTTTGTCGGACTTAGTCAGTTTATCGTTAATCAATTGCGAAGGAAAGTTCTGTTCTGCATCATGTCAAAACGGAAAATTAATGTACTGTCATTAAGTGATAAACATAAAATAGTGAATGCGTTTGAATCGCGAAATAAAATTCAGAGGGTGCATTAGCGAGAAACTCGGGTTAGTGAGAAACCTCTATAAGCGAGAATGAGATTGTGCTCCCTTGAACTCTCGCTTATCTATAATAAAATTTAACTGGGGAGAAAGTGGCCGTTTTGTCCCCTTTTAAAAATAAGGTAAACAAATGAACTTGTTATATAGGTACTCAAATATTAGTTTAAATATAAAATAATAGTAAGTTTTAGCTTTCGCTATTCAACAAACGTAAGTGGTTTATTATATTATAGCAAAATTTCTAAATATGTATATTCAAAAGCATTTAACACAAAATATTTTTCTTTTTTCCTACCTAAACTGATCGTCTTGAGAGACCATTTCAGCATAACCTTAAGTAGTAGGTGAGCTCACGGGGCTCAAATCTGATGACGATGCTAACACGAACCCTAGCAGTGCTTCGCAAAATCTACTACTGGATAGGAAACGCGACCCACTGAGAAGATCCGGCGAGAAACTCAGTGGGCTTTGTCTGTGGGTTAATTTACTCGTCGAGCCCTTCGTCGCAAGCGACGGGTTCGACGAGAACGGTGACCGGTGCTTGTGGTACCTAAAAGCACTGTTAATGGATCGGGAGGATCCGAAATGACGTTGATACAAGTGACGGTTTTATCATTACAGATAAACGACGAGGACGTGATGTCGGCGGCGATGTACCCGCAGGTCGCGAGCGACTTCTTCCGTTTCCGGGACAAGTACGGGCCCGTCAAACATCTGGACACCAAGACCTTCCTGGTCGGCCCCGCGGTGAGTACGCGCCCACCCCCACATTCTTCTTTTTGAAGTTATACTTCTTTAGGCGCGTTATGAAAAATTGATGAGAGTGAAATTTTACGATGCGCGCGCACCGTGACACAAAATTAACAGAAATGGAGTTGCCCACTAAATCGCTAATTACAATACGACCGACGTAACTTGGCGAGTCTGAATATAGCCGCAGGTAAACTTTCGCGCATGTACACTCGTAAAAAAAAGTGTTATTAGCATTCATTTTTTAGTAATATAAATGACAAAATTATTATTTAATATAATTCATACTAAATATTATTAAATTATTAACGTTAAATATTTATTATTAATTATTTAATATTAAAAAAAAAGAAATAAATTTAATAAAAATAAAGTATAACTTCTTACGCGCGTACACTTTTTATTTATTTCTTTTATTTTTTACTAATATAAATTATTGAACAGGTCGGCGACACCATAGAGGTTAAGATAGAGCGCGGCAAGACCCTGGACATCAGGACGGTGGCGGTGTCGGAGGACATGACGGCCGCGGGAGAGCGTGAGGTCTTCTTCGAGCTTAACGGACAACTGCGGTCAGTCTTCATCAGAGACGAAAACGCCAGCAAGGTTGGTCTCTATGTTTATATGCGTAGATTGCAAAATTTATTGGTGGTGGTAGGACCTCTTGTGAGTCCGCGTGGGTAGGTGTGGTACCTACCCGACCTTTGAACTCATATCGTCGAATATGACTCCTTGAAGTCGTCGTGGTCTAAAGGATAAAACGTCCGTTGCATTCGTATATCGATGCACCGGTGTTCGAATCTCAGGCGGGTACCAATTTTTCTAATGAAATACGTACTCAACAAATGTTCATGATTGATTTCCACGGTGAAGGAATAACATCGTGTAATAAAAATGAAACCCGCAAAATTATAATTTACGTAATTACTGGTGGTAGGACATCTTGTGAGTCCGCACGGGTAGGTACCACCACCCTACCTATTTCTGCCGTGAAGCAGTAATGCGTTTCGGTTTGAAGGGTGGGGCAGTCGTTGTAACTATACTTGAGACCTTGGAACTTATATCTCAAGGTGGGTGGCGCATTTACGTCGTAGATGTCTATGGGCCCCAGTAACCACTTAACACCAGGTGGGCTGTGAGCTTATCCAAACATCTAAGCAATAAATATATTATCGCTATCGAGAAGCCACAGTTATTAACACCCTCGTCAGACATCGTAGGGGCAAATAAGGTGATCGAGCTAAGAGCAATATTGAGTACACCAATCACGTTTGTTGTCTTGGAACAATTTAGAAATCCTCTCTTGACCTTAGCAAATGAAAACGAATGACAGTTCTTAGGACGGAGGCACCGCTCTTCAAGAAGGCCGGTTGATAAGTGTGATGGCGTCTACGCGCCTCCATCGGCTAGGCTCTGTCGTAGCACGAAGTTAGCCGAGTTCCGATACCGCAACCGTGCTGCCATCTCTCGGGAATCGTGCCGCGTTTCATTTAGCTACCAAACTAATGACCGTCTCCGACGTATATAAAAATTAATTACCCTAGCGTGTGTAGGTGAGCTCGCGGGGCTCAAACCGGAGAGTTGCTAACACTGACCCTAGCAAGAGCAGTGCTTCGCAGAATCTACCACCGGGTCGGAAACGCGACCCGCTGAGAAGATCCGCCGAGAAACTCAGTGGGCATAGACTAACCAGCAACGCACTCCGACTTTATATTATTTGTATTATTCTTCATAGATTCTTTTTAAAAAACTCTAATATTGAAATTCATTTGTAATCGACCTCTAAGTATATATATGGATGTACACAATAATGTGAGCAATAAATTAACTTTTAGGAAATGAAGATCCACCCGAAGGCGGTGAAAGGCGATAAGAATCAAGTGGGTGCCCCGATGCCCGGAACCGTTCTCAGTGAGTAAATCGTATTATTAAAGACTAGCCGTACTCGCTTCACTTCGCTGTGCATTTAAAATTAACATTATTATTTATTGTCATTATTATTAGGGAGTCCAACACTCATATAAATATTAGCCTATCCATTAAGTACATGTATTTTCTACATGGATACCAAGTTTCAAGTCAATCGGATGCACGGTTCAGTAGTTATAACTGAACATCCCTAAAAACCACTGTAGATTTATATATTAGTATAGATATGACGAAAACTTTTTCAAAACGAAGTTCATGAAAAGCCCGAATGTGTAAAGACCTCCCTTAGCATTGCCGATGTCCATAAACCAAAGCGTTTAAATGATAAACATAAAGTTACATGGCTTTTTCTTTTAATAAGTTCATTCTATTTTAATTTACAAAGATTTTATTAACATTGAAATTAGTAGATTCTGTGCACTCTTCCTTAATGTATTCACTGTCGATATCCTTTGTGCGTCCAATATTTCTCTCAAGTCGTTGGGTTCGTGAGTTTAAATGCGCTCGGACACCATTGACAGATGTTTGACAGTAGCTAACGTCAGTTTCAATTCCGCAGCTATCAAAGTGAAGGAAGGCGACAAAGTCGAGAAGGGGCAGCCGATAGCCGTGCTCTCCGCTATGAAAATGGAAATGATCGTTCAAGCCCCCAAAGCTGGTACCGTCAAGACCGTCTCGATTACAAACGGACAAAAACTAGAAGGCGACGATTTGATCTGCACTATCGAATAACAATAATAAAAAAACAACAACAAAAACATCCGATGAGGTTAATGCTTTAAATTAAAAAACAAATATTGAAAAATTCCTCAAACGCCACGAAACCTTATCTCCAGTAATATTACCTCAACTACAATTTAAGACATGAGTGTATGAAGGCATATGATGCAATTAGTTAATTTTTATTATAAAAAATACAATTTAATAGTTTTTTTAATTTTTAAATAAACTACTACTAATTGAATAAGAACTGTCTGATGAACTCATCTTTGTTTAATACTTCACTATTAAATTTTATTGCCTTTTGTTTATTTCACTTTTACACTAAACACAATATTGCAAATTACCCGAGCACGACAATGTCGGAGAATTTTAGGTGCGTGAGTGACTAACGCGCATGCGCACTTATCAGTACCCAGGGAGGAAAAGTTATACTTTCTTTCCTGTACAGCGGGACGAAAACCGAACTTTCGGCGTAGGTAGGAGAAAAAAGTCCCTTCATCCACTCATGTCTTCAATTGTACAAGTTCATTAGTTTAGAGCCAACGCTTAGTTATAGAGAATGTTTGATATTAAACATTCTGAATGAAAGGCATTGCGAGCATTCTCTAAGTTTGTTGAACTATTTGGTGAACGTATAATTTTCAAAAGTGTCTGAATACCAACGATGGACTACTCAGCGCTTTATTTGCGAGAATCCATCATCACGTTTTATGGCTGTTTTGTATAAAGACATCAGATGTTAACTTGTATTTATGTGCTTCGTTTTTATTTGTGCATATCGTCGCATAGAAGGATCTGGCAAAAGCGATCGTTTTTTTTTTTTTTTTTTTTCATTTGTATTTATTCAAATACACAATTACTACTGCCGGTTTATCGAAAAATGTGGCATGTCACGTTGATTGAAAGATGATTCACTGTTTACTTCTTTCCCGTGAACTGAGCGCAGCGCGATCGACTCCTTTGCCAGGTTTCTGCTACACGCCGATAGATGCCGCTAGTTTTGCTAAAGCTGATGAAGGATAAATGGAATGTACTAATATTTTACATTATCCGTTAGGTACGTTGTTTTTATTATACCTTATTTAATTAATTTTATTGAATATTTGCAATAATGCTAAGATTATTTTGTCCAGAGCAAAACTAAAAATGTTGCTATACTGCACAGATACAATATATCGAGATTTGTGATGATCACTATACATATTATTATGATGGTGCAATATTTGTCATTTTAAATTCAAATTTTAAGTAAACGATACGTTATTGTTATACTTGTAAAGTTTATTTTATTAATATTATATAGATGTTAGTCATTCCATGAAATGTAACAGGGTTATGAGTAGAGTGGAGAAGTTTCTAGAGGTGTTTTTTTTTTTAAATAAATTTGACCAACCAATTAACTCATTCATCGCTATGTTTTCTTTAATTCCTACCTTGTAGAGTTAATTCCGGTATTGTAATGTATTAAACCATTTTAGGGACTTCTCTACTATGGAGTGAGATGTATTCTCTTATTTTTATGTTGGTGCTCATTTGTTGATAAATCTTGTTATCCCTTTTGCATAATGTTTTTATTTTATTTAATAAAATTTTATTTAAATTACTATTTGTTTTAATGACGATTCATAAGGAAATTTGCCATTGCGCAAAGGGATTTATTTAGTTCCTAATTTGATACCCAAATACTTTTTCTTGTCAATTGAAATATAATTTTAATTTCTCATCCAACATAAAACGTATATCATAATTTCTGAAATAAAACAATATGTATTTTTTATTTATTTCAATAAAATACAAACAACATTCATGGTAAGTGATGAATGTGTGAAAGATTTTATTATTTATACATTAAATTATACTGGCAGAAGGCACCTACCTTTATCGTGAGTGTTAAGTTTCTGATGAGTTTGCGACCAAGCTATAACATAGTGAGCGATTGGGCATTTTACGTTACGTATGAATGGCTAGTTATACTAAGCTTATATTAGGTTATACTAGTTAAATGTTTTGTATACTATTTGTGGAGGTATACGACAAAGGGAAAACCGTCCACCGACCGGGTGATTTTGCTCGGTAGACAGACGGTCCGAATGTTGTTGTTCGGAACTTGTATATATTTTTACTGGTGGTAGGACCTTTTGTGAGTCCGCGCGCGTGGGTACCATCACCCTGCCATTTCTGCCGTGAAGCAGTAATGCGTTTCGGTTTGAAGGGTGGGGCCGCCGTTGTAACTATACTTGAGACCTTGAACTAATATCTCAAGGTGGGTGGCGCATTTACGTTGTAGATGTCTATGGGCTCCAGTAACCACTTAACATCAGGTGGGCTGTGAGCTCGTCCACCCATCTAAGCAAAAAAAAAAACTCAGTAGGCTGTGTCTGAGGATAAATTTACTCGTCGAACTCTTGAGGGCTCAAAGTTCAAGCAGCCGTTGTAGTGTAAAAACTAAAAAACTCTGTCTATGGACTCCAGTCCCCACTTAAACCGTGAGCTCGTCCACTCACGCTAGCAATAAAAATAAAAGTAATTTAGTTATGTACTTCTACATACTTTCAACAAATTTCATTGTAATTGGAAGACCAAAAAGAGAACGATATAAATCAGAGCATGATTTTTACATGCTAGAAAGAGACAGCTGCAGTTCACAGAGTAACTCATGTCTCCCCTTCTTAACGCTTCTTGTCGCATGCGTCTCAACTAGTCGACCATCACCAAGAAAGAACATCAGTAGATTTTGAAAATACATTTAATTAAAGTAATAAACTCTCTTCTCAATCAAACATGATTATTCCAATATATTTCTTGTGGACATTCCGCAGCACATGGTTTTCTTAATGTTGTATTATACACTACTTTCGTTTGACAATTACTTTTTATAAACTAGACACATGAATATCTTATATACTAAATAAATTCTATAATCCCTAACATTAAGTAGCAATGTCTTTATTAGAAAATATGATATTAGCCTTTAAATGCATATTACATCAAATTCTTGTGAAATGTGTCTTAACTTTAATTATAATATACATCAACTAGTCAAAACTAGGAGTCTAAGAGCGACTATAATTTATAATTTCATTATGTCATTCATTCTTTTGATTCATAGGAAATTTCATACAAAATTAATGGTTCTGAATATCGACACATATCACATAGAAAAATTGTGTATAAGCAATTAATTTTAAACATCCATGGCCTTTCTTAATTTTTACTTACTCTTACTTACTTAGAATAAATGATTTTTGCAAAATCACATCTACTAAATTGTCTATGTCCAAAACATCTAACATGTATCATATACATAACATACATATATCTAAATAATTTAACCAGGTTACAGCCCTTTGAAAGTAGGGTGTTTAATGTATTCATTAAAAAAAAAAAAAAAAAACAAAAGACTATTGGTCGTTGTCATCGGCGAACATAGTTATATTCCATTTTTTTAGGGCGTGTAAATGTAAAAACGAGTTTTCCACGAACCTTTCCGAAAACGTGTATTCAGCGCGATCAGATTTGTCCTCTTTCGGAGTCTCGGGCGCCGCCTGCGAACCCTCCAGCTCCTCGACTGACGGGACAGAGTTCTGGTCGCTGAGGCTCAGACTGGCATCGGTCTCGTCTCGGTAACAACGGCGCTTGTGATCGATAGGGAAATTGTTGTAAGAATGTTCCACGCGCACTGCTTGCATCGTATTACTGTTGGTAAAAACAACTCTGTAATTTGACGAGGAATAAACAAAAATTAACTGGAGCCGGTTAATGGATGCTAAATGTAACTATGTTAATTATCGTAATGATTTCATGTAAAACTTAACAAAACAAGCAGCATATTATTGATTACGTTAACAATAGACAGCGCTCGGTTAGCTATCAAACATGATTTAAAAATCTAAAAATAAAAACTCTAAACACACTCATTTTAGAATATTAGTGAAAAGGTTACATACAATTCAATAGCTACCTTGTCTTCCGCAAAACGGGACGACCCATTTCTACTTGTAATTCCAGAGAGTATAATTTGGCTAACGATGCCAACTTTTCTTTTTCTTCTGGGTCGTTTAAAGACGGTAGCTTTAGTTCAGTTTGGCAAGAATCCTGAAGGAACTTCGAAAGTCGCTCGTTCGCAGCGCTGAGGATCAGAAACCCTGGTCGCTCCTCGCGTATCCTGCGGCAGCCGGCTCTTATCTCTCTCACCTCTGCGACCGAAGATATCCCCATAGAATGTTCGCTGTTATTATGGTCGCTCTGAGGAGATTTCTCGCTCAAATTCATATCACTCGACGATGTTTTCTGTAGAGAGAAATCCGTTCGCGGCATTTGATTAAGCGGCTCCTCCGATTTTTCCTCAAACGCCTGAAATGCCTGAAAAAACGACTCGTTCACATTCTGACCGGACCCGCCGGCCTTTTTAATGTCACTGAAACTCGAGAATGTAGAATGGGGCTGGAGGATGTTGTCTCTAAAGGTTGCCTCTTCTTCAACGTCAACAATGGTTTTTGAATCTGACATTACTGCATCATCATCGTTTCCGGAGTCAACTTTGGCTCGTTTTTTCTTAAGTCTGTTTTTACTCCAACCGCTTTTCACAAGATGATTCTCCTTTTTGAGGCGTTTAGGTGGGGGCATGTTACTGATCGATTTCTGGGAATGATTGTTTACAGTCTTGGTTGTTTTGAAAGTGAGACTCTTGTTAAACACTTTGAGTTCTTCGATTCCAGGCCAGTCGGTGAGTTCGTCATCACCTTCCCTGTCACTATCATTTGTGACAACTCCATCAGAGTCACTACTGCTCAATGAACTAGACTCGTTGCCCGTACATTCCATGCCACAGGTGTCATCAAATTGTAATGGATCTCTTAGTGTATTCGGTGGATGGGTTTTATTTAACAATTTGATTTTCCTATGGTATTTTGAATCCAGTTTGTTTTTGTTCAGAACTGGATCAAAAACAGGAGGTAAATCTGTTGTTACTTTATAACCTGTCATTTTAGAGAAATTAGGAGTGCAACCTTTTGATGTGTTTTTATATATAAAATTAAAGCTGGAACTGCTTGGTAGAAAGAGTGCATTTGTACAAGATGAAGATTTCACACCTTCCAAATTTGGAGATTTTAGAATTATCTTCCCTGGCTGCAGAATCGAGTCTTTCTTCTTATCAGTGTCATGTTTCCTGTTTTTCAAATCACTTTTGAAGTATGAAGATTTCGATGAACATCCCCCACTGAATGATCTCTCTCTCATTTCACAGACATCTTTGTCTCGATGTGACCATTTTCTTTTCCCACAGAAGGCATTCCTGTAAATTATCAATCATAAATACACAAAGCACAAATAGAAAAAATATCTTATTCAACGTTTCCTAAATTTCATTATACCTTTCTGGTTTAAGGAGTTTGTGTTTGTTTACAGGAATCACAGAGGATGCGACCTGACTCTGTAGTGTGATGGTTCCTGGCAATGGACTGAGCTGTAAAATAAGTTAAATGACTAAATTCGGACCTTTAGATTGCATTGTTGAATTATGAAGAAAAAAAAAATTTTTTTTTTTTCCTACCTAAACTGATAGCCTTGAGAGGCTATATCAGCGTAACCTTAACTAGTAGGTGAGCTCACGGGGCTCAAACCTGATGACGTTGCTAACACGAACCCTAGCAAGAGCCGTGCTTCGCAGAATCTACCACCGGATCGGAAACGCGACCCAATGAGAAGATCCGACGAGAAACTCAGTGGGCTGTGTGCAAGGTTTAATTTACTCGTCGACCTCTTCATCGCAAGCGACGGGTTCGACGAGAACGAAGACCGGTGCTCGAGGTACCTAAGAGCACCGTTAGTGGATCGGGAGGATCCGAAATGATGTGCTTTGGGCGACGTCGACTGCTTTCCATTCTGTCCGCAGGATCGGGAATGTAGTTACCGGCGGCCACGATGAAAGGGTTCTCGTGTCGTGCCGCTTTATCGAAGTGAAAAGTATCATTACTTGTTGCCCAAAGCCCTTTCCAGTTTCAGCAGGATAGGTGGGTGAACATGAGTTCAGCCAGGAGGGTTTGCATTTGCTAGCAACTACCCGAGCGCCTCCGGAGAGACCTGACAACTTAAGGGCAACTGCTCCACGAATGGGTCTACTATTGTATCGGAATTTCGATCCACTGACATACTCATGGGTGTCAAGTTGCACATCAAACTCTTTACCTTGTTCAACAAGTATGGTTGCCAGGGTTCCTAAGCCTGCTCCTAATATTAGGGCTGAAGAGGTCTAATGATAGATTTAGTAGACGGATATGTAAACATGTGAAAACAGATTTTCCAATCTATTTTATACAGTTGATGACAAAATAATTGAAAATACAGATATTTTTCAGCTTTAGAAACTAGTTATTTTCTTTTGTAAATTATTTATTGATTTTATTAACATGTAAAGAAACTATATTTCTTTATAGTACATTTGTACAGCACTCTATGGCTCCTGTGTACTTATATAGATGGCGCTGTCGACAAGTGACATGCGTTGTTAATGAAGGGTTGACATCTGCCATGTTCGGGTATAAATTAAATTAGATAATTATTTTAGGAAATTGAGAGTGGTAGACTTTAAATATCGTTTCTTTGTTTTCAGGCGAGATACCTATAATGTGAATGTACTGTTTATTACTGTTGTGTATGTTATTAAGTTGTAATTGTAAGTTATTAAAATAATAAAATCTTTGTTTTCAGAGCAATGCCATATTTGTTTCAACAACAAATCCCATTTATAATTCATAGTAAATTAAATAAAACAATCTTATAAACATACCTCTGTTGTCACACTTAATATTTCAAGTGATGGTGACATTTTCCCATCCGCATATTCCACTGGCATTTTCTTATACTTCCTTTTCCTTCTTGCATTTGCAGGACGGGTTGGAGAGAAGTTCTCATTGAAAGAATCGGACTCAAAGTTGCCAATCTGGCAATACTGACGAGATTTCATTGTGGAAGACTTGTGTAGATTCAGTTGAGGGTCATCAGAGTCCGAGAGAGGCTGAGTGATCAGTGGGGCCTGTGGTGGACTACTTGAGCTGCCATCTTCGACAATGCTCACTGTTACTGCTGCTGCTGAAAGGAGACACAGTTTATATTAGCAGACTCAATAAAATTAAGGCGACATTTATAATATAAAAATTTTTCACTAATGGTAGGACCTCTTGTGAGTCCGCAAAGGTAGGTACCACCACCCTGCCTATTTCTGCCGTGAAGCAGTAATGCATTTCGGTTTGAAGGATGGGACAGCTGTTGTAATTATACTGAGACCTTAGAACTTATCTCAAGGTGGGTGGCGCATTTACGTTGTAAATGTCAATGGGCTCCAGTAACCACTTACCAACAGGTGGGCTGTGAGTTCGTCCACACATCTAAGCAATAAAAAAAAAATGTAAACATGTAAAATACTCCATATACCAATAATCCAGAAATTGAATTATGTACTATGAAATATGTAATGAATCTATATTTTTTCCATTATCCACATAGGTGAATGGTGTAACAGCACCCCTGGCTTGAAGAATAATAAAGTAAGTACCCTGTGTTTTCACTAACATTAAATTTGTAATTCAGAAACAATCAAACAGAAAGACCAGATCTTATATTTTAATCTAAGTTGTAAGCTTTATGCAAAATCAATAATTTTGTCAATATTGACGCTTGAAAGGCAAAAGTGACTAAGCGACAATGCGTGAACTTTATAGTAGACTAATTTAAAGTTGAAATTCATTTAAAATATACATGAAAAATATGTGAAAAAAAAAATCTATTTTAACGAATCTAGCTGTAGATTGAAATGATTTTAATAGACCTAGAAATATTTTTTTTTTGCGCATCGAATATGGTTATTGCCTATCATTTATGTACAAATCAGTTATTGTCGCTTAGTCAAGTTTGCCTTTCAAGCGTCGATATTAAAACATCCAAACTTAGATTTATAACATCAGTAAAATTTTTATCCAAACTTAGATTTATAATATCAGTAAAAATTTTTGAACAACTTCTAAGTTTTGTCTATTTTGTGTGACGTTTTTAATTGACGATTCTGATCTACTTGGTTGTAATGAATTATCACTGCATCAACGCTATCTTCAAATTCATAACTAATATACAAACACTGGCTTCAACACACGAGGCATGCAGTAGTTATTAAAAAATACTATTATACCATGATTTGGGCCTAAAACTGGAAAATATTGTTGAAAAAGAACTTATTCCATGTGGAATCATTAATAAATTCAGAGATTTAAGTATGCTGCACAATATACTACAAAATGTTTTTAAATTTAATAGTTTATTTCACATGAAGATTAAAAAATTTACTATGTTTATTTTACGATAATCAACCTCATTATAATACTAAAATAATATTACTTTGTTGGATATATGTGACAATTTCTTGTGAAAGCATTATTAAATACAAACTTAAAAGCACTAAGCAGGATTGTTGTAAAAATATTTACGCAATACCTGTGATGCGCCGCGCACGTAAACAAATTAATGAAAAATAAACAATTCGTCACTCACGCAGGTTCCCCGCTGACCTGGTACGACGTCGAAGCCCTATTTTTCTGCGCTCTTGCCTCCCGCAGTTACTCTCCTCCAACGCTAGGTTAAGATCATGAGAAAGTCTCTCCATATCTATTAATCTTCAGATGAGCCCATTTCGGTAAAATCTAGAACATACTGCGGATACTTCAAACTTCGTTACGATCGACACACTTCTTGGAGCCCTTTCACAAAGTTGTAGGTATCTAATTCTTGCAACCTTCACTTTCATTTGTATTTAAAATATGTCAGCAAGTTCAACTTTGTTGTAACTTAACAAAATTTATTCACGAGTCACAGATTGCAGGTCACCTTTTCTAATTTATAGATTGTTTTATTTTTATTATGTACCTACTGCGTCTTATAATTTTTATAGTCTAAATAGTCTAATACATAAACTAAATGGATTTTCATAATATAGAGATTTCATTTATAATTGTTGTTTATTCTAAGTTAAACGCACAAAAACAGAGAAATAATGTCGAAATTCTTTCATAGATTCAACCATACATTTTTTTGGTACAATTTTTCCTTATTAGGAAAGGCAAGGGGATCAAAGCCTATACAACCTTTCAACAATAGTATCAATAATTTCTCAACTAATCATATACCCTGTACCGGTAAAATGGGGCGATTAGGGACAAATTCCAACTTTATGACCAATTTTAAGGTAGTTGTTGATGTATATAATGCTGTATCAGGATCAAAATGATTGAGTCTTGGGGGCATCTTTGTTGTCCAATTTAAAACTATGCAACTAGCATTCCAGTTTAAGCAAAAAAAGCAAAAATAGGTGTAATCCCTATTTACCCGGAAATTGCGGTTAATTGGGACGAAATGAGAAATTTGCTAGGGTGGGCACTACTTGGTTTTTATTTATTTATTTATTTAGTTTCACCAACAAAGTGATCATCAATAAAAAAACATTGAAAAACTGACACTTTGAACAAATATTAAATATTTTATTATGTATTACTTAGACATTTTTGTCCACCTTGAGATTTCATTGTTCTTATTACATGTCTGTGCAAAATTGACTTACCTATATTAAATTGCTTAGCTATTTCAACTAAAGACTTATTCCCAATTAGGCAATTTCCCAATTGCTGTTTTTAATATTAAGGGATAATATCTCTTATAAGGCTTTGCACTCTTTGATACGAACACGCGAGGCATATCTAAAAATAGAAAACAATACGTAACTGATAATATAAATATTTACCAAACAATAAAATGACACATTGATAATTTTGAATAAAAGTTCTAGACAAAAACATCATGAATAAACCAGATTTTTACCAACAAATTTAAAATATATTGTTATAACTACATAGACAACCCTAGAAACCTGTACCTATTTATACTTAGGTCGCTTCCATTTCACGTATTCTCATCCCAATTGACCCCTTTTTCGTTGTTATTTGTACCTAAGACGTCCCCAATATCCCCAAAAACAACAGATTTTTACATGTATTTTTATTTTATCAAATACATTAAAACCAATAACAAATGAGACTTACCTTCAATAAACATGATGGTTCAAACACTAAATAACGTTTATAAATCACAGTCGTCTTCTATTATTATCAAATAAATAAAAGAGAGCAAAGTTTCTAGCACTAAAATAATTACCACCACAGAAAGTTAATTTGAAACGCGATTTTTTATAAGTTAGCAGCTATTATCATGCATATTCAGAGTTGTTTTGTAAACTTTCAACATTCTACTATTAAACTACAAAAAATGGAAGATTTTGCAACGAATTTATAACTAATATTGAGTGTCGAAAGATTTTCCCGGTTTTTTTCCCGATTCGCCTCTCAATCCCTAATCGCCCCATTTTACGGTACTTATTAACTCCATGCATATACCATAGATTTTTTGTTATTCGATGGTTATGTTTCTCATTTAAAAAGACAAAAGAAATAGACACCACATCCTAAATCTTATTTATTTAAGGTCAAAGCCATGTCTGTTGTAGGCATAAAGGAAAATAGAACAGAATTTGATGAATTGAGATAAAGCATCACCGTAGGGGGACTTTTCCCGGTTCTCGTGGACTGGGTGGGCCGCGACTGCGGATGCCTCACCTTCCGGCTGACGCAAATGCTTACCGGCCACGGTTGCTTTGGCCGGTACTTGCATAAGATAGCCGGAAGGGAACCGACGGCGCAGTGCCACCACTGCGCGGACCGCGACGAGGAAGACACAGCGGAACATACATTGGCGCGTTGCTCTGGATTCGACGAGCAACGCGCCGCCCTCGTCGCGGTCATAGGAGAGGACCTCTCGCTGCCGCGAGTCGTGGCTACGATGCTCAGCAGCGACGCGTCCTGGAAGGCGATGCTCGACTTCTGCGAGTCCACCATCTCGCAGAAGGAGGCGGCGGAGCGAGAGAGGGAGAGCTCTTCCCTTTCCGCACCGATCCGTCGCCGTTGAGCCGGGGGCCGGAGGCTGGAATACGCCCGTACGTCCCGGCCCCTGTAGGTAGCGGCCTCCCCCCGGTGAAGGTCAAGGGGTGACCTGAGGGGGTGAGGCCGCGCGGCGCGCTACCAGCACTCTAGCGCGCTGCCGTGGAGTAAATAGAGCGACCGGCCGACGGTGTATCGCGTCCCGACCCGGCAGGCTGGTTCTGGTCCAGCGGGGTATTCCGGGACACCAGCGGCACCGTCTGGGCGGCCCGACGGGCTGCCGTACCGAGACGGCCGACGTTTCAGAGCCTTCGATTCGCCTCGAAGGCTCCGTCGGCTGGGCGTCCTTGGGGTGAGCCGCGCCGTCTGGTTGTAGTGTTGACCGCGGTAGCCCCCCTACCTCATTCGGGTTCTGACCTCGGAGGGGATCGGACGGGTGTAAACCCGAGTGCAGGGGAGTCGTTTAGTGGGTGGGCCCTAAAATCCTTGGGCCCGTGGTCTGCTCACAACACCATGCAGATCGTTGAGTCTCACATACCCCGCGCGCCCCTTTTGCGCGGGGACCTCGTAGGAGGTTCGGCCCTGTACCCGAAAAAAAAAAAAAAATTGGGGACTTTTTGGGGAAACACAAAGAGTAAAGTTATGGTTTTTTTATGTTTGTTAATTCACTGTTTCTTCTTGGTTAAACGTGCAGTAATAATGGCTTATTGATCGTTTTATATTTATTTTGTGAAAGTGTTTCATTAGTTCCTCTAAAAAGCCAACTAAAGTTTCAATAAATTTTCAATATTTTACTGCTTCGCATTTCATGTCACCTATGACTTGTGATATATTATAGTTGAAAACCTGGTATCAACATCATTTTTAGCTGGTATTTGAAAAAAGTCTATAGATTAGATTAAATAAGATAGGTTGTTACTGAAAACGAAAAGGACCTCGAAACATGGTTAAACTATCAACTAAGTATATTAAGTACCTTAAAACTAGAAAAAAATAATCGTAATTAATAATTTAGTAAAAAATTTAATTTATAAATTTTCGACTGACTTTTTATGAGAACTCTCAATTTATAAGTATAATGGATATTCGTTCTACGTTTTAAGTGGCCCTTAAGATATAAGCTGAACAGCGTATTCATAAACAAATTTTAGAAATTTAGTGCAATGCAATCTCAAAATAACCACAAACATACAATCTTAAAATTTTTCGCAAGATCGCTTTAAGTACCTGTATAAATAACCATTTGTAAAATAACAAAGTTTTTGAACGTTTTAATTTTATAAATTTAATGTAAGCAGTTGTATGAACTGAGAAAAGTAAAACCAATGTTGTTATTTTACAATAGTAATTTTTAAATAGCTCGGAATAATTTTCTCTTAGTCTTAAATTCCAGATTTAACGCGAGTGAAACCACGGACTCATCTCGTATTACAGAAATAGTCTATGGCATCACATTAACAAATGGATCCACCTGCAGGATCCTTCCGGCAAGCATCGGAATCTTATCGGACCGGTGAGTATTCACAATATGCGCACCGACTCATTAACAGTAAAAAAAACGTTGGTGACCGTTGCTGCATGCCGATCCGTGACATTGCCAATGCATCTGTCATTTGTCAATTTTTGCGCCAATTTTGTTGTTTGTCTCATAATTTGAATTACTGTTGTAAGTTTTGATTTAGTTTTTCAATTCGAGAAGAAATTCAATATTTGACAACTAAGGTAAGAAAAATACATTTAATGGCGTCAACTGTGTGTGTAATAGCTTTTATAAACGAATCTCAAACTTGTGTATGATTTAGATATAAGTTGATCTGAGAAAGTCAGTGTTTATAGAACTACTGCAAAGCTTCGTACTGCTTAGAAATCTAGAATAGTGAACTATAACTAAGTATAAACGTTTTTTATCAGATGAAATAAATTGAAATACTTAAATTAGGATCACGTTATATTCCTTGTTTGATCTTTTAATTCTCAAATCTAAATAACCCCAGTAATGTTCACAAAAAGCAACAGTGAAAACGTTATATTGTTGATATCATACGTTCTTAGGATATGTGAGACCTTAAATTGAATTGTGAGTGAAAAGGGAGTGGCTATGATGAAACTTAAAGAAGGGACTTTAAAAATGTGTAACCTTTGTGCACATCATGATATTAAGTATAATAAAATTAATTATGTTTGCATTCTTAGCCCAATAATCCGAAAGCTGCAAGATTTTCTTAAGTGTTAAGGTTGTTAAGATTATATAAGAAATAAATATTTACCTAAATAGGATAAGCTAAATCAAGTGCTTTGAAGACTTGTCTTTTAATATAAAAATATAGACAAAATATAGTACATCAATGCAAAAAGTTAACATTATATTTTTTCATTACACAAGAATAATACATTTCAAAGCATAGCATGAATCTCTATGAAAAAAAGATAGAGATTTCCCTTCATTGTAACTTTTTGGGGGAGTATGGTAACTGCAGTCATGAATGTAATAATAGTACCCATACAGCATATGCTATTTGCCGAAGAAATAGTGTAAGATCAAGGGGACCTCCAACCCTGTGCTTGATGGTAATCCTCTCACACAGACAACTCTTGCTCCACATTGAGCTAAGACTAAAAGTAAAAGATAAACTTAAGTGAGTGTCTAAAGAGCAATAGAGAAATAAAATTTATATATTGTGTGTGCTCTTCTCGTCGGTCCTTGAAAAGCAAGACATACTGGTTTCATTTCAACTTAAAAATAAGCAAGAGTGGTTCCTTTTTTTGCAATGTAACACTTACAGAGCAATGTACAGCACTCTGGCCCCATGTCTGAAATATAGAACAGGTATAGAGGCATATTTTAATGCTGACAGTTGAATAAGCTTACTTCCCATTTGGTGTTAAGTGGTTACTGGAGCCCATAGATGTCAATAATGTAATGAATATAAACCCATTACTTATGATACCATTCATATGAACGCTCCATGCATCTGAGAGTATAATAGTATACTGCAATATACCAACAACAAAACATGAGATAAGTATATCTACTGAAAAAAAACCGGAAAAAAAACTGAAAAAAAACGAAAAAAAAAGTATGTCTACTAACTTGCTTCAACTTACTAACTAACTTAATCATAGCATTTTATTCAGTTTTCGCGATTTGAAGATATGAAACTATTTTTACTTACTGACAACTAAGGTGCTATTCATCGAAATTTTTAATTTTGTACCAATTACCGTCTACAAAATAGGATCACGGTAACGTCGGAAATCTTATAATAAAAATAATAAAGACGAGATTTAAACCGTAAATCTAGTTTTAATAGAGGTAAAGTTTTCTAAATAACTGCAACAACGATATTGGTAGAGCGGTTGTAAAGATGTTACACCGGCATTTCGACCTTGGACGATCTTTTCGATATAAGACTATGATGCGACCGCCATTCGAACTCTGAATCTGTGGTAAAGCAATCATGGTAAACCGGTATATAGAGCCAATAAAATACTAGACTGCACCAGAAAGCTTGATAAAATAATGTATATATTAATCTACGCATGACGCATGTGGGTCTGTGGCATCTAATTAGGATGGCGTTTCCGAGAGAGACCTTGTTGAAGAATTGAAACAAACGAAACGCAATTCTCAAAAAAAAAGACTTAAACATCGCTCACAACAGCTTTATACTTCTCAAATGTAATTTATCTCCTCTTTTTTAATTTTTATTGCATCGATTTGTGGACGAGCTCACAGCCCACCTGGTGTTAAGTGGTTATCTGAGACCATAGACATCTGTAACGCAAATGCCGCCACCCACCTTGAGATCCGAGTTCTAAGGTCTCAGTATAGTTACAACGGCTGCCCCACCCTCCAAATCGAAACGCATTACTGCTTCGCGGCTGAAACAGGCAGGGTGGTGGTACCTACCCGTGCGGACTCACAAGAGGTCCTACCACCAGTAAAAATGTAATATAACATATTTGAGCAACATTACTACGGTTCATATGTTCATGCGTTTAGTGATGATGTACGTATTACTGAACGAGGAAAGTCTTTCTTGGAAAATACCGTCTATGACTTAGAGCCTATCCGTTCCACCGTCAAGAGCAGGGGCGAAGTGCCAAAAGAAATCAGTCGATTTGAAGACTCGCTCCCCTAAAGAAGCCATTAATGAATTTAAGCCACTTTGAAAAGGCGGCACGACATGAGAACCCTCTTGTCGTGGCCGCTGGAAACTACATACCCGATCCTGTAGACCGAATGGTAAACAGTTGACGTCGCCCAAAACACGTCATTACGGTGCTTTTACGTACCACAAGCACCGGTCACCGTCCTCGTCGAACTCGTCGCTTGCGACGAAGGGCTCGACGAGTGAATTAACACATAGACACAGCCCACTGAGTTTCTCGCCGGATCTTCTCAGTGGGTCGCGTTTCCGATCCGGTGGTAGATTCTACGAAGCACTGCTCTTGCTAGGGTCAGTGCTAGCATCACTCCGGTTTGAGCCCCGTGAGCTCACCTACTAGTTAAGGTTACGCTGAAATAGTCTCTCAAGGCTATCAGCTTAGGTAGGAAAAAAAGAGGAGGATTTAAGCATATCGTGGTTTTCCCAATGAACAAAAGAGAAGTCTATCTGAAATTGATACATTTAACATTAAGCAATGCGTAATTAATTTTGACGTACACTTTAGTACCCTAATCTTTACAAACGGATGCCTCTTCCTATTCAATTAACAATTTATTATGTTATGAAATTTTATTCCACACAACGTCTTTGATTTGTAATATTTAGTAAAAAAAAAACGGTGTTGCTATGTGACTAGTTTACTTAGAGAGAAATCTTTGAGTTTATTTTTGAGTTTTCGTAGCAGCGAAACGCAGCATTTAAGTCGAGACGCTTTAAAAGCTCCGATAATCCTGTTTGAAGGCATATTTTAATAAATACTAGTTTATTTTTTCAATTCACTTAATGTCAATATTAATTTAAACAAACATACTTAAATATTATTAAAATAAACTTTTTTTTATTAACGACAATCGAATAAACACAAACAAAAAGTAATTAAGTAACTGTTACCATTAGCATGTTTTCTGTCAGGCCATTTTGGAAATCTCTTAAAACTTTTGTTCATTATTAGATACTATTAACTAATTAGGGAGCATTCAATTTTATTTATTTAGTCTTCAATGTAGTCTGTAGCCTTAAATATAAATGTTAAGTTAGCCACCACTGTTAGTATAGTATCCTGCTTTATTAGTGAATAGACACGCTCTCTTGAAATATTCTTTAAATTCCTCAAGGAGATATCATCGGCAAATAATCGGTAGGTTATTTCAATATTCTTTTTGAATGTTTTATTTTTAGTAATTTTGACGCGATTGAGAAGTCCATAGACGCTCCTTAAAAAAAATTTTTGTAATTTTTCTACCATCAATAATCGCTAGCAAACTTTTTGAAACGTTAGAAATTAAATGAATAAAGCTTAACCTTTGAGGTCCAGAGACCAAACGTATTAGACATATAGTTTAGTCTTACATTAGTCCTAGGACCGCAAATGGTTAAATCGAACCCGTCGACTCCGCTGAAGAATTCGACGTGCGAACTGGCTCATAGACACACCCCACTGAAGTTTCTTGGCGGATCTTCTCAGTGGGTCGTGATTCCGATCCGGTAGTAGATTCAGCGAAGCACGACTCTTAGACGTTCTTTCACGTTGAGCCTGTGAGCTCACTTATGGGTCCGCGTGAAGTTGAAATAGCCCCTTAGGCTCCACAACATCTGCAGATCCTCAAGTCCCACAACTCCCACATACCCCGCGCGTCCCTTAGGCGCGGGGACCTCGTAGGAGGTCCGTAACCGAACCACCAGCCCAAAAAAAAAAGACCTGTAAATATATTATGATGCTCGCACGCACCCCCATCAAATTGTGCCTTAAAATGTAATGAGGTTATTGTGCCTTAAAATATACAAAGTAAAATGATACAAAATCGTAAAAGCATAGATCTGTCAAAATATTTATGATGGTTAATCCCCGTTAAAAAGAGCCCATTAAAAAAGCATAAGAGTGCGGTAGAACCAAAATTACTTTTTAAAGTACCTTCATTTATGATATTAAATATCAATAAGGTACGTTCTGAATAAAGATTAGAAAATTTTCGTTGTCATTCCTTATTTACTTAAATACACAACAAAAAAATCGCCTATTTTAGGTAGTTAATTAGATAAATTCATTATGAATGTATATATAAAATAATGTTTGGTGCTATTTAAATTAAGAACAGCTCCGAACCGTCACAGTTTTATTTTTGGACTTTCTCTCAAAAGCTTAATAAACAGAGTAAAGCTTGATTAGCAGCAACAGCGCCAATGGAAGGCGCGGTGACACCGGAAGGGGGGCGGCGCACCACGCGAGCCGCGCTCGCCGAGATCCCGGGCTTCTTGGACCGGCTGCGGGTGACTCCGCTGCAGACCCTCACCAACACAAGGGACCTGTCGCCAGCGCTGCCTGCAGGCTACCTCAGTCCGGCTCCGTCGCCCGACGAGCAACTTATACAGCAGAGAGGTGATGGTATCCTTATGAATCTTAAGGCGGAAACACATTATTAAAACGCGACGTGACGCAACGTGTCGACACCCGATATGCATATAATAATATGTTTACTGTAGCGACATGGCTGTGTCCCTGACATTGTGTCCCTGACATTGTGTCTTTGACATTGTGTATTGACGTTGTTTCAGAAGGGGACGCGTGCTACTTTTCCTCACCTGAAAGCACTTTGAACAGTTTTCTGTATTACTTATTTTGATTCCAGAAAAGTTACAAATTAAGTTAAGAATTGCCGAGTTAGATAAAATTCTTTTACTAACATAATATGCGGATGGCAGTGGCTTGGCTCTGCCCCTGGCATTGCTGACGTCCATGGCCGACGGTAACCACTTACCATCAGGTGGGCCGTATGCTCGTCTACCTACAAAAGTCAATAAAAAAAATAGATAATAATTTTTATTGAATTACTAATTGATTGATATGAAGAGAAATCCATAAACTTCATAATTTATTAAGAGCACTACTGTATTAATTTCAGGTCGCAAGCGACTGCCAGTAACGTGGTCTCCAGAGATCGACATAAAACGCAACTCTTCCTTCCACTCCTCCGTTCGTACTCCCCCTAAAATCACACCAGGACGTATTTCCCCTCCCAAACTAGGAGTCACGTTACGATCCACACCGCGCAAGCGTCTGCTAATGGGAGAAACCGAGAGAATCCCATTAACACCAGAGAAAATCGACTTCAGCGATATTAGCACGCCACAGAAGTTCAAATTAAACAATCAAGAATGCTCAATCAAGAACACTCCACCCATGAAGAGGTCGAGAGTTGAAAAGGTTTTGGACAAGGAGTACAGAGGCCCAATTGACACAGCTCTTAAGGGTTTAAGTCCCACGCAACTGATACACATCATAAAGAATATAACTTACAAACATCCTGAGGTTGAACAAGAGTTAAGAAGGGAAATGCCTCTGCCGGACTTAAGTCCGTTGGACGAGAAACTGTCATATCTGAAGTCTAACATCTTCAAAAGTCTGCCTACATCGCGTCTCACATCAAAGACTGACTCCCCAGCGTATTCCAGGGTGTCCACACACTTGGCAGCATTTAAGAAATGCGTCATTGATCAGGGAAAAGTTCTTGTGGAATCCCAGCATTGGGAATCCGTATTGCACTACGTCTTCCTCTCGTGGAACTACGTGAAATCGACTCCGGTTTGGGACAATCAGCCCCACAACGCTCACAGGAAACAGTGTTTCAAAGCGTTGACGAACTTCTGTTTGACGGCCTTAAAGAAAGGAAACTTCGAGAAAGACTTGCTGATCGACGTTCAAGATAAACTGCAGGAAATGATCTGTGACAGCGACGAGCTACATTCCTGCTTGAAAATTGTCCAGGGACAACTTTGATGCCGTACTTTTTTGTCACGTTATTCTAATAAAGAAACGAAAATTTGAAAACCCGATTATCTACAATAAGATAAATTCATTAACATCTAAGAACAATACAATAATTGTAATAAGTACATAAATGTGTGTAAGTCATTTTTATTACTGAATGACTTTTAAATCATTCGATTTCAAGAGACGTGTAACATGTGATTTGATGTGCCTTTATCTTTAAAAATTTGTTATTTAACAAGAATAATTGTATTTGAAAGTAGAAATAAATAACAAAGCAAACTGTTTGAAATGTAAACAATGTGAAGTAAATGTTGTAAATCTATATTATTATAATTTCATATACAAGCTGATATTTTTAACTTGAAACTTTTTTTAGTTTGAATTAAATGATTGAAGTAATTCTTAATTCATACATGTCATAAACAATTCGGATGAGTACGTGTTTATCTTTAGTGTTCTGAAAGAAAATTGGCAGATTCACATTGTAAGCTTTAAGTATAGAAACATTAAATATAAAATGTGTTTAAAAGGAACATATGAATTTATCAGTTTTTCATCAATCAAATATTCGCGTCATTCAAACGAATCATTTAAAAATTTTCCACCAATTGTTTTCTGTACCTCAATATTATTGACTGATTAGAAAAGAATCAAAATGTATTTTTTTGATAGATATAATTTCGTCGTCTTCCATAATAATATGGAGTATTTTAATAATAAGTTTGATTCTTTTCATAGCTGTGAACTAGCCAAAATGTAGGATTAAGACAAACATATTGTAAGCTATTTGCCAGTTTTTTTAAAATGTTTAATTTCGTTTTGGCCGTTCATATAAAATGATCCTATTTTGTTGAGTGTAAACTCAAACTTGGTTTTTTTAAGTTTAATTCAAATTTATTGATTACATTCGTTCACTATTTTAAGTGGATGATTTTGTGTTAATTCTTAAAATATCTTATAATCTTTTATCACAAAATTTTGCCTAGAATTTTAACTTATACTTTTACGTATTAGTACTCAAATCAGTTTTTCCAATAACGATACCCTTTTTATTTTTATTGGCAACACTGCATCGACAGAGCTTTTTTCTAAGTATTTTTGGATTATACTGTAATTTAAAAAAAAATTTGGATTAACTCTTTAATGTTGTAGTAATATCGATTTGAAAAACAATGAATGTTGTCATCAACAAATAAAACTTAGTACACATTATCTTGGACAAATTGGTCTCATTTTAGTTCGCAACGAATATTTGGTCAATCATTTATATCAAAATGTGTATGACGTAAGGTTTTTTCTTGTTAGTGTCTCAGATCTGTTCTCACATTAAACACCTGTGCCTTAATAGAAAGTAATAGCAGAGCAAATGCCATTACTTTTAACTTTTACGTGTTTGTACTCTGTAATTTTAGAAGTGTACTTTCTGTGAAAAATAAAATTTTATTTTGATAATTCATTGTTTCCTTTCAAACGTGTCCTTGGTGTTTTCAAACCGGAACCACTGATTGATTCGGCGTAATAAGAAAAATCGTGAAAGATCATACAGATTCTATGGTTACAGTTTAGTTAACATGTGTATTTACTAAGGAAAATAGACTATGACCTAAACAAATTTATAGGCCAAATAATTAAAAAAATGTTCAATATTCTTGGCATACGCACAGAGCCATCTTAGATCATGCAGGGCCATCCACTTCGATAAAGCGGCACGACACGAGAACCCTCTCATCGTGGCCGCCGGTAACTACATTCCCGATCCTGCGGACAGAATGGAAAGCAGTCGACGTCGCCCAAAACACGTCATCTCGGATCCTCCCGATCCACTAACGGTGCTTCTAGGTACTTCAAGCACCGGTCACCGTTCTCGTCGAATCCGTCGCTTGCGACGAAGGGCTCGACGAGTAAATTAACTCTCAGACACAGCCGACTGAGTTTCTCGCCGGATCTTCTCAGTGGGTCGCGTTTCCGATCCGGTGGTAGATTCTGCGAAGTGCGGCTCTTGCTAGGGTTCGTGTTAGCAACGTCATCAGGTTTTTTTTTTTTTTTTTTTTATTATTTAAATATTACTGGTGGCCCGGAGGCCTTTCCAGTTCCACCAGGACACGTGGGCGAGCAAAGGCTCAGCCAGGAGAGGTGGGATTTGCTAACAGCTACCCGAGCGCCTCCGAAGGAGACCTAACAGCTCAAGAGTAGCTGCTTCGCGAATGAATCTACTACCGGATCGGAATCGCGACCCGCTGAGAAGATCCGGCGAGAAACTCAGCGAGCTGATTCATGGGTTAGGTTGCACGGCGAACTCTTTGTCGAGTTCGACGAGTACGGTTACCGAGGTCCCTAAGCCTGATCCTAGTGTTAGAGCTGAAGGCGTCTAATGCAAAGGTTATTGGATCTGATGGATCCGTAAGGACGTGTCTAGGGCGTCGACGGTGACTGGCTCCTGCGTGATCAGGATTCGGGGAGTAGTCAGCGGCGGCTACGATAAGGCGATTATCATGACGCATAGCCTTATCGAAGTACCGTTCCGACACTGACTTCATGTATTTCTGGATAGATTCGAGGCCCAGGTTGTCGTGTAGGTCAACGTTCCTCACGAACCACGGAGCTCCGACGGCTAACCTGCAAAAGCGGGATTGTAAAGATTGGAGGGTGTCTATGTGTGTGCGGGCCGCGTGAGCGAACACCACACTCGCGTAAGTCATGACGGGCCTAATGCAAGTTTTGTAAAGTGTCACCTTGTTCCGAAGGGACATTTTACTCCGCTTACAGATCATGGGGTAGAGTCTACCGAGAATAAACGCGGCACGGTCACGGACTGATTTTATATGCGGGCGGAATGTCATCGATGCATCCAGGGTAACGCCCAGGTACTTGACCTTCCTGGCCCAGGGTATGGGTTGTCTAAAGAGAGTAATCGGGGGTGTGAGATTCCTCCTCCTAATCCGGGAGGAAATCCGTGTGGAGCTTCTCCTCTGAAATAGCACCGCAGTACTTTTCGCTGGGTTGATGTCTATGCGCCATTTTCGGAACCACTGTCCTAGGGCTAGGGCTGCGCTCTGAAGCTTCTTCGCGATTAGGGACTTGTTTCTACTGGAATAGTAAACAGTCGTGTCGTCGGCGAATAAAGCTAAATGGGTCGGCGGCGACCGGGGAATATCGTTAACGAATAAGCTAAATAGGAGGGGTGAGAGGACAGAGCCTTGCGGGACTCCAGCTGTGAGAGATCGTGGGGAGGAGCGGGTTCCCTCGACTCGATATCGAAAAGAGCGGTTCGACAAGAAGTCCCGTATGATGAGCACGAGACTATCCGGCACGCCCATGTTGAATAGTTTGAAAATCAAACCGTTGTGCCAGACTTTGTCGAACGCTTTTGCGACGTCGAAGAAGAGAGCTCCCGTGTATAACGGTTTTGGTCGATTAAGCCCCACAAGAATGTGCTCCGTGAGGCGGTGCACCTGTTGAACGCATGAGTGATTTGTACGGAATCCGAATTGTTCATCGATGAGAATGCCCTTGGATGAGACGAAGTCTCTGAGGCGTTTGTAGAGCAGACGCTCATACAGTTTGCCTAGAGACATGAGGAGGCTAATCGGGCGGTAGCTCGTCGGATGATTTTTTGGTTTACCGGGTTTATGTATGCCGATAACGTCTGCTTCTTTCCACACCGCGGGAAAGATACAGTTCGCCATAGCGGCATTGAAAATAGATGCCAACATCACTATGAGTTGGACGGGTAGAAGTTTAATAACGCGGTTGGATATACCGTCGGAACCGGGAGCCTTGCGAGGACGTAGGTCTTTGATCAAGTCTTTAACTTCCATCGGGGTGACGGGTGGTAACGCATCCGAGGGTGGCAAGGAGACTCTGCGTTCTACCTCACTGTCTACTAATTCTACATGAACAGGGTCCACGGATTGAGTGCTGGGCGTGCACTGGGCTTGCAATGTATCGGCCAGCAGCTCTGCTTTTTCGTCATCATCGAACGCCGCGAGTCGGCCTAAGGGGCCTACGAGGGGGGGGCATAGTTACTACCGTATCCGATTTGAGAGTACGAGCTAAGCGGTAGTAAGACCTTTGGGAGGGCGCGAGTCCTTCTAAGAAATCAGACCATCTGGCATCTCGGACTTCGGCGATGCGAGACTTTACGTCGCGTTGTAAGGCACGCATTCGAATACGATTTTCCGCGGTAGGATACCTGTCGTAGGCGCGTATCGAGGCGTTCTTAGCTCTAAGGAGCTCCCTAATATCGTCGGGCAACCCGAAGCGGTAAAGGAAGTCCTCCGCTACAACTTGTTTAGATGACCTATCTAATGTCGAGGTGATGTGTGACGTTAAGATGTCTATGGCTTCAGCGGTATCCTGCGGAGACGGGGTAGAGTCCGAGCTAAACGGGAGCGATGGTGGATCAGATTCAGCCAGGCTGATGCCCAGCGTGTGCCAATCCACCACAGTCCTCGTGACGGGAACGGAGTCGGGAGCGCGACCGAGCTTCATAACGACGGGACGGTGGTCTGAATCTAACTCTGAAACTACTTCGATCGAGTGTAAGCTCAGAGTTACGTTTTTTAATAACGCTATGTCGAGTATATCCGGGCGATGTGCGATATTTAGCGGGTAGTGAGTTGGGGTTAGCGGAGCGACGATATCGAAGGCGAGATCATCGACTAACGCGTCAAGCCGCCTGCCATTCGGGGTTGTGGTGTGTGAGTTCCACCTGATGTGTTTACAATTTAGGTCGCCCGCCAGAATGACAGAGCTCCCCATGCCGAGCAGCGCCTCGATATCACTGCTTAGAACGATCTTATCCGGTGGAAGATAAACGGACGCGATAACGATCGGCGCGTGTCCCGTCAGTGAGATTCGGCACACTGATGCTTCGATATTAGCGAGCGCGGGAGGATCGAGCGGGACGCAATGCAGGGCTCTTCTATAGTAAATGACGGTACCACCACCACGAGCAGAGAGCCTGTCGTTCCTGACCATGTTATAGTTCGCGATTTTAGGGTCACGGCGCGCGGGCTTAAGTAGGGTCTCCTGCACTAAAAATATATCAATTTGATGGTCACGCAAAAAGTCAGAAACCTGATCACGTTGATTTGCGAGACCGTAAGCGTTAAAAAAACCTATCGTTACGGATAGGGGCTTTACTCTACTTATATACGCCATTGATTACCGGCGGAGTGAGGGGAGGACGTACGTATTTAATGACGCGTATACGTCGGCGTATTCTTGCACAACGGCGATAAAGTGTTGTGCAGTGGAGGCAGCGCGAATGGCGTCGCCCAAAGCGTTAACGCGCTCAAAGTTGATCGACTGAAAGAAGTCGATCGCTAAAGCGAGATTGTCGGACGCGGTCGGAGGGCAAGTCGCGGGAGAGGAACGTGTCGCGGGGGCGGGACGAGTCACGGGGGCGGGACGAGTCGCGGGGGCGGGACGAATCGCGGAGGAGGGAATTGTAGCCGTGTTCATATACGGCAGCGGTTTCGCCCAGGCCGAGACACTGGGCACCGGCGCCGAAACGAACGCTGGCTTAGCCTGCGACACAGAGGGTGCCGAGGCTTTGATGTCTGGGCCGGAAGCTCGGAGGCGGTTTTGACGGGCGACGCGGCGATTTATTTTCGGGGCTCGGGGGCATCCGCGGTAATTTGCGGGGTGACCCTGTGTTTGACACAGGACGCAGCTAGGCGGTTCCGTCGCGGTTTTTTGGTCGCGAGCGCAGAGGGCCGTGGCGTGATCGCCCAAACACTTAACACATCGGGGGCGCGCGTGACAGTTACGGGAAGAGTGCCCGTACAGTTGACAGTTATGGCACTGGCTAGGAGTGCCTTTTTTATGGGGGGCTTCGACGGCGATACCGGAGAGCCTACAGACGGCCTGTGTGTTGAAGATTTTCTTACCCTCGGGGGTAGGCTGGAGGGTGACTAGAACCATATTATATGGCTCCCTACCGCGACCGGTGTGCATACGGTGCACAGAATTCACTGGAAAGCCCTGTTCTAACAGATCGGCCTTGACGAGCTCTACATCTAACTCTTTAGGGATTCCGCGTATTACAACGCGGAGTTCGCGCTCCTCCTGGAGCGTATAAGTATGGAAACTTATACGTTCCTTACGGAGGTAAGAAGAGAGGGCCCTATGGTCGTCGGGTGTTTGAACCTTAATTTGAATGCCGTTCGCGAGGTTACGGGCATTCGTGAAATTTATATTTTTGGCCTTAAGGGCCAGGCAAACTCGATCCCAAGCTGCCTTCTCCTGAAGGATAACCGGGGGAGGGGTCTGGGTTTTATTTTGTGCCACCGGACGCGGCGACGGAGTGGCACGGACTGGGGGCGCAACGGGAGTCTGAGGGCGGGGGCGCGACGCGTTCGCGGCTTTGCTAATTTTAGCGGCCGCAGGAGCTCGGGACTCCGCGGCACGCTTCTTACCCTTCTGTACCAGGGTGAATCCATCCGTCGATGAGGCGGGGGCGAGGTCAACCTCCATGTCCGAGTCAGAGTCGGAGCACGAGGAGGCGGGTGCAGGCGACCTACGAGCAAGTGTAGGTGTTTTAGAGGAGGCCGCGGATGATCGCTCAGCTGAAACGATGGTCACAGTGGACGACGCAGCAGCTTTACTCGCCAGTATAGGCGACACGGGAGCGGCAGGCACAACGGAGGCTGCGTTGCTCAATGCAGAAGCTTTGCACGCAGGTACAGGCGACGCAGGAGCAGCGAGCGCGGCGGAGTCCTCGAGAGGGCTCGCAGTGTGATTGGCCTTGAAGGCCAGAAACTCTGAGGCGAGCTGTGGGTGGTGAAGTCGGAGGAATTCCGCGAATACAGCGTCCATGATCGCTGAGTACCCAGGTGGGGCGGCCCCGGGTTTTGAAAACACTCGCCTTGCGGCGAGGCCCCAACTTCTCGGACCTGAGCGGTTCTATTGAACACAGGTGGCAATGCGGCGCGATTACTACAGGACAAAGAAAAAGCAAAACAAATCAGAAATAACAAAAAGAAACGAAACAAATAAATACTTGCAGGAAACCACTTTGTCGGCAAATGTTCCACGAACACAAAAACAACTAAAAGGAAACAAATAAAAGCTTCCAGGAAAAACACTTGGTCGGCAGTTGTATCACGATCACAGGCCGCGCGAACAATGGCCGGGCTAACAAAAGCCGGGCGAACAAAGACCGGGCGAACGAGTGGTCGATGAGCACGTCCGCACGTGACGGGTGCCTCTATCGGAATGACGTCATCAGGTTTTTTTTTTTTTTTTTTTTTTTTTTATGATTGAAAGTTTACTGGTGGCCCGAAGGCCTTTCCAGTTTCACCAGGACAGGTGGGCGAGCAAAGGCTCAGCCAAGAGGGGTGGGATTTGCTAACAACTGCCCGAGCGCCTCCGAAGGAGACCTAACAACTCAAGAGCAATTGTTTCGCGAATGAATCTACTACCGGATCGGAATCGCGACCCGCTGAGAAGATCCGGCGAGAAACTCAGCGGGCTGATGCATGGGTTAGGTTGCACGTCGACCTCTTTGTCGAGTTCGACGAGTACGGTTACCGGGGTCCCTAAGCCTGCCCCTAGTATTAGAGCTGAAGGCATCTAATGCAAAGGTTATTGGATCTGATGGATCCGTAAGGACGTGTCTAGGGCGTCGACGGTGACTGGCTCCTGCATGATCAGGATTCGGGGAGTAGTCAGCGGCGGCAACGATAAGGCGATTATCATGACGCATAGCCTTATCGAAGTATCGTTCCGACGCTGACTTCATGTATTTCCGAATTGATTCGAGGCCCAAGTCGTCGTGTAGGTCAACGTTCCTCACGAACCACGGAGCCCCGACAGCTAACCTGCAAAAGCGGGATTGTAGGGATTGGAGGGTGTCTATGTGTGTGCGGGCCGCGTGAGCGAACACCACACTCGCGTAAGTCATGACGGGCCTTATGCAAGTTTTGTAAAGTGTCACCTTGTTCCGAAGGGACATTTTACTCCGCTTACAGATCATGGGGTAGAGTCTACCGAGAATAAACGCGGCACGGTCACGGACTGATTTTATATGCGGGCGGAATGTCATCGATGCATCCAGGGTAACGCCCAGGTACTTGACCTTCCTGGCCCAGGGTATGGGTTGTCTAAAGAGAGTAATCGGGGGTGTGAAATTCCTCCTCCTAATCCGGGAGGAAATCCGTGTGGAGCTTCCCCTCTGAAATAGCACCGCAGTACTTTTCGCTGGGTTGATGTCTATGCGCCATTTTCGGAACCACTGTCCTAGGGCTAGGGCTGCGCTCTGAAGCTTCTTCGCGATTAGGGACTTATTTCTACTAGAATAGTAAACAGTCGTGTCGTCGGCGAATAAAGCTAAATGGGTCGGCGGCGACCGGGGAATATCGTTGACGAATAAGCTAAATAGGAGGGGTGAGAGGACAGAGCCTTGCGGGACTCCAGCTGTGAGAGGTCGTGGGGAGGAGCGGGTTCCCTCGACTCGATATCGAAAAGAGCGGTTCGACAAGAAGTCCCGTATGATGAGCACGAGACTATCCGGCACGCCCATGTTGAATAGTTTGAAAATCAAACCATTGTGCCAGACTTTGTCGAACGCTTTTGCGACGTCGAAGAAGAGAGCTCCCGTGTATAACGGTTTTGGTCGATTAAGCCCCACAAGAATATGCTCCGTGAGGCGGTGCACCTGTTGAACGCATGAGTGATTTGTACGGAATCCGAATTGTTCATCGATAAGAATGCCCTTGGATGAGACGAAGTCTCTGAGGCGTTTGTAGAGCAGACGCTCATACAGTTTGCCTAGAGACATGAGGAGGCTAATCGGGCGGTAGCTCGTCGGATGATTTTTTGGTTTACCGGGTTTATGTATGCCGATAACGTCCGCTTCTTTCCACACCGCGGGAAAGATACAGTTCGCCATAGCGGCATTGAAAATAGATGCCAACATCACGATGAGTTGGACGGATAGAAGTTTAATAACGCGGTTGGATATACCGTCGGAACCGGGAGCCTTGCGAGGACGTAGGTCTTTGATCAAGTCTTTAACTTCCATCGGGGTGACGGGTGGTAACGCATCAGAGGGTGGCAAGGAGGCTCTGCGTTCTACCTCACTGTCTACTAATTCTACATGAACAGGGTCCACGGATTGAGTGCTGGGCGTGCACTGGGTTTGCAATGTATCGGCCAGCAGCTCTGCTTTTTCGTCATCATCGAACGCCGCGAGTCGGCCTGAGGGGCCTACGAGGGGGGGCATAGTTACTACCGTATCCGATTTGAGAGTACGAGCTAAGCGGTAGTAAGACCTTTGAGAGGGCGCGAGTCCTTCTAAGAAATCAGACCATCTGGCATCTCGGACTTCGGTGATGCGAGACTTTACGTCGCGTTGTAGGGCACGCATTCGAATACGATTTTCCGCGGTAGGATACCTGTCGTAGGCGCGTATCGAGGCGTTCTTAGCTCTAAGGAGTTCCCTAATATCGTCGGACAATTTGAAGCGGTGAAGGAAGTCCTCCGCTACAACTTGTTTCGATGACCTATCTAATGTCGAGGTGATGTGTGACGTTAAGATGTCTATGGCTTCAGCGGTATCCTGAGGAGACGGGATAGAGTCCGGGTTAAACGGGAGCGATGGTGGATCAGATTCAGCCAGGCTGATGCCCAGCGTGTGCCAATCCACCACAGTCCTAGTGACGGGAACGGAATCGGGAGCGCGACCGAGCTTCATAACGACGGGACGGTGGTCTGAATCTAACTCTGAAACTACTTCGATCGAGTGTAAGCGCAGAGTTACGTTTTTTAATAACGCTATGTCGAGTATATCCGGGCGATGCGCGATATTTAGCGGGTAGTGAGTCGGGGTTAGCGGAGCGACGATATCGAAGGCGAGATCATCGACTAACGCGTCAAGCCGCCTGCCATTCGGGGTTGTGGTGTGTGAGTTCCACCTGATGTGTTTACAATTTAGGTCGCCCGCCAGAATGACAGAGCTCCCCATACCGAGCAGCGCCTCGATATCACTGCTTAGAACGATCTTATCCGGTGGAAGATAAACGGACGCGATAACGATCGGCGCGTGTCCCGTCAGTGAGATTCGGCACACTGATGCTTCGATATTAGCGAGCGCGGGAGGATCGAGCGGGACGCAATGCAGGGCTCTTCTATAGTAAATGACGGTACCACCACCACGGGCAGAGAGCCTGTCGTTCCTGACCATGTTATAGTTCGCGATTTTAGGGTCACGGCGCGCGGGCTTAAGTAGGGTCTCCTGCACTAAAAAGATATCAATTTGGTGGTCACGCAAAAAGTCAGAAACCTGATCACGTTGATTTGCGAGACCGTAAGCGTTAAAAAATCCTATCGTTACGGATAGGGGCTTTATTCTACTTATATACGCCATTGATTACCGGCGGAGTGAGGGGAGGACGTACGTATTTAATGACGCGTATACGTCGGCGTATTCCTGCACAACGGCGATAAAGTGTTGTGCAGTGGAGGCAGCGCGAATGGCGTCGCCCAAAGCGTTAACGCGCTCAAAGTTGATCGACTGAAAGAAGTCGATCGCTAAAGCGAGATTGTCGGACGCGGTCGGAGGGCAAGTCGCGGGAGAGGGACGAGTCGCGGGGGCGGGACGAATCGCGGAGGAGGGAGTTGTAGCCGTGTTCGTGTACGGCAGCGGTTTTGCCCAGGCCGAGACACTGGGCACCGCCGCCGGAACGAACGCTGGCTTAGCCTGCGACGCAGAGGGTGCCGAGGCTTTGATGTCTGGGCCGGAAGCTCGGAGGCGGTTTTGGCGGGCGACGCGGCGATTTATTTTAGGGGCTCGGGGGCAACCACGGTAATTCGCGGGGTGACCCTGTGTTCGACACAGGACGCAGCTAGGCGGTTCCGTCGCGGTTTTTTGGTCGCGAGCGCAGAGGGCCGTGGTGTGATCGCCCAAACACTTAACACATCGGGGGCGCGCGTGACAGTTACGGGAAGAGTGCCCGTACAATTGACACGTCATCAGGTTTGAGCCCCGTGAGCTCACCTACTAGCCACGGTTACGCTGAAGTAGCCTCTCAAGGCGATGAGCTTAGGTAGGAAAAAAAAAAGCAGGGCCATTATCTGAGCAAGCTAGAGATCTTTTTGTACGTTAAAGAATGGAGATAAATATGTGGTACAATTAAATATCAAGTAGATACATGTCACATTAAAATGTTTTTCGATATATTTTATCAAAACACTTCTATTTCAATTTTTGTTTCAATTTTTTCGGTATAAAAGTCCTTAATAACCCTCTTAACTTGTATTCTTAATTTCTTAGGCCATAAGGCTATATGAAAATAGTGTCTTCTAAGTAATAATTTATGAAAAAATAATAATTATGTAACATATTCTTGTTTGGTTTGTTTAGGTACTTTTCTTTAATATCCCTAAAATAAATGATATATTCAAAAACCAACTGTCTATCAATCTACATCTGTGTGCTTAGTGCGAGAGTTTCAACGTTCTCGATAGCGTAAAAGTTAACTCAGATTTGTATGCAACTGAAACAGCGCCCCTAGCGGCAAACGTAGGCAAATGTTCCAACTCCATACACATTTGAGTTAACTAAGACTTTTACGCTATCGAGATCGTTAAAAAACTCGCACTAAGCACACAGATTACTACTTACATAGAAATACGAACTTCTTGAAAATCGTTGAACCTTTCTACTTGAAATTGAAATACTGAATTAGTATCATTCTGTGGTGGAAGAGCTTACGATTGGCCCGGTGTTGTCGATGCCGCCTTGTAGCATTTACGTTGTGTATGTGCATGGGCCCCGCTAACCTCTTGACAGAAGGTGGGCAGGGTCTTTTCCTGGCCCATTCCACATTTACTGAAAACGAAAGTTTATGATTTACAAAGCCGGATACTACGGCTAGGAAGTTTGGTCAGAACCATGCCGCTCATTATGGTTATATCCACACTCAGAGCTTCTCTGAAGGATAACATCAGGAATGAGACTATTCGACAAAGAACGAAACTCATCGATGTGGGTCAGAGAGAGTCACTCGCTGGAGCAACAGGTTCTTGAGAGGATAGGGGTGCGCCTAAGGTGGAGCGATTATTTACGAAGGGTAGGAGTAAGCAATGAATTAGAAGAACCGAAGACCGAACTTAGTGGTGTAAATTGGGAGAACCTAATGTCCAGCAGTGGATTACTGTGGGCACGCGATGACGATGGAAAGTTTATTACATAGATATTATTTTCTGTTTATGTTTCGGGAAAGGTTTCTCTAAGTCTATGCTCTTCCGTACCATTGTCCACTGTAAGCAAATTTCCAGTGCCCCGATATCCAGGCTGCCCTATATTGGCCGCCGATTTTGGTCTATCGATTGTAACATGAAGGAATACTTTTGTGAGTGCCGGCACTCAAGTGGTATTTTCTATTGGCTGCGGTCATCACTTAGCTCCAGACAGTTTTAGGTAGATATTTCATCTTGTAAGTATATTAATTTCAAGAAACCTGTTTTTTTTTTCATATACCTACTAAGCTAAATGTACACGGATATTAGTCAATTGGCGGGTTTATGAATCCTTGTGCATTTTGATTTATTTTAAAGATAACGAAGAAAGTAAACGAATCATGCTCGAATATGTTAAACTCTTTATTTTCTTAAATAATTATTTACAAAACTTTATTTTTATACTTAAAGCGTGATAAAACTATGAAACATTTATTTTAAAGTCTATTTATATAAAAATTTAAGTTTAATGTTATAAACAAATTAGCAAATAAGACCATAAAATATTACTTTCATATAGTGCATGATAAAACTTAAATATTTATTTTATAGTATATTAAAAGTCAAAATTGATTTAAATGTTAAAATAAATAAGATAACTAGACATTAAAATGATTCAAAAATTATAAAAAATAAATACATACGTATAAAAGAAAAATCTTAATTTCCAGTAGGTACATGTTTAAATTTGATTCTTCTCTTCGCTGGTTTTATCTGTGGTGTTTTTGTAAATATTCTTTTGCAGATCTCCGAGTTCAATATACTCTGGTGAATCGAAATCTATTCTTCTTCTAGTTATTGCAAGGGCAGTTCTTCTCGAGACATGACGTTTCGGTGTTCTTAATACGGGAATATGTTCAAAGCGTTCAGAATATAATGTTTGGATATCTTCGATGATTGATGATTCATGAAGTAATTCATTATCCAGGTATTCTTCTTGTTGTTCACTCCCGCAAGAGTCTGTTTCACTGTCACTCTCGTATTTTTGAAACTTCGGGAACGGCGTCCTTCCGGGTGGCGCGATTGAGGCCCGTACTTCAACATCTGGTGACGAAGCCAGAGAGCCTTTCTCTGTAAAAACATATTATGTTTGGTCATTTTAGCACAGCATAGTCTGGCAATAGAATAAAGTCACAATTAAAAGTACATTTGAGAACAGTCAGTCTTCCTTCTTCAAAATGTTAAAAACAAAATAAATGAGAAAATCTAAGACGTAAAAATATCTAGAACTTGAGGTATCAATCAGCGACTAAGGTTGAATTTTGATTATTCGGCGAATTCTAGTAATTTTAAATTTGTATAAAACAATTCACACAGAATAGTTGGAGGTGCTCACTTGCTTCAAACGTGTCCGTTGTCTTTCCCGAAAACAAGCTCACAAACTTTAATTTGTAAATTCTAAACATTCTGAATTCGATCAAATTAAATTTAAATACTGAGATAGCAGCAGAACCAACACTACAGAAGTACTAATGTCACTGAAGGCTATCTCCTGTTTATATACTGTTGTGCTTTGTGTATTTAGTGCACGAAATAATTAGGTTTATTAGTAAATCACCCTGGAGTGATTACTTAATTATACGGTACTTACGGTAGTTACCAGCAGGTAATTAGATTTCCAGTAAACAAACAATACCTAATGCTTAATGCAACCCTTTATATCTCCAATTTTAGTGATTAGAATTAATTAAAAATCGATTTATTTTTAGTTTAGTCATTAAGAAATGATATCAGTGTATATTTGATAATGAATGGCTTAAATAAAAACGGACCTTTTTTCGTAATTTTCGTTTAAACATCAAATATCTCGTGAATTGTCTGCCCAGCCAAGCTAGTTAGGCTTACGGAGGGCTTACGTAAATGATCGTTGATTTTTTTCGAACTATTTTTGGGAGCTGCTCTAACTGTTTCATTCACATGTAACTTTTTTTATCTTCAAACCGGAAAGTATTCCTGCTACGACTCAAAAATAGGCAGAATCGCGGTGACTCTTGCTAGAGCACGTTACTAGAGTGCGTCAGAATACGTAAAGTCAGCAACTAAGAAAAGCTGGTGCGTGTCTGCAGGATTTTGATGCGAGTATGGACCAGGGTTCCAGTCACAAATTTTCGAAAACTTTTAGACCCAACTAAGTAGTTTTCAAAATACTTCAACACTCAAGGGTTACGCACAGCTCCATGTCATGAAGTCATATAGATACTATATGAACAAAGTTTACCATCTCAGTATAAGATGAAAAATGAAGAATCACAAACACAACATATACACATAAAATTCTACTGGTTTTCTAAATAACTTAAGGCGGAACAATTTCCATTTTTCTCTTCGTCTTAGATTTGGAGTAATATTCCTCAATAGCACTAAAAACTTGTGGTGCCCTTAATCCAGAAGGCCATAAGATATTGAAAGATCGGAACAGTTAGGACTTTGAGCGTAAGTGTCCACTGGGGTTAAATACTTTGAGGGCAGGATGAGACTCCCTCACAGATCGGAGATTGTCAACTAAGCTTATGTTGCTCATTTTTTTGCCCCTACCTATTTACTGGTAGCCTAATGGACTACCTTCTCGACGGGGCTCACCCTGAGAGCATGTTTTTTTTGCTTAGATGAGTGGACGAGCTCACAGCCCACCTGGTGTTAAGTGGTTACTGGAGCCCATGGACATCTACAACGGAAATGCGCCACCCACCTTGAGATATAAGTTCTAAGATCTCAGTATAGTTACGACGGCTGCCCTACCCTACAAACCGAAACGCATTACTGCTTCACGGCAGAAATAGGCAGGGCTGTGGTACCTACCCGCGCGGACTCACAAGAGGTCCTACCACCAGTTACTAATACTGGCCTTAGCAAGAGCATTACTTCGCAGAATTTACCATCGGATTGGAATCGCGACACACTGAGAAGATCCGGCGAGAAATTCACTGGGTTCTGTCTTTGAATTATTTGTAATCGGTAAGGTCGATTCGAGTTCGAAAGATTCTTATGGCGGGAATAGAGTAACTGTGCCTAATTCAAGACGAATATTAGCAGAAGTGTCGGGAGGGTGACCCCTTTTGAACAGCACGGCTATATCATTCCCGATCCTGCGGACCGAATGGAAAGCAGTCGACGTCGCCCAAAACACGTCATCTCGGATCCTCCCAATCCACTAACGGTGCTTTTAGGTACTTCAAGCACCGGTCACCGTTCTCGTCGAACCCGTCGCTTGCGACGAAGGGCTCGACGAGTAAATTAACTCTCAGACACAGCCCACTGAGCTTCTCACCGGATCTTCTCAGTGGGTCGCGTTTCCGATCCGGTGGTAGATTCTGCGAAGTACGGCTCTTGCTAGGGTTCGTGTTAGCAACGTCATCAGGTTTGAGCCCCGTGAGCTCACCTACTAAAGTTAGGGTTACGCTGAAATAGCCACTAGAATAGGCTATCAGCTCAGGTAGGAAAAAAAAAAAAACGGCTATGCTCTTCGTGGGGTTAATGTCGATACACCACTTCCGGACCACTGATCTAAATTGGTGGGCGCAATTGCTCATCACTGTTCTACATTAGAATGCTCTCTCTCGTCCTGTATCCTAAAAGCTTCAGCTTATTGTCGTTTCTTGAAATGCGTCCATGTTTTGACTTATTTCTATTGCTTCGTACCTCCAATGTAAAAGTTAAGTTATAGGCAAAAAGTAACCATAATAACCGTAGGTACCTCTTAAATTATACTCAAGATTGGATGGGGGACGGTTTCATTTAAGCTATTATTTTGTCCCAGTGGATACTGATAAAATTACTAAAATTAAGTAATGAATAAACTAGGTAAGAAAAATGTCGATTTAAAGTTACTTCTAATCATTAACTTGGAAATAAAAAGGGTTGCATTAAGCATTCGGTATTGTTTGTTTATTAGAAATCTAATTACCTGCTGGTAACTACCGTAAGTACCGTATAATTAAGTAATCATTCCAGGGTGATTTACTAACGACTCTAATTATTTTTGGTACTAAATGCACAAAGTACAACAGTATATAAACAGGAGATAGCCTTCAGTGACATTAGTACTTCTGTAGTGTTGGTTCTGCTGCTATCTTAGTATTTAAATTGAAATTGATCGAATTCAGAATGTTTCGTATTTACAAATTGAAGTTTGTGAGCTTGTTTTCGGGAAAGATGACGGACACGTTTGAAGCAAGTGAGCACCATCCAACTATTCTGTGTGAATTGTTTTAAGATTACTAGAATTTGCCGAATGATCAAAATTCAACCTCAACCTTTATTATCACTGATTGATACTTCAAGCTTTAGATATTTTTACGTCTTAGATTTTCTCATTTATTTTGTTATTAACATTTTGAAGAATGAAAACTGACTATTTTCAAGTATACTTTTAATTATGACTTTATTTTATTGCCAGACCATGCTGTGCTAAAATGATCAAACATAATATGTTTTTACAGAGAAAGGCTCTCTGGCTTCGTCACCAGATGTTGAAGTACGGGCTTCCATCGCGCCACCCGGAAGGACGCCGTTCCCGAAGTTTCAAAAATACGAGAGTGACAGTGAAACAGACTCTTGCGGGAGTGAACAGCAAGAAGAATACTTGGATAATGAATTACTTCATGAATCATCAATCATCGAAGAGATCCCAACATTAGATTCTGAACGCTTTGAACATATTCCCGTGTTAAGAACACCGAAACGTCATGTCTCGAGAAGAACTGCCCTTGAAATAACTAGAAGAAGAATAGATTTCGATTTACCAGAATATACTGAACTTGGAGATCTGCAAAAAAAAAGTTACAAAAACACCACGACTAAGGACACAGCTGTTTAAAAACAAAACCAGCGAATGAAAAAAAAAAAGAAAAAAAGTGTACTAGAAATTAAAACTTTGTAGTATTATAAACCTATATTATATTGTTAATTGTAATAACTAATTAACTCTGTTATTGATATAGATCCAAAATAAATATTTATTTTGAATATACTTTAAAATATATGTACGTATATACTTTATAGTTTCATCATGCACTAGCTACGTGTGAAACTAATGTTGTGTAAATAATAATTTATGAAAATAATTTAAGGTGCTCAAATAATGATAATAAACTATGTACCTATGTAACAGCTTACTTCGTTTTATTTTTATCATTAAATCATCCCTTAAAAATCGAAATAAATTATGTATTCATAAAGCGACAGTCTTTGGAACGAGATCAGGCTATATTGAAAATGAAACGCAGACATTTTAGTGTATTGTTTTTTTAGAAACGACTCACGGTTCACTCATAATAAAGTGGTGTTCGGTGTTCATAGACATCACAGCATCAATGCCTCCATTCAAGAAACTAATCCTGAGTATTCGGCTGGAGCAAGAGAGCTGTGTAGAACTTAGGGTCTTGCAAAGTTACCCAGAGGGGCCAATAGGAATGAAGGGGCTGAGTTTAGGGAGTTTTCTGGAAACAGTAATGGAAGTCGTAATGGCCTAAAGGATGTGATTCCCAGTGCGATATACGGCTACGCAGATGTTCGAACCTGAAGACAGTTACCGATTTTTCTGATGAAATACACACAATGAACACATTTTCACGAATTACTTCAACGATTAGAATACCACATCGCATAATAAAAATGATACCGGCCAAAAAATGGGGCGTATTTTGAGGCCCACACGGGTAGGTTCCACCAGCCCGCCTATTTCTGCGGCGAAGCAGTAATGCATTTTGCATGGTGGAGGGAGCACCCGTTGTACATATCGAAGTAAGAGCTGGAAGTCATGCCTCATGCCTCAGCGGTAGGCAGCGGCTTGGCTCTGCCCCTGGCATTGCTGAAGTCCATGGGCGACGGTAACCATTCACTATCAGGCGGGCCGTATGCTCGTCTGCCTACAAGGGCAATAAAAAAAAAAATCAAGCAGAGTGGTAGTATTTTCGTCGTAATATTATTATTATTATTTTCTATGGGCTCTGATATCTAATGAATCACTTGATACAAGAAAGGCCGTGGATTAGTTCACCCGTGGATGCAATAAATATAATTGGAAAACAATGTTTATATGATAAACTTTTTAAGGTTCAACAACTTTACCGTTGTCTGCTCAATTAGCATTGTACCGTCCTGATAATGTAGGTATCGTCCTGTCTTTCCACTTCGAGTTCTGTGCTTTACATTCAATGATCCTAGTAGTAGGAAATATAATAAATTGAAATCGGAAAAGGTATATGTTTGATAAATATGTCATTGATGGTTCACAATTGATATACTTTACACAATTCATAATACGTTTTAAAATTGAATACTGTACATATATAAAATTATTGTTACATGAATGTGTGTTACATATTTATGAGTAATGTTATTCTGAATATGCGACATTTTCTTTCTTCAAAATAAGTAATTATGAAAACTAGTGGCCCCCGGTATGTAGTCGAAATTCGACTGTAATTAATGAAAATTATAAGTTAGTAGTTAGTTAATAGTTATAGTACACTATTATGATTCTATTGTCAGACTTATAAATTTCTATAATCACAAATTTCGCCAAGACTACACTTTAGACAAATATTAATAATAAACAATATTTAATCTATGCTCAATTTGACCACAGAATATAAGCAATAAGAAAAGTTTGACAATAAACAAATAGTATGCATGCGTGTGCGTGTCAAATACATGGTAGTGTGTGTAATGTTTTTTTTATTGATTTAATGTATTTTATATGCATAATTAAAAAAAAATATTAGCATTCTGCACGCCTTCTCTATATTCTCTATAAGTGTGGGAAATTTCATACTCCTCAGTCCGCGCGAATTTTCGTAAAAAGGGGTACAACGTTTTTAATTCACGTATTAATATATAGATAGATAGGTAGATAGGTAGGTAGGTAGTAGATAGGTCCACTGTCGTCGACTCAGCCCCGATTCAAAGCATACTTTCAGAAGTAGCTGTATTCGGTCAGCTCCTGAACAAGCTAGAAGGAGAGACGCTAGCGGTCACGAATCATCCAGTTTCTGAGGACCGAGCAAAACGTATAAGTGTACAGGCCAGCGGATCTTCTACCCACCTGGGCCTAGTTTTCAGAAACATCCGCTGAGATTGGGCTTCTCGTATTCAGATAACACTAGGACGGAGATCAACCACGTCTCTGGTAGGAAGGCCATCTCGTCACTGGTAATCAGAATCGAGCGGTTCCGCCAACAAGTTCAAGGGCTCCATTCTGTCCATCACGCACGTTACCTCCAAGGAGATTATTCGATAGCCTTGTATAGTTGTATATTTGTCGTCGTGGCCTAAAGGACTGGTGTTCGAATCACGCAGGCGGGTACCAATTTTTCTAATGAAATACGTACTTAACAAATGTTCACGATTGACTTCCACCGTGAAGGAAATCGTGTAGTAAAAATCAAACCAGCAAAATTATAATATGCGTAATTACTGATGGTTGGGCCTCCTTTAAGTCCGCACGGGTAGATAACACCACCCTGCCTATTTTTGCTGTGAAGCAGTAATGCGTTTCGGTTTTAAGGCTGTGGCAGCCGTTGTAGCTATACTGAGGCCTTAGAACTTAAATCTCAAGGTAGGTGGTGGCATTTACGTTGTAGATGTCTATGGGCTCCGGTAACCGCTAAACACCAGGTGGGCCGCGAGCTCGTCCACAAAGCTAAGCTATGAAAAAAAACCTTCACCGCGACAGCGCGCTGCGTCTTCTGCATCAACTTCGCCATTCTGACGGTTAGGGACTGCCCCATACGGGACCTCTATACATAGACATTGTCTGCACCAGCCCCACACAGAGGGCCCATACCACCCTGTTGAGTTCGCCTCACCTCAGATGTTGGGAAAAAACCGGCATGATCCACCGGCCGTTCCCATCAGCCTATGGATACGGCTAACACGTAAAAATAAAAATCTCTTTTTAAATAGCACACGAATAAAGTAAAAAGATAAAATGTACCTACAGGTGTAGTTTTGTTATATAACTTTCGTTATTACGTGTAAAGAAAGAAACAAAGTTGTTACACCTACAAAACTGACATTAAAATGTAGTTAATTCGTATGTTTGTGGCAAATTTATCATACCTATTTTTAACCTAAAACAAGTAATTGTCATTAACGATCAATAACAATGGAGCAATATAGATCACGTGTGTAATACATTAGAATCAATATCACAAAACATCCGGTCACCGTCCTCGTCGAACCCGTCGCTTGCGACGAAGGGCTCGACGAGCGAACTAACCCATAGACACAGCCCACTGAGTTTCTCGCCGGATCTTCTCAGTGGGTCGCGTTTCCGTTCCGGTGGTAGATTCTGCGAAGCACAGCTCTTGCTACGGCCAGCGTTAGCAACTCTCCGGTTGAGCCCCGCGAGCTCACCTACAAACGTTAGGGCGAAGCGGAAATAGCCTCTCAAGGCTATCAGCATAGGTAGGGGAAAAAAAACCCATTAAATACAGGCTATGTCCATGTCACATTAATAAATTCTATCGAATTTCGAGATTTTTCCATTTAACAAAGAACAATTCATATTTTACTATTCGTTTTACTATTGAAATAAATTTATTAATATACTATCAATCAATATCTCTAAAATAAATCAAAGTGAACAATGTATTCATAAACCAGCCGATTGGCTGATATCCGTGTATATCCGGATTAGTATATAATTATACTATATTTATTTAGTTTCTTGAAATGAATATACTTACAAGTTGAAATCTCTTAGCCTAAGTGGAGCTAAGTGGTGACCGGAGCTAATAGGTATGTAACTATGAGACCTTAGAACTTATATCTCAAGGTGGGTGGCGCATTTACGTTGTAGATGTCTATGGGCTCCAATGACCACTTAACACCAGGTGGGCTGTTAGCTCGTCCACCCATCTAAGCAAAGTAAGACGCGTAGCGCGGCACTCAAACAGCTGTCTATATATTTTTCAATTTCAAGGAGAATTCCCATCTGCGAGAAGAAGACGTCGCCACCGAAGGTTTTGAGTTTTGATATAAACAGCTTCCTTCAAGCTGCTGGTTAAATAATACCTTTGACCCTTGGTCGAGCCCAAAGGCAATTCAAGCCTTAAAAGCAATCTCTTATGAGATTCAACAATTCAACAACTATTCAATTTCATGCCTGATCTGATCCTTTTGTATCGATCCAACCAACGACTTTCAGTTCTTCCCACTTCGAAGTTTATTTTTCACGATAATAAATATTAACTATTAACTTTCCATGACATCAAAATTGCTATACGCAAAACGGAAAAAGCAATGTATTATAATTGAAATATTTAATAAATACATAATAATTTATTTACACAATTGATATTTTACTTAAAGTTGGTGTATAATTTGCATTATCATTCTTAATATTGTACATACATATGTATGTATATACGAATTGTTTAGAATAATTAAAAGTGAAACAAATGCGTTCGTTCGTCGAATTGAGATAACGAAATGACCTTATTTAAACATGAATCAAATTTTAAAATCAATAAGTTCACGTGAAAAAATATTACAAAGATGTGCTTTTGTTAATTCTGTTTTGTTATATGCTAATATGTACGTAAGTTAAATAAAAGTGGCATATTTGCATTTACGAAATTAAATATAATTAATATTCATAGCCTGTAAAGATAAAAACATAGCTGATATCTAATTTAAATTGTCACAGCTATATTTTTTGCACTTTGTGGGTAGACTAGCATTCGGCCCACTTGATGGTGAGTGTTTACCGTGGCTCATGGACTTCAGCAATGCCAGGCGCAGAGCAAAGCCGCTGTCTACCGCTTTTTTTTTTTTTTTTTATGATTGTAATATTACTGGTGGCCCGGAGGCCTTTCCAGATTCACCAGGACAGGTGGGCGAGCAAAGGCTCAGCCAGGAGGGGTGGGATTTGCTAACAGCTACCCGAGCGCCTCCGAAGGAGACCTAACAACTCAAGAGTAGCTGCTTCGCGAATGAATTTACTACCGGATCGGAATCGCGACCCTCTGAGAAGATCCGGCGAGAGACTCAGCGCGCTGATTCATGGGTTAGGTTGCACGGCGAACTCTTTGTCGAGTTCGATGAGTACGGTTACCGAGGTCCCTAAGCCTGCTCCTAGTGTTAGAGCTGAAGGCGTCTAGTGCGAAGGTTATTGGATCTGATGGATCCGTAAGGACGTGTCTAGGGCGTCGACGGTGACTGGCTCCTGCATGATCAGGATTCGGGGAGTAGTCAGTCTACCGCTTAATACTCTCCACAAGCCTCTTTTGAAGAAAGACATGTCATAGCGCTCGAGAAACACCGTGGAGGGGAATTCCAAATCCAGATGGTACGTGGCAAAAAATATCTCTGGAAACGCACTGTGGATGAACGCAGTTGCTCTAGGTACTATGGATGAACTCTACTGCGATTGCGGGCGGTGCGATGGTAAAAACGAGATGATAGATCATCTCAAACAATTGCTCAGAGCACTGCTCTGACTGCACACCTCACTGACACTATTGCTTCTAACTCTAGCATTTGTTTATTCCTTTTTGACGTCTTTAAATACTTTTTTATATTAAAAATAGAGAATATCTATTGAGTAATAACTCTTTGTCGAGTTCGAAGAGTACGGTTACCAGAGACTTCTCCTATTGTTAGTGCTGAAGGCGTCTAATGCAAGGGTTATTGGATCTGATGGATCCGTAAGTACGTGTCTAGAGCGTCAGCGGGGACTCGCTTCTACATGAGCCTAGCAACGATGAGGCGATTATCATGACGCCTTATCGAATTCACTTATTCACACACCTATCCAACACCTATCCAGCACGGTTCCCCGTTCTCGTTGAACCCGTCGCTGGCGACGAAGGGTTCGGTGAGCAGATTAATCTACAGACAAAGACCGCTGAGTTTCTCGCCGGATCTTCGCCGATCCGGTGGAAGATTCTGCGAAGCACTGCTCTGGCTAGGGCTAGTGTTACCAATGTCCTTTGGTTAGAGCCCTGTGAGCTCACCTACTCGCCCGGTTACGCTATCATAACCCCCCAGATTACCAGCTTAGGTAAGAAAAAAAACTCACTTCAGCTGATCCAGGTCTTTTCTTCCCCCCGGTGAAGGTCACCGAGCGACCTGAGGGAACCGAGGCCGCGCGGCGCGCTACCAGCACTCTAGAGCGTTGCCAAGGAGAAAGATCTTCGATTTACAAAAGAGCAACCGGTTGGCGGTGCATCGCATCCCGACCTGGCAGGCTGGTTCTGGTCCAGCGGGGTATTCCAGGACACCAGCGGGGTATTCCGGGACACCAGCGGCACTATCTGGGCAGCCTGACGGGTTGCCGTACCGAGACGACCGACGCTTCAGAGACTTCGATTCGTCTCGAAGGCTCCGTCGGTCGGGCGTCCTTGGGGTGAGCTGCGCCGTCTGGTTGTAGTGTTGACCGCGGCAAGCCCCTTATCTCATGTGTGTAAAGAGTGCAGGGGAATCGTTTAATGGGTAGGGTCCTGAAAACATCCTTGGGCCCGCGGTCTCACAGTCGCGGACCAGTCCCATATACCCCGCGTGCCCCCTAGGCGCGTAGAATTCGAAAGAGGTTTAACCCCCGGCCGAAAAAAAAATTAGGTGACATTGGCGCGTTGCTTTGGATTCGGGGAGCAGCGCGCCGTCCTCGTCGCGTCAAACTAGACGCGAACTTCACAAATGTAGATACCGACTCGGAAGAAGAAGAAAGGGCTTAAGGTCATACCGAACTTCAGCAATATCAGTACTGTCGATATCCGTGACAACTGCGCAGACAGCCGGACTTACTTTCATGTTTATAGTAAATACAGTGAATATAAATGTACATACTTAAAGTTCCGCAGCCAGTCGATGGTCGATTGTCTTCATTTGAACTCAAGCAAGAATCGCGACGCACGTATAACAATGGCGAAAATTGAATTTACAATTAATGGGAGTTTGTGCAAAGGCAAGTTCATTATTATATAACGACGCCCTAAAGATTGAATTGAATTATTAAATGAGGCAAAAAACGCAACGTCACGTAATTAATTGTTTTTAATTTTAGAATCTTTTAAAGTTTCAATAAATGCGTAATTTTTATTGATAGTTTATTTTTACAATGTGTTTCATAAAAGTCACTTCAATAATACAATCAGAAACAATTTTCTGATATCTGATATCAATGATCTGATACAATCTGAAACAATTTTCTGATTGTATTCGCTGTGTTAACCATAATTAATAACTAGGCTAGCAAGCTAACGTAGTTCTCAGTTCTGACATTCAATGTCCACCCATCTAATGCTAAGTGGTTACCGGGGCACAGACATACCGTAATAACCTATGCATGTACATTTATTAATTTTGCGGGTTTTATTTTTAATACACAATACAGTTGTTTTATCCTGGAAGACGGTCGTAAGCACGTTACCAATTATTTTTTTAATTATTTCTTTTTTTTAATACCCTAATACTTCTTGGGATATCAGTATATAATATATTTAAATAAATCGGGAGTTTCTGGGTAAACACTTTGATATGAACACATTTTTTAACTTGGTATTGTATGTATATTTGTTTATATGTAATAGAACCTTTGAACTTCATTCTCACTGACTTCGGGACGTCCGATTAACTTGAAAAGTTTTCGATAATTTTTTAAATTCACTCTGACCAAATTATCTCGTGTATAAAAAAAAAGATGAAATTATTTGTTACTTCGATTTGTTATTTGAGCGTTTTTTTTTAAACATTATATATTATTTTTTATTGCGTTGATGGGTTAACGAGTTTACCGCCCACCTGATGTTTAGTGGTTACCAGAGCACACAGACGTGAATCCCGCCACCCACTTTAAGTTTAAGGTCCAAGTCTCGTCTCAGAGTCAATTATATTTGTATAACCGATGTTCCACTCTTCAAGCCTTCACTTACAATCATTGCTAACACCATGTCATTGGTTGAAAATATTATCTCATAATAAAAAAAAAAACGTGCGAAGGCTAGTGGGTAATTTGCCTATTGTGTAACTCGATACGCCCGCATGGAATATGAAATTGTCATAATTTTGTAAAAGACCTCAATGTCAACGCATTTATGAATTATGAATTTATTTTGTAAAATTAAAAATTTTTTTTAATTGTTTTGTTATTGCCATTGTCGGCAGACGAGCATACGGCCCACCTGATGGTAAGTGGTCACCGTCGCTCATAGACATCAGCAATGCCAGGGGCAGAGCCAAACCGCTGCCTACCGTTAAGTACTCTCCGCAAGCCTCGTTTGAAGAAGGACATGTCATAGCGCTCGGAAAACACCGTGGAGGGGAGTTCATTCCAAAGCCGGATGGTTTTTTTTTTTTTTTATTGCTTAGATGTGTGGACGAGCTCACAGTCCACCTGGTGTTAAGTGGTTACTGGAGCCCATAGAAATCTACAACGTAAATGCGCCACACACCTTGAGATATAGTTCTAAGGTCTCAGTATAGTCACAACGGCTGTCCCACCCTTCAAACTGAAACGCATTACTGCTTCACGGCGAAAATAGGCGGGGCGGTGGTACCTACCCGTGCGGACTCACAAGAGGTCCTACCACCAGTAGCAATAGTACGTGGCAGAAAATATCTTTGGAAACGCACTGTCGATGAACGCAGTGGTTCCAGATAATATGGATGTTAAAAATATAATCTGTTTATTCAAGTGATAAACAGTGATTTAACGGCCGTCTGGTGTAGTGGTAAGTGACATGGTCACTACACAAGGGGATTGCGGGTTCGAATCCCGCCAAGGGAAGATATTTGTATGATAAATATAAATGTCTTTTCCAGGGTTATGGATGTATATTAAATATATGTATGTGTATAATAAAAATCTTACATTTATTTCCGTTATCTGGTACCTGTAACACAAGTTCTTTACAAACTTATCACGGGACCAGTTAACGTGGCGTGATTGTTAGTAAATATTTATTTATTTATTATTATTAAAAAATATAAATAAAAAAAAAACAAATTAGAATAGCCTAAAATGTTAATTTTAATATTTTTTCTAATACACTGCGTGCTACATGTGGCGTAGTAGTTGATCGAAGCATTATAAATTGTCTTCCTATTTCAACTATTTTACTAAAAGATCGTGTGACAAAAGCGTACTAGCAGACTTTTAAGTTTGGAAACTTGGTCTTGTCTTGCCACGGGTAGTGTTTCTTCAGCAAAAAAAGAAACATTATGTTGCATTATCTTCTCCTCCATTAATATACCTTGATAAATAAATAATAAATAATAAGAAATAAATAAATATTTACTAACAATCACGCCACGTTAACTGGTCCCGTGGTAAGTTCGTAAAGAACTTGTGTTACAGGTACCAGATAACGGAAATAAATGTAAGATTTTTATTATACACATACGTATATTTAATATACATCCATAACCCTGGCAAAGACATATTTTTTTATATTTATCATACAAAAATCTTCCCTTGGCGGGATTCGAACCCGCGACCCCCTTGTGTAGTGACCATGACCACACCAGACGGCCGTTAGATACAATTGGACTATTGAGCAACTCTAGTCCAAAGTAACAATAATATAAAAATATTCATTCTAACGTAATAAAATGAGAATATCGTCAATGCAGTATTGAAGTAAATAAAATATGCACTGAAAATAATAACTCAGTCAAAATACCAGTCAGACCTTGATAACATTTTAATGGAATCGTGTGAGATGCATCTTAAAAAAAAAAAGAATCACCAAAAAAGTACAGTTAAAAAACCTCTTCCTTCTTTGAAGTCAGTTAAAAAGGCTAACATTTGAAAAGCTATGTTTATCATATCCTCCTCGCGTCGTTTCCTCACTGCTGAGGGTCGTGACCATTATATGAGTCGTCTATTATCAAAGGTGGCAATCTGTGCATTTGGACAAAATATTTTTATTGATATGTCAATACAGATTGATTTGAATATAATCGTCTCCTTCAAAGAATACGGTTCAAAACCTGCATTAAATAAAGATTAATAGTTAACCTGTTATTTATCTAAGATGTCATTCCGAAGAGTTTTGTGACTGCCAATGGAATACAAAGTCAATAATTCGTTTTTCTGATTTACCAATCATTGTCCAAAAGTCAGATTGCCGGCTTTGATAATAGTCGACTCATATGTCGACAGGATTTTGCTCCTTGTAATAACCCGCCAGCGCCTTCGATCATTGGCCGCATGAAGGGTGTTTATCATTATAGTGTTTTATTTAAAAAAATATATCGTTTTGCAAATATCGAACGTTTTCCGGTTAAAAAACAAAAAAAAACACCTGTGTTAACTTTCTCCATTTTTCCACGGCTGAATTGTTTGCGCTACCTATTCTCTAGTAGCCTATTTTACATTTAAATTAAGAAACGCTTCATCTTTTTTTTTCTCCTACCTATGCTGATGGCCTTAAGAGGCTATTTCAGCCTCGCCTTAACGTGTAGGTGAGCTCACGGGACTCAAACCGGAAGTGTTGCTAACACTGGCCCTGGCAAGAGCAGTACTCCGCAGAGTCTACCAGCGGATCGGAAACGTGATCCAGTGAGAAGGTCCGACGAGAAGCTCAGTGGGCTGTGTCTATGGCCTACTTCGCTGGTCGAACCCTTCGTCGTAATCGACGAGCTTGACGAGGACGGTGACCGGTGCTTGAGAGGCCTAAAAACACCGAGAGTGAATCCGGGGGATCCGATAAGACATGTTTTAGGCGACGGCCTTTTTGTGTTGCCCCGTCGCGGTCGTATAAGAAGACGGCTAAACTTATTGACTTTTGTTACATGCCGACAGGCAGGTGTATTTGGTAGGCAGCGGCTTGGCTCTGCCCCTGGCATAGCTGAAGTCCATGGGCGACGGTAACCACTTACCATCAAGTGGGCCGTATGCTCGTCTGCTTACACGAGCAATAAAGAAATAGAAAAGGCTCTCCATCTATGTTTTTTATTGTTTAGATAGGTGGATGAACTTATGACCAATCTGGTGTTAAATGGTTATCGAGGCCCATAGACATTAACAACAAAAATGCTGCTACCCACCTTAAAACATGAATTCTAAGTCTCACTTTGACCGCCAGTCCCATATGGGTGACAGTGGAGCGTATTATTGAAATCAAATATATTAAAATATATTATCTCAAATATAATCTATGTTATTGAGAGTACATCGACACAAAACTTATTACGCTTATTGTTAGCAGCTGTCAATAATACGCTCATTCATTGTACAAAAGTATGTCTCTTCTAATTCTTAGCATTTCTGTTTTAGTAAATAAAATATTAGTCAAATATGTAGTATAAAAGTTATCATAAATAATAATAACCAACAATTAAAAATACACAAAATGGGCTGGTAAAAATTATAATAATACCGTATGTTCCATGGGGAGTGCTTTGAAGAATTATTTGAGATGATTCCATCGTCTTGCTTTTACCATCGCACCGCCCGCCACCGGAGTAGAGTTCATCCATACTACCTGGAGCCACTGCATTCATCCACATTGCGTTTCCAAATATCTTTTTTTCCACGAACCATCCGGTGTTTTCCGAGCGCAATGACTTTTCCTTCTTCAAACGAGGCTTGTGGAGAGTGCTGAACGGTAGGCGGCGGCTTGGCTTTGCCCCTGGCATTCCTAAAGTCCATGGGCGACGGTAGCCACTCACCATCAGGTGAACCGTATGCCCGTCTTCCTACAAGGGCAATAAAAAAAAAACAAGCCTATTTTTGACAATTATTGAACATTAATTAATTTTCCTAATAGTGGACGAGAGTATCCCTCGATATATGTCGCTAAATGCGTACATCAGATACGTGTGTGGTCTGACCGGGACTAAGGCGATGTGCCGTGAAGGAGGCTGCGGTGCTTGCATCGTCACAGTACGAGCCAAACGGTATCCCAGTGGAAAGACTGAAACATTTTCCGTAAATTCGGTGAGCTAATTAATTATCTTTTTATGCATGTTAACCATAATAATATGTTTGCATATGTACTTAGATACTCAAACAGAAAAAAAAAACAAAGAGTTATGAAACTTATAAAAAATGGTGATATTTTGTAATGAAGTTCAAATTAAAGAAAATTAAATTAAGTACATCCGTATAGCAACTATAGCTTCGCTTAATAAACTATTGTAAATATATTAAAGTAAGAGATAAAATTTACTAATATTTTTTTATTTTATTTTTTATTGCTCAGATGGGTGGACGAGCTTACAGCCCACCTGGTGCTAAGTGGTTACTGGAGCCCATAGACATCTACAACGTAAATGTTTGACCACCCACCTTGAGATATGGGTTCTAAGGTCTCAGTATAATTACAACGGCTGCCCCACCCTTCAAACCGAAACGCATTACTGCTTCACGGCAGAAACGGGCAGGATGGTGGTACCTATCCGTGCGGACTCACAGGAGGTTCTACCATCATTAGCCTATATACTTATATTGTTATTATTAAATTTAACATATTAACTTATTCATTGCAAAAGTAGTGGGACCGACAGACGTTGTCCTTTAAACATGTTTTATATGTGAAAATTCTAACTTTTTGAATAAATTACAATAATACCGTTCTATTTTTTTTTTCTCGCAGTGTCTCGTGCTTGTATTTTCGTGTCACGGTTGGGATATAAGGACAATCGAAAGCACTGGTAATAGATTGGACGGGTACAGTGATATTCAGAAACTCACCGCTTGTTTACACGGAACCCAGTGTGGGTATTGCACACCCGGGTGGATTATGCACTTGAATAGGTGAATTTTTATTATGAACTAGCCGTCCGCCCTCGCTTCGCTTCGGAAACATTAAACTTTATTATGCGGGTGATGCCGCGGGACGAAGCTAGTCTAAAAATCGGTTGTCTGTAAAGTCGGTTTACTGACGATAGTTGAACGTGACAACGTCATAAGAAAATACTGATGGAATGGTTTCATTTTTCGAAAGAAAATTTTAATTTTATTTGTTTGATAGATATTTTGTATGGACAATTGACTCTACATTCACTTTTCACTGAACTTCATACTTGACGAAAACATGTAAATGTATTATTGTATAGCAGCTGTCCACGCGGATGCATCGCTCACTCAAGTAAGAGAGAGACAGATGTCGAACGCTGCCGAACGCGGAGGCCGATTGTGCCTCTTTGTCGCTCGTTGCGCGCTCTCGCTTGCACTTCAAGCCTTAAATGGAACGCCTCAGAGCGAGGTAACGCCGCATGAGTCATGTTTTTTCGTGCGTGCAGCCGGCTCCATCGAATTATAAGACGTTGTCACGTCAAAAAGTAGCCTAAATTACTCCTTATATCATCAGCTACCTATCAGTGAAAGTTTCGTTAAAATGGGTCCAGCCGTTCCAGAGATTAGTCGGAACAAACAGAACAACAGACAGAGAGACAGACAGACAAAAATTGTAAAAAATTTAATTTTGGTGTATGTACCGTATATATATTCATATGCATGTCGTAAAAAGCGGTTATTTCAATATTACAAACATACACTTTAATTTTATTTATATGTATAAATAATTTAAATCGCCCATATTTTGATGTTGCCATATTTCAGCTTAAAGGACAAGAATCTCACAATGGCGCAACTAGAAAAGTCTTTTGGGTGCTGCACGTGCCGCTGTACTGGATTCCGTCCAATTCTCGAGATAATCAAATCGGTCGCCATTGATGCTCCACCCAAATTAAGTCAGAGACTTAAAGATATAGAAGAAATTAGTACCTGCGCCAAAAAATGTCAAAGAAAATGTTCTGTTAAGAGTGATTGTAGCGATTGGAGTCTACTAGAAGATTCTGGGAGTGTCACGAAGATTGAATTGGACTTTGGGAAGTACAAATTTTATAAAGTATACGAAATCGTTGATATTTTTGATATTTTGAATAGAGAGGGCGTGGATTCTTATATGCTTGTAGATGGAAATACGGGAAAAGGTAAAAATCTCTGGTCAATTTTTATTTATTTATTAAATGTAAAATTTACATTGGCGGACATTGGCGGACTAAGGCATTCTCTACCGGTCAACCAAAGATAGTGCAGAGTAAATAATGTACCTAGCATTGAAATTTATATTAAACTAGCTGACCCGGCAGACTTCGTAGTGCCTCAATCGATAAATAAAAGACAAAAGGAATCCGTCCGACGGGGGACACATCAAAGGACAAACAAAATTGTTATTTTGATTTAATTCCGAGCATTTTCATATTTATGTACCTTTTAAACCTTCTCTGGACTTCCACAAATAATTTAAGACCAAAATTAGCCAAATCGGTCCAGCCGTTCTCGAGTTTTAGCGAGACTAACGAACAGCTATTCATTTTTATATATTATATATAGATTACAAATACATTCAAAAAATACATAAGTGTAAATATATATGTATGTATAAATTACATACATATAACTATATAGTAATTTTATAGTTAATACAATATTCAAAGGAATAATAAAATCTTTTAGAGATAGTTTTATGTGTTATTCCTTCTGCAATCATCGAGTACCGATCAATTAAATGCCTATTTAATATCATTCACGATATTTCCTGTCTGCTTTAGGTATTGTAGAAACATTTGAATATGAAAGAGTTCTAATAGATATTAGTGACGTGATGGCACTTAAGACTTTCAAAGTCGACCAAAACCTCATTCTTGGTGCGAACGTGTCGCTTGAAGATTGCATTACCATTTTCACCGAAATATCTAAAACTGAGTCTGACTTTGAATATTTGGATGAAGTCGTCAAGCATTTTGAATTAATTGCACACATACCCGTAAGAAAGGTGAGTCTATTGTTATTTTATATTTTATACCTTATTGTTGCGGCGACAGGAGTTTTATTTCAACGTAATCCTGAGTCGTTTTGTATTATTTTTATGGCATCCTTTACAAAACTTGAACTATAAAAATACATTTAATACCGTTATCAATACAGTGGAGATGGATTACGCTAAACAATGCTTGTTTTTCTTCGGACGTAATTTGAAATGCTTTTGTTTTTATTATCTGATGGCACGGTAAAATCTTTCAACGAGCATTTTGCTCAGTGCACGTACGGCCGTAGATTAATGCAAGATTTCTTAAATTTCATGATGATGGTGTCGTCCGATTTCGGCCTAAGCGACTGTCTTTACCACTAACCTGCCTATTTCTGCCGTGAAGCAGTAATGCGTTTCGGTTTGAAGGTTGGGGCAGTCGTTGTGCTGTAAAAACTGAGACTTAGACTCATGTCGTAACTATTTGACCCGTGATATCGTCCACCATCTGAGCAATGAAAAAATCCAATAATTTCATTAAATTATCGGGGTCTTGGTGGTTTTTTTTTCTTGCCTTTGTAGGCAGACGAGCGTACGGCCCACCTGATGGTAAGTGATGTCCGTCGCCCATGAACTTCAGCAATGCCAGGAGCAGAGCCAAGCCGCTGCCTACCTGTTTTGCTCTAGATTAGTCTGGTGGCTAGCGTACCCGACCTTTTTGGTGAATTACGCATTTTGGGCACGTTAATCCTCCGCTGATATAGTTTTAAGTGATGGCCAGAAATGGTAGTGAATGGCATCTTCTCATTTAATTTTTTTTGGACCAACTCCTCGCGACTTTTATTTTCAAAGGCTCTAACATGCTGATGAATGAGCCATGGCCATTCAAGAAGCTTTGCTGCTTTTACCCCACTGAGAAGGCTCAATTTTGCATCGCCTCATGTGTCTTTTTAGAGCGTTCCTGTGCTTTAGGTACCGGCTACCGCGTTTTCGCTTACCGTACTGGAGTTCTGAAAAGAGGATGGGCTTCGCCATTCTACTTTCCGACATTCGAAACACATGGCCGTACCACCACAGCTGTCGCCTTATCAGATACATGTCATTGTTTCTAGCTTGCTTCAGGATACTTGTGTTCCTGATGCGGTCAGATCATCCGATTTTCATGATCTCGCAGACATTTGAGATGAAATTTGTCGAGTGTATGAATGTGCCTACAGTTCAGGACCCAGGTCTAGAGACAGAATACTGGAGGTTCGGAGAAAGCGAATTAACCACGAAGCTCAGGGATAAGGTTTACCATTAAAAAATGCAATCACTAACCGTCTAGAAGAATGCCCTTATTTGAAATTATCGTTAGCGCGATTCAGGTTTTGAGTTTTTGTCGGATTCCTTCTATAGTATGTTAACAAAGTTGAAAATGCCAGAGTTCTAATTATTGAAGTGTTACACGTTTGAATTCCTACTCTTACAGATCGCATCTTTAGCAGGTAACTTAATGTACAAACGTGCGTATCCCCAGTATCGATCCGATGTCTTCCTACTGTTTGAATGCTTAGGAGCAGAGATGACAGTTCGTAAGTAAAATCCGACTGCGAAATGCAGCTAGTTAATCTTTCTTAACCGTTCATTTCTATCTTTCAGCAATGTTGCATTCAATAATAGTTTAGAACGTATAAAAAACCTTCCTCATATCATATAAACCAATCTCGTTCATATTTTTGTCTTCAATAGAATTCCATTTCCGTTCAACATTAGCGAACAAAATTTATCACGAGTAGTAAATTTTAGTTAACAATTTATCATTTAATAATCTGTAATTTGTTTTTTAAGTCCGGCATTAGACGCCCGTGCTCTGAAATATAGACATATTATTTAATTTTAGTTAAGCTGACTGAGAATGTGTTCGATATTAAACATTTTATGATTGATTTTGATTTTCAGAAAATAGCAAGGGTAACACATATACTCTGAGATTGGAGGAATTCTTGCACCATGATATGCAGGGAATTGTTATTGTTAATTTCATGCTTCCCCCACTTAACAAAACAACACATCTGTTTAAAAGTTACAAGGTACTTTAGAATTATACACTGATATATAAATTTGTGGTTGAGCTACAGAAGTAGTATCTAACAAATGAACTATATGTGATTCTAATGCTAACTCTTTAGTCTTTTTGCCTTTTCCAATAAAGCACTCTGTCTTAAAGTTGACCTGAACCATGACTGGACTAACACGCTGGTTTTTCTTTGTTTGTATACTTTAGAATTTTTGTTTTTCAAAACTTAATTAAATGTACAAGGTTTTGTTTTCTAGATAATGCCCCGAAGTCAAAACGCACTGGCTATAGTCAATGCTGCTTTCTTAATGAAGCTGGATTCGAAAAACAATGTTCAAAAAGCATCTATTGTGTATGGGAACATAAGCTCAACATTCGTTCACGCTCTTCACACCGAAGAATATCTGACAGGAAAATGTCCATTTAGCAATGAAACATTGCAAGGAGCTATCAAAGCCCTAGACGGAGAATTGGTGCCTTCAGATAACCCACCTGAAGCGACGCCTGATTGTAGGAAGAAGTTGGCACTTGGACTGTTTTATAAGGTACTAAATATGAGGCCTGGATTAAAACCAATTAAATTGCTTTCAATTATCTCCGAATATCTGTTAAGTAATTTAAGAATTATTTAAATATTGCCTTTCCACTCGAAGCTTTTGTTTTCAGGATGATTTGCGCAACTATAATTTATATTTTGTAGGATATTTATCTCTTTACTAATTATTACATTATTTTTTTAAAGTTAAAATTAGTAACTATAGCTCATCATCATCAGCCTGTATCTAACCACTGCTGGATGTAGGCCTCTCCCATTGTCCGCCACAATGAACGATCTTCCGCCTTCCGCATCCAATCTCTCCCAGCATATCGCCGCAAGTCATCGGTCCAACGGGCAGGGAGACGCCCAACGCTGCGCTTACCGGTACGCGGTCTCCAGTTCAGAACACGTCTGCTCCATGGGCCATCGGTTCTGCGACACGTATGTCCGGCCCATTGCCATTTCAGCTTGCTAATCTTTAGGGCTATGTCGGTTACTTTGGTTCTTTGACGGATTTCCTCATTTCTGAGTCGATCCATCAAAGAAACTCCGAGCATACACCTTTCCATAGCACGCTGAGTGACTTTAAACTTACGGACTAGACCTACGGTCAATGTCCATATTTCGGTGCCATATGTCATGACCGGCAGCACGCAAGCGTTGAAGACTTTTGTTTTTAGGCATTGCGGGATTGCTGAGTTCAAGATATGACGGAGTTTTCCATACGCAGCCCAACTGTATGCGCCTATCAGCTTCCTTCTCAAAGTTGGCCCTGCCTAGCTGAATAATTTGGCCTAGATAAGGATTGCGACACTGAAGTTGCAGTGGGCAGGACACATTGCTCGCGGAACAGATGACCGTTGTGGCCAGAAGGTTCTTGAGTGGCAACCGCGTACTGGGAGACGTAGCGTGGGTAGGCCTCCCACAAGGTGGGACGAGGACCTATTGAGGTTCGCGGGGATCTGCTGGATACAGGCAGCGCAGGACCGGTCTTTGTGGCGAGGCTTGGGGGAGGCCTATGTCCAACAGTGGACGTCCATGGGCTGATAGAATAGAATAGAAAAAAAAGGTTATTCAGACACAACTTCGAGTACCTACCGCAGATTCGACTATTACCGGTCCAAGATTGATATGGTCGTTGAACATGACCTTAGTTTGGTCCAGATTCATTCCCAGACCAACACGTCGTGACGCGGCATTCAGCTCACCCAGCATACAGCTGAGATCCTCCAGTTTTTGGGGGTTGGGGGTTGATTGCTTCCCGCTTCCGTAGGTTTAACCCGCGATTCCCTACAAGTGACCCCTCGGTGGTGCAAAACGGGAGCCAAATACATAATCGGTGGTAGGAGTTGTCCGACTGGCTGGCGACCACCCTCCAACTAGAGTCCGCCGCCAAATAGCCTAGCTGTGTTCCGGCGTGTGGGTTGGAGAGCCAGTTTTATTCCTTCCCTTTCCTCTTCCTTGTTCGGGGTGAGTCTTGATGATACCTGGAACATGCGGAGCAGATGTGCGTGCGAGCTCGCGGGACGTGATTGTTTGACGGGGGTATAGGGAGACCCAGTGAAACGGTGTTCGCCGCCGCCCGCCGGTCAGTTGGGGACCTGAACCCGGGTGTCACTACTCAACTCCGCCCCGGGAAGCTGTCCCGCCAACCGGTGTAAAATCCTGTCGTGCGGTCGTCGTGCCGGAGTCGGAGACCGGAGTGGATCCCGGCGATCGCACGCAGGGTGGACTGGGGGCCCTTCCATGCCCTGCGTCAGTCTCTCATGCAACCCGTGGTCGAGCACGTACTGTGTTCCGCGCTTTATTCAGGTGTTGTCATGATTTCGCCTCGAACTTCCTACCCCACCTAATCCCACTCTCCAAAAAAAATATGACAGTTCGAAAAAGAAAAAGGGTTTTGTCGGCGATTCCCCATTCCACATTTAATGTGGATTTCAGCAATGTAAGGGGTCTACATAGCAACCTCGACGCCGTACACCACCATCTTGAGACGGCGTAGCTTGCCCTGCTTTTTCTGACGGAGACGCAGATATCTGCTCCGGATGATACTTCGTACTTTGAATACCCCAGCTACGTATTGGAGCACAACTTCCTGCGTAAAGCCGGGGTGTGTGTATTCGTCCGGGCTGATGTCTGTTGTCGCCGTCTACGAGGCCTCGAACAACGGGACCTGTCCCTCTTGTGGCTACGCGTAGATCACGGGGGTTGTACCCGAGTCTACGCGTGCCTGTACAGGTCCCACAACAGTGATGCAGGTTCAGCTCTGATAGAGCATGTGCAAGAGGGGACTAACCGCGTGCTTGAGCAGTACCCATCTGCGGAGGTAGTGGTTCTTGGAGACTTTAACGCTGACCACCAAGAGTGGTTGGGGTCCAGAACCACTGACCTCCCGGGTCGGGCTGCCTACGATTTCGCCCCGGCCTACGGCTTCTCCCAGCTGGTGACACAGCCCACCCGTATCCCAGATATTGAGGGGCACGAGCCTTCTCTGTTGGACCTTCTGCTGACCACCGATCCAGCCGGATACAGTGTGGTGGTCGACGCTCCGCTTGGATCGTCTGATCACTGCCTTATCCGTGCTGCCACACCACTCTCTCGTCCTAGTCGTCGAACGACGACCGGGTATCGAAGAGTTTGGCAGTATATGTCAGCAGATTGGGATGGATTGCGTGAATTTTACGCATCCTACCCATGGGGGCGATTCTGCTTTTCCTCTGCTGATCCTGACGTCTGTGCGGACCGTCTTAAAGACGTGGTGCTCCAGGGGATGGAATTGTTTATTCCCTCCTCTGAAGTGCCCGTTGGGGGTCGCAGCAGACCCTGGTATAACAATGCCAGCAGGGATGCTGCACACCTCAAGCGGTCCGCATACGTGGCATGGAATGATGCCAGGAGACGTCGGGATCCTAACATCTCAGAGGAAAGGCGGAAATATAACGCCGCTTCCAGGTCCTACAAGAAGGTTATTGCCAGGGCGAAATCGGAGCACGTTGCTAGAATTGGCGAGCGACTGAAGAGCTATCCCTCTGGGAAGCGTGCTTTTTGGTCGCTCGCCAAAGCTGCAGAAGGAAACTTTTGCAGGTCTAGTCTCCCACCACTACGCAAGTCCGATGACAGTCTGGCCCATAGTGCGAAAGAGAAGGCTGACCTTCTGGTCAAACTCTTCGCCTCGAACTCGACTGTGGACGACGGGGGTGTCACACCACCGAACATCCCCCGGTGTGATAGCTCCCTGCCGGAGATCTGCTTCACACAGTGTGCAGTCAGGCGGGAGCTCCGACTCCTGGACGTCCATAAATCGAGTGGGCCAGACGGCATCCCTGCAGTGGTTCTGAAAAGGTGCGCCCCTGAGCTGACGCCTGCGCTAACGCGTTTGTATCGTCTTTCTTATTGCGTTAACAGGGTTCCGTCTTCATGGAAGACCGCCCACGTCCACCCTATCCCCAAGAAGGGTGACCGGTCGGACCCATCGAGCTATAGGCCTATGGCGATAACTTCCTTGCTTTCCAAGGTGATGGAGCGAATTATAAATATACAACTCCTGAAGTATCTTGAGGATCGCCAGCTGATCAGTGATCGACAGTACGGCTTCCGTCACGGTCGCTCAGCTGGCGATCTTCTTGTATACCTTACTCACAGGTGGGCTGAAGCCTTGGAAAGCAAGGGCGAGGCTCTTGCTGTGAGCCTTGATATCGCGAAGGCCTTCGACAGGGTCTGGCATATGGCACTTCTGTCGAAGCTACCATCTTACGGAATCCCTGAGGGTCTCTGCAAGTGGATCGCTAGCTTTTTGGATGGGCGGAGCATCACGGTCGTTGTAGACGGTGACTCCTCTGATACCAAGACCATTAACGCTGGCGTTCCACAAGGTTCGGTGCTCTCCCCCACGCTTTTCATCCTGTATATCAATGACATGCTGTATATTGATGGCATGCATTGCTATGCGGATGACAGCACGGGGGATGCGCGATATATCGGCCATCAGAGTCTCTCTCGGAGCGTGGTGCAAGAGAGACGATCAAAACTTGTGTCTGAAGTGGAGAACTCTCTGGGGCGAGTCTCCAAATGGGGTGAATTGAACTTGGTTCAATTCAACCCGTTAAAGACACAAGTTTGCGCGTTCACTGCCAAGAAGGACCCCTTTGTCATGGCGCCGCAATTCCAAGGAGTATCTCTGCAACCTTCCGAGAGTATCGGGATACTTGGGGTCGACATTTCGAGCGACGTCCAGTTTCGGAGTCATTTGGAAGGCAAAGCCAAGTTGGCGTCCAAAATGCTGGGAGTCCTCAACAGAGCGAAGCGGTACTTCACACCTGGACAAAGGCTTTTGCTTTATAAAGCACAAGTCCGGCCTCGCGTGGAGTACTGCTCCCATCTCTGGGCCGGGGCTCCCAAATACCAGCTTCTTCCATTTGACTCCCTACAAAAGAGGGCCGTTCGGATTGTCGATAATCCCATTCTCTCGGATCGTTTGGAACCTCTGGGTCTGCGGAGGGACTTCGGTTCCCTATGTATTTTGTACCGTATGTTCCATGGGGAATGCTCTGAAGAATTATTCGAGATGATACCGGCATCTCGTTTTTACCACCGCACCGCTCGCCACCGGAGTAGAGTTCATCCATACTACCTGGAGCCACTGCAGTCATCCACAGTGCGCTTCCAGAGATCTTTTTTGCCATGCACCATCCGGCTATGGAATGAGCTCCCCTCCACGGTGTTTCCCGAGCGCTATGACATGTCCTTCTTCAAACGAGGCTTATGGAGAGTATTAAGCGGTAGGCAGCGGCTTGGCTCTGCCCCTGGCATTGCTGAAGTCCATGAGCGACGGTAACCACTCACCATCAGGTGGGCCGTATGCTCGTCTGCCTACAAGGGCAATAAAAAAAAAAAGCGACTCTGCCAGTATAACGATATCGTCTGCAAATCGGAGGTGTGAGAGATACTCGCCATTGACATTGATGCCCAGCTTACTCCAGTCCAGAGTCTTGAAGACATCCTCGAGAGCAGCAGTGAACAGTTTTGGCGATATAACGTCACCCTGTCGCACCCCTCTGTGAAGGTCAATCGGGTTTGTCTGCTGGTTTTGGATCTGGACTGTCATATTGGCGGCTTTGTATAAACTCTTCAACACCTTAACGTACCGATAATCGACTAGGCATCGCTGTAAGGATTCCAGAACAGCCCAAGTTTCGACGGAGTCGAGGGCTTTTTCGTAGTCCACAAATGCGAGACACCGAGGACGATTGTATTCTTCAGTCTTCTGAATAACCTGTCTCAGCGTGTGGATGTGGTCTACCGTAGTATAGCCTTTGCGAAACCCAGCCTGCTCCGGAGGTTGGAATTCGTCAAGTTTAGAGGCTAAGCGATTTGTAAGGACTCTCGAGAACAGCTTATAAATATGGCTAAGAAGTGAAATAGGCCTGTAGTTCTTGAGCACAGCACGGTCTCCCTTCTTAAAGAAAAGAATAACAGTACCCTTGCTCCAGGCTTCCGGTGTAGTAGTTTTTTGAATGACAGTGTCGAACGTTGTGCATAATTGTTTGAGAACTGGTGTACCACTTGCCTTCAACAATTCTGTACTGATTCCGTCATCCCCCGTAGCTCTGTTATTTCTAAGCTGTTCCAAAGCAGCCCTTATTTCCTCTATAATAACGTCGGGTATGTCTTCCGTATAGTGGCGGACTAAGGGGGCTCGGTGATCATTCTCTGGGTGGGCAAAGGGCCTGTGAGCCTGTGAGGCATAGAGACTACGATAGTAGCTCTCCACTTCAGTGAGGACTTCTGATCTTGATTCAACAATTCTTCCATCGGCAGTTTTGAGCTTTGTCAGATGGCTTCGGCCTAGTTGTTGTTACCGTATAAACACTTTGGTGCCTTTGTTTTGTTGTATAGCCCCTTTAATCTTTATTGTGTTGAATTGGCGAAGGTCAAGCCTAATGAGTTTTCTGTTTTTAGTGTTTATAGTTTTTCCATCTGACGGAGTAGCATCTGCAGTTTCCCTTCGCTGTTTCATCAATAGCAGGGTCTCGTCGGAGAGTTTAGTCTCTTGACCTTTTCTTCTATGCTGAAAGTATTTATTGCCCACCTCTCTTAGAATTATCACCATTTCGTTGGTGCGCTATAACTATTAGTAACTATAACTATTAGTAACTATACTTGGAACCTTAGAACTTATATCTCAAGCTGGGTGGCGCATTTACGTCGTAGATGTCTATGGGCTCCGATAACCACTTAACACCAGGTGGACTGTGAGCTCGTCCACCAACCTAAGCAATAAAAAGAAAAAAAACTTTACTATTATTTAAGTTAAGCATTTGTTTCAGTTTATGTTAAGTATCTGCCCTACCACCTCTACAGAGCCTATTTATAGATCTGGAGCGAATATATTCACAAGGCCAGTATCCGAAGCAACACAAGACTATGTGACTGATTCCTCTTTGTATCCCTTGAATCAACCTGTTCCTAAATTAGAAGCATTGATACAATGTTCTGGAGAAGCTCGATATGCCAATGACCTTCCTCCGCAGAAGAGCGATGTTTTCGGAGCTTTTGTGCTTTCCACCGTCCACAGTGGAGAAGTTGATAAAATTTATGAAAACGAAATCTTGGTGAGTCTTTTCAAAGAAAATAAAAAATGTATTCTGTATGTATTAAAAGATTGAAGTAGACTGGCATGGCTAAATTGTTTTTATTTTATACTCTAGGTAATTAGATAATATGGGCTTGTTTTTAAAAATATTTATTCGAACATAGTCGAATCATATAAATGGCACTAACAGGCATATATATAAATTGCTTGATACTGTTCATTGAAATTAAATTATCAATTTCAGGAAATAGAAGGAGTGCTAGCAATTTACACAGCTAAAGATATTCCAGGTGAGAATACGTTCATAACGCCCGGATTACAGCTTCAAACCGAAAAAGAAGAGACGCTAGCGACTACTATCAAATACTTTGGACAGCCCATAGCTATAGTTGTGGCTCAAACCGAGGAACTGGCGGCTGCGGTAGCGAAAAAAGTACGCGTCGATTACAAAAATACAAAAAAATCAGCTCCCGTTATTACCATAGATGAAGCTAAGAAAGACAGTTCAAGATATATAGCAGGAGAAGGAACTTTGGAGCCAACAAGCAAAGGCACGGATGTAACGAAAATCATAAAGGGAGTGTATGAAATCGAAGCTCAATATCATTACTATATGGAGCCGCTAACGTGTGTGGTTCAACCTGTTGACGATATGTTTATGGTATATGATTCGACGCAGTGGATGGAAATGACTCAAACGGCCATAGCCCGATGTTTGAATATTGGTCAAAGCAAGTAAGTTAAGATTTTGGAACGAAGTTCTTTATGGGACGATGCGGAGGGGTACCCTCACCGGGAAAAAACGTCCGTAACGTAAGATTTTTATTAGTAATGCACACAGTGTATGACTTAACTTTGTAATAACGTACCAAAAATTACATATTTTTTTATGATTCATTGACCACAATCTCAGAGCGTTCGTTTGCGCAATACACTAACTCTTATGCAAACAACCGTGAATGAAGTGTACCACAATAAGTTCGCACTCTACCTAAAAACGGTGGGTTGTTGCAAAACCTCCAGTTTTATTTTCTTTATACCCCGAATAGAACTTAAAATTAATATTTTTATAATAAGGAACTTCGTGTTCCCACGACACCACACATTTTTTTTCTTTAGTTTAGAACTTTCTTTTGAGGACGTTCCACTTGCATTTGAATGCTCTTAAAACAATTCATCAAAACATACTTTTGATATGAAATTCCACATTTGTTTTCTCATAATCTCTTTTCGTTTCTCAGAATTGTAGTAAAAGTTCCAAGAGTAGGGGGTGCGTTCGGCGGTAAAATTACTAGGAACGGTCAAGTGGCAGCCGCGTGTGCGTTGGTAGCGTCCAAACAAAACCGGACTTGTCGATTCATATTGCCTCTACAAACTAATATGAGTATTGCAGGAAAGAGATTGCCTTGCCAATGCGAATATGAGGTTAGATTAGTACACTAATTATAGTATTGTTTTGCATGATTCATTAAGCTAGAATGATACCTATTGAAGTAAGAAATACTAAATTCAATAACGTAATGTCATCTCGTAAACTGATTCCAAATTATTTTTGTTCTACAGAACAACATCCCGTTGCAATTAAATGATTCCCTAAATTCAGGAAAAACAGGATGGTAGCTACCCGTGCAGGATCACAATACGTACTACTATGCAAATGTAATCTATAATCTTTATATTTAATGCACTATTCTTTAATAAAATAATATTGATATTAATGATTAAAAAATAATAAAAGCAATAAGATATTTCGTTTAAAATTCCTAACTTTGCAAATCTTTATAGTTATTCGCGAAATACAATCTGAATCACAGCTTAGCACAGGAATTACTTGCTGATTGAATTTTGAGATAGGTAAATAAAAAATTAACCATTATAACTCATGATCTAGGTAGGAGTGAATGACGACGGCAAGATTCAATATCTCAACGCTACTATAGTTGAGGATGCAGGATGCTGTAACAACGACAATGTCACATCTTACACAAGCTCTAGTTTTGGCAACTGTTACGATATATCGGGTTATACCCTGAATACCGCTACAGTACTTACTGATTTGCCATCAAATACTTTCTTTAGGGCACCCGGTAAGTAATTTTTGTGGTTTTATTGTGCAGACGTATCGAACTGTTGGGTTTTATAAATCGTCGCAGTCTAAGCTAATATCGATTGACACGCACCTATGTTAGCTATGAGTTCAAAACTAAGAGATAGACACCTAATTTTTTTGAGGAAAATGTACCTAATTGAACAATGCGAAAAAATTATAAACATGGGTCATTACCCATGTTTATAATTACATCATTATGTAAGATCCTAGTCAGTGGTCGTGGCCTATAGGATAAGACGCCTGGTGCACTCATATCGATCAATGCGATTATCCCCGTGTTCGAATCTAGCAGCCACGGACCGATTTTTTTAGAGCACGTGTATGTATACATCACAAAGTAAATGAGACAGGGCCTCATGTAGAGCACATGTGCTTAAAATTTCATTAACCGAAACCACCTCGAACGCAACTCCATGATGATGCTTATGGTAGGATACTTCTTTTGTCGAGCATAATACTTCTAAATCAAACCGTTAATATTCCGTTTCCTTTATAAATTCTTGTCTGCACAGGTGCTTGCGAAGGAATCGCCTGCATAGAACACATAATGGAGCACATAGCGTTTGCGGTTAAAAAAGATGCAATCTCAGTTCGTCTAGCTAACATGAAAGCAAATAACACTGACATTCCAGAAATGATAGAAACTTTGAAACAAGATGTTGATTATGATAAACGTTGTGCCGACATCCAGCAATTCAATAAAGACAATCGCTGGGTCAAGCGTGCTATAAAGATCAACGTGATGGAATTCCCTGTAATCTATTACGGAAATTTTACTGTAATGATCTCTATTTATCGCATGGACGGAACAGTTACGATAACGACAGGAGGAATAGAAATGGGTCAAGGGGCAAATACGAAGGCCGCCCAAGTTTGCGCCAACGCCTTAGGTATTCCTTTGGACGTTATCAAAGTTATCTCGCACTACTCATTCGTTGCTGCGAATGATGTTTTCTCTGGATCGAGTATCACAACAGAAAGCATTTGCTACTGCATTTTAAAGATATGCGAAACGTTTGATAAAAGATTTGCTCCAGTTAAGTCGCGCAAGCCACAAGCCACTTGGTTGGATATCGTGAAATCAGCTGCTGAAGAAGGAATAGAATTGACGTCCTGCTATATGATGAGCGATAAGGATGAATCTCTTAGTGGATACAGTGCGTTTGCTGTATCGATTGTCGAAATACAGTTGGACGTGTTGACGGGGAGGTTTCAAATGTTGAGAGTAGATTTATTGGAGGATGTTGGAATGAGTGTGAATCCTGCTGTTGACATCGGTCAGGTAAGCTTTAATCAGTGGGATCTATTCGATTCCGACGTCACTATATCTTCGAAAACGGAGGAGGAAAATATATAAGTAAATCTACAGTAGTTTTTACGGATGTTCCGTTATAACTACTGAACCATGCATCCGATTGACTTGAAACTTGGTATCCACGTAGAAAATACATGTACTTAATGGATAGGTTAGTTTTTATACAAGTGTTGGACTCCCTTCACTAGTTGCGGGGGCGTAAATGACGAGAATCTTTGTGGGGGTGAGAAATAATAATGTTAATATTAAATGCCCAGCGAAGCGGACGAGTACAGCTAGTTTGTCTATAAAAGTTTTTCTTTCTTTGTTTTATTTTGAGATCTAGTTACACAACAAATCCATCGAATTATTATTACATTGAAATGAAATTTAAATATTTACTTCTATTAAAAAACACATTTTTATTAGGTCGAAGGAGCCTTCATTCAAGGTGTGGGATACTTCACGTGCGAAAAGCTAGTGTATGACAAGGCAACAGGCAAACTACTGACGAATAGATCGCTGACGTACCACGTTCCTCTCTGCCAGGACATACCGATCGTTTATAATGTGAAACTGAGACACAACCAGAAAAATACAAAGGGTGTATTGGGAGCTAAAAGTGTGTTTGGATTATATTTTTATTTAATTATATTTAGCCCGCTCCGGCTCTGCTCGGATCTTTAACAAAAATTTCAACGATATATATACATATATATATTTGCCCACCTGATGTTAAGTGGTTACTGGAGCCCATAGACATCTACAACTTAAATGCGCCACCCACCTTGAGATATAAGTTCTAAGGTCTCAGTACAGTTACAACGGATGCCCCGCCCTTCAAACCGAAACGCATTACTGCTTCACGGCAGAAATAAGCAGGGTGGTGGTACCTTCCCGCGCGGACTCACTACCACGAGTAAACAACCAGTATTTGACGTTGTTTTATTTTTTTAAATAAAAGAACTCTTATTGCGGCATAACTATAATAGTTAGACATATGCTATCCCGACACTTTTTGTAAATAATAATGTGTTCTACAAAGTCGTAGTACATTATTTTATTCTATCATGAATAGTTTTCGCAGGGCACCCGATAAAGAATAGTTTAAGTAATTTTTTACACCTTGGGTTACATTATTAGAGTTTTAGTAAGGATCCCTAATTTTTTTCAAAAAATATTATAGCCTATGTCACTTGTGAATAGTGTAACTTCCAAACAGTGAAAGAATTTTTCAAATCGGTTTAGTAGTTTCGGAGCCTATTCAATACAAACAAACAAACAAATCTTTCCTCTTTATAATATTAGTATAGATAGATGGCGTTGTGATCAGATGAACATACGATCCAAAGGATGGTGAGCAGTCAATGTCCCTCGTTAACACCAGTAATGCCAGTCGCACAGCCAAGCCGCTGCCAAAATTTAATTCTTTAAACTTTTATACGATTATACGAAACGATTATAATAATAGCAATTATTTATTTAATGTGTACGTGAGTGAGTGAGTGTGTGTGATATCAGGGATTGGGTTTTTAAATTTAAACATAAATCTACATTTAAACTATTTAAAATGCGATGTTCAATGAAACAAGTTTGATTAGCGTTTATTTGTATTTAATTCATTAACAATGACTTTAATTTGTGCATTTTCTAATATATATATTCTTGTAATTAAATTTAGAATACCCATTTAAACAATGGGTAATCTTAGTTCTATTTTTAGGTGTATAATAATTACGCTAAGTATTACTTGTGCGAGTCTAATATTTATTGTACGTTGTTATTCGTTCACCGTCGAAGTCTTTCGTGAACATATTACTGGTGATAAGACCTCTTGTGAGTCCGCACGGGTAGGTACCACCACCTCGCCTATTTCTGCCGTGAAGCAGTAATGCTTCACGGCAGAAATAGGCCCCACCCTTCAAGCCGAAGCTTGAAGGGTGGGGCAGACGTTGTAACTATACTGAGACCTTAGAACTTATATCTCAAGGTGGGTGGCGCATTTACGTTGTAGATGTCTATGGGTCCCAGTATCCACTTAACCCCAGGTGGGCTGTGAGATCGGTCACTCAGCTAAGAAAAAAAAATTGTGTTAAGTATGTACATATTTCATATGAAAAATTATACATGCCTGTAGGATTCGAATACTTGCACAGTAGCATTGCCTCTTACGAGTACACCGAGCGCCTTATCCTTTATCTAAAGGATCTATCCTTATCCTTTATCTAAAGTCACTAGCTAGGCTATCTAGCCTAACTAGTGACTGAAAGCCGACTTAAAAAAAAAAAAGTAGCTGTCGTATTTTTGGGGGAAGCGGAAGATTGGATCGGCTATTTTTATAAAGTGAATCGGCGCATAGTTAATACAAATCGACGGTCCAAGCGTTCCGAACACACCATATGTAGATGTGGCAGCTTATCTTGAAATTGTCAAGCGCATGGTAAGAAATAGTGTTCTTAAATTTCAGCATGTGGAGAAATGGGTATATGTACTGCTCACGGTATAACCCTGGCGCTCCGAGAATGCATCATGGCATCTAGAATCGATTCTGGTTACGATTCAACCCAATGGATTACAATCCGTAAGTTAAATTAATAACTTTTTGACCGACTTCAAAAAAAGAAGTCGTTCTCAATTCGAGTCTATTTTATGTGTGGTTAGTTCAGAACTTTGTTTCGGGGTGAACTGATTTCGGTGATTTGCTATTTGACGGCTGCTGCTTTTCACGTGACTCTATTCCAATTTTATCATGTGACCAGTAGTTTTTTAGTTACCCTTGATAATACATATCGAGGTGTGAAAAATCGAGGGGGTTTAAGCTTCATACGCGTTATTTATCTTTCTAATTAAAGGTCCGTTATATTTGTTATTAGCATCAACAATTCCATGTTTTAAACTTTAGTTATGTTTACCCCATTCAAATAGCTGAAGAAGTTTTTTGTCATGATATTTTTTATCTCATTCTATCTCTTTAATACTTCTTTCTACCTCTTTAAACTTTCAATGTAAAGTTAGAACAATGTCGCTTAAACCAAATAGCTTTTCAGCCCTCGATATATAACTGACTTTAATAGAATTATGTTGTCCGTGCAGTTTGGGTCATAAAAAATCGGAGCGGTGAAGCGAGTATTTCGTTCTCTCTTCCACTCACTAGCCTTATGAACGGGCATATAATCGACTATGTTGATGATAATAATATTCTCATTTTATTATTGCGAAGTCGATTGTCTTTTGTTAAAATTTTACGTTGTTATTTATCATTTATCTCAGTACCAAGGATGTTCTTGAATTCGGTTGTATTTAATTTTGACTTTCGATGGTCACGTTCGGGTGAACGATTTAAAATGTTTGAACAATGAATTTCTATATCCAAATAATCTAATGTAAAAAAAAACATGGACTTATTTTTTTTCAGCTGTCCCTTATGACACAGAAGCAATATTAAAGGCCTTGGATGTGAAGTTAGAAGAGTTTGTCTTCACCACCTCTGACTAGGATATGCAAGTTTTAATTGTTGTTAAAATTAGTGAAATTGTTGTATTAAAAAAAAAAAAACTATTCAATTGTTTCGACAATTTTTTTTTAGCCCCTAAAGGCCATTTATAACTTACGTCAGTTACAGTAACTTAGGACTTTTTAACCCTCCCCTCGTCTTTGTCACATTTTTAAATCCCCACCCCTAGGATGTGACGTCACACAATTTTCAATCTCATGCATGTATTTAAAAATAAAACTTCAGAGGTGTCAAGGGACACCCGGATGGAACGAAGTTCCTTTCGATTAATTAGTGAAGGAATTGTAATTTTTTTTAAAGTTATTATAATAAATTACGGCATTATGAAGAAGAAAAAAACAATACTATGAACTAAATTACTATTGTTGAAACGCTATCTCGAGAAACTGTACTCATTACGCGGACCAATCGGATACGAGCAATGTCACGCGATAAGCGCCTACACGTTGATTGGTCAGAATGACGGATCCAAAAAGTGTCGTGACAACTTTTAGTAATTTTTTCCGTCTAGCCCCCTTTCACAACGCGCGATAAGGAACTTTGTTCCAATAACAAAAAATATTTTGTTTCTTATTTTTGGTAATTAATATTTAATAAACTCTTCATAAAGTCAAATATTTCAGGTAACAGAAACCAAACGACTAATTTAGTTAGTATTTCAGTGTTTTAAATTTTAACACGTGACGTCACAAAACTTTTGCCCCGTTTCACAAAATCTGACTTTCCGGTGATATTCTCTCCTCCTTTAACGTGTGACGTAATTTATGGATGACCACTTATTATTAGTTGTTTATATGAATAAAACTTTTTCCAGTTATTTTGCTGTTTTTATTTATCTATTGCGTAGGTGGGAGGACGAGCTCACGGCCCATCTTTTTTTTTTTTATTGCCCTTGTAGGCAGACGAGCATACCCCATACCCATGGACTTCAGCAATGCCAGGGGCAGAACCAAGCCGCTGCCTACCGTAAGCCACCTGGGGTTAAGTGGTTACCGGAGCCCATAGACATCTATTACGTATTACTGCTTCACGGCAGAAATAGGCAGGGTGGTGGTACTTACCCTTGCGGTCTTACAAGACGCCCTACCACCAGTAAAAAAGTTTCTGTTTTTTGGGAACTCATCATCAGAGGTCTTGAGCCTTTTAATCACAATGAAACACAAAAATTCTTTAATACGTTTATTCCCGCATCGTCAAACAAAAGAATGGTTGTAAATTGCCTTATACAAAATGTTCACTTTAGGCCTAAAACACGAGGTTGATAAACTTAAAAACCAAAAAGAATTTTAATGAAAAATTAAAAGTGGAACTAATCATATAAATAAATAGTATGATGCTCTTATTATCAAAAGACGATAAAAGTTGAATGAATAAAGAAATCTTAGTTTTTTTTTTCATTTCCTGTAAAATATACACAATCCTACATATAACATGTAATATTATATAAACAGTTACGTGTTGTGCAAAAAGTGCGATCCAAATATAATTTTATTTACTACATAGCGGACTACGCTCCACTACATGGCAACACCCAACTTTAGTTTTTATACCATAACTGTCATATTTTTAAATTTCGTATTTATATGATCAAAAATCAGTATGTATATTATTTATTATCTGTGATGGAAACCTTAGTTGAACGAAAAGTCCCTTCAATTGGTTTAAAAACTAAAATTGTGGGTCACGCTCAGCACCAATTGGCCTTTGAAAGCGGATTGGTCAAATTACAAAACTAGACAGTTACATTTGAAGATAATTTTTTTTTTTAGTCTATGGTCAAATAGAAAATTTGTTATTGTTTGTAAGTCTATTATTTTTTATCAACAGCCTATTTCGTTGTTAGATGACGTGACGTGAAGACGTGGTTACCGTGGCTTATGACCGCTAAGGACTCTTTTCGTGTGAAGAAGGAAAAGCTCTTGTGGCTGAAAAGTGTAGTCCACACTAGAGGGTCCATTATTAACACATTCAAATTGTAACTGTCTACGTTTTCGATATTCCTGCCTCTAAATAAATTATTATGACATAACTAACTTATTCCTACAACTATTTAGTTGCCGTTTCATTTAGCATTTAGCTTTTCCCATTTTTATTTATTTGGCTATTAATTTACACACAACAAAGGAAATTTACTTCTAAAATATACTTCAATATACTATTACGTTTGATGTAATACTTACAAAACTTTATTTCTGTATGTAGAATTAAAATAAATATATTGACAGCGTCTTTGAATTTGACACAAACTTTTACAATATCATTCGTTCTTATTACTCTCGAATTGTAATTCTGTGTAACAAATATGAAAAGATATTGTGCGTAATAAATATATGTAGTAATAAAGAAATCCTTCTTCATTGTATGTAAACATAGAAAAAAAAAACTAGTGAAGTTGGTAACATTATCTTTGTTATATTTAGAAAATGGTAGAAAATTTAATCATCCATTATTATTATTATGATAGTTAAATTGGATGACCAAAAAAATACTCTTGTTTGCAGGAGGTTCCGTGATGATACTAAGACTAGAAATAATTTCATATTCCTCATAAAGACTATCTACAAAAATTAAATATAAATTGCGCAGAATTAAGAATCCATACTATTTCTATTAGGATAGTTGTTAATTCACCACGGAAACCCCGAAATAATTAAGGCAAAAATATACAAAAAATATTTTCTATTTACATTTATTGTGGTTCGATTCAAAACGTCTACGGTCTGACATTGGAATATCCAAACGTAATGAAATTTCAATCTTATTTCGATTCCCAAAAAGTACACATGAGATTTCATACAAATTTTTAATTCTATTGAATATTTTAATCACTTTTCTCGAATGCGCTCGCTACAGTGACGCGTACATTACCGCTCCGGTTCGGCGCATCTAAATTCTAAAGCGTATAAAACGCAACATGTATTAGAAACACGATATCACCTCTAAAACGTTATCTAATGTTATTTTAGAACATTTCTTGGCATTACCTAAACAGTCGATAGTGTCGATATATTCGTCTCTGTCGCTCTTACAAATTTACTACAAAGGAGCGAAGAAGACGAATATATCTACGAGTTTTCATTATTAGGTCGTGCATTGTAAAAAGAATCAGATCAAACTTATATCCTAAACACTTATTTAGAAATTTGTCATATTCGTTGATGATCTTATATTTATGAATCAGTCCATCGATTTTATACAAAGATCTCATTGCAGATCTTACGAATTAATTGAGATAACTCGTTTTAATTAATTTTGTTTCACTAATTTAATGTTTGTCACTTACAATAAATCAATTTTATCATTTAATTAGTTAATTATGAATATCGAGAGAGATAATCGTGAGTATTTACGTTTGTCATTAATGATGTTTATTTATTTAAAAAATATTATTATTTTTATTAAGAAATGAACAGTTAGGTGATATAAATATAAGAATTATCAAAGTAAATTAATTACCTAGCTTACGGTAAAACAAAAGAAAATAAAAATATTTATTATAATTTTGAAAAAAAAAGGTTTATAATTAATTATTGTTCCAGATAGTCCATTGTCCCTGGTTTAAACTAGTTTACTTATTTAACTTAAAACTAACTTACAATAAAATTAAATAATAAATCGAAATAAACGTTATTATAAAATTATAATAATAATTATCTATTAGAGTAAATTCAGATATAATCTCGATTATTTGAAGCTAAAAAAATATGAGGTAATCGATAAACTAACTTCGTTTTTAATTTCGATTGTCTTAGTTGTATTTCTGATGGAATGATATCATTATGTTTGCTGCACTAGATTCCGACAAATGACTTCTAAAGCAGACGACAATGCATTTGACTTATTTTTTTTATGAAAACAAATTTCATAGAAATGATATTTAGATCTGGATAGACACGAGAACGGCTGTGTAATGTTAGTCGTGAGCACCGTGAGCATCGTGAGCTCACGCGACCCCGGTGTCTTGTGTGTGGCTCCTCTTCTTCTCGCTTCTGTGGTGGTCGGGCGTCGACTTGAGTATGTCGGGCTGTCCGTGGGACAGCACCCGGGCGTCCGCGTGCGGGTTGAAGGTGGAGGCGTGGGAGCTGAGCGTGAGCGTGGCGTTGCGCTCGGAGCCCAGCGTCATGGTGGTGGCGTGCGAGTTGAGCGTGTGGTGCGCGTGCGCGTGCGGGAGCGTGGAGGGGTTGGAGTGCGGGAGGGTGGAGGGGTGTTTGCGCACGGAGCGGTGGCTGCCGTGGCGGGAGAGGGACAGCTGGGGCGTGCACGTGGCCGGGTTGCGGAGCAGCGCGTTCTTGTAGTCCGCTATCAAGTGAGTCAGTTCGGCCATCTGGAAATTGTATTGACTATTAAATGGCTGAAGAAACACTTTTTCAATATTAAAATGTAATGTAATTTTAGAATTTTATTTAAATTTAAATTTCAAAGGCAATTAATGTCACCGGATCTTTACAAGGCAGTAATATATAAGATTCCCATTCCATGCTATTCCATGCCATTCAATGGCGACTCCATATCGACAGCGGAATGGGACTTCGGCTTCTGGAGCTTATTACAATTAGTTCCTACGATCGGTCTGTCTGTGACATTATCTTTGTCCTAACTTTCGATCAGTAATCAGCGACTGCTTCGCCGCACAATTATCGTATTGATCAGCTGCTATTCCTCCATCATGGAGATAGTAATATGTAGCTTTAAACCTTTTTTTTTTTTCTTGCTTAGATGGGTGGAAGAGCTCACAGCCCACCTTGAGATATAAGTTCTAAGCTCTCAAGTGTAGTTACAGCGGCTGCCCCGCCCTTCAAGCCGAAACGCTTTACTGCTTCACGACAGAAGTAGGCAGGGCGGTGGTACCTACCCGCGCGGACTCACAATACGTCCTACCACCAGTAAAGACCAGTAAAAAGTGTTTGTGGATTCTACGTAATCACTCACTTTGAGTTTATTGAGGCTGATCAGCATCTTGTGCACCGGACTCGTCGCGTCTTCGCCGTCAATCAACATCATGAGATCGTCCTGGAGAACATACAACAAATATAGCGGAAGGTCATGTTGTAACTTTGAACAATTCTAAGGCATATTACAAAACATTTAAATTCGGTTAGAGCCTTAGCGGTAGGCAGCGGCTTGGCTCTGCCCCTGGCATTGCTGAAGTCCATGGGCGATGGTAACCACTCACCATCAGGTGGACCGTATGCGAAATGGCCATAAAAACAAATGAGCTCACGGTCTAAGTGGCCACAACTGTCCATAGACATCAGTGCATGAGTGCAACCAGCCTTGACACATGAGGTTTCAATCGTATAGTACAACGGTTCTCCCACCCTTCAACCTGGAAGGCATTACTGGTTCTCGGCAGCAACGAGCCGGCTGATGGCACCCACCCCTGCTGACTCTAGTCGCTGTACCAGGGTCGAGCTGTGTGATGTTTGTCTCGTCAGGTTTTGCTTTTATCTTGTTTAACTCATTAAATTGTTTAAGTGTCGCGAAACAGTAGAAAAAATTACCAAGTTTCGGCAATTACGAGAATCAAATATATTTTAACAGCTATGAAAAAAAACTTATAGGATCGGAGGTTATAAGATATTTGCTCTATAGCCCGGCCGCTAAGAGGAGGCGTTCGTGGCAAGTCTTTGCGACAGATGAACTAGTATTGAAAGCAACAAAGTTGAAGTTGCGTAGAAAAGGTCTTATCACTTATTTACCCTACACGCGAATGATATTATTGAGAAATAAATCATAACGTCAACAAAAATTGTTTGTCTTGAATTTCGTGTTGGATCATATTCTGTTGACGATCGGACAATAACGTCGTTATCACGGCCCACCTGGTGTGAAATGGTTTTCGGAGCCCATAGACATCTACAACGAAAATGTCGCCACCCACTTCGAGACATGAGCTCTAAAGTCTCAGTTTTTACAGTACACCGGCTGTCCCACCCTTCAAACCGAAACTAATTACTGCTTCACGGCGAAATAAGCAGGGTGGTGGTACCTACCCGTGCGGGGTCACAAGACGCCTTACCATCAGTAATTACGCAAATTATAATTTTTGTGGAATTGATTTTTATTACACTATGGTTATTCCTTCATCGTGCAAGTCATTCGTCGTCATTTGTTAAGTGCGTATTTCATTAAAAAAATTGGTACCCGTCAGCGGGATTCGAACACCGGCACAGTCGTATCGCTAGATGCAAATACACCGGGCGTCTTATCCCGCAGGCCGAATTCAAAGTCGGAGACTTTAAAGTTTATCATTACACATATTCAGGCATTTAAACTACGTACAGCACTACACCCTACCCGTGCGGACTCACAAGACGCCTTACCACCAGTGATGTGACAAACGAATATTGTTTACCTGTAATCCACCAAAGAGTCCGATAGAGGTGAGCGCGTACCGACCTATGACGGCCATGGAGGCGAGCTCCAGCACCGTGACGCCCTCCTCGGACACCGCCAGCCACACCATAGACAAGTCCGGCTGCTTTATCTGAAACAGTTCAGTCATTACCTAGATATTTTTGATGGGGATTTTATGACCTGGTAACTAAGACCTTTAAGTCATGTCTTATTTATTACATCGTCTCAAACTTTTTCGTCTGTGTGTTGCATGTCGCGTGACGGTCGGCCGCGGAGTAGGAATAAAGTGAAAGGCGCTCGTCAGAGCAGCCAAGACCAATATGGCGGCGCCTATAGTTCGCAGCAGCAGACCGTGTAGTGTATAGACTATTACTCATTTGTGCCAGTGCTCCACGTTATTTTGTTTGATTTTGTCAGTGTTTAATGTAAATGTTGTTTGTCAGCGTTAAATGTCTATAATGTGAAAAAAATATCGGTTGCCTGTAAAGTCGGTTTACTGACGATAGTTGAACGTGACAACGTCATAAGAAAATACTGATGGAATGGTTTCGTTTTTCAATTATCGCAATTATTGTTGCTATAAACTATTGACACCACATTCACTTTTCACTGAACTTCATACTTGACGAAAACATGTAAATGTATTATTATATAGCAGCTGTCCACGCGGATGCATCGCTCACTCAAGCAGTAGAGAGACAGATGTCGAAAGCTGCCGAACGCGGAGGTTGATTGTGCCTCTTTGTCACTCGTTGCGCGCTCTCGCTTGCACTTCAAGCCTTAAATGGAACGCCTCAGAGCGAGGTAACGCCGCATGAGTCATGTTTTTTCGTGCGTCGAATTATAAGACGTCACGTCAAAAGTTACACTTTTACCGTGGTTTCGTAAAACCACAAAATCCTTTTTTATGAATATTGAGTGTACATTGCTGGAAGGCACTCACTCTAGCTTGGAACAGCGTGGCTCCGAAGAACGGCCACTTCCTCGTGCAGTTGAGGTAGATCCGGACGCAATCCGATGTGCTCCTTCCTTTCAGCGCTATCCATTTCGAACGGAGTTTCTCTTCTAAATCTCTGTAGCAACAAGGAAGAGGACTTTATTTAACACGTTGAACGCCATGCAGCCTACCGGTGGGCTCAGCGTACTTATAACCATTCGAGCCAAACAAAAATCGGTAATTTCTATCAACCTGAGACTTTCATTCTAAAATTTAGAAAATGCGATAATTTACACGGTGTCAAGAGTGCCAAGAGTGCCAGGGATGTCAATGGTGTCATAGGTGTCAGGGGTGTCAAGAGTGCCAGGGTGGTCCTTGGTATCAAGGGTGTCAGGGGTGTCAAGGGTGTCGTAGGTGTCAATTGTGTCAAAGGTGGCAAGGGTGTGAAGCTGTCAAGAGTGTCAAGGGTGTCTGTCGCGTCTGTCAGGGGTGTATGTCGAGTTGGCGCGCGTACCTGAGCTGGTCGGCGGAGAGCGCGGCGCGGTACCGGTAGGGGTAGTAGCGGTGCGCGAGCGGCTGGTTGTGCAGCGCGTGGCCCGCCAGGTAGTCGCCCAGGTCCAGCTGCGCCATCAGCGCGCCCAGCTCCGCCGACAGCTCGCGGGTCACCGGGAAGCGACCCCCTACCACTGGGAAATACAGATATACACGATTTTATAATGCTTCAAACTGGATTAGATGGTATCCAGGAATTGAACAAAATGATAAAATTATATTTTTATAATTTTACTAGCTGAACCGGCAGACTTCGTAGTGCTTCAATCGGTAAATAAAAGACCTAAACTTTTGGGGGACACATTTAAGGAAAAACAAAATGTTGTTTTATTTAATTCCGAGTATTTTATATTTATCTACCTTTTAAACCTTCTCTGGACTTCCACAAATAATTCAAGACCAAAATTAGCCAAATCGGTCCAGTTTTAGCGAGACTAACGAACAGCAATTCATTTTTATATATATAATTTTATATTATTCGATTGACATTAAGTCTGCGGCTTATTGCTTATGTTGTTGGTGTTGCGCACGCGTCTGTCCGTCTCCACGTTTTGTTCCGGGTCACCCCGCACTCCGCTTCCGCGTGCACCCCTCGTTTGGGTATCGTCGCCGACAAATGGCAACACCGATTTCGTTTGTTCTAGATACCGTAAAATGGGGCGATTAGGGACAACTTCCAACTTTATGACCAATTTTAAGGTAGTTGTTGATGTATATAATGCTATATCAGGATTAAAATTATTGAGTCTTGGGGGCATCTTTGTTATCCAATTTAAAATTATGCAACTAGCATTCCAGTTTAAGCAAAAAAAGCAAAAATAGGTGTAATCCCTATTTACCCGGAAATTGCGGTTAATTGGGACGAAATGAGAAATTTGCTAGGGTTGGCACTACTTGGTTTTAATTTATTTATTTTATTTACTTATGATTAATTTATATTTACTTGGGAAATGATCCACGACAGATTTGTCCAGTAAGTTGTGAGACAATTAAAAAAAACATCTATTTCATCACTTAAAATTAGTTCAGCGCAATACCGTGGACATTATTGTAGTCCCAAAGGATTCTGTATATGGGAGAGTAAGCACCTAAATTCGATCGAGTGAGCTTTCTTAGAAACGGTTTATATTTCTTCGTTCTTGGTAAGTACTTAGGGGCTGATATTTTTTTCTGGGTTAAGAGATTAGATGTGTCGGTTATTCCATGGATTAATCAGATGAATACCCCCACTCTGAACAAATATTAAATATTTTATTATATATTACTTAGACATTTTTGTCCACCTCGAGATTTCATTGTTCTTGTTACATGTCTGTGCAAAATCGACTTACTTATATTAAATTGCTTAGCTATTTCAACTAAAGACTTATTCCCAATTTCCTAGGCTTCTATTGCTGTTTTTAATATTAAGGGATCATATCTCTTATAAGGCTTTGTACTCTTTGATACGTAAACGCGAGGCATATCTAAAAATAGAAAACAATACGTAACTGATAATATAAATATTTACCAAACAATAAAATAACACATTGATAATTTTAAATAAAAGTTCTAGACAAAGACATCATGAATAAACCAGATTTTTACCAACAAATTTAAAAAATATTGTTATAACTACATAGACAACCCTAGAAACCTGTACCTATTTATACTTAGGTCGTTTCCATTTCACGTATTCTCATCCCAATTGACCCCTTTTTCGTTGTTATTTGTACCTAAGACGTCCCTAATATCCCCCAAAACAACAGATTTTTACATGTATTTTTATTTTATCAAATACATTAAAACCAATAACAACTGAGACTTACCTTTAATATATATGATGGTTCAAACACTAAATAACGTTTATAAATCACAGTCGTCTTCTATTATTATCAAATAAATAAAAGAGAGCAAAGTTTCTAGCACTAAAATAATTACCACCACAGGAAGTTAATTTGAAACGCGATTTTTTATAAGTTAGCAGCTATTATCATGCATATTCAGAGTTGTTTTGTGAACTTTCAATATTCTACTATTAAACTACAAAAAATGGAAGATTTTGCAACGAATATAAAACTAATATTGAGCGTCGAAAGATTTTCCCAGTTTTTTCCCGATTCGCCTCTCAATCCCTAATCGCCCCATTTTACCGGTACCTAATATCTTATATGTATCGATATCAAATTAGACTATTTGTTTCGATGTTTGGCTTATTTTTTAATTTATTTAATAAACTTTATGTATTCGAATATATTGGCAAACCTAATGCGTATAGCATTCTTTACCAGTCTAAAAGTACAGTATTACGTAGGTAAATTAAACCCAAAAAACACTCGCAATTATAAATGCATTTTATACATAAGTGTAAATGTATGTAATTTTTACAATATTAATTCGGATACGTTAACATAAACTTAATAGAAAAAAACAAATTGAACATCGATTCAAGATGGTTCCGTTGATGTTTCGAACAGAATTCACGGAACCCTTAGTTCATAAGCGCGAAATGGCACAAACCTTGCTGATTGACCTGGTAGCAGAGCAGCAGCCTTTCCTTGTCCGTTTCGGTCCTGACCGAGTTCTTGAAGTATAGCCTGTTTCTGTACGTCAATCGTATGACGCGAGTGTTCTCGAACTTTCCGGAGCCTTTCTCTCTCAGTGCAGTTTCCCACTTTGATATCACGTCGCATAGCTGGGGAGGTGAGGCAAAGGTGTAGCTTATGAATGTGTTAGTGCTGTACGTAGTTGAAATGCCTGAATATGTATAAAGATCAACTTTAAAGTCATGGTCAGCGGGATAAGACGCCCGGTGTATTAGGATCGAGCGATGCAACTGTGCCGGTGTTCAAATCCCATGGGCGGGTACCAATTTTTCTAATGAAATACGCACTTAACAAATGTTCACGAATGCCTTCCACAGTGAAGGAGTATGATTGTGTAATAAAAATCACATCCGCAAAAATTCTAATTTGCGTAATTACTGATGGTAAGGCGTCTTGTGAGCTCGCACGGGTAGGTACCACCACCCTGCCTATTTCTGCTGTGAAGCAGTAATGCCTTTCGGTTTGCGGCTGCCCCGCCCTTCAAACCGAAACGCATTACTGATCCACGTTTCCAGCAATTCATGGATAGATAGATATATTGATGGTCAACTGTTACCTTTAGCTCTTGCTAGGGCCAGTGTTAGCAACACTCCCGGTTTGAGCCCCGCGAGCTGACGCACTAGTTCGGTGAACCTAGAATAGCCCCTTGAGGTTACTATAGTAGAAAAAAAAATTACCTTTTTGTCCGGTTTGATGTGGTGCTCCAAGTCCTTCTCTATGGGGTCGTCGCTGAAGAGCGCGAAGCCGGACGCGGCCGACTCCCGGCAGCCGAGCTCGGTGCTCAGCGTGTGCAGGAACTCCTCGACGGTGGTGGAACCATCGAAGCTGATCACCTGCTCAAGTCAATCACACCTTCATTGACCGTTGTCCACCAGGCTAGGGATGGACATCGCAGAGCGGACTCGCGTCGGAACTAACACGTATATTACTACACAAAGTTCTTAATGGTTAAACTTAGGTATTTTATAAGGATCTTGTAAGAGTTTTGTGTACATTGCGGTTGTACCTTCGCGACGCACGAGTAAGTTGACCTTGTATATACATAAGTGGTTATTTATATACAATATCTTACTGATATAAATTGATTCTTTCCTGATATCATCGTGTCAAGATTAACTAAGACTTGTCTTCAATGTAACTATACTTGAGACCTTAGAACTTATATCTCAAGGTGGGTGGCGCATTTACGTCGTAGATGTCTATGCGCTCCAGTAACTACTTAACACCAGGTGGGCTGTGAGCTCGTCCACCTATTTAAGCAATAAAAAAAAGCTTAAACCAATAGGCTTTCACCTATCGATATTAAAGTAACGCTTTCGGTTTCAAGTCATGAAGGGTGGGTGACGTCATCGAGGTACATTGAAAGTCCTTACCTGATAAGTGTTATTGAGCATGTGCACGGGTATCGCGTGCGGCAGACAGTGATGGTAAGGGTTCTTCAGTAGAATCGACAGCACTTCCATTCGCGACGGTTTGTCTTCGCGTCCGCCGTTGCGTATGGTGCGTTCCAATGCGCGCGAGCAGTACGCCGCATACTTTCCGCACTCCGTTCTGTAAATCGACGTAATTCATTCAATTACAATTAATGCATTAGGAATTTCTTATCGATTGCCGACTATTAAATATATTAAGGGCTTTGATTGCAATGCCCTTAAAAGGTCAATAACCTCGCGCGTGCGTGGAGTGACGTTCGACAATTCGTCTTTTCGCATTAGAAGGGTACAATTTCCTAAAATACCAGTATTTTTGTCATAAATACTGTCAAAAGAGCGTAGTTTAGTTTTTTTTTTTTAGTTTACCTATGTTCTGACTACTATTAACAAAATTAATACATAATTTTATCTTACTTTAAAAGACAGATAATGTAACTGGTAAAAAACAAAAAATATATGTAGCAAAGATGATTAATATTAAACATATCACATGTTAAACTTTTAAAACACTCTCCTGTAAAATTAGTAAGTTTTAGATAATATACCTAAAGTTTTAATACAAGAAGACGAATTTTTGTTTATGTACCCACTAAAAGTGAAAGTTATGATTTCGACCCAAAATATCTGCGCGGTTATAGTTGGAATACCTTACAATCTTAACTACCTCCTCAAAGACTAATGCCTCATTAGTATATATGCGTTGAATTTGACGGTAGGACTATATAATATGCGTTCGATTTGACGGTAGGAAAACGATTGAGAAACAATATTTACACTCACTTAGTATCGGAATGCCTGCTGAGGTGCAATTTCAAGTACCATAGCAATCGGTTGTTTCTCGGCACGAAGAGGCTAACGGCTAAAGCGAGAAGTTGCCAGCCTTGTACGAAACTGTACGTCGGCGGATTACTCTTGCAATCCACCGATAGTAGGGGAGCCTGAAAATTTATTTAGTGTATCACATTTGTACGCGTTAATTATTTAATGTTACAAATAGTGACTTACATCTTATAATAATAAGGCCGTCAGCACAAAAGTGGCCTAAGTTTACCAATAGTTAGTAATGAGATAATGAGGTTTGAATTTACTTTTACACTGTTTCGTAAGCAAAAACAAAACGCGCAAAAATAATGTTTACAAAGCCATCTGTTATCTATGGGTGGAACTAGAGATACGACGGGTTTGCATTAAAATTTATATATTGATGTACGAGTATTAGCAGAAATATGAAAAATAGTGGGTTAAGCCACTTTTGCGCTGACGACTTCTATTAGCCATTTTACATTTATTATTATTATTTATCAAAATTTCAAGTTTCAAAACTTTAAATACAGTTTCAGCATTAATATTATAAAAATCACGTTCCTAAGACAATTATGAAGTTTGAAAATTTTATAAGTTTGTTTACTAATTTGAATATTATTTAATACCAACCTTGTTTTCGGTATCGGATAACACACATTGCCTTTCTCATATGTTAATTCAAAATTACATATTAAATCATTTATCGAATTGGGACATGCGTGATTTAGCATATATTATGGTTTTGCAGTCGGGGTAAGCTAAGTGCTTTGTTCTTTTTTTGGGGAAAATCATTACTACGGATTTGAAAGGTAAATTTCGGTGTAATGATACTTAAATTATATCAAATGAATTTCTTTAGCTGTATACTCGTATGTCAGAAATAGGGAAAATGCAGTCCATAAATGTATCTGACGTTTCTTGATATTCACTTAAAACTGTGATACTGTAACTTTTAGTTTGGTACGCTAAATCTGTAGTCATTTCTCGATATCATTTCGATTGATTACGTATTTCCTGTGTACACTTATATACTAAACATCGGTATAGCAACAATGCCACTGTTATTTTTCTTTTTTTTGTCCGGGCGCTTTTGGCCCGGCCCGCGAATACTCCTCTGACATAATCAGAGCCCTTATTTATTTATTTTAGGATTAATAACGGAACCGGGAATGTTTTATTTATTTTGTATAAAGTTTTGCAATACCATATTAACTTAGTATAACATTTATAAACTTCTTCTAACTTTTATATACTTATCTTATTCTAGCTAATCTTTTTAACCTATTTTCATAATTATATGCTCCTGTTCATCATTATATGATCAGTAATTCCTCTGTTTCACAATCAACGGTGCGTCGTGGTCGTGTGGTTTACCTGTACAGAGCCAGGCGAGGAGGCAGCGTCGGGGGGCAAGTCGTTCTTGCCGTCGCCGGCGACTGACGAGGCTCCCGTGTCGCAAGTGAAGAGCGACTGGGTCGCGCACAGTAGCAGTTGCTGAACAAATGAAATGTTGGTGTTCGAACAGTATAACCGGGGGGGGGGGGCTAACTAACGTCACTACGGAACTGGGTGTGCGTATGCGAATTTCGACCTTGTTCCCTAGGTAATACAAGTCTTATATTGTAAAAACGATTTTACATACAAGATATTGTATATATGTATGTATGTGTGTGTGTGTAACTTTATATAAATTTCATTGCACCTACCACTATCTACTCTGCACTACCTTTGGTTAACTGGTAGAGAATGCCTTAGGCATTAAGTCCGCCAATGTAAATTTTACATGAAGTGTAATAAATAAAATAAAATAGATAAATATTACATTCGACCTTGTTCGCTACGTAATACAAGTGCTTGTAAAAACGATTTTACATACTTAGATACAAGATACTATAACGTCATTACGGAACCGGGTGTGTATGCGAATTTCGACCTTGTTCGCTACGTAATACAAGTGTTATATTGTAAAAACGATTTTACATACTAGATACAATAACGTCACTACGGAACCGAGTGTGTATGCGAATTTCGACCTTGTTCGTTACGTAAAACAAGTTTTATATTTTAAAAACGATTTTACATACAAGTTACAATGTTTGATGCTTTCGCTAAATTAATGATACACAATTAAATACTTATAAAATTGCGAATATTCATTTATATTTGGGTACAGGGAATTGAATCTACGTGTTTTTTTTTCGTGAAAGTTAATCATATTAACATCGAATGTTTGAAGAAAAATGTTCTATGTACCCAATACCATAAGAGACAAATTTGAAAATACTTTTGAAACACTTATGGTGGTAATATTTCACCAACAGTAAACATATTATTACTTCTGGTTAGTGCAGGTGCTTTATCGCTGTGTGTGTGCTGTTCATTATAAACCAATGTCTCCCAATATTATAAGGAAATTCCGCATTCTGAACTGTATATACATGCTAATAGGTTCTCAACTTGTAATGTACAATTTTGTAAAGTTTTATCGGGTAGGTAGGTAGGTACTTATTTTGTATGACTGCGCATAATTTGTTAGGCGTTTCGATAATTGATTTGGTTAGTTATGAAACAAAACATATAAGTTTAATTGTAAAAAAATGATAAGAGAATTGAATATTATTGCTCTTTTTAAGATTAAGGGATTGAATATTTAGTATTTTTAAAGCTGTTTTATGTGTAACTTGATTGGCTAGCAGACATACAGACAAAAACTGGTCAATAATTAAGAGCAATATTTACACTCAACATAACTTAGAAACATAAGGTCATATACAAGATGATAATATATATAATACCTATTTGGGTCTTAGTTTTTTTTATTTTTTTTCACAGTACTTCAACCTCTTTAATTTTAAACAAATTTACACAAATCATAGCATTGAATTGCACAGAATTCGATCTGATAATTCAAACGTTCAAATTATTGAAATTATTAACCAAAAATTTGAAGCTTACATTTACACAGTCATACAACATTTACAGTGGATTTACCCTAAAAACTTACCTTTAGTCGAGAGCTAGCAACACACTATACATAATCACAATGATATTGGATAATGTAATCTAAAAACTTGCAACACTTCATATACAAAGGAGTTCCAACAGTGCCAGAAACACTAGCTATGATATAGAATATGAATGAGAAAACGAAAATAAAAACATTCCCTACGTCTAAGGGAAACAGGGCAACATTCTTGGATCAAAAAAGGGGTAAAAATTTACACCAACATTCCATTTGAAAGTAACATGACATACCGCTGTAAGTACTAGCAACACTTTTGAATATGGAATATGGAACACGTCTATTCGTCCATTTTCATATTAGAAAAGTTGCCAGAACTTAAACGACCAAATTGGAATATTTCTTGTTTTTTTTTTCAATAATATTCCAGGCTATTTACTGCGAGTTTTTGTATTTCCTATAGAAGCCAATAAACTTTTATACCACATACACAATTCCAAATTGATCAACGACACTCGAAGCCTTTTATTTTTGGCAACACAAAAAGCTACTAACGACTGTATATATTAAAATGGCTTGTTAGTGTATATTTACATAATTATAATTAAAAAAAAAAAGCCAAATAAAGATATTCTTAAGCTTTCTTTATTCCATTGTGCTTCCTGAAAGTGTCGAGAATTTACGAATTATTTTTAAATATGCATTTTTTTGTAAATTTATTATTTTCCGAGTCACATTAATCTTCAGTTTATTCTCATTCTACTATTCCCGTCAAGGAGATTGTTAATTAATAAAATAAATGCTATTAGAAATTGATTTACAAAGAGTACTTTAATCGCAATTCTCCCAAGGTGGCTATACTACTTTTTCAGAGCACAACATTTATGAGCGACTATGTTCTACAAGGTGTCTGAAGTCACTAAATACGAAGACAAACGAAAATGATACTTATGCGATTGGTGATAGTGATGATTTTATGATTGATAACATATGAGAAAAGCATTGAAGCGTACCGCCCGAAGCGAAGCTTTACGCCGATAAAAAAGCTTTTTTTTTTATTTCAACTTTATCTGTACATTTTTGAAATATTACAACATTTTCATTGTTAGATCGAAAGCCATGCCTATCATGAAACCTTTTCCATTATTTTAAGCAATGGAAAATATTTATGAGACACTAGGTTTTCTTACAGGAGAGATATCATAAAACATATTTTAGGCGACTTTAATGTAACTAACTTTTAACGTAACTTAAGTTTTGTTCAATCTCTCATGTAAGCTTTTAAAGATGAACTTAGACATTATTATTTGTTCTAAGTTTACCTTTTCATTAAATTAAATACGCTCACGTCGCGGTAACATCACCGTCATAATGTAATTTTATTTGATTTTCATTTGACAATTGACGAAAGCGAACACACTATATGAGGCCGTCAGCGCAAAAGTGGCCTAACCAAGAAATAATCACGCTTATATGTATATTGCAATTTATTTAAAATATAATAAATGTTTGATGCAAAACCGGCCTAATAGTTTCAAGCATAGATAACAGATGGCTTTGTAAACATTATTTTTGCGTATTTTTTTTAATGCTTACATGGGTGGACTAGCTCACAGTCAACTTGGTGTTAAGTGGTTACTGGAGCCCATAGACATCTACAACGTAGATGCGCCACCCACGTTGAGATATAAGTTCTAAGGTCTCAGTATAGTTTTTTTGCCTATTCAAATTAATGAAAACTTAAACCTCTTAAATAATAACTATAGCGAGCTTTGGTGGCCAAAGCTTTTGCGCTGACGGCCTCATGCGTCATATACAGCGTGATGTTTTAATGTCGAATAGGTTTAGAAGGGACGGTGACGTGGCGGCGACGTGCCCGCATGCGGTCGTGTAAGTATATAGAGAGGCGTGTGGACTTACGTGTGCAAGCTTGGCGTTAAGGCGCTTGTGTCGTGTTACCTGCACGGCGTGCTTGGCGGGCGCGTGCGGCGCCGTCTGGCGGGCGAGCGCCGCGCACAGCTCGTCCTGCAGCTCCGTCACCTCGAGGCACTGCTGCAGCGCGTTCTGCGCCAGCACCACGTGGTAGTCTATGCCGGCCTGCTCCACGCACACCGACATGAACAGCTGCACGCACTGGAACGTAGCGTTTACAATCAGTATGATAACGTTTCTGGTCTTATACATTTAGTGGCGCTGGGTATTTGAGATGGGATAGGCAAATGCACAAAACACAACATAAGATTTGAAGATATTTACGTTTCTGGTCTTATTCAGTTAGTAGCGCTGGGTATTTGAAGCAAAATAGAAAATGCACAGAAAAGTACATAAAATACAGTCCAGCAGATTTTTTAAAGATATTTAGTTGTTAGTTAAGTTTATGATTCGCCAGTTTTTCGAACTGTGGGTCATTCTGGAATGACTGATGGAATTAATTTTAGCATTTGAAATTATTTATAATTTTTATAGATATTCACAAGTTATCAGAACAAAAAGAAGGGTGAATTATTTTAAAAAAACTTATTATTGTTGTTGCACAAACTATATTAATCCAACTAGGGTTGACAATTTAAGAAATACTTTGAAAATAACTTATATAAAACTAGTTTTCATGATAAACAAAATGTTGTGATAGTCGAAGTAGAATAAAAAAATATTATTCCATTACATTTAAAAATTTGTACATCTTATTACGTAAATTAATCAGAAATTTAAGAGCACTTCAGTTTAGCATTTTTTTAGTGATTAAATTAATGATTATTTCAAAGCCACTTATTCTTTGCCCGGCCTCAGAGAATGAAACAGTCCTAGATCACACTCTGAATAAAACAAATCTATCCATGGATTAATATTAAAACAAATACCGACAGTTATACCTTGAACAGTTTCAGTGCCTCTGCCTGTAGTGCTTCTGAATTGAGCGAGGTCAGCGGTGACGTCAAATTCTCCTTTGAATAAAGCAACGTCGGATGTCTCCATAAAACGCAATCTAAAATCAAATGATGAGGATATTGAGAACGCTAGATGAAATTTTCAATGAATTTTCTTCTGTGTTATAGATCCCGGAAACCTATACATTTGATATAAGAACAAATACAGGTCTCCGTACGGAAAATGTAAATGGACTACCAATTCCAAAATAACGTTTGAACGTCTATTCCAAGGCAAAGTCAACTTCATGTAACCGAAATGGTCATACAACTGTTGGAAACATTACATTATTCTATACTTGTCGGGTCGACCGTACCCAATGAAACGAGAACTAGGAGAACATGACTTACGCCATAAACAACTTATTGTTACTCCAGTTCGTTCAGTGATCGAAATTCGATCATAATCACGAAACACCACAATATTTTAATGGCGCACAAAATGTGTGTGTTAAATTTTTACGCTTGTAAAATTAGAATTTAGGATCATTCCTTACGGCTGACAGACCACGTCCGGGGCCACGTAAAACGTGAAATATTCGAATCATCGGGAATAATGTAATAATTAAATTACATGACAATTATGTCGTTAAAGTAGTTTTAAGTATGACTTACGGCTCGGAAGAACCGAAGAACATGCTAATATTGAAGTCTTAATCGCATTAGCACATCGATTGTATTATCCTTCAAAAGATAGCGGTATCCATTACAAGGACAACATTATCTACCATCCGGTGCTTAGTGGTTACCCACAGCTCATTGACATCAACAACCTAAATGCCACCAGCAGTATTTAGGTAGGCAGCGGCTTGGCTTTGCCCCCGACATTGCTGATGTTCATGAGCCATAGTAACGACTCACCAATAAAATAAAAAAACCTACCTAAAGATATGAGTTATAAGTCTCAATTTTACAGTACAACGGCTGCCCCACTCTTCAAGCCGAAACTCGTCACTGCTTCAGGGCAGAAATAGGCAGGGTGGTGGTACCTACCCGTACGGACTCACAAGACGTCCTATCGCCCGTTATAGTTATACATTTTTTACTAGGAAAAGGTCATACTAGGATCTCCATCGGTTTCCATTAGTTTCTGGACTAGCTGCTCGAAGTGCGTTCCCTGGCTGAGTCCGCCGCCGCTGACCACGGTGAGATGGTACAACCACGAGTCTTTGTCTGCTTTGCTTTCGAATAACAAGTACGTTGGACCCTGCAAGAAGAATACAATTTTGATATTAGAAATTCAAACGAAAACAATCGATCTAAATTTGTTTTTTATTTTTTTTTTATTGCTTAGATGTGTGGACGAGCTCGCAGCCCACCTGGTGTTAAGTGGTTGCTGGAGCCCATAGACATCTACAACGTAAATGCGCCACACACCTTGAGATACAGTTCCAAGGTCTCAGTATAGTCACAACGGCTGCCCCACCCTTCAAACCGAAACGCATTACTGCTTCACGGCAGAAATAGGCGGGGCGGTGGTACCTATCCGCGCGGACTCACAAGAGGTCCTACCACCAGTAATTACGCAAATTATAATTTTGCGGGTTTGATTTTTACTGCACGATGTTATTCCTTCACCGTGGAAGTCAATCGTGAACATTTGTTGAGTACGTATTTCATTAGAAAAATTGGTACCCGCCTGCGGGATTCGAACACCGGTGCATCGCTTCAACACGAATGCACCGGACGTCTTATCTTTTAGGCCACGACGACTATAACTATAAATAAATACTTTATCGGTCAATTAGTTTGCTACTGATATCGACCATTGACATCAGAGCGACACCGTTTGGTGCAGTACATAGCATTATTACTCTACCGACCGACGACTTTCATTATTGTTTGAAAAAATCACAATTGAATAGTGACACTTAATAATTCGGTAGGCAGTGGCTTGGCTCTGCCCCTGGCATTGCTGAAGTCCATGGGCGACGGTAATCACTCACCCTCAGGTGGGCCGTATGTTCGTCTGCCTACAAGGGCAATAAACAAAATTAATAATAATAATAGCACAAAAATACAACAATAAAAACGCCATCTAGCAACTAGGGAGCGACCGACAATACAGAATAATTGAGACCTTAGTAATGGTCGTAACACACGACCGTTCGAGAGGGTTCGACTGTGTTCGCGAGCGCGGGGCGGAGCGACTGAGCGACATCCAGTAACCACTTAACATCAGGTGGGCTGTGAGCCCGTCCACTCATCTAAGCAAAAAAAAAAAAAAACATCAAGTTAAAGGAAAAAACATTAAACGAAAATTAACAATAGAATTCAAAGTGAACGAAGATCTGATGCGAACATTAGATTGCAGTCTAGTAGCAATATAATGACTACCAGTCAGTATTAGATACCAGTAAATACGGAACGATCTTCTATAACTTTAGTGTTTTCCGATAACGATAGTAAAACTTTGGTTAAAACCGAATTTAATATTTATTAATTAGACAATTGTCATGCAAGTCAACTACGTTTAAGCTTTTAAAACTTCACAATCATGCATTAGTGTAAGCGTGCGTAATATAAAGATGACGTCACTAACCCCAGTTACCTGTTGCTGCGGGTAGATGGCGACAGTGAGATGATTTCTAGTGTCGTCGTTTTTCTCCTCTGAATCTGAATCCGAGACGTGTTCCACGTCCTCGACGCGTGCATCACGCATATTGATCTGGCCTGTTGGGTTCTGGAGTACATACGAATATGTTAAAATAGTTAATCAGGTTTATTACAAACGTAATGTGCTCAGATGAGCAACGCTACGGGCACGCACATGAGCTTTCGGCCCATGGACATTAATGCATACCTTTAAAAATAATATTAAAGGTTTAATTGCATCGGTACAGCTGTATTATCCTCAGCGGCGCTAACAATGTGATGTCTATATGCTCTCACAACCATTGAACAACAGATTAAATGTTATTAGGTCGTTTACAAACTGTAGTGAGCAGTCTTGAGGACACTTCACAATGTAAAAGATTTTTATGAAAATTAAAAGCAAATAGAAAATATTGTGCATTGGTGGTGATCGATCTTGTATATCATGTCAAGTTTTTTTTAAAGATTTTATGGCATGGTAACAAGTCCTTTAAGCTAACCAATCCCAAGAGAGACGCACATTTAATGGTGGACTAGAAGCAACTCGTACTTATATAAGAAACCTTTGAGAATATGTGTCTATAAATTTATCGATACTACTTTCACGATGACCATTAACGTTTCATTGGAAACTTTCTTTAACTATTTTTAATTCAATTATATAATTCTTAATTCAGACTAAACTTTCTCTTTAAATGTAACGATAATAGTATTTAGGACGGTTTTCTCGAGTCGTTGACATAATCAAATCTACTTTTACTATTCGATTTCGCGCTTTTTATTATCATTGTGTTATTGTCGACATTTCAAAGACTGCAGTTTTCGTGGTCACGGAAGACTTAGGTGTTATTCATAGACATTTTAATCATATTTTAACTACCGTCGTAAGTAGTGGGTAGTTGTAATTAATTGACAGTTACTACGTAATACCTGGTCTCCTGGCGATCTGAAGTATAAGAACATCTTCCCGATTAGGACGCACCAACTCTTCTTGGCGTGTCCGTTCTTAACTTTGGTCAACCAGCCCTGGATCGTCGGTTTATTGTCTTCTTTGCTTAACAGGAGTTTTGTGGCGTTCCTCCTTTGTACGTTCTGTAAAACAAATGAATTAGTTTATAGATATATTTTCATACTCACCAAATAGATAATCAATAAATAAATACAAGCGAATAACGAAGTCGATGGAGACAGAGACGGTCAACAAACTGAATCAAACGAATCACTATGCTCAGTAACGAGGGAAAGGGATGCATGACACTTTTCGATTTTACTTTTCAGTTTTTGTTTTTTCCGTCACAGCACATACAACTTTAACTCGAATCATACCTGTAAAACTCTTATCCAGTCTTCCATGGTAGCATTACTGTCCGCCGTTAGATAGTACGTGCGACTTCCGGTGAATATCTCAAACGTGGCGGCTCCTTCGTTCCTCGATATCTTACAGGCTTCTCCTAAGCCTATCTGCCCTTGAGGTTTCCGATTCACCTCTGACTGAGACTTCCAGTACGACAGGGTACCGTTTTTTAAGACGAACCTGTGAATATACAATGATATACCTTGAGACTCGCAGTAAAGAATATGTCTGTCACAAATTTTGTTATTCCAATGCGACTGGCATTTGGAATTTTTGTTTTAATATTATTTAAGACTTGACTTGCAGTGTTTATAGGCTCCGCTAATCGCGTACCGTCTAATTAAAAGTATCTTATAGTGACACATTTGATTTCCGTCTTTTAACCATGAAAGACAGAGGTTGCAAGTGTCGCAAAATTTTCAAAAAAAAATATTATCGAAAACTTGCTAACGACAAACTCAAGATAATCTTAACTACAAATGACATCAGATCCGATCAACTCGATATCCTTGGTGGAAGATCTTCGCTTGACCGTTCCCAAGTAAAAGCCTGATAACGTTTAGTCCTCACCATCTCTTCCTCCAGGTCTTGAGTTTCCCGCCGAGCTTGGCGAGATGTCCCGCCTTCTCGAGCGCGTCGTGTCGGCGCGGCGAGTCCGCGGGCCGCGCCGCCACCGCGCTCTCGCACGACACCGCGTCCGGCGGGATCGCGTAGTCGTCCGACATGCCCGACTCGAATGACGTGTCTGTATACAATTTGTTATTTATATACATGAAGTTTGAAAATACTAGTAAATCTATACTAATATTATAAAGAGGAAATATTTGTTTGTTTGTTTGTATTGAATAGGCTCCGAAACTACCGATTTCAAAAATTCTTTCACTGTTTGGAAGCTACACTATTTTCCCGAGTGACATAGGCTATAATCTGTTTTGAAAAAAATTAAGGTTCCTTACTAAAACTCCAATAATGTAACCCAAGGTGTAAAAAAATTACCTAAAATATTCTTTATATCGCGTGCCCTGCGAAAACTATTGACGATAGAACAAAATAAAGTACTACGACTTTGTAGAACACATTATTATTTACAAAAAGTGTCGCGACAGCATATGTTTAACTATTATAGTTATGCCGTGATAAGCGTTCTTTTATTTAAAAAAATAAAACAACGTCAAATATCGTTGAATTTTTTTTTAAAGACCCGAGCGGAACCCTTGCGGGCCGCTAGTTCCATAATAAAATTATATAAATGTTTGTGGAAGAAAAAAGCCAACTATTTTGATGTACTCCAACAAAATATGTTCTTTTCTTTCTACGATCTTTAAAAAAAAAGATATAACTGAACATTAGAATATCTCTATTAAAAACCAAAACCTTGTTTGCCAATCGTAATGTGTTATTGATTTATGAATCATGATTTGAAACAAGGATTTTTTTTAGATGTTTAATTTCCTAGACATGTTTTTTTATTGCTTAGATGAGTGAACGAGTTCACAGCCCACCTGGCGTTAAGCGGTTACTGGAGCCCATAGACATCTAAAATGCAAAAGCCGCCATCCACCTTGTGTTCTAAGGTCTCAAGTATAGTTATAACGGCTGCCCCGCCCTTCAACCCGAAACGCATTACTTTTTCACGGCAGAAATAGGCAGGGTGGTGGTACCTACCCGTGCGGAGACTCACAAGAGGTCCTGCCACCAGTAATTACGCAAATTATAATTTTGCGGGTTTGATTTTTATTATACGATGGATGAAGGAATAGCCTTCACCGTAGAAGTCAATCATGAACATTTGTTAAGAACATATTTCATTAGAAAAATTGGTATCCGCCTGCGGGATTCGAACACCGGTGCATCGCTCGACACGAATGCACCGGACGTCTTATCCCTTAGGCCACAACGACTTCATAAACATTTAAATATAAACATTTTGCGATTTATACGATGATATTCCTATACCGATGATATTCCTATACTGACAATATTCCTATACCGACAATATTCCTATACCGACAATATTCCTATACCGACGATATACCTATACCGAAGAAGTCATTTCTTAAAATAAAAAATGTTCATAATTGCATAAGTGCATAAATGCCATTAAAAAAATATTTTTGAACAACCATATCAATATGAGATGTTAGGACAACCTGTCGAGTGTCAACCCTACAGATACCGGGGCAATAACCAACACAAATCCTAGGTAATACAGGTCGTATGCGTTATAGGAAATGAATAGTTGAGGGAGCGCGGGAATTCGGGTGATAGATACGATTGCACCGGACGTCTCATACTTTAAGCCACGACGACTTGATGCATCGAATATGTAAAATCGCACTCTGTATTATTGATACTGGGGGACAAAAATAGAAACTTCTAGTCAACAACCTCTATAAGTTTATATCGTTGCGGATTTTATCGATACCTTTTCTTTTATCGATACTCACCTCTAGTTTTACTTTGTTTGCTCGGCGACCCGCTACTCGATCTCTTTGCGGGACTTAAACTTGAGCTGGTCTTGACACTTTTCGAAGGGCTACTGGCACTTAGGCTGGTGTCAGAAGAACTGCACTGTCCGTTGGCGCTGTTAGTTAGTACTAGACCGTGACTAGAGGTTTGTTGTATGGAGGCCGGCAGAACACTTGTTAGGTTCACGTTGTTTATTGGCATCTGTGATGTTTGTCCGCCTGGAAAGAAATTAAAATAAATAAATAAAACTTAAATGTTTGTGATCTTATCCATGCGTTCAAATGCCAACTCCGAAATGGTAAATGTTCTATATTATATCCATCTACAATAATTTGAATTTAATTACTGAGAATATTGAAAAAATATATAGGTACATATTATTATGTCCAACTTATACTATGTAGCCGTAGCCATCATAGAATAGAAGATATTTGATAGATGCCAGAATGTCACTAACGACATTTTCATGATAGGTATGTATATATGCAAGTTCCGAACAATAACATCAGGATCGTCGGTCCTTAGAGCAATTTCACCCGCTCGATTGAAATCTAACCTTTATCGTTTACCCCAAACTATTTTAGAGTTATTTATATTTACCAAACATTAATCATATAAAATTGGTATATTATTAAATAAATACATTGTGGATTTCAAAAAATAAATTATACACATTATTACATTGAATATGTTCAGTTTAAAATTTATAATAGTACTTGTTAAATAATGTTAATACTGCCTCTATTATAGCAAACGCGAACATTGATCATAATGTAATAATGGTAATAGTAATTTAATAATGGTTAATAATGGTAATTAGAACGAACCGAGGCCTAACGGATAATAGATCCGAAGATTTGATCTAACTTACTATACGCAGTGTTGACTAGTTGATGGTGTGGAGTGTTATGGACCGTTACACCCATAGACTCTTCACCATCAGAGGAGTCGTCCGACGAGTCGCCGGTGAAGGGCATCGACCTTATTTGGCTGGCTCGCTGTGGGAAACAAACTAAGATAAGTGGCCATTCTAGTTATATAGCAAAGATTTATTTATTATATGTTCTTAATGCGGGTAGTTTGATTTATTTAAATTATTATACGAACACTAAATGCTTTAGTATCTTTTCTCTTATCTTTGACAATTCATTGTTTTGATACTACAAACAGTTAAAAATTTGTACCGAACCAAATAAATATAGCTAGTAAAGACTGACCCCTTTCACGGTAGCGTAAACGGGTACGGATATGTCCTGGTAGCTGGTCGACTCGTGCATCGGACGGGAGCACGGCGGCGGGCTTAGTTCTTCCTCTACCGATTGTTGGAGTCCATCGTCTGCTACCTGCGGGACGAAATTCAGAATGTAAAGTCCAGGTCAGCTAAGGACTAGTAACACCAACATGCCTGCTTGATATACAAAGTCTCAATAGGTCTTTATAGTCTGTATTAGGCACTATTCTGATAGGCACTATTATCCCAGTACTTTGGTTTTTTATTCCGGTTTTAAAGGCTCTAGATGCGGAGACGACGTGACCACCTTAAATCGTGGCCCAATAGTTACGATACCTGGTATAGAGTGAAGCGACTGTGTCAGGGTTCAAATTTTGTAAGGAGATAGTTTTTTTTTTTGATTTTGTTTTTTTTTTTTTGTGAATCAAATGTATTCAATAAATATTTATTCTAAATTTAAAATTTCTCGTTCGATCTACTGGTTGGGTCAGTCGGCCATGATATTAACGTCATACCTGATAGATCTTGGCCTCCCAGCTGGGGAAGCGGTGCAGGGGTGGGGTGGGCGGCCGGGGAGGATCCGAAGCAGCGCTATCACCAGTGGAAGACCCACCACGACTATTACCTTGAACCACCACGTTCACCCCTTGCCATGCCGGGGTGCGCTCTGTAAAGCATAACAGTGTTTACTGTGAAGCATTCAGAATGGTATTACGCTACATACACGAACTGAAAACTATGCTATTGCTAAGCATAAATTTCGGTATCATGTTCATCTTTAATAAACTCGCAATATTATGTTGCAATTTCCCTCCTAGGAGAGTACGAATTGCGTTCATATTTTTATTATGCCTTGTTGCTTGAAAAAACAAACACTTTATTTCGCTGTATTCGTCATAAGTGATTGGGAGTAAGATTTTTGAAGTGAAAACTTCTTTAGAATCGTTGTGATTTCAAACCGGATGCAACGGAAAAAATGACAGGTAAGAGACACAAATACAAAAATGTGTAGGATGAATGAGACAGAAATATACATACTATTTAATACAGCGCCATCTGTGAGATTTTTTAATACTAACGTGTGTATGAAAGCTCTTGTAGTGAATTTTAATTTAGGATTATACGTGAAATTAAAATATCAATTCACAGAGGGCGCTACCTTACAATTATTTACTAATGACAAAATTTTACATATCGACGCTTGAAAGGCAAACGTGACTAAGCGACAATGCGTGATCTCTACAGTAGACTAATTTAAAGTTGAAATACATGAAAACAAAATTTATTTTAACGAATCTAGCTGTAGTAGACTCTAGCTAGTAGCTGTAGGATTGAAATGATTTTAATAGACCTAGAAATATATTTTTTTTGCGCATCGAATATGGTTATTGCCTATAATTTATGTACAAAGCAGTTATTGTCGCTTAGTCATATTTGCCTTTCAAGCGTCGATATACTTAAGACGTTTAGGATAATTGTATTTTAATTTTGGAAGGTTTCACTTCTACCACGTTTGAATTGCATACATGTTTTTTTTTTACCTCTACTTGGAGTATAAATCTCAGCATAATCATGGGTTGTATCGCCATCTGTAGACGTGTTCGGAGTTGTGGGTAGAACCACTAGATTCTCTACAGCCGTCTGAAAATTAATATGTTGTTTGTTTAATGACAGTTATTGCTGTTGATGTATGATATATCCTATTTCGGCCAGTATAAGAATCAAAATAATTGGAACGATTTCCCTGTTAACTACCGCAGACTAATTCATAAAAATATCTAATGCTAATTGTTTGTAGAACTCACAGCAAGTTAATTTTCTGCATCACATTAAGGTTATTTAAAAAAATATGTAAAAGGCAGTGCATACTTTTTTTCAGACCGCTTATCTGTTACTGTGTTAACAGATACAATTTTTCAATATGAATAAAATTTATTATACATATAATTTATAATTCGTGTTATACACAAATTAATATGTACTACAAATCAGATTTAATTTTTGATATTACATAGAAATCTACATGGTAGTATTACATTTGAACTGGTAGACAAAGACTTACTGCTAGGTCATCAGCCAATAAACTGGCTGTAGTCCTCTCGTCCATAGTTCGATTCATGGTGTTAAGAGCTGAATTTGTATTGATGTTGTTCGCAATATTGGTCGTACCGATTGAAAGATTTCGTCTATGTCTAACAGGCGTGCTGTAGTGTGGCTCAGACGTGTTTATTGGTAGCTGAAAAATTATATAATTTAAATTTTTGTTTATTGCATAATGAAACTGTAACATTTTATTTTATTCTTTGTTTTGTTTTTCATAGTATATGTAAATTATTTACATTTACTTATCAATGTGAAAGAAATATTTTTAATTATTTCAAGATATTATCTCATAAGGTAGGTAATGAAGTTTGTATTACACCAGGACTCGTTCTTAACCAGTGCTTTGGATTTTTTTTTCTTTTACCAAGGAATAGCCTCGAGCTTGTAAATAAAAATGTGTCATAATTGTCTTGTTAGTATCAATGACCTGAACAGTTATAAATAGATGGAGTAGACAAACTCATGGAAACATGATATTAAGCAGTTATGGAGCCCATAGCTGCCAATTGAAATGTATTAGTAAGCGAACTGTAGATTGTTAGTGATTTTAGTGTTAGTATTATATTTATCAAAACAAAACATTCAAGGTGATAGGAAAAATTAAAAATGTGGCAAAATAGGGTCTTGCATGGCAATTTATTCCAGACAGCCTTCTAAAAGGCAAATTAAATTAATAAAGAGATACAGCATTAATGCTGTTTGCAATGCAAGTGAATTGTGTTTGAGTGCAAATCAATTATTGCTTAAACAAATGACATAAGAAAATAAGCAGTGTTTTAAGTAAATTTAAAGTGTTCAAGTAAATAAAGTCAGAAACAGATAAAGCATGTGGTAGGGCCCTAAGGGCAGTCTATGTTCTACCTTAGGCCCCTCTAGGCTTTCAGAGCGACGTCTGTTGGACGCCAAAAGACTGGACGTAGCTCGGGACGAGCTGTCGTCTGTCCTCACTTCTAGCGAGAGGCTTGCACGAGTGGGCAGAAACTGAGGAGGGTACACGTGCTATAGACATCCAAGCTTTGGGAAGCTAATTTAACTAACAGTTTAGACATACTCATAATAAGAAATTTCAAATTGAAAGGAAAGAGACAGTTCTCTATTTAAAATAGGTTTCTTTATTTTAATCACCCCTTTGTATTTTAAATATTTTTTTAACTTGGTAATATATTATACTATTTCTAGAATGACTGATAAATTAAAACAAGACGATCCTTGGGTAGTGATTCATATTCCATTTAGAAAAGGAATGACCAAGAATGGAATTGAGGTTCTGATAAAGGAGTCAAATGGTTATGATACCTTAATTTGACAACAATTCTACATTATTTAAAATATCTAGTAAAATGTACTTCAGTTTTACTAAATAACCATCACCAATAAATTGTTTGTAAAAGGATGACAAATTATATTTACCGTAGAATTTCTGCTCCCCTGTGCTGCTATGTGATTCCTCAGTAGTTCCAACTGTTGGTTGCACCTATCGTTTTGTTCTCTAAGCAGCTGATTCTGCTGTTCAAGCTCCTTAAGTTTATTAGTCACCCACTCTTTGATTCGGGCCGCTTTTGCCTCTACTTGCTTCGCGTCTTGGAGTCTCAGCTGCTTCTGAAATAATGAAAGTGTTAATAAAGTGTTAATACTTTTTCCGGAAGTGGGTTGCGTTGATAAACTAAAAAGATATGAAAATTTCTGATATAGAATTTTTTTTTAAATAAAATGAAATTAACATAATATTAATTTATTTCGGTTGCACACCATGGCGGAATAAATATCTAACAAATAGAAAAGGATTACATAAAATTTTGAAATTTATTATAAAATTAAATTGGGTCATAAATGAAAACAAATTTTATGACTAGAAGGAGAAGGCTTAAGTTGCTGCTATTGTTATTATCTACTAATATGAAGTATAGTGTTCTTTATTAAATATATAAGTACGTATATAAATACAAAGATAAATTTGAATTTACATACGTCTAAAAATATTATATTTTAAATTATTCAAAATTTAAACAGTAACGGCTCATGTAATATGTACTTTTACGAATTAAATGAAGTATTTAATATAAAACAAATACAAATAATACAATACAAACTAATTAGAAATATGTTTTCAAACTGCGATGAATGGAGTTTCTCATTTCTTTGCTATAAATTTTTAGGAAATTGATTTCTAATTACCTGCATTTTCCTTGAGCATATTATATTGAAAATTTATTAAAATTTATTGAGTGCCATTTATTATTTAATGTTCATGGTTTGATAGTTAATAGGGAAAAAGTTTGAAAGTAGTTAATTTCAATTATTTCAAGGCTTTGTTTACAAATACTTCATAGAATTTTTGTTTTTAAGGGATTTTACGACCTGGTAACCAAGACCTTTAAGTTATGTCTTATTTTAATTTATTTTCTTATTTTTATGAAAAATGATGAAATGAAATGAAGATGATTAATTTGAGACATTAATCAACTGGGATGAAATTTAATGAAATGAGATGATATGGGATGAAATATAATCGCAGTAAAATGGTGGTCATTTACTGAGATTTTTTCAGTGGACTTTTTGGAGGAACCCGAGAAGTTACGTCCAGCAGCTTTGTTTCATTTTCCCACATTTGTGCACTTTCACAGATATTAAACAGTTAATAAACCACCGTTATTACACATTTAAACCTGAAGAAACACTAAGTAGACAAAATAAAACAAATCACACAACTTCACTGCTCGCGTTCCCGCCAAAAAGTCCCAGTTCATAGAATTTTTTTTTTAAGGCATTTTATGACCTGGTAACTGATACCTTTAAGTCATTTCTTATTTTAATTTATATTCATATTTTTATGAAAAATGATATTATGGAGTGAAATGAAATGAAGACGACTAATTTAAGACATTAATCAACTGAGATGAAATTAAATGAAATGAAATGGGATGAAATATAATCCCAGTAAAATGGTGGTCATTTACTAAGATTTTTTCAGTGGACTTTTTGGAGGATCTCGAGAAGTTACGTCCAGCGGCTTTGTTTCATTTTCCCACATTTGTGCACTTTCACAGATATTAAACAGTTAATAAACCACCATTATTACACATTTAAACCCGAAGAAACACTAAATAGACAAAATAAAACAAATTACACAACTTCACTCCTCGCGTTCCCGCCAAAAAATCCCCAGTTCATAGAATAGTTGAGGTCTACTACAGAGTAGTTACAAATATGTTACTACCAATAGCTATTATTACTATTTATTACTAGCTATTAAGATTAAACTATGACAAACTATGTTCAGTATACGTTTAAAATTAATGTTTAGAGTTTGAAACAGTCATACTTCAGTGGTGCAACTGCAATAACTTATTTTTGGTATTCTAATTTTATGACTGTCCTCATCCTAGAGTGTGAGTATGTGAAGAAATCAATGTTTACTAAGTATTTTTGCTCAGATTAATTGAAAACAAAAAAAAACTTTAATAATTTGAATAAAATGCCTAACCGTTTGGAAGAGTAAGGATGTATCTCCATTAGTTAAGTTCTCTAATTATAATTTATTTTTGTCCTACAAACTGAAAACTATGTTTCTACACTTTTTCATGGATTAGAACACCTTATTAAACTTTATAAAATTGCCTTATTAAACTATATAAAATTGGAAATCCCGCTTCATGTGAAAACATTTCAGATCTCAAAAATCTGTTTTGTGTTTGTAGTTCATTCTGTAGCTTGGGTTGATCGAACCGCATAGCGATTTAATCGCTGTTTTGAAGGATTCCACATTAGGACGTATGTATCAATCTTAATATCGGAATATAGCTATTGAACAGACTTCTGCTAAAAATATGTCATACCTGTTCTTCAATTTGGCCCTCGAGTCGCGTGATGGCTTTAGGTGCACCGTCAGTGCCCGCCGGCCATTCGCATAGCCGCTGCTCCATGGCGCGGACCTGAAATTTACAAACAAAACATTTAGAGCGAATAACTAGAACGCGATTATAACCGGGTAATATAATATTGGAACGAAGTTCCTTATGGGACGATGCGGAGGGGTACCCTAACCGGGAAAAAACGACCGTAACGTAAGATTTCTATTAGTAATGCACACAGTGTTCGACTTAACTTTGTAATAACGTACAAAAAATAACATTTTTTTATCATTCATTGACCACGATCTCAGAGCGTTCGTTTGCGCAATACACTGACTCTTATGCAAACAACCGTGAATGAAGTGTACCACAATAAGTTCGCACATTACCGAATGATCGTGGGTTGTTGCGAAACCTCCAGTTTTATTTTCTTTATACCTAAAATAGAACTTTAAATTAATATTTTTATGATAAGGAACTTCGTTCCTATCCGGTGTCCCACGACACCACACATATTTAGTTTTTTTTTTTCATAGAAAACAGATTCGTGATTAGCTTTAGATGAAAGGACAATATCATAACGCAACAGTACCAACGTGAAATATCTAGTACATATATCTAGTAGTACAATACGATATTATTTGAATAAACCTCCACCGAATTTAAACCATATCTTAACTGGACAATCTAACACAAATACTCGGATTACAATAGCTTATAACGCATACAGTGAGCTGCACACGACCAAGCAGCTTTACGTTAAGCCACAGCGCAATAAAGCTGACCACAATACGTAGCACGAGGGATGCAAACAGACCGCAGTATTTGATATCGACTGTTGCAATTCGAATACTAATGTATCATAGTATACTGACAAATAAATACCACAATTAAACCACACTAGGTGATATCACATGCACGTTCAATCAAAAATGTATTGAAAAAAATTGTGTTGAATTAAATTAATGGATTGAACAGTTTATCATTAACATCAATGATTTCAACGAAGTATTTATTTATTTATTTATTTATTTATTAAGTTGCACCAACAAAGTGATCATCAATACAAAACATTGACAAATTGACAAAAGTTCATGGCAGATGTCACCTCAATTATAGGTGCAATCGACAGTGCATTAACATCAAAAATAAAAAAATATACAGCTAAGATTTGAATACATTTTATTCATTGCTTAAGATTAATTTAATTGGGAGATGATCCGCGACAGATTAGGTAGTAGGCATTTTAATACTTTACAGAGCAAATTTCTGGTTGTTCATCATTCGAACTAGAATAAATAGACTAAGTGGTTTGGTTGTATTTTTTTTATTGCTTAATTGGGTGGACGAGCTCACAGCCCACCTGGTGTTAAGTGGTTACCGGAGCCCATAGACATCTACAACGTAAATGCCGCCAGCCACCTTGAGATACGAGTTCTAAGGTCTCAGTTTTACAGTACAGCTACCCAACTCTTCAAACCGAAACGCATTCCTGTTTCACGGCAGAAAGAAACAGGGCGGTGGTACCTACCCGTGCGGACTCACAGCATGTGCTACCACAAGTAAGCCTGTCTGCAATTGTCTGCATATTTATTAGATATATATATCTATATATTTACATGTATATAAGCGTATATGTCGGTCTCTGATACCCATAACACAGGGAATCTTAATTTGGGGACGGATGTCCGTTCGTTATTTGTTCCCAGTTATTATTATTATGTGGTTGACAAGTGAATACTTACATTTTCCCGAGCGTCGCGTTAAGCAAAACATTTTGAATACTTCAAATTTCCACCGTTTAACTTTCACAGCTTAAAACTAAACATACACAGAACACACATAAGAACACCTTTTCAATTTGGTAACAGAGCTATCGTGTCCGGATGTGTGAAACATGAGAATCTTAATAGTTATAGACTATGTTATATTAGAGCGTTGACCCTGATATTCGAATTAAAGTTTTTTATGTCTGCAGTAAATGAGGTTGGATATATCAAACGATATTCATCATCCCGCTCACAGTTAATTTCTCGTGGAAGATCTACGTCGAAAATCTTTTCTATTTCAATTATTTTTTGAAGAGTACTATTGTTATACATTTGTATCACAATATCGATTGATGTCTGTAGATGGCAACAATTTCTTTAAAGGAATACGCAACTAATCGGTAAGGTTTTGCTTATTATTCACCAATTAATGCCCTTATAACTGTCATCTAATCGGTCCAACGATATGTAAAACAATAGAAGTTTAAAGAACAAAGGAAGGTGAACAATTCGAAGGATACGCACAGGAATAGCTCGCATTAATCACAAAAGCCGTAATTTGCCTGACTCACGACACGAGGGGACGTCGGGAATATCGAAAAGTTTCTAAATGCGGTAATACTACGGCCGGTTAAGAAAAATAAACAACAAATTGAGGCGGCCTATTAAAGAAAATGATTCAATCGTTTCTTGGTGCTTAGTAATTATTAAAAAGTTTTTCTCTACCTTACAAAGTGTTCTATTTCAATTGTTAAATATTGAACAAGAACATAATATCGATATTTTAGATATCGATATCGAATATTTGACATATACTATAGTAGTATTAGGTATGTAGTGATTCAAAATTACACTATAAGAAAGCCGCGACAAATTCGATTTTGTTACATTTAAATGTTTTTTTATTGCTAATGTTTATTTACAGCATACCCCGGTTGTTGGCGATTATCGGATCTCTTAGTTTGAAAGCCGTCACCATTTTGTGACATGAAATTGAAATCACAATTTTATAAAATGATAGCTATGCCACTTTTCTAACGGTAATTGATGTCTGCTTCGCGGCCGAAATAGGTAGAGTGATGGTACCCATCTGTGCGGGCAATATATCCTACCATTAATACATACTACATATATTCAATGTAGACTTTAGCTAAGCTAAGTTAGAATGAAGTTCTATTTTAAATGAAAATTAGCATTAAACGGGATATATTAAATTAGATTTAATTACGGACGTTAAAATTTTAATTAGGGCGGAAAGACTTTTCTCTTCCTTTTTGATTTAAAATAACATGATATTTTTGGCTTGTATTAGGGACGTGCTGCTTTTTAACGATTAATGAAAATAGCACGTTACTAAACGAACTTTTTTAGCACTCTAGATGAGCAGTCGACGATCTACTGTAACTTTCAGACTTTAGAATGTGAATACCGCCACTTGCTTTGACCCATGAGTTCGAAATTTCAATTGTATTGTATACCACAATCTTCAAACTGGAATACTAGACAGAAATCGCTAGTATAGTACACAGTAGTGCGGACTCATAATACATGATTTGTAATATTTTTTTATTTTAACATTACTACCAAAACAAAACTGTAACTGGTTAAGTCAAACCAGTTGGACATTCGTCCAAATATTTACTCATTCAACTAACTACAAACAAATCATTCAGCAAGATTGATATCATCAAACTTTTTTTGTTTTGAGTTATCAAATTCTAAGCTCGACTATTGGTAATTACATTTTTTCCGAGATTTATGAAATTAAAAACGCGTTATTTATTTTACATTGAAATATAGATGATATAGCTAAATATAACGATTAAAACTAAAATTAAAACACTAAAACTTTGTTCAGACCAGCTCATACTAAATTAATGTGTAAAAGCTCCGTGTTTCCGAGTTTTAAATCCGTTTTTTTTTATCTTTCAGTTTATAGTACACGCCTGATAAATTCGGGTCTTTATAGCACTCGTAACGACTGATTCACGACGCGAATGTTGCATTTTTATTACGTTTTGTTTGCCTAGCAACCTCGTTACTGTTTTAAAGTTGTGACGTTTCATATCAGTCCATCGTATTTATTTGAATACGCGTTAATTAATTTGTTTCAGTGAAAAATAAGAGATATGTACTATATTGGTATTAATGGATAAAGGGGTTACGCATACCCAGTGTTAGTTGGTCACTGTAGCCGAAGGACATCACACGAAGGACGTCACTTAAATTGAGACACGAAAGCGATGTTTTAATTGTATTGGATAACAGATCTTCGCAGTTTCGCTATAGAAATGGGCGAGATTGTGCTGCTACCTACCCGTGCGTTCTTTTAATACGCCTAATCTACGTATAGATTTCTACCGTATTATCGTCAACGTACGACAGGTTGCGCTCGACATTTTTCGACATTTTAAATAATTTGATATAATTAGGAATCCTTTTCTAAGAATTAGCTAAAGTCACAAGGTAGCGTAAGACTATACACTCAGTGGGTCGCGTTTCCGATCCGGTCGTAGATACAGCGAAGCACTAATCTTGTCAGATGTAGCAAGTTCTCTTAGGCTAAGCCCCGTGAGATCGCCCAACAGTCGAAGTGATGCCGGAATAGCCCCTTCAAAAAATACCTTTGAAGACGTAAGGTTTAATTTACGTTAACTATAACAGGTCACGTTCATTTAAAAAAAAAAAAACAGATTACCATTTTGAACCCGTAATTGTCTTTATGAAGTAGTCTGGAGCCAGGCCACAATAAATAATGTCATGTTTATTATCACGCCTTGCAATCAATAAGTGTATGCACGACACCGTCCATTTGCCGCCAAGAATAGATCAAAGTGGTCTTTGAATGATGCTAGGATACGAGACATCCGGAGTTCCGACTATACATTATTGTGATGTTCGTTACCAAGAAAAAAAATACTTATCTTTTTAGAGACGGGAAAAACTACATATTCATATGTATTGATATTAGGACATTAAATACTAGGTATTGTATTTGATTAGTCTGATAATTGTTAGGTTGAGTTTTTTTTTCAATCTTATTTTAACGGTATGTCATCACTGAAGAAGAGAGTTCTTTCCATAGTGACAACAATGCTGCAAAGATGAGATTTACTATGGTAAAACTAGTTAAAATAACTACCTATACTTTCATTCAAATTCATCTCGAACGCATAAGTTACGAAATGATAATTTAAGTATAGATTTTTTACAAATTAATCAACAACAAATTGATAAGTACTATTCAAATTATGTAGGCATTGTAAGCAGATAGATAAACATCAGATATCGTTTGATCGTGATATCTGTACAATGTATGGCGATTTTCATTTTCATCCCCCACAAATAACGATAGAATCTCAAAAGATTACATTAATTTCTGTTCAAAATGAGTTTTTTTCCTAAATTTCATTACGCGGATTTTTTACTACCTAATATTTCAGCACGCGTGTTATTTTTATTTCTGCTTCTCAGACAGACCTACACTATACACGATGCGAAGTGTAAACGAGATGGAACATTAAAAAGTTCCTTGGAAGCTAGCAGCAAATAAACATGTGGAATCTACGAGTGTACGTGAATAAACACGTAAACTTGTACACTCGGGTCTAGAGTTCTAATTAACTTTTTAAGTAGAAACCGCCAGGGACCACGTCGTATGTGTGCAGGGCCTAATGGAAAATATTCTTATAGGGTTAACCACCTCGTAATATCGATAAATTAAAATTCATTAAAAAACCGATTTCATTTTAAAAAAATCACTAGTTTGTGCAGTGAAATAACGCGTGGCTCTTGTTTAGGTGGTCACTGATAATAAACTGGCCACATATCACCATATTTCAGTTTTTTAATTCACTTAGACAGCTTAGGGTTTATAACGTGTTAGAATTTTTTTTAATTTATTTAAAAACACTTTTACGGTTTTAATTCGCGTTTTTTTTGTTGTTATTATATTAAATATTTCCCTCGTTTCTAATGCTTTACGCTTTCGAAGTCACGGACGATTAAGACGATGGAAACAATATTGTATAATTATAATGACTCGATTAAAAGTTATTTTAATTAATTCTGAGACACGCGAAACAAATTACTGAAATCGTTAAAGATGTGAGCAATGGTTATTTTATGAATGACATAGCAATAAACTAGTCACAATTTGTTTGGGGAAAAAAATTAAATTATTTAAAATCTGTATTACTTGAAATACTGTTAATAAATTCGTCTTTATCGTAATTGAAACTCAGAGAAGGAAGTTTCAAGCGGTATATGTATACATTCCTTTGAGTCGGTTTTCGTTTCTCATCGAAATAATTTCGTTAATATTCTTACTAAAATATTGTTAATTTAAAGAATACAAATTAATTTTTGTATTAAACGGAACTAATATAATTAAGTAGGTTTTTTTTTTTCAAGCAATCAAATACCATAGACACTTTATAATCGTTGTACGAAAAAAGACACATTACGAATCACCCTAAAAATAAAGGTCGACACACACTCTCACTCCTCACGATATACACGAGAACGTTCCGGGATTGAACATTTACTCAGCGGATCGAGGCAGCCGACGAGCGCGCTTCACGCGGCACGCAAGCGAACTAACCGAGCGAGGATATCCTGCAGGACTTGAATACAGTACAAGACGATCGATATTTACAATAGTTTTAATATGCAATAGAGCGATGTTTGTAATTGTATTCGATTTGCCATTAATTAGATCTTATAGTGCTTCGTTTTGTCTTTACTGTGATCAGCAAAAAAAAAGAAAAATCTCAGTATACTGTTTTTCTTGTTTTTTTTTATTGCGAGATGGATTGACGAGCTTGCAGCCCACCTAGTGTTAAGTGGTTACCGAAGCCCATAGACATCTACGTCGTAAATGCGCCACCCACCTTGAGATATCAGTTCTAAGATCTCAGTATAGTTACAACGACTGTTCCGCCCTTCAAATCGAAACGCATTACTGCTTCACGGCAGAAATAGGCAGGCACCTACCCGCGCGGACTCACAAGAAGTCCTACCACCAGTAATAATAATAATAATAATAGGTGTATGTATGTGTATGTATTTGTAACTTAATATATAAATTTAATTGCACCTACCACTATTTACTCTGCACTACCTTTGGTTGACTGCTAGAGAATGCCTTTAGACATTAAGTCCGCCAATGTAAATTTTAATATATTATTTAGAACATAATTATGTTCCGTTTTCACGTAAACAATTAAATATTTTAATTTCACTTATTTATCGTTTTATGCAAATTTTAAATCTGTAAACTATTCAATCTTATTTTCTTTTAGAACCAAGGAGCTGAAGTTCATCAAGTGTCGTGACTATTTATAAAACATTATAAATATCGATGACGGACGCAAGTGTTCGTCTCGTATAAACGATTGCCGCGTTAGAATGCTTTCAGTGTGAGGTGCATACAAATAACATTGGAGAATTGGGATTAAGCTGGTTTATTTAGTTCCACAACTGGGCAAAGGCCAACAATCTCTCTGTAACAATGAATGTTGGCGGTAGTTTCCGTATATTTTATATCTTTATATATATAAAAATAATATGCTGTTCGTTAGTCTCGCTAAAACTCGAGAACGACTGGACCGATTTGGCTAATTTTGGTCTTGAATTGTTTGTGGAAGTCCAGAGAAGGTTTAAAAGGTAGACAAATATGAAAATGCTCGGTATTAAATAAAAATAACAATTTTGTTTTTCCTTTGATGTGTCCCCCGTTGTCGGACGGATTCCTTTTATTTGTTTTAAGTTTATTTTATACAAAAGTTTAGGCATTTTATTTATCGATTGAGGCACTACGAAGTCTGCCGGGTCAGCTAGTTTTAAATATTATTTCTTCTGTTACCACCAATCGTAGTTTCGTAAGTACGGTGACTTTTCTGTAATTGTCTCTATTATATTATCACTACCGTCACAATAAATATTTTCAAGAATACACAAAGTTAATCAACATAATTTTGTGTTTTCTTCGAGAGTCGTAAAAATAATTAAAATTAGTTTTACGGTTTAATCTCGCATTTTTTATTGTCATTATGTTATTTCTAACCGTAGTATACCGTACCGTACGATTTAAAGTAAAAAGTAAAAGTAATTAAAATTACGTGGGTAATTAAAATCACTTTTACGGTTTTTTTTTTTTTTTTTATTCTTTGTTAGAGCCATACATACACCTATTATTCTCGCATTTTTTATTGTCATTATGTTATTTCTAACGCTACGAATACTTTACAGTTTTCGTGGTCGATTATTGGTATTATTCCTCGTCGTTTGATTATTATACCAACTACCGTCTTGTTCCTATGAAATATTTATATTTTGGACTTTAACGTTTCATTCCAACGATAACATATTCGAAATGTGGGAAATAATATGATGCCAATTAAAGCGCGAGATTACATACACCGTAAAATTAGTTTTAATTATAAAATTTTGTAATCAAGTTTATTTGATTGAAGTAAAATGTATTTTACTTTTTAGTGTTGCGAATCCTTTTAGTTCTGTATTTTTAGTAATTTATCAGAAGAATATTGCAAGTGGCTCGTTAAATATACTATTTTTTTGTGTTTAATAAAGTCATCAGTGAAGAATGTTTTATTTGCGAAAATTATTGAATTTATCATATTATAATCACCGTATTCCCGAACAATACTGATATAGCATATAGATCTATATTGCAGTTATAATTTAATCATTTGAAACAACAGTAACCTCATATTAAAATATAAGATAAAGTAAAACGTGGTATTAGCCACAGAAACAGCATTATTTTAAATTTTTTATTGAGTTCATAATTTTTATCATCGCCAACATTTCTGTTGATAAAGTAATTGGAATGCTTATAGGCATTTTGTCATCGGTAATCAACTTTTGGTCGTAAATCTTTCCACTTATCGCCTTAAATACGATGTGACTGGCTGATTGTAAACATAATATGCTTTTAATTTTTAGAATCAACAGCAATATTTTGAAAATAGCATCTGTTCGCTTAAACGTGTTTGTATACATGCAAATATCACGTTCAACGCTGAAAGTGAGTATTAAAATTAGAACATTATACAGTTTAACATCAAATTAACGAGCGGGGCACGCGTCGCGACGTTTATGTAAATTTAAATAGCTTGTTATGTATGTAAAAGCGTCTTTGTATTTCAGCGTTTAGGGGTGGAACATGATTTATAAGTGTCTATGATCTCACGTTACCAGTTGGAGATCATGTTTTACATGAGATAAGATTTCGCGACTCGGCGACTTTGTGGCGTCGTTTGCTAATTTATTTGGTTGAATGTAAGCCTGGTTCGAATTAACTTGGACAGGGAAGAGAACAGTTTTAAACCCAACAGTTCTGTTTATGGTAATTGGAGGTGTGGTCTGCAGCCGAGCTTATCTGTACTGGTCCCCATCGTTTATGTCGTAAAACTCGATGGTACCTGATGTTAAGAGTTTTTTTTTTGTTTAAGATGGGTAGACGCACTCACAGCCCACCTGGTGTTAAGTGGTTACTAGAGCCCATAGACATCCACAACGTAAATGCGCCACCCACCTTGAGATATAATTTCTAAGGTCTCAAGTATAGTTACAACGGCTGCCCCACTCTTCAAACCGAAACGCATTACTGCTTCACGGCAGAAATAGGCAGGGTGGTGGTACCCACCCGCGCAGACTCACAAGAGGTCTTACAACTAGTAATTACGCAAATTATAATTTTGCGGGTACGGTTACTGTGGTCCCTAAGCCTGCTACTAGTGTTAGAGTTGAAGGCGAGAAACTCAGCGAGCTGATTCATGGGTTAGGTTGCACGGCGAACTCTTTGTCGAGTTCGACGAGTACGATTACCGAGGTCCCTAAGCCTGTTCCTAGTGTTAGAGCTGAAGGCGTCTAATGCAAAGGTTATTGGATATGATGGATCCGTAAGGACGTGATATCATTCATTCGACTCTAGTATTACATTACTCTAGTGTGGATTGGGAGAGGCCTATGTCTAGCAGTGGGCGTCTGTGGGCTGATGATGATGATTCGACCATTGCGATTACTATATGTGATTATTAATGGAATTAGTCCATTAATAATCGCGTACAGAAAATCTGGCAATCAAAGACCTTACTTTTATTTTCTGGAAACATCTATGTACTACGAGCAATATACCGTTTTATTTGGAAAATACCGAGACATTGTGTACAATATCCATACAGCCTATAGTTCACGGACATCGTCATTCATCTTGGAAATGCTCCAACAATCCTTTAGACTAGCCAAGGACTAGACTAATCTCCGAGAATGTCTGTAAAATACGATAGCGCAAGAGGAAATCCCCTCCCTATAAAGAGTATATTTTGGATTTTGACTTGTTTAAAAAGCTTGTTTATATGTATTGATCTCATTAATTAATACATAGATTAAATAGATTAGTAGTAGCATTTTAACGATAATAATTTAAATATGATTTCTGTTTCTACCTATTAAATTTATTTTCCACAATCGGTAGAATAGAAGCGGTTTTTTTTTGTTAAATTGTTTTTATTTTGAGCAGTATCTTAAAATCTAAAATTTATTTGATTTACATTGTGAATTCAAAGAAACGATTTATTTATTATTTGAAAACATACAATACAAAGTATATTAAAGAAATTTCTGTATTTAAAATTGCTTTGAACTCATATGACTCCTAGAAAATTCATCGAACATATACAAAAGACTTATAGTTCTCATTCAATTAGTCACGCATGAGATGTGTGGACATAAAACCGATTGGGACCATGTACCTCTTTGAAATGAAAGCACCGCTTAGTGCAAACAAGTGGTCATCAATGCGAACCACTGAGTACTTAACAGGGTATTTGCAGTTTTGTCTTGAAGGTTTTTTAGGTAGAATTCTAAATAAGAATTTTTGCAAAAAATACAAATACAGTATCCATAAAACGTGTTTTTAATACAGTCTCACAATTTGATCACGTGAATACTTTATTTTGTATAGCTGACCCGGCAGACTTCGTAGTGCCTTAATTGATAAATAAAAGACCAAAACTTTTGTATAAAATAAACTTAGAACAAACAAAAGGAATCCGTCTGACACATCAAAGGAAAAACAATTATTTTATTTTATTTTATTACGACCATTTTCATATTTATCTACCTTTTAAACCTTCTCTAAGCTTCCACAAATAATTCAAGACCAAAATTATCCAAATCGGTCCAGCCGTTCTCGAGTTTTAGCGAGACTAACGATCAGCAATTCATTTTTATATATTAATTATATAGATTTTATTAACAAAAATGTGGAACACATAATATCGAATTCATAATACCTACTTAAGAAAGGCGTTTGTCTTCTAAATCGTGTCCTTCTAATTGATTGACTTGGTAATTTCGGAGTTCGTGGTTTTAAGTCTGAAAGATTTAATGTAACTTCTGGTGTCACCCAGGGATCGCGCTTGAGGCCACGTCTGTTCCCTGTACTGCAGTATTTTATGGAATCCATTCAACTCATTTTCTACTGTACGGGCCAGCGCGCATATCATTTTTGTTTTTTTTTTGTTTTTTTTTTTATTTTTTTTATTGCTTAGATGGGTGGACGAGCTCACAGCCCACCTGGTGTTAAGTGATTACTGGAGCCCATAGACATCCACAACGTAAATGCGCCACCCATCTTGAGATAAAAGTTCGAAGATCTCAGTATAGTTACAACGGCTGCCCCGCCCTTCAAACCGAAACGCATTACTGCTTCACGGCAGAAATAGGCAGGGTGGTGGTACCCACTCGCGCGGACTCAAGAGATCCTACCACTAGGTAAATTTAGTCGTAGAGTATGTTTGTCTTTATTTGTTTCATTATTCACTAGTATTCATTCTATAAGTGAAGATTATTCATAAAATATGTGCCAGAAAACAAATCGATTCGATGAGTCAAAAACCCACCCTAAGAATGTGAATTAGGGTCTGCTACACCCTTACATATAAATTCTTGCTGTATTTCGACGCTGTAAAGGTTATTTTGTAACGAAGACAATGTTAGGAAATTTGCGAATGCTTTAAGGCGTGCACGGCTTTAACGTCGTCAAATATTTGCTAATTATTTTTATTAAAAGTATCGCAACTTATTATATATATTAGATATCTGATTTACTCAAGCACCATTTAAATTAATTTTGTAATGGATAATAAATTAGAATGCATAAGATATTTTAAACGTTATTTTATTTAGAATAGATCTAAATGAGTATAGTACTATTTCACAAAAAAAAATTGGTTGTCTGTAAAGTCGGTTTACTGACGGTAGTTGAAGGTGACAACGTCATAAGAAAATACTGATGGAATGGTTTCATTTTTCAAAAGTTTTTTTTTTTTTTATAGATATTTTGTATGGACAATTGACACCACATTAATATGTGTATTATTGTATAGCAGCTGTCCACGCGGATGCATCGCTCACTCAAGTAGGAGAGAGACAGATGTTGAACGCTGCCGAACGCGGAGGCCGATTGTACCTCTTTGTCGCTCGTTGCGCGCTCTCGCTTGCACTTCAAGCCTTAAATGGAACGCCTCAGAGCGAGGCAACGCCGCATGAGTCATGTTTTTTCGTGTATGCAGCCGGTTCCATCGAATTATAAGACGTTGTCACGTCAAAAAAAATGCTAAACTATAATAGTCTGAATTTTACAGTTTACGAGAGCATGCGAGCCCGCTTGATACAGCATTAATCTTTCAAATCATATCAAGCATATGTGTAAAATACGCGTTTCGATCAAGAATAATAGTTATAAGCTATTTATTGTCTCGAAGGGAGACGAGTTCATAGCCCGTTTGATGTTCTATTAAGTGATCAGCGGTGACTTTGGCAACGTGATTGATTGCCGTCCATCCATCTTTAGTGTAGTGTAGGGTTAGGATTCGAAATCTGAATTATAATATAAAGATTGCTTCACCCGGGAAGAACGATTGTCTTGTGGCGAAAACGGGAAGGATGGTAGTGCTCATCTGTGCATTTTCATAATACGCCTTTACGCGCTATGACATGTCGTTCTTCAAACGAGGCTTGCGGAAAGTACTGAATGGTAGGCAGCGGCTTGGCTCTGCCTCTGGGATTGCTGACGTCCAAGAGCAACGGTGACCACTTACCATCCGGTGGGCCGTATGCTAGTCTGTCTATAAAGGCAATAAAAAAATGAGTTTATAAATCAGATTTGATCTGAAAATACTGATGTGTCTGGTTTTGTTTTCTTTGTTAACTCAACACAGTCGATAGGTAATTACGAAATAGTTCAATTACTTAAAACGGTACATTGACTTGGATAGATAGACTGCTGCACTCAATTGATTAGAAGCCCTGTTGGGTGATCCGATACATCGAGCTACGTTCAATCGTAATTAGAAAATTATACGGACGTTGACCGTTTAAAGTGAATTACTTAACAGAAACAGGACCCACTATTTACTGAAATTCCTAAATCAAAAACAAATTATTTTTGAGAACATAAATATCAAGTCACTGTGAACATTATGAGGAATTCATTTATAGGGAACGCTCCGTGGCTAGGCTACTTTGAATCGATTTTGCACTTAAGCTTAGTGCAGACTGGATGCCATCCATACGTGGGTAAAGTACACAAGAGCCTTGACGCTTTAATTAATTTTACCTTGCATATGTGACTTAAAGCAGGGCAGGACTTAGACTTGTGCTGTTTTTGATAAACAAAATCAATTATTTGAGCTTACGCATTATCGACGCGAGGAGGAGTTTTTTTTTATTGCTTAGATGGGTGGACGAGCTCACAGCCCACCTGGTGTTAAGTGGTTACTGGAGCCCATAGACATCTACAACGTAAATGCGCCACCCACCTTGAGATATAAGTTCTAAGGTCTCAAGTATAGTTACAACGGCTGCCCTACCCTTCAAACCGAAACGCATTACTGCTTCACGGCAGAAATAGGCAGGGTGGTGGTACCTACCGCGCGGACTCACAAGAGGTCCCACCACCAGTAAAGATGTATTAGGAGAGGAGAGATTAGTACCTCAAAATTCAGTTTATCGACGAGATATGAATTGGTGAGACGTGTTGTTGAAACATGTTGCGTTGCTTGCGTTGTTATCTTCAAACTCAGGAAACATACTTCAGAAAGCGCAATGGTTCAAGTAATAGCCTCTTTCCTTAGAGTAGTACGCTGTTTGAACGGTGTTAATAAGCTTATTCACCTAAATATTACGTCACGAACACGTCACTCAAAAAATCCTAGTATGGGATTTTATTTTTCAACACAAGGATGGTTTATATTTTTTTTACAAATAGCTTACAAATATAATAAGACAGTATAATTATAACGATTTCCATAAAACTGTGATCTCATTATATATTGTAACATCATCGAAATTCCTTCTTGTTTACCTTTGATATATGCAAAACAAACAATTTTGAATATTTTTGTATTAAATTGAATACTTTTCAGTTCTTCTAGAACTTTGTACCTAACGTTCAACAATGCACCTTTTCCGATGGTAATAAACTGCAATGCCTCAAAATCACCGAATTCGGCTCTGTAAATTGTTTTCCACGGCTCAAATATTGCATGATTATATATTTTAGTACAAAGGGGATGATAAAATTTCATTAAACCCGTTAATTTCAAACTTCGTTGAGTATAATTGGGTGACGATATGTGAACAGCTATTTCTCGGATTATATTGGTTTTGGATTCGACACTTAACTGTTTTTCAAGCGCTTAGTTCAGAGGATTTTACATTTAAGAGATACGAATACTGGTCCCTGGGCCCCTTGATCTAATACACCAAGTTGCATATTTAGGAAATCTTAATATATATATGTAGGCTCACGTCAGGTATGGCTGAGCGGTAGTTTCGTCATCACTCGTATTCGATTGAACTCAGTTTAGTTAATAAAACTTTTTGAATAACAATTATTGAAACTCAACACACACAACTTTCACAATGACAGGATAAACCGACAGTTTCGTTGCACATACCGACAGACCGACTGACTGAGACGGACGGAATGACTGTCTGACACGGAATGCCACGACTCTGTCCACGTACCGCCATTTTATACTGTGGCGTTACGTAGTCTACCCTTCATTTTGTGATATTTATCAAAACAACATCTCATCATTTAAAATAATAATCAAAACCACCGTCTTAATATTACTAAAAGTCGTTATCCACGACAACTAAAAGTCGTTATCCACGACATATATATATAATATTTGTAAACTTATCTTGAAAATATCTTTAGTGAGAATCAGGCAAATATCATATATCTTGTATATTGTGATGGCTACCGCCACATATCCTTCTTTAAGCGTGGCTTGAAAGTCCCCAGTGATAGACAGCAGCTTAGTTATGCTCTTAGTTGCTGAAATGCAATAATGAACAATGCCGTCTAAACAGACGATCTTACGATCCAACATACTATGAATATTCACGCATGCAAATGCGTATATAACAGTCCATATTGAACATAACATAATTTACATAAAGCTGTTATTGGATCGAACAATAAAATCGAGTAACTGTCACTGGCTCCTCCCCGAACCTATCACAATTCACAGAATAGAACGTTAGTTCGTATCCGAACTAAAGATAAATATTCAACCTAGGGCATTTGTTTCGCAACGAGCTATTCTCGTCCATTTATTCCTAAAGTCACGATCTTCAGCAGCGTAATGGCGCCACCAAAGAAAATAAATTTATTACTTCGGTATCAGCGTTGCTAATATAACTTTAAAAGTGATAAGTTCGTGTGTACAGAAGGCGGTCTACGAAACAATTAACAGGTTTCTTTCCGAAAAACGGAGTCCTAATACAAGTTCTGAAAGATAGATCTATTTTAAATACCATTAGGAGAGTGCTCTGAGGAATTATTCGAGATGATACCGGCATCTCGTTTTTACCATCGCACCGCCCGCCACCGGAGTAAAGTTCATCCATACTACCTGGAGCCACTGCGGTCATCCACAGTGCGTTTCCAGAGATCTTTTTTGCCACGTACCATCCGGCTATGGAATGAGCTCCCCTCCACGGTGTTTCCCGAGCGCTATGACATGTCCTTCTTCAAACGAGGCTTGTGGAGAGTATTAATCGGTAGGCAGCGGCTTGGCTCTGCCCCTGGCATTGCTGAAGTCCATGGGCGACGGTAACCACTCACCATCAAGTGGGCCGTATGCTCGTCTGCCTACAAGGGCAATTTTCAGTTAATATGAATAGCTGATGTCGGGCTATAGAGCTTATTACACCATCAAATCCAACCCGGAGAGTTAGAGACAGTTCGAAGTTGTCGTGGCCTAAAGGTTAAGGCGCCCGGTGCATGTGAATCGAACGACTGTACCGGTGTTCGAATCTCACTGGCGGGTACCGTTTTTTCTAGTAAAATATGTATCTACTTAACACAAGTTCACGAATTACTTCCACCATTTAGGAATAGCATCGTGTAATTAAAATCAAAACAGCAAAAAATATAAAATAACTAGTAATGCGTTTAGGTTTGAAGGGTGGGGCAGCCGTTGTACTGTAAAGCAGAGCCTTACACCCATATCTTTAGTCGTTTACACGAGTTCAACTCGACTCGATTCAACCTCCAACACGCGTTTTGGTATGCTTAGTCGTAAAAATAAATTCCACTCAAACGTCCTTGGAAAATTTTCCTAACCGGAGTGAAGTAAGCGAACTATCAAGTCAAGGTACGTCGCGACGTACCTTGAACGTTCCTCAAGGCTGGTTTTCTATCAATGTCCAAATAGTATGTGGACCGCAAATGGAAATATATGATATTGTTGTGCAATGGCCTGGATCTGTGCATGATTCCCGCATATTTTGATAATTTAAGTTTGATAATATTTATTAATAAAGTAAATAGTTCGAGGTTAGACATTTGAAACTCTTTATTTTATTTACCTACATAAGAGACATATTTTGCTTACTACCTGATAAATAAAGTCAATGCGATTATAAGTTTTATTTATATAATAATAAACTGGTGGTTGTGGAAAAGCACTTCAACAACACGATGCAACCAAAATCACACAAAAGCGGCGAATAAAAATACAAAGCCGGATCCGAAATCTAAAATAATAATAGGTTAGAAAATAAATAATACACTTTCAGATTTACCGCACGCACACATATTTACGAATAACTCAGCAACCAAAACATCAAACAAGTTCATCTAGTGTCAAACAGACAGCGGCAGCTTGACTTTGACATTAAACAATGACCATAGACTACAGAACTCTATGGGTTTGATGCTAGCTTGATCAAATTTTCATCATTATTACCTCACTCGAGGACAGTTGAGGAATATTGTAATGGTCGACTAAAAATACCAAACTCGAGTAAGTTTGGAGGGAATTCTCGAGCATCATCGGATGAGTTAAGAGTGAAGGACTATTTTACGAAACGTCTAAAGATGCGGGCATTAGATTTCATATCTCAAAGGAAGTGGCGGCATTTTCATTGTTGATGTTTACTGATGTCTGCTCCAGTAACCAATTAATATCAAGTGAGCCGTGAGCTAATTCATCCATTAAAACAATAATAAAAAAAGTCATTTAGCACCCTCGAACAATTACCCAGAGACCAAAGTTTTTCAAAAGTCCACAATGATCATTGAAACAAAAAACAAACGCGATTAAGCTTTACGCATTATTTTTCAAACCAGTTACCGCTTAAATTTTCATAATAGTTTTGGTGATATTCCCGCAGCATTATATTCCTATATTAAACCTAAACGACAGTAATGGCGCCGGCTAGGCGGACTAGACTTCAATGTTTCTACGGTTTACGTTCGCTTCGAATCGATACTGCTTCCAGAGTGATTCACAGGCGATAACTGTGGCCCTAAGTTTTTGATATAGGTGTGTGTGAAATATGGCACGGAAATTGTTACTAATGGCTTTTGAGCCAGGCGCTCATTGATAGCAATACTACTTAGAGCACAACCAAACTTATTATTGCAGTACACGTGGGCAGGCCACCGAGATTATTTTTTTCTTTGGACTTGGTACTTGACCCTTTTACGAGGTCCCGCGCCTAGGGGATATGCAAGCGGACCGCGGGCCCAAGGGATGGAATTTAGGACCTTACCCACTAAACGACTCCCCTGGCCAAGAAATATTACAAAATTTGAGTTCTTTTCGTATTAAGTCGCGAAGCTGTAACGACAATTTCGTCTAAACATCTAATACGTTATTTATGGCACTGGGTGGGTGTAAAACCTCTTCGCCTAACCGCGTCCACAAAACAACAAAATGAAGTTGAAGTATCAAGTTTTAGGCAGCGGCTTGGCTCTGCCCCTGGCATTGCTGACGTCCATGAGCGACGGTAACCACTTACCATCAGGTGGGCCGTATGCTCGTCTGCCTACAAAGGCAATAAAAAAAAACAAATTTACGTACCCACGCTGACTTTTATCAATGCTTTATTAAAGGGAAAACTATTATAGTTCTGAACTGTAAAAATATAATTAAATTTCTAGAATTTATCTTTCATTCCATTGGCAGGTACTGGATTTTTCAAATAAACTAAAAAATCCTAAAAATGTGCATTGTTCTGGTGTGATATCAAATTAGCCATTCATTGTTTTAAATAAAAAAAATTAACGTCGATTATAAAACCACAGGCCCGTTCTAGTCATAAATAATCTTTGTACCGATCTTTGCTTGTATTCGCCTGAAGTTAATATTCTAACAAACACGCTTCAACTAGAGCCGAAACACGTAAATAACTAACATAACAGCGAGTCATTTCACTAAATCCAAGCAAGCATCAGCTAAGTTTAGCATGGTTCAGTATTGTTGGTAATTTGTCTCGATTTCAGCCACGGGTTTTATTGTTTACGTGAAATCTATAATACTAAATTGGTAGTTTAAGCACGTCTGATTTGAAATGTATTTACTTAAGTATGGTGATATGATTTAGAAACGATGATTGTCAAAATAGTTCATCGCCCCTTTTTCAAATGGCCGCGGAAATGTATTGATTGATGTTGTGTTAATACGTGTTTACGGTCGGCAGCTTGTCACTTATTTATTTACGGCATTAGTTTACATTATTAATGACAGAAACTATTATCTAAAAGTATAATATGATGTATTTATTTGATACTAGAGGTCCCGCAGTAGTCGATTTTCAACTATAATTAATTGGAATTGTAAGTTTGTACACTATTATGATTGTATTTTATACTTCTATAATCACAAATTTCGCCAAGACTACACTATAAAAAATATTAACAAAGACAAACAATATTTAATCTCAATTTGACAACAGACGTCAAGAACAAAAGTTTGACAATAAACAGTATGCATGCGTGTGTGCGTCAAATACATGGTATGTAGTGTGTGTAATGTTTTCTTTATTGATTTAATGTATCTTCTATGCATTACTTATTCAAAAAAAAAAATTTAGCATTGTGCACTTCTTCTCTATATTCTCTATAAGTGTGGAAAATTTCATACTCCTCCGTCCGCGCAATTTTCGTAAAAAGGGATACAAAGTTTTTGCTTCACGTATTAATATATTATAGATAATGACGTCCTATTGATTAAGGCTCTTATGTTAGACATTTATATAAATAAAAACAAGCGATTCTTTGGATGTTTGTCATCTATTTCAATGCAACTAATTTTGTTGACATTCTATGGTGGGTTTCAAAGTGATGGTACTATACCAGATGTAATTTAGAAAACATGGGTGTTTTCCATATGAGCACAAATACTCGAGAAAACGATAGTAAATGAATGTGCATTTCATGTGTTTCTGTTTGGTAGCAGTCAAGGTGAAATGTGGTAAGTGAATATAAATATTTTGTACTAACCATCCTTGTAACAATTTTGTTTCATGAGAAGCACTTTGTCATGTTAATATATTCTCTTGCTAAAAAGTAAACAAGAAAGCAATATCTAGAATGTCGGCCCGTGTTATTTTTGAGTTATAACGAGGGCTTGTCATGAAGATTTTGGATCAAACAATGCCACTAAAGGCCATTTTCCTATATGTATTTTTTTTTTACGAAAAAACTTTTAACGATCACATCATTTAAAAATTATTAAACATAAGTACGAAATCGATTAGCATTGTAATTTTGGTAGATTACATTATTGTTCGATCAGATTATTAGTTATTATTAATAAATCATAATTAGATATATTGTGGATTAATTTAGGCAAAGTATCACATTTTCCTGTTGATTTTGTTTCGTTTCATTATTTCCAACTTGTCCAATGCTTTATTGTTTTAACCGACTTTAAAAAAGAAGGAGGTTCTCAATTCGACTGTATGTTTTTTTATATTTGTTACCTCATAACTTTTGACTGGGTGAATCCATTTTGATGATTATTTTTTTATTAGAAAGCTGACGCTTCCCGTGTGGGCCCATTTCAATTTAGTCCAGTTCTGATAATGGTATCCATGAGAAAACCATATAAGTCTTAAATTTGCATTAGATACTTACGTGCGCGACTCATAAACTCATAACTCAATATCACGCCAACCGATTTCGATGATTATTGTTTTTAGTGTACCTATATTAATTTGTTTTGGAATATCTTTCTTTTTCTATCTGAAGTCGGTTTTTTTAAAGCATGTCTATTTACAATTATTGTGATTACCGGTTACTATGGCGCAATTCTACGACATTATATTGTATTAAATACCGTGTCATTATAGAGAGTATATTGATATATCTTCTCATGTAAAATCTCATGCTCAGGTCACAACTAAAATTAGAATGTACACGTCAACAGCTTACACATTAACCAAAGGAAATCATTAATCACATCTCCTAATTCGACCGCTCATAGTTTACGACGCACAAAACGAATTGTTAGACTATAAGGGTGACTAATTAACGTTAAGCTACGCTGCGCTGTGCTGAGCCGAGCTAAGCTAACATTCGTTTTCTCTAATATCAAGTTTTTATTGAAACTAGAGGTCCCGCAGTAGTCGAAATTCGACTATAATTAATTGGAATTGTAAGTTTGTACACACACTGATGATGATTTATATTATTGAATTTTATTGTAGGCAGCTTATTTTTTGTGCTGAGTGAGCCGTTTGAGAACGGACACACAAATATGGCGCCGCATAAAGCGCAGCATATTTTGTTTGCGATTAAAGTATTGAATCGGTTGGAGTATAGTGGAGTACGAGGCAGCATAGCTTGATGTCTATCAGTCCCTCAGAACGCTTACGCAAAAAGAAAAACCGCCGCAGGCGCCGGAGTTACGGTCTGGCGAGTGTCCAAATACAGAAACGCTTCTCGCGTAGGTACGTGTCAAGTCTGTTTGTGTCTAGTATAGGTAAAATTATATATTACTTTACTCGCCTGATATCAAAGACGTAATTATCTGTTATTCTAAATTTCTGTATTTGAAATAACCAAAAAAAAAAATCGGTTGTCTGTAAAGTCGGTTTACTGACGATAGTTGAACGTGATAACGTCATAAGAAAATACTGATGGAATGGTTTCATTTTTCAATTATCGCAATTATCGTTGCTATAAACAATTGACACCACATTCACTTTTCACTGAACTTCATACTTGACGAAAACATGTAAATGTATTATTGTATAGCAGCTGTCCACGCGGATACATCGCTCACTCAAGTAGGAGAGAGACAGATGTCGAACGCTGCCGAACGCGGAGGCAGATTGTGCCTCTTTGTCGCTCGTTGCGCGCTCTCGCTTGCACTTCAAGCCTTAAATGGAACGCCTCAGAGCGAGGTAACGTCGCATGAGTCATGTTATTTCGTGCATGCAGCCGGCTCCATCGAATTATAAGACGTTGTCACGTCATAAAACATGGCGTACATCTTGGTGTGTCTTTAGAAACTTTTTACTCGTTCCCTCGCAGACTCATCCAAGCACTGGTCACTGTTCTGGTCGAACTCATGGATGCAACGAAGAGTTCGACGTGCAACCTAGCTGGTACAAATAACCCACAGTTTCTCACTGGATCTTCTCAGTGGGTCGCGTTTCTGATTTGGTGTATAAGCACTGCTCTTGCTAGGGCTAGTGTGTTAACAAATCCTTCCAGATTGAGTGAGTTCACCTACCAAACTGTAACGGGAATGGTCCCTTAGGTTACAGACGATTAGGTAGGGAAACAAATATAAAACTCACACACTAAACCCTACAGATACAAATGTTAGTCTCTTTTTAGTGTCGCTTTTCGAGTACCATTCCTGTTTCGCCAAGTTTTAAAACACACCGGTCTTAAAGAAGTTTTCCTTTAATAAAATAAGTTTCGCACTAAACGGCTCCAAGCTACGTTTTTCTTGGTATTTTCAGTAGAGGAAACATGAATAGTAAACAAAAATCATATACTTGCAACAAAGATTACTGTGACCGATCATTAAGAAATACGCCAACGATCTGCGATATATCATCATAGTACGTAATCTTCATTTAAGAAAGAAAGAAAGAAAATCTTTATTCGCCAGAAATATAGTTTACAAGATATAGGACATAGCTTCATATATTTCGCCTGTTTAGGCATGCGAAAATTTAATTTATTTTTATATTAATTATAACACAAAATTTACTAAATCTATCTATTTTTACATTCTATCACTTCTTATTCTAATATTTTATTATGTACAACACTTATCATTTAAAAATTCTTGCATACTATAATAAGCCTTTTCTATTAGCCATAAATATAATTTTCTTTTAAATTGAGTTAGTGGAAGATCTCTTATGCTGTTTGGTATCTTATTAAATATTCTGATAGTCATAGGATAACAGTTTGTATGGTAGTAACGAGTATTTATACTTGGTAACATTAGTTTAGTAGGGTATCTTGTATTAAATTGACAGTACTCGCCACACGATTTATATAATTGTGGGTGCTTTTTAACAAACAAACAACATTCTTGTATATATATGGATGGTACAGTTAAAATATTATGTTTTTGGAAGAATGGTTTACAAGAAGTCAGAGGATGAATATTGCACATGGCACGAACACATTGCTTTTGTGCAATGAACACTCTATTTATGTGACTAGAATTTCCCCAGAGGGGTATACAGTATCTGATATTTGAGGCGACATATCCATGATAGGCCTGTAATGCAGTTTTTAAATTACATATTTTTGTAAGTCGCCAAAGTGCATATGAGAATCGATTAATTTTACTACAAGTAATATCTATGTGAAGATTCCAGCTACATTGATTATCCACATTTAATCCTAAAAATGTTATGCTATTACATTCATTTAGTGTGTTATTATTATAAGTTATATTTAAGTTATTAAGAAATTTGTGTCTATTATAGAATTGTATATATCTCGTTTTGTCTAAATTAGCTTTTAAGTTATTCTTATTCATCCAATCTATGACCTTACTAACAGTAGCATTTATCTCATCATTTAAATCTAGTGTGGCATCTTTGGTGATTACAACGGCTATATCATCAGCAAATAAGCTGCATGGGTAATGTATGTGTTCTGGGAGATCATTTATATAAATGATAAAGAGTAGCGGTCCTAAAATGCTCCCTTGTCACACCTTGGGACACCTACTTTATTATACGCTAATGAAGATTTAAAAGCCACTTCTTCATTGTTATTATCAATATCCCTAATTTCAACATATTGTTGTCTGTTGCTTAGATAACTACTAAGCCATTTTTCAGCTATCCCTCTAATGCCATAATTATTACACTTCCGTAGAAGAATGTTATGGTCAACAAAGTCAAAGGCTTTGGTCATGTCAAAGAAAACTCCAACCGTGGGTATTTTTCTGTCTACATTTTCAGTAATTTTATTAATGAGTTTAAAAGCTGCTAGTGTAGTAGATTTGCCTTTTTGAAAACCGTGTTGTTCAGATTTTATAACTTCAGATTTATTAAGAAAAGTTGTGAGTCTAGAATGCATGATTTTTTCGAATATTTTTGCAAGTATAGGTATTAAAGTAATCGGTCGCTAGTTATTATTGATTGTCGATACTTTTATCGACAACATGATTGTTGCCACATAGAATGATGAGTGTGGCGTAGATGTAGTAATTGATATAAGGATTAATCGTGGACACAATCAAGACTGCTTAAAAGTTAAATCTCGTTTATTTTCATTATACAATTTCTGACATTTCTATACAGTTTTCATGTTCTATATACGACATCATGAACTTACTAAACTATTTAAGAAAATACATGGTCATCCGTTATCTTGATTCATTAGTTGGCAATCGCGATGGCTTTTCATCTATGGACCTTTTGATGAGGGCGGTTGTAATGGTGAAGATGGACATCGCTATTAGATATGATAGGCATAGTATCAAAACGGAAATGGACACTTTCAGCTAGAAAGAAAAAACAGTTGTAAGTGACCATTCCCGTTTCAATAATTTCCTTTCCATGTGTGATGAGGACCTCCGTGTTCTTTTGTACATTCTCAATCATAAGTATTCGCAGTAGTGCTTCTATTTGATCGTTCTTTGGATTTCATTACATGTGATTGTATCATCACTGCCTTGTATTGCTGATGACTTCCGTCTTAGATTTTGGAATGGCTTCACCTCTGTTTAATCATGCTTGATTTAAAAAACACCATCAACAAATTCACTTGCAACAGTATCTCCATTCTTAACACGCTTGTAACAGTAATTCTTTTTTTTAAGTTTGGGTACATTACACAATTATACTTTTAAATTTTATTATTATTTTCTCAAATCCTATCGTAATTTTGTTGAGTTGGTTTTCTTTCTGGTCAATTTCGCAACTGTCAAATGTTAAATTGCTGAATGATGTTTTTAATCATCAAATTTACACAAATAAGCATCGTTATAAATGTTGATTACTCTATTACAAACACTCAAAAAGTGCAATATAGCTGTTTTCAATTAGAATAAAATTGCTTACACTAAACATAATCTCAAGACATCACAAAAAAAATTCGGGTATAGAATTATTGTTCTTAAATAAATTTTTTCTGGATTATTTTGACTCTGGAATTTCCGTGAAAATAGTCTATTTATCTTTGCACATATGGCCTCATTGGTCGACGACTACTATTACTTCTTTATCGTCCATAAGCCATATCTACAGTTTCTTTATTTTTTCTCTAATGCCTATCTTGACTGGTGGTGGTAAAGAATCCACACGGGTTGATACCAAAGGATAAGGTTGTGCCTATAATTTCGATCAACCCATAACCGCAATTCATGAGTTGCTCAAACAAATCAAAAACATGAACATTATACAAACAAGTATAATTGATGATTTATCAAACAGTAGTACTATACAACAGTTTTATAATACAGAGCGTTACCGAATCAAGCTTAGGTAGTGCGGATGCAACAGGAATGTCAATAAGTTGATATAGAATCACCGACGGAAGTCCCAGCCGCGTTTCTAGAGACATTTGGAGACGTGACTTCCTGGACGAAGAACGCTTCGTGTTGCACGATACGTGGGCTTATCTTAATTTAATTGGCTTTAGTCAAGATTGGCTTAATATATTTTTGGGATCTTTTTTTTTTTTATTGCTTAGATGGGTGGACGAGCTCACAGCCCACCTGGTGTTAAGTGGTTACTGGAGCCCATAGACATCTATAACGTAAATGCGCCACCCACCTTGAGATATAAGTTGTAAGGTCTCAGTATAGTTACAACGGCTGCCCCACCCTTCAAACCGAAACGCATTACTGCTTCACGGCAGAAATAGGCAGGGCGGTGGTACATACCCCCGCGGACTCACAAGAGGTCCTACCACCAGTAATTACGCAAATTATTGATACTTCAAGATCGACGTATCTGTTGTAGATGTAGACACAACTAATATATAATATAATATATAATATTTTTTCATTAACAAAGAAAAATTCGGTTAGTAATATTTTTTTTAATTCGTGAAATCAACATATTGTATCCTTGCTACACCTAGTAAGCTACCATTTACCAAAGTTACTGTAAGGAAAAAAGTTGGGAGTCTAATCAAAAGGAAGGTACTCACGAAAAATCAGCTTGTTAGTAATAAATGATGAAAAGTGTACCAGGGATCCTGTACTAATATGTTTCTCAGGCAAAAGGTATCGTCCAATTTAATTATGGAACACAAAATATCGTTGAACATTTTGTCCTGACACCAAATAGTTTGGTTAAACTTTAACACCCCTGGTAGCGACGGTGACGACTCACCGACTCAATCAGTGTACTTAGTGCGAGTTTCTTAACGTACTCGATAGCGTAAAAGTTAACTCAAATTTGTATGGAGTTGGAACGTTTGCCGCTAGGGGCGCTGTTCAATTCTTCTTCTTCTTCTTTGTCGTTTCCTCATTACTGAGGCTCGTGACCACCTTGGTCCAGTTTTTGCACCAGCTTCCTCCAATGTTGCCTGCATTCGGCCTGCTTAATGGCGCCCGGGACGCTGGTGTTTGTGGCCTCCTTGATAATGTCCGTCCACCTGGTTGACAATCTTCCTCGACTTCTTTTTCCTTCCACGTGACCTACAACTATTAATTTTTCCAAGTTCTCAGGATTTTGTCGGGCCACGTGTCCGAAGTACTTGAGGAGACGCTGCATACAGATTGTAGATAGACGGGTCAATGACAGTAACTCTTAAACCATTTGCATAATGTCATTTACTTATTTGAATTTATACTGTATTACTTACTACACTTACGTTACTTTTGATGTGCAAGAAAGTATACACTTAATTTAAAGTATCTTATCTTATTCCAACTGCATACAAATGTGAGTTATCTTTTACGATATCAAGAACGTACAAAAACTTGCACTAAGCACACAGAACTGCTTACCATCCGCGTGATAGTCGTAATCTGCAGAATCGTTAATTCTTCACTTCCTACTCTGAGATTTATCACGTATTCATATCATACACATCAAAACTATAAATTCATGCAGGACTGGAAGAAAATTAACGATATTTTAAAGGTGCAATTAGTGTTATAAATGCTGAAGTTCCCAAACAATCTAACGTTGTTCGTAATGCAATATTTCTGCTAAATGGAAATCCTTAAAGCGAAACAGAAAACAATAAAACACTGTATTGCATCGGCAGCTGCCCCCAATGGCCCGGGGCGTGCTGAAATATATGTAAATGCGCAATGCGTCATATAACGCGCGCTCATGAATTATTGAGTAACGCCCACTAATATTAACAGTTTATTTTAGTGTTTTTCAAAATAATTTATCGTTAGGTCGAGATCGTCCCAATTTATAACTGTTTACAATTGTAGAGACCACAAATGTCCCCATAGCAACTAACAATTAAATGTATGTGTTAGCGGTAATATAATGCAGTGATGATACGTCAGTCTCGGGATTGTCGGGCTGTCGATAGCACGTCAGATTGTAATCCCAATATACGTTAGTCACTTAACTGAACACGTGTCTTATTAATCCTTGCTCGATAAAGAGGCATAGTTACTAGTTACATAATTAAAATAACTTTTAGTTTAGTCTTGCGTTTGTTACTGTCACTATAATGATAATGGCAGACGAGACGTTTGTTAGTATTAGCAAAACCACGAGCAGTTAAATCTTTCGAATCAAGTTCCAATATAGTTTCAATACAATTGAAACCTAGACTCAGAAGAAAAAAATTACGACAATTAAATTTTTTTAAGCTATTGCATAGATTTTATCGCGGGCCTTGAGCGCGGCGACCGAATCATGAAATTCCGTAACGAACAAAACCTTACAGCCCTCACTCCGCCTACCATGTAGCTCGCGTTCAACACATTCACACGTTGCGCTTGTGTAGTGTTTGTGAATAAGCGCGTGGCGTGACGTCATACTGCATGCCCATCATGAAAAGTCTGCCCATCTCTCTTTCACGCGGTCTAGCATATGAGTTTGAAGGGGACAGTTAAGGTTTTGCTTTTACTAATGTTTAATATAGCGTGGTCTTGTTTTATTTTATTATTGTTTTAATATTAAATTATCATTGTCTAATTATAATTGCATAAGTTGATAAAAAATGCTATGCAATAGCTTTACCGCAGCAGTTCCCGAGTGATACACGTTTTTTTGGTTTTTTGTTATTATTATTATAATCGTTTGTAAATTATTCGTTATTTTGATAACGATCAATCTTTTTGTATTCGGCTAATTTTAATTCGTTCGTCATTACGTGCGAATGTCAAATTAAATTTGCTCTATAGTCGACAGCGGTCGCACGTGGTGTTCATACGTAAACTTATTGGCTCTAAATCACTGATTTTTATTGTAATTCCTGATTTCGTAAGTAATTTAACGGTCTGTATAACTAAAAGAATGAGAAGTCTCAACGTTTCTTGAAGTTCAATGGTCAGTAAGGACTTTTGTTGTCTTTAATTTACTAATCAACAACCACGTGCTAGAGCTCGGCCTTTTTTATTTATTTTTTATCGCATAGATGGATGAACGAGCTTACAGCCCACCTAGTGTTAAGTGGTTACCGGAGCCCATAAACATATACAACATAAATGCCTGCACCTCGAGTTCTAAGGTCTCAGTATAGTTAGAACGGGTGCTTCACCCTTCAAACCGAAACGCATTACTGCTTCACGGCAGAAATAGGCAGGGCGGTTATACCTACCCGGCGGACTCAAAAGAGGTCCTACCACCAGTAAAAACCGGCCTCTCGATAAATAAATCTGATCTTTAATAAGTTTAATTTAATAAGTTTATACGTAGCAGGTGGTGAGTTTCGGTGAGATAAAGTCCCATTTCATGGTTCATATTGATGTAATCTAAAACATACAGAGTATGCGTCTATCGACATATCAAACATTGCCACAATAACTATTTGAGCAAGACCGCCTCCACGTCTATAGTGACAACTATGAAACAACAATAACTCACGACTAATAGCTCTGGAATTAACGTTTGCGACAATCACACTAATAGATGAAGTTAGTCATTGACTCGTTGGAACATTGAGACTTGTTTTAATAAACGTCCTACTCCTGACTAGTACAAGGATGTTTGTATCTCTTTCCATATCGACGAGTGAACCGTGAAAGGTTATTTGTTTAAGCGACATTTTTACAACTTTACATGAGAGCCAATTAAAGTTTAAAATTTGGAAAAAAATTCATAACAAAAAATCTTCTTCAACTATTTCAATGGAGTATACTCAATCGAAGAAGCTGAAGAAGTTTAATAAATAAAATGCACCTTTAATTACAATTATAGCTTGTAGCGTTTAAGCGAAATGTCGTTTAAACCAAAGAACCTTTCACTCCTTGATATATTTATTGACTGCAAAACACAACGTGTGCGCCCAAAATACGTCATTACGGATCCTCCCGATCCATTAAAGGGGCTTTTAGGTACCACAAGCACCGGTCACCGTCCTCGAGGAACCCGTCGCTTGCGACGAAGGGCTTGACGAGCGAATTAACCTACAGAGACAGTCCACTGAGTTTTCTCGCCGGATCTTCTCAGTGGGTCGCATTTCCGATCCGGTGGTAGATTCTGCGAAGCACTGCTCTTGCTAGGGTCAGTGTTAGCAACACTCCGCTTTGAGCCCCGCGTCAGCTCACCTACTAGTTAAGGTTACGATGAAATAGCCTTTCAAGGCTATCAATTTAGGTAGGAAAAAAAAACAACGTGTGAGTATTCCTATGTAACACCTTATTATTCGGTTGATGGACAAAGGTATGCCCATTGAATTTCAATACGACCGAATTCATGCAATTCTACTGGTGGTAGGACCTCTTGAGACCGCACGGGTAGGTACCACCACCCTGCCTATTTCTGCCGTGAAGCAGTAATGCGTTTCGGTTTGAAGGGTGGGGCAGCCGTTGTAACTATACTTGAGACCTTAAAACTTATCTCAAGGTGGGTGGCACATTACGTTGTAGATGTCTATGGGCTCCGGTAACCACTTAACACCAGGTGTGCTGTGAGCTCATCCACCTAACTAAGCAGTTAAAAAAAACAAAATTCGTTGCTCGTAATCTTCATCTTTGTAGCATCTTCCTTTTTTATCTACTCTGTTAATGACGTCACATATAACACTTTCCGATCTTCTGTGTTTCAATTATTAAAACCTAATTTAGTTCTTATTCCATAGTAGGTATATTTTAGAAACACCTCTTGTATGTGATCTCGCCATAATTGAGAGCTTTATCAAAGCTAGACCGGCTAAGTCTTTCAGAACTGAACGAATCTGCAGCCTAATCCTAGATTAGGTTTCTTTATACTTAGGTCGACGCTCTGATAGAATCGTCGTGTTGTTTCGTACAAAAAATTGTTGAAGATTTTAAATTGTATTTTTTTTGTTGAATTGTTTTTTTTGTATACCTCCCTCCCAATTTTATTTTTCTGTTTTTAAAAAAAAAGGTAAATGTTGATCTTATTGACTATAAATTGTCTATTATTTTACGGACTCCCTGGTTAAGGAAAACTGAAGTTTTCAATATATTGAAACTAAAAGAAGAATTCGGCTTATGTTTTCTATTTTTCTAAGTTAATCGATATACAATCTATACATGTCCGAATTATATCAACTCTAAACTTATCTGTATAAGTTTGATAAGAAAAAGATAGTTATTACTATATTCTTAAGTATAATTGGGCTATTTTAATATCGAAAAATAAATTACCGTTTTATTTTTTGTGTTAAATTAGTTATTTTAGTCTGTTTTTTGCTTTGAAGGTTACGTATTTCACTGTTAAACTTATTTGCCTACTAACTGAAGACATATAATAATTATTTATTTATTTATACTTTATGCACAAAACAAAACTTGTACACAGGCGGACTTAATGCCATGGGCATTCTCTTCCAGTCGACCATTACACATTTACTGGTTTTACGTAATTAAACTACATATTTACTTGTCATTCAGATTTGATGTTTTCATACACATAAAAAATACGTTTAAAACACGTTCAAAATTATTCACTTGACAGAAAAGAGAATTGTCTTTGTTCACGGTCTTTGTTGACTCAAAGGTGTCTGCCATATTTTATATTTGAAAATGGAATGAATTACAAACAAGGCGGGAAACGTAACGCGCGTGCGTACTATCCGGAACAGCTGAGCGGCGTCCATGTTGCTTTTGTCATAGAATCTGCTAAAGGTACCCAGGAGGTACTAGAAAAATACGCTTTGGCATGAAAATACTACATACCTGCGTTTGTTGAATAAGTTTGAGAAATGAGTCAATTGGTAATTTTATCGTAAATAACTATTTTAAAAACAAAAAATGCTAAAGATGATTTTGGTATTGATATGAGTAAATAATAACTACTTAAGTGTTCAACACTAAAATAAAAGTATTATTATATAGAACGTTCTCTGTTCGAATTCGAAATTCAAAATCGAATAGCAATAAACCATGATAAAATATTAAATCTGTTTTAAAATCCTCAAAAATAATGGCTCGAATTTAGAACGATTTGAATTTTATTTAAATCAACAACCACATGTGTCTTTATATTTGAAAATAAAAAAAAATAAAAAAGGAACGTATGGTGTACTTACTGGTGATTGCTATGAATTAGAAGGATCTGTTTTCTTCAAGAATTGTCCTCGTTTCTCAGCGAATTCCGCGCTCAGTCTGTGCGCCTTCAGCGTGTTAGGTTTAGACATATTAAACACTTATCACTAACCCGATTACTCCTGAATTGACGATTGATCAAAAATAAACACTATACGTTCGTGTAATAAACTAGTTTTTCGTTGTTAATTATAGGCCGAAATACGTTTTTATATCACAATGTTGAGTGCACGAAGCCACCAAAAAGCGATGCTTTCTTATCTAGAACACAAATAAATTAATAAAGAGTTCTTATTGATCAAAAGTATTTCTATACCAGACACTGTTCCCGTGTGTCTTAGTTATGCCGCGTGCACATAAATATAAGCAAATGTTAAACTAATTTATAAATTATCGTTATTTTATTTAATGAGACGGATTTTTTACGTTTCGTATTTAATATTACATTTAAATAATGATTCGAAATTGTTATGTATTTACAGTATTGGGACGAAGTTGATGCGTTCTGTGGCTTGGTTTATGTATTTGAAGTTGGTCGCGTTTGTGTACGCATGCGCGGAAGGGTGGCCGAAACGTTCCATTGTTGCCAGACTTTTCGATAAAAAGATCAAATAAAAACTATTTATTGATAAACGTGTTTTATTGTTGTGAGATAAAGTTTGTTTTTGTTTGATGGGTGATGTCAGGGGTCGTTCGGTAGGGTTGGAATTCAATAGGGTTACGTCATAACGCACGGTACACATTCCGTGTGCAATCAGTACTATTATTATTATCGTGTCGCACGTGATTTTAGAATGAGTTATCGTTAGCGAAATCTTTGGTTACACATGCGAGAGAAATAGCGAGATGATCCACGCATCTTAAAAATAATGAGTATTTGTAGGGTAGGAGTGTTTGTAGTAGGGTTGAGAAATATCTATTTCGAATTTTTTTATTAATGACCATACAGTTTGTTAATAAATATTATAACAAAAGTTATAAACAGAGGTGGAAAAAGTATCTAGCTGTTCTGTAGTTCAACATTTCTAAATTTGTTACCAACGCGTTCTCAAATATAATCTTTTTGACGTTATCATGGAAGATACCGATTGCTTAATTATTTTTTTACGCACTTCTGGTCTTTCTGGTTTTGAATTACGAGAGCCCATACAGCGTCACAGCATGAGTATCGCATTCGTGAGGTCGAAATCTGAACTATATTGCGTGCATACAATCAAAGCCTTCGAACTTGACTGCTTCGCGACACATAACACCCTTGTACAAACCCGAGTGTGCCATACGTTAGAGAAGCCCACTCCGTTTTCCTATACCAAGACTAGTAATATATTTCTCGACCAAAATTCCGGTCACCGTCCTCAACGACCGCCCTAGTCGAACCCGTCGCTTGCGACGAAGGACTCGACGAGTGAATTAATCCATAGACACAGCCCACTGAGTTTCTCACCCGATCTTCTCAGTAGGTCGCGTTTCCGATCCGGTGTTAGATTCTGCGAAGCACTTCTCTTGCTAGGGCCAGCGTTAGCAACACTCCCGGTTTGAGCCCCGTGAGCTGACCTACACGTCAAGGAGAAGCTGAAATAGCCTCTCAAGGCTATCAGCATAGGTAGGAAAAAAAACCTGTGTGTTTCGCGACAGAAGCACACAGCACCCTAGTACGAACCCGAGTGTGCTATACATTAGAGAAGCCCACTCCGTTTTCCTATATCAAGACTAGTTATATATTTCTCGACCAAACTATAACGTTTCGCGTATGAACGATAAAATTCCCTAATGGCACGCTCTATTGCTTCGAATCAGTGGCATGCATATAAAACGTACTTTCGTATGCATATATGTAAGTACTTTCAAAACATTACTGAGGAATACATTAAAATTTAACACACATTTTTCTACCTTATCGTAAATTCGCATTTATTTTGTGTGCATGTAGATTTTATTATAATAAAATGCGATGACGACTTTTTTCTGCCAGATACACAGGATTAGCGATTTTAAGCATGGGTAAGTCTTTCTTGTCGTGGCAGAAAGGATCCTTCAAGATCTTTTTTGCCACGGCACCATCTGGCTTTGGAATGAACGTTTCCCGAGCGCTATGACATGTCCTTCTTCAAACGAGGCTTGCGGAGAGCACTTAATGGTAGGCAGCCGCTTGGCTCTGCCCCTGGCATTGCTAACGTGCATGAGTGACGGTAACCACTTACCATCAGGTGGGCCGTATGCTCGTTTGCCTACAAAGGGAATAAAATAAAGAAAAAAAGTTTTCACTTCATCGGGTGTTAAGCGCGCGTTGACATCCCGAGAGATATGCTATGCCACTAATCATCTTGACACATGAGAGCAGTCTTAAATGTTGTGCAACGGTTGCTGTGTTTAATGTAGACAGTGTCTCAGTTCTGACTCTGGCATTGCTGATGTCCATAAGCAGCGGTCACTACATATCACCATTAAGCCATTAAAAATCCTTCCAACTGAAATGCATGATTGCCTCGCAGTACAAATAGGCAAGATATTAGACATTTTCAACGATCATTATCATAAAAATAAAATAAAAATGATAATTTAAACGAACAAACATTTACGTATCCAATGGCAATTCTTTTTTATTATTCACTCTTCACTGAAGAAAAAAAAACCCGTATCTAATATCATATCAATCTATTCTAGTCTAAGTTATTGACAGTTAGGTACGTCACTGCACGAGAAAAAGATTGAATATTTAAAATATTACCACATAAAATAGTGACGAATATAAAATATTAAAAGCAATACTTAAACAATTAACATCGCGTTATGAATGAGAAAAGTGAGTCATACACACATAATCCGGCAATTCATAAAATCAATAAAGACAATCCCCCACGTCGGACCGAATGCACTTGTGTGCGCTCTCAACGTCTCTGTACGGTCAACGAAAAAATCATTTTATTTTATTATATTAATATTATTTTCTATAGGATTCACTGTACCCGTGCTATTTTAAAATATGGTGTTTCGATTTTAACCATGTGAATATCGGCCATCATCTTCATCATCAACCGAGATGATGACTTCAAATTATCAAGCCAGTATTAATTTAAAATTACACATAATTAATTATATATAATAAATACTTTACAGTTTAATCTTCTGTTTTTGACGTGATAACGGCTTATACATTGATGAGCACTGGCTAAACGCACGAAAAAGTGTCACGTTCCGCTCGAGGCTAAGTGTGCAAGCGAGAGCGCGGAAGAAGCGATACAGAGGCACGATCGGCCCAAGTGTTGGCTTGTTGCACATTTATTATGTCTCTTCTAAGAGTAAGTAAGACTATCAATCGCAAACTGACTTTACAGACAATCAATTAAAAAATTTACATTGCCGATGTTTAGATTAATTTTTTTTTTGTTTTTGGTCACGCACCACTAACGTGTAATTTGTTGGAATTTGAATATTGTGATAATACCGTCTAAGCTTCTATAATAATGTTCCTATTGAAATACAATTTAATTTTAGTTGAGTCGACGAGGAGGCGGGCAATGTGATGAAACAAATAATAGAAAGCTACATAGACACGGCAATATAATATTTTATGTTTTTCTTATTCATGGTCGTCACAATAGCTTACCGTAATGGTTATGATACATTTTGTGAAATATATTTGAAGATTGATGATTGAAGATAATTCAAGAAGGACACTAACACGAAAATAATGATTTTCCATTTATGAAAATCTAAAAACCTTTTTCCCCCGCTAAAGCGTTCGAAGCAATCGTCTGACGTTGATGACGCCACAATCACTTATAATCGTTTATTCTGATGCTATTATGTCAAATGGGACACCCTGTAAACATGAGCATGATACGAAACAAAGTTCTCAAAAAGCATTTTTAAATATCTAAAATTTAAATTACGTTCTAAATTTTCAGACCAATCGTATCTCAAAAGAAAATAAAATTACTTTATTTTTAATTTTAAAGCCACCTTTATCACCTATGACGTTTAAAACTGTATTTAGAAATGGAAGTGGAATCTCAAATACATTTTATATAATAATTGTTTGTTATTCTGTCCGTACATTTCACCCTCGACCCAGCCACGTAATCCGCGTTTAGACTTCCCCCATACCTCAGTTGTCAGCACGTCTCCGACGAAATGCTCCGCGCAAGGCTGTTTTACGACTTGTCTTCAAATCGTTGACATAGTTCTAAAATAATTTCAGCGTGATGCCCAAGGTCTATGGCAAGATCTTGCTTTTATGATTTGAAGGTTACAATTTCAGTGACTTACATGTGTACACACGCACGCATATGCATTTCATGTAATTTTTTTGGTTAAAAACTTGAAAGGGTTAATGTAATTTATTTACACCTTTTAGTTTCTTATGTATTTTTGTCTACTTCCATTTTTCATACTTTTAATACCATAGGCGGATAGATGAAAATGTCATACTATCCTCGTGCAGTTACTGCCAACATTAATTGTTTATTAATTCTTAATCGTATATTTGGTACGTTTGGTCTATTCTGATAGATCTCTTTGAATATTGTCAATGATTTTGAATTTCCCTAGATGACGATGGTTAGATAAGGGACGGACGTGATGGACGAGATCGCTTTTAGCGATAAGACCACCCGTTGTATGAATTATACCTACCTTGATTTGTTTTTAATGTTTTTGTTGGTAATAAAGTATATGTTAGATCTCTCTTTCTCTTTGGCCGAGAGAGCAGATAGTTACGATGTCGATAATCCTGACGAGATTCTAAAGTTTTCCAGCTATAGGTTCAATTTTCACCAATCTAAGCTGGTCTTTTCTTGAGATAAGCTGAAATTTTATTTCTTAAATACGACAACTAATTTCCTAATAGTGTATTACGACACAAAAACGACGGTATATGAGCAAAATTGATAATGGTCGCCCCCAAAAAAAAACCTATTTAAATTTAATACGATTCTATAGAAACTTACGACAACACCTTTTTTTGTTGATGGCCAAAACAGAGATGACGAGGGTCCTACGTCAGACAAAGGGCGGGCCCTGACAATGTCACGATTAATGAAACCTCCTCTGACCCAGTGACTAAACAATTTTCCACTACAAAGGGAAGCCACGGGGAAAAAATTCAATGAAATCGCAGCCGTCGAGATTTTTTTGTTCCTTGATTCGGTGATAAACATGCCTAATGACAAATATCAGATGAGAAGCCAGTATTTAATAGCTTCTTTGTTACCTAGTTAATACCTTGTGATCTAAGTGTTACCTAAGTAATCAGGCGTTACCGTCTGACAGGCAGTTTTCCAACTGAGATTTCAGGTTTGCTTATTATGTCGGTACTTGAATCATTGTACATTGGTTCGCTTGCGGACTAAATAATAATAATAATAATAATGGTTGGTTCAGTTGAATGGAATATTTTAAATGTATTCAACTGATAATTATTTATAATAATGTATGTTTTATTTGATTTGTTTTGGTAATTTTATGTATGATTCAATGATACTATGTACACACATGGACTTGACGTTGTTGTCTGAAATAAAATAAATAATTCATTCATTCATTCATTTAAGCATATGACAACTGCTTACCATCAGATAAACAGTGAGGGAGCTCTTGTAATGATTTAAATAATAAAAAAATTACCTTGTCTTCCGCTTCCTCTGCCCTCCCCTCTGCTTCGAGGACTCGCTGCTCCAGCTCCGTGAGCTGTAACAAAAATAACAATTAGACTTTGAACATGTTCAATTATATTAATTTAACTTAAAACTACATTATATTGTTGAAGATAGTATAAAAAAAATTAAAATTAAAGCCCTAAGAAACGTTCATTTGTAATCGAAATCTTGGACAAGATACTTCTAGCGCCATCTCTTGGCCGCTGAAACTAAAAACCATCCAGTAATTACGTCACAAGGAAAACTCGACACGTTTTCCTGTTACGCGACACTCGCGACCACGTAGTTCCAGCACCACCCGCTAGATGGCACCACTAGCGCTCAGTTTATTGAACCACGTGGTAGTGTGCTTTGCACTTATATCTATGTGGCGGAGGCTGTATGAAAGGTATTATTGTTATGTAAGTGTATATGTAGTGTTCGTGCGGTCTCCAAGGCAAGGCGGGGCGGATTGGATCGCGGCGAAAGGGGTGAGAGATACTCGCAAAATATAACCAAGTTGATATATGGACGAGAGACACGTGTTCGGCGTGTTCCTGAAAGGTTTATATTACTGAAGCGAACGTGGGTGTTATGCGATTCCGGAAATAGGTGTACACAGACGATACACGTCTTACACACATATTTAGCACGTTGTTCACTACGTTACGAGTATATATACTTTATATAGAGGGGGTAAAGTTCATTATGCGTGTTTGATGTCTCTTGAACGTACAGCTTTTAGTTTGTCTATTCCGCTCATAGCTGCTGTACTATTTACCAATGATATATATATGATATATATATCTGAATATATTTGTCTTAAGCCACAGGCTAGTCTAAGGCGCACGTGTCGACATGAATTAGTGTGTACACGTTCAATAGCTGAGCTGTGGATATGTGAAATATTAGTGATGTGTCGATAGATACAGAGACCAATAGTTAGTTTTTTTTTGTTGCTCAGATGGGTGGACGAGCTCACAGCCCACCTGGTGTTAAGTGGTTACTGGAGCTCATAGACATCTACGACGTAAATGCGCCACCCACCTTGAGATATAAGTTCTAAGGTCTCAGTATAGTTACAACGGCTGCCCCACCCTTCAAACCGAAACGCATTACTGCTTCACGGCAGAAATAGGCGGAGTGGTGGTACCTACCCGCGCGGACTCACAAGAGGTCCTACCACCAGTAAACCACCAGTAGTTGACATTTAAAACACTAGTTAAATCGAAATATTTGTATTATAATTTCTTGTTGCATAGACGAATGAACAAGCTCACGGCCCGCCCAATGGTAATTGGTTATCGGAGCCTATAGACATTACAGCGTGAATACCACTACCTATTTTGTTACATGAGGTGTCGTGAGTCTCTAAATAGTTTACAATAAGTCGTAGTCTGTCTTTGTTTCTACGCTTTTTATACCCTACCTATTCGCGGGTGACCTAAGGGGCTATTCCAGCCACCCTCTGGCTTGTAGGTGCGCTCACGGGCTCAGTCTGAGGAGTTTGCTAACACTAGCAGTAGCAAGAAAGCAAGAGCAATGCTTCGCTGAATCTAACCATCGGTTCGGAATCGCGACTAAACAAGAAGATCCGGCGAGAAACTAAGTGTGTTTATGGGTTAGGTTGCTCGTCGAACTCTTCGTCGTGGTCGACGAGAACGATAACCGATGCTTGAAGAGCATCCGCCTGCTTTTCCACTAAACTGATTTTTAGACGGTTTTCACCAATATGAAATAGCGATAGACGAGGAAGACCAAGCAGGGTGATGGTATAGGCGGAAAGATAGCGATCAAGATATAACATTATCGTGGTTTCTAACAAGAAAAAACTTAACGGTCATTAACATACATTGCACGCTTCTAGATTTTTGTAGTACACGGTGTTTCCAAAACGCTTTGGCATGTGTATCTTCAAACAACATTGAAACGGACAGTATACATTGTTTTATCCTTTTTTTCCCCTACTGATAGCCTTGAGAGGCTATTTCAGCTTTGCCCTAACATGTGAGTTCACGGGGCTCAAATCGGAGTGGCGCTAACACTGGCCCTAGCAAGAGCAGTGCTTCGCAGAATCTACCACCGGATCGGAAACGAGATCCACTGAGAAGATCCGGCGAGGAACTCAGTGGGCTGTGTCTGTGGGTTTTTATCCTTAGCGACGATGTTTACCGTCGTAAACTATTCAGCAAATGATGACAAAAACAAATCATTTTACGAACATTTTTCATACATACAAAACACTCTACACGTCTACAAAACACGTCTTTGAATTCTTACGCGAACCTGCATCCGCAAATCCAGATTCTAGATCTAACGAACTGACAAATAAAAATCAATACACGAACCGAATGCAAGACAACGTCAAAGGAGCCTTAGGTTGCATGCGGCAAATCAAATTGAGACGGAGCTTTTAAAAGAAGAGAAATTTTATTTATCCCCCCCCTCGTATCGATGAAGACGTCTTGTTGCTTTATGAAAACGAAATCGGAACGAATCGGAAGGAAATTGCTTTAAAACGATCAATCTTTATTGAACGTGTTTTGTTATTTGTATTTTATTTAATTCAATACATCCTCGAATCTCAGGCGGGTACCAATTTTTCTAATGAAATACGTACTAAACAAATGTTCACGATTGAAAAATGGAACCCGCAAAATCATAATTTGCGTAATTACTGGTGGTACGACCTCTTGTGAGTCCGCGCGGGTGGGTGCCACCACCCTGCCTATTTCTGCCGTGAAGCAGTAATGCGTTTCGGTTTGAAGGGTGGGGCAGCCGTTGTAACTATACTTGAGACCTTAGAACTTATATCTCAAGGTGGATGGCGCATTTACGTCGTAGATGTCTATGGGCTCCAGTAACCACTTAACACCAGGTGGGCTGTGAGCTCGTCCACACATCTAGCAATAAAAAATAAAAAAATCCTTAATGTCAATTTGAATTTTTGTTTTCTAAATACAATTTAGTAATGGCACGTTGTAAATGTAAACAATTTTCACTAAGTTACAATTTTGTGTTTTAGAATCGTAAATTATTATCTGCAAGTCCTGCACAATATATACGGTAAAGTGTGAGTTCTGGGGGCATATTTGCAAGTTTTAAAGGGATATATATCTATATCTATAGTTATTTTTGTCACATATGTATGTAAATTTAAGAAGAACGTAAATAATTATAATATCTAACCGATTTTTTTTCTTCGGGGTGGGGGCCGAACCTCCTACGAGGTCCCCGCGTCTAGGGGGCGCGCAGGGTATGTGGGACTTGACGATCTGCTGATGTTAGGAGCAGACCGCGGGCCCAAGGATGTTTTAGGGCCCTATTGCACTAAGCGACTCCCCTGCACTCTTACACCCGACGTCCGATCTCCGTCCGAGGTTAAAACCCGGTCAGAGTAGGGATGTTCCGGCGGTCAGCACTACAACCAGAAATGCGGCGCCACCCCAAGGACGCCCGACCGACGAGTCGTCGAGGCGATAGTCGACGACCAACGAACCTAACGAAATTAAATGAAAATAAATGTAATATGCGATCTTATAAGTCCCATGAAATAAATCGCAAAATTTGTGATAAGCCAGTTATGCGAGTATATATATTTTTTTATGGTTTGCTTTCACAAATATTTTACGACGTGTATTTATTTATATATGTATTACGAGTATAATTCGATGTAGCTACAGTTTCACGAACAGCCGTCAATCTGATATCAATCCGCCTAGAAGATGATGAGCCTTGGATTGGCAAAGGAAGTGTTATGTAAGGAAATAAAATCAGAATAACTCTGCTAGCTAATTCTGAAATTAGTACGACATCCCATAGGTATACCACAAAAGCTCTCGTTGCTATTCGTATGAGAAAAAAATATCCACAAATATAATTTCAATAATCTTCAGATCGGACTATCAACGTTTAGATCATCAGTCGTGCTTAGTTAAGTGACACTTAATCAGATAAGGCACGTGACACCGTGTCGCTAGAGTATCGACGTAATTGTAAGGCCAAGGGTTGAAAGCCAATAAAGCAGAACCTTCAGGCTGTAGTTTCGCAGTACATTGAGGGGCCTTTTGTGATGGTTATGTGTATTTATAGCCCTATAATATGACACATTTAGGTCAGAGCCCCTGACAAGTACTCTTCAAGTTAAATGTCAGTTTTATTGACGGTCGAGCGTATCAGTTCGTAAGTGATTATATTTGTTCGAACCTTTACAGCCGGTTCGTGATGTTTTATTGAGTTATAGATGTCTTGTTTACAATTTCCCCAAGAATATTGTTTGGTTGTTAAATACAATCACCGTATTTTCTTGTCGTAATCAGAACTCGACCTTGCGTATCAGCTCCTTAATACGTAGCAAAACAATGTTTTCGTTAGTAGTATAATATAGTAGTACCATGTCAAGATTGCATGATAATGGTTGAGCAATAACAGATACTTTTCATGTATAACTTAAGTGGGGTTTCTTATGAAAAATACCTTCTTTTTTCATTGCCATTGTAAGCAGTCGAGCGACCCATCTGATGGTTAGTAATTATCATTGTTCATAGACATCCGCAATGCTAGCCAAGCTGGTGCGTGAAGCAAAAACTTTGTACTCCTTTTTACGAAAATTGCGCGGACGGAGGAATATGAAATTTCCCACAGTTATAGAGAGTATAGCGAAGGAGTGTAGAATGGTAATTTTTTTTTAATTATGCATTAATAATACATTATATCAATAAAAAAAACATTACACACATCCATCCACTACCATGTATTTGACACATATGTATACTCTATGTTTATTGTCAAACTTTTGTTGCTCTGTTAGTCTGTGGTCAAATTGAGAGTAGGTTAATATTGTTCATTCGTCTTTTTTTTTTTTTTTGTTGTTGCTTAGATTGATGGACGAGCTCACAGCCCACCTGATGTTAAGTGGTTACTGGAGCCCATAGACATCTACAACGTAAATGCGCCATCCACCTCGAGATATAAGTTCTAAGGTCTCAGTATAGTTACAACGGCTACCCCACCCTTCGAACCGAAACGCATTACTGCTTCACGGCGGAAATAAGTGGGGTGGTGGTACCTACCCGTGCGGACTCCCAAGAGGTCCTACCACCAGTGATTACGCAAATTATAATTTTGCGGGTTTGAGATTTATTACACGATGTTATTCCTTCACCGTCTCTAGTTTTGTTAAAAACCCAACGCACACAAGCAAATACAAAGCGATTTACATGCCTTTAAAAATCGGACATGACCCAAGTGAAGACTACATAAATAAATCTCTCGTGTCGCAATGTTTACGAAAAGCATCTCAAGCCGAGCCAGTGTTATTCGCAAACAAAATATGACATACGGCAAACAATTTCCTGCATGACGGAATCTTAAAGGCGCCGTCTCTCCAGTCTTCTACTTGAAAGCGTTACATCAAATGACACGTTAAAGCATTGATGCATTAAATAAAGTTCCGGGATGTATTCATATTAAACACGCTCGCAATGTCAAATCGTGTTTAGGTATGTAATGTTCAATGATATCGAAGAATTGTGGTTGCAACTGAGTCGAGAGTGTAGTTTTTTAATTTATTGCTTAGACAGAGCTTACGGCTGGTGGTGTTAAGTGGTTATCAGGGCTCATAGAAGTTAAGAATGTAAACGTCATCAGCCAATCTGAGACATGAGTTATAAATCTCAGTTTTACAGAACAACGACTGCCCCACCCTTTAAACGGAAACGTATTACTGCTTCACTGCGACAGAAATAGGCAGCGTGGTGGTACCTACCCGTGCGGACTTACAAGAGGTCCTATCACCAGTGATTACGCAAATTATAATTTTTCGGGATTGATTTTTATTACATGATGTTATTCCTTCACCGTGGAAGTCAATCACTTCACGACAAAAATAGGAACGCATTTTATTTATTTATTGCTTAGATGTTTGGAAGAGCTCGCGGCCCACCTGATGTTAAGTGGTTACCGGAGCCATAGACATTTACAATGTAAATGCCGCCACCCACCTTGAGATATAAGTTCTAAGGTCTCAAGTATAGTGCAACGGCTGCCCCACCCTTCAAACTGAAAGGCATTACTGCTTCACGGCAGAAATAATTCCAAGATTACGTTGAGGATTAAATTTGAAAACTTCTCTTTTTCAATTTATTAGAATCAGTCTCGTTACCATCATTATGAATATAAAAAACCATCAATGATAATTTAGCTATTGATTAGATATCATCGAACCTGAAGTTTTTGTTTAAGCTTTCTAAATTTTATAGAAAACTTCTCTGAACTCAATCGCGAACAGATTCACGTTTAGTATATAAAATATACAATTAATTCTAGTAAATTAATAAATACACAATTTTTATAGTAAACTCGATCAAAACCGGGAAAAATGTCAATACGCTCCATCTTTTCGAGCAAATCTATTGCGAGTTATTACCGACCTATCGCCGTCCTGGAAGCCATTTTAAATGCATTGAAATTGCACCCGAACTGGACTTCATCTTCAAAACGAGCAATCCGAAGTCTTGCCACTTATTTCCACCTCAACGAAATCCGCGTGTTATTTCCAAACCGCGGAACAACCTCAAAGGTGGGTCCGGTCGAAGCCCCCACGATTTACAGTTCTTTAGCTACGCGATGCAGAAAATTGAAACGGCTTTCGGTTTAAGTTCATTTGACTGTGGTGTTTTCAGTTCGGGCTTAGAGATTCGGATGTAATTTTTTTTTCTCCAACATAAATATGTGTTCTTTTGAGGTTAATAAACGAGATTTCAGCTCAAAGTTCATACCTACATGAATGTATAATAGTTTCGATTGTGTGTAGCATTAGGAGAGCTGCGAAGTTATTTTAACAAAGTAATAAAGGGTGATTTTTTAATAGCTATAGGAAATGATTTAAAAAAAAAACACATAAAATTCAGAAAAAATCATGAAATCTTTATTTGAATCAATAGTACGGTCCGTATAATTTAATGTTTGAAGATTATTTCATAAAAATGTTGACCACGGCTGCGCCTCAAACGGTCCATCCGCTTAGTCCAATTTTGGCATACTCTTTCCAACATTTCGCCTGGTATCTCACGAATAAATGCTTCAATGTTGTCTTCCCATGCGTTGATCGAAGCGAGCTTGTCAGCACAGACATGAGCCTTAACATAGCCCCACAAAAAATAGTCTAAGGGCGTTAAATCCCACGATCTAGGCGACCAATTGACCGGTCCCAAACGTGAAATAAAAAAGTGGATCTTCCGTTAACTTTTCAAGAGCCCATTCACCAAAAATTCTACGTTGTGGTAGGTCTTTCGGCTTCAATTCTTGCACCAGCTGTATTTTGAAAGGCTTCACACCTAAATCCTTTCACAAATTTTTCCACGTTCTTGAGTAACAGAGGCCCAATTGCTGCGAACGTCGCCGAATCGATAATTGATGGTCATCGCTAACACTGGCCGATACAGCTGCGGTATTTTCTTCAGTTCGCACTGTACGTAAGCGTGATGGTGGTTTAATGTCCAACAATGTAAATTTGATGCGAAATTTTGTCACAATAGCTCGAATAGCCGCTTCAGTGGGTCGATTAAACTGACCATAAAATGGAAGAACCACGCGAGAGGAACTTTCTTAACAGAGCACGCATTTGGCAATAAAATTTAATGAATTGTAAGCGTTGTTCGTTTGTAAGACGATTCATGGTTAAATTATATATCAAACTGAAGATGTTTGACAATAACACAAAACACGAAACATGCGTGAGCTTTCAAAATCAGTGTTGCCAAAAAGATAATAGCTAAAAAATCACCCTTTATGACATTTGAACTAAAGGTGTACGCTGTCTGGGGATGCAGTTGATAATGTAATGGAAATTTTACGATCATAAGTACAGCGGAATCGCTCGTGAAATGTAACATTGCACGTATCAACTCTATGCGGTAAGTTTTCGGAAATTGACAACATAGCGTACGACGCACGTAATTGTTTTTACGGATGTTTATGGTTAGCAGTCTGTACCGAATGTGGTAATCTATGTAGATTCTAAATGTAATATCCGATGGTTCAATACCCAAATAGTTTCTGAAAGAGAATAAAATACTACAAAATCCCAAACATCCGGCATTACATTCCAAAACATGCATACTCATATATATTTTTTACCAAATATAATTATCGAGGCAAAGAGAGGCAAGCCAAGAAGTCGTCGTGGCCTAAAGGACGTCTGGCGCCCTCCTATGAAGGAATGAAATAATAACGGTGCTCAAATCCCGCAGGCAATTATGAACATTTTTGAAGTGAAACTTCCTTATCGGCGTTGGAAAAAAATTTACCGTCACATTTTTCGGTTACGCGTCACTTTTTTCCGTTACGCGCCATCTGTTTTGTATTCATGTCTATGATAATAAAATCCTTTTGTTTAAACTTTATCTAATTTAACTTTTTTGTATTCATGTCTATGATAATAAAATCCTTTTGTTTAAACTTTATCTAATTTAACTTTATTTAACCAATTTCTAGAAAGTTGCATGTAGATCATTTTTCGAAAAATAAGGCCATAAACAAGTTTCACTTCTTACGTGTGTACACTAGTACACGCACACATTTTTTATTTTAAGAAATGACTTCTTCGGTATAGGTATATCGTCGGTATAGGAATATTGTCGGTATAGGAATATTGTCGGTATAGGAATATTGTCGGTATAGGAATATTGTCGGTATAGGAATATTGTCAGTATAGGAATATTGTCGGTATAGGAATATTGTCGGTATAGGAATATTGTCGGTATAGGAATATTGTCGGTATAGGAATATTGTCAGTATAGGAATATCATCGGTATAGGAATATCGTCGTATAAATCGCAAAATGTTTATATTTGCGTTATTAGACGTGATAGGGCATACTATAAGCCCGTAAAGGGTAAGGCTCACCATCCTGCCTATATCTTGAAGATTGGTACAATCATAGTCATAGCGCATCGTAAGGGTGATTAAGGGTCTATTGACTTCGTTAATCACTTCATACCAGTAGGGCTGCAAGCGCGATGTACGAAGTAATTAAATAAAATACGATTTACATAGCAAATTATTTACAAGAGATTATAACAGGTTAGGGAATCATTTATTATGATAATACTGTCTGATTCTTAAGCAGAATATACGGATATGTGAAGCTTGGCCTCGTGCTGCTTGCTAATAATTCGCAATTTTCTGTATATAGTAGCTACGCTATTTTCTTACCTAACATTCTAGAACATAGTCCCCTAGCATTGTATCTCTAGCATTAGTGGCGCAAAACCATCAAATTTCGTTTTAAATGGTAGGATTGTGGCAATTATAAATTTTTACCAAAAGTACCAAAATTATAATTCACAAATAATGGATGAATTAAATTTATTGAATTATCAATTAAACAGAAATTATTAATTAATATAATGATTTAATTATATTGAACAATCTTGATAAGATTAAAAAAAAATTACTTTACAAAACAATACACATACAAATTCTGCCGTCCTAAAAATTTTGCCGCCCTGGACACTTGCCCCGACTGTCCCTATTGTAAATACACCACTGAAAATAATTGACATACAATCCGAATGTATCATAAATTCATTCATGCATAATGTATTCGATTTCGTTGAATCCTCACTATTCCACGTGCCGCCCCGCAGGTGGAATGAGGCGATAAAGTAATTATCGATATCACGCGGCACACTAATCGTGTACCTAAGGTGCTTCTAATCGTATATCAAACAATTTGTGTACTTTGATAATAGATTGTAGATTGCTTTCATGTTTGTATAATAAACATTTAGGAAACAGGATGTGAGTTTTACAATTCTTTATTGGTTTGGTCCAAACGTTTAGTAACTTGAGACTAATTAATTAGATAATAAATAAATAAATAAATAAATAAATATTTGCTAACAATCACGCCACGTTAACTGGTCCCGTGATAAGTTCGTAAAGAACTTGTGTTTAACGGATATAAATGTAAGATTTTTATTATACACATACATATATTTAATGTACATCCATAACCCTGGAAAAGACATTTATATTTATCATACAAATATCTTCCCTTGGCGGGATTCGAACCCGCGACCCCCTTGTGTAGTGACCATGTCACTTACCACTACACCAGACGGCCGTTCAATAATTAACTAATGTCGTGCAATATGTATAATGTACTTTGTAATCGATATTATATCTTATAGTAAAATATTTTCTAAGCAGCAAACGTACGCGCTTAAAGATTACATAACATTGTTTCTATTCGTCAAGATGCACAGAATGAAATCTTTATTAGCAACAAAATATACAACGTATTAACGTCAAAAAGCCAAACACGTTTACTAAAAACGTAAACAACGATTTCGGAAGCAAGAAACAATAAACGTTTATTACATTAGCGCTAAAACGTCCAGTCGGCGCGGTGTTCGAACGATAAATGACCTTTTCGGCAAAACAAGACGCGCTCGATCAAATATTTACCAACTACCCGCCGTAATGGTAATTCAAATGTAGCGGTTTACGGTCGCACCTTGAGGAATGTTGCTATTCTTCTGAGTATTGAAGTGGGAATCTAAGATTTATAAAGGTCCACGAGCTTTGAAAGGATAGAAATATTTTATCCCATTGAAACCTTGCGTTGGGATTGGGAAATGTGATTGAATCAGAGGTAACACGGTTTAAGGTAATACAAGACTTATATATAGTATTGTGACTGTAGGCCGGTGACCACTTAACACCATGAGATCGTCTGTCGTAATTCAAAAATCATTACAGTAACAGAAACTGCGTGTTTCATAATCAAACAGAATAAATGACATGTTAAATATTATAGTATAGATAATAATACGAGATTTAATAATATAGTTATCGATAGAATGTCGAGTTTTCAAGCACACTTTCACACGCCAATAGGATATAAATAGGTAGATAGGTATTACCTATTTGATTATTAATATTGAATTGAATATATGCCTACTGAGTATATATTGAAGGTAAAGTCTTGTAGAGCACACCACCCCTAACCCATAGACACAGCCCACTTTCCCGCCGAATCTTCTCAGTGGGTCGCGTTTTGGATCCGGTTGTAGATTTTGCGAAGCAGTGCTAGGGCCAGTGTTAGTAAATTCTCTTAGGTCCATAGAACGCCTCGTTGTACAGGGAAGCGTTGATGGTACAAGACCGCGCGGGCGGCCACCAATGCGGTGGACCGACTAAATTAAAAGTGCAGTGGAATGTCCCCTAAATAAGTGCAGTAAAATGGCCCCGAGCAGGGAGAGATGGCGCGACATCGTGAGACGCATCAAGTCTGCCCCTTCCAACACTACATGACGATCACGACGACACTGTCAAGAGTGACACGATTGAGAACAAGAAGAAGAGTCCATGAGCTCATCTATCCGTCTGGGCGTAGTTGGAATAGCCTCTTAAGCTGCCAGCGAATTGGTACGGAAAAAAAGCACCACCACCCGAAATGATTACCACGACCACTCTGCTAAGAGATGCAAACGACTGAGAAGAAAATATACTTCTTCGTACCTTTCGTTCGCCCGAGTTTACGGGCCACCTGGTATTGAGTGGTAACCGGACTCCTATGGACATGCCTATGGACATCGCAGCGTGGTTACGTCACCTACTTTGATACATAACATCGAAGTTTCCATTGTTTTGCGCGACGGTTGTCTCACCCTCTAAACCAGAAGGAATGGCTGCTTCGCAGCAGTTATAGGCAGGAAAATGGTATAATAAATACTCGTAAATAGTGCCTTCCCTAGACTCTACATTACCCCATATTACCACTAAAAAGTATCACGACTTATAGAGTAACATTAGGATATATGGCTATTTATAATATAAATATATAAATCTACAGTGGTTTTTAAGATGTTCCGTTATAACTACTGAACCATGCATCCGATTGACTTGAAACTCGGTACCCGTGTAGAAAATACATGTACTTAATGGATAGGCTAATATTTATATGAGTGTTGGACTCCTTACACCAGTTGCGGGGGCGTTAATGATGAGAATCCTTGTGGAGGTGAGTAATAATAAATGTTAATTTAAAATGCTCAGCGAAGCGGACGGGTACAGCTAGTTTATAAAAAACATATAGTAAGTGAATTCTAAGGACATTAAATTTTCTACGAAAAATTCACATCCTGATAACCTTCTAACAATACTTCAAGTTCGTCTACAATGCTTCAAATAAACAAAGCACTAAAGGCGTAAATTACAGAAATTTTCCAAAGTAAACACACGAAATGTTTTCCAAGTAAGTTCCCTTGGAAAGCTCCTTTAGTTACGTCTCGGGACTAAAAACTTTTTCTAAAGGAATCCGGAAAACCGTTTTTGATCGCTTTTTATTTTTATTTTACGATTACTTCGGGACTTCGTTTTGGAGGCTATGCTAAAACTTCGTGGAGTTTGCGATTATGTTTCAAAAACAAATGAACCTATTTTCTGGGATGACTTCTAAGTGTTCGTTTATTGTTACATAAATTTGAATACAGTTGAGAGTACGACCTCAAGTAATGAGGTACTCATGTATGAGTTTCAGTAACAATTTCACACCGGCACGGCCGTGTGATTGTTTAACGACATGGGCAACAAAATTTGTTTTTATAGAAGATTGGTAGGAGCTCTTGTGAGTCCGCGCGGGTAGGTACCACCACCCCGCCTATTTCTGTCGTGAAGCAGTAATGCGTTCCGGTTTGAAGGGTGGGATAGCCGTTGTAACTAAACTTGAGACCTTAGAACTTATATCTCAAGGTGGGTGGCGCATTTACGCCGTAGATATCTATGGGCTCCAGTAACCACTTAACACCAGGTGGGCTGTGAGCTCGACCAACCATCAAAGCAATAAAAAAAATGTCATGTATCGAAAACATTTCCATTAAAACTTCGTACGGATGGATACCAAAATTCTGGCGCAAAGCGGTCATGGTACAGTCGTGGTTCCAACACAAGTAAGACTAGTATCTCTCAAGATGGCAGTCTTTATCTTCTAATCACGATCACTGCAGCACCAAAAAAATAATGCAAAAGCCGAGGGATATGTCTTAACGACCTCTACATTTATCTAAATAGCAGGTATACTTAACAAATGAAGACTTATATAATACTAGCGACCCGCCCTCGCTTCGCTTCGGAAACTGTAATTTATTATTGATTTCTCCACTATTTAACGGATGTTATTATATATATAAACCTTCCTCTTCAATCACTCTATCTATTAAAAAAAACCGCATTAAAATCCGTTGCGTAGTTTTAAAGATTTAAGCATACATAGGGATATAGGGACAGAGAAAGCGACTTTGTTTTATACTATGTAGTGAAGACCAAATCTTACAGCTGCTACACGACCATCTACTTAATTTTACATCTCAAAGCTTCGCAAAAAAATGAAGCAATATACGTAAATGAGCAGATACCGTACAAATGGTGCCGGCTATGTTAATTTTACATGAGCGTAGTGGAAAGCATACCGTGAAATTAGAGAGAACAAAGACCGAACTGCATTCACCGGCAGGAAACTAAATAGAATTTACTTTATAAATTCAGAAATGCTTCGGGATTCGGGTTAAATTTAAAGAGAACGTGTGGGGGCTGTTGTATTTTACTGTAAAACGGCTTGTAGAGGCCGTTGGTCTGTTGGTCCGGTGCCTAGTTTAGCGAGAAATAGTTGCCGAATGAAATGTGATTCGCTTTTATGTTTTTGCACTCTTAAAGAATAAAGTTTGTAGGAAATCATACTAGCGACCTTTTTCTATAAAGGAATCATGTTTCCTAGCCTTAGGGTAGTCACGATTACAATGGCAGTCCAAATTCAGGTTCCAAAGTAGATAACGGTATTCTTAGACACGGGAATTGATTAGGCCATTCTTTGGAGCGAGAAGAAGGAATAGTGGTAGCTATAGGTACTTGTGGAGTTACGATTCGCCCTTGTATTAATATCGTTTGAAAATAACCTCGGTTTTAAAACGTAGGTACATTATTAAAACAACTTTTACGATTTAATCTTTCATTTCATTATTTTTCTTTATTCTTTATTTGTACACACTGTTAATAAAATACAGTAATTGGGATAAGATATAAAAAATGGCGAGCTTAACTCAACAATTGAGTTATCTACCAGCTAACCGTTCTCAAAGAAGGAAAGCTTTACATTAGTGGGTAGATGAGTACAATCTAATTAGCAATAAAAATAACATAATTTTTACCTTTAGAATTTCCATAATTTCGGATACTCTGCAGTTTCCGTGGACTCTTGAATATTGTGAAACTACCGCCAAATGTTTTATATAATTATTTTACATTACGTTCTTCAATACCAGAAATAACTACAGTATCTTGATGTAAAATAATTTGTTTGACTTGGGCTTAATCTTCATTATACGAGGACACCAGATGTTCATTATATATATACTACATAATTGAAATAGGCGTGTGGGCATTTTAAAAAGTTCTCAGTTTTATTATTTTTACACCTAATTATTATTGCGCCTAATTATCCGTAACTTTCAAGGAAAGCGGAACACCAAAGTCCCTTCCTATATAAATGAAAATATCATTTATAATATTAACTTTATGAATTGAGTTCTCCCCGGGAGTTGCCGTCGCCGGGAAAAAATATTTTTCATATTTGCCGAGAGGAAAATTTGATTTCCGCCTGACTTATAAAAGGCGACTTTGACAATGTTCTCGTCAACAAACGTTTTAAACTTTTATTTTTATTGCGGGATTTTTCATTTAACATATTTTAGGGGAAGTTTCTTAACGATTTTCTTTATTAATTTATTTTTCATTAATAATTTCTTAAACAATATCAACTGTGTTATCAACAACAACAATCTTGTGAGCTTTATCGCAAAGCGTGTTCCTTCCATACGTCGTATTGTTATGTATTTTAGTATCATGTAACTGCAGACTGGTTACTTGTAGTAGGACCTCTTGTGAGTCCGCACGGGTATGTACCACCGCCCTGCCTATTTCCGCCGTGAAGCAGTAATGCGTTTCGGTTCGAAGGGTGGAGCAGCCGTTGTTACTATACTTGAGACCTTAGAACTTATATCTCAAGATGGGTGGCGCATTTACGTTGTAGATGTCTATAGATCCAGTAACCACTTAACACCCACCTGGTGTTCACCTGTGAGCTCGTCCACCCAATAAAAAAAAAGACAAATGCCTTCAGCTCGAACATTGTTCCTCACCTTGAGACATGGGTTCCAATTGTACTGACAGCGATTAGTGCTCCAACTGTTGCTTTAAATCAGAAAGCTTGACTTCATTAGCAGTTTTTCTTGCAGAAGTTTTTCACTGATTATCTATCATGAGATAATTCTCAGAAATAAAAAAATACAATGCAGCCATTCGTGCAGTTTCCAAAAAAAATCTGTTTCTGGTCTCATACATGGAGTAGCCAGCAACCGGATTGGCTTCGCACGAGTTAAATACATATTAAGGTAATTTTAAACGTACTATAAATCTTATTTTTCCTAAACATATTGAATTTATTTTTTTCTGTAGCCCCTAATTCATCGCTACGGCGTACATTTTTGAATTTTTGTTTTTATTTCAAATCTATACTAATATTATAAAGTTGAAGAGTTTGTTTGTTTGAACGCGCTAATCTTAGGAACTGTTGGTCCGATTTGAAAAATTCTTTCAGTGTTAAATAGCCCATTTATCGAGGAAGGCTATAGGCTATATAACATCACGCTAAGACCAATACAAGCGGAGCACCAATAAAGAATGTTTCAAAATCGGGTTTTTTCCCTTTTGAAAGCTTCCGCTGCGTGCGCTGCAGAAACGGTTAAAGTTTCGCTAAAATAATATATGACAGTACTGTTCCCCTTTAAAATATCTAAAAAGTCCGCGACAGCATATGTCTATATGTTAAAGTTGACGCATTATAACGTTTTTTATGCTGACCAAATTTGTTCTAAAATAAAACATTATTTGTGAACTATTCCACGCGGTCGAAGTGGCGGGCAAGAGCTAATTTACTATATTTATTATCCAAAAAGACCTTACTTAATAACTGCCAAACTTTCAAGTTTGTAGTTAGAGCGATTGGGAGCAGAACCTAAGCTCTGCGTCGATGATGCAGTCAGTCAGTAAGGCCTAGTAATTAAATTATTTGTATAGATTAGCAGCCATTCTTTTTTTTCCTGCCTATGCTGATAGCCTTGAGAGGCTATTTCAGCTTCGCCCTAATGTTTGTAGGTGAGCTCGCGGGGCTCAACCGGAGAGTTGCTAACACTGACCCTAGCAAGAGCAGTGCTTCGCAGAATCTACCACCGGATCGGAAACGCGACCCACTGAGAAGATCCGGCAAGAAACTCAGCGGGCTGTGTCTATGGGTTAGTTCACTCGTCGAGCCCTTCGTCGCAAGCGACGGGTTCGATGAGGACGGTGTAGCCATTCAACTACAACACTGCTTATCACCAAGCATTGTGTGCACTAGATTAAATATACATCCGCCTGTATACGGCATAGGCGCCATCTTTGCATGATTGATGTTTAGTGGCACCAGTTGCCAGGGGTGCCAGATAGTTTTAATTCTTCAATTGTTTTTTATTTGTGTCAAAATTTAACCAGCATTAGCTTAGTGACCGAAATTCGACCAAAGCCACTGACTGGCCCCTTAGGCTTAATTTTTTGCATCATATTTTATTTTTTGTTTTATTATTGAAACACTGAAGAAGAAAAAAAACTTATTATTTACAAATGCTTTCATTGATAACCTAATAAGAAAATGAGTATCCAAAGTCAGTTGCCAAACTGAGAAGATAATTATACTTAACTGTTTTATTTTTGTCTATTTTTGTATTGATTGAGATTCCTTGCTACTCTATAGACATAGATATGTATATCTCTTATTGGTGTACAATATCCTATATTTTTATGTTCGCTGCATATACATAATTACTTCTAAAATTATATCCTTAACATTATTCAAAGATAATTTTTCGAGTCCAACCGGAAAATATGGTAGTATAATATTTTTCGGAAAGCACAAAGAAAATTCATTTATAGACAACCCTGCCAAGCTGTGTTCAACGGAAGCAGCGAATGGGCGCTTTTAATAAATTATTCTACGGAACCCGCTTGCAGCTTTCAGTGCCGGTTCAGGCGAATTTAACTCTGCATCCATTTATAACGCCCCCACAGATTTTGTATTCGGCCAACTGATTTCTAAGGAATTATTATCGTAGGGCGATTTTGGGTGCCGATTTCGAAGTTACAATCATCGGCCAAATAGTATATTAGCTAAATTAACAAAGCAATACCTTAGTGGTATATTATGAGGAAAACGTAACCTGCAAATTTGTAAAGTGTAACTAATTTATCATCGTTTTTTTCGCCTCCACACTTTTGTGGGTTCTGCTTGGAATACTATGACAGAAAGACAGCTTAACAATAAAACTGAAATTTCCAATTGACGTCTGAAGGTAGGAGCGGTATTCGCGTTGTGATATTTTTTTTATTTTTTATTGCTTAGATGGGTGGACGAGCTCACAGCCCACCTGCTGTTAAGTGGTTACTGGAGCCCATAGACATCTACAACGTAAATGCGCCACCCACCTTGAGATATAAGTTCTGAGGTCTCAGTATAGTTACAACGGTTACCCCACCCTTCTAACCGAAACGCATTATTGTTTCACGGTGGAAATAGGCGGAGTGATTGTACCTACCCGTGATATTACCAAATAACGTTTATTCTATTGAAAGAACTTATGAACCACGGATAGTGCGTTCCCTTAAATGTCATAGTTGACGTTTTGCATATCGTGCGAATTTATATTATTCCTGAAGAACAGCACGTTTAGATATTAGCATCGGAATTTAAGGTTCATAACCCAGAGGTCTTACTTGGATTAAAATAGCTCATGGCTATTTCGCTTTATAAGGCAGAATGGTTTCGAACTGGTCAAATAAAAATGAAACTTTTTTTAATTCGTACATCGGGGCCCGCCTGTCGCGTGCAGACCAAATAGAAGATAGCGACCGCCAATCAATGGAAACGACGCAATCCATCAACATGTCTGCTACAGCCACAAATAATGTAATTACAGAAGGTACATTCGCGTTATCTCATATCTGCTCGCTCCGATACTGTCAAGCTTACAAAGTTTTTTTTTTCTACTTAAGCTGATGATGGTCTTGAGAGACTATTTCAGCGTAGCCTTATCAATTAGGCGAGCTCACGGGGCTCAAATCTGTAGACGTTGCTAACACTAACCCTAGCAAGAGCAGTGGTTCGCAGAATCCACCACTACAAAGAATGAAATTGGACTTTTACCCCCTTTTTTTACAAATTTGATGATGTACCCTAGAAAGAATAACTTTCATATTTAGACACTGCTGTCGTCAATATTGAATTTGTTTGATTGAAAATGACTTTGCTGAATACAAAATCTTCGTCATGATCAAGGGATTATCTTGCGTTGTCTTGTCTATTTACATAAAGTAAGCCTTCTGTACAAAATTTTCTTTGGGACCGAAATCCAATTTTCAATGGAAAATTTTCGTCTATCCAATGTGAACCAATTAAATACATAACTTTGTTACACAGTAATTTATCATCGTCCGAGGACTCATCTGATGGGTCTTGATTGATTTGATGAATAAAATTAAGACGAGAATGATCCAGATTGGTAAACAAGTTTAATGATGGAACTTAATACCCTATTTCCTAAAATTTTGATCAACAACTACCGCTTTTATCTATTAAAAAAACTTTTTTATGTCCAGAGCGTTCCTAATAATACCGACAATGTAAACAGAACTTTATGTAGGTATGAAACAGAATATATTTACATTCCCTCAGATAACATTTATTTGAAAAAATATTTGAGTATGACCTTTCTATGACATAAATTAAATACCGTCTTAACATAATGTTACGGATGGCTTATTATGACGCAACGAAGATGAGACTTGTGCATGTTGATGTAAAAAAAATATTGCGCTGCTTTTGGGTTTTGCGAAATAATTCGAAGGCTTTTATTTTATGAAGGAAATATTCAGGCATGTGTGTCCCGAAAATTTACCGATACTTTGGTTTGTTTGGTTATTAAAATTAGTTCTACTAGTGGGCCTCCGGTTGTAAAATTCGACAACATTTAATTGAAATTATAAGTTTATACACTATTATGAATCTATTGTTCAAGAATTATATATACTTCAATAATCACAGATTTCGTCAAGAATACACTTTAGACAAATAATAATAAAGACAAACAGTATTGAATCGATTCTCAATTTGACCACAGACCATAAGCACTAAGAAAAGCTTGACAATAAGCATGCGTATGTGTCAAATACATGGTACTATGTGTATTTATTTATTTATTGATTTAATGTGTTTTTATGCATAATTTAAGAAAATTTTAACATTCTGCACTCCTCTATATTCTCTATAAGTGTGGGAAATTTCATATTCCTCCGTCCGCGCAATTTTCGTTAAAAGGGGTACAAAGTTTTTGCTTCACGTATTAATATATAGATATATATATATACAGTCGTGGTCAACTAATTAGGGACATTCAAGATAGTGAAGGGCTATAACCGGTTATGTACATTTAAATATAAAACCCTATTGATTTCTCAGCACCTATTATTTGCATAATGTGGTCCGATTATTATGCTATAAATGGCTGTAAATAAAATATTTAATAAATAGAAATAGTATTTAATATCAAAGATTAAACATGTATTAAATATTAAGGTACAATTCTGTAGTGGACATTTAATTAAGGACAGTAAAGTATAATGAAAAATACAGTTACACAAAACTTATAATCTTCAGTGTTATAATATCTTTAACAGCTCCATTTTATTACATGTAAAATCAGTACCCAGTAGTAAAACCTTTGTTAGTAATTACCGCTTGACACCGATGTGGCATAGACATTATCAGTTTCTGACATGTTTCGACAGGAATGTTTGCCCATGCCTCACAAAAAGCTTCATGAAGTTCATCCAAATTTGTATTACGATAAGTGGCAACTTTTTTCTTGATTTCGTGCCAAAGGTGCTCAATTGGGTTGAGGTCCGGGCTATTTGCTGGCCAATCTAGCACCGATACAAACTAACTGGTAAGAAACGACTTGACTGAATGGGCGGTATGTTTCGGGTCGTTATCCTGCTGAAACGTCCATATAATAGGGAGATGCTCCTCAGCATAGGGAAGCATAGTTTTTTCCAATATTGCCTTGTATTGATGTTGGTCTAAGTTACCCTGAACTTTCCTCACAGGTCCCACTCCACGTCCAGAAAATGAACCCCATGTTTTAATGTTTCCACCGCCATGTTTCACCTGTTTTTTTGTGAATCTTGGATTCATTTCCGCTTTTACAGGACGCCGTACATATTGCCTTCCATCTGAAGAAATCAAATTAACCTTGGTCTCGTTAGAGAAAAGTACATGTTGCCATTGGGCGTAGGTCCAATGTCCATATTTACGTGCAAATGCCAAACGAGCATTTCTATGTTCTTTCTTCAACATCGGTACTTTGCGAGCCACTCTTCCGAACAACCCTGCTTCTATCAAACATCGTCGAACGGTCCTCGCAGATACACCGGCTCTTTCGCTTGCCCCAAACACTTCGTGTTTAATTAAAATAGAGCCTAGAAACGGATCTTTCTTAGGTAACCTGGTTATCATTCTATCTTCTTGCGGAGTCGTTTTTATCGATCTTTTTGTTCTGGACACATTTAAAGCTGTGTTATAGCGCTTGAAATGTTGCACTGCATTGCATACCATAGTTTTTGAACAATTTAAATGTTGTGCTATCCTTCGGTATGACCAACCACGCTCGACAAACTTCATGATAATTTTTCGTAGTGTCGAATCGCAACTTTTATTTTTGCCCATTTTTCTTCAAAATAATTCTCAAAACTTAAAATAAAAAATCTGGATTGCCGCCAAAACGACCACTAAACAATAAAAAAAGAAACAAAAAAGTATTAAAATTCCAATTTTGAAATTAGAACGCAATACCTCAGTGTCCCTAATTAAATGGCCAGCCAGCACTCTTTGAACCAATAGCACTATGATATTGTATCAGCTATACTGTAAAGAGGTTTAATGTTTAAGAAGTTGTTATTGTTTGTATAATCGCGCACATAAATGACTAATTACACTTACATGTAAAAGATATGGAATATTGCTAAGACTCGTTGGAAAATAAAAAAAAATATTCACAATTTGGCTTAACTAGAGATTGTCCCTAATTAGTTGACCACGACTGTATATGACACATACGTATCTTAACAGTCATTCAAGAATCATCTTCTTATACGAAATCCAAGAAGTATTTTATGAAGACGATGTCTATGAAATAGTACTTTTTTTTTAATTAGAACGATTCGTAAAATAACCGTAATCTTATACAACAAGAATAATGCTTATCGATGAGCGAATTGATGAAGGATTCACTTCATCTGACCATATTCTCTGTTCTAGTACACGAAACTGATTATAAATGAGTAATATATAGAAGATTCTTATTTACTTCCAGTTACGGCGAAAGGCTCTCTCCTCAAGTATCGAACTAACAAAGAACTTCATCATAATCGCTAAAATTCATAATACAAACTTGAAAATCACCCATCAAACCATACTCTTTGAACCCAACTCACGTAACCATAGTAAACTAACGTCTAATACATACTTAAAACTAAATGTTTGAACAGATGAACGCATTTAATTAAAGCTGTATTACACTGGAGTGCAGTAAGGGTGCAGTCGTGTGTAACGAGCCCTGAGCTTTAAGCGTCGACTTGCTTTTATCGACAAGAGCGGTGCAAGTTATGGAGCTATAAGCTCTATTCTTTTTCTTTAAGTATTTAAATGTTTTTATTAACGACCTGCTTCATCTCAGCTTTGTGTCATAAAATTGCCGAGTACACAGTCCTCATGCTAGGTGCTCAGTACAATTAATAAATTACAGTTCAGTTCCTACTCGTCGGTAAATACGAATGCACAGGATGCCTTATCCTTTATGACACAACGACCGTCGTTAGCGTATTCCTTCAACCTGTCATCGTTCTTGTGGTAACAAAACTCCCACTTACGCACTGCGACCCAAGAACTCTTCAGCCCCAGCAGTAATCTATTCAACTAACAATAGTCCCTGTCCATTATTATTTTTAGCTTTATAATTTTTTCTGACTTTGTAATCTTGCGAACCCCCTCATTTCTGGGTAGATCTCCTAGATCCCCCTAGACAGCGTAAGAAAATGATTTACTGTCTCTATTTTAGTGGAAACTATTAGTTAAAATATCTAATTGTAGAAACGTAAAATAATTATTTCGTTTTTAGAATAAACAGTGCATAAAACTGATGGTAGGACCTCTTGTGAGTCCGCCCGGTAGGTACCACCACCCTACCTATTTCAGTCGTGAAGCAGTAATGCGTTTCGGTTTGAAGGGTTGTAACTATTTGAAGCCGTTGTAACTATACTTGAGACTTTAGAACTTAGATCTCGAGACGGGTGGCGCATTAACGTTGTAGATGTCTATAGGCTCCAGTAACGACTTAACACCAGGTGGGCTGTGAGCTCGTCCACCCATCTAAGCAATAAATAAAAAATAAATAAAAAGACCATGACTAAGTGCTTCGTGATTTTTTCCTTGTGTGTTACATACTATGATGCTATAATGATTTTATTGACATGATCTTGTTGCGATATAAACGTTTCCGTGGACCGAGTTTGCTCGAGACTTGTAACAGCTTTAGATTTACATAAAACTGTTACATTTAAAGTAGAGTCAAGGTTCATCTAAAATGATGACCCATAACGCAACTTTTTTTTTTATTGCTTAGATGGGTGGACGAGCTCACAGCTCACCCGGTGTTAAGTGGTTACTGGAGCCCATAGACATCTACAAAGTAAATGCGCCACTCACCTTGAGATATAAGTTCTAAGGTCTCAGCATAGTTACAACGGCTGCCCCATCCTTCAAACCGAAACGCATTACTGCTTCACGGCAGAAATAGGCAGGGCGGTGGTACCTACCCGCGCGGACTCACAAGAGGTCCTACCAGTGTACGCAACTGTGTCTGAAACCATAAAATCCAATCTAGAGCTGGAGAATTAGGTGTATATATGTATATATCTAATAGCTATAGTCCCGAATTGTTTTAATTTGGCTTTTAATAGTTAGATCTCTTCAATCATTCACTAGATCACTTTCTCCTATGAGCTTCTATTAATTTACTAAAAGGCCCGCATTCAATTTTCAAATATAATTTATGAACGACTAACAGAATAGATTATCTATAGATTATCTATAGCCTATCAATATTATATTATGCTATACAAAATTATTCTCCATGTTAACAATGGATTTCTGTTTCAACGTAATAAACACGCGAAACGTAATCCATTAATAGTAAGCTCGAATTATGTCCGTGACTCGCGAAAAACCTAAGAATGAACTAAACGATACGGTACTATTAATTTTGTACCGTCAAAATATATTACAATACATTGCCGGGAAAAAACCATATTCTCTAGCCGTTTCATTTTTTTTTGGAACGAAGTTCCTTGTGGGACGATGCAGAGGGGTACACTAACCGGGAAAAAACGTCCGTAACGTAAGATTTTTATCAGTAATGTACACAGTGTACGACTTAACTTTGTAATAAAGAACAAATTAGTAATGCACACAATGTACGATTTAACTTTGTAATAACGCACAAAAAATAACATATTTTTTTATCATTCATTGACCACGATCTCAGAGCGTTCGTTTGCGCAATACACTAACTCTTACGCAAGCAACCGTGAATGAAGTGTACCACAATAAGTTCGCCCGTTACCGAATGACCGTGGGTTGTTGCGAAACCTCCAGTTTTATTTTCTTTATACCTCGAATAGAACTTAAAATTAATATTTTTATAATAAGGAACTTCGTTCCGTTCCGGTGTCCCACGACACCACACATTTTTTTTTCAATACTACAACGGCTCCAGAAGGATTCGAAAATAGAAAAAAGAAAAAAAAATCGTTTCAGATATTTCAGTAGCAACAACGACCTTGGGCGGGCGAGCGTATTCTAATAATACGTTTTTCCCCTGTCCGCCCTCTGGTCTGCGTCCGAGTAATTTATTCTCGCAGACATATCTCGGTTTTTTTTTGTCGGAGACGAGCTGTGCCTAAATAATCGTCCTTGGAGTTCTTTATTTATTGAAGAAAGTTTTGTTAGAAGCGATTAAGCTAGATTAAAAATTCGGAGTAATTCACTTAGTTCGCGAAGTTACATTGAAAGTTTAAGCACGAAATAAATAAAAAGGATACATCCCTTTAATGTAATCTTAAATCAAATGTAATGGAATCTTAGTTATATAATCTTTTTATTTTTGTTGTTAACGCACTGTCGATTGCACCTATAATTGAGGTGATATCTGCTATGAACTTTTGTCAGTTTGTCAATGTTTTGTATTGATGATCACTTCGTTGGTGGAACTTAATAAATAAATAAATGCTAGAGATATTAGATTAAAGATATTCATTTATCTGAGGAATTGATTGAGATGATACCATCATCTCGTTTTTAGCGTCGCACCGCCCGCCACCGGAGTAGAGTTCATCTATACTATCTGGAGCTACTGCGTTCATCCACAGTGCGTTTCCAGAGATCTTTTTTGCTATGTACCATCCGGCTTTGGAATGAGCTCCCCTCCACGGTGTTTCCTGAGCGCTATGACATATCCTTCTTCAAACGAGGCTTGTGGAACTTGGTTCTGCCCCTGGCATTGCTGAAGTCCACTGTGACCACTTATCATCTGGTGGGCCGTACGCTCGTCTGTCTACAAGGGTAATAAATAAAAAATTCTAACGCTTAATTATCAGGCGATAAAATGGTAGTATCCATTCGTGCAGCTCTATTATCAGTCTACAATCTACTTTATTACTGTAGACGGCGATGGCAGTTCTCAAGACAGAGCTGGTAGGTTGAGTAGTTACCGGAACCAGCACATTACATCATTGTCTAGATTGAGACGTATAGCCTAAGTCTCAGCTCTATTGTAAATTGTCTTAGTCTCCAAACCGGAACGCCAGGGCCCTAAAACAGCGAGACTTTAAGACAAATATTTTTTTGTAGGCAAACTAGCGACATCTTGTAGCGGATACCCCTAAACTTATATATTGTTATAATTAAGGCATTTAATTATTGTCTATCTAAACAGAGAAAATATTTATTTTTATAAAAATCATAAAGGTTTTATTTGTTATAGACAAATTGATTAAATTTTATCGATTTGTGGTTTCCGAAAATTTACAAAATCCTTCGTTAAAAATAAAATATAAGATAGGTAATATGTTACTGCTATCTACAGGAGCAATGAGAAACTAATTGAAACGAAGTCATCTAGTGGCCGACGCCCGTAAATATTTTTGTTGAGTGTTTGACTTATCTATAACTAATTTATGTGTATTATCTATGCGGAACGCGTCACCGCTTCTCAACAGAATGTTGATGAAAATCTATTCAAACGCATCATAATCATAATTTTTTTTTTTTTCAGCAATAAAAAAAAAGCCTGCTCCGACAGTCGTTCACTTGCTGGAAATAGACTCCTAGACTCTCCCAATTTACACCACTGAGGTCGGCCTTCATCTCTCTTTGTCCATTTCTAGGCGCATAATACATCTAAAATACCAGAAATATTTTCGTTTGAAATCGAGTAACTTAAAATTATTATAATTAACTAGCTGACCCCGCAGACTTCGTAGTGCCCCAATCGATAAATAAAAGACCTAAGATTTTGTATAAAATAAACTTAAAACAAACAAAAGGAATCCGTCCGACGGGGGACACATCGAAGGAAAAACAAAATTGTTATTTTTATTCAATTCCGAGTATTTTCATATTTATCTACCTTTTAAACCTTCTCTGGACTTCCACAAATAATTCAAGAACAAAATTAGCAGGGACGTCTTAAATTAGGCTGGGGCCCTTGGGCACACAAGAATTTGAGGCCCTTTTGGAAAGTAAAAAAAGCGAATTATAATAACATTTTTTTACAGAGTATGACCATTTATTATAGGTAATCAAATACAGTATGATATAATATGTCATTATTGATATTAGAATGCTGCTGGTTTTTTGGTTACGATCGTAGGTTACGATGATAGGATGCGTTCGGAAATATTATTAATTAGTACAGTAGGAATAGGCGCAGTCATCGATATAATGGCGTAGTATATGCCTTGTAAATACCTTCTGATAAGATTACTGATTTGTGAAAAAAGTGGAATGCGCCCGAAAAAAATATTTTGAGTATAAATGTGTGAGAGAAATTGTAGGTATTTAGGGGCCCCCTGAGAATGGGGGCCCTGGGCACGGGCCCCGTGTGCCCTTATGGTAAAGACGGTATTGAAAATTAGCCAAATCGGTCCAGCCGTTCTCGAGTTTTAGTGAGACTAACGAACAGCAATAATTTTTTATATATGTGGATTAAAAGAAACGTGAATAAATATTGTGTATTTATTAATCGGGTACCAAACTTTTATCTAAACTATTCCGAGCAGTATTCGGAAATCAAAATTCTGTACGAAAAGACGCAATCTTCAAAACGTATTTATATTAAGTGACTGTAATATTTCTGAAGTAAGCCCGACATTAGCCGTCGACCATTACTGTCAATACTATCATCCCGGCTGACCATTTGTCACACGGTTGTGCCACGCCTCTGCCGTGTTCGCATTTTCTGGATTCGACCGGATTAAACTGCTCTTAGCCGGTTTCGGGAACTTTTTTGAATGGCGGCTGCGGCGTAAGTTATAAGGTATTATTATGCTTGTTTTTTCATAGGAAAAAATAATCCACTATTTTTCGTCTCATTAAAGTTTTTAAGTTTTGAATTAGAAAGTGACATGTGAATCTACGTATTTTAAAAGTACGTAATAATTTTTAGTACAACTTCTAAAATCGATATACACTAATATCGATTTTAGAAGTTGTACTAAAAATTATTCACTGGATTCGATTCACTCTTAGAACCGAGTTTTCTTAGTGGTGTGAACTAAAGGCTTCGTCAAACAGAACAGATTCGTCGCAGATTAGCGTGCGTCAGAGCGCTAAACTGACGGCGCGCTATGACGCCGAGATGTGTTGTACTACTATGGTAACATACCGTCAAACAGAGCCCCAGCGCTATAAATAGGCAACGCTCTGTCGCGGCGTTAGGACGCTTTAACGTCAGGCGTTGTAATTTTTTACAAATTTAATTTTAGCGTCCGAGTGAATGTGTAGTAAATACTGGATAATGCTTGAAAAATTGTTAGAAATAGTTAGGAAATACCCATGTTTATACAATGCCACATCTGAATCACTCGATATCTTAATACTTTTAAATTTTCACACTGCTATCTTAAGAGCTGAGTTTTCATTAAATGAAAAAAAAAACTTAAACGAGAAAATGTTAACAAAAGTGGAAATGATTAATTTATATGTAAATTAATTCAGTTAAGTAATAATTTACTACACGGAGATTTTTTGTCTAATGGCTGGAAGTACAATCCCAAATAGAAACGTTCGATCTTACGTCAATCGAAATCGAAACATTTTTTTGTGTTCGTTCTGAAAAAAGAAACTTCCTCGTACTAAGCTGTTAAAATTATTCGACTTGCATGAAGATTGTAATGTTTTATTTTTCAACATTACTACTACAGCGCTCCCTCCTAAAATGAATTACTTAAAAACTGGGTCAGCATACAAGTTATGTTTCCGCCCCTACTGTTTATTGTACATACGAAACATCCATTACATCTTTAATTACAAAACGGTACGAGTAATGGACAGGCTGTATGATTAAAACCGGTGTCACAGGTAAGTTCCCGAAAACTAAGGACGTGGTGAGTATGATGTCTAGGACGTTTTTTTTTTTTTTGCTTATATTTGTAGACGAGCCCACAGCCCATCTGGTGTTAAGTGGTTACTGGAGCCCATAGACATCTACAACGTAAATGCGCCACACACCTTGAGATATAAGTTCTAAGGTCTCACTCAGTATAGTTACAACGGTTGCCCCACCCTTCAAACCGAAACGCATTACTGCTTCACGGCCGAAATAGGCGGGGCGGTGGTACCTACCCATGCGGACTCACAAGAGGTCTTACCACCAGTAATTATGCAAATTATAATTTTGTGGGTTTGATTTGATGAAAATTACGATATCGCAATCGAAAAATGAAATTTATATAATGTGATTTTGTATAACCCGATTTTTTAAGCTGTTGATGGCAAATGAGTATATATGCGACTCTGATCGTGAGCACACCGTCGGTAATGTCAGTAATCTAGGGACACAGTCATACCAAAGTCCACTTGCATTATAAGGAAGGCCGTTGCAGCCGGGAAATAAAATAGAGGACATCTCATAACTGCTAGGATTGCGCACGGCGCGATAGTAAAACAGAGATGACAGGATCGCAAACAATTCCACAGACCACTCCCCGTGGTACATCTAGTGGATACATGCTTGAATGATACATGTGAGTTCGAAGATCCTTAGCTAACAATAATATTTAAAAAAAGACGTGTGGTACTCGGGGACTGCCGCGGTAAAGCTATTGCAAAGCATTTTTTATCAACTTATGCAATTATAATTAGACAATAATAATTTAATATTAAAACAATAATAAAAATAAGACCATGCTATATTTATAAACATTAACAAAAGCAAAACATTAACTGTCCCCTTCACACTCATAAGCTAGACCGCGTGAGAGAGAGAGAGAGAGATGGGCAGACTTTTCATGATGCTGCGTGATGCGTGACGTCGCACTGCATGAGCACAATTATTCACAAACACTACACCAGCGCAACGTGTGAATGTGTTGAACGCGAGCTACATAGTAGGCGCAGTGGGGGTGTCAGGTTATTTTCGTTACGGAATTTCTTGATTCAGTCGCCGTGCTCAAGGCCCGCGATAGAAGCTATGCAATAGCTTAAAAGTGCAGTTTTTAATTATGAACTTCAAGTTTTTGAAATTGGAACAAGTTTTCGTTTTACACTTTGTTATCAGTGAAACAGTCTCGCGTGCGGTCTGAACATTCGTCTAATCTTTAATATCGCAAATCATTCTACAACATTGTACGGGACACACGGTCTAAGAAAACTGCGGAGAGCTAAAGGATTTATATATGATACGTGCTCTCGCGTCGTCGGTGTGAATTTTAATAGAGTTTTAAATTCTAACATGAAAAACGATCGGAACTATGGATATGCTTTTGTGGAGTTTAACTTTTGGCGAAAATCGCGTCCGAATCCGTGTAGTAGGAAGTATTTGGTCTAATCCTCTAGACTATATTTGTCTGATTAATTATTTTCTTCACTTACAAGTTACTATGTTTTAGTTAAATATTTATTATTGGTGTTCTGCCGCGGGGCAATCAGGCGTCCCGGTTTGAAACTTTCGAGAAACGTTATGCAAAATAATTAAGATTTTACCTTCACTTCTCGAGGAGGTAGCGGCATTGGCATTGAGATGTCTAGAGGCTTGGGATTAAAAATACCGTAAGTTCTTGTACCCGTAAGTAATAATACCCTTAAAATATCACATATGAGTCGTCTATTATCAAAGGTGGCAATCTGTGCATTTGGATAAAAAAATGTTATTGATATGTCAATACAGATTGATTTGAATATAATCGTCTCCTTCAAAGAATACGGTTCAAAACCTGCATTAAATAAAGGTTAATACTTAACCTGTTATTTATCTAAGATGTCGTTCAGAAGAGTTTTGTGACTGCCAATGGAATACAAAGTCAATAATTCGTTTTTCTGATTTACCAACAATTGTCCAAAAGTCACATTGCCGGCTTTGATAATAGTCGACTCATATGTAATAAATGTCTACAATTACAATTTTAAAACATCTTAATTTAAATAGTTGGGTGTAACCAATGGTATTTATTTCTCTAATGCTCTATACTTTTTTAATTTAACTAAAATAATACGACGTTACAAACGAAGAATTTTGGAAAAATACCTGATGTTAGCAATTACAGAGGTACAAAATCATTGCAACCTCAATTTCACTGTCCAATTAAAAATATTGAAGAAAAAAGAAATATTTTTTTGCGAATGAAGTCTTAACAGCATTGACATAAATACTGTTTTATTTTTATTTCTTGTACTAGCATCAGTAATAAATCAACATCCGTTTTCTTAGATAAACATTTCAAAAGCAATACCAATGTTTTCTCCTGTGTTATGATATCAAAAACTAAGACAATTGACCCAGAGATCAAACACAAAATGTACTTAGTGAAGCTAAAGATTCCAACCGATTTTCAAACCCGGATCCAGCAATACTCTAATCTACACTATGCCGGATCACTGAACACTAAAAAAAGATACATACGTGTACTACCAGAATAAACATAGATTGTACATTTGTTACAGGGACCCAATAAATCCCTTAGTGAATTAAAAGGTGGGCGCGCTTCGAGACATTGACCAGAAGATTATTCACCAATGAATTTTTCATCGTAACCCGACAGGGGACGTGTAAACCTTTTACACACATTTGCCAAGGATTAGGCAAATGCGAAAAGGTGGGACGAAGGCGAACAAAGTTGGGTTAAACTTTATCGCATTCATTTAATATTTAAGTACTTTTTTTATTGGTTATTTGGGTAGACGAGCTCACGACTCACCTGGTGTTAAGTGATTAACGGAGCCCATAAACATTAAAAATGCCGCCACCCACCTAGTGACATGGGTTCTATGTCTCAGTTTTACAGTATAACGGTTGGATCACCTTTCAGACCGAAACGCGTGACTCCTTCACGGCAGATATAGGTAGAGTGGTGGTTCCTACCTGAACCGACTCATAAGACGCCCTTACCCACCAAACGACTCCCCTTGCACTCTCTCACCCGACGTCCGATCTCCACCTGGGGTCAGAACTCGGTCAAAGTAGGGGGGTTCCCGCGGTCAACACTTCATAAGATGCCACTAGTAAAAACTTTTAGCTTTAATAACGGTTTTAGCTAACGTTGGTGTGCAAGTGATATACAAAAAATTTACAACTTATTAACAGGAGGGACAGAGTTTGCTAACAGGTTCCCGACTGCCTCCGAAAGAGACTTAACAACTCAAGGGCAGCGAAATATAACAATGCCGCGTATTCGTAAAGACCGGTATGTCGTGATTGGTCATTTGTCTAAAAGCTATAAAATTTCATCAGCACTAGACGAAAGGCTCTATATACATTTTGACACCGAACAACCGTAAAATCAGACCCATAGCTGCACAAGTGGCAGCCATCATTTCCGGAAGGCGATGTGAGGAAACTTCAACGATTTTTACTACGAACGCTTTTTACTAGCGCTCGTTTATTATAAACTTTATTGTGGTATAAAGCATAAAATAATGACGTATTTTTATAACCAGATGAAGTAAAACACCTTTTATGACAGCGATAACATCGTTATTGAAATGTTTTTAGGGTATACTCCCTTTAATGCACGGTTTGAGATTAGATTTTTTTTACGATCCTATGTCAAGGTAAGTTTTTTCAATTTAAAATGTTGTTCTTGAATTCGATTAAACTATGCAATGCTTTGCGTTTCTCTTTGGACATATTTCAAAACGGCGACTACGTGTGTATTGGGTTTTAACTATCATCGTATTCCTAAACAAATATCCAAAGTCATGACGTCAGTATTCTTTTGTTTAATAATTAATATTGTAATATTAATACGTGAAGCAAAAACTTTGTATCCCTTTTTCCGAAAATTGCGCGGACGGAGGAGTATAAAATTTTCCACACTTATAGAGAACATAGACAAGAAGTGTACAATGCTAATATTTTTTTTAAATAATGCATAAAAGATAAATTAAATCAATAAAGAAAACATTACACACACTACAACCATGTATTTGACGCACACACGCATGCATACTATTTATTGTCTAACTTTTGTTCTTGACGTCTGTGGTCAAATTGAGAATTGATTAAATATTGTTTGTCTTTATTAATATTTGTTATAGTGTAGCCATGGCGAAATTTGTGGTTATAGAAGTATAAAATACAATCATAATAGTGTACAAACTTAAAATTCCAATTAATTATAGTCGAATTTCGACTACTGCGGGACCTCTAGTTAATATTATAATTCCTTTCGTGCATAAAGTACTTTGCGTTTGAAGAGAAATATATATCTGTCTTTGTTACTTTTTTTTTTCTCAATGTTTTGCGATCAATTGTTACAAAAATCATGTGAGTTGCGAAAGGTTCGCGTTTGGCTAGACTGCTTTCCTTAGTAGGAGAGGACATCGGCTCTATTGAGTCTTCTAATCGGAAGACAAGACAGTTGCAAGAGCGCTCTAGACATTGGTGACATTTGGGTAAGCTGTCGAGCTGTCAATCAGAATAATAATGTGTATTTATGCAGCCTAAGTATATGAAAATTTCGTTGACAGTAATTTTTAATTTGTTGTCCCATTAATCTGTATTCGCAAGCACGAAATCATCGACAGCCAAGTTTTGAGCATCGACAACAGTTCGTCTAATCATAAAACACTTTTCAAGCTTTAAGCTCTAATACTACAAACAATTCGAAGACGAAGCTCTCTAGCGCTATTTGTTTTAGCACTCCGTCCGCTCCGAGGAAATCTATTTTCCAGAAATAGGTGAAAATCCACGACTAGGACGCATACACGAGCTGAATTCACAATCGACTTTAGTGTTTATTAGGTAAGTTTCGGAGCCTTGCGGTAGGACTGAAGACGTTGAGAATTTAATACCGTAAAATGGTAATTTCATTGAAATTAGGATAGCAGAACTTTAGGTTTGTAATTTATTCGGAAAAGTACTAATAGAATTGTCAGGATGTAATTCGTCGAATATTTTTTTTAAATAATCTCAATTGTAATGAAAAAGTATTTTCGTAAATCTATATTTTGATTTTTGAACTTCATATTTTAAGAGGGATTGTGACAAATATACTATAACATAGATATCGTATCTCGTATGTCGTATCACTCTTGTCAGAGCGGTCGTGGTCGTCATCCAGCATCATTGTTAACATCTGCCCAACATAGATATAGCATAGAAAATTATTAAAATATCGGATCCCCGTAATCGTGGCGAGATAAAATACTTTCTACCATTTATCCTTTTTATATTAAAAAGATCATTGACATCGGAAGAACACATTTAGCGCTTTGCTCGGCTAAACCAAACAAACACAAAACTTCTTGAAGTGCGATACTAGATCACTAAAAATCACATTCGATTATTTGTAGCCTGCCAATGCTATCCGCGTAATGTGTGACAACTAAAAATTTGCGCAAAATATATGATCTTGGTGGTTGAGTTTGGCTATTAAAGGGAGAATTGTATACATTTTATTTTTACTACCTAAGCTGATGGTCTTGAGAGACCATTTCAGCGTAACCTTAAGAAGTAGGTGAGCTCACAGGGCTCAAGCCTGGCGACTTAGCTAACACTAACCCCAACAAGAGCAGTACTCCGCAGAATCTACCACCGGATCGGAAACGCAACCCACTGAGATGATCCGGCGAGAAACTCAGGGGGATGTGGATGTGGTTTAGTTTACACGCCGAGCCTTTCGTTGCAAGCGACGGGTTCGACAAGAACGATGACCGGTGCTTGGGGTACCTAAAAGTACCGTTAGTGGAACCTACATTCTTATTGCTTAGTTAAATAGATGTTTCCGCTTACTTAAGGATAATAGTTTCCGTCACGGCTATGGCAATAGTGACACCTTGCAGATAGATTCAAGCCGAGATCTTGAAAACTATGTCCCATTGAAAAAGCTTTTCCATTAGACAGCATTAGAAACGACAAATAAGGCACATGTTGTTATAGGCTTAAGAGCACTGCAATATCACGTACGACGCGAAATGCCTTTAGAGCAACAAAGGGCCACTCAATGGCATGAGTTCGAACAAATTTAATAACGCACTCACATTGACAGGTGAAAGCGAAGGCGTGAAAGTGGATTTAATGAGCGGGGGAATCATGGGAGACTCTGGTCTAGAGTGTGATGGACTAACATAGCAAGAGACCTTTTTTGTTGTTTGTTATTGGTTTGCTATTTTCTAGTAATGTTCTTTAGATAATTCCCTAATGAACTTTGAACTTATATCGAGAATGTTCGTTGAACTAACAACAGCTATACAACCCAAAAAGGTTTTTACGGGATGTCGACGCACCATGTGATGAAAGTGGATTTCATGAGTGGGGGAATCATGGGAGACTCTGGTCTAGAGTGTGATAGACTAACATATCGAGAGACGTTTTTTTTTTGTTATTAGTTTGCTATTTTCTAGTAATATTGTTTAGATAATCTCCAAATGAATTTTGAATTTATATCAAGAATGTTCGTTGAAGTAACAACAGCTATACAACCCAAAAAGGTTTTTACGGGATGTCGACGCACCTCGTACACGTAATGTTTAGGTACGCATTATAATCATTATGCATGTTGTTTTAATCTGAATTAAACAGATTGTGTACCTGTTTTAGTTTTGGCGGCCATAAATGTATTATCTATGTTGACGGCCATTTTGTCTCTCGACCACAGACAATAACAATGTTCATAGATAACAAAACTACAATTGTCACAGATTAATGACATTGAATTGCATAAACCAGATTTGTTAGATGAAGACGAGTTGCAAAACCGACCAACCTCTAAGGTTAAGGATTTCAGTTGCATAGAGTATCACCTTCTATACGCTTGTAAAAATGTTTCGATGGGTTGTCAAAATTCTTTTATTTATCTTCGAGTAGCTTGAATTATAACCAAACGTTGAGCATTATTTTTACATAGAAGTTGCTGTCATATTTGAATAGTATCTGAAAATGTCTAACTTAAAAAATTCTTACCACATGACTGAACCTGCCATCAGTATCATACCTGTAAAGGAATTGATACATTAGTTTTGTTTATAGTTCACAGTTACAATTAAACTCATTTTTACGGTTTGATTTCGCGTTTTTATAATTATTATCTTACATCTGGGATCCGCGTTACGTGAAGATGAAAGCCCAACTCAAACAAACTGCCAGTTCTCACGATACTATTAGTTCGGTCTGTGTGAAATAAAGCATGATAGTTCTAAGAAAATATTTCTAGAAAAATATATTTATACTTTTGTATGTAAAACGAATTCATGGTTTGACAATCAGTGGCTTTATAATTGAATGCACTCTGATTGGCTTATTCGCCTCACGTTTGATGATGTCACATCCGGTTGCGACTTGCGGAATATTTCCGGTCCAATTTCCCATGCAGTCGGGTGTTACTGGTGTTAGTTCAGAGCAGGACGCTAACGCAGGTTTCATAATTATAAAAAGGTAAGAGAGAGAGTTAAATTTGTAACTGAGCTAAAGTTTTATGATTAGAATTTATGACAATTAAATTCCATGAGTTCCAGTACATTTCACTTGAAGATTCACCTCGGAGATTCTCAACTCCAAGCACGAGTTTTGATCGTATTTCTTGTAGGGTTTCGAGAAAATGAGAAAAGGCAAAGTGCATTAAGAACATCTCCTGAGCCACTTGGTAAAAAATATCCTAAGAAGTCTTTCGCTGAGCAGCAGTCTTTGTTCGGTTAACGGTCGGTAGGAACACAGTTGCTCAAACCTTGTATACTTACATACTGTATGTAAGATTTTCTTAAGTTTATTGTCAATGAGATTCAGTATTCTTTTAGTAGGCGATTCGCGAAAATAAAAGCGCCCGGGAGATTATCGAACCTTGCGAAGTATCAGCATAATATTGTCGATTTTGATAGTATTCGATAGTATTAGCCGTTAATAACGGCTTTGATGTTCCGCCAAAATGCAGTACATTTAATTTTAATACTATTATATATGTAAGTGGAATATCCTAGTGGGATAAGGTGGTGAAAAATAAGAAGAAGATATATGTAAGTAGGAGAGTATAAATTGAAGACCACAAATTAATCGTTCTCTTTATACACAATACCTTAGAATACATGCTTAATAGTTTCAGTACCAAATTTAATCATCCAAAACGTGCCTTTATAACGGCAACATTAAAAACTTCTACACTTCACCGCCATTATTCGTTCCTTGTCGACGAATTAATTGAATTTCCCTGAAACTTTATTATTAAGGTGAAGTTTCATAACTTTGAGCCCCTGTAAGTCAGAAATCTTGTATCAATCGAAGCGGATTGATTGGTATTTTAATGTATTTATTAAGTTTTTGGTTCATGATGTTCTTTTTTGGACATAATATTGGGAATAATATCACGGTTTACTTTGGGTTATCAAGGTTTGCATGTAGATATTAATTAAGATAATTCTGTCTCTTTCATTTGTGAATTTTCATTGTCGAGGATTGTGACCTTTTCGGAGTAAACTCTAACTAATTAAGGTTTTCTTGGTCAAATTTTCGTGGTGGATTTCCTCGCCCTACCTTATTAATTAAGATAGATAATCGAATACTATTGAAAATTATTCATTCATTCATAATCAAATCGTTTTTTTTCCTACCTATGCTGATAGCCTTTAGAGGCTATTTCAGCTTCGCCTTGACGTGTAGGTGAGTTCACAGAGCTCAAAACCGGAGTGTTGTTAACACTGGCCCTAGAAAGAGCAGTGCTTCGCAGAATCTACCACCGGTTCGGAAACGGCGACCCACTGAGAAGATCCGCCGAGAAACTCAGTGTGCTTGGTCTATGGGTTAAACAAATCTTTCATCATATGCCATCCGTATCTAAATTTAATACTAGCTCGTGCGCACATTTTCAAATTGCTCTGTCGAAAATGTTGCCAGCGTGCGCCGGATGCACTCTAGTCGGACGTGGTGGATCATCGTTATCAGAGAGTCGGAAGGTCCGCTCTTCATATAATATTTTGTACCAGACCTTGTACATCATCCTTTCCGTCGTGAAACAATAATTTAGTGGCAGTCAATTTGGTCAATTTCCAGACGATTTTCATTGGTCAGGATTTTTAGACTTGTAAAGACTTGTTTTTTGATTAATTACAAATACAAATTTTGCTTATTTTAATGAACCGGTAAGAAAATGTTTTTTAAAAAAAATGTTTGTTTAAATGTGAAATATAAATGGCGAACTAAAATCTAGAGATCAATTCGTAAACTGACAATGCGGGCGTATTGGTACTCATAAAACAATTTATTATGTACCTTTGTGTAATACGGAAATTGAAGATTTATTATTGAATGTCATTTTTGTGGTATCATCATAGTGGGTTCAACATCGAATGTTGGATCTGGTTGTGAGCGGTCGCGCAATACCAGAGTTAAAGCCAAGGTGCTACCTATCACTGAAGACTCTCCTCAATCTTTGTGATGTGAACTGAAAGAAACGTGAAAGGACTACACGCTTATGACTTAAAAAAGTCAGTCATAAATATTTTTTATGAAACATACTTATTAAAGATTGGATAGATGTCCTGACATCGTGAGGCGCATCAATCTGCCCTTTAGATCGGCAGCTTACGACCGCTACGCACTGAAGGACATGACCTAAAGACATCACATAGGACATAACATAAAGACCCGTGCAGGACACAACTCGAGAGGTTACTTTAAAACCTTAACCAAATTGCCGTAATTAAGGCTCCAAATTCCCACCTCTTGCTTGCCCAACGACTTAAAGATCCTGTCATACTTAACAAAATACACTCCCTATGTTTGATACTCATGAAGTTCTCACGGTAATAGAATTCTGTGAACAATAGAAATATCACATTTATACAATGTTTTTCTTTGCGCTCGGGTAATTTTATCTTGAGGGAGCACTCGGAGTGCCTTATCCAGATATAAAAGCGTACTGGAAACTATTTTTTTCACAATATACTAGAAAAGGACTTCATATAAGTTCCAAAGCAGAATTACTAATTTAAACATTAATATTTAATACATAGAAGATATTTTTACGTAGCATAAATGAAGTTTGTTAATTCTATTAATATTTTTTCGAATTGTGTGTTTGTGTTTATTATGAGGAGCACTGAAGTATACTTTACCTATACTTTAATGAATAAAGCAAGTAAGAATTTTTCATAACTGTAAAGACCGGAAAAAGTGATTTTGAAGAAATGTACTTTATTAAGTTCTTCGCCCGTTTTCCTCTATTGCTTGCAAACCGTTTTATTTCCTTTTGTAGGATTCTATGGAGTTTAAGTGTTTTTTTTTTTAGTTTACAATAAAAATGTAAAATAGAAAAGAAAACGTAAAACAAAAACCGAATCTAAATTTTAAAGTGTCAGTAATTCTGACCGAAAACCGACTACATACTCACTGAACTCAAGATTTTTTAAAGGTGCCTAGGTTTCCAAATCTGATAATGCAAACGCAAAAATTCACGGTGACAAAAAGTTATTGATCAACGTGTATTGCGGCTTTGTGTTATACATTGCTGGTTTTGTTTTACCCTGATGCACGAGTTCATAACAGCGTTAAGTGGTTACCGAAGCTCACACACATCACGATCTGAATGCCGTCCGTACATTCTTTGAGACATAAACTCGAAGTCTCAATTATGTAAAGCAGTTGTTTGGCGTAGGACTCCTGAAATCAGTCTGTTTTGTGGCATAGATTAATAGAATCGTTTTTAAGCCCATTTTCAACGAACAATTACGACGGCACTATTTAACAGTAGGAAGCGGCTCAGCTCGGCCCCTGACATTACTGACGTCCATGGGCGATGGTAGCCACTCACCATAAGGTGGGCCGCGTGCTCGTCTGCCTACGAAGCCAATAAAAGAAAGCCTTTTATTTGGCTTCAAGAAAGAACTCAACACCCTGTATATGAAGTATATTAAAAGCCTTTAGTGACGAATTTTCTCGAACGATATTGTCATTTATGATTTCAATAGTTTTATACTTAGTTCCCATCCCAACCCCATCTAGTCTTATAGATCGGTGTAGTTTAAGGACACCTGTGCTTGGATGCTGACGTCACATTCATCATCGTAACTCCATTATCTAGTTTATTATAAAAGGAGCAAAGATAATTAACGGTAAATCATTTATAACATTAAACAGACTAAGTCGTAAAAATATTTGCTACACTTGATAATGCTGGTGTTTATAATAGATGTAACATAATGGTGTTGGCAAGTTCCCAGCTGCGGTGGAGACATGTTCTTGCCTATTGCCTAAATATTACTCTACCGTATCCAGTAATGTGTAGAACGGTTGTTCTAGCCATTAAGCCTGAAAGCATTGCTACTTCGAAATATACATTTTTGCTGCGGCTGTCTGTCTTTACACAAGATAATTCGTTCCGTAAACAAGTGTTAAATACGCATTAACTTGGATAAATTGGTACTTCATCTTCTTCTTCATCACATTCATTCATTCACTTCCTCATCATCTGCAAAATTTGAGACCCGGCATAGTCGCAACACTAGACAAGAGAATATGGCGAAATTTACATTCATTAATTCACTTCATCATCATCTGCAAAGTTGAGACCCGGCATAGTCGCAACACTAGACCAGAGAATATGGCGAAATTGACATTCATTAATTTACTTCATCATCATCTGTAAAATTTGAGACCCGGCATAGTCACAACACTAGACAAGAGAATATGGCGAAATTTACATTCATTAATTCACTTCATCATCATCTGTAAAATTTGAGACCCGGCATAGTCGCAACACTAGACAAGAGAATATGGCGAAATTTACTGTTTAGATTCAGACTGCGTTAAGTCGAAAAGTTCATTTTATCTAAAAGCTCTCTTGCGAGCCCATTGTAGTTCTAAGTTAGAATAAAACAAATTGAAGTCAGACATGCGTTAATCGAAAAATAATATGAGAATAATACATACATGTTTTTTGAAGGCGAATCATTGTTTTTTCAAACGTTAAATATGAAACGGGGTATTTCGAGTTTGTAAAAATATTCTTGTTACACAGAGCATTAAATCAATTGTGCGATCAAAGGAACTTCTGAAGGGCTGAGCCAAGTCGCCTTGAGGCGGCCCTTTACTTCGTTATATCATACGCGAGTTAGACGTAGCGGCATCAAAGGCCTTTAAAATTAAACGCTAGCCCGTGTACCGTACAAACAGCATTTTTATTATGAATTTTCAAAAAGGTTTTTCCGAAGCTTATAATGTGATTCAACTTTTTAAAAGAGCAAAATTCTCGAGCAATTTGAACTGTTTTATTTATTTATTGCTTATATAGTTGGATGAGCTCACAGCCCACCTGGTGTTAAGTGGTTACTGGAGCCCATAGACATCTACAACGTAAATGCGCTACCCACCTTGAGATATAAGTTCTAAGGTCTCAGCATAGTTACATCGGCTACCCCACCCTTCAAACCGAAACATGAATATTAAAGTTAAATTAATTAAAATTAAATTAAAATTAAGTATATTAAAGTTAAATTTGATTTATGAGATCAAAGCAAACATTAACGATTCAGGTAGTTAAGGAAATCAGAAGTATTACAAAATTTAATTTGATTGCCCGAAAAACAAAACAAAAAAACACTCGTGTTAATAATAACAATAGTAAAAAAGCTAATTTCGAAACGTTCCAAACGATTTAACTTTTTCAACTAATTCTATTCATGAATAACGTTCATATCCGGGTCCTTGTTAAGGCTTAATAAGCAAAATTAACATAACAATACACAATTTGCGGATAACCCGTCAAAGGTAGGCCGTAAAGCTTAACCGGTTACCGAGTGAAGCTGGAATCGGGCGCTCCTTTAACCGGGTAGAGCCGTGCTGCGAATAATATTCACGAAATTTTAGATTAAACTAGCAATTCAAGTGTTGGCGATGAGCGATCTAAAATAACTAACAATGCAATTTCTTCTTTGTGCAATATGTTCTACTTTTTTTTCAGAACTTACTTTAGAGCATTTTGATTTTTAATCGAAGTGTATGATAACAGAATGGATAAAAACCTTGCCCACGTATCTATCACTAGCTTTTGCCCGCGACTCCGTGGAATAGTTACTTTGGCATAACGCTAAATTTTACCTCCCACTTCATTTACGTAGAAAGTGAAAATATTTTTAGTATTATAGAATGTTAAGGAGCTATTTAAACCCCTATTTTGAAACATTCTTTATTGATGCTCCACTTGTATTTATTGGTCTTACCAATTGTATTGGTCTTGATGTTATATAGCCTATATATAGCCTTCCTCAATAAATGGGCTATCTAACACTAAAATAATTTTTCAAATCGGACCAGTAGTTCCTGAGATTAGCGCGTTCAAACAAACAAACTCTTCAGCTTTATAATATTAGTATAGATAGTATTTATCTGTTTGTTTAAGCTTACGTGTTAATAAAATATAAGGGCTGTGCCACAGTGGCTTTTTGAGCTCCCGCTAATCCTCGCCTGGTTTTTCCTAACTAACTTTCTCAAATTATCTTCCTAATTCACTAATTAGACTATTATTTCATTGGCCTATTTTGCCGCGAAGCAAATTTTGCTTGTAAATTAACAACACATCATTTTCTAAAAATATAAAAAATTATGTGTGGATTATCTCCTTTCACTCTCTCCAATTTTGATATTTATACAGTTAGTCCATTCTTATTAACTTTAACCTAACTGATTTTAAGCTATATCTAGAACTAATTTTCATCACAATACTTCGCAGGAGAAACAGCCAAAGTGGTGGTTAACCAATCGGTGCGGAATCGCAATTCATCCCACCACTAGTTCTAGAAGTATATGTTAAAGAGAAACACCCGGGTGGTTACTACTACAATACGTTGTATCGGTGTTGCTATAAAATTGTGGCATCTCCCTCTCTATGTAGCATGCCCCTAAATCCTCAATGAACAGTGAACGGTTCGTGTGATTCTGTTCGCTTATGAATATTCCTATGCGTTCGTGAATGTTCATTTGTATGCAGCAGCGTTGGTGCTTCAAATAGTTTAAATTGAACCCGTCGACAGAAGAATTAGGTTATGGTGACGTTTATAATCGCTTTTTTTTTATGTTGGCATTGTTTTCATTCCACAGAGTATGTGTAGGTTGGTATTATTTGTTGAACAGCAAAGGATTTCGGTGCTCAATGCCATATTATGATATGTTGGACGACCGTATGTTTTTCTGCATCTGTCTATCTATCTATCTATCTTTTAGCCCATAAACGTCCACTGTTGGACATATGCCTCCCGCAAGCCTCGCCACAAGGATAGGTCCTGCGCAGTACAGTGCCTATTTCTGCCGTGAAGCAGTAATGCGTTTCGGTTTGAAGGGTGGGGCAGCCGTTGTAACTATACTGCGACCTAAGAACTTATATCTCAAGATGGATGGCGCATTTACGTTGTAGATGTCTATGGGCTCCAGTAACCACTTAACACCAGTTGGGCTGTGAGCTCGTCTACCCATCTAAGCAATAAAAAATATATAAAAAAAATATAAGTTCTAAGGTCTCAAGTACAGTCACAACGGCTGCCCCGCCCTTCAAACCGAAACACATTACTGCTTCACGGCAGAAATAGGCGGGGTGGTGGTACCTACCCGCGCGGACTCATAAGAGGTCCTACCACCAGTAAAGTAGTAAAAGTTTAACTTCTGTCTCGGCTTAACTTGTTTCGTTCTGTTCTAATTTGATTGTCAATCAGATAGTGGATATTGAGTATCTCCTGCAATGCAGTTCTGGGGTAGGAAGGAGGGGTGCTCTCGTAAATCGGTATAAAGTGCGCAGTCCCCGTTAAAATCCATTAATGTCCCTTTCGCATGCAATCTAGCAGTTAAATAAAAAGTTAAGTAAGACTTCGTGGCCTGAATCGTGGTTTTGGTCATAAGTTTATAACAACATGCTCTTTGAGTTGACTTATACGTATAAATAGATAAAAGCGGTTCAAAGTTAACGGTACAAGGATTCTTTTTTGTTTTATGGCTTCTATATTGTTTTTATTGCCCATACGAGCATACGGCCCACCTGATTATGAGTGGTTACCGTCGCCCATGGACTTCAGCAATGGCTAGAGCAGAGCCAAGCCGCTGCCTACCGAAATTTAATTTTTTCTGCTAATATCAAATTTAGCCCAGCGTCACTTTAATCCAAGGACTCACTCTAGTTATAATTTACGTTGCAGGCTCTATGAAGTCCTACAGTTGTTTAACATCAAAATTAAGTTTAAATGAAAGTTTCGTTTCATCCACAGTCTGTTTCCAGAGAACTTTTTATCACATAGCATCCGATTTTGAAATAAATTCCCTCCACCGTATTTCTTGAGCTATATAACATTTCCCTCTTCAAGGTAAATTCGCGGAGTGTCCTCAATGGTTAGCAGCTACTTGGCTATGTCATTGCCACTGTTAATTTCTAGTAGCGACGCTAACCACTCACAACCAGTAGGTCGTATGTTAGCACACCTATGAAGGCAATCAAAACAATGAAAAAAAAACATTGAAACACGAATTTGTCATACAAAATTCCAATCTAATTAAGTATCCAATATAGATCAAATTCACTCGTGATCCATGGCACGAGACCATCAAATAACGTTCGTTTTATTGCAGAACCCTATTAAGTGTCAAATCGCGGTGTTCCGATATTGGTTCCGCGCAATTCCCGACCAGATAACGGCCAATCGTAAAAAGTTAATAGACGCGTCGATTTATGTGACTTTAACGTTTATATACGAAGAAAAAAAAACGAACGTTTGTAATATCTTTACCCTTCAATGGGTACAATGTATCTATATATTAATACGTGAAGCAAACACTTTGTATCCCTTTTTAAGAAAATTGCGCGGACGAAGGAGTATGAAATTTTCCACACTTATAGAGAATATAGAGAAGAAGTGCACAATGCTAATTTTTTTTTTTGCATAATGCATAAAAGAGACATTAAATCAATAAAGAAAACATTACACACACTACATACCATGTAGTTGACGCACACACGCATGCATACTATTTATTGTCAAGCTGTTGTTCTTGACGTCTGTTGTCAAATTGAGATTAAATATTGTTTGTCTTTGTTAATATTTCTTATAGTGTAGTCTTGGCGAAATTTGTGATTATAGAAGTATAAAATACAATCATAATAGTGTACAAATTTACAATTCCAATTAATTATAGTCGAATTTCGACTACTGCGGGACCTCTAGTTGATATAAAGAAACTACTAGGGAACAAATTGTTACTGTTTATCGATGAAGCTTGAGTACCCACAGACACAGCCCACTGAGTTTCTCGCCGGATCTTCTCAGTGGGTCACGTTTCCGATCCGGTGATAGATTCTACGAAGCACTGCTCTTGATAAGACCAGTGTTAGTAACACTTCCGCTTTGAGTCCCGTGAGCTCACCTACAGGTCAAGGCGAAGCTGAAATAGCCTCTCAAGGCTATCAGCATAGGTAGGAGAAAGAAAAAAGGATGTAGCGTTTCTTAATTTAAATGTTAAATAATGTTTGAATATATTCACCCCGCATTTCGTCTTGTTGTTTGCATAAATATATAAAATCCATCATGTTACGTTTCCAATAACTCGAAACTACTTGAAGAGTTCGCATATAGGGAACTCATATTTTATGTACAAGATTGAGAGGAACTCGCTACATTTTGTAGTGATGTTTCAGATTACAGTGTGCCATAAATGAATAGTATAGTACTTTTTTTGCTTATAAGAAACGCAAGCTTGCGTCGATCATAGCTATTGTAAGGTTTATTGTAAAATAATTAAAACAAAAATAATAAAATGTATCATGTTTAATTTAAGGCAATTATCGGATTGTCAAATAGCAACACTGTTAGTGGGAGCAATGGCAGTAGTGGGGACGTGACATAGTAAAAAAGGCGGTAGTCTGAAAAAACGACACAGAAATCAGTGTATTGAGTAGTGAGCAGATATCTAAAGATTGTACAAGTGGAGTTACAAATAAAGCAGTATTAAGTGAACTATTGCAATCTGTGTATTTATTTACTGGCTCTGGAGTATGAGTCTACACTATAATATAAAATGAAACTGTTTGTGAAATAGATGTAGATTTTTGCATCACCATTGCATCAACATCCTCTTGATTTTGATTAAAGGAGCTTAATAAGATCTCGACTTCATTCATCAGTTTGAAATCTCAACTGCATTATGGAAGGGTTGTTTTACCTTTAAATTTGGATGACAGGACTGCTTTGCGACAAAAATTAAGCGTGCGGGCTTACGTGGTATGCTATAAATCCTTAGCTATTTCGCCCTATGAATTAAACACGCACACCCGAACAAAACATTCCTAATTTGCCCTCAAGTTATTGTACTGTTCAATTCCATCACTGTGGCATTACGTTGATCTAGTACGTGACTATTGACTGAATACCGTCTGTAGTTGTCGACGGTGATTTCGCATGGGAGGCTTTGCGTATAGCGGTGAAGCGGCGTAGTATCGATAGGTGAGTTATATACCCCGGATATCACGTCTGAAAAGTTGTTTGCAATATTCTCTGATGTTTGTTTAACGCTCTTAGGACTTTTAGGTTTCTATTACACTGGTGTAATTACTGGTGGTAGGCCCTCTTGTGAGTCCGCGCGGGTAGGTACCACCACCCCGCTTATTTCTGCCGTGAAGCAGCAATGTGTTTCGGTTTGAATGGTGGGACAGCCGTTGTAACTATACTTGAGACCTTATATCTCAAGAACTTATATCTCAAGGTGGGTGGCGCATTTACGTAGATGTCTATGGGCTCCAGTAATCACTTCACGCCAGGTGGGCTGTGAGTTCGACAATCCATCTAAGCAATAAAAAAAAGGTTGTACAGTTAAAAAAATTATGACGAAAAATAATGTAAGATGATGGCGAAACAGCCTGCCAGCAATAACAAAAGCCTAATAAATAGAATACAAAAGGTAAAATCTTGTAGTTGCTGTATTTGCTATGATTAATCCGCCTACTCTTTAAAGGTTTTACATAACATTAAAAATAATCTAAACATAATACAATTTTTATTAACAAATCTTACTATCATGCAATAGCAGCTAAGTTTTTCGTCATAGATATTGAAATAGAAAACAGATAGATAGAAAATGTAACACACATATACATATATGTATATGTATTTCACTGGAATGGTACACCGCGCGTATTTCGTTTCCAAATGATTCTTGTCCACCTGATGGTTGTCTGGAAGAGATCGCTCTTAGCGATAAGACCGCCAATTGTACTTTTTTGTGTTTAATGTGTCGCACTGTTTATTTGTTTTTTGGTGTACAATAAAGAATACTCTCTCTCTCTCTCTCTCTCACACACACACACACACAACTTACATTAGGCCTCGAAAAAGGTAAACGTTGAATTTAACAACAAAAAAAACCAACAGATATACGACCGATTTCCAATCGATCATATTATCTCGATTCGACGAGTCCATAACAAACCCGCAATAAGGACCCTAGTACGTCGGTCAAAAACAATGGGCCATTGGGCTGAACGACAAATTGACGTGGCCCTTTATGGGACGCCCTAAACATGCCATGGCTTGACATGATAGCCTCGGGCAAGACATACTGGCATGTTAGTTGTTGTGGCTTGATTGTTTGGATGCTGGTTATCTACTACCATTTAATTTTATACGACCCCTGTGTATGTTTTTCGTTTTTTAAGACATTACTTTATTGAGAGCCATTTAGGTTTTTTTTTTAATATGATTAAAAAGGAGGATCAATGATATCATAAAAAAGCAAATTGGATTTACAAATTGACCGAAACAAGAACAATGTCAAGTACTTACTTCGTAAAATGTTTATGAGTGAAAGTTGCTCAAAAATTTGTCAATTCAGAGATGTTTTACATTAAAATTTGGAAAAATAAAAACTCATTTAGTTAATTAATCTCATAAATACCTTAATATTGCCAAAGCACAATTGATTAGAAACGATGAGAATATTTTTATCGTTATCTTTTTGTACTTTTCGAGAATTTTAAATTTCGTCTCACATGAGGTGGGCTCTAGGGAAAAAAAAACCCTGTCATCTCCATTTTACAACATCCGCCATCGTAGCTGAAACCATATTGCTTTAAACCACAGCAAGGTATTTTTTGTTACACATCATCAGTCTGTGAACTGCCTTCGCAATGTAGAAACAATGGTGAAACTATGGGCACTACGGTCATTCCTCAAATGAAATTTAAAATAAACTGTAATTTTTGACGAAAAAATACAGGAAAACGTGGCATAGTTTAACTCTACATTATAATAAGATAAGCATAAGTAGAACAAAATATTATAATGCCAATAAAACGTTGTTACATCCACCTCTCAAACAGTGTAAGGTTAATTTAAAAATACCAAGGTTTTGATAAAATTTTATTTCAATCTAGATTACCGACGGAGCAATAACGGCTTAAACTAAGTTAGGTTTGGTTTAGCAAACACACTGTTACGTGAAAAACTTGAGAAATTTAGAGGAAATTAAAAAATGGAGGACCAGCGAATCCTGTTTCATTTAGAAGAGCTATAATTGTGTTTTCTCTTGGCCCTATCAAAAATCTTGAAACGAAGTGTATGGAAGGGCGATACTCCCATTCAATAAAGCACGAGTATTATTAGATAATTATGTAGGTATATAATTAGGTAGGTAGTTATGTATATAATGAAAAAAGAGACAGGTTTCCCTTTAAATCCAACCACGTATATGGTAAAAAAAAATTATTTCTTATATGGGTGCACGAGCTCACAGCCCATCTGGTGTTAAGTGGTTACTGGAGCCCATAGACATCTACAACGTAAATGCGCCACCCACCTTAAGATACCACCTTGAAGACGTCGTGGCCTAACGGATAAGACGTCCGGTGCCCCACCCTTCAAACCGAAAGGCATTACTGCTTCACAGCAGAAATAGGCAGGGTGGTGATACCCACCTGCGCGGACTCACAAGAGGTCCTACCACCAGTAAATTATATATTTAGAACCACACAAAATAAAACAGTATGATTTATACTAAGGATCATGACTTCCATAAATTTAGGTAGGCTATAGGTTTCGATAAAACCGACACCAATTGACGACAAACCCTAAAAAAATACCCCCAAAATTTGATATTTTGTACAATTTGTTTGGAAGTGGAAAATAAATTTAATAGAAGGATTTTACAACTTTACACTTTCAAATTTACGGTCATAGTTTTTGTTTTATACACGGTAGATTATTTTGATATAAGGATTTCCAAAGAACAAACAGTCTAAATATATACAAACATACTACGAAAAATACTATTTGGGGAGGCTTAAAGACAAAGGGAAGATCTTCCACCGAGCGGTGACATTGCTCGGTAGACCGACGGTCCGAATGTTGTTGTTCGGAACTTGTATATATGCAAGCTTGTCTTGAAAATGTCGTAAGCGAGATTCAGGCATCTGTCAAATATATTGTGTTCTGTGATGGATACCGCCATAACTACACCAATAAAAATAATCATTAAAAACGCTCCATTCTCTAACTTGAACGATACGGTCGCATTTTTCGAAACGACTACGAACGGAGTTTCCAAATCGCAGATTTATATGTGCTCCTACTATCGGCAGGTGTAAAATTTAGTTCTGGGACGTTTTAAAGTCCCGCAGGGTCAGATAAAATTGTTCGCTCCGTTCGACGTCTCAATCGTTAAACTGGGATCGCCTTCTGAAAGCGGTGAATTGATTGTGTGACCTTGACGCTGGTCAGCTGTGATGAAACTTTCTGTGAATCCCGTAACTCGACAACGTTTGGACGACCATTTATTGGAGTTTGGAGCGCTAATTAAAATTCTTGAATTCTTCAAGTTTTATTAAGTTAAATGGTACACTTTTAAGCTATAATTTGCTCTTATATTATGGGTCACGGGAAACAGACGGACAAAAAAAAACAAGTACTTTCAGATTCCTAATACTAAATACCTTTAACAAAGGTGGATTGCAGCGCAGTCTGGGACGGCCACCTACCAGATGAAGCGACGACCTAGTAACCCACTGGGTCACGTGGGATACAGGTGACATTGGGGCGGCCGCAATGGAGATCAGTTGGAGTGGCATATGATGATTGGAGTGGTTCCGGGCCACGTTTTAGGTACGTTATTATACTAGGAAAAATTGTTACCTACAGGATTTGTACAGGTATTAATGACTATCGGCGACAAGATACAGGTTTACAGGCTTCAACCACCCATAATTTTTGAAAAACGAATGCGGAGAGATCGCATGAAAATTACAGGGTTAGAGATCCAGAAGAAATCCTTAGAATTCAACTTCTTGTTGTTAACTTACCCAAACCCTTAAGCAATTAAGATGATTTGAAATACGTTACCTGGTAATGCAAACACCGTAGTAACAAAGGATGGAAGAGCAGTAAAAAAAACAAAATGAAATACGCAGTAGAAGCAACCCGGGTAAACGCAGCGATGTGCGCGGATATCCGTATAAAATCCACCGGAGGCTGAAATATCCGCTAATGTATTCGATTCACGTCGAACTGTACCAAGCCCGGTTAAGGTGAAGATATGCCCCGGTTAATCTAGTCGCTCTTTGATTTACGACCGTGACACACTTTGGGCACATCTTGAACTGCTGCGGTAATTAATTTGAATAATTAATAATTTTTTTCTGTAAGTAATGCAAAATTCTTCTTTTAGAGACGTTATCAACTTTAAATAATTCGTTTAGTTCTACTGATATTTCTGAAATGTTAATTTTTGACGGTATTGTACTGGAAATCTATAAATTGAGGTAAATTGAGATGTTTTTCCGTGTCGTCTGTACCGGGAGCCCATATTTACTAATGGAAACCAGCCATGCCTGCTGTTCGAAAAATACTCATCCAATTAATAAATAAAATCGTATTATTATAACAATTTCCTAAATAGGAACAAAAAGCCAAAAGCCAACCGTTTCTTTTTTGGGTTTTTAAGGCGGTAATTTTCAATCTATATTACCAATCGCGTTGATTAAAACTGTAACTATTCAGCTATCTCAATTCATTATGTGGAACATTCAAAAGTTGGTAATTCACGGAGATCCAGCATCGTCTCCATGCAGGGATCGATTTGCATATCAAGGGACGCAGTCCGGAGTCGTCGGCCTTCACTTGGCCTACTTTCGTCATTCCGGCTTTGTCCTCTGGCATTTTCTCTAACGTCAGCTATTTGCATGTTGCAAGACAATTTTATTACCCTCATAATAGAGGGAAGGGAATTCTGTTTATATGTCGAGTTTGGGGAACTTTTCATTTTTGCGTCGTAATTGGCTTTAAAAATTAAATGCATATTTATGTGATTTTTTCTGAATAAGCCAGACGAGATAATTAGAAATTATAGGGACACGTAATGAGAGAGTCCTCGATTAATATGTTGTTCTGGCTATTAATTGGTAGAAATAACTATGTAAAAATTCATGTATGTAAAAATCACTGGAGCTCATAAGCTCCATAAAGGGAACACATTTCTCTAACCATAAACATTACACTACAGATTCGATGTTCAAAAACACGTCACAATAATACTTTAGTCTCTGATAGAATTATTTTATAGCTGGTATTTGCATGCTCTTTGTATGTTTGATCATCATGACCTAGATTTTATTTAGACTCGACTACAATTAGATTCAATTATACACAAACCAAATACGGATTGACTATTTCCGACAGTGATCAACGTTTTTAGTGGCACAAATAACTTGTTGGTTTTACTAAGCGTGATTTTTTTACTGGTGGTAGGACCTCTTGTGAGTCCTCGCGGGTAGGTACCACTGCCCTGCCTATTTCTGCCGTAAAGCAGTAATGCGTTTCGGTGTGAAGGGTGAGGCAGCCGTTGTAACTATACGTGAGATCTTAGAACTTATATCTCAAGATGGGTGGCGCATTTACGTTGTAGACGTCTATGGGCTCCAGTAACCACTTAACACCAGGTGTGAGCTCGTCCACACATCTAGGCAATAATTTTTTTTTTTTTTTGCCGAATGTGATTTAAACAGTGTCAAGAAAAGTATAGGTATTTTCTACTACTCGGCATACATACTCGCGCTTATTAACTGATGTTGGCTACTCCATAATAAGCACTATAACATCAATACCACCAGTCAAATCTAATTTGGCTAATGGTATAAACATTAGATTGGACTAAAGAAACAACGAGCCTTCCTACAATGCTATTTAGAAATTATGCATTTTTCTAAATTTAAATGCTTTTGTGGCCAAATTAGTAAGTATGATATTTATTTATATTAATGCTATTTTTGTTTGTTTTCTATTTTGGGGATGATCTATTTACAAACGCGAGTGACATTATAAAAAGAATCTAACCTGAGTCGATTTATGACTAAGTGTAAACTATGCTTTTATTATTTTAAACATTGTGGTTTGTTGCATTATTAAGATTTTCACGTAAATTCACATTTGGTTCAAGCAGCATTTATAACCTATTTTGTATCAATGTTAAAAAAGTACATGTGGCAATAGATCATTTTGTTTATCGTATTTAAATGACGTAGTATATAATATTGAAGCTATTTAGTTACATTTGGGTGTGAATATCCGCGCGTTTAATCCGGCCCCACGATAATGACCGGCACATTTCGGAGCAACTATTGATTTATTAGCTTTTAGCTCTTGTTAGCTCTGAGGGCATTTATCTTTGTTGGAGCCGGAAACGTGGCCCAGTTTAGCGCAAGCGGACGTAGTTTAAATGCACTACCAAATGAAAACGCTTTGGTTGATCTTTTTGAGGAATTCAGTAGCTATTATTGATATTTGATGGTAAATTTAACGATAAATAAGAAATGACATTACTAATCATGGAAATAGTTGGAGAGATGTAACGAAAAGGGTGGATTTACATTAAGATTTTAAGTACAAACTCTGGCCTACCTATCGCCGTGTATCTGTGTATCCGTGTACCTCTTCCTTGATGCTATGTGCTATGTCTTCTTCAGTCTAAAGAGAGTCCATAGGGGTGCTTTTATCTTCTGACGTTGTCGATAAACATGAGTCATCGCAATTTTTTTTTTATTTCCCCTTTAGGCAGATGAGCATACGGCCCACCTGATGATGAGTGGTTACCGTCGCCCATGGACTTCAGCACTTCCAAAGGCAGAGCCAAGCCGCTGCCTACCGTTAAATCATAATGTGAGCTCGTGTATACAAGTGCCACCATCGTGTCTGTTTCTTCAGACAAGCTGTCATTGTATTTGATTTCGTGTTAAGGTGGATAGCGGCATCTTCTAAAATAATTAAAACCGAACCCTGTATCTGAATGCATTAAGCGCTGAATTTCCGAGTTTAAATCAACGTCAACAAAACGATACAGCTCGGTGGAAAAGTTCGTAGACAATTAAAACCGAGTATTTTACTGTTGTTCCGAGCAAAACGAGTGCTTTAAGCTTAAGTGCGGTAGTTGTTGTTATTTTTATGAAAATTGTTTATTTTAAACTGGATAATTAATGCTTTGTTGTTACATCCGCAATGCTTGAGCTTTAATAGTATTAAAATTTGTGTCGATATTCTTGATTGCCCAATTATAGTGTACACATAAACTTATGTAGGTATAGTTTGTTAGTCTAGTTTGGCGGACAAGTCCTCGGCCCACCTGATATTAAGCTGTTACAGAAGACCGTATGATACTGTGGATTATATATGCGACAGAAACGATAACGTTATTCACTTTTGTAACAAACATATTTAAGACTAGCTTTTGTTCGTGACTGGGTCCGCGTGGAATAGTTACTTTGGCATAATGCTAAATTTTACCCCCCCCACTTCATTTACGTAGAAAGTGAGAATATTTTTGAATTATAGAATGTTAAGGAGCTATTTAAACCCCTATTTTGAAACATTCGTTATTGGTGCTCCGCTTGTATTAGTCTTAGCGTAATGTTATATGCCTAAGCCTTCCTCGATAAATGGGCTATCTAACACTGAAATAATTTTTCAAATCGGACCAGTAGTTCCTGAGATTAGCGCGTTCAAACAAACAAACTCTTCAGCTTTATAATATTAGTATAGATTTAAAACACCATAAAAGTAGAAGGAAAGAGACCTCGCGGCCGTTGGTGTGATCAAATAACCACCCTAACTGGGCTGCCAGTCGCAACCGCCATTCGAGAAGCTGAGGACTGGACGAGGTGGAAACAGGTCACAAGACAGGCCACGGTCAAGTTTCAGGGACACGACCTTCAGTAACAAAGAAAGCGACGAAGAAGAAAAAAAATGTGTGGTGTCGTGGGACACCGGATAGTAACGAAGTTACTAATTATAAAAATATTAATTTTAAGTTCTATTCGAGGTATAAAGAAAATAGTTATTCGGGTATACATTTTTTATTATGATTTTTTTATTGATAAAAAATATATGTTATTTTTTTACGTTATTACAAAGTTAAGTCGTACACTGTGTGCATTACTAATAAAAATCTTACGTGACGGACGTTTTTTCCCGATTAGGGTACCACACCGCATCGTCCCATAAGGAACTTCATAACCCCAAAATCGTTTAGTCTCTCAGCCCCGGTCTCAATCTCAGTTTGTTATTTTCATTTCCTTTTTTTCCAATGTTTCAAATAGTTTACAGTTCCCTCCAGTCACGGACGACTAAAGTTTTATTCGTCGACATTTGAATATTGTTTCAACGATCGCGCATATTTATTACATTTAATGAAACAGGCCTTCGGCGCCCGTCTGCTTTCTCAATAAATAAAACAAGCGACATCAAGAAATTTCAACGTAATCTTCGTAACGAGTTGAGGAAACAAATAAAACGCGAACAACAGAACTTATTATGGGGGTAATAAATAATAAAGCGGGCAACTCCTGGGGGTGCTGTGGTCGAACTTTAATACAAATGCTGTTTGGCCTTAACGACGGCTATACGCAGTCGAGGACGTAAAAGAGATTTAATCAACTAAATTAGTAGGTACACATACAGTATAAAGGTAAAATTTATTGTGAAATTGAAGAAGCTGGTAATTCTCGTGATATTCACACGAAAAATCCGCGTTTTTTTTGGGAACGAAGTTCCTTATGGGACGATGCGGAGGGTACCCTAACCGGGAAAAAACGTCCGTAACGTAAGATTTTTATTAGTAACGCACACAGTGTACGACTTAACTTTGTTATAACGTACAAAAAATAACATATTTTTTTATCATTCATTGACCACGATCTTAGAGCATTCGTTTGCGCAATACAATAACTCTTATGCAAACAACCGTGAATGAAGTGTACCACAATAAGTTCGCACGTTACCGAATGACCGCGGGTTGTTGCGAAACCTCCAGTTTTATTTTCTTTATACCTCGAATAGAACTTAAAATTAATATTTTTATAATAAGGAACTTCGCTCCTATCCGGTGTTCTACGACACCACACATCTTTTTTTCTTCTTTATTGCCTTTGCAGGCAGGCGAGCATACGGCCCACCTGATGGTAAGCGGTTACCATCGCTCGTGGACGTCAGCAATGCCAAGGGCAGAGCCAAGTCACTGCTAACTTTTTTTTTCAATATTTGAAATTAAAATGTATATACGTATATGTATGCATACATGTAAGTATATACATATATGTATATCTATGATTAAAATCTTGATTTAGAATAACGTTACATTTTTTGTAGAGCACGCAATGTACAACAAATCGCAATGATATGAAGCGCGAGGTCAACGCTTTTATGACTCGGGATCCGCAAGCTGTTTACAGATTCCGATATCAAAACGATTCCAGCATCTATCTATTATAGATTAAAAAAAATCGTATCTACAACGTGAACATGACCATACATATGTCTTTCATTATTTTGAGTTCATTTATAATAAAAAACATATATGATAATAATAATGTCTGTATTCTTTATTGTACACACAGTTAAGATTACAGTAATTGCGATAAGATATAAAAAATGGCGAGCTTAACTCAACAATTGAGTTTTCTACCAGCTAACCGTTCTTAACGAAGGAAAGCTTTAAATGAGTGGGTAGAAGAATACAATCAAATCAATTTACAATTTACAATCTAAACAATAACAATAATAATAATATAAATAAAAAAATAAAACACTAATACATAATATATCAGACTACATATATATACATACACACATAAATAACGTAAACATATACATACACGTATATATATAATGAAATACATAAAATAAATACATATAAGTAATACTAAATTGATAGATAGTGCTCCTTTAATAATGGTGACTTTCAGTTAAAATTCAATACATCAGTTTTGTATTTCTTCTGGTACTATATGTTGAAATCCGTTCTGAAATATTTAGATTACATAATCTTCGCTAACAATATATTTAATTTTCATTTTAGGTCCAAACGTATTAATTAGTAAAACATTGAATCCAATTAAACTGACTGTTTAATTGGCACAACCAACACAAATATTTCCTCAGTTACGTCGAGTACAAAAATAATCCTCCAATTAAATTTGATACGAACGTAAATCGGATTCAGTAAACATTGAAAATAAAACAAATACTTGAGCATCAAACAATTACCGCCACGATAATTAACTATAATGTTTTTCGTGCATATATTAGTTCGGTTTCACGGAACTCGAACAATTAGAGGAAACCTTGAACAGGTTTTTTTATTGCTTAGATGGGTGGACGAGCTCACAGCCCACTTGATGTTAAGTGGTTACTGGAGCCCATTGATATCTACAACGTAAATGCGCCACCCACCTTGAGATATAAGTTTTAAGGTCTCTATAGTTACAACGGCTGCCCCGCGCTTCAAGCCGAAACGCATTACTGCTTCACGGCAGAAATAGGCAGGGCGGTGGTATCTACCCGTGCGGACTCACAAGAGGTTCTACCACCAGTAAAAACCACATTGCATCTAGATGAGACCCTTCTATGTTATTTTCCACCGTTTTAACTCTTACCACACTTTGTCCACATTCTCCGGTATACATTAAGCGCGTTTTTAAATTTTTAATGACTTTTTTACGAGGTTTTTTTTCCGCCAGAAAAGAGGTACAAAAATTTTGTTAATAAAATAATCATTAAAGAATTTTTTAGGGGACGAGAGCGCTTTGTATATTTTCTGTTTGATCAGGTACCTTGTGTTTTCAACGTTTTTCCTTTCAATTTATGAACGTTTTTGTTTAATCTCTGAATTGTTAAACGTAAAAATGTAATGATGTTTGTATTTTTTTATGTGAAACATCTATAGCCGCACGTAAAACCGATTTCTGGCGTGGCGACGCATGCCGTGGCGACGCGTCGCCATGCGCAATCGACTGTGCGATTCTCTCCCACTCGATCCGGCGTTAAGCCATCTCTCTCGCTACACTGAGCTCGGATACCTATAGTGTATACTCCGTAGTGTATACAGTGTTGTTTACTACAGTACACATAACCTGTGTTTTACTTGAAAACAAATTATTTTTTCGTAATATTTTATTTTATCATTATGACATATTTAGTTCCTATCACAATCTGTTCTTTTCTGCATATTACTTTTACAAAATAATGTCGATGTTTCACATCTGCCAGGCGTCCCGTGACGGCTCACATTTTTTTTTATGTAAAACAGATCCCTAGTTTTTACTTCATAATTGTAATACATCTATGGATGTAGTTTAAGCCAGAGTTGTCCTTTGCAAACCTTATTCACCGGCGAAACAAAGCGGCTTGGCGACGTTAATCAATTATTCTGAGGCATTTTTTGGAACGAAGTTCCTTATGGGATGATGCGGAGGGGTACTGTTACACGGCCTTTTTTTTTTTTTTTTTTTTTTTTTTTCGGGTAGAGGGCCGAACCTCCTACGAGGTCCCCGCGCAAAAGGGGCGCGCGGGGTATGTGAGACTCAACGATCTGCATGGTGTTGTGAGCAGACCGCGGGCCCAAGGATTTTAGGACCCACCCACTAAACGACTCCCCTGCACTCTTACACCCGACGTCCGATCCCCTCCGAGGTCAGAACCCGGATGAGGTAGGGGGGCTACCGCGGTCAACACTACCACCAGACGGCGCGGCTCACCCCAAGGACGCCCAGCCGACGGAGCCTTCGAGGCGAATCGAAGGCTCTGAAACGTCGGCCGTCTCGGTACGGCAGCCCGTCGGGCCGCCCAGACGGTGCCGCTGGATCCCGGAATATCCCGCTGGACCAGAAACAGCCTGCCGGGTCGGGACGCGATACACCGTCGACCGGTCGCTCTATTCCACGGCAGCGCGCTAGAGTGCTGGTAGCGCGCCGCGCGGCCTCACCCCCTCAGGTCGCCCCTTGACCTTCACCGGGGGGAGGCCGCCACCTACAGGGGCCGGGACGTACGGGCGTATTCCCGCCTCCGGCCCCCGGCTCGACGGCGACGGATCGGTGCGGAAAGGGAAGAGCTCTCCCTCTCTCGCTCCACCGCCTCCTTCTGCGATATGGTGGACTCGCAGAAGTCGAGCATCGCCTTCCAGGACGCGTCGCTGCCGAGCATCGTAGCCACGACGCGCGGCAGCGAGAGGTCCTCTCCTATGACCGCGACGAGGGCGGCGCGTTGCTCGTCAAATCCAGAGCAACGCGCCAGCGTGTGTTCCGCTGTGTCTTCCTCGTCGCGGTCCACTGTTACACGGCCTTTCTTAACCTTCTTTTTAAAAAACAAAAAACACTTTTCACAACTAAACTGTCTTTTATTAGACTTCACAATTTACAATACTATCGTTGACTTTTCAAACTTTTGTATGTTTTAAATGTATGCTCGCGACGGTTTCCAGATTCTAACTGGTTTTCCATACGATTTGATTTAACAAGAAAACTAAAATGATGACTCTAATGGAAAAACACAGTGAACTCGTAAACGAGCTGATTAGGGCAAAGCTGCTTTATAGAATAGTGTGTAACAGTACCCTAACTGGTAAAAACGTACGTAACGTAAGATTTTTATTATTTATGTATAGTCTTAGTATGATGGCTATACAGTGTCTAATGTATAGTCTACGTGATAACGATTATTATTATTATTCATATATAAATAGCTGTTTCGTTGTATATTATTATTATATATTTTTATAAATCATTGTGAATAAAATAAAGTTGATAACTTTGTAAAGTAGATTTTATTTTTATCAATAAAAAAATCATAGTAAAATATGTATACCCGAATAATTATTTTATTTATACCTCGAATAGAACTTAAAATTAATATTTTCATAATAAGGTCCCACGACACCACACATCTTTATTTTTAAGTACCGTTCTTAATTTTGTAATATTGAAAAGATGAAAAATGAATGCATTTCGAGATAACAATGAAATTTCCACGACAGCGCATAACAAAGAGCGTTGAAATGAAAAACGCTGTGTTCAGAGAAAATTGAAACATATTGCGCGGGCATGAGTGACGACAGACGCCAGAGGCGACCAGTCGTGTTGTTGTTCAATCCGAACAACGTCGATTGAGAATTTGATCCATACTACAATAACAATACGGATGTTAGTTATTGACAAAAAAAAAATATACTTTTTTCCTGTTAACAAAAGAGCGACTTTCAAAATCGCGTTTGTATATGAACGTTGTATAGGTACCACCAACCTGCCCATTTCTGCCGTGAAGCAGTAATGCGTTTCGGTTTGAAGGGTTGGGCAGCCGTTGCAACTATACTTGAGACCTTAGAACTTGTATCTCAAGGTGGGTGGCGCATTTACGTTATAGATGTCTATGGGCTCCAGTAACCACTTAACACCAGGCAAGCTGTGAGTTCGTCCACCCATTTATATGGGTTGCTTAAACAATAAATAAAAAAAATGATAACTTCCAGCTATTTTGAAGTCGGTTAATAATAATAAGGGCGCGCTCTGTAAAAAGTACTGTTGGCGTGTCAAATATGCTTAATTTTTTTTTAAAGTTCATTGTACGAAAAAAATATTAGACTTATATCTAAAGTAGAGTATTCATTTGGGCATGTAATTTAGTTCGCGTCGGATGTGCGTTCCTAAAATTACCTTTTAAAATACAATATCAACGGTACCCGGTAGGATTACATCGTACAATGTTTCCCATCACGCGAGCCAAGTTTGTGTGATGTTTGCTTTGAATCAAAATTAGTCGGAAATTTCAAACTATGTTATAAGGCATTGGTACTGTGGAGATTTTTTTGGTGCCGAATTTTTGCTGAGCCGTTTCATGTTGGTAAAATTTCGTGATATTCAACTTTTATTGCGATAGTTCAAGAATATAAAATTCTAATTCCAACAATTCTTTTTATTGGAAGTCGGTTGAAAATGAATTTGTCTTTTTATCGAATTATTGCAATTTAAAATATTTATTGCTTTTCATAGGTACGCTATTATTATAAATGTGTTTGTTTGTCCTTATTTAACGTCGAAACCAAGCAACGGATTGACATATTTTTTTAAAGTGACAATATTAGGTCAGGAGAGTTACATAGACTATATCTTATCCAGGAAAAACATCTCATTGCCACCAGACAAATACATTGACATTCTGCGAGTGAAGGCGCGGGTCACAGCTAGTTTATTATATTCTGTATCGAGCCCCTTATTTTTTATTGTCACGCTAATATTGAAAATATTGTGTGTTAGTTCATATTAGTTATGTTACTATTGTGCGTAAAGCTACTTTCAGGATACGCCATAATATTATACAATAGCATATAGTATATAGCTCATAACACAACAATATCGCGCGCCATACATTGTTATGGACACGTTCACACTGTACTGTTCTATATATTATTAGCTTAGTATACGGCTTACTCACTATGCTATACTATATGGGACTATAAGTATAGCGTAGTCTGAAAACAGCCTTATACTCAAATTCCTTTACTCAGGTCTCAGCAACCTGTCTTTGAAATAGCCTTCCCCCGAGTTTTCGTGAAGCAAATTCAGTTGATATTTTGAAAGCGAAAGTATATGATCTCTTTTTCAAAACACAGATTGCTTGATTGTTTTTTAGTATGTTGTGATTTATTTTATTTGATATGTATTTATTATCTATGTATTTTACGTTGTAGATGTCTATGGGCTCCAGTAACCAATTAACACCAGGTGGGCTGTGGGCTCGTCCACCAATCTAAGAATAAAAAAAAGAGTATGTAGGTATATCTATGTATGTATGTATGTATGTATATTTATATATCTTTGTATTTATTTTGGTAATGTAATTATAACCTAGTGTTTATTTTCACTCATGTCTACTACAATTCTTTAAATTATCGCCATGTATTAACTTTATCACAGCTACGCACTTCTTGAATCTTTCACTTCATCAACGAGGATTAACTGGAAGATAATGCCTGCATGGCGTTTGCCTCTGTTTTGCGTTTGCTTTTGTGCAATAAAGAATTTTCAATCAACCAACTATCAATTTTAGTTCCATTAACGAAAACACGATTTTGTAATCTTCTATATATATATATATATATATATATATATATATATATATATATATATATATATATAAATGAATTGCTGTTCGTTAGTCTCGCTAAAACTCGAGAACGGCTGGACCGATTTGAATTATTTGTGGAAGTCCAGAGAAGGTTTAAAAGGTAGATAAATATGAAAATGCTCGGAAATAAATAAAAATAACAATTATGTATTTCCTTTGATGTGTCCCCCGCCGGACGGATTCCTTTTGTTTGTTTTAAGTTTATTTTATACAAAAGTTTAGGTCTTTAATTTATCGATTGAGGCACTACGAAGTCCGCCGGGTCAGCTAGTGACGAATATAAATTAAATGTAATAAAGGATTGTGTGGTTTTATGAAGCCACGGTAAAAGTGAAACTTTTTTCACATTATAGACATTGAACTCTGACAAACAACATTTACATTAAACACTGACAAAAACAAACAAAATAGCGTGGAGCACTAGCACAAATGAGTAATAGTCTATACACTACACGGTCTGCTGCTGCGAACTATAGGCGCCGCCATATTGGTCTTGGCTGCTCTGACGAGCGCTTTTCACTTTATCCCTACTCCGCGGCCGACCGTCACGCGACATGCAACACACCGACGAAAAAGTTTTAAGACGAAAAGTACATTACCTTGCGAAGCATTTCCTCGAGCGAATCCATGTCGGCGGAGGCGGGCTCGCCGCCCGCTCTTCCATTCACTCCGTTATTGTTGTTCGTCATAGGTGAGCCGCACCCCACCTCGTTCGCCAAGACCGCAACATGTGAAACGACACTAACGCGGTCCGCAATTTTTTAACTGTCACTCACTTTATGTTTTTATTATTTACGTTAATCACTTCATCAAATTATCAAGGTACATTACACATACTATATTATGGACTACATTGCTTAAGGATGACTAGAATTTGCTCGTATTCTAAAAATAAATAATAGTTTTTTACAATCAAATCATTTTTTCTTACACTATTTTTAATTCAAATTTATTAAAATTTATTTTCTATTTTTTAGTTGGATTTTCTATAAAAGCGTATTTTGTTAGTTTTTAAAACGATTATTTATTTTTAATTTCAATTTTTTTCTTTTTAATTTTTTTTTTAGTATTGTATTCTCATCGGTCCTTAATAAGTATACCAAATTTTGAGTTAATCCGACGTTTTAAAGGGGGTCAAAATCATGTTCAAAGATTCCGTTACAAACATACATACGTCTGAAGCTAATAAAAGCGTATTAAAAAGGTTTTATAGTAAAATGGCGATATTTGCATTTCTGATCTGTTAATCCAACAATACTAAACTCAAGCCTCAAGCATACCACAATACGCTTCGTATCAAATAAGTAATTCACAAAACCGGCCACAATATTCTCTAGAGAAAAAAAAAACTTTGTTGACCGACCCAATCTTGCCTTACGTCACAAAAACACAAATATTACAATAATAGCTCACACAGAAAATACCGAATAACTCGATCTTAAGTTATATCAAGATCGCTTCGTGAGGAATCGCGCGTTTTTACATAGTCGAATCTAACCCGGGTAACAGTCGCAAAGGCAGCGGTTTATAAGCAAATTACTATACTCAGATATGACGAGACGATTTGCTCGGTAAGAAATGTTCGGCACGAAAGAATGAACAAAAGATACTACAATATCATCTCGCGTATTCGAAAACAAAAATACAGCTTATTAAGCGAATACAAAGTTAGATTTCTAACATTAGGACGAAGAGCCTTAAAACCTTTCCACAAATATATAAAGGACCTTTCCTAACTCATGTCTACTACAATTCTTTAAATTATCGCCATGTATTAACTTTATCACAGCTACGCACTTCTTGAATCTTTCACTTCATCAACGAGGATTAACTGGAAGATAATGCCTGCATGGCGTTTGCCTCTGTTTTGCGTTTGCTTTTGTGCAATAAAGAATTTTCAATCAACCAACTATCAATTTTAGTTCCATTAACGAAAACACGATTTTGTAATCTTCTATATATATATATATATATATATATATATATATATATATATATATATATATATATATAATGAATTGCTGTTCGTTAGTCTCGCTAAAACTCGAGAACGGCTGGACCGATTTGAATTATTTGTGGAAGTCCAGAGAAGGTTTAAAAGGTAGATAAATATGAAAATGCTCGGAAATAAATAAAAATAACAATTATGTATTTCCTTTGATGTGTCCCCCGCCGGACGGATTCCTTTTGTTTGTTTTAAGTTTATTTTATACAAAAGTTTAGGTCTTTAATTTATCGATTGAGGCACTACGAAGTCCGCCGGGTCAGCTAGTGACGAATATAAATTAAATGTAATAAAGGATTGTGTGGTTTTATGAAGCCACGGTAAAAGTGAAACTTTTTTCACATTATAGACATTGAACTCTGACAAACAACATTTACATTAAACACTGACAAAAACAAACAAAATAGCGTGGAGCACTAGCACAAATGAGTAATAGTCTATACACTACACGGTCTGCTGCTGCGAACTATAGGCGCCGCCATATTGGTCTTGGCTGCTCTGACGAGCGCTTTTCACTTTATCCCTACTCCGCGGCCGACCGTCACGCGACATGCAACACACCGACGAAAAAGTTTTAAGACGAAAAGTACATTACCTTGCGAAGCATTTCCTCGAGCGAATCCATGTCGGCGGAGGCGGGCTCGCCGCCCGCTCTTCCATTCACTCCGTTATTGTTGTTCGTCATAGGTGAGCCGCACCCCACCTCGTTCGCCAAGACCGCAACATGTGAAACGACACTAACGCGGTCCGCAATTTTTTAACTGTCACTCACTTTATGTTTTTATTATTTACGTTAATCACTTCATCAAATTATCAAGGTACATTACACATACTATATTATGGACTACATTGCTTAAGGATGACTAGAATTTGCTCGTATTCTAAAAATAAATAATAGTTTTTTACAATCAAATCATTTTTTCTTACACTATTTTTAATTCAAATTTATTAAAATTTATTTTCTATTTTTTAGTTGGATTTTCTATAAAAGCGTATTTTGTTAGTTTTTAAAACGATTATTTATTTTTAATTTCAATTTTTTTCTTTTTAATTTTTTTTTTAGTATTGTATTCTCATCGGTCCTTAATAAGTATACCAAATTTTGAGTTAATCCGACGTTTTAAAGGGGGTCAAAATCATGTTCAAAGATTCCGTTACAAACATACATACGTCTGAAGCTAATAAAAGCGTATTAAAAAGGTTTTATAGTAAAATGGCGATATTTGCATTTCTGATCTGTTAATCCAACAATACTAAACTCAAGCCTCAAGCATACCACAATACGCTTCGTATCAAATAAGTAATTCACAAAACCGGCCACAATATTCTCTAGAGAAAAAAAAAACTTTGTTGACCGACCCAATCTTGCCTTACGTCACAAAAACACAAATATTACAATAATAGCTCACACAGAAAATACCGAATAACTCGATCTTAAGTTATATCAAGATCGCTTCGTGAGGAATCGCGCGTTTTTACATAGTCGAATCTAACCCGGGTAACAGTCGCAAAGGCAGCGGTTTATAAGCAAATTACTATACTCAGATATGACGAGACGATTTGCTCGGTAAGAAATGTTCGGCACGAAAGAATGAACAAAAGATACTACAATATCATCTCGCGTATTCGAAAACAAAAATACAGCTTATTAAGCGAATACAAAGTTAGATTTCTAACATTAGGACGAAGAGCCTTAAAACCTTTCCACAAATATATAAAGGACCTTTCCTAACGCGAAGTCAAAATGCCTTGATTAAAGTCGGAGTTGATTAACTAGATTTCCAAGTTCCGTGAGAAGTAAGTCCAAAAACTCCTACATCACGTCGATGTGACCGGTTTGGGGTTTTTTTATCGCTTAGATGGTGGACGAGCTCACAGCCCACCTGGTGCTAAGTGGTTATTGGAGCCCATAGACATTTACTACGTAAATGCGCCACCCACCTTGAGATGTAAATTCTAAGGTCTCAGTATAGTTAGAACGGTTGCCCTAACCTTTAAGCCGAAACACATTACTGCTTCACGGCAGAAATAGGCGGGGTGGTGGTCCCTACCCGCGCGGACTCACAAGAGGTCCTACCACCAGGGGTAACGACAAAGGGAAGATCTTCCATCGAGCAAGTGAAATTGCTCAGTAGATCGACGGTCTAGAGTGTTATTATTCGGAGCTTGTATATCTGCTGATATATGTACCAACGTTTTAAAACATATTCCAATTTTGTCGGTACATGTGTGTAAATAAAATCAATCACCAATATTGAGAATATCTACAGAGCTACTTATTAAGCATAAATAAAAAGCTATTGTACGGATAAATAGAGCCTGCGCTATGGCAATTTTCATAACACAAAATCGATTATTTTACCTCGCAATCCGGACGAGGTAAGTCTGTACAAACAATGATAGCAGGGGACCGTTGGATCGTGTGCTCTCGCATACATTTACCGCCTTATGCCCCTTCACTCAAGCATTAGCATCGAAATGAGGAATGCTTAATCGATGGTGTTCATAATGTCGCTTTTCTCTTGGACTGTTTTTTCTTCATTTTATTGCTTAGATGGGTGGACGAACTTACAGCCCACCTGGTGTTAAGTGGTTACTGGAGACATCTAGAATGTAAATGCGCCACGCACCTTGAAGCATGAGTTCTAAGGTTTCAAGTATAGTTACAACGGCTGCCCCACCCTTCAAACCAAAACGCATTACTGCTTCACGGCAGAAATAGGCAGGGCGGTGGTACCTACCCGCGCGGACTCACAAGAGGTCCTACCACCAAAGCTTGAATGCTATTATTCTTGTTCCGATAGCTTCAGTCAAAAATCTTACAACCGAAATTGGTGTTAAGGGATTACCGAAGTCTACATATAATTTGTAAACTGTGCATTCGCAATACTGATAGACTAGCATTGGAAAAACAAGAATGGTATCTTAATTTTTATAACGAAGCTAGGCCTCCTAAACATAGGTGGAATATCCAACTACTATTCAACTACGTCGTGTGCGCTATTTGGGCTTTTTTTTAATTTTATAATTGAATAAAATATATTTTTCGAAAGAAAAGAACATATCCCCGTTGATAGAGTGTAAGGATTTTTGAGGCATATACAAAACTAGCTGTACCCGTCCGCTTCGTTGGGCATTTAAAATTAACATTAGTATTTCTCACCCTCACAAAGATTCTCATCATTAACGCCCCCGTAACTGGTGTAGGTAGTCCACCGCTCATATAAATATTAGCCTATCCATTAAGTACATATATTTTCTACATGGATACCAAGTTTCAAGTCAATCGGATGCATTGTTCAGTAGTTATAACGGAACATCCGTAAAAACCACTGTAGATTTATATATAAGTATAGATAATAAATCAATAACTAATAAATAATATCAAAATAACCGACTATAAGTGTATTTAGGACACTAGAAAACGTGTAACTTAGAACGTGCTAATTGCGATTGTAAATAAGCTATTTGTCTACACAGAAAGCAGCTTAGCCCGGATTTATGGGTACAGCTTGTCCGATAGCTGGTTTAGGTCAGCATAGTAATTCGTATTCCGGTAATATGCTTTTAAATGTTACGATACGCATGTTTATTTTATGTTAATATTGTAATTTTACCACTGAATGTTGTGGCTTTGTTTGCGTTGTATGCTGTGGTATAACTCTTTTTTTTTGTTTTTTTTTTTTGTAAAAATGGTTTTAAATATTGGATAGGAAAAATATTTACTCAACTATCTAATCAAAGATTCTATCTTGTGTATTATCTTTGACAAGGCATTTAAAATGGGAGCTTGAACCTCATAAAACTAAAGTCAAAGTTACTACCAAAACAGATTCGTTATTATAATGAAGTTTAGGGAAAACATTACGCGGGTGTTATTTGAAAATTCCAGATTGTAATCAGTGCAGTGTTACCGCTGACGAAATCTCAAGGATCTCAGGTGCTTAGAAAGGATAATTGTGTTTGCTTAACTGAATCAAGAAGCGAAGGGTTGTAGCGAATCATTATGTAAAGAAAGAGACGCTTGTTTTTTTTTATTGCTTAGATGGGCGAACGAGCTTACAGCCCACCTGGTGTTAAGTGGTTACTGGAGCCCATAGACGTCTACAACGTAAACGCGCCACCCACCTTGAGATATGAGTTCTAAGGTCTCAGTATAGTTACAACGGCTGCCCTACCTTTCAGACCGAAACGCATTACTGCTTCACGACAGAAATAGCCGGGGTGGTAATACCTACCCGTGCGGACGGACAAGAGACTCTACCCCCAGTAAAAACCACATTGCATCTAGATGAGACCATTCTATGTTATTTTACACCGTTTTTACTCTTACCACACTTTATCCACATTCTCCGGTATACATTAAGCGCTTTTGTTAATTTTTAATGACTTTTTACGAGATTTTTTTTTCCGCCAGAAAAGAGGTACCTACCCGTGCGGACTCACAAGAGGTCCTACCACCGGTAATTACGCAAATTATAATTTTGCGGGTTTGATTTTTATTACACGATGTTATTCCTTCACCGTGGAAGTATATCGTTAATATTTGTTAAATACATATTTCATTTGAAAAATTGTACATATATACATGAATATTTTGTTATCGTTCGTCGCCTTGTAATTACATGTAAAATAGATAGCAATCGATCGAGCCTTGGCTATATAGCGAACCGACGGTATCATCTAGCTGCCAAGTGTCAGTGACCTCATCTCAGTGCCTATGGCCGCTTAAAACTACCCCGACAAAGCAGTGGCACACATTACATTTAAAAAAATATAAGATTTTTTTATCTGAACAGATTTAGTAAAATGCTCTTGGAAATTTCAGAAAGTTCACCGACCCGGGTAGTTTTCTTGATTATTTTTTTATGGCAGAATTAAATCAGTTACCGTTGTTTCTAGACAGCACTATATTATTTGTCGATACAAGTTTGACTGGATTTATTCTCTTGGCTGATTGATATGTAGCGCTACAAAAACACATGCGAAATTTATCAACCAAATGCACGTACTGTATTCTGTGCTACAGACAATGTCTAAGACATAAGCCTGACTTCTTAATCATGAAGTATAATAAACAAACATAAAATCTGTTAGTTCTCCAAATGTCAACAAATAATAGAACAAATTGTTGTGAATCCTCTAACATAAAAGATTTAAACAGATTCATATACAATTCGTTGCGATGCACAAGCGTGCTCACGTTCCGCACACACAATTTAATTTGTAAGTATATAATATTATATATTTCTAAGAACCAACCTAAGAATTTGTCTCCTGGCAAATGGCAGCCTGTAGCGAATTTTAACTATTAACAAATCTTGGTTTATTTGACTTTATGCAAAGAATTCACGCTAACCTTGAAGTTAAGTGAGAGAGTCTAACGTTTGACTGCTTTGTGGCACATCTGAAGGATTGTAGGACCTAGTCATCATTCTCCTGCCCTTCTCCCAGTCACCTGGGGTCAGCGCAACATGTTTTTTTTTTTTGTTTTTTTTTTATTGCCTAGGTGTGTGGACGAGCTCACAGCCCACCTGGTATTAAGTGGTTACTAGAACCCATAGACATCTACAATGTAAATGCGCCACACACCTTCGTTTTCTCCTTCCATACTCCTCTATCATATACAATTTCTTCGTTCACTCCCCTCTTACACATATCGTCTTTCACGCAATCCATCTATTTCTTCTTAGGTCTACCTCTTCCTCTATATCCTTCCACATTCATAGTTAACACTCTCTTACCGACCTCATTTTCATTTCGTCTCATCACTTGTCCATACCATCCCAAACGCGCACTTCTCAACTTCCCTGTCACAGGTGTGGCTTTCAGACTTCCTCTAACATATTCATTCCGTTTTCTATCCATTCTTGTTACTCCACACATCCATCGTAGCATTCGCATCTCTACTGCATGCAATCGCCTTTAATCGGATTGTGGTACCTAGTACCTACTAAAAATAGCAATAAATACCTTTAAAAGACCAGTTCTTGTATATATATATAATCTGAATCTCGGAAACGGCTCCAACGATTTTCATAAAATTTAGTATACAGGGGATTTCGGGGGCCATAAATCGATCAAGCTACGATTTATTTTCAGAAAATGTTGTTTTGTTCGTGTTTGCAATAATAAACTTCAATCAACAATCAACAAAAAAAACGGCCATCATCTAGTGAACTAGTAAACACGCATATTTAGATTTTTGCACTTTTCATTATCATTTTTTTAATAAGTATATTCTTCGTTCATCGTGAAAGTCGTACTGATTTTAATCCAATCCGGATTCGTACCTCCAACAGGTCTAGTTCCACAACGAAGCAGTCAGGCGTTGTGGCCTTAATTAGGACTGCCGTAAAACAATACAATGACGCTTAAATTTAGAGACTTCCGGTAATGACTTAACACCAAATGGGCCGTGAGCTCGTTTTTAAATTTCGTTTTGTATATTTGAAAATTGGCATCGAAGGCCACGTTAATTATGCAAATTAAATTGCATTATTAATACTCATTATAAATTTATAACTCAACACAAAGGATACGTACTACGCATTATGCGAATCGATTTGAAATCTGGTATGGTTACCGTTCATTCAAGTTCGCACTTCGCCCATTCATTTCGCTCCTACGCGTATGGGCGAGGTCAGCCGCTTAAGGCGAGGTTTGTTACTAATATTTTCATAAACACTTATAAATCTAAAACATATTACGTATATTAATTACTAGCTGACCCGGCAGACTTCGTAGTGCCTCAATCGATAAACAAAAGACCTAAACTTTTGTGTAAAATAAACTTAAAACAAACAAAATGAATCCGTCCGACGGGGGACACATCAAAAGAAAAACAAAGTTGTTATTTTTATTTAATTCCGTGCATTTTCATATTTATCTACCTTTTAAACCTTCTCTGGACTTCCAAAAATAATTCAAGACCAAAATCAGCCAAATCGGTCCAGCCGTTCTCGAGTTTTAGCGAGACTAACGAACAGCAATTCATTTTTATATATATCGATAGATTACTACCTATATTAACTGAAAGTGAGTTTGCATAGGTAATTTCTTATCACCTTATGATCAAGTTCCGAAATTCGCGTTACACAATGTTCTTTTTCAAAAGAAATGTAAGTAGAGTAACTGGAATTAGAGCGCAAGCTTGCATTCGACAGCAAATCGAAAAGATGCACTTCAAGCGGAAAAGCAAAATTGCTTGGCTGCAGAAATAGAAAACGTGATGGTACCCGACATCTCGGTATTACAGCAATAGGACCTAGTTATGGGTAATGATAGAAAGTTTACTAACAAATTAGACTGAAAAAAGAAGTGTGTGTGTGTGTGCAAGTCACACACGGTAGAAGTGAAACTTATAAAAAATAAGAATAATCGCAAGGGTCAACCACTCCGCAGTGTAACGGCGCAGCCTCACCCTGGGGGAACCGCCTGCTTGATCACGGTATCCCTACGCCAGGTAAGTATGATTTAGCAAGAGAAACACCTCTATCAACTGTGTAACATCTCGTTACTGCGATTCAGGAATTGTTGAATTTACGTTCCTGTTGATAACAAACTAAATAGAAATAAAAGTATCTCAGGGCACTCCGAGAGCTACGATAGCGTGCACGGACGTCAAAAAAGCACTCTGAAGTAGTCGAGGACGCGAGACCGTGTGGAGCGCTTCGTGATTTGTCGGCGCCGCTCGGAGCCGCTTCGGCAGGCCAATCGCGGCACACTATTTTTTCGTTTCGTTTCATTTCGTTTCATCGATTTTAACATCACAACGATTCTAAAGAAGATCCCTTCAATAAAAAATCACGATTTGATGCCGACCTGAACTATGATGTCTGGCGCGAGTCAGACATAATTAGCGTTTCAATTTGACGCATATTGTGTGTATTTATCGAATTATGTATTCAAACGTATGTTCTTCTTCCCTTTGTCGGATTATGTGGGGGCATGTCCTCTTTTTCCATCATATGTCATCTCTGCGCTCACACCCTGCTCTCACACAATCCATCCAAGTCTCTTAAGGCGCCCTTTTCCCACATTAGCAATGTGTGTTTATATCGAAATTTGAATTATACATTCATACATCGAAGAATAACGCCCTAATTGTCCGAAAAACCGAAAATAACATAATGATAATAAAAATCCCAAGATCGTATGATTCGTAAACATATTGTGACACATGTAGATAGACCCGTATTTACTCATCCAAAATGAAATATAAAGTATATCCTTTTTTATTTGTTACTTAAATGGGTCGACGAGCTCACAGCCCACCTGGTGTTAAGTGGTCTCTGGAGCCCATAGACATCTACAACGTAAACGCGCCACCCACCTTGAGATATAAGTTCTAAGGTCTCAGTATAGTTACAACGGCTACTTCGCCCTTCAAACCGAAACGCATTACTGCTTCACGGCAGAATTAGGCGGAATGGTGGTACCTCTACCCGTGCGGACTCAGAAGAGGTCCTACCACCAGTGATTACGCAAATTATAATTTTGCGGGTTTGATTTTATTACACGATGTTATTCCTTCACCGTGGAAGTCAATCGTGAACAGTTGTTAAGTACCTACGTATTTCATTAGAAAAATTGGCACCCGCCTGCGGGATTCGAATACCGGTGCATCGCTACATAAGAATGCACCGAACCTCTTATCCTTTAGGCCACGACGACTCAATAAAGAGACGGCAGGACCGACACTCTATGAAAACTGTGTAATATTCGAAACATCGAAAAGAATATGATGATAATAAAAAAAACACGTGTGGCACTCGAGGACTGCCGCAGTAAAGCTATTGCATTGTTGAGTACGTATTTCATTACAAAAATTGATACCCGCTTGCGGGATTCGAACACCGGTGCATCGTTACATACGAATGCACCGGACGTCTTATCCTTTAGGCCACGACGACTTCTACATCAATAAAGATCAAATAAACCGTGTGTTTATTAGCGATGTTTACCTAACACGTCAAACGGAGCCTTAACCCCCGAGGTCGCACTCACTCCGGGCATCGAACGCGACATTATTATTCTAGCGCTGTACCAAAGCGCTGCGTTAATGCGTTATATAATTCGATTCATCGTATTGCAACCGTATGTGATATATCTATATATTAATACGTGAAGCAAAAACTTTGTACCCCTTTTTACGAAAATTGCGCGGACGGAGGAATATGAAACTTCCCACGCTTATAAAGGACAAAGGAAAAATTATATTAGATCAATAAAAAAATAATTACACACACTACCATGTATTTGACAAAACACATATGTAATATATGCTCTTTGTTTATTGTCAAACTTATGTTATTATCTTAAGTTTGTGGTCAAATTGGCAATAGATTAATATTTATTTGTCTATAGTGTAGTTTTGGCCAAATCTCTGATTCATCAGCATCATCATTATCAACAGCCCACAGTCGTCCACTGCTGGACATAGGCCTCTCCCAATGTACACCACTGAGCCCGGTTTGATTAAATAAGTATAATAATAATCTTTGACAATAAGTATTAATGTTCAAACTTATAATTTCAACTAATTATAGTCTAATTTCGACTACTGGGGGACCACTAGTACAGATTTATTAAGTCACGATTTTAGAGAATTCTTGTTGAACATTGCAGTGTCGGCATTACGAGAGAACGCAGTTTCCAGACTGGATTTTATTGTCGATATAGTTTCTTCGGATTTCGCGAGCCGTAGACATAATTAAAATAAAGATTTGACAGAAGCCAAATACTCGCTAATGGAAATAAATTAATTCTACGAAAGTGACGCGTGGCTATTGAAATAACTAAAAACTTCGTAACTGTAATAGAGAAAATAGACGCTTATCTCGATCATTAGACGAACATTACCTATTTAAAAGTCGAAAATATATTTTAAAAAAAAAAGTGAATATATTGCTTTATAGAGAAGAAAAAAAAAATATTTTTCTTTAAGAATTAGTTTTTTATAGACTCGCTTTTATTCCGTGTTACTGTAAAAAATGTTAGGGCCGGATATCTCAAATCGTTATTTTATAGAAAAAAAAAACAAAACATAAATAAAATGTTTTCCGTAGGGTCATCTAGGGAAGAGGCAGGAGAATAAATTTGTCTGGATTAAACGCAAACCGCCTCTCGTAAGGAGACTGCACATCAATAAGGATGTTCCCTACGTTCAATTTTACATTTTTTATCAAAAGCGCGAATCTATCATTTTTTCTTTGTTAAAATTGTTTTAAAATAATTTTCTTATTCACATTTTATACGGTGAATTATTTCTGTGTACTGTGAATGCAAAATTTCTTATAAATCTATATCTATAATCTATATTTATATAAAAATGAATTGCTGTTCGTTAGTCTCGCTAAAACTCGAGAACGGCTGAACCGATTTGGTTAATTTTGGTCTTGAATTATTTGTGAAAGTCCAGAGAAGATTTAAAAGGTAGATAAATATGAAAATGCTCGGAATTAAATAAAAATAACAATTTTGTTTTTCCTTTAATGTGTTCCCCGTCGGACGGATTCCTTTTGTTTGTTTTAAGTTTATTTTATACAAAAGTTTAGGTCTTTTATTTATCGATTGAGGCACTACGAAGTCTGCCGGGTCAGTTAGTATAAAATAAAACAAAAAAAGAAAACTACCCAAATAACATCTTAAAATTTCCAACTAAAATAATAAAGGCGCAACATTATAAGAACGAACATAAACACAACAAACAGACGATAAAAGTACGTAACAACGAAAACAATACGAAAGTTTTCCTTCAAAGGAGCCTGGAAAACGTCTAAAGAACTATAAATATGTGGAGGCTTCAGTGCTTCATTAATGCCAAGTAAAAGTTCTCGAGACAAAGCCCCAAGTTGTAGCTTTGTAAATTAAAATAATAGGTAGCGAAGAATAAGTTGTTACGAACGGTACAGCTAAATAGGAACTTAAAGTTTCTAATTTTTTTTTATTGCCCTTGTAGGCTGATGGTGAGTGGTTACCGTCGCCCATGGACTTCAGAAATGCCAGGGGCAGAGCCAAGCCGCTGGCTACCGTTTAATACTCTCCACAAGCCTCTTTTAAAGAAGGATATGTCATAGCGCTCGGGAAACACCGTGGAGGGGAGCTCATTCCATAGCCGGATGGTGCGTGGCAAAAAAGACCTCTGGAAGCGCACTGTCTTTTTTTTTTTTATGATTGAAAGATTACTGGTGGCCCGGAGGCCTTTCCAGCTTCACCAGGACAGGTGGGCGAGCAAAGGCTCAGCCAGGAGGGGTGGGATTTGCTAACAACTGCTCGAGCGCCTCCGAAGGAGACCTAACAACTCAAGAGCAGCTGCTTCGCGAATGAATCTACTACCGGATCGGAATCGCGACCCGCTGAGAAGATCCGGCGAGAAACTCAGCGGGCTGATGCATGGGTTAGGTTGCACGTCGACCTCTTTGTCGAGTTCGACTAGTACGGTTACCGGGGTTCCTCAGCCTGCTCCTAGTGTTAGAGCTGAAGGTATCTAATGGTTATTGGATCTGATGGATCCGTAAGGACGTGTCTAGGGCGTCGACGGTGACTTGCTCCTGCGTGATCAGGATTCGGGGAGTAATCAGCGGCGGCAACGATAAGGCGATTATCATGACGCATAGCCTTATCGAAGTAACGTTCCGACACTGACTTCATGTGTTTGCGGATCGATTCGAGGCCCAGGTCGTCGTGTAGGTCGACGTTCCTCACGAACCACGGAGCCCCGACGGCTAACCTGCAAAAGCGGGATTGTAGGGATTGGAGGGTGTCTATGTGTGTGCGGGCCGCGTGAGCGAACACCACACTCGCGTAAGTCATGACGGGCCTTATGCAAGTTTTGTAAAGTGTCACCTTGTTCCGAAGGGACATTTTACTCCGTTTACAGATCATGGGATAGAGTCTGCCGAGAATAAATGCGGCACGGTCACGGACTGTTTTTATATGCGGGCGGAATGTCATGGATGCATCCAGAGTGACTCCCAGGTACTTGACCTTCCTGGTCCAGGGTATAGGTTGGCCGAAGAGGGTGATCGGGGGTGTGATATTTCTCCTCCTAATGCGGGAGGAAATAAGCGGTGAGTTTCCCCTTTGAAATAACACTGCTGTGCTTTTCGCTGGGTTGATGTCTATGCGCCATTTTCGGAACCACTGTCCGAGGGTTAACGCTGCACTCTGGAGCTTACTCGCGATTAGGGACTTGTTTCTACTTGAGTAGTAAACGGTTGTGTCGTCAGCGAATAAGGCTAGCTGGGTCGGCGGCGACCGGGGAATATCATTTACAAATAAACTAAATAGGAGCGGAGAAAGAACGGAGCCTTGCGGGACTCCAGCCGTGAGTGGTCGCGGGGAGGAGCGGGTTCCCTCTACTCGATATCGAAAAGAGCGGTTAGACAAGAAGTCCCGTATGATGAGCACGAGACTGTCCGGTACGCCCATGTTGAAAAGTTTGAAAATCAAACCGTTGTGCCAGACTTTGTCGAACGCTTTTGCGACGTCGAAGAAGAGGGCTCCCGTGTAGATCGGTTTTGGTCGGTTAAGTCCCACGAGAATGTGCTCCGTGAGGCGGTGCACCTGTTGTACGCATGAGTGATTTGCACGGAATCCGAACTGTTCATCGATGAGAATGCCCTTTGATGAGACGAAGTCTCTGAGGCGTTTGTAGAGCAGACGCTCATACAGTTTGCCCAGAGACATGAGGAGGCTAATCGGGCGAAGCGCACTGTCGATGAACGCAGCGGTTCGAGATCATATGGATGAACTCTGCTCCGATGGCAGGAGGTGCGATGATAAAAAGGAGATGAGAGGATCATCTCAAACAATTCCTAAGGGCTTCTAAATTAAGCTATTTTGGTAGGGAATACTAAACTCTAACTGGTACTGTTTAATTATTTCATTGTCTTTGTAGGTAAACCCTGGACAAGAGCCGGATAAGAGAAGCCGAGGATCGTTCTCTGTGGCGTGCCATTGGAAAAGCCTATGTCCAGCAGTGGAGTAAGCTTAGAAGTCGTCGTGGCCTAAAGGATAAGAGGTCCGGTGCATTCGTATCTAGCGATGCACCGGTGTTCGAGTCCCGCAGGCGGGTACCAAATAATCTAAAATAATTCTAATTAAATACGTACTTAACAAATATTCACGATTGACTTCCACGGTGAAGGAATAACATTGTGTAATAAAAATGAAAACCGCTAAATTATAATTTGCGTAATTACTGGTGGTAGGACCTACAAATAAATGAGCCACCCACCTTGAGATATGAGTTCTAAGGTCTCAGTATAGTTACAACGGCTGCCCCGCCCTTCAAACCGAAACGCATTACTGTTGCACGGCTGAAATAGGTAGGGTGGTGGTACCTACCCGCGCGGACTCACAAGAGGTTCTACCACCAGTAAATTTCATTGCCTTTGTAAGTAAACCCTGGACGAGAGCCGAATGAGAGAAGCCGAGGATCTTTTTCTGTGGCGTGCCATTGGATAGGCCTATGTCTAGCAGTGGACTGGTATAGGCTGATGATGTGTGTGAGTTTCGAAGGCGTCGTGGCCTAAATAATAAGAGGTCCGGTGCATTTGTATCTAGCCATGCAACGGTGTTCGAATCCCGCAGGCACGTACCATTTTTTCTAATAAAATACGTACTTAACAAATGTCAACGATTGACGTCCACGGTGAAGGAATAACATCGTGTAATAAAAATAAAAATCGCAAAATTATAATTTGCTTAATTACTGGTGGTAGGACCTACAAATAAATGAGCCACCCACCATGAGATATGAGTTCTGAGGTCTCAGTATAGTTACAACGGCTGCCCCGCCCTTCAAACCGAAACGCATTACTGTTGCACGGCAGAAATAGGCAGGGCGGTGGTACCTACCCGCGCGGACTCACAAGAGGTCCTACCACCAGTAAACTTTTCAAAGAGACAATTTGAACGTTAATTTGACACGCTTCCGGTTTATTACGGTAATAACGTTCGCGTAATTAACTCGCTTTGTTCCCAGTTAATGCGGTACGTTATTTCGATCGATATCATTTTATTTTGAAACCTAAAAGTTAATGATATGCAAAACGAGTATTATTCGTTCTGGAATGTTCGTTCGTGAGTGCATTTATTTCTGAAAATCTTAATAACATTTTAATAGGGATATCGTGCTCTTCAGACGGAGACGAAAAAAAATCTTCGCGAGAGAATTAGATAGAAGTAGGGTTCAAAATACCTTTTTTTTATTGCTTATATGGGTGGATGAGCTTACAGTCCGGATGAGCTTACAGTCCACCTAGTGTTAAGTGGTTACTGGAGCCCATAGACATCTACAACGTAAATGCGCCACCCACCTTGAGATATAAGTTCTAAGATCTCATTACAGTTACAATGGCTGCCCTAGCCTTCTGAAACGCCTTATGTACTGCTTCACGCAAGAAATAGGCAGGGCGGTGGTACCTTTAAAAATGTTGGTATTTTTTTCCTATTATTGAGTTCGGCTACAGTCTTCAAGATTTAAGACATTGAGTTTATTAGACGAATAAATTTAGTTGAAATTTAAAGGGAACTAACAAAAAGTAGTAATTTTAATCTTCTTAATCCCGGCCAGAATGTGAGCAATAAAATTATTATATTGTATATATAGTGTATTGTATATTAGTAGGTATACTGATGAATATTAAACTAAAAGATTCCGTTATACAGATATATAGATACAGCTCAAACTAATAAAGCTTTAACTATGTAATAAAGGTATTTTAAAAAGATAAGTTTTCTGGTGTATTAAAAACAAAAGGCACCATTGTTTGTTGTCAAAAATTTTAATCGAAATAAAAGACGTTGTTCAGTCGCAGAAAAACAGTCAAAGGAAATGTCTTAATTAAAATTTGTATGAAAGGGCTCGGTGTTCGGAAAAGGTTTTGTTATTGTAACGATCAAAAGATTCGTTTTCCGACTGTAGTAGCAGCAGTGTAGTTCCAGCGTTTTGTTTTTTTTTTGTATGATAGAATAAACGCACTTATTTACTTTATAAATAGAAGCTGGAATCGAATAAAGACGTTTATCATAAAATACATTCGATGGATCCGGGGCAGGAGTAATTTTTGTATCGTCACGGATACGGGCAAGTCAGCCGAGCCACTGACAGCCTAAGAACACAACAGTCTGACCAAACTCTTCAAGTATTCTGAATCATAGAGACATTCCGTAGATTTAATTATGTATTATTTTATAGCGTCGATGAAAAGGAAAATGACGTAGGCATTCATATTTTGAATAAGAAAGAGTGGGGATGTAGAGGGCACATCACACCATCTATCACACGCTCGTAACATAAATGAACAGTGACGTCACTGTATTCATTAATAATTTAAATATTTTACTATAATATTTTCTAGATATATTCTATTTTTAACTTATAATAAATTTAATTTCTTTAATAAATATTAAACTTATTAGATCTTTCAGAGATATCGAATTAGTGAAATTACTAGTAATTTACAACTTAATGTAAATTTGGATCGATTACCACAAATAACAGTTTCAAACACTGACCGAACAACGATAATATTCATAACTTTACTAATTGCATACAATCCATCACGGACAGGTCTGAGCGAACATAATGAGCTGGATTACTTACTGAGTAATCACGAGATTATATTACAGAATCAGTGGTGATTACATTAATTATAACATTACCGATCATCATTATGTTATTTTATTTTAAACTAGCTGACCCAGTAGATTTCGTAGTGCCTCAATCGATAAATAAAAGACCTAAACTTTTGTATAAAATAAACTTAAAATAAACAAAAGGAATCCGTCCGACGGGGGGACATCAGAGGAAAAACAAAATTGTTATTTTTATTTAATTTCGAGCATTTTCATATTTATCTACTTTTTAAACCTTCTCTGGACTTCTACAAATAATTCAAGACCAAAATTAATCAAATCAAGTCCAGCCGTTCTCGAGTTTTAGCGAAACTAACGAACAGAAATTCATTTTTTTATATATAGATTGTCGTTATTTTGTTATTTTAAATGGTCTCAATCTAGATTTTCTTCTATATTACGAGTACGAGAAATGCATAAGACAAGAAACCTAAGTCTGACTACTGCCACAAACTCCACAGGTAGGTGCTAAATTTTTTTCAGCTAATACGAACTTGCGATTCACTATCGATTTCCACGATGAAAAAGTAGCACCTTGTATATTTCAAAAATCGTTTTTATTTATTACTAGCGACCCGCTCTCGCTTCGCTTCGGAAACATTAAATTTTATTATTGATAGCTGAGTCCTGCGATGTTATGTCCCATCGTACCGCGGATGACGCCGCGGGGCGAAGTAAGTCTAAAAAAAGTAAAGCCTACGTTACTCCTTATATCATCAGCTACCTATCAGTGAAAGTCCCGTCAAAATCGGTCCCGTCGTTCCAGAGATTAGCCGGAACAAACAGACAGACAGACAGACAAAAATTGTAAAAAATGCTATTTTGGTGTATGTACCGTATATATATTCATATGCATGTAGTAAAAAGCGGTTATTTTAATGTTACAAACAGACAGTCCAATTCTATTTATATGTTATGTATAGATTTATTTAAACGCATAAGTACTGTTGGTATTGTTTTACAAACCCGCAAGAGTACTAAGCATCTTCTTGTCTATATCTGCCGCGTTTGTGTCACAAAGAGAAGGATAGTTTTACATTGTATTGTCAATAAACGTCCCTAAGCCTTTCACACCAGGTTGCCTGTGTTCATGCACCCATCTGTGCGATTGTATTCTACAATTAACTTAACAAGGTTCTAATTGTACTTCAGAATTTTGATTCCTGGGCAATTACTGGTGGTAGGACCTCACGTGAGTCCGCACGGGTAGGTACCACCACCGCGCCTATTTCTGCCGTGAAGCAGTAATGCGTTTCGGCTTGAAGGGTGGGGCAGCCGTTGTAACTATACTGAGTGAGACCTTATAACTTATATCTCAAAGTGGGTGGCGCATTTACGTTGTAAATGTCTATGAGCTCACATATATACAATATAATAGTTTTATTGCTCACATTCTGGCCGGGATTAAGAGGATTAAAATGACTTCTTTTTGTTAGTTCTCTTTAAGTTTCAACTAAATTTATTCGTGTAATAAACTCAATGTTTAAATCCTGAAGACTGTAACTGAACTCAATATTACATAATAAGAAAAAATTACCAACATTTTTAAAGGTAGCACCGCCATGCCTATTTCTGCCGTGAAGCAGTAAGGCTTTTCAGTTTAAAGGGTAGGGCAGCCGTTGTAACTGTAATGAGATCTTAGAACTTATATCTCAAGGTGGGTGGCGCATTTACGTTGTAGATGTCTATGGGCTCCAGTAACCACTTAACACCAGGTGGGCTGTGAGCTCGTCCACCCATCTAAGCAATAAATATATATGTATACGTTTAATTACAATACTATCGACAATTATAGCAGCCTCCAATTCGCTTTTATCTATAAGAGATGCTCTTAATGGTCTGTATCGAAATCGAATTGATTCAGTAATTGAAATTAATATTATAACAAACGACTGTATTACTACTATTTACTTGTGATGAATAAATATAATAATTCATAGCTTAAGACTTTAAAATTTTAAAGAGAACAAATTGCACATACGGTGCTATAGCGTCAGTTATGCAAATTATGTATTTTTTCAGGAGAAACGTTGAAAAATTCAACATCTTATTATATACTAGCTGACCCGGCAGACTTCATAGTGCCTCAAATAAAAGACCTAAACTTTTGTATAAAATAAACTTAAAACAAACAAAAGGATTCCGTCCGACGGGGGACACGTCATTGGAAAAACAAATTTGTTATTTTTACTTAATTCCGAGCATTTTCATATTTATCTACCTTATAAGCCTTCTCTGGACTTCCACAAATAATTCAAGATCAAAATTAGCCAAATCGGTCCAGCCGTTCTCTAATTTTAGCGAGACTAACGAACAGCAATTCATTTTTATATATATAGATAGAAGATAGTTCTTTTATAGTTCTGCTAGACTAAAGAAATAAAAATGATAATATTTAAACGAAAACTTTAAACTTCATCGGTATAAGCAAACTCTCACTGATAATTAACTATTAAAAAATGTATTTTCTCATACTCGGTTCAGTTTTAACAAAAATTGCCTAAGTATCTTTATAGCACCGTATGTGCTATGTGTATTATGAGAAATCTTCTATACTTTTTCCAGTTACATTATTCCGTGATATTGAAAATGCTTTTACCGTATACTAGCCCTTATCTCACATAATTAACTAGTTTTCTGAAGCTTAAACTGCGTGGACATCACCTTATAAAAGTTCAAACTCTAATTCACTAACTTAGACAAAAAGATTGAAAAACATTGAACACTTATTTCTAGTCAGAAGCAGGTATATTAAATTTTGGGCTTCTTACCATTTACGGAAATGATGGACTTTAAAACAATCGTTCATCCATCATTTTACTCAATTAAGGGTGGGATTTACTAAAAATCCTGCCTTAGTTGATTTTTAAAACGCGAAAGTCAAAGATAGCCAGCATTTCTAGCTTATAGTTCCACTGGTTCAGACTCTGTAATTAGTCAGTCGGGACAAGTAATTATATGAGTATTTAAATTCAATAACAAGATGTCCAATTATTTTCATCAAAATATTTTTTTAAATCAGGTTAATGAACCTGGCGAAATTTTTAAAATTTCCTGTCCTAACTCCTGCAATACAATACACACTATAATATATTCCATGAAAACATAAGGCGATATAGAAATAAATTCCAAATATGCATCATTTCTTAGAAAAATATATACAGGTGGTTCTATTTTGAAATGAAGAAAATTGCTTGCCATCCAGATATGTAGTATGGCTGGTTAATTTCTCTCAAAACTGTAATATAGAAAAAACCCATACTCTTGTATTGTCAAAGGAGGAAATTTTAAAACGAGAACATTCTTCAACGAATCGCGCATATCCCAAACATAATATTATGTTAAATCATTCGAGAAAACGATCCGAATCAAACAAACAGACGCCTTTTGGAATATAAATATTATAGACTACGACTATTCGGGATTCACTATTCAATGGTCATAATATTCGTATGAAATCCTCCTATGAAATAAAAACTGTGCTTGCTACGAGCATTACGTCGCAACGAGATCCTAAAAAGAATTATGTATATGACGAATAACTCAATGTTTCAAATTCGGCATCAAAAAAAATTCATAATCTCCGTTTACGTACGCCAGCGAAGCCCGTAAGAGGACGTACGTTGAACAAAGCGGCATACTTTATCGGGCACACTAACATAATTACGGCACACACTAACTACGACCGCACACGTAAATATGCAAGGAAAATTTGAACACACCCGAACACACAGGAGACGTCGCGAAAAACGCGCGACACGAGAACCGCCAACATCGGTCGGTGTTAATTAAAACACGTTTTTTTGAGTTACGCCGAAACGGCGGCTGTGGGAAAACGTACGGCGCGCGGTTTTCGTAGCGCCGGACGCGCGTCTACGCTTGGGACGGGCGGCCAGCGAACTGCCGTTACTATAGCAGCCGCCGGCTACGAGTCGTAGCTACGCGCTACGAATGTACCTACGTTGCGCTATGTACAGTTTTGCGCTAAGGACGTGCGAAGTCGAGTTGCGTTTCAAACATGACTTGGAGAATCTGTACGCAGTGAATTAATTAAGCTATGAATTAAGCTATTTAGATGTACTACGACAGGTCAAAGTTTATTGCGTATTTATAATTTGCGTAATTACTGGTGGTAGTGAGTCCGCACGGGTAGGTACCACCGCCCCGCCTATTTCTGCCGTGAAGCAGTAATGCGTTTCGGTTTAAAGGGTGGGGCAGCCGTTGCAACTATACTGAGACCTTAGAACTCATATCTCAAGGTGTGTGGCGCATTTACGTCGTAGATGTCTATGGCCTCCAGTAACCACTTAACACCAGGTGGGCTGTGAGCTCATCCACACATATAAGCAAAAAAAAAAATTTCTAATGTAAGAAAACAACCGTTCTCGATCGATAAATAAAAATTGAATTTGCAAATTTATTTTCATCGATACTTTTGACCTGAAACAACAAAATTGCTTTTTCATCAAAATTAAGCATTAACGAGGGCACAGTTGTATCGAATTTCAAAACAACAATTAAATTAGACCTTGTAGGCAAATGCGTCTGTTTCGACTGTTTCAGTCGGCCTGTAGTAATTCAACAAATCATGAACTCACTAAACGTTTAAGGCAGCTAAAATCATATTAATTACTGACCGACAAAGTTAATTTCATGATATGAATACCTAATAATCTATGAACCTAACCTATAAACTTTAGTTATTTTAGAAACTATATCTATATTATAATATTGTTTATTAACATTGTTGACAAATTAGCGTAGTTATCATACAAATTTTGGTAAAAAAGATGTGGTGTCGTGGGACACCAGGTAGGAACGAAGTTCCTTCGGCTAATGTAGAATCGACTCAATTTGCAAAAAAAAAATCGTGCTCAATTTTATGTAGGTTTTCTTGATTTTTCTCTTAAATTTTGCTGATTAGTTTTTATTTAAGTACAGGAAAGTATTTAGGAAATTCAGTATTTTAGGAAATAATAAATTACGTAAAATAGAAAAAAATCGTAATTCAAATTATCAATTAAAATAACAAAATATGTCTCTTTATTTTTGTTTGACAACATAAAATTACATAGAAATAGAAATAATTACAAAATAGAGAGAGAAGGGATGAGAGAACGAAAAGAAAGAAGGAGAAAGAGAAAGGTATTATACACTACTCGCTTGTGTATACGACTGTCGCGCCTGCGCACGTCTCATTTAACGGTTTTATTCCACGGACTTTTTCTTACGGTTTTACTATCACATTTTTTTCAGTTCGGTCGTGCAGCTAAATGCCTATCTCCTCCAAGCCTGCCGTAAGGAACTTCGTTCCAATAAACTTGATAAATTTATCAATACCTTTGAAATCACATAAGCGTTCGCTTAGACATAAAACTTAAAATACATAATATGTTAATATGCATCAAATCACCTAATAAAAAATACATAAATATCTATATACAAACCTATAAGAGCAGATGCGTTGACAGATTGATCTTGAATTAACTATGAAGTAATAAGGGATGCGGTTAGGGACCTCAATACATTAACTATTCAATAGAACAGCTCCGAAATGCTACAGATCGGCGTAATGACCCCAGATTTCGGGGCGATATTCATTAAACCTCTTGTTGTTGTTACGAAATTAAAGTTTAATCAATGCATATAACAAAACAATAGAGTCCGATATGTCGGTCGGTACATTGTATAGTAAAGTTATAGAAATAGAAAAAAAAACAAAGAATACAAATAAAACATAAACCGGTGACTTTTAGAATTGTTGTCTGTCTGTTTGTTTGTTTGTTTGCGCAAATCTTCGGAACGACTAAACAAATTATCAACAGAACAGAATAAATTTGGAAAATAATATTATATATTATTATTATTTTTCTTAGATCGATGAAGGAGCTCACACCCCAGCTGGTGTTAAATGGTTATCGAATCCCACAGACATCAACAAAGTAAATAGCACCAGGTAACTTGAGACATGAGTTAGTCTCAATTTTATAGTATAATGGCTGCCTCACACTTCAATCCGAAACGCATTACTGCTCCACGGCAGAAATAGCCAGGGTGGTGTTACTTACCCGTGCGGACTCACAATAAGCCCTACCACCAGTAAGGTGTTCATAAAAATGAGAGCTTGCAATAAAGTTATCGCTATTAAAAAAATATGGAAATTAACTTGTATACAGTTAGATGTTAAAAATTATATATTAAAATAATATGACATCGTCAATACGAAAGTAACACTGTTAAGTTTTCAGGCTCAACTACTTAAAGGATTTTGACGAAGCTCGGTATGGAAATAGGAAATATTGGGAAAAAATATTTAAGGCTACCTTTCATCCCACTTCTGAACACGGATTTCCGCCCACGATATATGAAGTATAACCCACGCAGGAGAGGCTATTTGCGGAAAGCTTTATAAATGTTATAAATAAATAAAAGACACATTCATTGTATATCATAGAAATAAATAATAAATACTTAAAGGCTTATGGAGAGTATTAAGCGGTAGGCAGCGGCTTGGCTCTGCCCCTGGGATTACTGAAGTCCATGGGCGACGGTAACCACTCACCATCAGGTGGGCCGTGTGTTCGCCTGCCTAAATGGGCAATAAAAAAAAAAAAACTACCCTATTAAGTCGTATAGTACATATCTCACTTATTACCTACACAGAGCGTTGGTCTCTGTTAAACATCCTTCAGACCTTTTGCATTCCTATAATACTTATTATATCGTCCAGTTTAGTTTTAGTGAAAATTAATTTTAACGTTAAATATATCCCTTCACTTTTAAACGATAATTTTAAGGTCGATTACTTTAAGCAATCCCAGTAAATAGAAATTACGTATACTAATACTAACTATATTTACTGGTGGTAGGACCTCTTGTGAGTCCGCGCGGGTAGGTACCACCGCCCTGCCTATTTCTGCCGTGAAGCAGTAATGCGTTTCTGTTTGAAGGGTGGGGCAGCCGTTGTGACTATACTTGAGACCTTAGAACTTGTATCTCAAGGTGGGTGGCGCATTTACGTTGTGGATGTCTATGGGCTCCAGTAGCCACTTAACACCAGGTGGGCTGTGAGCTCGTCCACCCATCTAAGCAATAAATAAAAAAATGCTGTATTGTGCTTGTCTTCCTACCTGTACAAAGCGTAAAGACCAAAGCTAAACAATAAACGTTAGTAGTTTATAAAACATGTGAATTAGAAGGAAGCAGGAGGATGTATAGATTTTAAAGTGGAAAATTTGATGGGTAGTCATATTGATCGACTCTAAATTTTGTGTGTGTTTTAACAATTAAAAAAATGTTAGCACTGATTACCTTAATCTTGTTGCGATTATTGGCGGACAATATTGCGACCATTTATTGAAATCAAAACCATACTATCTTTCAAGTTGGATCAAACTGCATACGGTGTGCAAATTTAATTTAAAATCGGTTAAGTAGTTTAGGAGTCCATCGCGGACAAACAACGTGACACGTGATTTTTATATATTAAGATTTAGATTTCGTAATGAGTTAAATGCAGATCGGTAGGTTTGCGAGCCCGCTCATAGCAATAAAGTACAGAATCAGCGTAAAACTAAAGTTGATTTCCTTATATATTAGATTATTTGGAAAAAAAATAACAAATTAAAATAAATTTGCTTACATGAGTATTGCAGATTTAAGCCAAATTAAAATACGTAGTTTAGTAAAACAAACAAGAAAATATACTGACTCATTAAAATATGAAACCGTCTAGCGCCTACGTTCTTACACAATAATCAGTGAAGTATTATATATAACCTCTAAATTACTACAAACAAAAATGCGTTTTACTAAAAAGATTTACGGTTCGAAATTCGATAGTCACCAAGAAATACTGTCACAGATATGAAAAGAAACAGTGAGGTAATCGTTTTCTATTGGCATCCAAAGACAAAGGCATTGTTTATAAGCATGTAATGTTTTCTGACCTAATTTAATATGACACACCAGCCCTTTTTATGCATAGTTAGTTTATGTTTATTTAATACGTTCTAAATTACATCATGCGGTGTTTGAAACTTATACTAGAGTCACAGTAGGTAAAGTGCTAGAAGAAATTGGATAGACTCGTAGTAAATTTTTCGGGCACATTCTTCAGTTTTTCTAATGAATACTAAAAAGCTACTTTGATTTTCGATTTTCGCGAAATAAGAAAAAACCAAAAATTTGTTTGACATTCCTAAATAATAGATTGTATCGGCTTGATTTTTTATAATATCAAAGCTATCTAATCAATCATGATCTGACTGAATTTAAAAGATAAACAATATTATTATTGTATACCTACAATATTTATTCACATAGACTACTTCGTGTTGTATTTTATTCTAATAATATTTATTTAACCAATACAAAATCAGAAATCACTGTACTGTAGGAGTGGGTAATATCGGTTTTGCCGCGTATCGAGTCGTATCTATATATCGAGGATCAATATCGGATATTGAATCTATATATTTTCTGAATCTATATATTGATGGATGCTAGTAGATTTTCTCGATTCATGATATTTGAGATTTAAAACGATACGCTGATATAATATCGTAGTAGATATAGATTTAAGTCAACGTTATACGGTTGGTTTTCTGATATCAATTTATAATATGATCTTAAAGTAATAAAAAGAACATGAAAATAAAAATATCAAAAAAACTTTCCTTCATGCTTTTACCAGGCTTAGGACTGGCTACATTATTTTCAGTTTTTAGTATTTTGTGTCTTAATTTAAAATTACAAAATATACCAAAAGAGTGTAGATTTCAAAAGTTTAATACAAACACAAGAAATAAACTCAATTATTTGGATTCAACTAAAAATAGAAAAATGTGTACTTTAAAAATCAAACACAAAAAACTTTTAAGTATTTATAAACACTTGTCCAAAAATTCTAGTTCAAGGTCAAAGCGCGTGAAATTAAATTCAACGATGCAAATAGGCTATACTGCATTCAAGTTAGGGTCGAAAGTTGAAACTTCTTTCCTTAATTGTATCCTGCTGATACGCTAAGAATAATCTACAGACATATGGACTTAGATATAAGGTTTACAATTGTATGGATAATGCCTGTTTCTGTTTCATTCATCACATGATATCCCTATCGTGCGCTCACTCACTCTGGCCGATTCGATACGAACGAAACGAATATTGCTGATATTAACGAATCGGTACGATATGCCGATGCGCATCAAATCGAGCAATATCGTGTATCGGCTGATATCGAAATATAGATTTCGATTCACGAATCGGTACGATATGGCGATGCGCATCACATCGAGCAATATCGTGTATCGGCTGATATCGATATATAGATTTCGTGCGGGGCGATATCGGATTCAACGATATTGCTGCGATATATAGATATTGAATCTATATACGATTTATATCACCCACTCCTACTGTACTGCATTTTTTATTTTTTTATTGATTACTTAGACGGGTGAAGTTGACGTCTCAGAGAGATATACATATTTCTAAGTCTTAGTTGTATAATATGACGGCTGTCCCACCCTTCAATCCTGAACGCATTACTGCTTCTGGGCAGTTTTTTTTATTTTTTATTTCTTAGATGGGTGGACGAGCTCACAGCCCCTTGGTGTTAAGTAGTTACTGGAGCCCATAGATATCTACAACGTAAATGAGCTACCGAACTTGAGATATAAGTTCTAAGGTCTCAGTATAGTTACAACGGCTGCCCCATCCTTCAAACCGTGCGGACCTACCTACCCGTGCAGACTCACAAGAGGTCCTACCACCAGTAATTACGCAAATTGTAATTTGCAGATATAGGCAAGGTGATGGTATCTATGAGTGCGGATTCGCAAGTCGCTCTACATCGCGACTTTACTTTCATTATTGTATACGAGTTTTGGTATGCAATCTCCACTCTACGATAGCACGATATCAATTTGAGAGAATGTTGAATGCTGCCCTACCGTAACTTTACTGGTTCGTGTTACGCAACTATGAATGAAATCGAATTGCGCCCACGCCGACAGCACGAGACCTTGAACACATCAGCTGTTTGATAAATATAAAAGTTGATGTTAGAAAGGCGTTATCGACGCTTATACAAGCCTCCTACTTTGTAAATAGTCGCAATCCACGGGCGTTATTCAAGATTATTTATTAGACAACCGCATAATTAATAATCAACTACCTCTTGATATAAAGTCTTCTAAATTGGCATTTTGTATACTACAATGCAAAAATTGCACATAGCAATTGTGTAACTCATTACGAAATCCAAAGAACATTTTTTTTTATTGCTTAGATGGGTGGACCAGCTCACATCCCACCTGGTGTTAAGTGATTACCGGAGCCCAAAGACATCTATCTACAAGGTAAATGCTGCCGCCCACCTTGGGTTATGAGTTCCAAAGGTCTCAGTATAGTTACAACGGCTGCTCCAACATTCCAACCGAAACGCATTACTGCTTCGCGGCAGAAATAGGCAGGGTGGTGATACCTACCCGTACGGACTCACAAGAGATCATACCACTAGTAATTTTTTTAATTAAGTTTATTAACTTTAACATTAATTAATTAAGTTTTTAATATGTTTTAATCTATACTAATATTATAAAGAGGAAAGATTTGGTTGTTTGTTTGTATTGAATAGGCTCCGAAACTACTGAACCGATTTAAAAAATAATTTCACTGTTTGGAAGCTAAGCTATTCCAGAGTGACATAGGCTATAATCCTTTTTGAAAAAAATTAGAGATCCCTACTAAAACTCCAATAATGTAACCTAAGGTGAAAAAAATTACCTAAAATATTATTTATAATGCGTGCCCTGCGAAAACTATTGATGATAGAATAAAATAATTCACTACGACTTTGTAGAACACATTATTATATACAAAAAGTGTTGCGAAAGCATATGTCTAACTAATATAGTTATGCCGCAATAAGTGTTCCTTTATCTATACATATAAATAAAATTGGAGTGTCTGTTTTTAATATTGAAATAGCCTCTTTTTACTGCATGCATATGAATATATATACGGTATATACACTAAAATAACATTTTTTACAATTTTTGTCTGTCTGTCTGTCTGTCTGTTTGTTCAGGCTAATCTCTGGAACGGCTGGACCGATTTTGACGGGACTTTCACTGATAGGTAGATGATGATATAAGGAGTACCTTAGGCTACTTTTTTAGACTAGCTTCGCCCCGCGGCTTCACCTATCAATAATAAAATTTAATGTTTCCGAAGCGAAGCGAGGGCGGGTCGCTAGTTTACTAAATAAAATTAGGATTCGTCATTAGAATTATTCAGTTGCAACTGCACAATTGTTCATCAATTTGTTCAATTGTTCAATAGTTCGAAACGTTTGTCCTCGCTTAAGTGTTGTCTAATTGCGATCGAGTTTTGCAATCGCTCACTGGCCTTAACAAAAGCTGAATTTATATTTCTAAGCTATCTAGATATATCTCTATAATATATCTAAAAGAAATAAACATTAAATACATTAAACAGTATATACGAGTATAATGGATATTATAATAATATTTTTAGAAATTGTATGCGGTTTATTATTTTGCGTAATTTGATTTCGCTTCAAAGCATACAGAAGAGGTTCGTGCTCTGAAGTGGTTGTCTATAATATAATTTATTAATAATTTCTACTCAAGGGAAAAAATAACGAAAATTCTATATGAATACTGCGCAGTCAACGAAGTAATTAAATTAATACTGTACAGAGTAAACTTCTGAATCCCGTACGATTTCAATCTTTAACATTCCCGAGTTAAAGGTCATTATCGTGTGATTTTTATAAATTAATGTTTTTAAGCCCTCGTGCATTCCGCAATTTCCGATTCTATTCCTTTGCATATGCATATATACATTAAACATTGCAAACAGCTACTCGGTAGCTAACCACATTTAACGCACCTCAAGCTTTTTTAAACTTTATTTCAATGAATTTAGAGGTCATAATCGCTGAAATATTTTCAGGAAAAATACAATTTGGCGCTTCCCCAAACCAGTTGCGTTATGTTAGGCGGTGCGCAGCGATAAGCATTTATAAATATAGGATGCAGTTGCCGCATTACTTCTGGTTGTATTATGGCCGACGCGGACAAGTACCACAGTCTAACTTATTTCGCAGGTCAAGAAGACCAGCCGTTATGGATTTAAAAATTTAAATTGGTTGTCTGTAAAGTCGGTTTACGGACAACAGTTTTACGTGATAACGTCATTAGCAGAACTATTCGAACTGCTAGGTCTGACGTCACGCGAGAACGGAGATAAATGTGTCACAAGCCAACGCATGGGTCACCCGTCATCGTTCTCGTTCTCGTTCGTAGATTAACTCACAGACACAGTCCACTGAGTTTCTCGCCGGATCTTCTCACTTGGTCGCGTTTCCGATCCAGTGGTAGATTCTGCGAAGCACGACTCTTGCTAGGGTTCGTGTTAGCAATGTCGTCAGGTTTGAGTCCCGTGAGCTCACCTACAAGCTCGGCGAATCTAGAATAACCCCTCGAGGTTACTAGAATAGGTAGGAAAAAAAGCATGGGCCGATCGTGCCTCTCTATCGCTTGTTCCGCGCTCTCGCTTCCACGCTCAGGCTCAGGCGGAACGTGACACTTTTTCATGTGTGCAGCACGTGTTCATCGATTTTTAAGACGTTATCACGTCAAAAGAATTTTCGACCTCATGGCAAGGAGGGTGACAGCTATCAAGTAGTAACGTCAGTTTACAATAACCACTCGGCCAGGGTGGACGTAAGCATCAATTTATTGTAACCAAATTTCGGCAACTTAATAAGTTATAAGCAAACTTATTCAACGAAACACCAACATTATTGTTCTAAGCACAAGGAAACAACACGTATTACCAAAGCGAATTCAAGATCCTCAGAGCTTATCAGAGGATCCGGAGTCGTTCGAAGTTCAGCGTCACTCTGTTGCTAGGCAACGACACGTAACCAATTCCTAATTTCAATCTGCAGCTGATCTAAGGACTGTTTTATACGAGGAGATTTCTAGAATACGAACAGACGGAAATATCAGGACAGACTATTTAGCGGGAATAAACGCTGCGAATTCGTCATACAAAAGCGCGTGATGGTTTTTGTTTTTTGTCGACCACAAGCGTGATTGTTCTCGAATTTCAACCTTGTTTTTCGTCAATTTTCTTTCTATCTATTATTCCCGATTAATTTTCACAATTATAACAGCATCAAGTTTATTATGTTTTATAAAATTTTATTGACGCAGAATAAAAATGGGGAGTACATAAAAAAATCGTATTTGTCCAGCTCTTAAATCTATTATAAAAAAAAGGTATAACCAACATAATTAAGTGGAATAGAAATATTATATACTCATAATTGGAATTACAAATGAAAATAAAATGCGAAAAAATTAGCAGAGCGTGGTTTCGATCCACGGACCTCTGGGTTATGGGCCCAGCACGCTTCCACTGCGCCACTCTGCTTACAAGGCAAAGTCTGAAATTTTGTAATACTAGTTAACGACAGAATTATTATTTTAAATTTAGTGACGTCATCACGCAAAGATGACGCGCTGGTCACGTTTTTTTTATCAAGACGTTTTAGTTCCGTACAATCTAAAATTACTAAGCGATCTGTTGCTTTTACGAAACACTCTTCAGATATTCTGATAGGGTTCTAAGCCTATGTAGTATTTCCATCCGTTTTTGCGAGTCCTAATTATAAAACTACATTTACGATATAACCTGGGTTATTTTGGGGACAACGGATAACTTATTTGGGATTTGGTAACGTCAAAACAGCTGAGGATATGGACATTTCGGGAGAAAACGGAAATGTCGTAACTTGCATTTTGGATTAAATCACTTTTTACTATATTCTTATAAAAATACCGCTTCCAATAGAATTTGGGTCTAGTTTTCCTACAATTAAATTTTTTCATCAAATTTCAAACCAATTTTCATGTTTCTATCCTCTATAAATATAATATGTGAATTATGAATTTTTTTAAATAGTTTTATAGCTCTGGTGTAAATTTGAGTTCTTCCGTTGATACGAACAAAAACATATTTAAACATTCCAAACATTGAGAACGAACCATGAAAGAAATATGTGTTGCAATTTTAACGGACAAAAGGAAGTTCCGGTTAAGTGTGCGCGTGGCATGATGTTTTTGTAAAAAACCCGGACCCGATACTCTTCCAAGGGTTGAAGGATCGGTTTATGCATGCATGGGAAATTTTAAGCGATTATTCATTACGAAGAATTTTAGTTTTTTTTTTTTCAAATTTAATTTTACCATTCCCATATTCCAATTAATCATCACTACGTAGTATAAAACAAAGTCGCTTTCTCTGTCCCTATATCTGTCTGTCCCTATGTATGCTTAAATCTTTAAAACTACGCAACGGATGTTGATGCGGTTTCTTTAATAGATAGAGTGATTGAAGAGGAAGGTTTATATGTATAATAACATCCATTAAATAGTGCAGAAATCAATAATAAATTACAGTTTCCGAAGCGAAGCGAGGGCGGGTCGCTAATCTATCTTTATTTTTTTGGAGACGCAATGTATTAAAAAATCTATGATGAATCAAAAATCATTCTGTCGGTTTGTCGTTTGAACAAAAATAACTTTGGAAAGACATCAACACCAACACCAAAACAAAAACCACATTTCCACTCATTAAAATTTTAGTAATATAAATCAAAACTAAACTAATGCGATGCCGCGACGAGCTCTGCTTTATGTTTCCTTAAATTAGATCGTGTTTTAATTAATGGTCCTCGCCTCTATAACTCCATCCTCGCTTCAGGACGTGCGTATCAAAGTAATGTATCCAAAATTAAAGTGGCCGCCCAATTTCCGGGGCAAAAATAACATCACCTGTCCCGCAGTCCCCTAGCGGGCTATAGCGTTAAGATTTATCTCGTGTTATACCTGAATTTTAATGTAGCATGCACGTACACGACCTGGGCATGCGAAACTCGGAAATGGACGAATTATGGCATTGTCGTACGTTCGTGGAATCCGTGACTGATGGAACGGGTTTTTGTATTTGGAGATTTTCATTATCGCGCACAATGCATGGTGAAAGTTTACTGACGCACGAAATCTAGAGTGAAATTATTAATTTTAGTGTAAATCTTTAAGATGATAAAATTAAAATGCAAAAATAAACGAATAAAGTAACTGAAACACCAAAAGAAGAAATAGTGATTAGTAAGAATTACTAGTGGTAGGACCTCTTGTGTTTACTGGTGGTAGAACCTCTTGTGATTTACTGGTGGTAGGACTCTTGTCCGCACGGGTAGGTACCATTGCCCTGCTTATTTCTACGGAAGCAGTAATACGTTTCGGTTTGAAGGATGGGGCAGCCGTTGTAACTATATTGAAACCTTAGAACTTATATCTCAAGGTGAATGGCGGCATTTACGTTGTAGATGTCTATGGACTCCAGTAACCACTTAACACTAGGTGGGCTGTGAGCTCGCCCACACATCTAGGCAATAAAAATAATAATTGTAAAGTCCCTTCCTATGGCACTTTGCATTGGATATATGGAGATATAACACAAGGAGAGTTGACGGGTCAAACAGTTGGTCGGTCGTAAAATTGATGCCAAATCAGAACGCATGAATGATACGAGGACATCATGCGCCAACTCCGCACAATGTGGAGTAAATGAAAGTAGAAGAAGCAGTCTAAGGTTTCGAGTGAACGCAACGCCCGTCTTAAATTTTTATTGCAAAGGAGTTCATAGATGTCACAATGTGAATGTCGCCATTAATCTTGAGGCAGACATGGATATTTCCACTGAATGGCATAACGATTGTAATATCCCAATGCAGAAATTGCCAGCGATTACGGAAATTTTTTAATCGTGCAATTTGATATTTGCTACACTACGATAATAATTCTAAAACTAATTTTAATAAAAAGGACGTTAGTCAACACGAATTACTACAGGAATAATCCATCTAAACATATTTACAAATCGTATTAGGTGCTAAAGTGACTTCGATGTAACAACGTCTATCTGTCTCTGACTTCTCAATAGCACTAAGATGCCACCGCTCGTCACTGGCTCCTGCGCCATTCCAAGCCTCTGTTTCATCCCTGTCACGCGATATGACGCCACCAAGTCTCGCCAACTTAAGGCCCTTTTACGCCTGTCTACTTTATTCGTTCATCATTGAAGCTGTTACATGACTACAAGATTCATAAAAATAATTCATCATTATCATCATCATCCGTCCGTTCCTGGACATAAGCCTCCCCAAGATTCGCCACAATGATCGGCTATTCGCAGCCCACATCGAGCGGATCTCGCGATTTTTAGCAGGTCGTTGGTCCACTTCGTAGGAGGTCTACCCACGCTGCCCACAGTTCGCGGTCGCTATTATCTATCTCATTTTTTTTTTTTTTTTTTTTAATTTTTTTTTTATTAGGCACACAATACACATCACAAGCTAAAAAGATACCTAAAAACACAAGTAAAAAGAAACAAAATCTGGCTTGCAACATAAGTCATGTGCGCACGACCAAACAAGATAAAGTGCTGAATTTGTACACAATGTTCCTTACAACTACACGACAAAACAACACGATAACAAAAACTAATCTAACTTATAATGTAAGGAAATAATTTTATTCACAATATACAATTAAACAATAAAACTAAATTAATTAAATTTTTTGTTGCATCATAGAGCTACTCGGGTCTCTTAATTTGAAGATCATGGATATTTGTTTAACGATATACAAGGACTACTACAGATACATTATTCAGAGTTTCATGTGAACATTGACAGTCATCGGAACTGAATTGAGCATATTCATTACCTGACGAACCGATAAAACGTACTGGACTAACCAATGCCGCTGATAGATCCATTCCACACCACTTCCACTTCATTTCTCATGTCATATTCAGCTACATAGGAAATGTATCCAATACAACTTGATACTTCATCGCCCCTCCCTTACTCCCTTTCGGATGGAAATGCTCATGTTCCAAGAAAGCACGGAAGCTCATACTGAAATGGTCGGCAAAACATCAACCAGTATTCAAAGATCCCCGGTTATACGGATATGTATGGGCTATTCAATCGACGAAGGCTTTCATGGAGTTGCAGGTAAATCGGTCGTAAGAGACCAGCGGTCCGGAAATTCGCGATAATGTTGTTGAATTATGGATTTTAGTTGCGTTGCGTCTTCATGAAATTAATTTCCGTTTGTTTACTTCGGGTTCTTTGTTCTAAACTCGTTTTGCATTCATTGCCTTTACTTTGTATCGGAAGAAATGTTGAGGTTGTACATGTCGGCGTTAAGCCAGGATTTACACACATAAGTTCTTTTACAATGAAAATACAATACAATTCTATAAAACTTTAACATTACTTGTTTACAACAAAAAGCCACGCCTGAGTTATTCAGTGGTTTTTACACAATTAGCCATTTTGTGTTGGTTATAGCAACTACAACTTCTTTTATACAAACAAATGTAATTACTGCGAAACAATTCACAAAACATAGCTTAATATCCAAAATACATATTTTAGTGATTTTACATGACTCACATTTAATTTATTTTTCATGAATTACTTTTAAGTAATATTAACTAACATTGTTATTATCCAGCCTAATAATAGATGGCGCCAACAACATCATTGCATAACAATTACAATACTTAATTAAATTATTAGTACTGTTAATTATAATATAAATTATTATTAATATTTATGCTTTATTCATATTTAATCATTTATAAAGTCATTTGTGTTTTTAAACAATAATATAAACATTAAACATATTCTGAACATTTTCACATCAAAACAGTGTCTGCTAATTATTAAATATAGTAGAATAAGTTTTGTTGCTAATAATAAATTAATAATATATTATTATGTTAATTATTGCCAACAGTGGCGTTTGCGCCCATATACACTTGTTTTATGTTCTATTTGTGCAGAATTATGTTCAACTAAATTCTATCCGAACGAATTTATCTGTATTCAATATTTTTATTCCCTTTTTAATGACATTCTTTTTTCAAATTTTATAACCCCAAATCAATAGGCATTGCAAGGAATAACAATTGCAACTCAGTTTTAACTAAATATGATTTACAATGTTATTCCTTGCATGTGAGGCAAGGAATAACATTGGTAGGCAGCGGCCTTGGCATTGGTAGGTAGGCAGCGGCTTGGCTCTGCCCCTGGCATTGCTGAAGTCCATGGGCGACGGTAACCACTACCCATCAGGTGGGCCGTATGCTCGTCTGCCTGCAAGGGCAATAAAAAAAAAAATGTGACGAAATGAAAGCATCTAAATCACATTGTGTCAGGCACAACTTTAAATATATTTTTTTATTGCTTAGATTAGTGGACGAGCTCACAGCCCACCTGGTGTTAAGTGGTAACTGGAGCCCATAGACATCTACAACGTAAATGCGCCACGCACCTTGAGATATAAGTTCTAAGGTCTCAGTACAGTTACAACGGTTGCCCCACCCTTCAAACCCAAACGCATTACTGCTTCACGGCAGAAATAGGCAAGTGGTGGTGTGTCATTAATTAGTTTGAAGCGAGATATATATATGAATTGTCGATAATCCGGCCAAAAAGTTTTTCATGTTTACAATGCTACCAAATTTATTTATTTCCACAAAACACGGCGTGGCTTACTTCGCAAATGGCAGACAGGCTGACCGAGGCGCAGACATTTACATAACTCTCAATTACATTTGGATTTAAAATGGCCGGCACGTGCGTGAAATAGAAATAATAAAAAAAAACATACCGAAGCGATGGGTGCGTGGAACGACCACGCCGGTAATAAAGTTTTATGACCTTTGTGCATTTTGTTAAAACAGACTACTGATGTCCTACCGTAGACATTTTTGTTGAACTTTTCATATTTAACAAACGATGCACTGTCATAATATCACAATTAATTTAAAATGTATTATTATATCCCAATTATGCTTCCTCACGACCACTTTAAGATGAATTTATAAAAAAAAGCACATTAATTGAAAAGCGTGGGGTGCTTTTCGGGATATTATCAAAATAGCCTTTCTACTCATATCTCTTCATAAAATATTTATAACTACTGATATGCACCCCACGCTTTTTTTGCAATAAAATCATTTTTCTTAAACTATTTTTAATTCAAATTTATTTTCTATTTTTAGTTCTATTTTCTATAAAAGCGTATTTTGTTAGTTTTTTTAAACTATTGTTTATTTTTAATTTTGTATTTTCATTTTTCTATTTGTTTTTTAACATTGAATTGTCATCGGTCCTTAATGAGTATGCCAAATTTCGAGTTAATCCGACGTTTTGAAGGGAGTCAAAATCATGTTCAAAGATTCCGTTACATAGGCACTAACACACATACGTCTGAAGATAATAAAAGCGTATTAATGAACGTCAGAATATAATGTGACTGATTCCCTACTAACATTACAATATCGATTAACACTATTTATTAATTTTAAACCTAATTTTAAAGTCAGTCCCTGTATTACTAAAGCGTGCAATACACAAATCAGCCTTGATTATATGTAAAATCCACTTAATAGATACGGTACAACCAAATCTGTATGTATCGGGCATTGGCCACCTGAGGACCGGTTTAAATGAATTAGCATATTGATTGTTTACAGACGTGTTCAGGCATGTCCCTAACTACAAGAGCCCGGGGTTGTTCTGTATAAAATAGAACGACATTTTGCGTTGCAGTAACGAATTTAGTACAATTCGATTCTACAGTAAATGGTGTTCGTTAAAAAGTTTCTATTGAATTTACGTCGGTTTGAACAATTTATTTTTCAATACCAGCATATTTTTTTGCTTATAGCTCACAAAAACATGGAAAGATCGCCGCATAACGCAATCGGCTTTCGAAGTCGTCGTGGCCTAAAAGATAAGACGTCCGGTGCATTCGTGTTGAAAGCGATGCACCGGTGTTCGAATCCCGCAGGCGGGTACCAATTTTTCTAATGAAATACGTACTCAACTAATGTTCACGATTGACTTCCACGGTGAAGGAATAACATCGTGTAATAAAAGTGAAACCCGCAAAATTATAATTTGCGTAATTACTGGTGGTAGGACCTCTTGTGAGTCCGCACGGGTAGGTACCACCGCCCTGCCTATTTCTGCCGTGAAGCAGTAATGCGTTTCGGTTTGAAGGGTGGGGCAGCCGTTGTAACTATACTGAGACCTTACAACTTATATCTCAAGCTCTGAGCTGAGCTCGTCCACCCATCTAAGCAATAAAAAAAAAATAAAAAAACTAAAAACACCAAGGTTCGCTTGATGAGGTGCTTAATATTTCCAATTTTCCTATATGGAGCAGAAACATGGACGATTCATCAAAAATGTCGTAAAAAGATGGACGCCCTTGAGATGTGCTGGAGACGCATGCTGAGGATAAAATGGACTGCTCACAGTGCTCACCGCACTAATGTATCCATCCTCAAAGAGCTCCAAATCAAACAAAGGCTTTCGTCGATTGTGCAATTGCGAATCCTTAATATGTTTGGACATATCATTCGTAATGAAAGCTTGGAACGTTTAGTGGTTCAGGGAAGAGTAGACGGTCGACGCTTTCGCAGCCGATCATCCACAAGGTGGACAGACTTGGTTAAGTTATCTACGAAGTGTTCCCTTACTGAGTGTACACGAACCCCCACAAATAGAGAGAGATGGAGAAGCCTCTCAAAGGCCGCAACCAAACATTAAGACATACGTAACCACGACCTCTCCGCCAGGAGTGTACGACTGAGAAGAATATTTTTTTGTTTGACGTGATAACGCCTTATAAATCAATGACCACCGGCTGCACGCACAAAAAAGTGTCACGTTCCACTTGAGCCTGAACGTGCAAGCGAGAGCGCGGAAAAAGCGATAGAAGCATGATCGGCCCAAATGTTGGCTTGTGACACATTTATCTCTCTTCTAGCCTGACGTCAGAGCTAACAGTTCGAATAGTTCTGCCACTGACGTTATTAAGTAAAACTATCGTCCGTAAACCGAACTTACTGACAATTAATTAATTATTTTTTCAATGAATTAATGAGAAATAGTAATATTCAAATAGTATTAAATATTCATCATTTCGCTTATAGCTGAGACAGGCGGTTGCGCAAATAATGATTGATAATCTTCAAATTTTACGAAATTGTACTGTTTTTTCTTTCGATATTACTGCACCCAAAGTTACAGCAGCACAAAAAAATGACTTTTGTTTACGTAACAACATTGTTCTCAAACAGCACGAGAGTAGATCCCGTAATCATTAAAATGGGCTGTCCGGGCACAACGGTATCCTATGTGACATCATTCATAACGTAATTAAGAGACGGAAAATATTAAAAGCGAAATTTCGCGGCCATTATCTCGTCACAAGCGTTTTGAGCGCCATCTGTAACAAGTCGGAGGACTAATGGAGGTCTCGTGTTACACTCTCGTACAACGCCGTCCTGCTTGCTTTCGTGAGTACTTGAATTGTTCGCGGTATGGATCATCCATATCTTTTCATGTAATGTTATGTCTGTCAACATTGATGTGTTGACGTAGTTCCAATAGAGATATTTAAACGGATAGCAAAATATGCCCAGTGCTATTTAAAGATTTTTTACAATTATTTTGACGTTTCATAGGGTCCGGATATTTTGGTAGACAGCCCGCCCAGATCATAGTTATAGTTGTTGAAGAATAATGTGTAAAATATAGATAGCCCCGAAACTTTAAAACAATAAGTGAGTGTTTAAATAAAAAAATGTGTGTGTGCAAGTCACACACGGTAAAAGTGAAACTTATAAAAAATAAAAATAATCGCAAGGGTCAACCATTCCGCAGTGCAATGGAGCAGCCTCACCCTGGGGGAACCGCCTGCATAGTCACGATATCCCTACGCCAGGTAAATATGAGTTAGCAAGAGAAACTGCGATTCAGGAATTGTTGAATTTACGTTCCTATTGATAACAGACTAAATAGAAATAAAAGTATCTCAGGGCACTCCGAGAGCCACGACAGCGTGCACGGACGTCAAAAAAACACTCTGAAGTAGTCGAGGACGCGAGACCGTGTGGAGCGCTTCGTGATTTGTCGGCGCCGCTCGGAGCCGCTTCGGCAAGCCAATCGCGCCACACTTATTTTTTCGTTGCATTTCATTTCGTTTCATCGAGTTTGAAATCACAACGATCCTAAAGCAGTTTCACTTCAAAAAAATGTAACTATGAATCAAATAATATTTGTCACTGCGCATTTCGTGAGCGCTTCATACCTTTTTTTTTTTTTTTTTCTGGTAGAGGGCCGTACCTCCTACGAGGTCCCCGCGCAAAAGGGGCGCGCGGGGTATGTGAGACTCAACGATCTGCATGGTGTTGTGAGCAGACCGCGGGCCCAAGGATTTTAGGACCCACCCACTAAACGACTCCCCTGCACTCTTACACCCGACGTCCGATCCCCTCCGAGGTCAAAACCCGGATGAGGTAGGGGGGTTACCGCGGTCAACACTACAACCAGACGGCGCGGCTCACCCCAAGGACGCCCAGCCGACGGAGCCTTCGAGGCGAATCGAAGGCTCTGAAACGTCGGCCGTCTCGGTACGGCAGCCCGTCGGGCCGCCCAGACGGTGCCGCTGGTGTCCTGGAATACCCCGCTGGAAGCGCTTCATACCAAATACAACGTATTTTTATGTAAACAAAAAAATGTATAAAACATGCTGAATGATCCCGGTCGGTTCGTTTTTTGTCGTCTGTTTCATGCATTTCAACGGCTGCCCAGTTCGTTCTTAGTCGCCTATTTTTTTATTTTTTTTTATTGCTTAGATGGGTGGACGAGCTCACAGCCCTTAAATGCCTATGTCCAGCAATGGAGTGTTATAGGCTCATAATGTGTACTCAATAAATGTCCACACGATTGACTTCCACGGTGAAGGAATAACATCGTGTAATAAAAATCAAATCCGCAAAATTATAATTTGCGTTTTTAGTGGTGGTAGGTCCTCTTATGAGTCCGCACGGGTAGGTACCACTACCCTGCCTATTTCTGCTGTGAAGCAGTAATGCGTTTCGGTTTGAAGGGTGGGGCAGCCCTTGTAATTATACTTGAAACTTTAGAACAATCATATCTCAAGGTGGATGGCGCATTTACGTTGTAGATGTCTATGGACTCCAGTAACCACTCAACACCAGGTGAGCTGCGAGCTCGTCCACCACATCTAAGCAATAAAAAAAGGGTTCTCAAACTAAGATATTATTACGTCTGGTTCGGTCCATAACTCACCGCAACACAATTAGCCCTGTATGGTGATGACACCCTCGTAAATCCAGGGCTTTCACTGTAAAACCTGTAATAGTGTGCGTAATTAATGAATGATTTACACTTATGCGTCCGCTTGTACCGCCGAGCACAGGCGCGCGGCAAAACTGTTTAAGCGAAATGGCGCGTCACAACAATGACCAGTTTTTATTATACTTAATCTGTAGGCATTTATTTTACGGCGCGAAACTATAGTTTTTTTTTTCCTACCTAAGCTGATAGGCTTGAGAGGCTATATCAGCGTCGCCTTAACTAGTAGGTGAGATCACGGGGCTCAAACCTTATGACGTTGCCAACACGAACCCTACCAAGAGCCGTGCTTCGCAGAATCTACCACCGAATCGGAAACGCGACCAACTGAGAAGATCCGGCAAGAAACTCATGGGCTGTATCTGAAGGTTAAACTATAGTACCAACCTTATCTAACTATGGCACGTAACTATTAAACATATTAATTTGTATAGTTAACCGCAACATAATTGTTTTCGATATGAGTATAATAAAGCATGAAGTTACCTATTCGACTCCACGCGTTGTAGCTTTTGCGTTATTTAAGAGAGTCAAACCTACAAACAAATCTAATTAAAAATTATAGTCGAACAAAAGAAACTTCAGAAAGTTTTACGAAACTTTCATGTTTAAACTGAACTTACTAGGAAATGCACTTTGTGCAATTAATAACGAAGTAGAGAACTTCACAATGAAGACCGTCTTATTTAAACTAAAAACGTCATAAGTTCCTTCAATCACCATATAAAATACGACTATAATAGAACTACAGTAGAGCTGACTTTCAATAGCAGTGCAACAAGTGATTACGCTGTTAATTTGCGATTCGCTCAGGGGAAGAACGGAAAGGAATCACTGTCGGGCTGCTTTCAATTGATAAGTGTAGCGGTTTGATGTGTATCAAGTTTGTTGGGACGAACGTTGAGTGAATTGAATTCTCCTAGTTTCATTGTTTAGCCCTCTCTCTATGTTCAGTTTGTTTATTGTACCTTTTGTATCTCGCAATCGGATACGAGAGGAACAATACATAAAATAATTATTTGTTTAATGTTTACTTTGGTTTTTGCGAATGGTAAACACAATTAAAACTATTTTGGTTTAATCTGGCGTTTATTATTTTTAATTTATTACTTTGGTCTTTATCACTTTCCTTTTATGGATTAAATAATATATATATGTAGGTATTTGTAAGTAACTAGCAGGCCCAGGTTGTAAATAAGAGAGTAATAGTATCACAAAATCTTATCGCGGCGCCAACCCCCACAACCCACTGTATATTTAAATCAGATATTCAGATATTCACTAAAACACAAACAATAAAAACATCAAAATCGGTTCAGCCTTTTAGTCGCGGGTCCCCTTCATATGTAGGTCTGGGGACCGGTGAAGGGGGCCTAAGAAGACGACGTGCAGCTGCTCTGCACGCGTTTTACGCAAGAGCATCCGGGTGATGGAAGGCCGGCTATCCTCGACCCACGCTGGATCTGACCCAGCGGGGTATTCCGTAGGATAACTAACACTAACCGGCGCCATCTAGGCGGGCTTCGGACAGCCTGCCGACCGAGAGGGCTGGTGGTCGTGGCGCCGACGACCGCCGGTCCGGCGTCCCGAGGGGGAGGGTGATGGGAGAGATGTGCTCCGCACTAAACGCTTCACTCTTCCCTGTTTGCCTTTTCATAAGTTCTGTCTCAGAGGCTCGGACGTGGGTTGTTGAGCGACAGGAGGTTTTAGTCGGTTCGACTCCGACATACCCCGCCCGCCATCCCCAGTGCAGGGTGGGAGTCCGGCGATTTCCTCCTGACCAAAAAAAAAATCCTTTCAGCCGGAATCCAACAACCAAGACACCTTCAGAAGACTAACACAGTTAAAATGGTTATGTCATGTTTTTTAATTGAGGTTATCGGGCCTATAGGAATCTCATCATGAATGTTACCACCCCACCCACCTTAAGGTTGAAGAAGTCTGATTTTTTGTGTATAACAGCTGTCTCACATCAGAAGTCCCACGTATTTAAAGATACATCATTATTCATTAAATCAAAATACACATACATCTACCTCAATTCTCTTCGTGCATTCACAAAAGCAAAAGTTACGTATTTAATCAAACAAATATCAGAATTCTAGTAACGTATTCACGTGCAGTTTCCGCAACTTTAATACGTTTTGCTTCAAAAGCGGTTCAGGGCGAGTTCGCATTGTATTTAAACTTTCTACATTGCTTTTGATGTTCATAGCTGTTAATGGGTTTATAAGCAATGCTAAAATACATTAATGTTCGTGTTTTAAATATATAAACAGTATGTACTTATTTCGTTATGTTTAGTTTGGGGAGTGCTCTGCGGAATTGTCATCTCGTTTTTACCATCGTACCGTCCGCCACCGGAGTAGAGTTCATCCATACTACCTGGAGCCATGGCGGTCATCCACAGTGCGTTTCCAGAGATCTTTTTTGCCACGTATCATCCGACTATGGAATGAGCTCCCCTCAACGGTGTTTCCCGAGCGCTATGACATGTTCTTCTTCAAATGAGGCTTGTGGAGACTATTAAGCGGTAGGCAGCCGCTTAGCTCTGCCGCTCACATTGCTGAAGTCCATGGGCGACGGTAATCACTCACCATCCGGTGGGCCGTATGGTAGTCTGCCTAAAAACTCAAAAAAATAAATAAATTTGAAATTGATTTTGAAGAAGAGTTTCTTATTAGTTAAGCTATGGTCGCTGTTGCATCAGGCACTAACAAAAGTGAAGGCAGAAAAACTACAATGAATTAATGTAGTTGTAAATACCTTTTTATATGTTTGACCTATGTCCACATAAGTATGTATGAATCCGCACGGGCAGGTATCACCCTGCCCATTTCTGCCGTGAAGCAGTAATGCGTTTCGGTTTGAAGGGTGGGGCAGTCGTTGTAACTATACTTGAGACCTCAGAAATTACATCTCAAGGTGGGCGACGCATTTACGTTGTAGATGTCTATAGGTGGTGGCCTACTAAGTGGGCTGTGAGCTCATCCACCCATCTAAGCAATAAAAAAAAAATGCATTTATCAAAACTACGCCAACTATCGCACATTATTATATTTTATCTGTTGGTAAAAAAACATATCCGAAGTGTCAGAAATTGTACAAAGTTTGAACTCAATGCATCTCATTAATGAAACTTAAAGTACAGTGAACAAATCTATATACAATGGCTTAATTTATTTTTCAAATACAGCTTCTAATTCCAGTAGGTAATATCAACACAAAATTTTGTAATATCTACCTTAAAATGAAGCACAACTTTAAGTAAAATAATTTCTTAAAATTACAGGACTGAGATACGTTGACCTCTCTTCGTAGAACGAAGATTAATAAACCCTTTCAGTCTGTCCCCAGACATTTAGTTTTATTGGAAAATCTTAAAACATTTCTGACTCCAAAGTATTTCGAAATTCATCAGATATTTTAAAAGCAAGAAATTCTTTCGTTAAAAGTTTATCTAATTTCAAACGCTACCTCCAAATTGTCAATTTTTCGTTTAATCAAAATCAGAATTGGGATCAATTTAAATAAAAGGGTTTTGTTAAAATTATTAACTTTCCCAGCTAAGCTGAATCTCGTGGTCGCATTTTGAAATGATCGTTATGTTCATTAATACAATCCTCCCAAAGCTTTTAAAAGGTTGTTTTAGCAACATGTGCATCTATGTATTATTTTTTTAAATACAATTGAAATCTTTAGCGGTCAGTGACATTAAAAAATGATGTATTTAGATACACTGTAGGCAGCGGCTTGGCTCTGCCCCTGGCATTGCTGAAGTCCATGGGCGACGGTAACCACTCACCATCAGGTGGGCCGTATGCCCGTCTGCCTACAAAGGCAATAAAAAAAAAAAAAAAAAAACACAGGTTTAAGTGTACGAGTAAATTTGCAATTTTCACGTTCCTGCTTTGTGTCCAGCCTCAACAGCTGCGTACGTGTAAGAGGCTCTAAGTTGCCTATAAAACAGTAGTTTTACAGACCAGTATATGACAGCACATAATCTCGGAACCAGCACGCGTCACTGCACTATACCATAGCTTTTTCTTTCATTCGAGTAATGCGAAAAATATGTCGAAGGCCGAGTGGGCCGCATTCGGAATCCATCATAAATCACTGGCCGGCTCTGTGCAGAATGCGCTCGTCGGTCCGTGCTAAATCCACCCCTGGACAATCAAATGTGGCACAGAATCGATTCGGAACAGTAAGACCAAATTTATTCTTGAAAACAATTCTGATATTTTTATTTCAAACTCTACATCTATTGTTTTTATTGCCCTTATAGGCAGATGAGAAGGCCTACCATATCGTGAGTGGTTACCTTCGCCCATGGACTTCAGCAACGCCAGGATCAGAGCCAAGCCGCTGCCTACAGTAAAATTCAATTTTTTTCTTTTTTTTCTTTTGATTTTTTGACACGACTATATATATTAAAAATCACGTATGTTTTGAAACACAAATATGTTAATAAAATGCGATAATGGTAATAAAACTCTTTGTCTTTTTATTTTATTGGAAGTGGATAAAATTCTGGAAAACAACCATAAAACAAATACATATAACAATAATAATAATATGTCGTAACGAATTTGTGTTACGGCTTCATCTATTCTGTGTCTCGGATAGTCGAGTCCATCCGAAATATGTTCAGAAAATACCACATCCGGCTTCATAAAAACAATACGTAATCTTGGAAAAAAATGTTGGGTCTCGTATCTGGAATGTATTTGCATATTTTGTTGGACATCTCTGAAATAAGTTCCGGTTACGGAAGCTGATAGATGCTATACCCTTTTTTTATTGCTGCGATTGGTGAACGAGTTCACGGTCTATCTGGTGCGAAGTTGCCGGAGCCTAGACTCCTAACAATGCGAGTTCCAACACCCAGTTTGAGGAATGAAGTCAAAGTCTAGATTGTAGTTTTTTTTCTTGCCTAATCGTTTCAAACTACACGCCGGTTACGCGGCTTAGCCTGGGACTTGCTAATACTAGCCCTAGCAAGAGCAGTGCTTCGATGAATCTACTATTACATTATATAAAGGTTGTCTCATTCTTCAGACCGGAACGCGTGAATGATTCGCGTCAAAAACAGGTAGGAAAATGATGGAAATAATCGGGGTGGATTTACATTACGCCCTAATTCAATATTAAAGATCTTTATTGACTTTATTAATATGTACTTCACAATATCCAGATTCACAAGTGTGTAGCTAGGGTGTCATCATCATCATCAGCCTGCGGCAGTCCAATGCTGGACATAGACCTCTCCCAAAGCTCGCAACTGAACCCGATCTTCATTCTACGCATCCAGTTACTGCCAGCTGCCCTGCGCAGGTCGTCGCTTCATCTAGCAGGAGAGCGTCCCACACTGCGTTTGCCGGTTCGCGGTCTCCATTCCAGAACACATCTACCCCAACGGTTATCGGTTCTGCGACATATGTGACCAGCCCACTGTCACTTCAGCTTACTGACTCTGTGAGCTGTATCGAGCGATACAGTACTCTGGTAAAATAACGCATGCAATGCAGCCAGCCCCCTGAGTTTCTTGCCGGATCTTCTCAGTGAGTCGCGATTCCGATGCGGTGGTAGATTATGCGAAGCACTGCTCTTGCTAACCCATTCCGCGTCAAACGCATTCACTAGTGAATTAAAATTTTTCAAACCTTCTATTTAGTGACTTCGTGTTAGGAATCATCAGTTTTATTTTTCAGTAGGTAGTCTTTGATTTCGGGAGCCGGTACCTCATCACAAGAAAAATAGTATTATTTTTCTATTTCTCTACATGAATTATTTCAACACGAAAAGACATCTTATGACCTTAATATCATCATGAATACGAAAGTGAAATATGCTGTCTGTTACCATTTGAGACAACGACAACAAACCGACGATTTTAAAAACCATAAAGAAACACGAACATCCCCGAAATTCTACCAACATCTCATGTTAACACCATAGTAAAATAAACACTCGTTTACACTGCAAAAAATACTATATCTTTTACATTGTACGCCCATGTACTTTACACAAATATCCAGTTACACAAGACCTAACATTACACTTTCGTCGCGAAGACAGAAAGTTCTTTTTAAATCGGTTCGTACCTGAAAAGCAGTACCATAAGTAACCATCAAACATCCACGCGTACTTAGAATAAATTTTCAATAGCCTTGTTCAAAACAACCTTGAACCGTTGCGCCTTATCTCAAGGTTGTAAAGTAGAAAATACAATAGCTTTTCGCTCCCCCACAAAAGTTTCGGCAAAATTTAAAAGACAGGCACACAGCATAGGTTACTTTGTTATTTTTATCTCTCTTTGTATTCGTCAGTTATATTCGGATCGTTAGTTTCTTAAGGATTTTACTTGGTAAGCTTATCTTTAGAAACTCGATTCTATAATGGCGATGAAATGTTAAAGTTTGATCTTAATGGGTTTTTAATACTTTATTTCGGAGGCTACTGGGTTCATCTATGATTGATGGCCTCTTTTGAAGGGCCTGGAGAAGTTTCATGTTTCGACAGAATTGGATGTATCATGTTTTAATTACTTATCGAGTTACAAAAAAAAATACTTGCCAAGGTTCATTACGTAGCACTAGTAGTAGAAATGTTCTTTAGAAACACGACGGGAAATGATTTTTTATTAATTTATTTCTATTATTAACCAAATTCAGAGTTCTCAACGAGCCTCGTTTATCCAAAATTTGGTTCGGTAATATCTAAACTTACTCCGAACTAAAATTAGATTTAAATTAACGCTATTAACTTTGATATGTATGATTGTATAAAAATGATAAAGCAAGTTTTATTTTTATGATTCTGAAGTTTTAATTTTTGGTAACAAATATTCGAAACGCTGGTCTTTTTAGATAGATACAATGTACCCAGCTATTTGTTTAACTTTAAAAATAATCAGTTACGACTATAAACGAAATCCCCCGAAATTAATGAAGAAAGGTACAAAGGAACTTCAAATTTAGAAGATTAAATTTTCTAAAACACATCCCAGCTAACAAGTACGTTTTACTTAACAAATGATAGCATTCAAAGCAATGGGCCCAATATATCGCGGCAGGTGCGCTGCTAGCACGGGCTTTAAGCGAACGAGCTAGCGAGTGAAGGCATATATGTAATGAGCCGGAATAAGAAGTTCTCGCATTATGCTAATGCTCCTCGGAAAGGGTTGTTTGCGAGCTTAAAGGATTAAAGCGACTTAATTTTTAAAGCAACTTTTTGGGGAGAAACCTTTTAGATGTTTTTTTTGTGGGTGTCAACACCAATTGTGCGTTTTTTTTTTTTTTAATTTTGTCACCAAAGTAATATTTTTTACTGCCAGATATGTTTGGGTAACCAATAATTATCAGAAATTCAGCCCCTGTACATTTTACATTACAATGTTAACATTTTACACAAAACCCAAATAAATTACGCAATTTTATCTTGAGACACTGTTAGCAATCATTTCAATAACTCAAATATCTTAATGAGAAAACAAAGAAGAAGATTCAATAATGTATGTGTTCGAAAGAGATGGTCTGTAGATAAAGGGCCCTGTGTAGTCGGTGTGATGGGGTTATACCTTATTGTAGATCTTGGGGCATCATTGAAATCAACCTAAACGATAATACTCAGTACTAATAACCAGCGATGTGACATGAAGAGTGGGGCAGCCGTTGTACTAAAAAACTGAGACATAGAACTCATGCCTTGAGTTGGTTAATGGCATTTGCTTTGTAAATGTCTATGAGGTCCAGTAACCACTTAACACCGGATAGATAGAGAGCTCGTTCACCCATAAAAAATGTATGTAGTCCACGGTACTTAACTCTACTCCCGACACTTCCTGCCTCCATGAATTATGATGATCAATCTAGATAATGTGGTCTAGAAGCATGATAAAACCTGTCGTCAGGAATAATAAACAAAACTGCACTATGCCTCTAAAATCATGGAAAAAAGAAGTTAGATTTTTTAAACTCAGAATTCTAGTATTTTATTGTCCAAACGTAACATAAATTCTCATAGTTCACGACATATTTCAGAAACTTTTTAATGTTGACATCTCTATAAATTCAGGGTTTGTTTTGTGAGAGAATTCTTACAACGGTTCACAAATATGGCATGTCGCACGCTAACTGTCGAGATACGACCAAATATTTTCGTTTTGCAGACGAAAGCGGACGTAGGAAGTTAATGTCTTTCTGAATGATAGTATTTTTAGCAACTGTTCTACCTGTACCTAGTATTTTTAGCAACTGTTCTATCTGTACCTGGTATTTTTAGCAACTGTTCTACCTGTAGGTACCTAATATTTTAGCAACCGTTCTACATGTACCTAATATTTTTAGCAATTGTTCTACCTGTACCTAATATTTTTAGCAACTGTTGTACCTGTGCCTAGTATTTTCAGCAACTGTTCTACCTGTACCTAGTATTTTTAGCAACTGTTCTACCTGTACCTAGTATTTTTAGCTTTTTTTTTTTTTGTTCCCTACCTATGCTGATAGCCTTGAGAGGCTATTTCAGCGTACCCTAGCTTGTGTAGGTGAGCTCGCGGGGCTCAAACCGGAGAATTGCTAACACCGCCCTAGCAAGAGCAGTGCTTCGCAGAATCTACCACCGGATCGGAAGCGCGACCCACTGAGAAGATCCGGCGAGAAACTCAGTGGGCTGTGTCTGTGGGTTAATTCGCTCGTCGAGCCCTTCGTCGCAAGCGACGGGTTCGGCGAGGACGGTGACCGGTGCTTGTATTGCCTAAAAGCACCGTTAATGGATCAGGAGGATCCGTGATGACGTGCTTTGGGCGACGTCGACGGTTTACCAAACGGTCTACAGGATCGGGTATGTAGTTTCCGGCGGCTACGACAAGAGGGTTCTCATGTCGTGCCGCCTTCTCAAAGTGGCGCAGCGATGCCGACTGTAGATACTTACTGACGGGGTCGAGCTCCAGGTCATCGTGGAGGTCCACGTTCCTCTGGAACCATGGTGCTCCGACGGCTATCCTGCAGAATCGGGATTGTATAACCTGAAGGGGTTTCAAGTTGGTGCGGGCCGCGTGAGCGAACACTACGCTTGCATACGTCATGACGGGAATATTTTTAGCAACTGATCTATCTGTACCTAGTATTTTTAGCAACTGTTGTCCCTGTACCTAATATTTTTAGCACCTGTTCTACCTGTACCTAATATTTTTAGCAACTGTTCTACCTGTACCTAATATTTTTAGCAACTGTCCTACCTGTACCTAATATTTTTAGCAACTGTTGTACCTGTGCCTAGTATTTTTAGCAACTTTTCTACTTGTACCTAGTATTTGTAGCAACCGTCCTACCTGTACCTAGTATTTGTAGCAACTGTTCTACCTGTACCTAGTATTTTTAGCAACTGTTCTAACCGTACCTAGTATTTTTAGCAACCGTTCTATCTGTACCTAGTATTTTTAGCAACTGTTAGAATATCAATTCGTGTATCAAATTAATTCTCACAATTGCCTTATTACCATGATCTACATAATAAAATGCAAATGCTAAGATTTTTTTTTTTCTAAAAATTATACCTAACAGCCGATCAACAAAATAAAAAAGTTTATATAAATAAAGAGCTATCAAAGTTTTAAGTGTGTTCATTTACGTGCTTTAAAAGAAACACCTATTTCAGCAACCTATTTCAATCCCCACCAAACTTTAAATGCTCACGTCTCAGTATTTGACTAACCAATTTAAATAGTTTTATGAGTTTATATTGGCATTTACTTATATCCACCATCAAGTTTTTTTATTTTTTATTTTTCACTTAATTATAACAAGAACGTTACAAATTAAATGCGTTTATTGGTTTTGCTCAGAATATTTCATCAACAGAGCAACACATAGGCTCGTGTCTAAAAACATTATTATTTTCCAGAGATAGTTGAACTTGGAAAAGGTGTTTAAATTACTAAGGTATTCGACGTAACTGTTCCAGTTATTTTTATTATTACGGTAACCGTTGTAAAACAAGTGGATAAACATACATTAAATTTTACTTCTTCAATGGCGAAAATTGTTTAAATCACATTATCAGGAAGCTTAATTACGGTATGAGCTTTCGTTTGGAATACAAATCATCCTGGAAACTTTTCTTTAATACGAGTTTTCAGAAAGTTGAGCCCCACAACTCGGGTTGGTGTAAAGAATTTAACATGCATTTCGGCAAACTGCAAAAACACGCCTAAATTATATTTCAACGACAAACAACAGGGTACATTAAAGCACCGCCCAGGGAACTTATCTCATTTCCTTTGACAGCGAGGTCAAAAAAAAAAAACACAACCTTAATAAAATTCAAAGAATTTCCGCAAACTTATGACAAAGGACATTCAAAATGACTTTACGTACTTTATAAGTCGTACCTATAAGAATCCGTCCGTACAAGCGGTTCGTTTTTGTGAATCGACAATAATTGGAGCATGATGTATAAATGAGAAAACGGCAGTGGCCTTTGTTGGATGAAATTAAGGCCGCGTTGTCATGACTACGGGACAAGCGAAGGAATACCGTAGGGGGTGACTGATGAGAGGTTTTGAGACTTGATTTGCGAATGTTTGAACTATTTTTACAGCGATAAAAGATTTTGTTGGCTGGCACAAAAATATATGCGTACTCTTGTATGTCTTTATCGTATACTAGCCGTACTCGCCCGCTTCACTGGGCATTTAAAATTAACATAATTATTTATTGTCATTATTATTAGGGAGTCCAAAACTCATATAAATATTAGCCTATCCATTAAGTACATGTATTTTCTACATGGATACCAAGTTTCAAGTCAGTCGGATACATGTTTCAGTAGTTATAACGAAACATCCGTAAAAATCACTGTAGATTTATATATTACTCGTAGTATAGATAATAATAAGACTAATGGACATTTGATTTCAATTTGACTAGTGATATCAATTTTTATTTCATTTGATTTCACTGTTGGTAGGACGTCTTGTGGGCCCTCACGGGTAGGTACCACCACCCTGTCTATTTCTGCAGTAATGCCCTTCGGTTTGAAGGACGAAGCAGCCATTGTATGTACTGTAAAACCCATGTCTCAAGATGGATGACGGAATTTATGTTGTAGATGTACATGGAGTGCGGTAACCATTTAACACCAGGCGGTCCGTGAGCTTGTCCACCCATCTAATAACAAAATTACACTTGCATTTTTTTTTCTTTTTCTTGCAATCCTTTTGTTGATAAAGCGAACTGCCAGAAACCTCACTCCATGGACAATGTTTACGTCAACTTGAACCAGTTAATTGAAGAAATATTTGTAATCGAATTATAAGATTTTGAGATTTTAATTTTATTGTTTTGTAGGTACTGAGAATAAATAGATTATAGCTGCCTTCTTTCCCTAAAAACGAGGTTTAGTAACAGATTAGAGTATCGCATGTGAACAGTGACGTCATTGTGCACTGTCTGTCTACCATGGAATTAAAGCCAATTTTAGCTTTGTTTTCATTACCCAACTTTGTTTATTTTTACATAACAAACTAAGTTTTTAAGTCAACACGCACACACGCACTTCGCACACATTTTTAAGGCGTAATAAAAAACACTCCATCGGTCCAACACGGAACCGTCTGCCAAGTTCTAAATTTTATTCATAGCATAAATAAGTTTTGATTGAGTTCCAATAATGTTTATGAATAATAAGCAGTTATAACGGATAACGTTGTTACGCTATAAAACGCTTTATTTAAAACAAACTCGTATGGCTTGTATTCCCAGTAATTGTTTTTGTATAATATAATAAATGATTAAAAAAACTTAAAAAATACGAAATATAAATTTCAACTTTAAATTGAGGTGGAAATTTCATGTTTTTTTTTATTTTTATGCTTAGATGGTTGGACGAGCTCACAGCCCACCTGGTGTTAAGTGGTTACTGGAGCCCATAGATATCTACAATGTAAATGCGCCACCCACCTTGAGATATAAGTTCTAAGGTCTCACAACGGCTACCCCGCCCTGCAAACCGAAACGCATTACTGCTTCACGGCAAGAATAGGCGGGGTGGTGGTACCTACCCGTGCGGACTCACAAGAGGTCCTACCGCCAGTATAAACAACAAACAAATTTTTGAAACAAAGATATAGTTCAAATCAGAATATTGGCGAAGTTTTATTTAGAATATAAACGTTTTAACCAATAGTTTTGAAGCGTTACAACACAGAGAATTTCAATGAAAAACGTATTTTTTTAATAGTAATAAGACAGAACATCTTACCGCTTGTATATCTAATGAATCTTATCACATATCCGAAATATTGTTTCTGTTTACCTGCAACAAAGGAGAAAACTATTTGATTAGTAGTTCGTAGTAAATTCACACATAAGCTACACCATATATTTTTTATTTATGGAACTGAATGTGAGCTCAGGGACCACATAGTGTTAAGTGGTTACTAGATTCCATAGACATGAGAAACTCTGAGACTTTGAGTCAAAATCTCAATAACAAAATTATTGTACCATCTTTCAAAATTGAACGCAATTTATTATTAGCATTTTATTAACTTAACATATATATATTTTTTATTGCCCTTGTAAGCAGACGAGCACACGGCCCACCTGTTGGTGAGTGGTTACCGTCGCCCATGGACTTCAGCAATGCCAGGGGCAGAGCCAAGCCGCTGCCTACCGCTTCATATTGCTCTGCAACAGAAATGTTCCGGATGTTGATAGACAATGATGTGCAGGCGTCACAAATACACTCTAATGAACGTCATTTAACAATCGCTATGACTAAAACAACGATGCATTTACAAAATTTGACAAAATACATTTATTTTGTATTAATTACGTTTTTGTTTTTATGAAAACACTTACATAAACATTCTGCAAACAAAAATAATATCGGAGAACTCCGAATATCCCGTTTCGTGACCCTCGCAATAATTCTTAATTAAACGGGCCATTGTTGCACCTTGCAAGCAATTCATAACAAGTGCCGACCGTTAATAGCCGAAGTTGTGAAGAAAGAATATCGACTGCAGGCCTACTACGAAATAAATGTTGTTCGCGCGAACAAAGCTTGCGAATGTTCGTTCGTGACACGAAAACTATTGGAAGAATTGAAATATATGAATCGATGACTGATGGTAGGGCTTATTACCGGTGGTATAGGACCTCTTGTGAGTCCGCGCGGGTAGGTACCACCACCCCGCCTATTTCTACCGTGACGCAGTAATGCGTTTCGGTTTGAAAGATGGGGCAGCCGTTGTAACTATACTTGAGATCTTAGAACTTATATCTCAAGGTGAGTGTCGCGTTTACGTTGTAGATGTCTATGGGCTCCAGTAACAGCTTAACACCAGGCGGGCTATGAGCTCGTCCTGTCCGCTGTGGGCTGTGTATTTCTTCACCGTGGAAGTCAATCGAGAACATTTGATAAGTTCGTATTCCACTAGAAAAATTGGTACTTGCCAGCGGGATTCGAATACCGGTGTATCACTAGATACGAATGCACCGGACGTCTTATCCTTTAAGCCACGACGACATTTTATGAAATGGCAAGAGTAGGGGTAGAACATATTTTCAGTACTGAATTTCGTGGTAAGGTACCGTGTGAAAAAAAATCAAGTGCCCCCGATAATTGGTTCGGTCCCCCGCTCCGCGTAAATGCGTTAATTGAATGCGTTGATGGCACATTTCGCTTTGCCATTTCTAAGTTTTTCTTATTTTGGAACGAAGTTCCTTATGGGACGATGCAGAGGGGTACCCTAACCGGGAAAAAACGTAAGTAACGTAAGATTTTTATTAGTAATGCACACAGTGTACGACTTAACTTTGTAATAACGTACAAAAAATAACATATTTTTATTATATAATTTTTATAAATCATTGTGAATAAAATAAAGTTGATAACTTTGCAAAGTAGCTTTTTATTTTTTTTATCAATAAAAAAATCATAATAAAAAATGTATACCCGAATAATTATTTTCTTTATAGCTCGAATAGAACTTAAAATTAATGATTTTATATTAAGGAACTTCGTTCCTATCCAGTGTCCCACGATACCACACTTATTATTATCGTAACTCTAAAAAAATAGGGGAAGTTTCAATGTGAAAATTAATGAAAAATAACATTAGTATGTATTTTGGTAATTTATTCTTCTGCTTTTCCTACTATTATACCTACACATTTATTTAGTATTTCAGATATTTTTTGGGGCAGTCGAGGAATTTACTGGTGGTAGGACCTCTTGTGAGTCCGCACGGATGGATATGTACCACGAACCCGCCTATTTCTGCCGTGAAGCAGTGATGGGTTTCGGTTTGAAGTGTGGGGTAGCCGTTATAACTATACTGAGACCTTAGAACTTATATATCAAGATGGGTGGCGCATTTACGTTGTAGAAGTCTATGGGATCCAGTAACCACTTAACACCAGGTTATTAGCTGTGAGCTCGTCCACCCATCTAAACAAAAAAAAAAAAAAAAGTCCTAATTCCATTAATTTTTCAAAACTCAATAATAAAAATCGAAACCTATTAAGTTTTGAAAATGTATTAGACATTAATAAATATATGTTGGGATGGTAAAGTTAATACTGTCAAAAATACTATGCATGCTTTATGTGAAATATAGTGAAAACCGCCCTAACATTTTAAACATATAATTAAACGGTAGGCAGCGGCTTGGCTCTACCCTTGGCTTTGCTGAAGTCCATGGGCGACGGTAACCATTCACCATCAAGTGGGCTGTATGCTCGTCCCCCAACAAGGGCCACAAAATATATATAAGGATGACAAAAACAGTCTTACATACACGCAGAGCCTTTCCGTTTTTCATTATAACCGGATTTGTTCGCTTATTACGGAACACGGTTGCCCTCGTGGGTATTATCGCATTGTTGTCCTGGGAACTTGTGCACTTTTGTGCACAGCTGTCGTCATAACGCAGCTTCGTTCAACGTGTATCTTAAATATAAATGAACTAGAAATGTTCTCGTGTACAGAAATATTATTTTACTGGAAACCAGTAAGTAAGAGGTTTTCATGAATATCAATTAAAATTTACTACATTTAACTCACTCATTTAAATTACAAGTATTTCGACAATCTACGCATTTTATATACAAAGCACGATCATAACGGGTAAATATTAAAACTACAAGCCGTGGTGGTAGATGGAGTTGACTCACGGCCTGATACAAAATCCAATTTTTCAACTTCCCAAATAAAATGTCACGAACAAAGCCGAGCGAGAATGATAAAGGCAGCTGCGATCCGTCAGCTATAGTATCATATCGTCTTCTCGCATTAAAACTATACTGAGACCTTGGAACTTATATCTCAAGGTGGGTGGCGCATTTACGTTGTAGATCTCTATGGGCTCCGGTAACTGCTTAACACCAGATGGGCTGTGAGCTCGTCCACCCTAAGCAATAAAAAAACAGAAAAAATAGACCTAATACCGGAATATTGTTAACAACAATTTCAAGATAATCTCACGTATAAATAAGCAAACATTATCATTAGGATCGTCAGTCTAACGGGTGATGTTCCCCATTCGATTGCAAACCTTCCACATATTTGTCGCTCTCTATATACAATTCAAAGACAATGAAGTGTACATCTTAAGACTGCAACTGCTTAAACCCACAGGCACAAATTTTATCGTAAAAATTAAAGCTCTTCCATATATTCTAATATCAGACAAGACAAGCTTGTTCGCGTGTCGCCAATGTATCGTTTTAACGCGTAGTAAAACAACATGTGCAAGATGTTTTCTTCAAAATATATTAGTACCTACGCACGAAGGTCCGCCGAACAATTTTATGAAGTGATATCAAACAGTGATTCATATAGTGATTCTTGTTCGTCTGTTGACTGCTTTACAATGCTAATTGTATTTTGGGTGCAATAAAGTATACTCTCTCTCTCTCTTGTGATCCGGATTCGACAAATTTATATTATTTGCTTTTGTTCGACACGTAGAACAGGCATAGGGCCCAATTGAGGGGGAAAATTAATCATTGTAAGTCAGATGCTACCGTAACATACACTGCTCAAACCTTGTTTGAAGAAAGACATAGCGTTAACCCTGGTAAACGGTTGCTCCTTAACGTATTAGTAATGCCAGGACCCCACTGCGTCACTGTTTTCGTTAAAGATTGGGAATTAAATTGGACGCCTTGTATTTTCATAAAAAGAAAAACAATTTGAATGGTTTAGTTTATTTTTCTTTTTCATTTTCTTTGCACGATTGAACCCTTTCATCTCACTTAGTGTTTCGTTAGGTTTTTTTACCCTTTCTACCCTTATACTGAAAGGTAAAATTTACTTGCAGTAGAAATGATCAGAAATGATGGCAACTAAACGAGTTGGTTCTGGCCTCAGTTATTACACAAATTTATAACATTATAGCTAATTATATTTTAAACACTTGAGATTTGAAGAATCTATAGATCGTGTACTTAATCCAATCTTGGTTCTGATACAGTATCTTCAATACCATAACGTACCTAGTTAAAGATATTTTTAAGGTACGTTTTAAACTAATTTTCTTTTTAAAGCATTCGAATCATTAAAAATCATAGAAATTTAAATGATAAATTCGATGTTATGTTTTATTTGCTTGCTATTTGTTTATTTGTTATGGCAAGTACGGTTCATCCGATTATGATTACTGTCGCCCAAAGACACCAGCAATGCCATAGACATCGTCAAGCACTGTCAATATAACCTTTATAGAGCCAATAAACAGAACTCATTAATGAGGTTAATGTTAGTTTAAGACTTTGATTACAATGCCTGTGGTCTATTTTAGTGGAGATTACTTTAGTGTAATAATATAGTTAATTACCTACTTCTTTTTTTTTATTGCTTAGATGTGTGGACGAGCTCACAGCTCACCTGGTGTTAAGTGGTTACTGGAGCCCATAGACATCTACAACTTAAATGCGCCACACACCTTGAGATATAGTTCTAAGGTCTCAGTATAGTCACAACGGCTGCTCCACCCTTCAAACCGAAACGCATTACTGCTTCACGGCAGAAATAGGCGGGGCGGTGGTACCTACCCGTGCGGACGCACAAGAGGTCCTACCACCAGTAATTACGCAAATTATAATTTTGCGGGTTTGATTTTTATTGCACGATGTTATTCCTTCACCGTGGAAGTCAATCGTGAACATTTGTTGAGTACGTATTTCATTAGAAAAATTGGTACCCGCCAGCGAGATTCGAACACCGGTGCATCGTTCGATGCGAATGCACCGGACGTCTTATCATTTAGGCCACGACGACTTCAAACATTGACAACAAACATACATATACCTACCGAAAATAATTAATGTAGCCTTATATTTCGGTTACAAACAAAATACTGTTCACACAAGCCCCCAGCTACGTACACGTAACCAGGAAAACATACGTAGCACATACATAATAATCTCATGTATTTTACGAACGTTTTCAAATTAAGGTATCCATTAATATTGCGCTCGTCAAATATTTGATGGCTTCACATTATATAAATATTCGAATAATCTGGCGTTTAAAATATATACTTTCGTAATTAATACAGTGATGGATAGATCAGTGTGCTTAGTGCGAGTTTTTTAACGTTCCCGATAGCGTAAAAGTTAACTCAAATTTGTATGGAGTTGGAACGTTTGCCTACGTTTGCCACTATCATCATCATCATCATCAACAGCCCACAGTCGTCCACTTCTGGACATAGGCCTCTCCCAACCTACACCACTGAGCCCGATCTGCGGCTCTCCTATTTGCCACTACGGTCGCTGGCAAAGTAAAGTATAATTATTTACGGTAAATGCATATCTAGTACCGATGTAAACGAATCTGTGAGTTATGTATATAATACTAATTAATATTACTAACATATACTTAGCCGAAATTAACAACGAAATTTCTGCTGAAACAAAGGTTTTTGAGCTTCAATTTTGTTAAAAGCACACGAAATATTTCAAAACACAACCTCGAATTTAAATTACACGGTACACACGGTTCATTTGTCCAAATCATCGCATAGATCATTCTCGGGCGTTCTCATTACCGTGCCTCAGCATTACCGTGCCCCGCATTACTGTGTATTACCACCGCGCTTTACGTCATCACACGTCACGTCATCTTACTTAGAATTTAAATTAACCGGCCGGGCTTTTTCATTATAAAGTAAATTTACCTTCTGAATATTTATGTGCGCCTCCTTGCTTTGTATTCATAGTCTTTGGAATTCATTGAAACAAAAAAGCATATGTTACTCTTTAGAGATATTAGATTTGGACTTAATTACATCTTTAAATTATGATTTGCCGTGTTACCGTTTTTTTTCTGTCTACCTAGTACTCGTAGTTTCAGGATCTATTATTGCTTCTTCTTCTTAGATCTACCGTAGCTGGACGATTGTTTTGCTGACTCTACCACCCAATCGAAATCGCGACTCACTGAGGAGATCCGGCGAGAAACTCAGTGGGTTCTGTCTACAGGGTCTCTCTGCCGATTGACTAACTGTAAACGGATAAAACCGCATGCAATAAAGTGGTGTGATTTGGTTACCAAAACCCATATACAACATAAATCTAAGCGCCGCTATCCATCTTGAGTTATAGAGGCAAATTCTCAGTTTTATCGTATACCGGATATCCAAACCTTCAATTTGAAATACACGATTGCTTTACCTTAGAATAGAGACAGAATACTTACGTTTTCAGGCTGATATAACACGTGCAGTTAATAATAACAATATTGCTCCCTAATTAGTTAAATAATTTGCTATTGTGTGTGTAGCTATCATACAAAACGGGATATTTGACGGATGCCTGAATCTCGCTTACGATATTTTCGAGATAAGCTTGCATATATACAAGTTCCGAACAACAACATTCGGACCGCCGGTCTACTAGCAATATCACCCGCTCGGTGGAAGATCTTCCCTTTGTCTTATACCCGTACCTACACTATGTTTATTATGTACGTATTTATAAAATTTGTCTTTAATATTTGAAGTCGTTTTATTCGCTTCGACATATTGAGACAAATACAATTTTTTATTTATTGCCTTTGTAGGCAGACGACCATACGGCCCACCTGTTGGTGAGTGGTTAATGGCGCCCACGGCAGTAATTCCAGGGGAAGAGCCAAACCGCTGCCTAAAGAAAATAAAACTAACTTTAAAGAATATTGTTATAAAGAGAAAGAGAGAGTGGTCTTTATTGTATACCAAAAAAAAAAAAACAATGCGAAACATTAAAAACTACCATCAGGTAACCATCAGGTGGGCAAGAATAATATGATATGGTAAAAGGTATGACAATCCAGTGAAACATATACATACACATAGGTACACACACATACAATACAACTACAATACAAATAACATTACATATACATATTTATAAATATACACACAAATACACAACATATAATAATATAATAAAAAATTTCCTTTTTTTCAAATAAATAAGAATAAGCAAATAACATTACATTACGCAGTAATGTATTAAGATTCGTATTAAGTACGCAGTAATGTAATGTTATTTGTTTGTATAACAAGAATAAGATGCAATATTTGTGATATCTGCTTGTGCTTATTATTTAGACGAATTTTGTGTCTATGTGAATTCCCTGCTATCGTGTTAATATTTGTTCTTATACAAATGGTTATTCGAAAGCTTTAAGCTAATCTATCTTTGACTATAATAGAAAATGATAAAACCTATTGTAATTAAGTAAGTAATTGTAACTATACCTGAGACCTTAGAACTCAGATCTCCATATGGGTGGAAGCATTTACACTGTAGATGTCTATGGGCTCCAGTAACCACTTAACACCAGGTGGACTGAAAGCTCGTCCAACCATCTAAGCAATAAAAAATATATTTAAAAAACAAATAATTTCTGTTTAAATTAAGTGGCGCATCTTAACCGTCTAAAATTTCAAAAAAAATACCATGCCAGTTATGAGAATAAATTTCTCGTCATCTTAGATCGCACTACGCTCGTATTTCCGTGTCCTTAACAAAAGCGGTACAACAAAACAAGAAAAAAAACTATTTAAAAGTATACTGACCTACATATTTCTCACTACAAAGACAAATCGGAGAGCTGGGACATCGCTGAAACTTGGCCTACTTGGAATACGCTTCACACATTCGTCTTTGAACGGGAGAACTTCAAACAGAAACGTTTAAGTTGAGGAAAATGTGACGGAGATACATTGTGGGAATCCCGGAATGGCGAGGTATATCTTTGTTTGTTTGCTGAGTAGAAATAACCATCAGGTACAGACTTGTCAAAACAAGCTATAGTGTTGTCGGTGCTCTCATCTTTGGACCTTGGCTCCCATTACATGGCACAGACTAGAAATATTGCATTTTTTTAAGCTATTGCATAGCTTTTATCGTGGGCTTTCAGCGCGGCGTCCGAATCAAGAAATTCCGTAACGAAAATAAAACCTAACACCAACTTGAGATATAAGTTCTAAGGTCTCAAGTATAGTTACAACGGCTGCCCCACCCTTCAAACCGAAACGCTTTTACTGCTTCACGGCAGAAATAGGCAGGGCGGTGGTAGATAACGCGCGCACTCACAAGAGCTCCTACCACCAGTAAATGATGTCAATGTAAAATGAAGTCAACATACACGGATATTCCATGACAGCCATATGGGCATCTTCAGAAGTAATATGAAAAGTTTATAAGCAATCTAATGCGGATATCGGTGCGGCCGAAGTACGAATAAATTTTACTTTACATATATGTGAACGTGAAACTTTTAGTTTCCAATAAAGTATTTCAGCAAACAGAAATATGGAGTCAGCGAGACTCGGGTTTGAGTTACTTGATAGCGATATTATTTGGTGAGGTTCGTTTTTCGTCACGTTCTGAATGTTAGAACTTCACGTTTATATTTTGCGGGAATAAGTATAAATATAACCTTCATGAATTTATTAGCTGGCGGTAGATGTCGGGCGAATCTGTTTCTAGATAGTTTTACATTTAAAGTGAAATAATTGGGGACATTGCTGTCAATAATCAAATCAAAAACAATAATTTTCGGGTAACCTTACAAAGAAGAAATTTTTATTTATAGCTAGCTCACCCGGCAAACTTCGTAGTGCCTCAATCGATAAATAAAAGACCTAAGCTTTTGTATAAAATAAACTTAACACAAACAAAAGGAATCCATCCGACGGGGGACACATCAAAGGAAAAACAAAATTGTTATAATTCCGAGCATTTTCATATTTATCTATGGACTTCCACAAATAATTCAAGACCAAAATTAGCCAAATCGGTCCAGCCGTTCTCGAGTTTTAGCGAGACTAACAAACAGCAATTCATATTTATATACATATATAGATTATGGCCCAGTACTCTTGGCCATTGCTGTATTCGAACTGAATGTTATTCGGCTTTTGTTTTCGTCATATTATCCTCAGTTTATCGTATCTTAAAAAAGGGGGTACTTAGTTACCTTAAAGATCCTCATAAATTTTGATTTTTTTCTCAATACCTTCTACGAATTTCCCCTCCCTTTTGATTCCCATTTCAAGTAATGAAATCTAAAAGGTACTCTACACTTTTAGTATAGCTATTGCTGTGATTCAAATTTATCATGTGCGTTTGTTTGACTAGGCCCGAACCCTTGCATCCCTTCAGTTTAGAACCACAAGCGAATATATCCACCCTTGTCAAAGTCGCGGCTTTCCTAAATAGAAACGAGCACTCACTAACATTTACGTCAACAGTGTCAGTGACATTGTTAAATCGGAGAGGTTAACTTAATCGAAATGTCGTTATAAATATTTTCGATGAACAAAATGTTTTTCAAAACAAAGATATTTGTATAATATTTTGTATTTTATTTTTTTTGATAAATTTTTGATGATTACGTTATATTATAAGTACGGTAATTGCCATTAATACCATTGCAGAGTCGGACAACGCGTCGCAAAAAATACCTCTGCAAATGCACTGTAGATGAAAAACGGTATCAGATAGTATGGAAGAACTCTGCTTCGGCGGCAAAGGGTAAAAATAGATGAAGGATCATATCGAACATTTACAAAACAGAAAGATCCGAAGTTCCTCGATAGATGCTAGCGATCCGTCCCAACTTCTTTTTTGTTATCCCCTAGCCTAAGTGGCTATTCCAGCTACGCCCGGACGGGTAGGTGAGCTCACGGGCTCAATCTGAGAGAATTTGCTAACACTAGCCCTAGCAAGGACAGTGCTTCGCAGAATCTACCACCGGACCGGAATCGCGACCCACTGAGAAGATCCGGCGAGAAACTCAGTGGGCTGTGTCTATAGGTTAGTTCGCTCGTCGAATTCTTCGTCGTAATCGACGAGTTCGACGAGGACCACAACCTCTAACGACCCTATGGGGCTTTTGTATAATCAAACCATCTATCGTCAATCTATAATCAAAACCTAACCCTCTTCTGTATAATCAAATGGGAGCCAAGGTCCAAAGATGAGAGCACCGACAACACTATAGCTTGTTTTGACAAACAGAAAAGAAAATTCACTAGATCATATCTTAGAAATGGTCCCATAATTATTTATAGAAAAATAGAACCAATGACAATATCCCTTATTCCTTTAATGTCAAGGTTAAATTCAAACAACAAACTAAGAGAAATTTTACTTTATATTCATAACGTCATTCACAATCATTCTTTAACTTTTTTTTTTTTTGTTTGTTAAAGCTAATAGATACTTTTATTAAATTTCGACGCTATTGACTACTTCGAAATTTAACAAGATGCATAGGTATTTAAATATTAGAATATAGTTATTATGAGAGGTAAAATAATTTAAGGGGGGTTTTGAGTAGACAGTATATAAATATAATATATAACTTTATATGTAAATGAACGAAACTAAGATGTCATGTAAATTTGTAAGTGGTTAATATAATGTTTTGTAAAAGTGTAAATAGAAATGTAAAACACAGTGCATTAAATTATATTTAAGTGTTATTAAATTTTTTGAGGCTATAAATAATTTCATTTAAATGTATCATAAATTTATTCAATGTTTCCTCTTTTTTTGTAATTTCATTGCAATCTTTAAAGTCTATGTTATTTATTCGACATATAGTCTCAAAGTCATACCTTGTATTAAAATATTTTGGACAATGATATAATAAATGTTCCATCGTTTGTATGGTGTTTGAATCGCAGGGACAAAAAGGGTCTTGTGTTATACGAAATCTGTGTAAGTATGCTTTATGGTAACCATGTCCTGAGAGAAATTGTGTTACAGCGAAATTTGGTGGAACTTTATCTATAAATTTCTTTAAGGATGTATAATCTGGGAATATCTGCTTGGTGTATTTACAATTATCTACTTCATTATACAGATTAGTAATTTCTTTAGTAAGTGACTTTTGATTTATTTCTTTTACAAAGCTTATTGGGAATTTGGCATAATTAGTATTTGTTGGTGATCCAGCAGCCTCTTTTGCTGTTATATCTGCCAGCTCATTACCAGGTATGTCATTGTGAGCTTTAACCCATACGAATTTAATTTGTTGTCCATTCCTTTCTATTTCGTGGATGCATTTTAGAGTCATGACTGCATGTGGATTAAATGTGTTGCTATTGCATAAGCCTTGTAATGTGGAAAGTGAGTCAGTGACAACGAATGCACTTACTCGTTGATCTCTTACCCACTTGCAAGCTGTAGCTATTGCCAATTGCTCAGCTTGGTAGACTGAGCATGAGCTGTGCAGTTTAATTAATTCTTTATGAATTATATTTTGCGAATCCTGTATCACAACAGCAGCACCGACATTATCATCAGACTTGCTGCCATCTGTATACAGGTAGTATATAATTTCTGTATGTCGTAAGAATACTTCTTCAAGTTCGTTTTGGTCATTAGCTATGTAGTGTTTAACAGGCTTTCGGTTAACAGGGTGTAATCTCATTCTAGGATGTGCAGGGGTTTCTAAGGTTATATTATCTGGTAGATACGGAGAAGATTCATTAAGTTTAGTTTTTTCATTGTTTGCTATGGTTTTAATTTGCATGGGAAGTGGTGGAAGCTGGGATAAGACTATTGAAAGTGGTGTATTAATGGTACGAAAACTGCGAATAATTTTAATACAAAACCTTCTCTGATGTGATAAGAGTTGTTTTTGTATGTATTTGTTTTTTAAAGCTGGTTCCCAGATGGACGCTCCATATGACAAGATCGGTACAATGACCTGTTGGTAAATGGTTCTAACATTTTCAGGATGAATTCCCCAGGTGGGACGAACATATATCTTTAGTTTATTAAAAAGCTTTTTGGTTTTGTCAATTATGTATTTTACATGATTAGTAAAGGTTAATTTTGAATCTATATTTATGCCAAGATATTTAATATTATTTACATGCTTGAGATATTTGTCATTCAATTGGATCTGTATATTTTTTGCTTTATTTGTAAACGCAATCAGTTGTGTTTTTTCGGGACTAAAGGTTAACTTATTGACATTTCCCCATTTCAGAATTTTATTGATAGTTCTATTGATATTATCCTCTAGGGATTGAATATTTTTATGAGCTGAGATCAGAAGCACATCATCAGCATATGCTTGTAAATATGTCTCGTCTGGTAAGGGGATTGATAACAAATCATCCATTATGAGATTCCACATAGGTGGGCCACAGACAGATCCTTGAATGCAGCCTCGTGACATTGCTCTTGTGGATTCAACGTCTGATAACCTGACCACTACTTCGCGCTCTTCTGTGTAACTTAGGAGAATACCATATATATTTCTGGGACATTTGATTCGTTTCAACTGACAAAATATTGATGGCCACCAAGCATTGTCGAATGCGCCTCTTATGTCGAGTGACACTATTGCCACTTGTTGTCCAGCATCCTTGGCCTCTCTTACAATCTTGATGGCTTTATTTACAGCCATAACTGTCGATTTCTGAAGCTTAAAACCGTACTGTTTTTCGTTATCAAACTGGTTAGTATACATGTGATGGTTTAATCTATTTATCAACAGTTTTTCGTAAAGCTTGCCGAAAACTGGTATCAGACCGATCGGTCGGAAAGATGTTAAAGTATCATAAGTTTCTTTTCCTGGTTTGGGAATGATTTTGGCTATTGCCCTTTTCCAAGGTTTTGGGAAATATTCAAGAATAAGTGCCTGATTTAAGATATTTGTTACTATTTCTGGATATGATTCGGTAGCAACCAGACATATGTCCGCTGTGAGGCCGTCATATCCTGGCGCTTTCTTTGAATTGAAAGTTTTAAGAGTTTCAATAATCTCTGTTGTGTTGAAAAGTGGTTCATTTTGCGTATTCGGGGGCAAGTACATTCTAGCGCGTATACTTCGTTGAATTTCATTGTCCTCTGTGTCAGTGGGGAAAAGTCCATTTACAAAGTATTGCGCTGCTTCATCCACATCACGCGTGTACTCACCATTCGATTTTTTGAGTGTAGAAGGAGGCTGCGCAACTGGTTTCGTTCGTATAATACGATTCGTAGCCGACCAAACATTCTCTTTCTCTTGCATATTGCAGAATTCTTTAAAGCTCTTTGTTGAAGCTTCTTGTATTGCTTTAGCATAATGTTCTTTTATTTCTAATTTTTCTTTTATAAGCTCTTCTATAGGATTTCCGCGACGTGCCGCTTTCGATAATTTGTGATGATTCTGTATGACCTTCTTTTTCAAAATTTCCAACTCGTCAGTCCACCAGTGTGGTTTCGATGGCCAACCAGAAGACCGCGGTAAGGTCTTTTGACATGTGTTGTTAATACTTTTTATAAATTCATTTATATAATTATCTAATTGTGTTTTGTTCATGCATAATATGTTATTTATTTCATTCCGACTTATATATCTATTTAATTCTAATTTAAACTCTTGCCTCTTATCAGCTGTCCAAAAGTTGGGTTTGCTAGTATTATATCTCCATGTGGAGTTTTTAAGATTTTTAGTGAGTTGTCTATTTTTGTCCAGATTTATAGTGAAAGTTATTGATTTGTGATCGGATAGTGTGGTGATATCGTGATTGATTTTCCAGTCGGTGATTCTGATGTGTCTGTGGTCGCTTATCATCGTCAGATCTATATGCGAAGATCTAATAGCATTATTGGCCACAGTAGAATATGTACATTCATCGCCAGTATTAACTAAAATTAAATCATAATCAATAATGATATTGACAATATCATTACCGCGGCGACTACAATGCCTAGAACCCCACATTGTGTTCCATGCATTGAAATCCCCTGTGACTATATGTATTGCGTTTGGGTTAAGACTTAAAAATCCTTTTAATTTATTTAAAGTGTTATCTACATCTATCTTGGGTTCTATATAAACCGAATATAAGTATATATTCATGCCAGAGAGATCTCTGGCTTGTATGACCGTGAGGTTGTCAGTAGTAGTAGGATTAATTAAAGTGGCACTGAATTTGTTAGATTTGATCGCAATAGCGGTCTTGCATTTGGATTTTTTATCTTTTTTATTTACATTTTGATATAGGGTATAACCTTGTATAGTCTTCGCATATAAATATTTGCCCGTATAAGGCTCAGTTATAAAGATAATATCTATGTCTTTTAATTTATCATGACCAATAACTTCATTTAATACTTTATGATTTCGATTGAAGTTTAGCTGCAAACAGTTTATTGTGTTAATTCTTCTATTAGTTCTACTTGGTTCCATAATCTGTGTTATTGATGGTTCTAGCATACTGGAGGCACTTAAAGCAATGAAGAATTGCCACGTGCTCTCCAGCATGGACACGGGAATGATCGATGTTAATTCGTCCAGCTTCTAATACCTTTTGCCAGATTTCCGGACTGGCTCGGAAAACAGCATTATATAAATTATTATTTTTGTTGCTTCTTAAGAAGCAGAGTTTAAGGTGTGGTTCTGTATTTTTTGGGTCAAGGTGTTCAAGACAGTAATTCTGATTTATAAGTAGAGTGGTTAAATCTTTGGAGTCTACAGTTTTAGGAATTCCTTTAAGTATGAACATAGGTTGTAATTTATTTATTTTTTCAGCAGATAATTTATTACTTTTGGATTGTTTTATTAAATGGATAGTATTGTTAAGTTGTTCGTTTGTTTCGAATTCTATTTTAAGTTTGTCGTCTTTAATTGGCGAAATTTTTGTGGGTAAATATTTTTCTTTTCGGAAGGAAATTTCCTCTCTCCAAATCTTTCTAGATTCCTCTTTACTGGTGGAGCCATTGATTGTTACAAGTAAAGCGGGGTTAGATTTTTTGGGTTTATCTGACGTTCTAAGTGAAGGAAATTCACTTGATTTATTTGTAGTATTGGTTATGGTTGCATAAGTTTGTTTTTGATTGAGTTGATTAGGATTGATATTTGTGTATTCTTTCAAGGTTGTTTTTATTGTATTTTGGATGGCTACCATTGCTTCTTTATTAAGAGTCTGTGGAGTTGGAATTGGGATTGATAGGTTATCAGGGTTTTCTTTAATGTTTGTGATAAGCATTTCTGCTAGTTTTTTGATAGAGTCTGCATGTTTTATCGCTTCAAGTTTATTTGCTTTAGTCACGCTCTTGTTTTCCGGTAACTTTTTAGAGATAGCCATTGCATGTGAGACTATGCGATTCATGGCATCTAAAATTGGGTTTCCTAAAAATGAATTTTCATCGAAAACATCATGGAAGATATCTTCATCGTCCGTTAAGAATGCCATAGTCGTCGTGGTAGCAGTTCGGTTGTCAGTTTTATCGTCAGCAGAGGTCGTCATTAGATCAGTACGGGTTGGGTTTTTTAAATTTTCACTATCCATAAAATTCCCACGAGTTAGGCCGATATAAATATGCTCCCTCGGGTGACGCCCATTCCGGGGGAGAGGCTACATACTGTGGAGGTCGCCAGGTGTCCACAGGGTTTTACGAGTTCTCTCTCGGGTTTTACAGACTTTTCCTCGTCGTGGCCGGCCGGTAAAGGCAAGCCTCCGGCCTGTCCATAGCCAATGACGTACTGCCATGAGCGCTGAAATGGGGTCGTTGTCATGGTGGGACAGGTTGCGGACCGAGGGACTGGCGCTAAGTCCCTCTGCAAGGGAGCTCTTTTGAGTTCCAGGTCGTGGAGCTGTTGGTAAGGGAAGGGTATGCCTGTGGCTGCCAGGTGTTATTGACGTGTTGTGTTTGGTTCTTCCCCGCAAGCCCCCCCACCGCGACAAGGTCGCTCCACCAAGGGGGGTTATTCTTTAACTTAGCCGAATAAATTCTCTGTTTAAGTTAAGTAAAGTTAGCAAATTTCAATGGTAAATTATTTTCTCTTTCAAGAATGGCGTTTCGATTATTTTAAAACTCTTTTTAATGTATACCATATATATAATAACCGTTAGAATAAATTTCTTAACGAGTTTTAGAAAAATATGGTTTAAAATTTTGTCGTTTACTTTATAGCTTAGTGCTTTATAGCTTTATAGCCCAGTGTTAAGCAGACACTGGGTGTACAGAAAACACAATGTGAGCTACTACTTATGTACATAGAGAGAGAGAGAGAGACATGCGCTCCTAACTCTTCTTGTTTCATTACAAAAACACGTATCGAACGACGATAATCGTTAGCATCACCAACAATGAGATTTCATTCATCCTTTCTATTGCTAATTTTATTGTTAATAACGAGGTTTAACACGAATGTATACGAATAAGGATTTATACACGGCCTTAATGCCGCAGCGTGTCTTAGCTAATCCGTTTAGAGGCCCAATCTCGACTAGAAAGGGCCGACTATGAGCTTCTGGCCTCATGAAAATGTATCAGAAAAATCAAGTAACCACTTCCACGTCTTTGGGCTACGTGTGAATCTAATTCAAGAGATGTAGCGTTTTACTCGCCAAGTCTAATGTAGACATCGCAACCAGGAGACGTTGATCGCAAACACGAATTTAATGCAATGACAAATAGCAATCAATAATAAAAATAACAATTTATGTTTAATTTAGTCACTTAATATTGCTTCGTTTACTATAAACTATTAGTTTAAAACTACCCGTTTTGTGTGTATTAACACCTTTTATTCATTTAACTATTCAATCTCTATCAAATCCATTCAAACTATAAATATATTTATTTATTTTGTAACTTATGTTCGATTTATTTATAATTATAATTTATGATTAATAAAACCAAATACGAATTTTGTAAAATTCACTGTGATTCCGCACGTGATGGGTAAAGATGTTCCTCAGTACAAAAATCATTTAATTTTTAACGTAGTTACGTCACTGGACTTTAATCCTCAGTATTTTTGTATATTCCTATTAAAAATCCTTAACTTGACAGTGCGTAGAAAAATAATTATGACAAAAAAAAAAAAAAAACAAAGGTATGAAGACACACAAATTTTGATATTTAGCACAATGACACAACGTAAGCATTCCAAAAATTCTAATCATTTCGAACGTCATAAGCACGAAACTTGGACTGTACAGCAAAAGCATAAATATTCAGTGTGGGGCGAAGATCTCTTATTAATGAAAAAGGGTCACGAGGTATTTTAATTCAACTACGTGTTAAGGATTTCGTTGGGATACTTGCGACGCCATATTACGTGAGGTACCGCTGTTCATCAAGTGGAAAACACAAGGAAATTCACTGAATAACTGGATCAAGGAATCTTTAATATGTCCTGCGAATTTCGGTTACATAAAAACGGACAAATTGTGAGACATGTTCTTAGACACGAATGATCGAAGATAAACAATGATTTTAAGTAAGAATAAGTATTTAATAAAGTAAGATTTTAAAAAGTAAGTAATAAATTGAAAACGCATCTTTAAAAGCTGTGATTTACTATATTTTAGTTCTGGAGACTGTAAAAACTGAGACCTTAGAACTATAATAACTTATAACTAATATATTTCAAAGTAGGTGGCGGTATTGACGTTGTTGATGTCTATGGGCTCCGGTAACCACTTAACATGAGGAGGGTCGTGAGATTCTAAGCCTAATATAAATAAATAAAAAGACTTAGACTGCAATTTTAATAAAAATGAAAATGAATTTATTCCTAGATACTCGTAATTCCACACGATCATAATTATGGAATATTAAGCAACATTTTTATTTGGTAAAATAAATACATTTTCTTACTGTTTATTAATTATCTAAAAATACTCCTATTATTAAAATCAGTTAGTTAAAGCTTTTCTATTGAGTTCGAATTAAAAGTATTAACGAAATTGCTTGAAGATAATATTTACTTTCCCATGAGAATAGAATTTTTCAAGATCTTGAAATTCTTCTGAGAAAACAAATACATTTATACCAAACATTTTTTGATAAACAAAGGCTTTGAGACTCTTAAGGGTATTAAGTAAAAGCAGAGCTCCGTTGTAATCTCTCGACAATTGTTGTGAAAACAATGAGAATGGAGTTTGCAATCCGATTAGTATTGGGTTGATGACACAACGAGTCTCCTCGTAAAAAGAAATATCTAATTCTACTAACATTATAAAAGTTATTCTTTGTTAATTCATTCACCATCCAGGCGGTTCGATTGTGGAACGCTCTGCCGGATGCAGTGAGAAGTGCTCCAACTTTAAACTGTTTTAAAAGAATGCTGAAGGAGCACTACTTATCTGCTTAGTGTTGTTTGTTTGCATCATTATCATTTATCATTTCCATACTGTTGATTCATTATGTGTATGTAAGTATATTAGTATGTATTGTATGTAAGTATGTATATTGGTATATAAATCAGTTAGCTATACATTTCATATTATATGTAAACGGTATATATCTGTTTATTGTACGTATATATTTTCTATAATAATGTTATTGACTATAGTAGACCGCAACATATCTGCTATATTTTTATGTTTTCCAGAATTTCGTAAATTAAACGGTTGTCTGGAAGAGATCGCTTTTAGCGATAAGACCGTCTATTGTACAAATGTATCGGCTTTTTGACTGTTTTTTTAATGTAAATTGTGTTTTGGTGTGCAATAAAGTGTATTCTGTCTCTCTCTCTCTCTCTCTCTCCGAAGTATTCTTTGACGCAATAACTACTGGCCGGATTTGAATGTAGCCTCCCAAAGATACTTCTAACTTACATCGATACGTTTAATATTTTTATCAGGGTATATGAAACGGGAAACGGTAGGTGTATCTCTAATTAATAGGACGGCCTATTCACTGGTGCAGTAATTTATGTGTGTACTAACTGATTTATAAATCGGCTGGTAGTTTATAAACTGGAATATGAGACAACCAACTCTTGACATTGCAACGTGTCTCGTTATATTCGAATTACGGGAGATAAAGGTAGTGCACGGTTGCATTTATAAACACAAGTTTTTTTTTTTATAAATGTTACTTTATCGACTTCAATTTATGTGACATAAAGCCAGATCACGAATTCTCAATCGTATTTTTTTTAAAATCCAGAATAATGCTACTGTATTAGTAGTACACTGTCGCTAACACCATGTTATTTAATACAAACTAATTTTACGGTTCAATACGAAAATGATGAATGTCGGAAATGATGAAGAGACAATAAAAACCGTGAGATTAAATTTGTTTGTGTCCCTGGTATTTATGACGTCCACCCGTTTATAATATACATGAGGCGTATCCGTCTTCAACTAAGAGTATAAAATAAATAAAAAGGCTTTAGACCCGGACCGTGCGTTTTAAGGTGGATAGTAAGCATTTGTGATATTTATTTAGTCGCTAAATCTCTTAATACCAAGAGTTTGCATTGAACAAGAAAGCTGAGAATTAATAGCAATATTCAAATTAATTTTAACGTCATACGAGCAATTTTTCTAATGAAAAACGCACTCAACAAATGTTCACGATTGATTTCCACAGTGAAGGAATAGCATCGTGTAATAAAAATCAAACCCCCAAATTTATAATTTGCGTAATTACTGGTGGTAGGACCTTTTGTGAGTCCACGGGGGTACGTACCAACACACCACCTATTTCTGCCGTGAAGCAGTAATGCGTTTCGGTCTGAAGGGTAGGGCAGCCGTTGTAACTATACTGAGATCTTAGAACTTATATCTCAAGGTGGGTGGCGCATTTACGCTGTAGATGTCTAGGGGCTCCAGTAACCACTTAACACCAGGTGGGCAATGAGCTCGTCCACCCAACAAAGCGATAAAAAAAAAAAAAAAAAATAACTTCTATAATTATTATTTTATTAAATGACTCACTACGTCTTTAGCCGATTACATACAGCCATACAAATAGCACAGTGTAGATACGGGTAGAGCTTTTTGTCCGCAAATGTACAGAGCATTAATATCAGATCCCCGTAATTGGAGGAAGCTCCACAACATATAATGGGCCGTTAAAGCCTCGTCATTACGTTAGTTCTACTTTCCTCTTACGTCGATCAAATATGTTTTTAGACTATATCTGCGTAGTCTTACGTTTCAGATTGCCTTATTGGATGAATAAAAAGAGAGAAAAATTGTCGAAAATATTACGTCAATCCATCAACAATTGTATAAAGACTTATTAATTGGTGATTATTTCTAAGCCGCAGCTAATTCATATTCTTAATAGTATAGATAGTATAGTATAGAATACTATGGTATAGTAGTGGTAAGTCTGTTGTATACATACCTGACTCCAGAAACCTCATTGGCTGTGTTCTAAAAGTTTTTTTTAAATATCTATTAATACACTATTTTGTTTATAATAATAAATTTGGTATCATAACACAAACCTTTCAACAACTACAATAAAAGGAAAAAATAGTACTTCATTGTTTCGTTCTTGCTACGACATATTTTTAATACGCTTTTATTAGCTTCATACGTGTGTTAGTATGTAACGGGATCTTTGAACATGATTTTGACTCCCTTCAAAACGTTGGATTAACTCGAAATTTGGCATACTTATTAAGGACCGATGACAATTCAATATTTTAAACAGTTTGATCCGTTATCCTTACTAGGATAATTAGAATTAGCGATTTTTTGTTTCCCTGAGAGCCTGAGACACGCTTTTGTTACAATAAAATCATTTTTCTTATACTATTTTTAATTCAAATTTATTAAAATTTCTTTTCTATTTTTTAGTTGGATTTTATATAAAAGCATATTTCTTAGATTCTTTTTAAACTATTATTTATTAAAAAAAAAATTGTTAGCTTGGTATGTTGTATCTTTATTTGTATGTAATGAAACCACTTCTTCACGACTCCAAGACGTACGATTTTTTTCCTTCCTATGCTGATAACTTATATCAGCGTTACGCACGAGTAGGTGAGCTCACGGGGCTCAAACCTGACGTAGTTGCTAACACTGATCCTAACAAGAGCAGTGCTTCGCAGAATCTACCACCGGATCGGAAACGCGACCTACTGAGAAAATCTGGCGAGAAACTCAGTAGGCTTTGTTTCCTTCCTATGCTGATAGCCTTGAGAGGCTATATCAGCGTTACCGCACGAGTAGGTGAGCTCACGGGGCTCAAACCTGGCGAAGTTGCTAGCACTGGCCCTAGCTCTTAAGAGCACAGTGATGAACTGAGAAAATCTGGCGAGAAACTCAGTAGGCTTTGTCGGTAGTGGGTTAGTTTATTCGCCGAGCTCTTTGTCGCAAGCGACGGGTTTGACAGGAACGGTGACCGGTGGTTGAGATACCTAAAAGCACCGTCAGTGGATCGGGAGGATCCGAAATGACGTGGCATCAAGGACTGATGACAATACGATAGTTTTATAACTTCGCACTAATACCCTGAACAATGTCAAATTTAATTGTTCGTTTAGTTTACTATTTAAGGGTGCTGTTTTTCATTTGATTGAAAATAAAAAAGACAATTCAATTTTAAGCAAATTAATTATACAGTATAAAAACATATCGGGAACTCAGTTAATTACCGTGGATCGACCCCTTGATTAGTCTTAATTATTCAGATGGATTCATTAAATTGAGATGTTCCCGGTAACGATGGCTTTTGAAATATCAAGTTATTTTTAATTTAATTTAATTTGTATGAAGAAATTTAATTTAAGGTCATATTATAAATATAAGACTAGCTTATTATTAATCTGTGCATTCTCACAGATAATATCAATGTTAGAACATATTGTATCGAGAATTGGAAATACGTACATACATTCAAATATTCGGAAAAACACAATACTTATCTGCAATTTTGATTATAATTAACTTTTATTACTTAAGCGAATGAACGTGCTCACGGCCCACCCGGTGTTAACTAGTTACCGGAGCCTATGGTCATCAACAAGTTAAAATCTGCCATATCAATTACGAGCCTCAGTTTACTATTGTCGTTATTAAGATCTATTTCTAAATCTAGATTCTAAAAAACTTCCTTTTTAATGAACAAATTCTACTCAGTCTCTTTTTTTGTGGCTAGAACCATTGCTGGTGGACCAGAGGGCTTTTCAGCTTCACCAAAATGGGAGGGCGAGGACGAGGACCGATAGACCGACCGACCGACTTGACTGCCTGAGACAGACTGAGACGACTCCGTCCACGCACCGCCATTTTACACTCTGGCGTTACGGTGTCTACCCTACATTTTTGTGATATTTATCAAAACAACATTTTATCATTTAAAATAATAACCAAAACAATGTACATATATATATATACATATATAATGTAAGTGAAATATTCCTAAAGTCGTTATCCACGACATATACATTATTATTAATATTTATGCTTTACCAATACTTATTTATTTATCCAGTCATTTGGATTATTATTCTAAACACTCCCACACCAAAACAGTGTCCGCTAAATATTAAACATGGCAGAATAATAGTTTCATCTTGCTAACAATAAGTATATAATAACGTAGAATAAACCAAACCATACATCATCATGTCAATCATTGCCAATAGTGGCGCTTGCGCCCACATATACTACGGAGCAGCTATTATAATAAAAATAGGAGAAAGAGAAAATTTCTTTTTTTGTGCTAAAGATATCATACCTTTTATTTGAGCTTCATACTCGATTCGACCCCCAGTTTCTTGTAAGTACACTCTAGTAACCGGTAAGCATCATAGAACGCGAGTATTTCAAAAACAGGAATATTCTCGAATATTTCGATAACAAAAGCAATCGCTCTAAAGCAAAGTTAACGACTACATGAGCTGATAAGTTCGCAATTCATCCTGCACCCAAACCTCCTGAATATACCGGAGACTAGACAAAGGGCGGAAGTCAGATTAAATAGAAGATATATCTTAGACGACCAACGTACTAAGCCTACACAAGTCATCCTCGAGAAGGTCCCAGTACATCCCTGGTAATTACACGGGTTTAGCTCGAAGACCCAAACACTGTGTTAAAAGCCCCCAGGGGACCCAACGATGTACATTATCACCTATTATCTCTGACCTCTGTAATACTAAACAAACAACACTAAATGCAGGAAATGTTAACTTCATGAGAGGTCACGTTACATTTGTGTTTTCAAGATAAAGTACATTATGTTTATTTACTGGTAGGAAGAGGTTTCTGTCTTAATATGAAAATAGAAAAGAATGTATGATGGAATGTGCATACCGAGAACAATCTAGCTATATTGACTTTGAGACGAAGTATGTAGCCGAGACTAGTACAATGAAAAAGCATTTGGATTTCCATTAACTACTTCACATACAAAAATTATATTCATAGAGCAGTTATCATATCGTGCTATGTCGATGAAGCGTGGTGGCCTGAAAGATAAAACACACGGCGTATTTATATCGAGCATTATGTATTATGCCATTTTTACTGCCATTTTTTAAAATAAGTTTGAACCACACATTCGTCTACGAATAATTTGACATGATGAAGGAATAAAATCGTGTAATAAAAATCAAACCCGCAAAAATTATAATTTGTGTAATTACTTTGGGTTAGGTACTGTGGGTTAATTCGTTTCGGTTTGAAGTTTAGGGTAATCTTTGCACTGTAAAACTGAGACCTAGCTCATGTCTCAAGGTAGGTAGTGGCATTTTACTAGTGGTAGGACGTCTTGTGAGTCCGCACGGTTAGGTACCACTACCCTGCCTATTTCTGCCGTGAAGCAGTAACGCGTTTCGGTTTGAAGGAATAATGATGATAATGATTAAAATTAATAAGTGTAAACAATATCTGTTAGCAGTTTAATTTATGGAAACGGATTTGTTTCTCGACGAACTAACATGACACTAATAAATCAAAAACTCCTACATACCGCCTACAACCTAGCTGTAAACTGCCTCACACTTCGACAATCTTTCATTTTCTAATAATGTTTACGGGCAATACTAGGTCAAATGCACAAAAAGTTAAGTTATCACCAGAGCTCACAAACTCCACAATGCTATCCACCTTCATATTGAAGTCTCAGTGTATTGTATAACTGTCCCATCCTTCATCCTTCAAAGGGAAACACGTGACTGCTCCGTGGCAAAATGGAAGCTACCCGCACGGGCTCACAATATGCTCTGCCTCTGTTATAATTTCAAATGAGTGACATTGGTTTTTATCTTAAAATAACCAACTGAGTTTTTGCCGGATCTTCTCAGTGGGTCGCGATTCCCAACCCGGTAATAGTTTCAGCGAAGCATTGCTCTTGCTAGTACTTCCAAGTTGAATCCCATGAAATTACCAACCAAATCTTGCGTAGTTGGAATAACCCCTTAGGGTAACAACGATTAGGTAGGGAAAAAACACCTTAACAAGTTTCGACTAACATCTAAGATATGTAGCTACATATATATATATATATATATTATGCATATAATAAAGCTTTTTAGTCAACCAAAGAAATTTATGATTTTTAGCAATTTTTTAAATCCTTATCTTGGTAAATAGCGGCGACCAAAAATTTCGCCCAATAAGTTAATAAATAATTCTGTGCCAATTTTAAAGGGGCAGTCCACATCCAAATTGAGTTCCGTTATCTTATTTTGCGAAACATTTTCCTGGTTCGAATATGAAATACTTATTTACAAAGATCAAATTAAAATGCAGTGAAAAGTTACGTGGTTCGCATTCTGTTAATTGTGATGTTTGAATCATTCAGCAGACTTTTCGAATAGGATGGATGTTTTATGAACAAGGAAAAAGTAATAGTACCGGTATTGCGAGTTCATATGCATATGTCAATCTCATCGTCATCATCATTCTCCTGCCCTTCCTAGTCACTTGAGGTCGGCCCGACCTGTTTTCTCCCATACTCCTCTATCATATACCATTTCTTCCCTCACTCCCCTCTTGTCACGCAATACATCCATTTTCTCTTAGGTTTAACTCTTCCTTTATTTTGATTATTTTTGCCCTAAAGTAGTCATGCGTTCCAATTAGAAGGAAAGGCTGGAAGAACTGTTATAAAACCAAAGTGAGATTTCGACCAAATGTCTCAATCTGGGTGATCTCATATCTTATGATGTCTAAGTACTCCTGTCACTATTTAACCATCTATGTCGCCTCTACTACAGCAACAAACAAAATTAATTACATCTAATGAAATATATTAATACGTGAAGCAAAAACTTTGTATCCCTTTTTACGAAAATTGCGCGGACGGAGGAGTATGAAATTTTCCACACTTATAGAGAATATAGAGAAGAAGTGCACAATGCTAATATTTTTTAAAACTAATGCATAAAAGATACATTAAATCAATAAAAAAAACATCAGACACACTACATACCATGTACTTGACGCACACACGCAGGCATACTATTTATTGTCAAACTTTTGTTCTTGACGTCTGTGGTTAAATTGAGGATAGATTAAATATTGTTTGTCTTTATTAATATTTTTTTATAGTGTAGCCTTGGCGAAATTTGTGATTATAGAAGTATAAAATACAATCACAATAGTGTACAAACTTACAATTCCAATTAATTATAGTCGAATTTCGAGTACTGCGGGACCTCTAGTCTAATGAAATTCACAAGCAACATATCAAATCAACGCAACACACATACAAGTAGGATCAAATCGAATCTCAAATTGGTATTTGTGTTATTTTGTAGATTAGCTAGTGACCAATCAAGTTTGGACGAATGTGATTGAGGATACACGCATTCCCCGAGTAAAAATAGCGGAAAAAAGTGCAATGAATATAACTCTTAACAAAAGAGTACATGTCGAGACTGATAGATGAATTAGAAATAAGTTAAAAAATAAGTTACCCTGTGGTATATGACAATAGGGTATCGTTATCTATGTACTAATATATACATACAATGATACAATACCATTTACAGCTGTTTGGTGGTTTTGGGAGGGTTAGTAAAGCATGAACGTATTCTTTCTCATATTTCGTATCACTCTTATCAGAGCGATCGCGGGGGTCAGTCAATATCATTGCTATGGGCAGAAGTTTTTCGCCTCACGAGCAATCGCCATTTCTCCCGGTTTGTGATGAACCGGGATCTTTCTAATTCTGATTAACTTGCATATTTTTTTGGTACATGTTCACCAAATGCACAATTCCGTACAATTTCAACAGAAACGTACCTCATGCAATTTCGTCGACCCAGATTTGTTTTTCGTTTAGTACAATAATCTACAAAATGCATCGTCAGCTCTATTACCAATAATCACAGTCCAGTTTCATGTGAGCCATACTAAATGTACGTGTGAAATTTCTCGCGCTGAAATTTCAGGTGTACCACCAACGGTGCCGAGTCCTTTTACACTGGTCGAGTCACCGGAGACCAATCCTCTATTAATATAGATTTTCCATCGGCCTGTCGAGATAGGGAATGCCGAAATTTTGATCATATCTGCCCTCTATCCTTATTACTGTGATTTTGTAGATCAGGGACACGAACGATTCATTTCACCGGGCTATTTATAAATTCTTATTTTAGAAGAAAATTGAATGGAGACTAATTGGAATCGACTGTTTTTATTCACGTATTACGTGTATTGTGATTCTGCGAATCTTTCTCGAAATAATATTTTTGAAGAATAATATAAAAGTAGATTACTGCTGATCATTTAATTAAGCGGAAAATCGGAATGAGGTTTCTCGTTGAGGCACCGCACAAGTGGCACCGAAGAAGTCCACCTCTGACCATATATTTAAGCTTTCGCTGAGCGGCAATAACAGTAAACCGTCCTCTGGGAACACCTTCACGGGCACGAATCAAGGAATCTTTATTGGTCAAAATATTTAAGTAAAGAGAGAATGAAAAAACGAAATATAGTATTTTCATGATCATTTCTAAAAACCAAGACATTAGACTTGACCATAATCATCTAAAGTTTAGGGTTTTCAAGATTGATATATTTGTGAATGAGTTTATATGGAAAAATAATACAAATGTTCCATTATTGCTGAATCTGCAAAGTTATTTTTATTTCAACGTCACTTTTATCCACAAACGTTTCCATTAGCACCAGAATATACTGCCTATTTTACAACATTAGTTCTTATCTTTCACATTTTAGCTGTAAGCTTTTTATTATAAAACGGTTAACCACATAAAATGCTATATCTTCATTTGTTTCTGTTCGTGTTTTTCAGTAAGTAACAATTTGGCTGTGCCTCTGACACTGCCAACACAGTTGGCGGTAACTACTTACCAATCATTCGTTTGCCATCGACAATAATAATATAATAACTAAATTATTCCTAAATTATTCCTTCTTCAAGTTAAGTTAAGTTAAGTTAAGTTCAAATGTTCACGATTGATTTCCACGGTGAAGGAATAACATCGTGTAACAAAAATGAAACCCGCAAAATTATAATTTGCGTAATTACTGGTGGTAGGACCTCTTGTGAGTCCGCACGGGTAGGTACCACCACCCTGCCTATTTTTGCCGTGAAGCAGTAATGCGTTTCGGTTTGAAGGGTGGGGCAGCCGTTGTAACTATAATTGAGACCTTAGAACTTATATCTCAAGGTGGGTGGCGCATTTACGTTGTAGATGTCTATGGGCTCCAGTAACCACTTAACACCAGGTGGGCTGTGAGCTCGTCCACTCATCTAAGCAATAAAAAATAAATAAATAAAAGTTAGGGTTGAAGACATTCTTTAACAGAATGTAGCGGCGTTTTTTTTTGCCTTTTAAGCGTCCATGAGCCACATTGGCTATTCCCAATCGGGTAGGCCATATGTTCGTCTGTTTACAAAGACAATATAAAATTAAATAACAAGCTTTTAATTCCGATAGTAATTAACCGATGACCGAGCTACTGACTCCACCCCTGAACATTACTTCGGTCGGGATTTAAGAAGATAGGTATTACCTACGTCGGTACTTTGTTTGGAGTGTCTCCTTCTTTATAGGCATCGTAACGGCGTGAAGACCTAACACAAAATGTTAATGAAAAACCTATAAGTATAGCATCAAATTCTATGAATTTTTATATCAAATTCGAAAACAATCTTTAAGGCATTTGCAGTAGATGCGTAATCGAGATGCTCTTTGTATTGCTCTGCTTCGAAATGTTTAAACACGAATATTTAAGGGTTGTAATATGTAGTTTTACTTTTAATAGTCAGTTTCTTATCAAATTTATTACTTTATGTACACTGTAGTCTTAAATCAATTATCCTTTTGAAGCCCCTAGCCGTACCTTTAAACCGCCTTCGCTTATTTTAACATTACCAATTTTTTCTTACATTATCACCGTCAATAACCATTTCAACAAGTATCTTTATATCAATTTGAGTAAGGTCCCCGTGATTTTATTCGCCTTGTGAACGTCCTCCCTTCAGGTTCACTGTCCGTTATGGCATTTCTCCCCAACCCCAAGTAAAACCGTAAAGTAAATAACACTGACACAATCAGATAAGTGCCAGTGAGGTGGGGCGAAGGCTTATTGTAGCAGCCTTGAAGGCATTATAGGACTCAGCCAAAGGAAGACACGGAAACCTCAGGGCTGAAATGGATTCAAAGATTTTGGGATACAAATAGTATTATTTACAGACCAAGTAATTTGAAATACACCATGTTTTTAGTCAAAATAATTTTTTGTATATATATTTTTTCCTTATTTTACAAGTTCAATATTTTTATGATCACTGAAAAATTATCGTTATTTTTTATTGCCCTTGTAGGTAGACGAGCATACGGCCCACCTGATGGTGAGTGGTTACCGTTGCCCATGGACTTCAGCAATGCCAGGGGCAGAGCCAAGCCGCTGCCTATTGGCTGAGTTTTGAAATACAATCAATAATTTGTAATGAAAAAATAAAACTTCCGGTAAAATAAACTGTTTATAGATATCAAAATTAATGAACCTTCTTTTCAGAAGAGCGTCTTGTGCGGCGTTAGCTTAAGAAAATCTTTATTAATCGAATAGAAGACAGAGATACGTTGAGATATAAACTAGATCAACCGACAATGACAGATGAAGTTGTCAGAAATCACTGTAACTTTTAGAATTATGGTTATGATTCTCATTTTACAATTACTTTTCTTTGGCAATTATTATTGTTTACTTTACACGTAGGTATGGCAGTAGAATTTTAGAAACTAGATGAAAAAAATTTGAGTACATATACAACGTATCAAGAATCAATATTTTTCATCACCTATTGAGGCTGCATATACGATACGAACCTGAAATGCGCTAACGACATTCCTAAGATGACTTCACTATTTAGCATAAGTTGCAAAGATGGAAAAAGACTATGACTAGAATAACAAAAGCAAAATAATAATATTAGGTTCATAGGAGAACCAAGAAGAAAATAACAATGTTTTTCTAATGAAAGTATTTTTTTAATATTCCAAAAACTTAAATTATTGTAAGGAACAAACGGCAGAGCTTAGCGAAGTCACGAAAGACGGAATATAAATAGTTTTAGCGGATTATACAAAGTAACCTTATTTCTGAGGCGACTTACGTTTGAGAGGATTTGGAGCGTAGAGCCTAAAAGCACGGATTATAGTAAAATATGTTTAAAAACCCTACTCTGACCATTATTAGGGCACAAGGAAAACTGTTTATCATCTTTATTATGTTTGAAAAGAGTTTATAAGATCTTGTTTTGACACCATTTTTTGTTTTATTAAAACATTCCTTCATGAAAACAGTGGAAAGAATAAAAAAATGTATACGACAAAATTGCAACTTATTACTAAGAAATTGCTATTATATATTCTTATAACTAAGCAATTCCATTAAATTAAATCAAACAATTTCAAAATAGAACGAAAACTTTTCCTCGACGAGAAAGTCAATAATCCTGACAATGCGTGTTAAGCATCAATCAATAATTATGTTAATGTTTATTTATAGGCATCACTTTACTTGTCTACTTTGAGTGCTGTTTATGATTTCGTTAAGGAAATAAAACATAGTTTTATTGCTTTTTATTTTTTTACCTTACGTTAAAATATAGTCGAAATTTATCAGGAGTTTAAGATAATCCTAATCAATCTAATAATTACTTGTTATAGCTGTTATAGCAAACACTAAAAATGATGTGTCGTTGACTAATTTTTTTTTTTATTCTGTTGAGTTTATGCTCCGAATGTAAAGTGGCTCTCCAGCTCCAGCTCTTATGTCATCTTCTTATTCAACCCGTGTCTACCCAATGCTGAGTGTAGGTGTCTTCGAATGCACCTCATTCTCTTCGGTCTTGGCATCCAGATCCAGCTCTTATGTACCTTTCTTAAATCTCGTTTTAAAGAGGATATATAACGGAGAGCAATTATTACGGTCATAAACACCGACACGGCAGGGACGCTGCCCCGTTTACTGCCTACAATAAAATGCTGTCCTTAAGCTTCACTTGAAAGAAAACATGTAATAACATTCCGGAAATACCGTTTACTTCAAAATCTTAGAGTGAGACAGTCCAATGAGAAATATATTCTGAGAAGTTTCATAAACTACAACTCCACACACTAACTAAATCAAGAGGGAGGCGTGTCGTCAATCTATACGGGGCGTCATCTCTAGCTGTGATAACAACCATAGCAAATCACAACGACAAAGAATCATTACGTCAAACATCTTTGGTTTATCAGAACGCACGCAAATACAGAAATATTCTTAAAAAGGGGGGTCACTTTGGGCAGTTGTAAAGTTCGCTCCCGACAATTGACAAACCGTCGGGAAACACACCAGTGCGTGTGAATTCCCTATAAATTCCTAAAGAAAAATCCTGGTGAATGAACGTCGGAGGGTGATATCGTAACTAATGTGGAACCCCCGTTACGCTGAAGCAGCCATACTTATGGCTTGATAAAGACATTTTTTTTTAGGTCGATGCTTATTTGTGTTTACCGTGGAAAATAATTAACATTGTTTACAATAAGTAATACTATGTAATTTTGACCCAAATTGCATACAATAAGTGTGTTTCGATTTTTTAAAGGCTTTTGATAACTCATCCGCATTAAACTAAATTTTAAAAAAATTGCCTATTTTGTCTACCTAAGGCTTAACCTCATATACAAATATCTTGCTAAAGTTAAACATAAACTATCTCTTATGAATATATATTTGAGAGCAATTACACAAGTTTGGTATTAAAACGTATCTACATTTACCGTAAAATAGCCTTAATTTTTAAACACCATCAAGCTAGCCCTCACTCTTTACATAAAAAGAATTATACTTTACGAGTATCTTTATGCAGTCTGTATATTTCTACTTCAAAAAGGGAATAATTATCCGGTCATATTATTTGTACTTTTAAGGAGGAACATACCCTTTTTCATTCCCCACAACCAATTTCAATGCCCTTAAAGATATAAATAAACAACTATTCAACTTAAGACATCCATTATTTTATCTAAACTTCTTATAAATACTTCGATTTTAAAGAAAATCTTATATTTCGAAACAAAAAAAGAATGATATTCACTTCAGTGTGCGCCCAGCCGTAGCATGTACCATAAACATTTATTTCCATGATCTCAAATGGTCCGGTCTAGACGCATTCTAGATATTTCAATAAATTCACGAAAACGTTCGTATCTATTAGTTAAAATTCGATGACTGGGTGTACGAAGTTTTAAATTTACTGTCAAAAGCAGTTTTGGATTAAAGTGCCGTTGACCAGAAATTGGAAAGTATTTGTAAGATATTCCAAGACATGTAGTGGGTTCACAGAACTTTAATTACAAATAATTGTATGTCCGGCTTTAGAAGATGACCCCAAGGAATGTGACCTCGCCTTTCGAGCTACAGATTTTCGTACAAATTCTAGTATTGTATAGTATTCTTCCTAATACTACAGGCAGTGGCTTGATGGTGCTCTGGGCTTTTAATTTCATGTGACCACTCATGACCGTACCTTTTTACTCAGATGGACCGTATGCTCCATCTAAGTAAAAAGGTTTTATAGAAAATCCTGAAACTTAGTTTCTGTTTCGGTACTGATGGTAAGGTACTTAGTAGGTATGTCTACACAGATATACAGATATCACGATCCAACGTATTTTTAATTCGTTTTAAATTATACAAATTGAAATCAACCTTATTTTTATTTATTAAACATTCATTATATAACAAATTATCTATTCAGTTAACGGTAATGGGGAGGGGACGTACTTAAAAGACTTGTGATTGACGATGTCAAAGAGGATATGCGAGAAAGGTATGAATGCAGAGATGACGTATGATAAGCATGAATAGAGAAAGAAGATATGCTGCCTCAACCCCACGTAGTGGAACAAGGACAAATAGAAGAACCAATTGAAGTATACGTTGATAATTACAAATTATGGTAAAATGAATCTTATTGAATTGGCACTTTAGTCCTATTTATTAGTGTTGGGTAGATAAGCTGACGATCAGCGTTGTCAAAAAAAAATTGTATTTTTTTTATAAAAAATTAACTTGGAACCACGGAATTCAAGAGTGAAATCGCTGCCTATTAGCATAATGAATTCGGACATCCGAGAACTATCGATAAAGTAAGGAACGAAATAGTAGTTTAAGCGCACAAGGTATTTATAAAGTACTAACTGGGTAAAATATGGCGACAGTTACACTTATGACTCAGATTACACTATCAAAAATACTACTAATACTAACAAATAAAAAGTGTTCAATGAGTAAATTAACCGCTAAATTAGTAACTCCAATATTTGTAGTGGCAATGACCCCAAAAAAAATATTCGAAAAACTGTGACGTAAATGTAAAGATAATTACTAAGGCTTTTATACCTAAAAGACTCATCATCATTGGAAGCCAATGCTAAGACCGGAGTTTGTGAACCGGAACGAACTGAGTGTATGTTGATGCGAAAGTTTGACTACCGAATGATGTCGACGACAGCTTTGATGTTGTTCCATAATAGGATTTTTTAATTGCGTCTCCCCGTAAGTAGGTCGTGCTGAATCTCCCCCTATTTGTTTACTTTGAATCGCGATCGGTAAATGTTAACAGGATAAATGCACAGAAGGGTTCGAATTTTGTTTACGTGCTATCCGGATGGCAAATTTCAAGTTATAAAATAGTAATCTGACTAGAAAAGATCATTGTGGTGGGCCTTGGTGGAGACTTATATTCAGCAGTGGACGTCTGTGGACTGATAATGACTACTAGAGTACTAAAAGTAGTTATATTTACAACGTAGCTTTGGAATAGTTACTTTGGCATAACGCAAAATTTTACCGCCACTTCATTTACGTAGAAGGTGAAAATATTTTTGAATTATAGAACGTTAAGGAGCTATAGGATAGCTAAGGAGCGAAGATCGGGTTCAGTGGCGAGCTTTGGGGGAGGCCTATGTCCAGCAGTAGACTGCCGCAGGCTGATGATGATGATGATGAAGGAGCTATTTAAACCCCTATTTTGAAACATTCTTTATTGGTGCTCCACTTGTATTGGCCTTGCCGTGATGTTACATAGCCTTTTTTTTTATTTTTTATTGCTTAGGTGTGTGGACGATCTCACAGCCCACCTGGTGTTAAGTGGTTACTGGAGCCCATAGACATCTACAACGTAAATGCGCCACACACCTTCAGATATAGTTCTAAGGTCTCAGTATAGTCACAACGGCTGCCCCACCCTTCAAACCGAAACGCATTACTGCTTCACGGCAGAAATAGGCGGGGCGGTGGTACCTACCCGTGCGGACTCACAAGAGGTCCTACCACCAGTAAAGCCTATAGCCTATAGCCTTCCTTAATAAATGAGCTATCTAACACTGAAATAATTTTACAAATCGGACCTGTAGTTCCTGAGATTAGCGCGTTCAAACAAACAAACAAACTCTTCAGCTTTATAATATTAAGTATAGATTTATCAATGGTACACAAGGTACACATGGTAGGCAATGGTACACGGCGGCTTGCGAGCTTCAGAGGCAGTGACTTGGCTGTGCTCCTGGCATTTCTGACATGAGCCGTATGATCATCTGCCTACTGCAATAAAAAAAAAAACATTAACTCACCAGATGTGCTTGGACACCAAAGACGAATACCAAAAAAACACCAATTTGGAACACCATGGAATCCTATGGAATAATTTGGAATACCATTAGGTGACTAGGCCACGAGCTCATCATTCATCATCATCATTTCAGCCTATCGCCGTCCACTGCTGAACATAGGCCTCTCCAATAGATTTCCAGTGTGACCGGTCCACGAGCTCAGCTTTCTCTAAATAAAAATAGCTTCTTCTAAAATAATCTCGTCTTATCAATTGAGAAACTCTATTTCACTATAACATAGTATAAAACAAAGTCGCTTTCTCTGTCCCTATATCTCTATGTATGCTTAAATCTTTAAAATAACGCAACGGATTTTGATGCGGTTTTTTTCAATAGATAGAGTGATTGAAGAGGAAGGTTTATATGTATAATAATATGCATTAAATAGTGGAGAAATCAATAATAAATTACAGTTTCCGAAGCGAAGCGAGGGCGGGTGGCTAGTAACTTATAAATTTCTCAAGATACAGGCAGTAAACAGCAGGGTAGCTCGTTACTCGCAGATAACCTATTCACTCCGAGTTTAGTGCCGCGAATGGACATTTAAACCTATTTACACAATACATTTTTATGAGAAGCTTTCAAGTAGCATCGCAGATTTATGAGCGTAATATTCGTATGGTGCAAATTATAAAAGATTGTGTTATGAATCTTTTTAGATTTATTCTAATGTGATATTCATATTTATACTACCGTTCGGACTTATTTCAAAAAGCAACGCTATAAATGCATATCTCGTAATATTAATTACTGGTGGTAGGACCTCTTGTGAATTCGCACGGGTAGGTACCATCACCCTGCCTATTTCAGCCGTGAAGCAGTAATGTGTTTCGGTTTGAAGGGGGGGCAGCCTCTGTAACAATACTGAGACCTTAGAACTCATATCTCAAGGTGGGTGGCGCATTTACGTTCTAGATGTCTATGAGCTCCAGTAGACACTTAACCCCAGGTGGGCTGTGAGCTCGTACACCCAACTAAGCAATAAAAAAAACTGAACATTGCGTGAAAACGAATCAATCATACAATGTTTACTTACCAATTCCTTATGAATAAATTAACAAAAGCGTTAACAAAAACTAACAAAGCCTTTAGCCAAATACAAACAAGTCGTTTAGTGTTTGTTTGTAACAAAATACATCAGAACAGATTACTTTACCTGAATTATCCAAGTCTGTTACTAAACTACGCCTAATTTTATCCCTTAATTTGTTAGAAATAATATTCATATCTTATCAACCTACATTGATTACCATAATTTCAAGTCGCGTAAACAAATATACAGATGGGTGAACGTACCCACAGCCCACCTGGTGTTAAGTGGTTACTGGAGCCCATGGACATCTACGACGTAAATGCGCCACCCACCTTGAGATATAAGTTCTAAGGTCTCAGTGTAGTTACAACGGCTGCCCCACCCTTCAAACCGAAACGCATTACTGCTTCACGACAGAAATAGGCGGGGCGGTGGTACCTACCCGTGCGGACTCACAAGAGGTCCTACCACCAGTAATTACGCAAATTATAATTTTGCGGGTTTGATTTTGATTACACGATGTTATTCCTTCACCGTGGAAGTCAATCGTGAACAATTGTTAAGTACGTATTTCATTAGAAAAATTGGTACCCGCCTGCGGGATTCGTACACCGTTGCATCGCTAAATACGAATGCACCGGACGTCTTATCGTACAGGCCACGAAGACTTTCTCCGAACTAATCCTAAGTTTATCTTTTAATTTGTTAGAAATTATATTCATATCTTATCAACCTACATAACCATAATTTTAAGTCGCGTAAATAAATATATTGTTATACCGTTTATTATTTCACATTTAGATACAAAGAAAAAATTCCGAAATATTACCACTATTTGGGCTGTGAAATATGTGTAGTGGCATGACTCAAAATCAGACATCGGCGCCACATTTATCACTGAGAAGTCGAGACGTGGTTTCTTAACGTCTACTGGAATAATCGATGCGTACCTATATAGAATGATAGATATAATTTTGGAATCTGTTAATTACATTAGTTCCTTACTTAGATAATCGTAATGATGTTATTAAAAGAGATCATTTAAAATAGTCAAATATACGTATTTTAGCTTTTTTAATTATTACTATATTATACAGATACATATATAAATTTTTAAATAAATAGACAATTTTAAATTGTAAAAGTGTAGTAAAGGAACTAAAGGCGAATTCAAAATAATAATTTAGTTAACACTTAATATTTAAAAACCGCTAAAATTTATCACAATAAACCAGTTCTTTGAATTAATGGCGTTCTTGAAATGAATGGCGATCTCTTCCGAATAATAAGTAAAATAAACACAAAAGGTAGAAATCGATATTGTACATAATAATACATATTATACAATACATTATAGTATACAATACATAGTACAGCAATATAAGTTTCCTGATATTTCTAAATCATGTGCAGGAAATATTTTATTAAATAAATGTGAACATATTTTTGTATTTCAATTTCAATACATATCGGTGTTGATTTAGACATAAATATTGTATTATAGATTAACTAAAAGTTGTTTGAACATTTACTTTTGGAAAAATGGGTATTCAGTGAATAATCTTAAACAATGTATCCTGAAAGTAAATTAGATGGCAATAATTCACATTTAAGAAGCAATTTAAAAACAAATCAACCCTCCGAGACATAAAACATTTACATAACCAAATAAAATGAAAGCAAAATTGTGGTACATTAGAATACATAAGACGACATTCGTGAAATAATACGAATTAAATTTAAATTGACAGCTTCAGTTTTACGAGCGGGATGTTGCCGATGAGACTAGGTATGCGAATGAGGAATTACAAAGATTGTCTGCACTCTCATGTGTGAATTTTCGGTCCAGGTTAATTCAAAAAGGGCTTAAATGTTTACACTTTATCCAAAACAATAAACATTTAATTTATTTGGAAGGTAGATTAGTTTCTGGGAGTTGAAAAAGAAAATATCAAATGGCATGTACGTCAAACGAATCTTAATTTATTTTCTAAATGTTAAAACACTTTATCTGGTATATGTTGTAAAATATATAAAACTCGAGGAACATAACCTGTCCTTGTGTAATTCATAATAACATACATATGAAGCTTTCTAATGAATTTTGTTGTCCTGGTGAAGAATTCGTGGTTGAATTATTTTTTAGATATTATACAATTAGAAGAGCCCATAAACCAAATCTACCATACAAATTTCGAATGAGATATAAGATTGAAGTTTCAAGACATAAGATTGAAGCATCAAAACAGAACATTGAAGCATCGAGACAAAGATTGAAGTTTCAATTGCACATGTTCAACAAACAGCCTTTTTCCAAACAGGATCGCATTTATTCCCGATACGAAAGACAGAACGAAGATACCCTCTGTGGCTCAATTCTCTAGAATATTCAAAACTAAAATCGCGGTAATTTCCTTTTCATTGTATTTATTATACAAAATTATGAAGACCATAATTCTGAAAAGGGAGTGAAATAAAGTGTGCGTATTGTATAAATATCGTCATTTATAAACATAACTTGACACATAAATAATAGAGCGATGTAATGAGGTTACCCGGGTCCCTGCGTTACGTTGATAGCTTTAAGAACATTTACATATTATACCGTGAAAATCTGTGGGGTGAACTGACTTGGGTTTTTGAAGGAACAAATATTTTGTGATTATATAATCAATTGGAGTGGATACCCTCAACGGAGTTTTGTCAAGCATATAATGATAATTATAAACTGGTTGTGCTCTGAGCCTGACTGAATTAATACTTTTTTATTGATTAAGTGGGTGAATCAGCTTACGGCCCACTTGATGTTGAGAACTTACCGGAGCTCATCAACAGCGGAAAAGCCACCAGCTACCTTGAGACATGATTTCTAGGGTCTCCGTTTTTATAGTACAACGGATGCTCCACCCTTTAAGCCGAAATGCATTACTGTTTTCCGGCAGAAATCGGCAGATTGGTAGCACCTACTCGTGTGGTATCACAAGTCCTCCAGTAATAACCGAAATTGTAATTTTGCAGATTTAATTTTTATTTCTCACTGCTATTGCCACCTATATCCTGGAATTCATTCGTGAACTTGTGTTAAATAAGTCTTTTAAAACCAAAATTGGTACCTACCTCCAGGATTACTAAACACCGATACACTCGCATCGCGTTTTTTTAATTAGTATAAATGATATTCAGCATATGAACTACCCTTAATTACAGAAAAACGCAACATTTACAAAAACACAACTATGATAAAACTAAAAAAAAAGGATATAAATGTATATCAAAGCTTATTAAGTTCTGCAGTTTTGGTCATGATGTCATTGTGATACTCTGTATTGTCTGTATCTTCCTCTGTCAGAGCCCCAGTTTTGTATCAATTTAATTTTACAAGGAACAACATTTTCGGACAAGATTGGAATACTGTCATAGCCGCTATGATGATAAAGCAAGCCAGTAGGCAGCGATAAAATAAAGATAAAAATTCAAACAATTAAAAAACATAGTCCGATAGTGTCCGTATAAACAAAGTTCATGAGTCAATTATAAAAAATTGTACGATAAAAACAATTAAAACCGAAAAACTGGTGTAATTTGACAACGTAATGAGCCGCACGAAAAAACGCTATTATGTGATCAGGCTGACGAGTGCTGTTTTAATTACAACTATAGCTGATTGTAGATTGTGCTATCAATGAATCTTGAAAGCAGTCCATTTTGGTAAAACCATAAGCAATCGAGAATCTTGAATGGGTCTCTATACTGGCGATACTTTACAATTAAAAAAAAAAACAATTTTTAGGCGCGCTTTTCACGTATAATTTTTATTATTGAGTATTTTATCAATGACTTTGTTAATGGCCATGTCTCGTATCAATCATATACGTATATTCATGTCTGTCCGAAAACTTTAATCTGTTCCCATTAACGCGAACGGTAAAAGAAAATGAAAGACATGCTTAGTTTCCGGCATAAGAGGTCTACAACCGAATGTACGTGAAAAGTACCTTTATAATTAACTAGCGACCCGCCCTCGCTTCGCTTCGGAAACATTAAAACACACATGAAACCAAAAAAAAAAAAATTAAAAAAAAATCGGTGGACCGACAACTTAGTGCGCACGGCGGGAAGTCGTTCGATGCGGAAGGCGGAGGAGCGCATTCTGTGGGAAGTATTGGGGAAGGCCTATGTCCAGCAGTGGGCAGATAAAGGCCTATGATGATGATATGCGCACTTCATAAAGTAAAATTCGAATAATTGATACGTAGTTTTTTTACATCCTCCCCCTATCTGATTTAGAATTTTTTTTAAACTATTATAGTTCGTAAATAAATAGACAATACTAGACAAGTTGATAAGTTATTGATGTATTTTTTTTCATTTTCATATATATTTTTATTATTATTATTTATTTCATACAATGCAATTAAGATTATTATTTACTTTTAGCTGTATTCAAATGACTATTCATTGTATAATTGAATACCTTTGTTATCCTGATGGTGGGCATTAAGACAACACAATTGTATTTACCAGTATTTTAACGATTGTATAATAAACTATTACTATTATTATTAGACTAGCGACCCGCCCTCGCTTCGCTTCGGAAACATTAAAACACACATGAAAGCAAAAAAATAAAATAAAATAAAAATTAAAAAAAGTAGCCTATGTTCATCAGGGACAATGTCGGCTTCTAATGGAAAAAGAATTTTTCAAATCGGTCCAGTAGTTTCGGAGCCTATTCGAAACAAAGAAACAAACAAATCTTTCCTCTTTATAATATTAGTATAGAACTATAGATGACCTTACTATTTGTACTAGTAGTTAGTTATCCTACCTACTATACTATGTGATCCTAGCTCGATAACTGGTCCAGGTTATTGTTTTTAATCCAAATTTATTTTTCATAATAAAAATCAATAAATCAATCGTGTAATAAAAAACAAACCCGCAAAATTATGGTTTGCGTAATTATTGGTGGTAGGACGTATTGCGAGTCCGCACGGGTAGGTACCACCACCCTGCCTATTTTTACCGTGTGCAGTAATGCGTTTCGGTTTCAAGGGCGGGGCAGCCGTTCTACTGTTAAAAATGAGACCTTAGAACTCATGTCTCAAGGTGGGTGGCGCATTTACGTTGTAGATGTCTATGGGCTCCGGTAAACACTTAGCACCAGGTGGGCCGTGATATCGTCCACACAAACAAACAAAAAAATACATTATACTCGACCGTATTTCTCTCGTTTCGTATGTGTGTTATCGTCAAATTGGATTTTTTTTTAAATGATTTTACAAAATACATTAATATAACTTTATAGTTGTTCAAACATAAAACTTGATAGCTTGGAGTCACGTAAATTATTCAATTAATTCCAGCTTCTACAACTTACGTTGACTTTAAGAAAGCATAGCCAACTGTGGACGTAGATAACAAAAACGTTGTAAAGTCACGTTTATTATTAAAGATAAGGGAATCTTTTCAAGGGAACGTGTATTTCGAGTCGTGAATCCTGAAGAGTTTCTTAGCTTGAGACGAATTACACTTTTTAGTGATCCATGGACGAAACACGAACCACGGAACTCTTGAAATTTATTTTAATACCGCCATTTCTTTTATATTTCTTAACTATTTAAACATAGTAAATGGACTGTTAAACATGATGTTTACATGTTACGTGTAATTGAAGAATAAATAACAAAACATTATTAAAAAGCTACTTGGGTAGATTTTAGTTCAATTGACCTCTAACAAAGATTCTCTGCTCGACCAACAAAAATTGAATGGTACAATATTCAGAGACTGTGCAATGGCTCTTCTTGGGATACAAAGTCCAATTTCTCCATGGTCTTTTGCAGTAACAACGGTTTTAATTATTAGAAGCATCCCAAGAAAGGCCTTAAGTGGCCTTGGTCTGAAGGTTTCTAGATTACTGATATTTATTTAGTAACTAGTTGGTGACATGTGCTTCTAAGGTCGCAATAGGTTTTTAGGTACCAGTGCACAAAAGACACAGCAACATTTAAGACAAAATCCTGCACTTTTTTTCCTACCTGTGCTGATATCCTTGAGAGGCTATTTCAGCTTCTCCTTGACGTATAGGTGAGCTCACGGGACTCAAACCGGGAGTATTGGTAACGCTGGCCCTAACAAGAGCAGTGCTTCGTAGAATCTACCACCGGATCGGAAACGCAACCCACTGAGAAGATCCAGCGAGAAACTCAGTGAGCTGTGTCTATGGGTTAATTTACTCGTCGAGCCCTTCGTCGCAAGCGACAGGTTCGACGAGGACGGTGATCGGTGCTTGAGGTAAATCCTGCACTATTATACAAATCGCAACCAACAATACTCATATTATCGCTTTACCGAGCAATCCCCTAGGCCAGTGGTCGGCCATCTTCTTAACCAAAAGAGCCAAATACGCACAATTAAAATTTATTCAAAGCCATTTTTTTCTAAAATAGCCTTGTAATTTAAAAATGATTACTCGTCTTTGACAAGGCAAGATAAGAAGTAATATACCGTGCCTGAACTAAACATTTCGCACAAGAGCCATAGGCGAAGAGTCAAAGAAGCGAACGCCGATCGCGAGCCGCCGTTTGCCGACCAGTGCCCTAGGCGATATATCTTCTCTGAATCTTTATCCTATATCTAATATATAAAATTCTCGTGTCACAGTTTTCGTTGCCATACTCCTCCGAAACGGCTTGACCGATTTTGATGAATTTTTTTGTGCTTATCCGGTATCTATGAGAATCGGCCAACATCTGTTTTTCATCCCCCTAAATGTTAGGGGTAGTCCACCCCTAACATATTTTTTTTATTTGAACATTTTTTTTTGTTATAATGAGGTATTATGTGGTTGAATGAGGTTTTGTTATTTTTATTATATTATTATATTCCCTCATCGTTCACAGCACTACATACCTCTTTCACTCATTTACCACATCCTTACACACTTACAATAAGTAAGTTTTTTTTTCTACACTAGAAATTCCCTAGAAATCTTATATATTATGGCAAAACAATGTTTGCCGGGTCAGCTAGTGTATAATAAAGATATGAATACCGGCGGAGAATGGAGCCCAGATTTAAGTACCTATGAAATTCAAAGTCTAAGTGTGATCTTGTCACGGACTGTTATAGGCAAACTCAAACTACAGTTACTAAGTTCCCTGGTAGCAGAATCTTCTACTTAATTATTTTCTGATTTCCGACTCTCTTTGGTCTCTTGGTTTAACTATTTCTGTTGCGAAGTATCTATATAAAGATTAGAGTTGTAACTGTTATATAATATTATTAGGGCTTCTTCTTCATGACTAAGGGCGAGATGTTATGGCAACTATAGGTTTCGGTAATAATAGTTCATAATAGCTCGACCGGGCGTTCATCTGCCAATCAAATACATCAAAAACGTGCAAAATTAATAACAGAAAAACAAGTAATGATGTCTCAAATATGATAGTTTTCGTCTTGATTTTATTGAAACTATAAAGTGCACTTTAGGAACTCAGAATATGTTGAAATCACTACAAAACAGGAGCGCTGTTTTGCTTCCAATGAGATTTGTATATGAAAAATAACAACACAAGCAAATCTCTCGTCATTTTAAAAAGGTTGCTTCAAAGAATATTTTTATTAATTTTTTCAAATACTTGTTCGATTTCGACTACGTAAATAATATTCTTTTATTTTAATTTTCAATAATTTTTGTTATAGACGCCATTTTGTTTCCACGGTCGAACAGAAACACCAACCGGAGAATATAAGATATAATGGTGATATAATCTACTAGTGGTAGGACGTCTTGTGAGTCCACGCGGGTAGGTACCACCACCCAGCCTATTTCTGCCGTGAAGTAGTAATCCGTTTTGGTTTGAAGGGTGGGGCAGCCGTTGTAACTATAGTTGAGATCTAAGAACTTATATCTCAAGGTGGGTGGCGCATTTACGTCGTAGATGTATATGGGCTCCAGTAACCACTTAACACCAGGTGGGCTGCGAGCTCGACACCTATCTAAGCAATAAAAAAAAAGATAACATATTATTCTATCGAAACGAGATTAAATTACGCTACAAAAAAAAACTTTAAAAACATCTCCTAAAACGGTCTAATGGTGTTTGTATTCAATACGACGGCATATTTGTTTTATCCGTGAGAAACTGCACAGCGCTCGTTATTTCTGAAGGCCCTCCCTTGTTTTCCAACAGCGGGATATCGAATTATTGAACTGGGCACCCCGAGGCGTCTCCGACCCGTTCACTGACATATACATGCACAAAATTAAATTAAGATGTTGAAGAACTAGCCCTCAATTTTTTTTTTCTTGCCTAAGCTGATAGCCTTGAGAGGCTATTTCAGCGTAACCTTAACTAGTAGGTGAGCTCACGGAGCTGAAACCGGAGTGATGCTAACACTGACCCTAGCAAGAGCAGTGCTTCGCAGAATCTACCACCGGATCGGAAACGCGACCCACTGAGAAGATCCCGCGCGAAACTCAGTGGGCTGTGTCTATGGGTTAATTCGCTCGTCGAGCCCTTCGTTCGACGAGGACGGTGACCGGTACTTATGGTGCCTAAAAGCACCGTTAATGGATCGGGAGGATCCGTAATGACGTGTTTTGGGCGACGTCGACTGTTTACCATTCGGTTTACAGGATCGGGTATGTAGCCCTGAATTACAGAATACCATCAACATGAACGTCTCTTCAACACGTGTCCACCCAATGCTGAACATAGGTCTCTTCACATGCACTTCATTGCCTTGAGTCTCATGACTTTCGCATCCAGTCCCTACCAGCTACTTTGTCCAAGTTTTCGGTCCATTTCATTCGTTGTCTGCTCACGTTACGTACGTCCAGTACGAGATTTCCACTCAATTACTTTTGTGCCCCACCGATTGCGAGTGCAACGGCATATGTGGCCGGCCCATTATGAAGTACACAGATACTACTGCAGAAATGCAAACGTTACGAGATTGTTATAAGACAAACGACAAACCTAAAGAGAAATGCGCGTCAAATGTACATATCGGGAAGTTTCGAATTATTAGCCGTAACTTTAATTAGGAGTTAGCGAAGGGTTATGGGGCCCAAAGGAGCAGAGCAGATTTGTAGGGCGTTGGATTATTTATACGATTTCACTTTCACAGTTTATTTTATTAGGCTTCAGTTAATTAACGTGTTTCGTCGTCTGTAAATTACGAATATTGATCGCTTCAATGGCTCGTACTAACAATAATTCAACGCTAGAGTATGTATTCGCGAATTCAAATAACTTTTGTGCTTGATTAAAGCTGCTTTTACAGTTATTTCTCGCTTTTTTACGTTTTTGCGTATTAAGTTATTGCATTACGTACAAATATTACAATATAAGGTCTATGATACATATTAGGTCTTTACCAACCAAATTGTCGTTTAATAAACTATAGTTAAATATTTATTTTTTTGTCTATATATTTTTTACTTCTTCTTCTTATCAGCTCACAGACGTCCATTACTGGACATAGGCCTCCCCCAAGCCTCGCCACAAAGACCGGTCCTGTGCCTATCCCATATCGATGAATTTCAGTCAGTGCAGTGGTAATGTTCAATGCCCTTCTTCAGAATCCAGGGGCACGGGTGCCAACAAATTCTCCATTGACATTTTGCACCCCTCTTGGGTATTAGTTTTTCCTGCCAAGAAATTGTAAAAGCTTTGGAGAAAGTAGAAGTCTGGCGATGCAAGGTCTGCTGAGTAAGGTGGATGACACAAACCCAACTTTTGTAGCTTAGTTACCGTCTGTTATACCATATGAGGTCGAGCGTTGTGGACGAGCAATGAACTAAGGCTGGCCAGAAAGTTATAAAAAAATACTACGAGCATTAAAATGCACTATCGAAACATCTTACCAAATATTTTATTAAGCAATATTCAGAAAGCTAGTTAAGCTAAATCAAATATACAAAAGTTTCAATTTAAAATTAAACATTGTTGCGCGTAATAAATAAAGACAATGTTTTAAACATATTAAGTTCACAATGTCACACGTATCTGACTCCACAAAGGAGGCGTTGAAACGAAATTTTACATCCGATCCAGTATGCAGGGCTCTAGCGTGCATTTTCTTTAGATTACCATACCAAACGCTGAACGCTGAACAAAGAATAAGAGAAACTGGACAAGGTGTAGTTATATAATTCCTTCGCTCTAATATTTGAGGCACATTTAATAAGAGATTGCCTATTAAATTGAGATTTTAAATCTTCTTTTGTTCTTGCTTACACGGCTGAACAGGCTCACGGTTCAGTAGTCAGCCGAGCCCATAGACATCAACAACGTAAACGCCACCACTCAACTTGAGACATGAGATCAAATAGTTTTTCCAGTACAACGCCAGCCCCAACCTTCAAACCGAAACGCATTACTGCTTCACAGCAGATTTAGGCAGGGTGGTGGTACCTACCCGTGCGAACTCACAAGACCATCTAGCACCAGTAATAAAATCTTCCTAGAAAAGTCTAGTCATTAGATACAATATGACTAACCGTGCAATAAGACCATACTTGCCATTATACGATAAGGACTTTTTGTTGAATGAACGAATATACGAACAAAGACACTGCTAAAGGGTCTTACATAAACAATAATCTATAATTTATTGTATTAGTTAGGTGAACTGGGTGAACCAGAACACAGACAAATTGGTGACAGAAATATGCAGGATGGTGGCACCTAAATGTCATTTTTTATCACTTAAACTATTTTCGTGACACCCATACAAATACAATATTACTATTCTCATGTCACTGACGAACTCATATATAATGTGGTCGTTTTATAAAAAGACAATTTGAACGCTCTTCAGAACGTGTGATTGCAGGTTTATTGGATGTTCGGCGCGTGCCATGTGCGAACGCCTTTACATCCTCGCTGCAACATCTGATAAAATTCACCGTGAACATTTTAGAGAATTCAATTTATGCAGCCTTTATGGCTTTGCTTTTCAAAACTTGTTTGAGCTACAAAGGTATTACCGTGTGGATCGTGCCATGAAGTCTTCTTGCACCTATAAACGTTTCTTTGTACATTTTTAGTGCATTAACTTAATAAATTATATTTACACAATCGGTTGATGATTTACTAAATCGTAAAACACATATCTAATATCTATATATTAATACGTGAAGCAAAAACTTTGTATCCCTTTTAACGAAAATAGCGCGGACGGAGGAGTATGAAATTTTGCACACTTATAAAGAATATAGAGAAGAAGTGCACAATGCTAATATTTTTTTTAAATAATGCATAAAAGATACATTAAATCAATAAAGAAAACATTACACACACTACATACCATGTATTTAACGCACACACGCATGCATACTATTTATTGTCAAACTTTTGTTCTTGGCGTCTGTTGTCAAATTGAGAATAAATAAAATATTGTTTGTCTTTGTTAATATTTTTTATAGTGGCGAAATTTGTGTTTATAGAAGTATAAAATACAATCATAATAGTGTACAAACTTACAATTCCAATTAATTATAGTCGAATTTCGATTACTGCGGGACCACTAGTTATTATTAATGCTCCAAGAAAACACCAAAATGAATTAGTAGAGCATTAAATTCATAAAGGAGACCAATTTGAAGTGTTCGGTAGCAGTCGAAACGTATTGACGTGTCTCCTGAACGTACAATTCAGTGATTTGAATTCTAGCAACAATCTCAGGTCGTACACTAAAATACAATAAGATTGGATAAACCGAAACAAGAGCTCTGACAATAAAATATTTATTTCGAAATACAATGTAACTGAACGATCCACTGCACCGGAACAATTTAACGAGGCTATCATTCCGCGCAATTAAATTCAAGGTATCACAGAAACTGCTACCTCCCCCTAAGAAACAATGTTTGTAGTTTCTGCAAAGTTGGGTAAAAGAAAACAATTTGTGATTGTAAGGGAATGACTCAGGGCATCTTTCGATTGTGGCATTCTTATATTTTTATATTTTGTGGCACGAATTTTTTATTAATTCATCCGTGAAGAAATTTTGCTAGCTACATACATGATTAAATTTAATGAATTTCTGTCCAAAAATACGCGCGGCCTACTTCAAAAATCAAAAGCCTCTGTTAGGAATTCGTCAACTGCACGTGCTAGAACATTTTCTGATTATTTCAATTTTAAATATTACTTTACTGAGTGAAACACCTAACCACACCTAAGACAGAGCTTTAAATTTCCTTTCGGAAAACGCATGTTGCAAAACCGGCCCGGTCCTAATGGCCAAAATTTAAGTAGCGTACTGCATTTCGCATCTGCATTCGCATTTGAATCACCGAAACGTCGCACTAAAACACGTCCGGAGCGACGTAAATCCACTAAATATATCGTGTAGGCCCACAAACGGAAAATAAAATGAATTGACTGCATTGCATTTAGGGCTGAAAAATTCTTTAGTGTGTTGAATTAAGGGCCGATTTCTGGTATTTTATCTTGAATACTTCCAGATCTAAAAATAAGCAATTGAACGGTTCCAGCTTTCGACATCAGGCATGAAGGGCCAAGTAAAGCTGGACTGGAGACAGTCAATAGCAGCATTATTGTCATATCGACAGCAACAGGTAACCATTACACAAACGGTTCTGTCGTAAAATTCTAAAGTGACTCTGTGACCGGCAAACGTATGAATGGGGATTTACATCCAGCGCATACTTGAGAAATTCTTCAAACCAGAACGCATGACTGATTCACAACAATATAGGCAAGAATGCGGATTTATCTACACATATCTACACATATACATAATGTATAAATGTGGTTCTTGTTTTTGCAACAGAAAGAACGAATGCCTCCGCAAACGAGCGATAAAACAAATTGAATACATCACACGTAGGATTGGAGCCGTATACAGGGTTGCATACAACATCCAGCGAGATTTTCTTTTTACTTTTAATCTGTAAAATTTTCTAATTGACTAGAGTCTTTAAATTTGGAAAATATTCAACTATTGCAGAATATGACTTTGTATACATACGGAATTGTGACTTGTACCCACAGCACTGAATTCGTCAGAGCTATAACCAGTCACTGTGTCTATAAAAATCTGGTATTACGCGTTAAATTTCTTGAAAAACAAACTAATAAGAAATAAAGTTCCTCTAAAAAACACTATCAATCTCCTTTCACTACACCCTAGCATTTTATCCGCTTCTCACATCATGCATCAACGTTGTACTCAATGATTGGTGCCATAACTTGATCCTGTGTGACACCTGCAACCCGGAGTATTGAGTCATCATTCACTGGAACGACAAGAGAACGTGGCGGGTGAAACTCTAATGATCTCATTCATTTATTTTTGTAGTAAGTGTATTGGAGGGGCGTCTCAGGTGATCTGAAAGGGCTTTGAAATTGTGTGCTTTTCTATAGGCTTACTTTCTTTAACACGAATTCGATGTTCCAGTTTTGAAATACTCTTGAAGTGCGTTCTATAAAAGGTTACCAAAGGCTCTATTAAATAAACGTAATATCTGTATATATAAAAATGAATTGCTGTTCATTAGTATCGCTTAAAGTCGAGAACGGCTGGACTGATTTGGCTAATTTTGGTCTTGAATTGTTTGTGAAAGTCCAGAGAAGGTTTAAAAGGTAGATAAATATGACAATGCTCGGAATTAAATAAAAATAACAATTTTGTTTTTCCTTTGATGTGTCCCCTGTCGGACAGATTCTTTGTTTTAAGTTTATTTTCTACAAAAGTTTAGGTCTTTTATTTATCGATTGAGGCACTACGAAGTCTGCCGGGTCAGCTAGTTTTTAAATAATTTTGCAAGGTGGTCAATAGTCTGTGACAGTTTTATTCAGAATCTATTGGAAAAAAAATCACGTCTTTGCGCCGTTCAGAATCAGAAACGTACAAAACTTCAAATTCGTTAAAAATTTACGTCATTTCTCTAGATTATTATTTTATTATATTATTTTTAGACCTAGGTTTACTCAAATATTAGTACGAAAATTGCGATTGGTTTTACAAAATACTTAATGCTTTACAATACAGTTTATTAGAGTTCCCCATTTCAGAAATACGTTTGTTGTCGATTTTTGTTTGTTCTGTAAGTTGATCTGTTCTGATCTTTTTTTTCCAGGCGTGCTTTTTGTTTGTAAATATTACGTAATATACTTATAATTCTATTTTCTATTTTCACTTGCTTACATTTTTCATTTCTGTATTTCAATTATGTATTCATGTTTATACACACCTGTGAAGCCCTTGTGATTCTGTTTTTGTCAGTTTAATCGTTCATTTTTATTTATAAAATATTTTAATCATTACTCAATCTACTTTTACGAAATTCATGGCCGCGAAAACTGTAAAGTGGTATTGGAAAAGTTAACACTTATAAAATAACAATAAAACACGATATTAATCCGTAAAAGTAGATTTAATTACTTAAACGACTCGCGAAAACCGACAAAAATACTCAATTAAAACAAACATGAGTCATTAATTCGGTTTGGTTATAAAATTTGAAAGCAGTACAACACAACTATCTTCTATAAATTTTTTTTTAGATAAAATGCCTCAAAAATACTGTAAATTACTGAAATAGTAGCAAACTTAAATAGAACCTTAAAGAAACATTAACAAACTTCATATATGAATTCAAACCCTCGGTAATTTATTTATATTGCACTTTAGTAATCTATGTCCCAAATCGTCAGGGAAAAAATACAGTCGCTTCACACAAATACATTAGTTTATTGTGTGCGCATCTGAACATCCGTCAAAGTCGGCAGTGTGGATCGTTACAACCCATTTTACCGCAATTTGCAGTTGTCCCTGGAGGCTGTGGTACAATCGACAGGTGAAAGCGATAAATAAATAAATTAATAACGTTCTTATCAGAAATAATTCGAGAAAAATATAGAGGCCTAAACGATATCAGTAATAATGTATGTTGCTAATGTAAAATGTTTCTTAAGGTCTGTGACAGTAGGGTCAACCAACAGCCATGCACAAGTGATTACGAGGTTGCTTCTTTGGTTTGTTTTTAACTACACAATTTACTACTACACTGCCGTACTCGTTTGCTTGTAAAGACTTGTTAAGTAAATACCAGTCACCGTCCTCACCGAACCCGTCACTTGCGACGAAGGGCTCGACGAGTAAATTAACCCATAGACGCAGCCCACTGAGTTTCTCGCCGGATCTTCTCAGTGGGTCGCGTTTCCGATCCGGTGGTAGATTCTGCGAAGCACTGCTCTTGCTAGGGCCAGTGTTAGCAGCACACCCGGTTTAAGCCCCGCAAGCTCAACTACACGTCAAGGAGAAATAGCTTTTCAAGGCTATCAGCGTAGGAAAAAAAAGTAAATAATTTTAAGGTCTAAAGATTTTCTTTTTTTGTAGTCTATCCATTAATTCGCTGTTCGCTTTGAGTTCACGCCAACACCCGATGTAGTGCAGGGACAGCCGGTCCAGATCTCCGGGGACTAAAACCGCAACTCACTGCAGTGTGGTGCCGGTGATTTGTCTCCCCTTCCGTGCGATTAAGAAATTGTCTCGCTCTCTTAAGTAATAAGCACAGACGGAGTCTAGTCAATTCCAGGATAACAATGGGATAACGAGTTTTTTTTTTTAACGATTTTACATAGATTTTACATTTGTTGACCTAGCCCTTAAAATGAAATGGTTTTTTTTTAAATTATTTGATTTTTTTATTGCATACATGAGTGGAAATGTATCACGGTCCGCCTCCTACTTCGGAACAGGATGCCGAGGTCTCAATTTTATTTTATAATTCAAATAAATTTAGACTTTATTCGTTATTAAAATTAAGAGTTATATCTTTGGTATGTTACATTTCTAAAATTTTACAGCACGTAAAAGAACCGCGATAGAGTGATTGAGAATCTGCGATTTGTACCCACTGAGTTACTCGCCCGATCTTCTCAATGAGTGTGGGGTGCCGGTGGTAGATCCTGTGAACACTGCTCTTGCTAGGGCTAGTGTTAGAAAACTTTCTTAGATTCAGCCTATGAGCTCACCTACCCATCCGAGCATAGCAGGAATAGCCTTTTAAACTACCAGCGAATAGGTAGGAACATGGCCAATGCCACCAATGACCGAACACAGTGGAAGAACGCTACATGTGGTCGCGATCCTCAGTAGTGAGGGAACGATATAGAAGAAGATCACACACAATAGATATGCGATAAATAAATTTGTAAGGAAAGAACTCTAATGACGATGGAACTCTAATGTTTTACTGGTGGTAGGACCTCTTGTGAGTCCGCACGGGTAAGTACCACCGCCCCGCCTATTTCTGCCGTGAAGCAGTAATGCGTTTCGGTTTGAAGGGTGGGGCAGCCGTTGTGACAATACTGAGACCTTAGAACTATATCTTAAGGTGAGTGGCGCATTTACGTTGTAGATGTCTATGGGCTCCAGTAACCACTTAACACCAGGTGAGCTGTGAGCTCGTCCACACATGTAAACAATAAAAAAAAAATTTGGAGAGCTTAACGACGGAGAAAGGGAAGATCTTCCACCGAGCGGGTGGTATTGCTCGGTAGACCGACGCGACGGTCCAAATGTTGTTGTTCGAAACTTGTATATACCTAATATGCAAGCCTATCTTAAAAATGTCGTAAGCGAGATTCAGGCATCTGTCAAATATCTTTGTATTGTATGATAACTACCCGCCACAACCATAATAACGAGACATTATAAAATACACAAAAACCATTAATTACTTAACGTCGACTTACAAAACTCTCGACTCTTACATAATTGGTGAACAGAAAACGTCAGATTATTCCAAGTAATTCCGGTTATCTTGTCACACAGAGCCACAGCCGCAGTTTTATCAGCTACAATCAATCCCAGTCCGTCGCAAATTGCATCAGTCATCAATCTAAACGGCGTTATGTAGTTACGCACCCTACTGCGGAGATGCGCGCAGTACGTGGCTTGAGTTACAGCGATAAATGTGGGAAAAAAATTAAGTATCAGAAACTTTTTATAAAAAAAAAGCTATTTGTCGAAGACGATTAGGACAATTTGTGTCTTTGACGTAAATAGGATGTACAATTAAAGAAAATATCATTACCGATCAGCAAAGTTTAAGAATTATTATCATAATTATCATTAATCACTGGTGGTAGGACCTTTTGGGAGTCCGCACGGGTAGGTACCACCACCCCGCCTATTTCCGCCGTGAAGCAGTAATGCGTTTCGGTTCGAAGGGTGGTGTAGCCGTTTTAACTATACCTTATATCTTAGAACTTATATCTCGAGGTGGGTGGCGCATTTACGTTGTAGATGTCTATGGGCTCCAGTAACCACTTAACACCAGGTGGGCTGTGAGCTCGTCCATCCATCTAAGCAATAAAAAAAAAAATTACTTGAAATGTATGTGAATTTGTTATATATATAAAAACAAAATAAAATCGATTAAAAGTCTCGATTATTTTAGTGAAAAATGACAACCTATGGTCCATGATAATTGCTCCGTAATTTGACTTTGCTCTGATTGCTGGGGAACTTCACAGAATTCCCCCGTTATGCCAGTCTGAACATTTCCTCAAAAAAATCTGTTTTAATTTAAATTAAATTATTCTGCATTCGACCCCCGACTCACCTTTACAGCCTGAACGAAGGTAGTTAGAAATGTATGAAATATAAAAGTTCTAACAAAAGAATTAATTTTACCGCTGCTAGTCATAGCCCTAGTTTGATCAGGCGTATTCCAATCGCCTGCACAGCCGCCCCGCCTTATGTCCCCTAAGCTAAAGACAACCAGTGTTTACAGTTATTTCTCTTCGTTAGACAACGATTTGTCATGAATACTTTAGCGATATTGTTTTTAGATTGACGCAGTGTGGAACACGTTAGGGCGGGGGTTGCGGTTGTGGTAATTAATAAACGTTATACAAATTTAAATATTGAACAAAAAAACCATAGCTTGTTTACGTTCGTTTTAAATAGAACTTAGACGCTTTGTGTTATAGCTTCGTATTGAATGCCTTTTATTTTATACAGGGTGTTAGACTTCCGAAGTACTCATTTGCTAACCAATAGATTAGCCATGGTTTTAGGAGTTAATATTTCATAAGCCCGAAATCTTTAGCTAAGTTGACTGGCTCTTTTGTTTTAGATAATGTCCAAGGCATCGCGACCCCGGCATATTAAGTTAATAATTTGATTCCTTCTCTTTCTACATCTAAATCCTATCTTCAGTGCGAGTAGTAGGTGTGCTGTGAGCCAACACGGCATTATACCAGCATCCTGACGAATTTATTTGGTAATAAGTAGTTATCATTACTCAAGCCAACCCACTTCCGACTGAGGAATCTTTTAATAAAACATTCAGAACTAGTGTAGAAGGAGAAACAAATAACTATTGTCTCTTATTGCCATTTGCAGCGACCAGATGCAGAAAAATTCGACTAATATCTTGATAATATAATAAACGAAAAAACAACACTATGTATAATCATAAAACAACTCCTTCTGAATTATATTTGCGGCGACCAGATACAGACAAATTTCACTAATGATCTTGATAATATAATAAATGAAAAAACAATACTATGTATGATCATAAAACAACTCCTTTTAAATTATATTTGCGGCGACCAGATACAGACAAATTTCACTAATGATCTTGATAATATAATAAATGAAAAACAACACTATGTATAATCATAAAACAACTCCTTTTGAATTATTTATACTATATAGACAAGGACGCTCTTAAGTAAGCTCTTTTACTGTGTTTCCGATTCTGAAGCACTCCAGTTTTATTGCTTAGTTTATACGGAGCAGTCTAGAAACATTTAGTTCATAGTGTAGCAATGATCTAGCATCGTTTAGCGGAAGCGTTCGTTTATTATCATTAGATAATACAATGTTGTGGGTGTCTAATGCAAGAGTCTGAACTAAGATCGGTTTTGGCTCATCGGTAATGGAAAAAAACCGGATTATGAAAATAATGTATTGAATGTTTTTTTTGGTCATTAATTTATTTATTAATTAATTAATTTACAACAAGATTAAAAATTAAGCTATATTGACAAGTTATTTTCACCAATGTTTGTCCTATTATAAGATGCAAAATAATTCAATGAAACTTGGCACGCGAGTGGTTTTAAGAGATCTATGTTTTTTATTGCTTAGATGGGTGGACGACCTCACAGCCCACCTGGTAAGGTCACTGGACCCCATAGATATCTACGACGTAAATGCGCCCCCCACCTTGAGGTATAAGTTCTAAGGTGTCATATATAGTTACAACGGCTGCCCCACCCTTCAAACCGAAACGCTTTTCAAACAATTACAGATAGACGTAGGTTAGCGTGGTCGAATTTCACTAATTTCAAATATAAATCATTAAAATTTTGCAAAAGCGATTGGCTTCGCTTGATTTTAATGCAATATCACATTCGCATTACATTAATTCCACAAAACAAACAATATTACAAAAATTTTAACATCAATAAATAAGGATTTTTTCCCTATTAATCTTTACATCCAGCCACTCTGCTGCACTTGCATCTTTTCCTATAAATAATTCAGGTTGGAGTGAGATTGATAGCACTAATAGGGGACATCATTCACGTTGTGCACGTAAATTGTCTGGAACTTTCGATTGCATGAACAAGTCCGTAAACGAGTAGGGGAAGATTCAAAACGATGGAGGGCAAAAATGAAGGTTCGTTTGATATAGTTTGAATTGATGATTAACAAAAAACAATGTGTGGTCAAAAGTGAAAATTTGATCTGCGAGTTCCACTCCCGGTTAAAATATGAAAGAAATAATCTACATCTATAAAAATGAATTGCTGTTCGTTAGTCTCGCTAAAACTCGAGAACGGCTGAACCGATTTGGCTAATTTTGGTCTTGAATTATTTGTGGAAGTCCAAAGAAGGTTTAAAAAGGTTAGATAAACATGAAAATACTCTGAATTAAATAAAAATAACAATTTTGTTTTTCCTTTTATGTGTCCCCCGTCGGACGGATTCCTTTTGTTTGTTTTAAGTTTATTTTATACAAAAGTTTAGGTCTTTTATTTCTAAATTGCTTCTTTCTTCTTTAATATTCAAATCCGTTTCAAACATTCACACAGCACAAATATTCAGCCCTGTAATTTGATACAAAACATAACAAAGCTTAGTATTTTTAATGCAAACAGTAAGCAAGCAAAAGTGATTCATCCTTACCCTTCTTATAGAGATAAATGCATTCTATAAGCTGCGGGGTTTAAACACCATAATCCCGTTTTATTGGATCTCCCGTGTCTCGCGATAGGTATGCACTCTGCATTTTTACTCTCTCCGGCGCTCTATAGCGAAGGAATTTCTGAACTCCTCATCAAATGTGTGTGGTAATAAAATTCTTATTTATACTAGTGGTCCCCCGGTAGTCGATATTCGACTATAATTAATTGAAATTATAAGTTTGTACCCTATTATGATTGTATTGTCAAAGACTATTATACTTCTATAATCACAGATTTCGCCAAGACTACACTTTAGATAAATATTAATAAAGACAAACATTACATAATTAAATCTATTCTCAATTTATACACAGACCATAAGCAATTAGAAAAGTTTGACAATAAACAAATAGTATGCATGCGCGTGTGTCTCAAATACATGGTAGAGTGCGTAATGTTTTTTTTAATTGATTTAATATCTTTTTAAGGCATAATTAAAAAAAAAATAACAATCTGCACTCCTTCTCCATATTCTCTATAAGTTTGAGAAATTTCATAATACTCCGTCGGCGCAATTTTCGTAAAAAGGGGTACAAAGTTTTTGCTTCACGTATTAATATATAGATTGCTTATAACGAATGAGTACTTGCCGTTAATTTTTTTAAATAAACGTTGATTGAAATTTAATATTTACCCAAATTTGAAGTAGCTACTACGGAACCAATGATTACAGCTAAACAAATTATAAACAGATACAACAATAGTTATAACAATATTGTGAGAAGATCATCAAAATCCATTTCCACTGTCAAATTCTCGTTTACTCTGAGACAACTAACTAAAGTTCAGTTTGTTAAGCCAGTTTCCGGCTCAGACAAGCTTAAGCGCTTCCTATTCGGAACATTATAAACTAATTCAGGTTTTCAAACTAATAACGGGTTTAATGCAGTCAGTCGGATCTTGTTCAAAGGCGGTTTATATTGCAATCACAATGTAGTTGATTTTAGCATTATTGGTTAGATATCAAATAATTTGTACGTATTATGAGAGAACAGGATTTTTTGTTGTTTTTTTTTTTTGGACGATTAAAGGTTTTTTTAATACGCTTTTATTAGCTTCAGACGTATGTATGTTTGTAACGGAATCTATGAACATGATTTTGACCCCCTTCAAAACGTCGAATTAGCTCGAAATTTAGTATACTTATTAAGGACCGATAACAACTAGGAGTGGGTAATATCGGTTTTGCCGCGTATCGAATCGTATCTATATATCGAGGATCAATATCGGATATTGAATCTATATATTTTCTGAATCTATATATTGATGGATGCTAGTAGATTTTCTCGATTCATGATATTTGAGATTTGAAACGATACGCTGATATAATATCGTAGTAGATATAGATTTAAGTCTACGTTATACGGTTGGTTTTCTGATATCAATTTATAATATGATCTTAAAGTAATAAAAAGAACATGAAAATAAAAATATCAAAAAAACTTTCCTTCATGCTTTTACCAGGCTTAGGACTGGCTACATTATTTTCAGTTTTTAGTATTTTGTGTCTTAATTTAAAATTACAAAATATACCAAAAGAGTGTAGATTTCAAAAGTTTAATACAAACACAAGAAATAAACTCAATTATTTGGATTCAACTAAAAATAGAAAAATGTGTACTTTAAAAATCAAACACAAAAAACTTTTAAGTATTTATAAACACTTGTCCAAAAATTCTAGTTCAAGGTCAAAGCGCGTGAAATTAAATTCAACGATGCAAATAGGCTATATTGCATTCAAGTTAGGGTCGAAAGTTGAAACTTCTTTCCTTAATTGTATCCTGCTGATACGCTAAGAATAATCTACAGACATATGGACTTAAATATAAGGTTTACAATTGTATGGATAATGCCTGTTTCTGTTTCATTCATCACATGATATCCCTATCGTGCGCTCACTCACTCTGGCCGATTCGATACGAACCAAACGAATATTGCTGATATTCACGAATCGGTACAATATGCCGATGCGCATCACATCGAGCAATATCGTGTATCGGCTGATATCGAAATATAGATTTCGATTCACGAATCGGTACGATATGCCGATGCGCATCACATCGAGCAATATCGTGTATCGGCTGATATCGAAATATAGATTTCGATTCACGAATCGGTACGATATGCCGATGCGCATCACATCGAGCAATATCGTGTATCGGCTGATATCGATATATAGATTTCGTGCGGGGCGATATCGGATTCAACGATATTGCTGCGATATATAGATATTGAATCTATATACGATTTATATCACCCACTCCTAATAACAACTCAATATTTAAAAAAAATTAAAATATTGAAATTCAACTAAAAAATGAATAGTAAATAATAGTTTAAAAAAACTAATAATAAACGCTTTTGTTGTGCTTTAATTCAAATTTATTAAAAATTATTTTCTATTTTTTTGTTGGATTTTCTATAAAAGCTTATTTTGTTAGTTTTTTTAAACTATTATTTTTCTATAATTAAATTAACTTTTACAGTTTTAATTTCATTTTTTTTTTCATTATAATTTCAGATGTTTCGAATTCTTTACAATCTGGTCATGGACGAATTTGTTTCTTCTGATTTATTTCTTTACTAGTGTCTAAAGGTGCGGTAATGTTCAACGGTATGCAGCGGCTTGGTTCTGCCCCTGGCATTGCTGAAGTCCATCGGTCAGTGCCACTTACCATCAGATGGGCCGTATGCTCGTCCGCCTACAAGAGCAATAAAAAAAACTAATAAACATGCTCGCGGCCCATCTAGTGCAAAAGTAATTGGAGTCCATAGACATGACAATGTTATTGCCACTCTGAGACAGGAGGACGAAATCTCAATTGTGTTACAGTTATCCCACCCGTTCAAAAGGAACCGCATGACTGTTTCACGATGAGATGGTGATATATCTGCGAGCGTACAATGAACCCAACACAAACAAAACACCAGTAAATACTCGTACACTATTACTTTTTTCTTCTCAATCGTGTCACTCTTGACAGGGTGCTCGTGATCGTCATGTAGTGTTGGAGGAGGCAGACTTGATGCGTCTCACGATGTCCCGCCATCTTTCCCTGCTCGAGGCCATCCTATTGCACCCATTTAGGGGATCTCGATTTAGTACAGACAACTAAGATGTCATGGTTCCATAAAAAATCACTCTCCTCCATCGTGACTTTGTTCTCACAATGCTAGTATATCTTATCCCGGTAAGCTTCAGAGACGATGGAATCCAGGATGGTGCAGTACTGGTCAGACCAAACTTCAGACCAAACTCTACCAGTAACTACCAAAAATGTAGAGAATATAAAAACGAAAAAACAAAACCGCCACGAAATGAACACCCCAGTCTCAAAAACGGGCGACGCAAATTTTCATACTAAAGCCTGAATTTACCGTACGTAAACGTTTTCAAATTGAATTCCACAGAGCATTTCGAACATAAACTATCAACCCTCCAGACAGCGCTGAGATCGCGCATGTCTTTCCGTGTTATGAGGACCTGTTTGATGGTCGTGATGTCAGGTCGGACTTGAGGTTTCGGTTTGTGAAGCTACTGTGATATTTAAATAGAATTTCGAAACGCCTGCCTCAGGTGTACGCGACTATACCAGACTTCAAATACCGAAACATAATTCGGCACATCGAGCGTTTCTTCATCACATCTGTCAACTCTTGTCAACTAGTCTCCAATATAAAGACAAGAACGTCGCAAAGAGATATCCGTTACTAATGGTAGGACCTCTTATGAGTCTGCGCGGGTAGGTACCACCACCCTACCTATTTCTGCCGTGTAGCAGTAATGCGTTTCGGTTTGAAGTGTGGGGCAGCCGTTGTAACTATACTGAGACCTCAGAACTTATACCACAAGGTGGGTGGCGCATTTACGTTGTAGATGTCTATGGGCTCCAGTACCTGCTTAACACCAGGTGGGCTGTCAGCTCGTCCACCCAACTAAGCAACAAAAAAAAAACCCATCAACAAATAAATTTGGCCGCGTTACCTAGCTCGAGAATCATCTCGTGTCTACGGATTTTTTATATTATAAATTGACAGTGTACACTCTGAGCCGCAGGGCATACGTTTGTACATTTTAATGCAATTGAATTTCGAACAACGTTTTCATCGTAAAGTCTCTGTGATATTCGAAACGTCGCGGAACGATTCTTTGAAACCTTAAAGACCTAGGGAGGATGTTAAGTGGTGAATCTATTGGCAGTGAAACTGCTATTTTCGTTGCCAGAATATATACCTTGTTAGCAAATATGCTTGTTTTTAACTGAACGGTGCTATTAGTACACAGTTATTGAAATAATTCTACCTATTCATGACTTTCTTGGGAATATAGTGCAGAGGTTTCTGCACCAACCTTTTAAGGGGGGATTTAAGCCACCAAGGCCGTTGTTGCCTCATCCAACCGAGGTCAGATTGATCTCAGTTGGGAGTATGGTTATACCGCCATTGCTCGGTCGCCAGAGCCCCGTCCGTTATCTAGCAGGGTGATTACATCGCCACAGACAGTTTAAACATTTAAACCGTCTGTGCGTGCAAGTGGCGTTGACAATACTGTCGAATAAGATCGTAGTTCCGTTCTCCCCTTACTTAGCTATGGAAAGCATCTGTCAGGGCTTTAATAAACAAGAATTCCACATGACCACGCCTTCTCTGCAAAGAGCAACCGACTATGATGATGATGATGATTGAAATCATTGAAAATCTGGGAAATAATACGCTACTTTCTAATCCCACTGCCGAGTGAGATTAAAGCACATTCCCGCGTAGCTAAAGTTTGGAAGCGAAACATAAACTAAGCAGCTAAACTCGATTGAAAATACCTTTGAAGTAGCTCACCAATACAAGTTAAGAATAATTAGTACATAATTAATAACAAAGATCGATTAGTAGTTCGAACTAATCGAACGTTCATAGTAATTTTGTACTTAGTAATTTAGTACAAAGACCGTGATCCCTTAGTTATTACCATCAAACAAACGTTACAAAGGAGCCGGTCGCTCTTTGATTCGACGTCGTAAACTAAGAGCTGAGCCCACGACGGCCGACAACGAAACCTGCTGATTGTAATGTACATTCGACAGATAACAGTGCGTCGATTAAATTTACTAATTTATTAATTAATTTTACTGGTGGCAGGACCTCTTGTGAGTCCGCAAGGGTAGGTACCACCGCCCTGCCTATTTCTGCCGTGAAGCAGTAATGCGTTTCGGTTTGAAGGGCGGGGCAGCCGTTGTAACTATACTGAGATCTTAGAACTTATATCTCAAGGTGGGTGGCGCATTTACGTTGTAGATGTCTATGAGCTCCAGTAACCACTTAACACCAGGTGGGCTGTGAGCTCGTTAATTCATTTAAGACACAAAAAAAAAAAATTCAGCTTCAATTTCCGAATACTTATTGTTGACCGATGTCAACTTACAAGGAACAGTGGTTGCTAGAGCACATACACATTTGTATAGCAAAACTCGATTCTCCGGCCATTCAATCTAAATGCCCACCGAAATGTTGATCAAATCAATGAACAACACAACTGTTTTCTTAATATGCTCTATGATTAATTGAGACCGTCAGTGCAAAAGTGGCCTAAGCTTACCTGAGCTTACTATAGTAAGTATAGAGACAATGAGGTCTGAATTTACTTTTACACTGCCTCATAGGCAAAAACAAAACGCGCAAAAATAATGTTAACAAAGTCATCTCTAATCTATCGGCGAAACTAGGGATAAGCGGATTTTGCATCTAAATTTATTGTGTTTGAAATAAATTGCAATATAGTAGAACCATGAATATGAAAAAATGTAGGATAGGCCACTTTTGTGCCAACGGCCTCAATTCAAAGTTAAAAAATTCTAATAAATGAATCGTGTTCAAAGAACGGTGTTTCCCGAGCGCTACGACATGTCCTTCTTCAAACGAGGCTCTGCCCCTGGCATTGCTGAAGTCCATGGGCGACGGTAACCACTCACCATCAGGTGGGCCGTATGCTCGTCTGCCTACAAGGACAATAAATTAAAAAAAATCAAAACTCGCACACAAATCGAACGAATAACATAATTGTATTACACGACAGAATTCCTGCATTAAGGCACGGCAGGTGTAAGGAACACGACGCGAGCTGACGTCAAACGACAAAGCGTTATTACTTTAAGCCAAAAGCGAGCGTTCCGGAATAGGCCTCCTAATTGAAATAGCGGAAAATTTAATTCGGGATTTGTGTATAGAAATGTTACTTACTTCTGTTACGTCTTGGAGTTCGAGTGGATTAACGTCGACGTGTATTTCGGAAAGATTTAGCGTTCTCTCTCCTTTTTTTTTTTTTTAATTTTCACGTTTCTGGTTGGCACGTGGAAAAGGCTTTAAAAGCCTTACGGTTAAATTAAATTTCGTATTAAAATTCTACTTATACGCTCTTGATATATATGCAATATTATTATTAGATTTCCATTGAAAATTCAATAGCATGGTGCTTTAGGGGTCGCGACTCTGTGTAATGCATTTTATATAATACTAGCTGACCCGGCAAACATTGTTTTGCCATATATAAGATTTCTAGGGAATTTCTAGTGTAGAAAAAAAAACTAACTTATTGTAAGTGTGTAAGGGTGTGGTAAACGAGTGGAAGAGGCATGTAGCGCTGTGAACGATGAGGGAATATATAATAAAAATAGCAAAACCTCATTCAACCACATAATACCTCATTATAACAAAAAAAATATGTTCAAATAAAAAAAATTATGTTAGGGGTGGACAACCCTAATCACTTAGGGGTATGAAAAATAGCCGATTAGTAGAAGTAGCAGATTCTCAGGCTTACTGAATATGCATAAAATATTTCATGAGAATCGGTCAATTGATTTCGGAGGAGTATGGGAACGAACATTGTGACACGAGAATTTTATATATTAGATTAATTCACGTAACAAAATCATAGCCGCTTCACAAAGCTAACAACGTCATCTATCAAATATATATTACGGCAAGCGATAATAACTTAATTATAATGAAGGCAGCGTATTTGTTTTTTTGGGGCGTTTTGTTTCAAAACTTGTCTCTGGGTTACCGATTTTCTGAAAATCGATTTTGAATAGTAAATTTGTTTTTTTTTTTTTAAATATAAACGTTATATTGTAAGATAGATGGTTAATTATATAACTAAAAATATATTTTTATTTAACAAAGAAAATAAGTTTATAAGAACTAGTTCATCAAAGAGCATTCTCAAGTCCAAAGTCATCTTTGTCGCCAATCCTTTAAGAGCATGGCTGTACGTATGGCAAATGAAACGAGAAGTCACCTCTATAGAAATAGAAATATCGACCGGCTTCTGTGAAAAGACGTAGCTGCCGCCAGCTCACCAGTCTGCAAGGTATTACGTTTTTTTTTCACAACTTTACGTATATTAAGGATCAGTGTGCTTCGTGCGAGTTTTTTGACGTTTTCGATAGCGTAAAAGTTAGCTCATATTTGTATGAAATAGGATCGTTTACGTACGTTTGCCGCTAGGGGCGCTGTTCCAACTGCATGCAAAATTGGGTTAACTTTTACGCTATCGAGAACGTTAATAAATTCACACTAAGCGCACTGGTCAGATTCCAGTTCGAACTACAGAACTTCTTTCTAAATACATTTCTCAGTTTTCCACAAGTACTAAATGATTTTATCATAATTATGTAACTTTAATGATTGTTTTTTTTTTCGTATGCAATCCTGTTGGTATGCTCTTATTAATTTTTTGAAGTGAAACTTCTAGTGCAACTTCCGACAAGGTTGCGTTAAACATTTAACGCTACCATGTAATATAAAAAGACAGAGTGAGAGTGAATGCGTGGCACTCGAACGCATGTGAGTAGTATACCTGTTACAGGCCAGCGCAAGCGTTAGCAACGAGTAGGCACCAATATTTTAATGAAGTATTTAAGGAAATGTATATATTTCTTTTATATATATATATATGTATATATTTCTTATATATATACCTAATATAGATGTTAGAGATATCGCATCTCTTATACACAGCATTCCCTCTTACAGGAGCAATCTGATTTAAGGATGAAAAATGAAGAAAATCACAATACTACACATCGAAATAGAAGTTTAACTTCATTCACATGCACCAAGTTGCACACGCACTTGTTTATATGCTCACACAGACGAGATCACGGTCTAGTGTGAAATGATACCTGAGCAAACACGTTTCACAGCAAAATGCTACTAATAATTTATAAATCGAAGGATGGTCTGAAATTGGATTGCATAACGATTGCCTCGTCTATCAAACTGGATAGCATTATTAGACATGTCTACTAACATAGGCAGGACGGTAAGTACGTAACCGTGGACGCCTCGACTGGACATCAACCGAAATAGAAAATGAAAAAAGTAATAAAGCTTTTTTTGCCAACCCTACTTCTCTGCTCTGACGTCATACGGACACTAACGGACTTCAAGGTACCAAGTAATCTTATCGATCATAATAATCATCGTGTATAATTCTTCAGCAACATTAATTATGATATGGGCCGTACAAAAGCCCTATATAAATGAATGTATCAACTGCAATACAGTAAGGAAGAGAGAAATAACAACTATGTAACAACTATGAATATTACAAAATATCTGTAGTTGGAGCAAGTTTTGGTTTAAGTAAATTGTCAAAGGTTATGGTTGTACTGAGAGCGGGTAAATGTGTTGAAATTAAAGATATCAACCGGTTTTAGGTAAATTTAAAAAAAGGTTTTTTGTTAAACCGAGTAAGTGTGCCCAAAGGCGATGATACTACACGCCACTGATTTATATATCAATGTCCACAAATACTCATAAAAAGTTTAAAGTAAAGCCGTGAATATTAGTACGAATTGAATAATTGGTAAGCACAGAAATAAACAAAGAAACGGATATTTTAGACTTTCTAAAACAACACAGAGTTCTAATGCCACAGCTTCTGCAGTAAACCTAGTACGTGTGTATTTTTTTTATTGCCCTTTTAGGCAGACGAGCATAAAGTCCACCTGATAGTGAGTGGTAACCGTCGCCCATGGACTTCAGCAATACCAGGGGCAGAGCCAAGCCGCTGCCTACCGTGGAAACGTTGGAAACTGATTCGGGAATTAAAAAAACACACAAGTTATTGGCACTTTCTGGAAAATTAATGCGAATTTGGTGCCGCTGGGCAAAATATCTTGGAAATTTATATCATTCCCACCAACTTCTGTGCCTTCCTAACGTATGTTCTTGTGGACTGTACTTAGACTGCTTGATACCAGGCGGACTGTGAGTTCTTGCAAGAAACTCGCTCACTGGGCTCTTTAAATCATCTATCTATACATATAAAAATGAATTGCTGTTCGTTAGTCTCGCTAAAACTCGGAAACGGCTGGACTGACTTGGCTAGTTTTGGCCTTGAATTATTTGTGGAAGTCCAGAGAAGGTTTAAAAGGTAGATAATATGAAAATGCTCAGAATTAAATAAAAATAACAATTCCGTTTGATATGTAAGTCGGACGGATTCCTTTTGTTTGTTTTAAGTTTATTTTCTACAAAAATTTAGGTCTTTTGTTTATCTATTGAGGCACTACGAAGTCTGCCGGGTCAGCTAGTCATTAATATAATAGAGATCAACACTCTTGCATTATAAACAAGTCCCAAATCGCGAAGTTCGCCTTATCTGGAACGCCCGCGGCCGTGTCTGCGCGGTTTGACAACTTGACAGCCACGCCTTCAGCTTATTCGCAGGCTTATTCGTTTAATGACATTTCAAATTATCCTTTGTTAAACTTTGTTGCCGCGATCGAATACGCTCATGTTGTTATTAACATCTTAACATTATTCTTTATTCTCTGGAGTTTTCGTGGGGACACTGACGTTTTTTTAAAGTTTTCTTCATGTAAATTATGTTTATTTATTAATTATGGAAATTGGAAAAATATTTGGAATTTAAAAAAATTATTAATTGCCGTATTTTTTAGCTTTACGTCTATTATTACTTCAATTATTAGACACAGTTAATTGATTTTGTACAATTAAGCAAGATTTGGGAAATACTAGAGAAAAGGTGAACATTTCTCGTTCAACATTCGATGATGATATTTGAAGGCAAACAAAGCTCATTTAAGGTAGAGTGCTTGTTTCCAAAAGCGTCTAGTCTCATAACCTCATTGTATCTTGTGCCATTGTATCTGATGCCTATGTTAGCACAGTACAGGTGCTCGACTAGTATTTAGAAATCGTCACGAAATTGTAATTAAAAAAAATGGCTTCCGAAAACTTATTTCCGGTCAGACTTACAGGACTTAATAAAATCATAATAACTAAACAATCCACTCAAAATTTGAACAAAAAAAAAACAATTATATTTGTAAGTGCACGTTTTCTGTAAATGTTAGTTTTTAATTCGCAAACATTATATCAATTTTTTGTTTAGATTTCAACAAATTTCAAGATTTACAATTATTTTAATTTGTTACGCAACTTAATAAGAAAAATATTAAATCTCAAATACGATGCTCAAAAAAACACGATATTCGTTTAACTCGATGATAATCACAGAAAAACATTTTCGAATTGAAAAGTGCACTGGCAGAACGGGGGTAGTCCTCCTTCGCTCGTCTAAGCAATAAAAAAAAGTCCCTCCTATACTTAAGCGCTCGTGTCGGAATTTTTAATTCAATTATGATAGTCATCTTGTTTAATGGCCGGCCTCTCGGAAGGTCGACGCGCTTAAGCATCGCTCTCGATTCTAAGATGTTCCCGTTTCTTCTCCTGCGAATGTTTCGTCTAATGATTGTGCACGTTTGATAGCGATAAGTTACTGTCCACTGATAATTTTTTGTTTTATTTCGGTTTTTTGTTGTATTTTTTTTTTCGTCAACCTGAAGCAGGGTAATGTTGTTCGTGTACAAGTCTATTTATTTAGCGTGGTCTGTGGCCAGAATGACGTCATAAAATTTGAGAAACGTAGAGCATTGACAAAGAGCGTATTAATTACGTTTAGACATGGCGTCACGGAACAAAAAACGGTTGTAGAATAATATGACTGCAATTTATTTTTATGCAAAAATGTTTGTTCATCTATGCGGTTTTTTTTTGTTACGATTGTTGTTTTTTTACTGTTTTGCTATTTGTAGTTTAGGAGTTTATATTTTAAAAAAAAAGTTTATTTTTTATTCATTATACAAATGTTTTTGCAATCTCGGTGTCATTTCATGCATAAGTAATCTACTTGTTATAGGCATGTTGTTTCTCAATAAAATTAGGGTAACGGGTTTGTCAGTTTATTTATAGCAAGGAGCAATAGTTTTACTATTGCTATATATTATAGTATAGTTTATTAAAATATAATTCTAGTTTAAATTATTGTTTTTGTTTTCTTTTTCAAGCTTTTAGCTTCTGTGACATCTTCCAACGATTCAAATACTTTGTAGTTTGTACTTTAAGTATTTTTAACGTATCTGAAACTTCCAAAACCCCGCAAAATTATCTATTAAAAACAATGAAAATTAACAGAATATTCAACACAATATTGTAACGCGTTAATCGGGCGAAGGAAAATTGTACTATAATAGTGTAACCGAAATATAACACAACTATACAAAAAAAAATTCGTTCATTGTCCTAACGTTTATACTAGGTTTTTCTGGTAAATTATTCACAAAAACGAAAATGAAATATCTTTTTTTGGTATAAAGTTTGCTTTTGTGACAGTTATAGTTATAGTACTAATTTTTAATTTTTTTATAAATTTTAATTACTTTTAATACTTTCAAAAAAACCGCACTATGAGAGTGGAGTGTTTACGTTTACACAGTGTCACTAGTTGGCACTCGAGTCATAAACAACGATCAGGTGTTTTGTACAAGCCCTGAAAAACTTAAAATATCACGAAAGTGTAAATACGATGCTGATGCCTTTTGTTTCATATGTGGTCAATTTATTAAAGTTCAAAAGCAAACTATTTCATGCCATGTATTTTTTTTTCGTCTAATTACGATCTAAAATATCGAAATTTTATGCTTTGCAATCAAAGTCAAATTTGGTGTTGACCCGTGATCGACGGACTGTATAATGAAATACACGAAATTGAAACACATAAAACTCGGCGGAGTCATAATAAAAAAAATAAAAATGTAATTCCAAAAGTTTTACTTTACCGTTTTACGAGTAGGTACGCTGGAAAAATCCTATGGCGATAAATTTGTCACGAAACAGACCCGAAACTTTCACGTTAATTCAATCAAACGCTTTGCTACGACGGGCTTCGGTTTGATGAAGGGACGCGTTCTTGGTATGCCTTTTTTTTTTAATTTCTCGTAGACTCAGACAAACAGGCTTTCGGAGGTCAATTCCGCTTAATTGAAGGTGTTTGTCTGAGATTTCTCCCGTGTTCATTGCTGGCTCCTTTTCGTGAAAAATGTTCGGATGCTTAGATTAAATGAGATTTCTTGTCAAGCACCCATTAGGTCTAATTGAACGGGACCTACAATTTCACAGTTGATTATAAATTAGATATATATTGTTTTAAAAATAAATTAAATCAGACAATTTTTTGGCAGAACGATGATGTTTTAAAATGTTTTTATTAATTCGGCGTCGCTACATTTTTGTTGACATTGGAACGGAATTTTTGAACGTTATTTTTACTGACTTCGGGATATCCGATCAATTTTGAAATTAGCGCACGCATTAAAGGTCTAATGAAAATAACTTAAAACCTTCTTCGTCTTTAACGTACATTGATTTTTTTTGGAATTAAATTAGGTAGATGTGACGGCACGACATACCGCCATTTCCTTCTATGAACCACCCAAAAGATATGATAAGCATTTCGTTTCAATAAAGATATGATCGGTTCATCAAGTAGGGGTAGTCTTATAACATGTACCTTGCTACTACAAGGCTTTTTTAATGACATGGACGAGCCAAATGATCAGAGGAAGTGTGAAAGTAGCCCCGGTAATTAAAAAATTAAAGACCCGCCTTTAAATATGATGTCTGAATTTTATAGCAGCCCGCCCCACTCTTCAAAACGCAACGAATGCCTGCTTCATGACAGACCTCCAATACCTACCACCGCTAACTTTTATGATGGCTTTAATACCGTTTTCATGTAACAAATTATTTGTGACACCGTTCCAATCGTCCGTTATCGTCCATTACGTACGCCATTGTAGAAAATTTACAACGCTTTGAAAAATTTCTGCTCATGTACGTGCGGACAGGCAATTTCAGTTGCATTAGAGAGTTCGAACTCTGACGTATGAGTGATGACGTCACGACGGCTTCGCTCCGTAACCCTAAATTCATTACCAATAACATACATAATAATATAATAGTTTACATACATATGTACATTAAAAACTCGTACTAACATAGATAATAAGTAATACTTACTAAGAAAATGTTATGGTTTTTTTTTAACTGAAACTATTAATAATAAATAATAACAATAATAAACGATAGAGCCTATTTCTACAGCTCTTATATATATATATATATATATATATATATATATATATATATATATATATATATATCTAAAACCACCGAATATTGAGACGTAATACTCTTGAGATCTTCGTCTCATGCCTCAAGGTGAACGGCAGTATTCACTTTGTGATATCTGAGGGCTTTGGAAGGCATTCAGCCACAAACGGGAAAGCTTCTCAAAGTCTGAGTCAAATGAGGTTTATGTTCACTTCAGCCATCGTGGTTAACCGTGAACTCGCAACAACACAATAAAAACATTAAAAAAAAAAAAACAAAAAAAAAACATTATTTTCCCGAACGAAACTTTCACCGCGGCTCGCGTAATGTACGCCGATAAATAAAAACAAATTGTACACACGAACATACATCACGTCATAGTTGATTTATTAACGGAGGCACCATAAAGAATAAAACTTTAGTTTAATTAGTATGCAGGGGCTGAAGCGACCGAGGGAATATTAAACGGAATGCCGTGTTAGAAATTCGTGCGAGCCTAAAGCGATACACACCGTCATCTAAACCTATCGTACAAGATTTATCGAAGCATAACTAATTAAAAATCTGTAGATGGGTAGACGAGCTCACAGCCCACCTGGTGTTAAGTGGTTACTGGAGCCCGTAGACATCTACAACGTAAATGCGCCACCCACCTTGAGATATAAGTTCTAAGGTCTCAGTATAGTTACAACGGCTGCCCCATCGCATGTCCACCCCTCTCAGCAATAAAAAAAAGCATGATGTCGCTTATTTTTAAGTAATTTAGATTGGTATGCTACCTCGAAAGAGCTAAATTTTATATGATCATTCGAAACAGGTCCGATAAAATATTTATACTCCTCAACTTAGTTCCTTTTGAAGTCGTTGTGGGCGATATGAATCAGATGCTCGGTGTTTATAAGTTTTGCGTAATTACTAGTGGTAGGGTATTTGTAAACCCAAACGGGTAAGTAATCTCAAAAACAAACAGACAACAAAGCTACACACTTGAAAGTAAATTTACTGATGGTAGGACCACTTGTGAGTCCGCACGAGTAGGTACCAACACCCTACCTATTTCTGCCGTGAAGCAAAAATGCGTTTCGGTTTGAAGGGTGGGACAGCCGTTGTAACTATAGAATTCATGTCTCAAGGTGGGTAGCGGCATTTACGTTGTAGATGACTATGGGTTCCGGTAACCACTTAACACCAGGTGGGCTGTGAGCTCGTCCACCCGTCTATGCAATAAATAAAAAAATACCCTGCGCTTGAGGAAACACGAAAAACCAACTTTTTCTTCTTCTTATCTCATTATTATGTCACTATTTGGCGTCGGCGCAGCATCGCCTCTTATCATGCTGCAAAAGGATTTGACATGAATTTTATGACCAGCTGCTTGTCTGAAGTCAACCCACCTTGGGTTATACCTCCAGTAATATACCCACGAAACGCGAACAACCATCCTTTTAATGTATCCAGCATATCTTCCACAAGGTTCGTCGTTTGCTACAACCGTGTGTGAGCAAACGCATGATCTTTACGTGATTACATACACTACATGACAACGATACAGCTAACACGGACAAAGACGTTTACGACACACTTCGAAGCTCATTTACATAATTTTTTTATAACGCAATAACAAAAAAATGACACTCAAAGGAATACACAATGTTCGTTTTTCCTGTCCCTAAACCAAGCCACGAAAAAGTGATGATAACTTTAGATGAAGAATTCGTGCGTCCAAATTTTTTTCTGGTATACCTTACCTTTACCAAAAAAACCATAGATTATAGCCATTAGGTTCTATCTGTTGACCAGAAGATATGAGCATTAGCCGGCTATGCCTTTCTCAAAGTACTAAAACTAATTCACTGTCATATTATTTTACATTTGAAAAACCACACACTTAAAAACTGAATAATAGTTTAAGACCTATACAGTACATAAATAATTAATTCGAAGCTGTAAGCTTCTTCTTTTGTTAAAATGAATACTGTTACATGTACATTACTTTCTTAGTTCAATCCTCAGAATAATGCGAATTGAATTATGCGTCAATTCAGCACTGATGCTCCTGTTATCACGAAGCGGTAATGGGTTCCGTTTTGAAAGGTTAGGCAGCCGTTATGAAAACAAAAACTTCGAATCGACTCACGGCTCAAGGTGAGCTGCGGCAATCGTATTGAGTAGACTCTTAGAAAAAAACACTCTTATAGAGGTCATCAAAGCTCAAAAACAACATTCTTTTCGAGGTCATCAAAGCCTAGAAATAACACTCTTATAGAGGTCATCAAAAACCAAACAATTCCCCATAAGGCACTAATTAAATCAAGTAAAAAAAAAACCAATTAACGAAAACGATAAAACTAATTTATTACAACTGGTATTTCTGTTATGAATGTTAACCCATTAAGCTGCCGTAAGTGAACTTTCGATAAGATTACACAATTAAATTGTTTTTGAGTTTTAACAAGTTAATTTCCTTTAAATTGTGTTTTAACGTCGGAAGGAAAATTTTAGTATTTAACAATTTCTAACAAAATGAGCATTTTGCTTTTTACTGTACACGTGTGAACGAACTCATGATCTACCTGGTATAAATAAAGTGGTTACAGAAGCCTATAGACAAAAACAACGTAAGCTCGTCGTGAAGTCGTCGTGGTCTAAAGGATAAGACGTCCGGTGCATTCGTATCTAACGATGCACCGGTGTTCGAATCCCGCAGGCAGGTACCAATTTTTCTAATGAAATACGTACTTAACAAATGTTCACGATTGACTTCCACGGTGAAGGAATAACATCGTGTAATAAAAATCAAACCCGCAAAATTATAATTTGCGTAATCACTGGTGGTAGGACCTCTTGTGAGTCCGCACGGATAGGTACTACCGCCCCGCCTATTTCTGCCGTGAAGCAGTAATGCGTTTCGGTTTGAAGGGTGGGGCAGCCGTTGTGACTATACTGAGACCTTAGAACTTATGTCTCAAGGTGTGTGGAGCATTTACGTTGTAGATGTCTATGAGCTCCAGTAACCACTTAACATCAGGTGGGCTGTGAGCTCGCCACACACATAAGCAAAAAAAAAAACTCCTCTATTCATATCGAGACTACCTAAGCCTCAGTTCACTTCTATAGTACAATGGTTGTACCATCCTCCAAATGGAAATGTATGGTTTGCAGCAGAAATCTGCGGGATAGAGTTACTTACCCGTGCGGACTAACAATCAGCACTACTACCAATAAAATACGAACGGTAATGCCAGCACATGAATCGTGCTATTTTTTTATTGCTTAGATGGGGGACGAGCTCACAGCCCACCTGGTGTTAAGTGGTTACGGGAGCCCGTAGACATCTACGATGTAAATGCGCCACCCACCTTGAGATATCAGTTCTAAGGTCTCAGTATAGTTACAACGGCTACCCCACCCTTCAAACCGAAACGCATTACTGCTTCACGGCAGAAATAGACAGGGTGCTGATACCTACCCGCGCGGACTCACAAGAGGTCCTATCACCAGTAACAAATCGTGTAACAAATCAATTCGGTTAAAATTTGCGCGCTTACTTTTTTCTGTGTTTTTGGATAGATATTACCATTCTGGCTATTCGTAGAGTATAAAGTAGAGTTTTCATTGCTGTGCCGCCGCCGTCGAGCTGGGGGTCGGAGGAGGGCGTTTGTCCAGCTCCGGCCCCTATGAGGAGGCAGTCTCCTCCCGGTGATGGTCACGGGGCGACCTAAGGGGGTTGAGGCTGCGCCGCACGCTACCGTCACTCTAGCGCGCTGGCACCAGGAGAACGGGACGACGCGTCGGCGGCTGCAGACTGCGATGCGGTACGCCCTTTCGTCGTCGCTGTCGTCGCCGAACATACTGTTGAAGAGCAACCCGGTCGGCGGTGTATCGCGTTCCGACCCGGCAGGCTGGTTCTGGCCCAGCGGGGTATCCCGGAACACTAGCGGCACCGCCCGGGCGGCCTGGTAGGGCCGCCGTACCGCGGAGACCGACGTCGTTGGTCGTCGACTATCGCCTCGACGACCCGTCGGTCGGGCGTCCTCGGGGTGGCGCCGCGTGTCTGGTTGTAGTGTTGACCGCAGGAACCCCCCTATCTGACCGGGTTTTGACCCCGGACGGAGATCGGACGTCGGGTGTAAGAGTGCAGGGGAGTCGTTTAGTGGGTGGGCCCTAAAATCCTTGGCCCCGCGGTCTGCTCTCAACAACTGCAGACCGTTAAGTCTCACATACCCCGCGCGCCCCCTAGGCGCGGGGACCTCGTAGGAGGTTCGGCCCCCGGCCCGAAAAAAAAAAAAATAACGAGCTCACATCTACAACGTAAGTACGCCAAAGTATAGTTACAACGGCTGCCCCACCCTTCAAACCGAAACGCCTACCCGCGCGGACTCACAAGAGGTCCTACCACCAGTAACTACGCAAATTATAATTTTGCGGATTTGATCTTTACTACACGATGTTATTCCTTCACCGTGGAAGTCAATCGTGAGTATTTGTCGAGTACGTATTTCATTAGAAAAATTGGTACCCGCCTGGGATTCGAATACCTATAAGCGAAGTCTTAATAACATATTAAAATGGTCTCTTCAGATCGATCCTACAGCGGTTGTGACTGCCTGAACAATCGACACAAACAATGCTTCCTAGATCGGCTCTCTAATTAAGGTCGACTCGGGCGGCCATCGGAAAGGCATTAGCCGTGCCGTAATTAAGAGAGCATGCGCGCCACGCCGCAGAGAGGATAAATTTGCATGCCCTGCGGTCAGCGGCAACAGTCGGCGCCTTTTTGGTACAAGTCAAAAGAGAACATTCTTGTTGATCATCACACTAATAACCAATCAGCATCTCGGGCAGTAACCAATACACTCTTGTCGTGGCCGCTGGAAACTACATACCCGATCCTGTAGACCGAATGGTAAACAATCGACGTCGCCCAAAACGCGTCATTACGGATCCTCCCAATCCATTAACGGTGCTTTTAGGTACCACAAACACCGGTCACCATCCTCGCCGAACCCGTCGCTTGCGACGAAGGGCTCGAGGAGCGAATTAACCCATAGACACAGCCCACTGAGTTTCTAGCCGGCTCTTCTCAATGGGTTGCGATTCCGATCCGGTGGTAGATTTTGCGAAGCACTGCTCTTGATAGGGTTAATGTTAGTAGCATCACACCGGTTTAAGCCCCGTAAGCTCACCTACTAGTTAAGCATACGCTGAAATAGCCTCTCAAGACTATCAGCTTAGATAGGAAAAAAAAACCAATACAAAACGTAAACAGGTATGCTTCGTACGGTCATTAATTTTCTCATAGCAACTTGAACAGTATTTGCTCATATGGCCATGCAAGATCACAGTTAAACATAATGTTTTAAAACGAAACCAGCAAGTCAATTAGGCTTTGCATCACGAAAAACATTTCTAATGTAAAATTTACATAACAAAACAATATTTTCTAATTTTGGAGGAACAATGGTTATCGCTTGTAACATTTAACTCGAGGCACATCTTGACAATGTGTGCTCGAACGAAACCACATTATATATATTTACTGACACTGCGCCACGACATAACAGATTCTCTTATGGCTTTTGTAAAATAGCCTATGGAAACCCACATATTTTGCGCAGTAAAACAATTTTTTGAAGATTATAACGATCCTAATGATAATCGCGGCGAATATAAATAAGCTTTTCGTTCAACCTTATCATCTAAATATTTTTAACAGGCGACCCTTCTAGCCAGAAGCGCAATAAACTTAGCGTGAACGAAATCTTAAATCATTTACTGTTTTTGGTCAGGACAAAATTGCTCGACTTCAGTCTACACTTTAGAGACATCTAGGTGTAGGACTAGGCGAGGCGTGTCGGAAATTAACTAGGTAAAATCCATTGATAATCCAAATCGAATCTACGTACTCAACAAATGTTCACGATTGACTTCCACGGTGAAGGAATAACATCATGTAATAAATATGAAACCCGCAAAATTGTAATTTGCGTAATTACTGGTGGTAGGACCTCTTGTGAGTCCGCGCGGGTGGGTACCACCGCCCTGCCTATTTTCTGCCGTGAAGCAGTAATGGGTTTCGGTTTGAAGGGTGGGGCAGCCGTTGTAACTATACTGAGACCTTAGAACTTATATCTCGAGGTGGGTGGCGCATTTACGTTGTGGATGTCTATGGGCTCCAGTAACCACTTAACACCAGGTGGGCTGTGAGCTCGTCCACACATCTAAGCAATAAAAAATAAAAAAATAAAATGTACAAGATGATCCACCCGCAGAAGTCAAGTATCTCCAACTACAAGCCAACACTTATTTGTGGGAAGAGGACACAACGCCGCCCCTCCTATGCGAGGCAAATCGCGAGCGTGTGCTGTGACTTATCCGAATTGCATACACTCAGAGCTGGTGTAAGTACTTCCTGAAGCAGCCGTGGTCGATTAACATCTGTACCCGTTAAAAGGAGAAGCGTTCTTAGTCACAATTCGTGCAGTCCTCGTGGGCCGTGCGAATCGCTTCAATGGTCCAAAGGCCGGTTGCAAAACTGGCAAGCTCCCTAGATTCCGCCTACAGACCGCCGACAAAAAGCCGAAAAGACGACACTGCGATGACACACCAGGCCTCGGTCACAAATCAAATCAAAACAAAGATTGACTCGCCCCTGGCAATCAGCGGCGAATGCTCCTCTCCAGGATCTAGAGCGATGTCCCCGCTAACAGACATTAAAGGAGATAGTATGATAACTTATATAGTTCTGACCCTCGCTTCGACATCCACACGGTCTGATACAACTTGCCTTCGTAGGCGGAAAGGGTTTTTTGGTTTGTAAAATGTAATGTAATTTTTATTCATGTGTATTGTTATTGATGTACAAATAAATATAATTTGTTATTTTATAAAATTATTCAATAAAACACGTAACCTTTTTACCCTAAGGGTAGATTTAAAAGTACAAAACAGTCGTATATGATAATAGCAATCGCCACTAAACACTAAAAATAAATATTACAATTCGAAGCTTTGACGTAGCCTTATAAACCAAGAAGTAATTTCAAAGAATATAAAACCATAGAAGAGGTCTCACGTTCACGACATACCAGAAGTCGGTTATATGAAATGCAATTGCCATCTCTATTCCATTTGCAGTATCTCCATTTTATTGGCCCAGATTTGAAAACCGTCGTCGAGCGAGACGACCAGAATTTTGAACGAAACGGCATTCTGCTCTGCATAATCTAAGAGATTTTTATTTCATAGCGCACTTGAGGGTAGTTGTGTATAATTACATTTCACGTTATATCAAACTGAGTTTTGGGGATTGCTTTTTAATGCAAATTTGTCGGTGCTTAAAGTTCGGCACACGCATATCTTGACAGAGTTGACAACTTCAAAACTGACTTTTTTCAATGGGATGAGAAGTTTCGTAAATCTTGTAAGGTTCACATTTTGTTACAAAACAACCGTCATTATATTAAAAAAAAAACAATATACTTTGTGTTCGCAGATAATAAAAGCCTCAGAGTAAGTAAATTCAGATTGGACATAGAGGTAGAGGCAAAGTCGCGACGTTGGTTCAAAGCTAATGGAATTAAGTTGTCACCGCAGCCAATATACATTACAACGTCTTAAGTCTAATGTCTAATGAATTAGTTCAATCGTTCATTATCAAAAACATTACTTTACGGCAGATGTGTTTTTGGATGCATTGCAAAATATCTTAAAACTTTAGATATTATTTAACCTAAATATTTAGGAGGTAAAGAGTTACGAAGTTCCCCTCCTTGCTGAGCCTTTGCTCGCCCTCTATCCTGGTGAAACTGGAAAGGCCTCCGGGCCACCAGTAATCTTCCAATCATAAAAAAAGGAAGTTAGGTATATACTTTTTAACAGTTAGACCACTATCATTTATGTAAACTTCTTAACAAGGTCACATTAACATGCGTTTTTATTTATATTCATTTGGTAGTTCATTCACAGGTATAACCATTCGTTTCTCAATAACCATTTCACGCGGAAGGCTTAGATTGGTAAATCTTATTCGCGAGGAGAGGTGAGCTGAGATACAGAATTTATAGCAAGCAGTTATCGTAAGTTACTTAAGTACATTTATCGAAATATTTGGCGATTGATGTAGTGTTAAGGTAAAGTTAAGGAAGGCATAATGAAATGATAATTGGACGGGTGGTCAAGTTAAGCTCAATTTGTGAAAAAAATACACCCTAAATTATAAAACATTATACTCCAAATGGAAACGTCTCGATATTGAAGAATGACCTCAATATCAAACCACACACGAATATCGTATATTCCATACACATCGAACCAAATAAACATACATCAAATACCAAATTACACGGACGCCACACATCTCCATATTTATTCAATGGGTGTCCGAACGTAAGTCAAAACATTGCTACGTCTACATATTTTCGATGTATGTTTATCAAAAAGGCACAACTACCAGATTTATGACCATTCAATTTTGTAATATGTAGGACAAGAAAATTAAGCACGTTTTAAACGAGCAACTCTTAGGCATGTGACTGTTGTATTTTTAACACACTTTTATTACTTTGTACTTGTAAGTATCAATCAAATCTTTCAACGTAATGTTATCCAATTTCACAACATCAGATGATTATGAAAAGTTACAAACGTAAAAAGAACCGATTAACAAGTGTGAAACAAATTTTTTGAATATTCATTTCGCCTTCCGTATTGGCGTTTTTTTTTTATTTTATACATTATAACTACTTATTTATTAATCCGATGTTGTCATTAATTACTGACTGGCGTTACTCAGCTATGTCCAGCAGTGGGCAGATAAAGGCTGATGCTGATGATGATGATGATGATGATGTTACTCAGCTATTATCAAATAACAACTAATATGACGTTTCACTTACATTTAACACATTGCAAAAACTTTGACATAGAAATCGTTAAGTATACACATTCATAAACATAACAAAACCTCACATGAGCCCAAGAACGAAAGCAATCAATAACAGCACAAGCATTCTTCGTGCATAGCTTCGACACAAAAATCTAATAACAAAATATTTCAGTGTGAAAACAACGGTAAGTGGAAACAGGCTAAACGATAAACTATGCATTCGGGAGATGTACGGCAATCTGGCGGAACTGAGAACCGCTGGGATTTAACCGAAAAGCGTTTATCTATAAAAAGTTATGGATGCCCAGTGTCTATGTTTTGCATAAAAAAAATACATGTGTGCAATTCACACGTGGTAGAAGTGAAACCTTCCAAAATTAAAATACAATTATCCTAAACGTCTTAAGTATATGTAAAATTTTGTCATTAGTAAGTAATTGTAAGGTAGCGCCCTCTGTGAATTGATATTTTAATTTCACGTATAATCCTAAATTAAAATTCACTTCAAGAGCTTTCATACACACGTTGGTATTAAAAAATCTCACAGATGGCGCTGTATTAAATAGTATGTATATTTCTGTCTCATTCTTTTGTATTTGTGTCTCTTACCTGTCGTTTTTTCCGTTGCATCCGGTTTGAAATCACAACGATTCTAAAGAAGTTTTCACTTCAATAAACTGTTGAAATTATCCCTCTTCAAACGAGTTTTAATTAAGAAGGATCTTTCTGTTAATATTTCTGATCTGAAGGATGTTTGTGGAAGCTGAAGCCCACATCCCATGACTGACAGATATTTGTTCAACACCAAACTTCAAATGTTTAATAGACGGAGATGATTAAAGCGAATCCAATTGTACTAGAGGTCCTGGAGTAGTCGAAATTCGACTATAATTAATTGGAATTGTAAGTTTGTTCACTATTATGATTGTATTTTATACTTCTATAATCACAAATTTCGCCAAGACTAGACTATAAAAAATATTAACAAAGACAAACAATATTTAATCTATTCTCAATTTTACAACAGACGTCAAGAACAAAAGTTTGACAATAGATAGTATGCATGCGTGTGTGCGTCGAATACATGGTATGTAGTAATGTTTTCTTTATTGATTTAATGTATCTTTTATGCATTATTTAAAAAAAAGTATTAGCATTGTGCACTTCTTCTCTATATTCTCTATAAGTGTGGAAAATTTCATACTCCTCCGTCCGCGCAATGTTCGTAAAAAGGGATACAAAGTTTTTGCTTCACGTATTAATTTATAGATTAGGCAGAAATCTTGTAGGAAATAAAATACACAAGTATTTATTTTTAAAAGCATTAATTTTTACAGAGACCGAATCGACAGACCTGAAAGCTGAAAGTTTTAATTAAGTAAAGGGAACTTACGTTAACGTCGTTTGAGGCAATTTGTGAAGTTTTAACGAGTGTCAACAGAAGAAGCCGAAAACGTTTCGCTTGAACGCTGATCGATTTCAAAGCGATTGCTCGGATTTTTTTGTGCGGTCGGAAAGTAAATTGGCATTTTTACGTGAGCCCCTAATACGTACGTCCTTAAGCTTTTATTCCATTATTGGTTAGCTATAACCACCTTATTTGAATGGCAACGAATTATGAACAACATATTGTTGTATTCAAAGCTATTGCTTTTCAACACGCTTTCATATCCTATATTTTTATATCTATGGAAAGGGATATTTCAATGTATTTAATTTTCACAAACTTTAAGATTTCATGTATCAAAGACCAATGGCAATACAATAATTTTATAACTAAACTAATGCAATGACCAGGACAATAAAGATTTTTAAAAAATGATGCTCCGTTAATCATCCATTTTTTGTTATTTGGAGACATTAGATCTTATAATAATAATAATATACTGTAACATTTTCGGATTGGCGATCAGCAAATACTCAAAACACAGGCAAAATGATCATGAATTTAGAATTTAAACTGTCATAATCTATATATACAACAATGAATTGCTGTTCGTTAGTCTCGCTAAAACTCGAGAACGGCTGAATCGATTTGGCTAATTTTGGTCCTAAATTATTTGTGGAAGTCCAGAGAGGTTTAAAAGGTGAAAAAATATGAAAATGCTCGGAATTAAATAAAAATAACAATTTTGTTTTTCCTGTGATGTTTATTTAATACAAAAGTTTAGGTTTTTTATGTATCGATTCAGACACTACGCAGTCTGCCGGGTTAGCTAGTAATGGTTATAAAAATGTACAATAATGTCACAAATACGTAGTTCAAATATCTCATAACTCCGAAAAGATACTTCAAACAAATTACTCATCATAAACTCGAACCTAAGCATCCTATGTGAACCCTTTTTGTTTTTTCATATCAGCTTTTCCAGTCGACTGATTTTTATGGAACATCATAGTGGAAGACTGGTGACGTATGATTTAATACGCTTCGTTGACTCACCATTAATGAACAAGGGGCCTTAAGGTGGATATTGGTTTTCATGTTGCGTTAATAGATAACTCATGTGGTTTTGGAACACAGTGGAAGAACATCACATGTGGTCGCAATCCTCAGCAGTGAGGGAACGATATAGAAGTAATAGATAATATTTTCAAATTAATCCCGTCTTACAATGAAAATGATATTTTGTAGAGCAATTTTTTTGTTTGAGATTAAAAACCTACCACATGACCCGTCGGGTATTAAGTAGTTTACAAAGCACATAGAGACTAGACCGTAAATGTCGCCACCCATTTTCAGATGAAACATCAAATTAGGAATTGTTTTAGATTGCACAGTGCCGTCTAAAACATGTCGTAAAAAAACTAATATGAAGTACATATATTAAGTATCGTATTGTTTTAAAAGAATTATTGATGTGAGAAATGATTGAACACTAGATGCTAAGAATAAATCCATGTCTTACTTTATAATATATTCTGATATTACATTTTACGGCGTAAAAAAGTACTAAGATAACAATCTGCCTATTTATAATCTCAAGTTCTGAGTTCGTTATTAGGATTTGATTAATTTGACCGTTTAACCTGATCGTGAAAATGTAATGACGTCAATCAGCACAGCAATCATCCTATCAAAATATTTCGAGCCAAACAACGAACCAAAGCATTTCAACATCGTACCGGAAAAACATTCCGTAACTGGGACAAGCGTGACACCAGACAGGATCCTCGCTCGAGTGCACGTTAGAGTAATGAAAAATGGATCAACCATCTATCATACACTCTTTACATTCGACGATGCTCAGCAGAAACTCAAGAAAAAACTTACCGGGAGAGATGTGAATAATGTCGTGCAAAATTAAATCCCCGGGCTATAAAAAACCAGGGCGCCGTCGACTTCTCCGGCACTGAAGATAGAATGCGCTTTGTATCTCCAACTTTCCGCAGGAATCGTTTTTTATTCGTTCGTTTTCAGTCTTAACTGCTTTATTGCAGAAAAACTTTCTTTGACCACGAACATGCTTTAGTCCTTTTGAACGATCCAAACCGCATGAACAATGAATTCTATTCCACTCTGTGCTCATTTATGTTTTGCAAATTCTATCTATTCAATTTTGTTAGTCTCTTTAGCATTTATTACGTCTATCTAAAGTTTTGTATCTTTCGCCATAATTACATTTATTGTTATAGTTTATTTATCATTTTTGATTGGTTTAATTGGTGTTTTTTTTCCACTGTAGTGACAGTAATCTATTGATGCATTGGCAATGTGAGAGACATAATCATTCCGTTACCTGCCTTCCTCGAAGGCTCAGTACTTATCCCACCTGGCTGCTAAGACAAACTGGTTTATTTGATCTTTATCTGAGTGTTTAATATTTATGTATTTATTAAAATTATGTAATTGTTTAACGAAATGTGTATTAGTATGTATTTCTCAAAAGATCGGCAATTTCAGTTTGAGGCTAAATGAGCATCTGTGATTAATCTCTAATTTAATTGTTTACGTAACTTGGTTTCTTTTAAAATCATTTGAGAAAAAACATGTCAAGCGCCGACGTAGATTAAATTCCACAGAAATGAAGTATCTACACTCTGTGAACACTTGAAAAGCACTGTACAAGCGGTAAGTAGGATCTAGTTCCTGGATGCTACGTTGATATGATATGGATATGAATATGAAATTAATGCGGGATGATACGGTGTGATGAAATAATATCAGAACCTATTCAGTCGCAGATGACTTTATGATTTTGAAAAGAGTTTTTTTTATTGACCTTGTAGGCAGACGAGCATACGGCCTACCTGATGGTGAGTGGTTTCCGTCGCCCATGGACTTCAGCAATGCCAGGGGCAGAGCCAAGCCGCTGCCTGCTGCTTAATACTCTCCAATTATTTAGCTTCGCTTTCGTTCCGTGACCTCAACCAATGGAAACCTCGTTTATGTAAGCTGACATGCCTAATGCTGGGTAACAGAGATGAATTAGGAGCACATGCGCTGACTCTAATTGTGATATATCGCTACAAGGTTTAACGTCAGGACGACTTGTCTGATATAACTTGTTAATGCGGGAGTTTACATCACGGAGACATTGAACGCGGTTCGGTTGCTAAATGACTGCATTAATAAGGATAATTGGACAGCTTAAATGATGTTTGTGACATTGACATCGGCATAGGCAATAGTTGCTACCTACAGATCAGATTTTTTTGAGCAACAATGAATTTGTGGTACGCTTCATTTTTATTGACATAAATAATTTTCGGTTTATAATTGGTCAGTTATTGTATAAATTAGAATTAGGCCAATTAGTAGGCCAACGTGGGTAGATGCCACCACTCTACCTACGTTTACGTTTACCTCCAAAGCAACCACGTATCTCCATTTGAAGTCTTCAAAATGAAATTCTTACCTTATCTCTCAACATGTCGCGTACTCTGGTAGCCTGGTGTCGGCTCCTGTGCAACTCCAACTGCAGTTCAAGACATCGCTCTTGCCAATTGACGGAGTCCACTTGTGCCGTCGCCAACTCATACTCCAGGGGGTCCAGACGTGACGAATGGGCGAGAGGCCTGGAGAGTTAACATTTCATGGTTTATTTCTATATATCTTTAATTCTATATCACGGCTCACCTGGTGTTAATAATTACCGGAGCCCATGGACATTTACAACGTACATGGCCCCACAGACCTTGAGACATGAGTTGTAAGGTCTTGGTGTTTAAAGTAAAACGGCCCCGCCCTTCAAACCAAAATACATTACTGGCCTTTTTTTTATTTTTCCCTACAAATTCGCTGGTAGCCTAAGAGGCTATTCCAGTCACGCCCGGACGGGTAGGTGAGCTCACGGGCTCAACCTGAGAGAATTGGCTAACACTAGCCCTAGCAAGAGCAGTGCTTCGCAGAGTCTACCACCGGGTCGGAAACGCGACCCACTGAGAAGATCCGGCGAGAAACTCAGTGGGCTGTGTCTGTGGGTTAGTTCGCCCTTAGTTCGATTACGACGAAGAGTTCGACGAAGATGGTGACCGGTGCTTGAGAGGCCTAAAAGCACCGAGAGTGAATCCGAGGGATCCGACAAGACATGTTTAGGGCGACGGCCGTTTTACGTTGCCCCGTCGCGGTCGTATAAGAGCATTACTGCTTCACGGGAGAAATAGACAGGGCAGTGGTAACTGCCCGCGCGGACATAAAAAACGTCTTATCACCATATTAACAAAACTACTAATTTATCTTGCAATGGGGCCTCAGAAAATTAATAGCGTTTTTCTTATTGCCCTTGTAGACAGAAGAGCACACGGCCCACCTAATGGTGAGTGGTTACCGTCGCCCATGAACTTCAGCAATTCCAGGAGCAGAGCCAAGCCGCTGCCTACCGCTTAATACTCTCCACAAGCCTCGTTTGAAAAAGGACATGTCGTAGCGCTCGGGAAACACCGTGGAGCTTATTTCATAGCCGGATGGTACGTGGCAAAAAAGACCTCTGGAAACGCACTGTGAATGACCGCAGTGGCTCCAGGTTACTAATAAAAATTGATCTGACGGTCTCATCAGCATATGTATATAGTTCGACACCCAGTAATCGGCAACTGAAATACCACCATTTGTTATACCGAATAAACCATTAATTTCGCTGCATTGCCGAACCACATTACCTCGATATAGCATTTAATAAACAACAAAAGGTTTCATTAATATGAATACGATTTATTTGCGTGGCACTATTTATTATTAAACGATTACCGAACCGTTCAGATCAGATTAATTCGTTTTTGGGAAGTGCGGTATAAATCGATTGATTTGGTGAAACAAGTTCTCGGTTCGTTTCGCCTTTTGTGTATGTTTGTCTATTTGTTATCAAAGCGGTTGAATTCGTGCCGCCAATACAATAGCACCTGTTGTCTGTAGTTTATAAATACAACAATAACTATATAACCAGATATATAATTGATGATTGATTTCATCGATCAAATATTCATATATTCACATGCGCACTATGCTCAGTATTTCTCTAAGGGACAAATTCCGGAATGAAGAAATTCGATGGAGAATCAAAGTCGACGATATAGCTCTCAAAGCTAGCAGGCTAAAGTGGCAATGGGCCGGTCACATCTGTCGCGCCAGTGACGCTGGGTGGGGGAGGAAAGTCCTAGAATGGAGGACACGGATGGGTGCCAGGAGCGTTGGGCGTCCTCCAACCAGGTGGACCGACAACTTAGTGCGCACCGCATTCTGTGGAAGGCATTGGGGAAGGCCTATGTCCAGCAGTGGGCAGATAAAGGCCTATGATCATGATATGCGCATATAAAGCAAAATTCGAATAATTGATACGTAATTTTTTTACATCCTCCACCTTTGTGATTTAGAATTTTTTTTAAACTATTATAGTTCGTAAGTAAATAGACAATACTATACAAGTTGATAGATAGGTTATTGATGTATTTTCTTCATTTTCATATATATTTTTATTATTATTCTTTATTTCATACAATGCTATTAAGATTATTATTTTACTTTTAGCTGTATTCAAATGGCTATTCATTGTATAATTGAATACCTTTGGTATCCTGATGGTGGGCATTAAGACAACACAATTGTATTTACCAGTATTTTAACGATTGTAAAATAAACTATTACTATTATTATTAGATTAAATGAGTCGTCTATTATCAAAGGTGGCAATCTGTGCATTTGGACAAAAAAAAATTATTGATATGTCAATACAGATTGATTTGAATATAATCGTTTCCTTCAAAGAATACGGTTCAAAACCTGCATTAAATAAAGGTTAATAGTTAACCTGTTATTTATCTAAGATGTCGTTCCGAAGAGTTTTGTGAGTGCAAATGGAATACAAAGTCAATAATTCGTTTTTCTGATTTACCAATAATTGTCCAAAAGTCAGATTGCCGGCTTTGATAATAGTCGACTCAAATGTAGACTGAGTACTGAGTGTACTTAGCATGTTGACACTGTCTTTTAATGCCTATAAAGTGAGTGCTTATGCGTAATGGAGATGCTATTTATCAGAGCGCGATCTATTGAAGTAATTACAGATAATGGCATTACGCAAACGTGCGTGGCTTAATAACTGGGTAGACCAGATTTCTATTCATACCGAATTATTTAGTTCTTATTTATCGGAAGGACAAACACTTAGAACTAGGTGAGTCATAAGCTCGTCTACCCGTCTATGCGGTGAAAAATGTAATCATATTTTTTTTTGTTTGATTTATATGTTTCAATCATAGGATTATCTTCGCAACTTAACTATTTGGTTCAGTTGATATTATAGCTTAGTTATACATATAAGATTGATTTTACGGTACGTTTTTATGATAGAGCGTTTTCTGAACCCGCACGGGTAGGTACGACCACCCTGCTTAATTCTGCCGGGAAATAATTATACCTTCCGGTGTGGAGAGTGGGATTGTCATACTAATCCTAAGTTCACCAGACTCGCCTGTTCACAGTACACATTCGAATAATTTAATAAGAAATCCGAAAAAAAAAGTCCTTTTGTGTAGGAACAAGAAGAACTTCAAAGACGTAGACATATAATACCAGTAAAATATTTACGTCATCATCATTATCATCAGCCCATAGTTGTCCAGAGTAGAGTTCATCCATACTACATGGAGCCACTGCGTTCATCGACAATGCGTTCCAGAGATATTTTTTGCCACGTACCATCCGGCTTTGGAATGAGCTCCCCTCCACAGGGTTTCCCAAGCGCTATGACATGTCCTTCTTCAAACGAGGCTTGTGGAGAGTATTAAGCGGTACGCAGCGGCTTGGCTCTGCCCCTGGCATTGCTGACGTCCATGAGCGACGGTAACCACTCACCATCAGGTGGGCCGTATGCTCATCTGCCTATACGGCAATAAATATAATTATCGTAATTACATTGTATGAAATAATGAATAATAAAAATATATATGGACAAAGACCTCTCCCTACAATACATGATGATTTTAAAATTCCATTTTTATGAAGACTATTGTTACTTACCTAGGTGGCGGCGGCGGTGGATCCCGGGATCTCCTCGGCAACAATCGCGGGCTGTTCGGTGTACTAGCAGACTGACCCGCCCCACTGTGGTCGGTAAACCTCGACAGCGGGTCGAAGATCTGCGATAAACGACGCGATCTCTCCTCAGACATGTTACGCACAACACAAACACATAAAACTAAACAACAATATATCACATCACGGCCCTAGCAGTAAAACACTAAACAGTTCGCACACAAGTGATTATTTCAAGCGATCCGAAAGGAAAATGTCACTCCGGATCAATAGATGGCGTTGTCGCGATAAATGCGAGTTTTGGCGCGAAATTTTCGGCGTCATCTTGCCGCATGTGATTTTTTTCAGTATTCGCTGGCTTCGTGTGATCGGCGCCGTAATTAGAGCGCTGAAAAAGAAAGAGCAGAGATTATTCGATATGTTGACGTAGGCTGGCACGTGTACAGAGTTTGAAATGGCGAGCCAATGAGCCAATTAGAGTTCCCCATTCAAATTATGAAATTTAAAATTATGACAACACATTTAGAAGCAAAACAAAGATTACATACGCAATAAAATATGAAAGAATTAATTAAATGTAAACACACGATACATTAAATACAGTCAAACCTGGGTAAGCGAGAACTGGATAAGTGAGAAAACTCTATAAGTGAGAGTAATAGCCAGGACCCGCCATTTTAAGCTCCCAAAACCTCTATTAGAGAGAAACAGAAACCTCTGTAAGAGAGAGTCGTTTTTCCCTCATGGACCTCCGTAAGTGAGACTGCTACTTATCTATACCTCTATAAGCGACAGTCGAGCTTTATTTATTTATATTATTTAGGAGGAACAAATGAAAAAACAAATAAAAAATTTAACATCTGCTATTTTATGACTCATTCTTAACTTTTGTGGAACTTCCTTCTATTGTTTTTGAATTGTTTTCTCGTCAATATTGAACCTATTTTATTTCGTGGAACTAAATAACGTTGTTATTTTATCGCATTCTTTCCAAATGGACACGTGTGCCTCTGTACCGTCCTGTTTGTCGGACTTACTCAGTTTATCGTTAATCAATTGCGAAGGAAAGTTCTGTTCTGCATCATGTCAAAACGGAAAATTAAAGTACTGTCATTAAGTGATAAACTTCAAATAGTGAATGCGTTAGAATCCGAAAAATCGCGAAATGAAATTCAGAGGGTGCATTAGCGAGAAACTCGGGTTAGTAAGAAACCTCTATAAGCGAGAATGAGATTGTACTCCCTTGAACTCTCGCTTATCCAGGTTTGACTGTATATCATATTAATTACAACAGTGATTGTAAAATTAATGAATCCATTTAAGTACATATTATATTGTATAACAATTAATTAAACAAAGTTTGGTAATATTCTAATGCTGAAAAACGCCGAAAAAAAAATAAAAGCTGGACAAAACCGACATCATAAAACGAAGAGTTAACATTTTATTAATAATGTTAACGAGAACGTAAAGTTTATTTTAGTTGGCTTCTTCAATAAGCGTAAATCCGCAGCTGTATCACGTATTTCGCAGACAATTAGCAGAAGACAAATATTGTGCAAATATTGCTGTCAACTGTCCATTTCGTATTACGGACTTACAACAAAAGAGCAGATCGCGGACCATCACTAGTGCTGCCTCTGCAGAGCGATTTGTGAAACTTTAGTGCATTCTTTTCCATACAACTAACAACAACTGGCCTAAAGTCGGTATTACGGATGCTTTTGTGTGCCACACAACAGCAGATATTTAGCAATTTCGTTTGTCAAATTTGCGACACCTTTTGTATCTGGTGCTGAATTGTTGCTAACTATCTGCAAGTGTAAAATTTGTGAAATTAAATTATTTTAACTTGATTTAGGTAAGTGTAATTGGTTCAGATCTTTATTTGCGTTTGTGTTTTCCATAGTATTAACATTAAATACCACGCTGGGCAATTTAAGTACATTAATAATGTTGAGGTTATAAAGTTTATTTTTTACAAATTAATATTTCTTCTAGGTATGTACTACGGACAGAGCTCAAATAATAAATGGGGCTTTGGAGTCTAAGGAAATTAGGTCGGATACATACGAATTAGTGCGTTTGCGACGCTGTCTTCGTGATCAAGCCTGACCCCTTAATCTATCGGAAAGTTTGTTCAGAACACATTACAGAATTTCGAAACATCAATATTTACAATTGTGCTCTGAATTAAAGCCGTTAATAACCTAGATCATCAAGACGAACAAGAATAGAAAGTAAAATGCAAGGTATTTATATATATTCAATTTAACATTTTAATATGTGTAAATAATGAAGAAAATAAAAGATTCACAAAATCTTGTCTTCAAAAGTAGCATTGTTTTTTTGATTTCAGATTTATTCTTAACTAAATGTTTTAAATAACTTGTTTATACAGGTGTTAACAGCATAAAATTTCATACCAGAAACCTGTGGGAATGAGCTTATTGCATTTTGAGTTAAACTGTAGTAAATCCAATGCCATTAGGGAAGTGGCTATGGCATTAAACAATCTTCCAGTTTTATTCAAACATTTAAAGTTTCTGCAAACAGTACAATGGGTCACAAGTTATTATAAATGGGTAAGTTAAATAATTATCTTATAGTATAGAGCACAAGAGTTCCACTGATTTTACAATTTCTACGAGTCAATCATATAGATCAGTTATATTCTTGAAGCTTTATAACTATAGCTATATTTAGCTATATATAGCTATATTTTAAACAGAGTTCTGAGAAATGTCAAGTCCTGGTGAAACTGGAAAGGCCTTCAGGCCACCATTAATCTTTCCTACATAATTTTTTTTTAATTCAAAATTTGTCTTATTTTTATAGTACATAGATATTTGAACAATAATAATTTTGTGATTGAAAACATAATATAATAGTAAATAAATTTCTTTTCATTATAGGTTTTACAATAAATTTGGCTATCCTGGGGTTTTGGGGTGTATAGATGGCACTCATTTGCACTTATCAGATCTTCTGTATATGAAGAAAGGTTTTAGAACCGCAAGCATTATCATTTCAAGAATGTGCAAATACTAAGTATTTTGCTGAAGCCTATCATTCACAATAACAAACATTTGATAGTACTTATCTAAAGAATTAAATTTTTCAGATCTGTGATAGTGATCTTAACATTTTAAGTATTGATGCAACATTTCATGATACATTTGTCTGGCTTATCACAACTGAATATGCCTATGCAGGACCTGCGCCATAATAGTGAAAAAGTTTTGTTTTTAGGCAAGTAAAACATCATGAGCTCTGTCTCAGTAACCTGACTACAAAATAATACTCAATCTAAAAGTATATTTAAAACTGGGAAGGCCGTTAATATATAGTACTATAGTAATGTTTATTGTCATACCAGGAACACTGTTGACCATTGTGAGTATTGAAGGCCAGTTGGAGATGCTTGTTGGTACATAGAGTACTGCATTATGATCATCATATGATGGCCAAGACCATAATTGTTAGCTTGTATTGCATAACATTGCAAACACACATGGGTTTCCAGTGCCCCAACTCTCTGACGAAGATGCTGAAATTGATGTTTCTTATCAAATTCATAACATTGTATTTTTTGGGAGAGAAGAGGAAACACAGCACTTAGCACCATGTCAACCTTCAAGGGTGGTTCAATTGGATTGTGGAGAACAGACATTAAATGTAGTCCAACCTCTGTAATCTTAATTATGTGAACTGAGAGGGCAAGAATAGCCTAATTATTTCTGCCTATAATTTTTTAATTGTGTTTAGTGGAAATATACATATTTCCTTAACATTTTTGTGTTTATAGTAAAGGATGGATTCATAACAATTTGAAAGCAAAATTGTGAGGTTGTTTTATTAAGACAATGTTTTAATCTGTTGTGCTCAATTTGTTCTGTATCATTTTATCTTTATGTTAACCCCGTTTGTATGTTGTGTTGTTATATATATTATTGTATATACTGCTGTTTTAAATAATAGAATAGAATGAATAACAAATCGACTAGTAATTCATAATTCTTCTAGATTTTGTTGGATACTTACATGAATATTAGTTACAAAATGAAAAACATAATTCATAATTTAGACAAAATGTGGATCAACCACCACTCATTTTTGTTCATTGTCATAATAATAATAATATAAATATAAATATTTAACTGGTCCCGTGATAAGTTCGTAAAGAACTTGTGTTACAGGTACCAGATAACGGAAATAAATGTAGGATTTTTATTATACACATACACATACATATATTTAATATACATCCATAACCCTGGAAAAGACATTTATATTTATCATACAAATATCTTCCCTTGGCGGGATTCGAACCCGCGACCCCTTGTGTAGCGACCATGTCACTTACCACTACACCAGACGGCCGTTAGATAAGTTTGATAATTATTATTTTTGTGTAATTTTGTTTTATTTGAATAATAATTCTTAAATTAGGAAATCGTAGTTTGTTTGTAATACATGTCCAACTTTTTGCCGTATGAAATTGAAGCCACAATTGAAATATAATATCGACTGCCGATAACTTCAAAGAAACACAACTGAACTTGGGGCCGAGGTAAGTAGGATGATAGCAAGGTGATAGCTCTATAATCCTATAGACTAGAAGCAGAACATGCCAAATACTGTGAGTACAAAATATACAATGAAGGTAAATACTGGTATTCTACTGGTGGTAGGACTACTTGTGAGTCCGCACGAGTAGGTACAACCACTCCGCCTATTTCTACCGTGAAGCTGTAATCCGTTTCGTTTTGAAGGGTAGAGCAGCCGTTGTAACTATACTGAGACCTTAGAATTTATATCTCAAGGTGGGTGGCGCATTTACGTTGTAGATGGCTATGGGCTCCAGTAACCACTTAACACCAGGTGGGCTGTAAGCTCGTCCACACATCTTAGCAATAAAAAAATAAATAGTCATTTTGAAATGCTAAGTTGAGAGTAGTTTTATTAGCGTAAAATATACTCATTAGTGTCATAAAATTTACTGTAGTACCATCCTAAAGTAAAACGTATATATTTGGATTTGCTTGACTATTGTAACAAGCGCTATTTCGTTTTTATGGTAATATAAACTATTACGGACTCGGCTAAAATTAAAACAAAATTAAACTTATTATTTTAAACAAGGTTTTTGCCGATATTGGTCAATTCCTTGAATTTTTTTATATATCTCAGCTGGAAGATGCGCGGCCTCTGCCTGCGTACGAGCAGCCTCTGCTGAAATGAAAGCTGCATGAGCCAGTGGTTCGCCTTAGTTTCCATTTTCTCCTCTTTCTACAACTACAGCTCACGATGTGTCTACTCTTGTTTGTTGTCCGCTATAGTCTAGATAATATAATGATTGATTAACATTCTTACTGCAGTGAGTGAGTGCAAAGAGTACCTGGTTATTGAATAAAAATAACTTACTAAATATCGGCCTGATATTTGCAATGAAGCTTCTCTTAAGATGGCTTCGTCGACGAAAAACGGCTAATTATAAAAATAAATATTTATTTATTGTCTTAAAATATTAGATTCATTTGTTTAAATATAATATAGAACATTAAGTTATTGTCTGACATGCAGTTTCCTATTCACGTCATATTGCCCATGACCTTGGGTGAACATTATTTTGAATAGTCTGCACAGCTTTTATTTCCCTTCAAGCTGTGAAAGACTGCACTATATTTCTGGTATTCAAATCAAAGCCTACTCTTGCCAAGTCAAACAAATCCACTATCTATTACTTGATAAAGAATAGCAGCATCTCGCCTAGAATATCATCGACTGGTTGTTCTAGCGTTGTCGGCCTCATGTCGGCGTAAGATGGATCTGTTGTACACGTTATTATTGATAAAACCATAAAACTAACTCATTTATTCTAGAATTTACTATTTAATTTGAAATCGTCGTGGCCTAAGCGGTGTAGTAGAGACGGCCGACTTTCTAATAAAGATGCGACTGAACCAGTGTTAGAATCCCGCAGGCAGATATCAATAAATCCAATGAAACACGTATTTGACATATATACATGGAAGACTTCCATGATTAAGGATTCATTCATCTTTTATTTAAAATCAAATTAGCAAATATTCTTTAAGAAATCGTTGGTGGTAGGGCGTTTGATTAACCCGCAAGACCACCATTCCACCCATTTCTACCGCGAAGCAGTAATGCGTTGCAATTTGAAGAATGGGGCAGCCGTTTTGGTATACAGTTGAAACTCAGACCTCGTTTCTAAAGGTGGGGGCGGCATTCACGTTGTGAGTCTATACCACTTAACACTAGTTGGGTTGTGAGCTTATGTACTTACTTAATTGATAATGAAATTAATAAATTACGCTATAATTTTATCCATTCTTTTTTAAAATAGGTTCGTAACGTAAACAACTATCTGATTACAAATTATCAAACGATTACAAAAAAAAATGTTATCAGTGTTTGACATGACACAATTACATTTTTATAGCTATTATTCAAAATAAAGCGAAAATTATTATTAGATCACTTATTTTTAGTAACGCTTCATCGAAAAGAACAGAATTAGCAGCTCTCACATGGCGTTTCAAACGTGAATTCCACTTAAACATTTTGAAATGTTTATATGTAACGCGCTTTTATAAATTCATTTGCCGGTTTGTTCAGCAAAAAAAAAAGTAATGTGGCTTTTTAGTGCCAATTATTGCTACCCGATTGCGACTGGCGCTAGTTGTATGACAGAAAACTGCAGTAAGCGGTAAGCGAACAATCGCGGTACGTGATACGAAATAATTTGACGTTTTGCGATCGGTCGCGACGCGTCTGCACAGCATCTGCAAAATTGTGGCTGTCGCAAATTTTTACGTGATCAGGGGGCCGCTATCTCGTTGCGTTTTGGCTCGAATTTGTTTCTCTTTAAGCAACCGGACGTCTGAGATGAATGGCGTCGTAAAAATGAAACCGTACCTACGGTTGTTTCTTTTCATTTCAGTCGTTGTGTTTCAAATGGAAATCACGTGATTAGTTCAGTATTGTTTTACACACTGTACATAAAATATGAAATAACAGTATCGAGAGGTGTGGTTTCTCAATTTGATTTACGCGACATTCATTTTTTGTAGTTAAAGGTACTAGCGACCCGCCCTCGCTTCGCTTCGGAAACATTAAATTTTATTATTGATAGTTGAGTACCGCGATGTCGTACCGCGGGTGACGCCGCGAGGCGAAGCTATTCTAAAAAAAGTAGCCTAAGTTACTCCTTATATCATCAGCTACCTGCCAGTGAAAGTCTCGTCAAAATCGGTCCAGCTGTTCCAGAGATTAGCCGGAACAAACAGACAGACAGACAGACAAAAATTGTAAAAAATATTATTTTGATGTATTACAGTATATATATTCATATGCACGTGGTAAAAAGCGGTTATTTCAATATTACAAACAGACACTCCAATTTTATTTATATGTATAGTTTGGCATCAACAGTTCGAATTTTTTAATTGAAGTTCATTTAAGTTTACTCCATTCAAATAGATGAAGAAGCTTTTTTTTATGATATCCTTTCCAAACTTTAAACGGCTCTCCTGTAATGTTGCAAAAATTCCGCTTAAAAGAAATAGCCTTTCCACCTTTCGATATGATCCAAAATCCATCCAAAAAAGTTGCTCGGGAAATATTAACAGATATTACTGGTGGTAGGACCTCTTGTGAGTCCGCGCGGGTACCACCACCCTGCCTATTTCTGCCGTGAAGCAGTAATGCGTTTCGGTTTGAAGGGTGGGTCAGCCGTTGTAACTATACTTGAGACCTTAGAACTTATATTTCAAGGTCGGTGCGCATTTACGTTGTGGATGTCTATGGGCTCCAGTAACCACTTAACACCAGGTGGGCTGTGAGCTCGTCCACCCATCTAAGCAATAAATAAATAAAATATATATATTACCTCGTTTTTAAAAATATAGGTGACGGCCAAAACAGCCAGCACCACTTTTAAATCATAATTAATTATACTAAAGCATTACCAAAGAAAAGCATTAGTCGATTCAACTGACATAAATCACTACACGAACGAAAACGAACCTTTCACCGAATCACGAAGTACTAAAAAGTTTAACAGGCAAACACGTTTAATCTTTAATGAGAACTTAGCATTAATGTCACACACGAGAAGAGACATGGGACACTAAATTCAAAAGGCACCGAATTGCTACTCTTTCACATTCAATTCTGACAGTTGACACACCTTAAGCTACGGCACTCAAAGTTGGAGGAGCGATGAATGAGAAATGGCAAGAGATAGATTCGATGAGGTCACAGTAAGATGTATAATGTATTAAAGAGTTTTACATTTCACTGTTGTAATGACTTTCATAATAACAAAACCCTCTCAAATAATCGAAATTTATTTAAATTTGAATAGATTAATTTGCAGTAGTTACTTTCTTTCAAGTTTACGATCTCTTGTAATTTAGGTAACATAAATATTTAGATAATTTCAAGTTTCGAACTAGCGTTCAAGTTTGCAATCTCTTGTAATTTCGGTAACATAAATATTTAGATATTACACAAATATAAAATATTTGAAATATTTCCTTTTTAGATAATATTTGAAATGCCGTTTCATGATGGCGTCGAGTTAGCTTAAAAAAATAATATTCAAACCAGCAGCAATACTGAAGTTGCATATAACGCGATACTAAAAGATTACTCATTTGCTTTCAACTTAAATGAAACACATTTTCGCTTTACATCCACTAGCTAGCTATCCATTCATTCTAAAGCACCGACAGTTTGAGAAACACCGTCGGCACAGTTAACGGCTAACATCTCATTTGAATGATGAAAGAGCCCGATGTGTGAACACGTGCGATCGTTAATGCCTTTATTATAGTCTCCGGTATTCTGAATTTTGAATAACATTCTTGCGCAGGAAGAACGCGGTCTAACAAGCAAACAGTTTCAAATGTGACTGTCGTCGAATCGGTAACAATGTCCATATCTAAGTCAATATGTACTCGTAAGGTACCTAATATGAACACTTGAAGTAAAATATCAAGGAAATATCGTGGGGTATCATTTTGAAACCTATTGATCGAGATCTGAAAAATTAATCAACGTTCTGAACAGTATTGACCATGTGGAAATTCGAGACTTGTGCTGGTCAGGGTTATGGACATTTTTACATTGGTAAATCCATTGTATCATTGTGTTTGAGATCTCGTTCCGGAATGCGAATTGCTTCACAAACACAAAAAAACTTGGCTATTTACATATAGGAATATATTAATATCCAAACTATTTAACATTTTAAGTAGGGTATTGTGAAGGCCACGCGGTTTATGAATATCATCCTGCCTGTTAGCCCAATTTTCGCCACGAAGCACTCCTTTTCGCAACGATGCGAATAGTAGTTCTTGTTGTTTAGATGGCCAAATGATCTTTGTTGGAGTCCAACTTGACAATGCAGCCATTACACTCGTACAATACATTTGAGACCACGATTTTCGGTCTCAAGGTTGTTGAAAGCTTTAATGATGTCAACAGAACAATAAGTAGATTTTCATATCGTCCATTCGTGCAATGGAAAATCGAAACAAATTTCTAATCACTAAAATATAGATCAATACAATACTGCACAAAGAGCTGACATTTAAAAGGAAATATTTCGGAAGCTTACCCAACAATTTCAGGAACATTTAACAAATGAAACGACTCAAGCCTCCAACAGGACTCATAGCTATAGTTATAGGATTGGTCCCCTCCTTTAGTCAATTTAGATGGCCCGAATTTATCGGATAATGTTTATTATATCTCAGCTGAAGTGAAAAATTGCTTAGAGGAAACAGAAATTACAAGGGCACTGACCAGAAAATTGGCGAGTGGACGCCGAAATTGTAAAACTCAGGCTACGGCCTACATTTTTTTTTCGGTAACTTGTTTTTTTAACAGGTATATACTGTGAATTTGTTACGCAGATAATATGTTTCTGTGTTGTTTTGTCAATAAGCAACCAAAAACTCACAGCAAAACAATAGAAAAACTTTTTGCAGTCAGTTTTTCCAAATATTAATGATTTGCATATCTAAAATCTCTAAATCGTATCTTTGTAAGAAGTTTAATATTTTAGGAGAGTTATTTTTGTACGTTATGGTATATTCTATGGTTATTCGGTCGTATATTTTGGCTCTAAATAAAGTCCCGCATAATGAAGTGCAGTGGAATAGAATTTTGAAAATTTTGCCCAATAATGTAAGGAAAATAAGAGCTGTCGATCCATAACATATGATTTTCGTTTCAATATTACACACCCAGAGAGTTCAATGGCTTAATCGATCGTAGATCCAGAAGGTTGTAACTCAAAAATATCATACACATTAATATGACTTTTTCATTAAAAATCTACATTGGTATTTTCATAGAGCACACATTTCTAGAGACAACAGAGACAGATCCAACTTACGTGTGAGGAAGTACGATATTCAAAATTATACTCATGCTTATACCAAAGAAATACCAATAATGATTCGCTCATAGCCAAGTGGTATGAAACGTTAGAAACATTAATGAGTAGATTGAGACCTCTTATACGTTTTTCTGTTTATTTGTTCATGCCTAATATACAGGTTGTATAACCCTTTCCAAATCGAAGATACTTGGTACACGCGGTAATATCAAGCCTTGATGCCTCATTTAGATACTCGAGAAGTATATACGAATGGGCATAAATGCGAGTGTGTAAGCTTAGTTTTGTAAGCTTTTTTATTTTTAATAATAATTATTATTATATTATAATACTTTGTGTATGTATGTGTGTATGTATGTGTATATGTATGTGTACATATATGTATATGTATTTCACTGGAATGGTACACCGCGCGTAGTTCGTTTCCAAATGATTCTTGTCCACCTGAAGGTTGCCTGGAAGAGATCGCTCTTAGCGATAAGACCGCCAATTGTGCTTTTTTGTGTTTAATGTATCGCACTGTTTATTTGTTTTTTGGTGTACAATAAAGAATACTCTCTCTCTCTCTCTTATTCAAGTGAATTGGGTACTCGCCACGCTATTTACAGCACGGTTTGAGTTTTTGGGAGCTACTCAAAATGTTGGTCTGTGTTCATGGACGGTATTTCCATGTTTGTCAATGTTCAGTTCAGTTGACTCGTGAATTTTTTCGCAAGCGGTTTTGTTATTGGCGACGGATGGGATATGAATTTTTCGACAAAACTCAGAATACGGCTACACGTGAACTTCGCTTTTTAATTAAACTAGTGAAGCCGGTGTCGCTCCGCTGTGATTAACACTAATTGTATGAAAAATATCGATTTCTTTAAACTATTCGTATGCTATCCATTGGACGTTGATGTATGTACGTAAAAACTTAAAATAAAAACCTTAGAACTCATGTGTCTAGGTGGGTAGCGGTATTTGCGTTGTTGATGTCTATGGGCTCCGATAACCACTTAACACCAGGTGGGCCGTGAGCTCGTCAACTTCACAAATTAATAAATAAAAAATATCGCCTTAGCAGCGAAATTTTCAACTATGATCCCTTAGTGAGAATGCGTACAACATCAAGGCTTAAAATGTAAGCAGCATGTGTCTTCCGGTGGCTGTCGTAAAAGGCAACTAAGAGATTCACTGGAGACTGCAGTAGCGTTCTCTGAGTAGTGTACACACTGCGATGGTCAACCTGGATTTAATAGTGGCAAGACATATTGTGAGCCCGTGAGTATGGCTACCACCATCCTTTCTATATATTCCACGAAGAAACCACGCATTTTAGCCGATGCACAAGACAATTCAGATTTCGATCCCATGTCTCATAGTGGGTAGGGGTATTCGCGTTGTGATGTAATACTTTAACCACTTGAACCAGATGAGCCACGATTTCGTGTACCATCCAACAATCCACCGCCAAGTGTAATAAAAAACGCTCTAAATTATTATTCCCGATACATTTCCTAACATCGTCTCTTATATCCTGTATTTATCGTGTTCATGAAAGCTCACGATCATCTGAAAGCTCAGAAAAATCCTGTTCGATTTTCAATTAATCGGATTACTGAATCAAATTAGACTAAGTCGTTAACTTTGATTAATGTTCTCAAAGCCGTTATCTGTAAAGGATTCGAAATTAGGCCCAGTCCTTTTTGTTTCATACAATTCGAATAAGGTTATCTACGGTACAGCAGTAAAAACTCTAATCAAGATCGGTTGTAAATTATGACGAGGAAAGTATTAAAAACCGTACTTAGATGCAATGCCAGTTTCACGATTCTGATATTAAATGTTCCCCTCGGATAATTTCTACAAAAAATAATCAGATTGTCTTATTTTTGAAAATAGCATAAACATTTTGCTAGCAGTACAGCTAATAGTAGTTGCTAGTGATTTAAAGAAGACTAATAGAATTCACTATGGTAAAGACATTGGTTTGTTGGCCCAATCTAATATGCATTTAGCATAACAAGCCTTAATAATTCCTGATCTTTGTTTCAGACTAAAGTCTGCCTTAAAAGGCAAACTTGAAAAATATGGTAAATCGCCGCGTCTGTGATCGACGATAGCCACTTTGGACATAAGCCATATCTTCGACTGCCCTTGGAAAACAAAACACAGTAGGTATAATATTGACAGTTACAGATGTTATTCACCTACAAATAACACGTTGGTATTAAAGACGCTAGCTTAAAACTGACATGTGCAGATTATATGGGATTTACTTCATGTACAATACACGAAGCAGCTCACAGGGGCGAAGGGCTTACCATTCATGCACAAAGCCGTTTGAGCCCCAATAAATTGATGCAGCCGGTTTCGTATTAGTTAAGATACTGAGGTTAGAAGTTTTTTCAATAACTTTTTCTCCCAATTTCAAATTAACCCAAAACTAATATTTGCCGCCAATAGTATGGTAAGTAGATCGACAATCGTGCACTCTTTTCTTAACCTATCTTCAGAAATGAGATCGAAATAACAACAATTGTATTTTAAAAACTGCCCCCAACTTCAAACCACATGACTGCGTTGGAGTAGAAATAACCAGGACGTTTGTATATACTTGTGTGGGTTCACAATATACGTCATCACCAACAACATGTTAGCTTAGCAGTTTTATACATTATGTAAGTAATTCGTCTGCACGTTGTAAGTGGAAGTTTTTGTCGTAAAAAGCCGTCATTAGTGCCTTAGACGATGTCTTTGTACCTAATGGCTACTGTTTTTACGAGAACTACACTCTACTAGTGAAGAATAGCTGAAGATGTTTTTGCTCTTTAATGATAGTTTTAACAGGGGCTCTAGTTTGTTTCTTGTTAACAAAGTTTTGCAGGTACGAAGTGATTTATACATACTTTTCTTAGGTCATATACGCAGTCATGACAACAAAAGCTAATCTAACAAAAAAGTTGATGTTTGATTTAAATATGTACATATTTACAGTTCAGATTTTAAGAATATGACAACCATGGTATAAAGGTTATTAGGAATTCGATATTTTAAGGCAAAGTGGGTTCACATTCACGATGAGCTCCCGTATCGCGTAACATCAGGCAAAGCCAATCCTTTTGCAAGGTAGCAATAAATTTAACTTATGCTTGACCATGTTTTGAATCCGCATGGGTCTGCAGTATTATCCTGTCTTTATCCATCGCAAAGTATGCGATCTTATTTGCAGTTACGTGTTCGTGTTATTTGTTATTATTTCGATACATTGAATCTACGACCTTTTGTGTTTAATATCTGATTCCCGAAACCCATTCTTACTTTTTATAACAATACGTACTGTAGTTAGTAATATACTTTGGTTTGTCCAAAAATTCTTTTAACTTCTGCTAACTGAAATACTCGTCAAATATTTCTGAACAACCAGAGAACCTTACTAAACAAGAAATGTTTAACTAAACAACCTAACGAAATATGTTTCAGATACAATTACGATTGAACAAATCAATCACCCTATCGCAAGAACCAACGACAGTAAGCGATTTTCAGGTCATTCCTTCTCGGTTACGGTCGAATAAATAGGCAGGTCGTATCGCAAGATATTTAGGCACCCCCCTAAAATTAGGGTAATCGATCCTTCAAGGGGTAAAGTAAATGAACACTTAAGGAACCTTCGATAACTTTATCGGACATTTTAAGGTCTTTGATAGCGCAGGAGTTTCCCTCTTTTCTCGGAAAATAACACGCGAGTAAATATTTTCATTTTCATACATAGCACATGGTCTTGTTTTGTAATTTTGCGAAACAATTTTTTTTTTCATTATAGTACGTACTAAACTCAATTTTTATGTACAGGAATACTACCTAAATACAAATATAATTAGCATCCTATACACAAAACTTCTGAAGATTTCGGGTCAAAAATTCACGATCATCCACAGATCTGTAAACCGTAAACAAATAACAAGGGTCACGCAAGAATCTGGTGCTTAATTAAATATTACTAAGGTTCAGAATGTTGAATGAATTAAACATAGGTAACAGTACCAGGTAACCACAGCGATGGGGACTTCTGAAATCCCCCGCGTTCTGTGATCCAATAGTGATGGGCTCTTATTATAGTAACTAAAATGAATAATTTTTTATTTATTGCTTAGATGAGTGGACGAGCTCACAGCTCACCTGATGTTTAGTGGTTACTGGAGCCCATAGACATCTACAACGTAAATGCGCCACCCACCTTGAGATATAAGTTCTAAGGTCTCAAGTATAGTTGCAACGGCTGCCCCACCCTTCAAACCGAAACGCATTACTGCTTCACGGCAGAAATAGGCAGGGTGGTGGTACCTACCCGTGCGGACTCACAAGAGGTCGTGACACCAGTAATAAATCTTCATATAGATAAACATTTTCTTGGATTTACGCAAGTCGTAGCTAAAATTAAAAGTACTTTTACGGTTTTTTAATCTCGCGACGACTATTAGTCGTCCGTGACCGCGAAAACTTTGAAGTATTCAAAACGTCGCAAATAACGTGACAATAAAAAACATAATATTGATTCGTAAAAGTAACTTTAATTAAGTAAAAAATAAATGTGTTTACGAAGATCATTTTAAAACATCACAGTCGAGTTAACCTACATTAAATCGAACGATTCTTGTATTGATAGCACGTATTTCACGGGCCGAATTTAATCCTCCATCGATTTGGCTCTGTGCCCGATATCCTAGACTTGACGTCTTAAGGCTTACGACTTACCCAATACCTTGCTGCACTACCGGGTTACCTCGATGCCAAAGCACTTGGGCAACGTCTAAAACGTAGTCTTGAATTACATGTCAATAAGCGATGACTCAAAACATTTACAGGGCGGTGTCTATGTTCATCTCTATATATAAGAATGAATTGCTGTTCGTTAGTCTCGCTAAAACTCGAGAACGGCTGGACCGATTTGGCTAATTTTGGTCTTGAATTATTGGTGGAAGTCCTTTTCCTTTGATGTATCCCCTTGATGTGTCTTTTTTTATCGATTGAGGCACTACGAAGTCTGCCGGTTCAGCTAGTACGATATAAATATTCTAAGTCCAAAACTGTTGTCTGAAATTTTGCGTTTGATGGGCATAGTGCCGGTAATAATGAACCTTGGTGAACCAAATCCAGCAATGGAGATCTGTGAGCTGATAATCATGATGGGCAACTTAATTGTAATAGAAGCATTTTGCAGACATTGATTTCATTGAGACCGTCCTCGTAGGCATTTACTATCATGTTAGTGTTTAAAGGCAAACTTTCTTGTTATACTTTAGGGGTTGAGACTGCCATAGATTTAACATCCGTTTCTGATATCATGTACAAGTCATAAAAGAGAATGCTAGAGCTGATACTCCTCAGTGAAACTACAAAGTTGAGACCATGGTATTTCGGCCAGTATTGGGACCTGACTTCAATGGAATAATCTAGATTACTTTCAATCTACATTTTTATAACAGCATCGAATGTGAAGAAGATTTAATAATATCTAAATTACCTCAAAAGTGTCTTGTTTTTGTTCACAGGAATATTAATTCTGCACGCTGTCCCATCACTATACAACATACCAAATCCAAAAGGCAGATTTTAATTACGCGTACCGCCTGAGGCGTACGTCTATTGTTCGACTTTGTAGACCCTGTATGTGTCTACAAGCGATATGTTTGTTCGTAGAGAAATTCGTGAAATTTATATTTTCGTGTATATTTTTATCTCTATATTCGCGAATACTTAATAGTACGGATTTTGAGCTCGCACCTTCTTGCCTGTTACTCGTGAAGGTCTCCACTGGGACAGCCGTGATACAATACAATGAGACATCGGCCTCATGCACCAAAAGGGGCACATCCGGTCTCAACAAATCATATGTATGACAATATAAAATGAGCAGTCATGTCACTAACAGGCCTATCTTTCAGAAAACCATTGAGCATATTGGGTCTGAGTATACTCGTAGTTACAACGAACGCCCCACCCTTCAGACCGAAACGCATTACTGCTTCACGGCAGAAATAGACAGGGTGGTGGTACCACCTACCCGTGCGGACTTACAACAGGTCCTACCACCAGTAAATTAGTGATTAGAATGAATTAGTGAATTAACAAATGAATTTTATCTTCCGCTAGTCTTAAGCACCTTCCCCTAGGGACTTTGGAAAAAACGAACTTGTATGACAACAATATAAATCATACGTATGTATTGAAAACCATTGCCTTCTGTATACTCCATGGTATGTCATTAGTGTTATAAGGGCACACTCGCAAACGTTTTAATTATGCTTCTATTTGACTTTCATTCACCGAACGCAGACTTCACATGTACCGACGTTTGTTTTTGAGCGTTTGTCGATTCCCGATTAGCTCGGTTTCATTAACTTTGTTTGTCAAAGCAGTGTGTTAATGAGGGATGGGAAAATAAACGTAATTTTTTGAAATGAAACTTCTTTAGGCACGTCGAGAATAAAATGTAACTTGCGACAGATTCGTTACGGCTAGAGAGAAAAGATACAATTTAGGACGAGCGAGAGTGAGAAAATAGACAGAGCGTCTGGCGTACCACTCGACCGTGGAGAGAGGAAAAGGACAAAGTGAGCTAGGTCGTTTCTCTTATACATAGCATTCCCTATTACAAGAGAAATTTGATTTAAGGATGAAAAATGAAGAAAACCACACTACTACATACCGCAAAAGAAGTTTCACTTCTTTCGCGTGCACCAAATTGCACGCGCTCCAATTGTTTTGTTCCAATTACTAACTTTTTTTTTAAATATTATATTGAACTGACACTATGTGCGCGCGTCAACAGGAGTGCCAATATATTCTATATTAACAGATTACCCATGATGCCGAAAGCAATGATGTGAAGACCGAAGCGATATAACTTTAAGGGCGCCTGGTGTAGTGATGCTACATGTATAATAAAACGAAACCCCAAATATTATAATTCGCATAATTAATTCGATTTCGTAGCATCTGTGATTTGTAACAAACTATTCTCTGTCGCAGTCTCAATTGCATTGCACTACGGCTGTCTTGCACTTCAAACCAGCAAACATTGGGAGGGCGATGGTAGCCCACCCAATACAGTGAGTATTTTTAAACCACCACTTACATATTTCAAGGTGAGTGACGGTATTCAACTTGTCATGTTCTTGTCTTGTATATGGACTTTGATAACTACTTTACAACCGTCAGATAGTTGGCCCATTGTATGAAAATAATTACAATATTATAGCAATACCCGCAGTATATCCATTTAAACACCAGTATATCTATATTACTCGCAGTAATTTAATCCAATTTTTTTATTGCTTGGTGGGTGGACGAGCGCACGGCCTGGTGTTAAGTGGTTACCGGAACCCATAAACATCTACAACGTAAATGCGCCACGTACCTTGAGATATAAGTTCTAAGGTCTTAGTATAGTTACAACGGCTGCCCCACCCCTCAAACCGCAACGCATTACTGCTTCACGGCTGAAATAGGCAAGAAGGTGGTACCTACCCGTGCGGACTCACAAGAGGTCCTTCCACCAGTAATAACGCAAATTATAATTTTGCGAGTTTGATTTTTATTACACGATGTTATTCCTTCACCGTGGAAGTAAATCGTGAACATTTGTTAAGTACGTATTTCATTAGAAAAATTGGTACCCGCCTGCGGGATTCGAACACCGGTGCATCGCAACATACAAATGCACCGGACGTCTTATCCTTTAGGCTACGACGACTTACGTCAGCTGTTTTAAAGTACAACAGCTATCCTACCCTTCGAACCGAAACGCACTACTGCTTCACGGCAGAAATACGCATTGTGGTGGTACCTACCCGTGCGGTCTCACAAGACGTCGTACCACCAGTAATAAAATACCAGTAATAATGAAACCTCTTACTTAACTATCAGGCCTTCAATAAAAATAATGATAGTGTATGTATTCTTCAGCCTACTCATTCTTCTTCGCGTCCTTAATGAAGTTAATAAATCTGACTTAATAAGATATAATAATTTATTACGCAAAGTTGGCAAAAATAACAACAATAGCATAAAAAAAAACACATCAAAAGAATTAGGACAGTACGTTTGGGCCATTCCCTGAAATTCCCTCACACAGTAAAAGTTAATTTGGCAGACGGCTGAAATTAAGCACCGTTTACAATGTCCGCGAGCGGCGCCAATGATTGATGGAGGTGCGTGTCGAGGTGGAGCCATTAGTACCACGGCTTGACGGGCTGAAGCGATTATTCAATTAAAGAGATATAATGTCATGTCAATCATTGATCAACACAAACAAAGAGACATATAGTCCATATTTGGTAAACCAGCTAGCCAACAGATACTAAAGTCCTAATATCGAACGACTTAGAGCGAATTAGCCCTCAGTAACACTTGGTACTAAAGGGTTACCGAAGCCCCTATCCCGAATTTGAGATTCATGTCACAATTGTTTAGTAAACAAATTATATCAATTTTTTGTAAATTTATTTTTTTCATTAAATGTTACATGTTGTACATTTGCTTGCAAAGATTTATTTGCAAAACTGTAAATATAGCAACGATGCAATGAAATTGCAAACATAGCAACTGGTCCCCTTGACCCCTTGACATTTCACTAGATTGACAGCCACCTTGTATTCACCAATCTCAATCAAATGTCATTGCTTGCACTCTCAGACTATGAGCAAATCTTTAAATCTTCTGCCAACTTAAATATTATAAATGTAGATTCGATAAATGAGTGTACGGTGAAGAGAACCAATTTAGTACCCGAATCTAAAATATTTGACTGTCACGTCGCGTGCTTTCCGTCCAAGGGTGACACATATTTACATGGAGGAAAGAATAACGGAGGAATCTCGTGTCCATGACTATTTTTGGCTCACTGATCCAAAAATAGCCCGACAAAATCCTGAGAACTTGGAAAAAGTAATAGTTGTAGGTCACGTGGAAGGAAAGAGAAGTCGAGGAAGATTGCCAACCAGGTGGACGGAAATTGTCAAGGAGGCCACAAACACCAGCGTCCCGGGCGCCATTAAGCAGGCCGAATGCAGGCAACATTGGAGGAAGCTAGTGCAAAAACTAGACCAAGGTGGTCACCACCCTCTGTAATAAGGAAGCGGCAAAGAAGAAGAAGAAGAGCCACTGAGGTAAGAAGTATATTTAAAAAAAAAACCTAAATTTAGTGGCCCCAAACTAGAATGGGCGATAAACGCTAGCGTTAAAGTTTACGACATCAGCATTTTGACAGGCCGTCTGGCGGATGATACGATGCACATAAACAATTCGCATTGCGTTTAATTGAATTTTCTTCAGCGTCTGTGCTGTCTAAATTGAAGATCAGTTAGTTCCTGACGACGGTTGTTCGTCAAACATTTGTCTGGTATGTGATTGTTTTGGATTAAGTTGGCTTGTTGTTGCAAAACGTTGGTAGGAAGTTTATATTTATAAAGAAACGGCGCTCCCAATACGCTTACTGCTTGACTCAAAAATGAAAACCAAACTTTTTATTTGGGTTACAATACAATTGAGATTTCGGCCAATTCTCGAATTTCGGCCAGATCTCGCGATGGATAGCATCATTCACGCTGTGATTTCTATTGGTTCCGATAGCCACTTAACAGCATATGAACCGTGAGCTAGTTCACCGATAAAATTAAACTATATTTTCCGAAAGATTCACCACTTGTATGAACATCGTCTTGAACTTTTGGTTTACAAATTAATTCTTAAAAAATATATATAGTATAATATGTTGTTATCAATTGAAAAAACCACCTTAGCTTATTATATATAGCTAGTTTTAGTATTTAAATAAACCATATTGCAAAATTCTAAAATTTAAATAATCGGTCACCGCATTAAAATTAACAAACACAATCAACGACCCCAATAAACAATCGATGTTCCAACATTTAAATAAGTTACCGATTCACGAACGGAAATCGATTTAGGTCGGCCCTAGTCGATTATTCGTATTCGCCTTTCAACTGCCAGATGATCGTTTGTTGTGATCAAGAGCGTTTGGAAATTCATTCGTTCATTCACCAAGACTATTGTTCGTAATAATAGTCGATTATAATCAGTGACACCTCGCGTTAAAGATTCATTTTACGTATTATAACGTTTTCGATTTTGTTTATTTATTGAAATTTTATATAACCCTTTTGTTAACACACAGAGGAGTATATTGTAAGATTGAAAATCGTAAGATTGGTTTACTTTCTTTGCTTATTTAGAAAAAAATTATATAACTGATTAATTTGAAGTCGTCGTGGCCTAAGAGATAAGACGTCCGGTGCATTCGTGTTAAGCGATGCACCTGTGTTCTAATCCCAGGCGGGTACCAATTTTACTAATTTACTGAATTACGTACTCAACAAATGTTCACGATTGACTTCCTCGGTGAAGGAATAACATCGTGTAATAAAAGTGAAACCCGCAAAATTATAATTTGCGTAATTACTGGTGGTAGGACCTCTTGTGAGTCCGCGCGGGTAGCTACCACCGCCCTGCCTATTTCTGCCGTGAAGCAGTAATGCGTTTCGGTTTGAAGGGTGGGGCGGCCGTTGTAACTATACTGAGATCTTAGAACTTATATCTCAAGATGGGTGGCGCATTTACATTGCAGATGTCCATGATGATGATGATAGAAAAAAAATCGTATGACGACCCATTCTTTCGAACACGTATCTAATAGCTTTATATGTCTCTTAAATTATTATGTTTTTAATGCTTAGTCGAGCGAAAGATCTCGCGGTCCATCTGGTGTCAAATAGACATCACCACCTTGAGAGCTGGGTTCTAAGTCTCAGTTCTATAGTACTTAGGCTGCAGCCTCCTTCGAATGTTTATGTATGCATCTATGTAACGGAATATTACAATGCTATTTTCAATAACTTCAAGGTGATCAATTATTTCAATATTAGCATCGTAACATAATAATGTTATATTAGTGAGACCTAACATTCTGTTAAGATCATAAGGATAAAAAAATGCATTTGAATTATTTATATTATTATACTCTATCTTATACCTTTAAACGAGCAATTCTTGTACATATATAAACTGAATCTCGGAAACGGCTCCAACGATTTTCATAAAATTTAGTATACAGCGGATTTCGGGGGCGATAAATCGATTTAGCTACGATTTATTTTCAGAAAATGTTGTTTTATTCGTGTTTTCAATAATCAACTCTTCCCGACATCTATTTACGAATAATAATACAATTTTTTTTAATTGAGGGCAACTAACCGCTTTAAAGACACAACAAGATGGCGTTATCAAAAAAAAAAAAAAAACCGTCCTCATCTAGTTTATTTTAAAATTGACAGCCCATTAGAAGCTAAATCTTTCATAGTATAGTAGTATAGTTTGATGCCCAAACACTTTAAAAAAACTTTTTTCATATTAAATTCAACGTAATCTAAACAAGCTACTAGGCTACCATAAACTGCGACAGTAAACTTTAGTTAGAAATTTCCTCGAAGAGTCACTTCGGCTGCTCTCGAGTGCCCCATAAAGCTAAGCACACCGCACACAATAAAGAAATATCCATTCGGAAATTGCATAAAGTCTTCCAGTTTCCTAGTTCGCGAAGTTATAAAAATATAATCGCTGTAATAAATAAAACTGATCGTGTGCACGCGTCGTCTCCGACGTGAAATAGAGGAAAGTGTGGCATGTATTATGGATTTCTGTAACATTAAACAATGGATCGTATGGTCTAGGTATGAGGTGAAATTGATGTTATTCGCTTCCAAAATGAGTTTCTCTAAGAATAAGGACTAAATAAAAAAATAGTTTTTGTGATAAGTTTCATGATATAAAGCCCTTTATTGACCTTAGCTACATCTACAAGAACTTCAATCTTTGATTTATGTTAACATTTTCTATCTTAAAACCATCTTATTTTTCGATAATGTTCATTCGATTCTTGTATTATCTTCGGACTTCGCGAATCGTAGACATAATTCAAATTATTTTTATGGTTTAATGCCGCTTTTATATTTATATTTACTAGAGGGTCCCGCAGTAGTCGAAATTCGACTATAATTAATTGGAATTGTAAGTTTGTACACTATTATGATTGTATTTTATACTTCTATAATCACAAATTTCGCCAAGACTACACTATAAAAAATATTAACAAAGACAAACAATATTTAATCTCAATTTGACAACAGACGTCAAGACCAAAAGTTTGACAATAAATAGTATGCATGCGTGTGTGCGTCAAATACATGGTATGTAGTGCGTGTGCACGTCTCAGCCCCAGTGTGGTCAGAGCGCGGAGGGCCCAATCTCGGCGGTCCGTGCTGGAGTCATGGTCCAGACGGCTGGCCGATCCTTCGGCTGGTCGTAGGACCGTCGAGGCGATTCGCCCGGTTCTTGTGAACTGGGTGAATCGTGACAGAGGACGCCTCACTTTCCGGCTCACGCAGGTGCTCACTGGGCATGGTTGCTTCGGTGAGTTCCTGCACCGGATCGGAGCCGAGCCGACGGCAGAGTGCCACCATTGTGGTTGCGACTTGGACACGGCGGAGCACACGCTCGTTGCCTGCCCCGCATGGGAGGGGTGGCGCCGTGTCCTCGTCGCAAAAATAGGAAACGACTTGTCGTTGCCGAGTGTTGTGGCATCGATGCTCGGTGACGACGAGTCGTGGAAGGCGATGCTCGACTTCTGCGAGTGCACCATCTCGCAGAAGGAGGCGGCGGGGCGCGTGAGAGACGCACAGGCCCGCCGCCGTCGAGCGGGGGCCAGGGAGGCGGATCTCGCCCAAGCCCTGGCCCTCTAAGTGTTTCGGGTCTCCCTCACATGTCGGCCTGGGGACCGACGAAGGGGGCCTAAGAAGACGACGTGCAAGCTGCTCTGCACGCGTTTTATGCATGAGCATCCGGGTGATGGAAGGCCGGCTATCCTCAACCCACGCTGGTTCTGACCCAGCGGGGTATTCCGTAGGATAGACCATTCTAACCGGCGCCATCTAGGCGGGCTTCGGATAGCCTGCCGACCGAGAGGGCTGGTGGTCGTGGCGCCGACGACCGCCAGTCCGGCGTCCCGAGGGGGAGGGTGATGGGAGAGATGTGCTCCGCACTAAACGCTTCACTTTCCCCCCTTGCCTTTTCATGAGTTTTGTCTCATGCGAGGTTTGGACGTTGGTTGTTGAGAGACAGGAGGTTTTAGTCGGTTCGACTCCGACATGCCCCGCCCTCCATCCCCACTGAAGGGCGGAAGTCCGGCGATTTCCTCCTGACAAAAAAAAAAAAAAAAAAAAAAAAAAATGTAGTGCGTGTAATGTTTTCTTTATTGATTCAATGTATCTTTTATGCATTATTTAAAAAAAAATATGAGAATTGTGCACTTCTTCTCTATATTCTCTATAAGTGTGGGAAATTTTATACTCCTCCGTCCGCGCAATTTTCGTAAAAAGGGATACAAAGTTTTTGCTTCACGTATTAATATATAGATTTACATTACGTTATTATTTATGTTATACGTTAAACTTTACAGTTTTCGTGGTCATGGACGCCTACGATGATGTTTTTTTAAACCTGCTTTTTAATCATTACATTCTCACCAATATATCAAGAATCGTCCAAAAATACTTGAGGTGTGTTTTCGCAAATATTGTCAAGGAATAACTCAAAAATAATGGGCGACTTACGAAAACTACTCATTATTTTCCTCCAGTCCCAGTCCTCTGGACTTCCTGGAGTTCTTGGAGGTCACAGGTGACCACTGCATTCTAAGCATGGCTAAGCACGGTTGCTAGTCTGACGTTCAACGTGTTAAGGGACCTCCCGCATCAGAATTAATTTGGTCGGTCCACCGCGTGAAAGACCTTCCGCGCTCAGGGTTTTATTCCGTCCACACTGCACGACGAGGTGTTCTATAAGCTGGTTCTGTGGTCCAGAAACTGTCCGAAGAAAAATACAATACTACTATACTATTTTTTGGAGTTTACTCCTTTAGAATCGATTTACATATATAGGCCCGGGGTATGAAAATTATGGGGACCAAAATCGTACTAGCATGTCACACGAAATGCGTTATGCGCATTTCGTGTGACATGCTAGTACATGCGCCGGCAGTCCGCCACAAAGCCTCGTACTGATCGCGCGTTTCTCTCATTATTGTATTTTCATATATTTGTTATTGTTAGTCGTTTGTTTTGTGTCTCGTTAATTTGTTAATAATCTGTAGTGTATCGTGTTGTCGTAATATAGAACTATTTCTCGTATTGTTTCGTTTAATTTTTTATATCCAGTAAACTCCAGTCGTGCGTCGGAGCGGACACACACACTTTTTATTTTTATTTTAATACATTATTACGTTATCTATATATTAATACGTGAAGCAAAAACTTTGTATCCCTTTTTACGAAAATTGCGCAGACGGATGAGTATGAAATTTCCCACACCTATAGAGAATATAGAGAAGAAGTGCACAATGCTAATATTTTTTTTAAATAATGTATAAAAGATACATTAAATCAATAAAAAAAACATTACACACACTACTATGTATTTGACACACACACGCATGCATACTATTTGTTTATTGTCAAACTTTTCTTATTGCTTATAGTCTGTGGTCAAATTGAGAATAGATTAAATATTGTTTGTCTTTATTAATATTTGTCTAAAGTGTAGTCTTGGCAAAATCCGTGAATATTATAGAAGTATTTGTCTTTGACAATAAAATATTAATAGTGTACAAACTTATCATTTCGATTAATTATAGTCGAATTTCGACTACCAAGGGATCACTAGTATTATTAAAAATCTGAATTAACAACGCCAAGCTAGGCGCCAAGCAAATTAGTCCGTACGATCGATCGGCGACCACGGTGCGAAATATTAAACGGTATTTTGATGGACCATCGCGCATTCATTCAACGGTTTGAGCCGAATCAATATTTTATATTGCCTCAGGGCCGTGTGGGGACTGAATTTAACGAGGTACCGTCCTAACCGTATTAGGAAGATTTTAGGTAATTCGAATATGAAAACTTAGTATATAAACCTTGTTTAAGCACTCCGAGTTGCTTAGACAAGGATATTACAGCAGAGGTAAATTGTGCCAATTCAAGATCGTACTCGAGTTAAATAGTATAGTTGTGGACAGTAAAAGGTGGAATTCGCTAATCATTCGTGTTGTCTACGGCTGTCCCAGCCTTGACAGCGAAATGCGTGATTTCTTCGCGGTAGATATAGACTATATGGAATAAGAATACGTGTTCGAATCCCGCAGGCGGCTAACAATTTCTCTAATGAAATACGTACTCAACAAATGTTCACAATTGACTTTCCACAGTGAAGCAATAACATCGTGTAATAAGAAAAAATCAAACCCGATAAATTATAATTTGCACAATTAATGGTGGTAGGACCTCTTGTAAGTCCGCACGGGTAGGTACCACCACCCTGCCTATTTCTGCCTAATGCCTTTCGGTTTGAGGGGTGGGGCAGCAGTTGTAACCATACTGAGACCTTAGAACTTATATCTCAAGGTGGGTGGCGCATTTACGTTGTAGATGTCTATGGGCTCCAGTAACCACTTAACACCAGGTGGGCTGTGGGCTCATCCACCAATCTAAGCAATAAAAAAAAACTTGTAACCACATTATCATGTACATTTTAAATGCAACTTTCACACAGAAATACGTCACGGTTTTGTTAAATTTAAAAAAAAATCCGAACTCAATGATTTCTTTATACCTACATTTATTTCTTTATGCAGCTCGCAAAACACAAAAGGTCTTGTATCTTTTATTGTTCCTTACATAAACCACAGTTCCTACAGAAAGGAATATAATAATTTTGCTATTTAATAAACCAAAATAAAATGTAATAACGATTCGCTTCATTTAATTAAGTTTATCTCAAAGCGTTCTGGATAAACTCATTTCACGGTATTCCTTCAGAAACATGGACTTGCTATAGTTAATTAACAAAATTAATTGAAATTTTCCTTTTGATCTTTTGATACTATTTTAAAATGTTACGGTTAATAATATTTTTTTGAAATGAACATATTACATAATTTTAGGGTGTGTCAGGATTAAAAAGGAAATTTCACGTTTTATTCTCTGTATAATTAAAATTTACACACATATGTATCTTAATTACTAGATTAAACATTAAAATGTTTTCTAATCATGTGAATGTTTTTTTTATTCTTCAATATTTAGCTATCCAAAGATCAATGTAGATCTCTTTTAAACACGTATTTTCATTATGATATTATATCACGAATATTTCTACCGTAAAGCAGTTATATAATATGTATTTTACTTGTTAGATTCGAACAGACGTTAGCAATAAAATGGAGATCTGGATCTGGAGATCTCATATCGCATTGTGGATGCCCAAATTCATATTGCGATTTTAAATCTAACCCTTTACCATCAGATGGCAAATACTTACAATCATCAAGGCTGAAGTCTGTTTAATAACAATCAATAGAGCCACGGTTTCATTACATTACCCCCCCCCCCCCCCTTTTAAACGGCAAACACTATCAGATTAACATTAAAGACTCCATAAATTTCTCATTCACGGCCCACTTAACGAATGAACTGAAAAACTTATCTGAATCTTACCTACGCACAGTACAGTCGTATACAAAAGTGTTCGAATATTTTGGGTTTTTTTTTCATACGTAATCGAGGGCAATTAGATAAATCAACTAATATTTCTAGATTTGAGCATTAGTAAAATCATTTACAAGTTGGGATATGTCATGATAAGAAGAGGAGAAACACGCACTTAGAAGAAATATGATGACGAACGAAGCGAAATCTACAAAAGATGGGGTACTTGTAAACAGATATACGTAGGTGTGTATAAATATGTATACGTAGTGTTATGATATCAATGTAATTCGAGAGAGTGTCAGTATGACTGATAATGCAGATAAAAGGAGGGGTAAGAACGTAAGAGTAAATTACGCCGTGATAGTACTTAACGTGTAAGGAATATGAGATAGCCCAATGAGCTTCTGGATCAGCTTTCGTGGGGAACAAATAACAAACGCTAGGAAAGCACATCAACTTGTTTATGAAAATTATTAGCGTAACCATATAGTGGTAAGACGTCTTGTGAGTCCGCACGGGTAGGTACCACCACCCTGCCTATTTCTGCCGTGAAGCAGTACTGCTCGAAGGGTGGGGCAGCTGTTTTACTGTAAAAACGGAGACCTTACAACTCATATCTCCAGGTAGGTTGCGGCATTTACGTTGTAGATATCTATGGGCTCCGGTAACCACCATGCGGTGGGCCGTGCGCTCGTCCACCCACCTAAGCAATAAAAATTTAATAAAAACCAGGTCACGCTCTGATTTGACGACAGCTCACGATAAAGGAACAATATCGTGTAATAAAAATCAAAAACGTAAAAAATACAATTAACGATTAGTGATAGGTCGTAACTTGTACCCGCATTGGTAATTACCACAATTCTGCCTATTTTTGTCATACAGCAGTTATGCGTTTTAAAGGATAAGACTGCGGATATACATTTTTTAAATTGGTTGGGGGTAAATTCGGCTCCTATGATCATCGTACACTCTTGACAGAGTGGTAGTGGTCTGGCATCAGTCGAAACCTGCAATACCGAAGCTCTGGCGATGCGACGCTATGTGTCATGATGTTTCGCATTCGTGTAAGAGCAATCACTTATGTTGGAGTGAGTCCCTGACACATTTATTAAACAACAACTAAGGCTAAAGGCTCAGCGATGTGATTCGACTCTGTATATTGGCTATAAAAACAATTAGACAACAAAGTTTTCTACAAAACTAGAAGCATAAGAATTAAAAAAAAAATTACAATATTACTGGTGGTAGGACCTCTTGTGAGACACCATGCAGATCGTTGAGTCTCACATACGAGGTCCCCGCGGTTCGGCCCGAAAAAAAAAAAAAAAAAAAAAAAAAGTTTGTGTGTCCGCTCCGACGCACGACTGGAGTTTACTGGATATAAAAAATTAAACGAAACAATACGAGAAATAGTTCTATATTACGACAACACGATACACTACAGATTATTAACAAATTAACGAGACACAAAACAAACGACTAACAAATATATGAAAATACAATAATGAGAGAAACGCGCGATCAGTACGAGGCTTTGTGGCGGACTGCCGGCGCAGCAGCCCGGCGTCACCTGCGATAACGCGGCCGCGCGTTGGCTCCTGATTGGCGCGCGCACGCATCACGCAATCAGGAGCCAATCAGGCGCATAACGCATTTCGTGTGACATGCTAGTACGATTTTGGTCCCCATAATTTTCATACCCCGGGCCTATATATGTAAATCGATTCTAAAGGAGTAAACTCCAAAAAAAAAAAAAAAAGGACCTCTTGTGAGTCCGCGCGGGTAGGTACCACCGCCCTGCCTATTTCTGCCGTGAAGCAGTAATGCGTTTCAGTTTGAAGGGTAGGGCAACCGTTGTAACTATACTGAGATCTTAGAACTTATATCTCAAGGTGGGCGGTGCATTTGCGTTGTAATTGTCTATGAGCTCCAGTAACCACTTCATTGTGAGTTAGTATATCCATATAAGCAATAAAAAAAAAACTTAACATTCCTTATTAAAACTTCCAATTGTTGCCACGTTGAAACGAGACGACTTTTTGTTAATATGCATATTTTATTGTATTTTTTTTTCCTTTTTATTTTTTTTACTTATCCACATCACTGTACAAAAACCGCATATAAAGTGGCATATCGATAGGGTTAGTTCCCCTAATGGCGGCATAAATAATCATGTCGAGATCTTATCAGAGGAAAATACGACGCCGCGCCGGGAAATAGTTTCCAGGCGTTGCCCACCGCTGGGAATTCTAATTAGGACGTTTGTTATGCGAATCGAAAAAATGCAGTGAACCGTTCAAAGGAATTTAATTAATTGAAAATGCCTCAACATCGGTGCAGATGTAGTTAGAATATGTATGTATTGGTTTTGAAGCGTGACTATTTTTATATTACTTATATATTCTCCAGTACACAAAAACTCACACATGTTATATTATAATCATAAATAATAACAATAATAACTGGGAACAAGTCACGGCCCCAAATTAGGATTCCCGGGCACAAGTGACTGAAATACATACTTACATACGTTTAAATATATACTTACATATACATATTTTTTTTATTGCTTATATGTGTGAACGAGCTCACAGCCCACCAGGTAATAAGTGGCTATTGGAGCCCATAGGCATCTATAACGTAAATGCGCCACACACCTTGAGATATAAGTTCTAGGGTCTCAGTATACTTACAACGGCTGCCCCGCCTTTCAAACCAATCTACATCTACATCTAAATACATCCATATCTACATCTAAATAAATCCATAAAAACAACAACATATTATTATTGTGTAGAAGCCGTAAAATATTCTAATCACGCCATATAAAACATGAAGCGTACAAAACTATGTCAATTACGCGCCAAAATAATAGCAACATAACAGAAGGTACTAATTCCATTTAGTTAATTAAAAAACGGCTGAAAGCTCTACTTTTTTATATGTCCAATGTGCCATATCTAATGGCATTTATTTACCAAGCGTCCGCCAATGCGGGCGTAGATGAATTAACACAAAGCGATTGATATCCGCATGTTGGTCAATAAGACAAGTACTAATGGCCAATGTAGGCGAGTATCTGTGAAGCTTGTGGCTCAACTTGCTGAATGGAGGCGAGGTCCTTTATTTTGTCCAGAAGAACCGACGCTGTTTCGAATTTAGATCCTCCTCCTCGCGTCGTTTCCTCACTGCTGAGGGTCGTGACCATTATAAGTCGACAAGATTTTGCTCCTTGTAATGTCCCGCCAGCGCCTCCGATCATTGGCCGAATTTAGATAAGCGGTGACAAAAAAACGAAGTTGTGGCCACTAAGGGAACAGCTCCGGCCAAAGTTAGCAACGTCCAACTTTAGCCAATTAGTTGTCCATACGTTGGCGTACTTTGTGCGTTGTTGGAACAAGCTATCGTTCGCGAGCTGCGAACGCTCAATGCGGACATAACAATTGGCTGGAACGTGAATGCGAGATAGGCTCCAGAACAAAAGACTTTTGATTACAATACTGCGTCTCGCAAATGCATTTTTTATGTAACATGAACTACACGGACGTATTCAAAGTTTTTGTATATCTATATATTAATACGTGAAGCAAAAACTTTGTATCCCTTTTTACGAAAATTGCGCGGACGGAGGAGTATGAAATTTTCTACACTTATAGAGAACAAAGAGAAGAAGTGCACAACGCTAAATTTTTTTTTTTTTTTAAATAATGCGTAAAAGATACATTAAATCAATAAAGAAAACATTACACACACTACATACCATTCATTTGACGCACACATGCATGCATACTATTTATTGTCAAACTTTTGTTCTTGACGTCTGTGGTCAAATTGAGAATAGATTAAATATTGTTTGTCTTTATTCATATTTTTATATAGCCTTGTAGCCTTGGCGAAATTTCTGATTATAGAAGTATAAAATACAATCATAATAGTGTACAAACTTACAATTCCAATTAATTATAGTCGAATTTCGACTACTGCGGGACCTCTAGTACATTTGAGATGTCTGATCGTCATTATTTCTAAATATTTATAATAAATGTATTGCAAGTAGTGTATTGTAATTTCAATTACTTTTCATTGTTAATGTGGGCAGAGAACTTTATGCAGTGAAGTGTACTAGAAGCATTTCTGAAGGCGAATCTAGATTCGCTGATGCGGTCTCACTATACGTAACATCATCCGCCAAAAACTATAACACGTTATCCGACAATACAGAATTCATGAGAGTTAAATTGTTAATTCGAATCTTAAATAAAGGGTCTGACAGCAACCGAATTAGGTCCATGAATAAAATCCTTTAAACCCTTGAAAATAATCCCGAAAAAGGACGTTTTAATCTAACATCAGCGACTGAACCCGGCAAACTCGTTTCTATTCAGTGAAGAACGTGCGGTAAACCCAATTTAAGCGATTGAATGAAGGGCGTGTTTTAAACAACAAAACGGCAAAGATTCATTACGCATCCACATTTCTAATCACCAGTCAGAGGCAGGGATCTCTTGATAATACAAAAAACCGTAGACTTAGCTGCTTACGATGTGGCACTTTCTCTTTATTTTTCGTTTTTAAATGAAAAAAAAAACACGTGTGGCACTCCGGGACTGGCGGGATAAAGCTATCGCATAGCATTTTTTATCAACTTATAATATCCAACTATAATTAGACAATAATAATTTAATATTAAAACAATAATAAAATAAGCATTATTTATGAACATTAACAAAAGCAAAACATTAACCTTCCCTTCACACTTATAAGCTAGAGCGCGCGAGAAAGAGATGGGCAGACTTTTCATGATGCGCATGCAGTGCGACGTCACGCCGCGCACTTATTCATAAACACTAAACAAGCGCAACGTGTGAATGTGTTGAACGCGAGCTACATGATAGGCTGAGTGGGGGTGTTAGGTTTTACTTTCGTTACGGAATTTCATGATTCGGTCGCCGCGCTCAAAGGCCGCGATAAAAGCTGTGGAATAGCTTAATTAGTTATTTTCTGGATTTTCACATAATACTAATGTTAAAATATATTTGATTATAACACATATCAATGATTTTATTATGTACAATATAAATGAATAAACTAAATCAGTTCGAGAAATAGTAAAACTATGCAATTAGTTTTATAACAGAACTTTAAAACCACACAACTTAAAGACGGTGCTCCTTCGTTCTCAGCAACCATAAATCCTCGGTAAACAAAAACCATATCCATTCTTTCGCAGTTCGTTTAAAAGAAACAAAACGAGCATTCAGACAGCCGCCGGGAGGAATTGAAATATCAGCGCGCACAACAGAATACGAGTTTTCCCCGAGATTTGAGCTTCTCGCTTCAGATCATCGTCGAGTGAGTTAAATGGAATTATTTAAATGTGTTAATTTATTATATCGAAAACAGTTAGCAATGACTTAATAATTAATAATTCGAAGAACCATCATTCAAGTCGAAACCATCATTCAAGAATCCCAGACGGGTACCAATTTTTGAAATAAAATACGTACTCAACAAATATTCACGATTGACTTCCACGGTGACGGAATAACATCGTGTAATAAAATCAAACCTGCAAAATTATAATTTGGGTAATTATTGGTGGTAGGACCTCTTGTGAGTCCGCACGGGTAGGCACCACCACCCTGCCTATTTCTGCCGTAAAGCAGTTAACGCGTTTCGGTTTGAAGGGTGAGGCAGCCGTTGTAACTATACTGAGACCTTAGAACTTATATCTCAGGGTGGGTGGCGCATTTACGTCGTAGATGTCTATGGGCTCCAGTAACCATTTAACACCAGGTGGGCTGTGAGGTAGTCCACCCAAATAAAAAAAAATACTAGTAACTGAACGAACCAAATTAACGGGAAGCAATAGCGTCAGATTTTCAACATGACCGGAATGGTTACTGTCGACCGTCGTGGACGCGGATTTCGGTAATGATGAGTGTTGAGAAACGATGCTCGACTTCTCCTAGTCGCCCTTCTCGTAGAAGGAAGCGGCTGAGCGTGAAAAAAGAGAGCACTTCACAATCCGATTCGAAGCTTTTGGTTGAGCCGGCATCAGGAAGTATCTAATAAAAACCGGCCTCCTTCAGCAACCGGAAAAGTTGAGGCCACGAATCCCACTAACAGCATTCGAGCGTGACGCAGAGTTGATATGAAAGGGGGACAGGTTCACAGTGAATGGTAATCCAACCCGGCAGGCTGATTACGGTCCAACAGGATATTGTAGAATAGCAGCAGGACTATAATTCAGACTACTTTCACTGTTCAATCTCACATTTTCTTATATTATTTCCGACGTTTTTAATATTTAACAGTTTTCGTAGTCACTGGGGACTAAGATTATATTCGTCGATATTTGTTTTTTTTTTTTTTTTGAAAGATTGACGGTGCCTTGCATATTATTAACAAGAAATTAACAAACAATATACATAATATTTTTTGGATCGTCGGCCGCGATGGCCACCGACAACAGAAAAACTGTGCAGTGGATGCTACTTTTACACCAAAGCCGAACGGTACTTAAGACAAAAAGATCTCTGGAAACAACAAAACTGTGAATGAACTTCGCTCCCGTGGCGGGTGATATGACGATAAAACGGAGATGATGGAATCATCTCAGATAATTCCTCAGAACATTTAGAATGTTTATAAATTAACCCATTTACCTACTAGTGATAAAAGATATCATGTGCCGGCACGGGTATGTACTGCTCCCTGCTTCTCTAACGAAATCATCATGCGAAACGAAAATTAATATTTTAAAGTGGTTTAAGAAAAAATTTGTGTACAATAAGCAATTAAAACACACTTTAAACGACAACCACGGCCCAAGTTTTGGATTCGGAGATCACGGGTCAAACCTGAGGCACTTAGGTTATAATTAACAAAAACGTTTGCATGGACACGTTTTCGTGTAAAATTCTAAAAACGGCAATTTCTACTGATCTTCATCATTCAATTGGTAAGACACGGGAAGGTGACGATTGCGTTTAAGCCCTTTCTTTACTTTTGGTTAACGCAGTATAGTCGAAAAAAAAACTCAAACATCTAATAAATAGTTAAATTAATTCATTGCCACGGCACGGAGACGTAACGTACCAGCGTGCGTTCATATCTAGATATTGCGATGGTAATTGTTCCGCGTTAATAACTTTCTGACACGCCAATGCAGTTGGAACGTTCAATAAATTTATAGGACATAATTATAGTTGTATATATATCAACGATTACGGTGAATTAATTATGGGCTTACGGCCGGATTCCGTTTGATTTTACGCAACGTGATATGCGACATTTTGTCAAAAAAATGATGTATGGTGTCGTGGGACACCGAATAGGAACGAAATTCCTTATTATAAAAATACTAATTTTAAGTTAAGATATTCCAGGTATAAAGAAAATAAAACTGGAGGTTTCGCAACAACCCACGGTCATTCGGTAACGTGCGAACTTATTGTGGTACACTTCATTCACGGTTGTTTGCTAAAGAGTTAGTGTATTGCGCAAACGAACGCTCTGAGATCGTGGTCAATGAATGATAAAAAAATATGTTATTTTTTGTACGTTATTTCAAAGTTAAGTCGTACACTGTGTGCATTACTAATTTGTACATTATTACAAAGTTAGGTCGTACACTGTGTGCATTACTAATAAAAATCTTACGTTACGGACGTATTTTCCCGGTTAGGGTACCCCGCCGCGTCGTCCCATAAGGAACTTCGTTCCAAAAGTTCTTCTTATTCTGAATCGTGTCACTCTTGACAGTGTTCGTGATCATCATGTTGTGTGGAGAGGGCAGACTTGATGCGTTTCACGATGTCCCACCATCTTTCCCTGCTCGAGGCCATTTAAGGGACAAAAAAATGTATAATAGACATAAGCCAAAAAAGTTACATTTCACAGATACTAACCAGTTCTCCGAACGTGTACGGATTTGCATTTTACGTACGAAGTTCTGTGTATATCGTATTCCTGGATTAATATTAACAAATTCACTCGACGAAGATGAATTTTAATGCCCTCTATTAAAACTACAGTTGAAACTTTGTATCCTCTTTAGTCTGAGAAGATTTATCAAGAAAGTTTAAGTGATTAAGAATGAACAGTTGAATAATGAATTGTTGTAGAATGGTGTTTCATTTTGTTTTATACTATCGCATTTGTCTTCGGGAAAATATCGCTTATTTCATTAATTCAGCGCGCTCAAGCAGATGCGCCAATCAACCAGTGATCATTGATCAATTAGGAGGGATTTTCATTAGCGCAACTACCTTCGAAGTCAATAACCATAGCATAGAAATACAGCCATCTACTGAGAAATCACGCGCCAACCCGTTCATTATTGATGCGGTAACAAATGGTTTTAAACCACCAACAGCAATTGTAACCAATTTCAAATCCATCAGGTTAATGACTAGAACACATGAATATTATGGAGTTATCGGTACCTAAAGGCTAAGTCATCTAGTTTACTCATATCAATTCAATGCTACTGTGTACTCAGCAGAGGTAGAGCGTGTTACAGTACGTACCGTATGTACTGAGTAGGTACCCCCATCCTGCTCGTCCCCAAAGCAAAACAGTCAGGCAGTTCAGTGTCGAGAGCTATTAAGAGCCTTTATGCAATACGATTGAGAATTCGATCCTAATCAGACTTAGTGACCACAGCCATTCACACACACGTATGTATGTCACACGTACTTATGTAATAGCAAGTTATCGTCTTCAACCCTTAACATTTAATTAAATTAATTCACATCACAAGTTCAATTATAACAGCGACTAACACACATGTTTGCAAAAGAATCACCTTAATTAGGGACACAATATAATAATGTTTAATAATATGTTTTACGCTTTCGTTACTTCCAAGAGGAATATAATTACGGGTAGTCTCAAATATCCAAAACTTAATAAATCTGAAAATCGAATAAGAAAGGACATTTAATTTGGACAGATTTCCAATTATTCCACAAATCATTTTAAACTTATTTACATATCACGCAAATATATACGGTATACAGTATACATGAGTCGTCTATTATCAAAGGTGGCAATCTGTGCATTTGGACAAAAAAAATTATTGATATGTCGATACAGATTGATTTGAATATAATCGTCTCCTTCAAAGAATACGGTTCAAAACCTGCATTAAATAAAGGTTAATAGTTAACCTGTTATTTATCTAAGATGTCGTTCCGAAGAGTTTTGTGACTGCCAATGGAATACAAAGTCAATCATTCGTTTTTCTGATTTACCAATCATTGTCCAAAAGTCAGATTGCTTTGATAATAGTCGACTCACATATCATGCAAACAATCCGTGCTACAAGACATAAATCAAGAGACTTGTGGTTATACACCGTCAAGTACCAAGTACTAAAGACGACTACAAGAACAAGTTGCAAGGCTTGTGGCCGGCTACAGAAGTTGTGACTGTATACGTGACTTTTACGTGTTCCTCGGTTTGTTTTGGGTAAAACTCTCATAAGTTCCCTAGTGTTCTGGAAGAAGTTTAACAATTCAGAGATTATTGGTGTTATTATGAGTACGAAATTACTATTAATTATTATAAAAAAATTCCAAGTACCGATTTCTAGATTAAAGGACCAAGAATCAGTGCAAAGTCTAATGTGGTATTTTACCATAACTCATGGTTGCCCATTTGAGGAACAGCGTCAAAGTAAAAAAATTACAAGACTAAGGTATCGTTTTATTCAAGTTTGACAGAAAGAAGTTAATTTTTCTTAAACACATTGAACATTCTAAGTCTGGATGGTCTTGTTTTTACTCCCGGAAATACAGGAGAAAATTCTAGTTTGAGACCATTCAATGCAATGTTTACAAAATATTAAAAACGACATGATTTCCCTGGAGCTCGTACAAAACTGAGAAACGTAATAGTACTAACACTGAAGAACATCTATCTATTCAACAATCCATAAAATTAGATGATTTAAAAAAAAAATAGGTCTAAATTTTTGTTAAGTCTACAGAAATTAAACTGTTTAACATCAAGGTAAAATTTAAAATTTTAAGCAAAAAAACGTTACATGCTTAACTAGATTCAAAGGCAAATAAATTACAAGTAAACTTGAAAGAATTCATTTCGTTGCAATTAAGCCTTTTGACGAAAACATTCGCAGACAAACTGGGGTCCTTTTAAATTGTACTTTAAAGAACAAAGAGTCTATGGAGCTTTGTGATAAACTTTAATTTCGTTGCTCGAGTTTTTGAGACTTTACGAAAATTCTTTTAGACAGTTTTGTTAGCCGACAAGAAAGTTGAAAAGCCAAATTAAAATTGAGTTAGCATACCATTGAATTGCTTTTTGTTTCTTCTCGAAGCTATATACCTCTCACTATACGATCAGGTCGTCGTCTATGTATTCGAAAATATGTGTAATTGCTAAAGGTATAGCGCATTGTGATGGGTAGGTAGCATGCTGTTTCTACTACAAAACAACGATGCGTTCCTCCAAGAATGTATCATTAACGTAACTCAAATTACACAAATTAAAACTATGTACTCAATAAAAACTGTTTCAAGGCCATGATCACGACCCTCAGTGATGAGGAAACCGACGCAAGGAGGAGGAGGAGGACTCAGTAACAAATAAACATAATTGTAAATAAATCTTAAACCTATTAAAATTAAAACTAAAATTTAATCTAAGTACTGACATCAAATTTAACTGTCCCAATCAAAGACATTGGGCTTCGAAAAATTACGTCATTAAATAATAAACTAAGATATCGTTTAAATAAAAAATACGAGTTAGCTTTCGTGGTCACCAACAACACGTTAATGATTTCATAAAAAATATGACACCGTAGCATAGCAGTGTGTCAGGAACGAATTATATGGTAAGTTTCAAAATAAAATTGGGTCTAAAAAAAAATTCCGTTCGCCAAACCAAGTAAACTAAACAAAACTGTCCACTAAAGCAACGTCTTTAAAAAATTGTAGCAACGCGCTTTAAAAAGCGCGCGATAAGCTATGTCGACACGGTCTGTCGTCGTGGAACATCAGTCATTGTCTTGGAAATCCTTATCTGCGGACGGGCTTTGGACAGAGATCGTCTGCCGGCACCTTTACGTCTTTTTTGTGGGTTGTTGTGTGTGTTTAACCTAGCTAATGGATTTTTAGATCCTCATAGAAGCATAGGCGACGTTACTACGTACAATTTTTTTATTGTTTGAACATACAGGAATGAATGGCCCTACTAGGGTTTAGTAATTAGCTGAACCCTTCGAAATCATAACGTGAATGCCGTCACCCACCTTGACACGTGAGGTCAATATCTCAATCGTATTGAATACTAGCTGACCCGGCAGACTTCGTAGTGCCTCAATCGATAAATAAAAGACAAAAGGAATCCGTCCGATGGGGGACACATCAAAGGACAAACAAAATTGTTATTTTTATTTAATTCCGAGCATTTTCATTCATTTATTTACCTTTTAAACCTTCTCTGAGCTTCCACAAATAACTCAAGACCAAAATTAGCCAAATCGGTCCAGCCGTTCTCGAGTTTTAGCGAGACCAACGAACAGCAATTCATTTTTATATATAGAGATTAGCCGCCCATTCTTCAAATCGGATAGGATGGATAGGATGGATCGAATGGATATGGATTCGTCGTACAAATAGATGAAAGTGTGATATCTGTCCAAACGCGCTCACAGCCCACCGTACTACCACTAAAAGTCCAAAGCCATAACTTTTCGGAGTTTCATATTTTATTACAAGATGTTATTAACATTACTTCTAGTATCCGCAGTAACGCGTACCACAGATCCTAATTGCATACCGATATCGACAAGTTAATAGTTTGAAGTGCTTAGATCATAATCATTGCGATCTTCTGACCTAAGATATCTAATGTGCTCGCTCTTCTGGATACGAAAAGTAATAATAAGCCCTAATTTTCTTAATCCACTTTCGAATTTTTCTCTAAAATAGATTGACAAACGGTTGATTGGTTAATCACCCAAAATTTCCGTTACACAAACCAGAACAGTAAAACTTTTTATCCCAAAACAAAAGGGCTTAACAACCGTAACGATCAATAAACAATTAGTCATATCGTATCGGAAACGTTAGGAAAAAACAGGAAAATAAAATAAGCCGGACGGTTTATCGTATTAATGGCGTCGTAATTAAGACTAGGGCAAGCAGATAACGCACCACGCCAAAATTACTGATATTACCCTCGTGCGTTATAGATTAAAACATTTTACGGATACAGTTGTTTATTTTTGAGAATACATACGTCGAACAAATTGAGTCAATGAAAAAGCACCTGTGTTGGTTCAAAAAACCAATTCATCGTTCGTAAGTTGTTTATTTTTTTTTAATCAAGAGATGTATGTCGGAGAAACCGCATTATTAAGACCATCGTCAGACATCATAGGGGCGAATACCTAGTATGATCGAGATAAGAGAAATATTGAGTACACGAAACACGTTTGTTATCTTAGAATAATTTAGGAATCTTCTCTTGACTTTTTTTTATTGCTTAGATGTTTGGACGAGCTCAGCCAACCTGGTGTAAAGTGGTTACTGGAGCCCATAGACATATACAACGTAAATGCCCCACCCACCTTGAGATATAAGTTCTAAGGTCTCAGTATAGTTACAACGGCTGCCCTACCCTTCAAACCGAAACGCATTACTGGTTCACGGCAGAAATAGACGGGGTGGTGGTACCTAACCGCGCGGACTCTAGAGGTCCTACCATCAGTAAAAAACGTTAGCAAACGAAAACAAATGACAGTTCTTAAGATGGAGACACCGCTCTTTCAGAAGGCTGGTTGGTAAGTGTGATGGCGTTTATGCGCACCTCCATCGACTAGGCTCTGTCGCAGCACGGAGTTAGCCAAGCTCCGACTGCATTACGATCGTGTTGTCACCTCTGGGGAATCGTGCTGCGCTTCGTTTTGCTACCAAACTACTGACCGTCTCCGACAAGTACATGTATTTTTAATTACAATATCATCTTTATTTAACACATTGTGATGGAGTGGTGCCAATGCTATGTTATCAACTACACAATTAATCTGTATATATTTATATTATTAATAAGCTGATAGAGGTTTATCAGAGCTTTTTAGTTTCAATTAATAGGCGCTTGGCCTTATTTACAAAAATTTCATATCTACATTTATTATGAAGCTTAAAGCTTGTGGTTACGCTTTCAGGGATTCTTGATTGATATTATAATAGTTTGATAGCATTCTTAGTTTTCTGTATCGCTCTACAGTTATAGTATACTACAAGGTTTAATGTTAAAATTCGTTTTCACGGGGGCAAAGTCGAACGCAGCTAGTTACTAGTAATATTATGTGTACCACATAAACTGTAATCATTCAGTATTCACTCAATCATAGACAAGGCGACCTTGGATCAGCTTTAATCCACTTACCCCATTTCTTCTCCTGATTAATATAAAAATAGTTTTCAGTCAACTCAAAACACGAAATAGTAACAGAAAAAATAATGTCAATACAGTGTCAGTTTCCATTTTGTGACGGATAGGAAATGTCAAATTGACCGTAGGACCAATCATAAGGAGTGGTTATACACAAAAAATATATTTGGTTTTGTCAACGCTAGTCCATTAGCTAGCTTCATTAAAACGGGGACTCTTAGTCTTCAGACTGCAAGTAAGGGCCACTTCTTGGATCGAACTGATTGTACGAAACAAATAGTATTGGCTATAAATTATCTTTAATTGTACAATTTTAATTCAAAACAGGAACATATATTTATAATCAACGAACTACTGGATAGGACTGAAAAAAATTATAGTTTAAAAAAACTAACAAAATACGCTTTTATAGAAAATCCAACTAAAAAATAGAAAATACTATTTTTAACCCAAATTTATCAAAATTTATTTGTCTTTTTTTAGTTAAATTTCAATTTTTTCATTATTTTTTTCAATTTTTTTTTAAATATTGAATTGTCATCGGTTCTTAATAACTATACCAAATTTCGAGTTAACCCGGCGTTTTGAAGGGGATCAAAATCATGTTCAAAAATTCTGTTACAAACATACGTCTGAAGCTAATAAAAGCGTATTAAAAATACAAACCTTAAAGCAAGTTTAAGAAGTGTGAAAACCAACCGCTTGCAGAATGAATAATTTATCAACGAATACTAAAGGAGCATTGGCTAGATTAAAACGAGTAAACTTTCCAGTATTCTAGTTTGACTATCTCGCGCTCTTATCCAACGAAGTTAGGTCAGCTCTAAATATATTTTTCCTTCTCTACCAAAGGTCATTTAACTGAACCTTTTAACACTCGAACCGCTTCTAAGCTAAGGATAGCGTTCAAAACATCACATTACAAAAAATACTATGGCGCGTAATATTAAAGATAGTAAAAGGTAGCAAAAGAATGGGGGAAGAGCGCTGTTAGCTATCTTTGTTTCATATTAGACGATCACTAAATATGAAGTTACCAAAACTGCAACTTTCTCTGTTTTGTTCAGTAAATAATTATAATTTGCGTAATCACTGGTACTACGAGGGTACTATAGCCATGCCTATTTCGGTCGTCAAGCAGTAATACGTTTCGATTTGAAGGATGGGGCAACCGGTTTTACCGTAAAAACTGAGGCCTTAGAACACATGTTTCAAGATGGGTGGTGACATTTACATTGTAAATTTCTATGGACTAACCACTTAACACCAGGTGGGCCATGAGCTCGCCCATTAATCTAAATAATAAAAAAATTAATGAAAAATAAATCGGCTAACTTTAGGTCAGTTATGGTCGTTAAGGCTTCGAAAACGAACTTTTTAGACCCTGTATGTTAACATCCTCCAAATGTTATGTTCAATCTTTTAGAATCTCTGCGTGTACGGAAAGACTTTGGTTTTTACTGTATTAAATTTTCTGTGGAACTTTTTCCGAGTAATTATTACTCCTTCCCATTTGACACTTACTTGACACTTACACTTACTCGTAGAAATTATTAGCGGCTTCACTGTTCCCCAATGGACATAACGTTGCTGTTATCAATAAAAACGGTAATCATTATCCATCATGAGCTATTAAAATCACTAACATTAAACACTCTACTTGTAGAGGAATTTCATATGAACGCACAATTGATTCGCGGCCGAATTTCAGTAGCGCCGATTCGCAATTTCATTAACCAATAAACTAGTCCACACATTTTCACCAAGCGCGAAGGCATAGCCAATAAATCAGAGAACTCTCGCCGCAACGCGTTAAATGTATGAAGTTCTCTCACACAAAACGAAACAAAACTTATTATATATAACTATTGTTCGGAGTGTCAATAAATAACGATAAATGTTCCTTATCGTTCCAATATTTTTGTAACATCCTTTGTTTCTGTTTATTGTACAGTCAAGGGCGGATCCAGCTTTGGCGCCAGGAGGGGGTCACATAGTCGTGGGCAAGAACTTATAATTTAATTTTGATAACAATAGATAATAAATAAATCATGATGTTCTTCAATTAGTCCAAGTTAGTTCAAGTCCTGGATCCGCCGTTGTGTACAGTGCAAACTCACCGTTGGCAGAAGCGAAGAGGTAATAATGCATAAATTGTAGTTTCTAAACATCAACATAGAATTCAGCTGAGTTTATCATTCATGATGATGTATTATAGTCTAACTGCAATTTTTTAAGAAATTTCGCACTTAATAATGTTAGATTGATTATGAAAATAAATATGTTCAATTTGGATATTTTGAACTGTACTTGAGACTATACTTGTAACCATACTTGAGACCTTAGAACTTATATCTCAAGGTGGGTTTTACGTTGTGGATGTCTATGGGCTCAAGTAAGTAACTACTTAACACCAGGTGGGCTGTGAGCTCGTCCACCCATCTAAGCAATAAATAAAAACTGTAGATATTTAACCTATAATGTCGAGATATAATATATTTTTGTTCAAATAATCAGATTTAATGACGTCATAATTTACTGATACACCTGGGCCGTTGGTTTGACCGCTTTTTGATAAAAAAACGTCGCGGTTGCACCTTGGTAGCTAACACCAACATACCAAACCATCCCAGAAACTCAACAATTTGCATATTGTACCTTATTGACTATTAAAGAAGCTTTAGTTTTGAATGTAAAACTCAAGGGGTCACAATTTCGTGTTAGCTACCTTTTTCTTCATTTCCTTGTCCAAACGGGTGAACGAACTCACAGTTCTCCTGATGGTTGCCTGACACCGGACAACTTTAAAGAAATGCTCAAAGCAGTAATCTTTGAACATTTCCGAGGAGCACTGAAGCTAATCCGTATTACCTAAAGGAGAGTGTTATTATTTACAACTATAAGTATTGTAGCAAATACATTTTTTTTTACTTTATCGTCTAAAATTTATTGGCTATATCTAATAAACAATGATGATACTACGACAGGAGCCTCTGGGTCTGCGGAGGGACTTCGGTTCCCTCTGTATTTTGTACCGTATGTTCCATGGGGAGTGCTCTGAGGAATTGTTCGAGATGATACCAGCATCTCGTTTTTACCATCGCACCGCCCGCCACCGGAGTAGAGCTCATCCATACTACCTGGAACCACTGCGGTCATCCACAGTGCGTTTCCAGAGATCTTTTTTGCCACGTACCATCCGGCTATGGAATGAGCTCCCCTCCACGGTGTTTCCCGAGCGCTATGACATGTCCTTCTTCAAACGAGGCTTGTGGAGAGTATTAAGAGGTAGGCAGCGGCTTGGCTCTGCCCCTGGCATTGCTGAAGTCCATGGGCGACGGTAACCACTCACCATCAGGTGGGCCGTATGCCCGTCTGCCTACAAAGACAATAAAAAAAAAATTAAAAAAAAATCTCCAAAGTGACCACACTGTAGGATTACATGGAATGATAAATTATTATTCCAAATAATTTGAATTCGCAAATGACAATTTAAGAAAAGACCACATATACATTACATCCACTACATCGAATAAACTCGATATTATGTTTGCGATATAAATCCTACAGACTCAATTACGCTTCCCTACATTAATTCGGGAGTCTTCAAATTTTACTACCGTCCTTAGTAATTTCGTTTTATTAAAACAAACATTATATGGAATAGGAGCGAGCCGAAATAAAATTTTTAATTCAATTCCGTTTACGTTCGTGAGTGTTTCGTGATTTTTTTCATTACGATTTCTCATTTTATTCTAGTCTTTTGAGGAAGTTGAATGAAGAAGTTTTAACGTTTACAAAACAATACAAAAGTTTTACGATTGTCGTATTCTGCTAAGTCCTCGTTCCCATCTGATAGTTGAAATTTTTAATTAAACCGTAAAAAGATAACATCAAATGGGGTCTCCGTGAAAAATCTTATTTTCATGTTTTGTAAAAGCTTTTAGAAAGCGGAGTTTCTTGTTTCCTTTGATACATTTCGTTTGACAAATGGAATACATTTAATGACTGAGATAAGTAACATCCTTTACGGCCCCCATTCAATATTTAAACTCCGATTTATTTGAAGACGCTTTTAGTAAATGCAACGGCAAATTCGTTCCCCGATTCAGTCTAAGTCAAATCAGTATCCGTGGAAATCAGATTTAATTAAAATATCAGCGAATCGATTCCAATTTAATGGAGGACTATTTGTCGTACAAATTCGCAAATTCCCAGCTACTGGAGGTAAGCCAACACACGCCAAATTGCCAGTGCAAATCCCTCAAAACCCGGGCTGGTTTACATTAATCACATCGAGTAGACGATAACCGCAAGTCGCGCACTGAAACGGGAGCACTTAAAATAATTTAAGTCTTAGCCGCACAACTTTGGCAATAAAGAACTGGAGACAAACTTCTGGACGTTTTTCATTCGACGGAGGAAATTCCTGTATAAACAATTATACTGTATCCTGTTGCGCTAATTGCTCTGCGGTATTATGTTGCTGACGGCTTGGCTCTTTAGTCTACGAAATGCTTTATTACGGAATAGAGTGTTTGTTTACAGCTGTTGTGTGGTGTAATTAAAACATAGCCAAATGAGAAATACTTTTCTGCATTTGCTTGCGACCTTTTCAAATGAATTAAAGGAGCATTGTTAAAGTCATGTGTGTGGATATTTATACGAAAAACGGACGAGTACCGAGTAGATGTTTTCGGTCGAATATCTGCAGCCGTAGATTTCTTGTTAAAAATTTGTGTCTGGAAGATTTCTTCTAGTTTCTGCGGCAAACGAGCATAGGGCCAACTTGATGGTGAGTGTCTACCGTCGCCCATGGACTTCAGCAATACCAGAGGCAGAGCCAAGCCGCTGCCTGCAGTTCCAAATCGCTGCCTACTGTTTTGGCAGACAAATATACTTACGCTATAGCTAGATAAACTAAATTAGCAAAATCACTAATGTAGCATCTTTAACGGCCAAATACCTAAAAAAGTCTATGAAATAAATTTACAAAGGAACAAAAACATAAAACTGAATTTACTTACATAATCTGGCGGTCGGTATGGTCTGAAAGCAAAAGAGAAAATGAGAATAACAGTAAAGCCGTTGGAAAACAACAGGAGCAAGCAGTACAGTGCACAGCGAAGCTACGAAATGAATACAATTTGTGGCGTAAAACGGTTCGCGTAGATCTCAATCTGTTACAATTATTTGCATGTAAATTAGAGGACTTTGGACTCAGTTCAATGGTATAACGAGTCCCATTGTTTCAAACGCTGAATTGAGTTTTAGAATTGCCGTTTTAATGTCGCTGCGGACAGTTTTATCTTTTTTATATATATTTTTTTAATAATTGTTTTTTATAGAATTGTTTTTGTTTACAAAAGCAAGCAAATTTTATATTTTATAATACTTCTAAAATTTTCAGTATCTTTTTTAGGAAATTCCGAACAGAGTCCAGCCTACATAGAACCGATTTAATGGAGAGACTTTGTTATTAAATTTCGTGACAATAATTACCTACGAAATACACTGTCGAAATATTCCATCATTTTTTCACATTAATTTTACACGTAAAGATGCATGCAACAAAACATAAGCACACCCCTAACTGTAAACGCAAAATACAATACGACCTCAGACAAATGCAAAACCCGCCATTTCCAAATGAACATGTAATGACAGGACAAGGATTTTCATCTCTTTATACTTAAATACGTAACATCATGAACTGACGTGCGTGAAACATGTAATTTCTCAAGTGTTGAATCCTTCAAAGTATGAAGTGTAGTTTAGGTGTTAGGGTTCGCACTGTGTCTCGCGAAGAGTCATTAGTTAAAATTACTGAAGTCGAGCTATCGCTCCCTTGGAAGCAGTTGACAAACTTTACGAAAGGGCCAGGGATTACCCTTTTGTTATAAGCCTAAAGTAAAGGATGTAGCGTCTGAAAAAATATATTTACTTACAGCAAAAGACTGGGTTGTTGATGTTTCTTATTATTTTTTGAGATACAATAAAATGTGTTTCAGATCATTCAAAATTTAAATTTAAATGACGCTCTAAGCATATGAGTTTTCTATTCATTTTTATCACTATGAATTTGTAATCTTTGGCTTTTTTAATGAGTGGTGGTCGTAGGCAGCGGCTTGGCTCTGCCCCTGGCATTGCTGAAGTCCATGGGCGACGGTAACCACTCACCATCAGGTGGGCCGTATGCCCGTCTGCCTACAAAGGCAATAAAAAAAAAAAAAAAAAAAGCTCATAAGTAAGATTGTCAAAGAAACAGCTAAATAACTAACTACTGCTTGATACTTTCAAAAATGATTAGAAAATGGACATCTAATTTATATAGAGCTCGGAAAAATATCTTGAAGGCAAATTTATTGAAGAGCCTGATAATTAAGTCAAGGGTTTCATTATTACTGATATTTTATTACTGGTGGTAGGACGTATTGTTAGTTCGCATGGGTAGGTACCGCCACCCTGCCTGTTTCTGCCGTTAAGCAGTAATGTGTTTCGGTTTAAAGGGTCGGGCAGCCGTTGTACTGTACTGTAGAACTCATATCTCAAGGTGAGTGGCGGCATTTACGTTGTAGATGTCTATGGGCTCTGCTAACCATTTAAAACCAGGTGGGTCGTGAGCTCGTCCGCCCATCTAAGCAATAATAAAAAACCTAAAACTGGAAATACATTGTTTATGAACGCAGTGACTCGAGAGCAAACCTTGTTTCGTCGTTAGTTGATATCGTATCAAACAATGAAAAATAATCATCCCTCACAGTTAACTATCATGACATAAATAATTACGACGGTAAATCAACTAATCTTCACAAACAGCACATTGCAAACCAAATCCAACCCAACGCAACAACAAACAACTTTTATTTTTCAAATCAATTTTCCCAACACTCGGCTGATCACAAATTCGATTCGTTTGACATTAATCAGAGCCTAAATTTACCATGAACCATAGATTAGTCACAAATCACGATGCGTTTTGATTTGTTATTAACATGAAAAATGACGCATTTAATTTAATTTATTGATTTAAAACATAAATCACAAACATTATACTTAAATTTGACCTTCGTAGTGTAATTATTATTTAGTTCTAGAATTTACAAGGATACATTGAGAAAATCAAATCCTTCAGGCACTGTATTATTAACAGCATCGAAAAACTGATCTTCTTTCCATTATTCCACAATATTGCAAGGCAGATGAACCAAGTGCCCCTTTGCACAAGGACAATATTTTAATTATTCCGTACTACCCACAAGTTTGGCTATAACAGTAATTATTAAGTTCTGAATCTCTCTTGCACGCAGAGGCTTACCTAATTTGATTCTCAGGTGAGTGATTTATAATAATTTAGAATATTACAATAATAATAACATTTTGTTTATTACGCAACAGACAAGTACTCGTTAACTTTTCTAATTATTTTTTCAGTATCCGAGATAGATGTAATTGCCGAATACAAATATTAGGCGTTTGCAAAAAAAATCCATAGACAAGTTTCTGTTTATTTAATAAATTAAAGGTTAACACGGTCCACATTCCGTTAACCGATCACCGGACCTCATGGACATCATAATCCGAATACCGTCTCCCACGATGAGACATTAGGTCTAAGTCTCAATTGTTTTTTTTAATGAAGCATTACTTGCAGTCCGGAGGCCCTTCCAGTTTCACCAGGATAGTTGGGCGAGCAAAGGCTCAGCCAGGAGGGAAGGGACTAACAGCTGTCCGAGCGTCTTTTTTTTCTATTGCTTAGATGGGTGTAGAGTACAGTGGGTAGAGCTTACAGCCCACCTGGTATTAAGTGGTTACTGGAGCCCATAGACATCTACGATGTAAATGCGCCACCCACCTTGAGATATCAGTTCTAAGGTCTCAGTACAGTTAGACCTATAGGAGAGGTATAGGAGACCTAACAACTCAAGGGCAGCTGCTTCGCGAACGAATCTACTACCGGATTGGAATCGCGACCCGCTGAGAAGACCCAGCGAGAAACTCAACGGGCTGACATATTATGTTAATTTAGGAGGTTGGGTTGTACGTCGAGTTGCACGAGTAAGGTTGTCTCAATTCTATAGCATAACGGCTGTCGCATCCCTCAAACAGGACATGGCTGCTTTGTGGCAAGTATAGGTTGCAGCCGTTGTACACAATATCCCATACCACTAACAAAAAAAATACAACTACGTTAATAAAATTCCTCGAGAATGACAATAATTCCGTGCTATCGCAGAAAGTACAATTGAAAGGATAAATATCCAATAACTTATTACGTTTTATTTATATAGCTGCTATGTAGATTGCGCCTTTGAATTCATGTTAGAAAATCAAATAATTTACATTATTTACTGTTCCAACAACAATAAATAGTTACCCAAAAGAACAGAATTTATTACTTGCATTTAAATAGTTATTTGCATGCATGGTGCTATTTGTGCAATACATCAATACATGAATATACAACCAACGCTATAAATGCGAAATTTTATTCAGAGCAACGAATCGATATGGTTTTTTTTAACAGTGAATTAGTTTAGCTACTGACTTCTTTCCCGAAATTATATCACAAGCTTAAAAAGGACGAAAACGCGGACCATGCCTTGAAAATAAACTCAAAACAAACAAAAATATCTCTCAATATCGGCAACCGCCCAGTACTGACAAATCAAACAAACTTTTGAAATAAAAACAAAAACCCACAAACAGACCATGTATCGCTGCAATTGTCAGTAAAATGATGCAAATTGCTCATCAAATACAGATCTCGAAAGTTATTTAGGGCGTCCAAAGCATAAGGGCTGTAAAAACTAAAGGGTCGTCTCCACATGAATACCATAAGTCCGGGCTTCGCATTTACGAGTTTGGGACACAATTTAAATTGTATATTACTGTGTGTATATGCTGATGCCCCGCCAAACTCAGCCGAAGGGATACAATGTAAGCGGTAAATAAAAACTTTATACGGGGATCGGATTGCATTTTACGGAATTGTGTGATAATCGAGGAAATTACGCCCGGAGATACAAATATATTATAAATATATATAATTTGTGTGAATATTTTGTGTGCCATTCCGAACTAAGTTTCGGGGTGAAATGAAACCTTTTATTGGAACCAGACTTTATCGAAGATTAAACGAGTTTTTATATTATTTTCTTCCATTTTTTGTTTCTGTGCGAACCATGGCGCTGAAATATTATAGAAATAAACTTCATTGAGGTAAAATTTGGAATAAATCTTGTGAACGCAACCCAAAGGTCCGTTTTTCCATCATTCGTAATTCCAGAATGCCAGATTGCTTGGCACTCACGGCTACACTTCATCAGCACTCAAGGAATCAATCATCGAAAGCAATCTTAGCGGCCGGATATGACGTTTCGACCGTCACTTCAATCGGAAGCCCGCCGGGAGGCGCTAAACGGCAAAGCTCCTTACGCTCAGCGGGGTCACTAATGCCCCAAGACCATTATAGAAACCTTTTGGTTGAAGTTAATAGCTTTCGCGAAAGGGACGAATGGCCTCAAAGTTTCCTCCAAAAAGGTTTTGGTAAACGTAATGTTTTTATCAATTTATAATGAGTCCAATATTCTTATGTATTTTGATATGTGATTTTCCGTGTTCTTCTCTATAAAATCAAAATAATGACGTAATGATTTGTCATAAAATCTATATTACCTAATCGCAAAAAACGGTTGAAATAATAACGAACAAAACAGTACAAAACGAAAGGGAGCAAAGAAAAATGGGCACAGAACAAAACAACTTATAACTAAATTAAAAAAGAAATGGTCAATGACATAACAAAAGTAGGATATGCGATTTGCATACAGATAAAGAATTATAAGGTACTAGCCGTACTCGCCTGCTTCGCTGGGCATTTAAAATTAAGAGAGAGAGAGAGAGAGAGAGAGAGAGTATTCTTTATTGTACACCAAAAAACAAATAAACAGTGCGATACATTAAAAACAAAAAAGTACAATTGGCGGTCTTATCGCTAAGAGCGATCTCTTCCAGACAACCATCAGGTGGACAAGAATCATTTGGAAACGAATTAACATTATTATTTATTGTCATTATCATTAGGGAGTCCAACACTCATATAAATATTAGCCTATCCATTAAATACATGTATTTTCTACATGGATACCAAGTTTCAAGTCAATCGGATGCATAGTTCAATAGTTATAACGGAACATCCGTAAAAACCACTGTAGATTTATATATTAGTATAGATAATGGAAGGACCTGGCAGTGAGTATCCAAGGCTTGTCAAATTTAACTGGAAAAACAAACAATATATTGGGTTTTTCTAAAATAATTGTAACTTAGTATTATTAGATTTTCGAAGCAGCAATAAAGGCGTTCTAAATATATTTATTTCAATTAAATGTATGTAACTTCTCAAAACGTGTGCTCAATTGTTACATCCAACACCACAAAACTAACTGAACCAAACGTATCATTCGCTTTGGTAAATTGAAGCGGCTTTATTCCGCCCTGACACTGGTGCCTCATTTGGCGACTGCCATTCTTGAAGGGTGAATAGCTCTAATCAAGAACCAGCTTGAAGCCAGCGAAATTCGTGTCAAGTCCAATTTTGTTAGTTCCGTCACTCGGTTAGATTAAATTGTTGAAGATGAAAGTGCAGACGAGTTCAAAGATTTCTCCACATGACTTATGTAGTTTGATTATCTGCAATTTGATTACCCGTTTCATTTACCTGGTAAAAAACCCTTCATCTACCTAGTTTCTATTAAATTTTGGCTGAATAAATAATAATACCTATTTAATAAATAATAAGACGAAATGAAAATGAGGTTGGTAAGAGAGTGTTAACTATGAATGTGGAAGGATATAGAGAAAGAGGTAGACCTAAGAAGAAATGGATGGATTGTGTGAAAGACGATATGGGTAAGAGGGGAGTGAGCGAAGAAATGGTATATGATAGAAGAGTATGGATCATCATAATTAAATAAAGGCATTAAAAATACTATTTCGTCATTCTATTTTGTACTGCAGGCAGTTTCCCACCTGGGTTGTTCAGTAATTCGATTTAGCAGTTTGGTAAAAATAATAAATTTGGAATATAACTTAATGCATTGAATAAATACTGTATCGACGAACAATTTTCTGAAACATGGACACTTAATTGTTTATTTGCTAGGTCAACACCTCAATAGAAAATCTCTCTACACAATGTGTAATTTAGTATATAATGGCGTGCTTATGGCTTTTTTGAATGATGACGCCATTATACAAAATAACTAGCACCCTGTTTAGAATGAAATAACAAACCGATTTTTTTTTATTTGTCAAATGTATAAATAGCTAGAACGTAGCTCAGGATATTAAATCGGTCATCCACACCTTGACCCATTCACGCCAATGAATTTCTATAATATGATTGCACTTCATAAAAACTACTCTAAACAGGCCGACAATAGCAAAATTGGCGTCTCTGTTCTTGAAACTAAGTGTGGAGGTCGTTTCAATAAAACGACTGCCGACTTCAAATTGCTTCCACATTGGTATCACGTGCCTTGCATCTGGGCAACTAGACAGATATGATAGCCGGCGAAATTACATTGCAAAACCTAGTGGTTACGTGCGATAGCCTTCGCACTGCATAGAAACCTCTTGTCTAGTTTTCAGAGATTGTACAGAATGTAAAAGGTATGGCTATGAAGCGAAAATAGAAATAAGTTATCCCCTTAACGTAAAATCCGATTTCCAGTTAATAACCTAAATATAGCATAGAGCGATATCTCGGGAAATAATATGTAAGGAAAATTGATACATACAAACCAAAATGCTTTGCAGAAGTCAGCTCAGAGATTCACTTGGGGCTCTTACGGGAAATTTCGCCCCCGGAAAGAATCTACGTAAAATGGACCTGATTCTTTAGTCACTTCTTTCAAGCGAAAACTACAGGTTAAATAACGACGGAGCAAAATTATTTTATTAGATACTAGCTGACCCGGCAGACTTCGTAGTGCCTCAATCGATAAATAAAAGACCTAAACTTTTGTATAAAATAAAAAGGAATCCGTCCGACGGGGGGGCACATCAAAGGAAAAACAAAATTGATATTTTTATTTAATACCGAGCATTTTCATATTTATCTACCTTTTAAACCTTCTCTGAAATTTCACAAATAATTCAAGACCAAAATTAGCCAAATCGGTCCAGCCGTTCTCGAGTTTTAGCGAGACTAACGAACAGCAATTCATTTTTATATATATAGATTTTGTAAGTGTGGCGGTCTAGAGAAGATAAGAAAGAAAAACATTGCACCGTAATATTATTAAACGGTACCTTATCCATGTTAATTACATTGCTAGGTTTGCGAGTACTATTGCTTCAAATTACTCCATTCAAAACAAACACGAGCACCGTATACCGTATTCTAATAGCGTACAATTATAATTTGTTAAAACAACGAACACAACAGTCTCTTGCGAAACTATTAAGTATAGTTTTAGTGCGAATAAACCTCTCAGTTACACTGATATACCAGAATTTAGACCGTTGTGTAACGCTTGAGTTATCTTGAATCTTATCTGAGACTGACTACTGAACTAAAGGAAACGTACTACATAGCAGTGAACGTTACCAATTTAACTCACTTGAATCGCGATTGGAACTATATTAAATTTAAAATGACAGCAGATCGAGAATTTTGGCACACAAAACCATTATGTTCATCGAGAGTGAATTGTAGAGATCGATTCTGCGAAGCACTGCTCTTGCTAGGGTCAGTGTCAGCAACACTCCGGTTTAAGTTCCGTGAGCTCATCTACACAAGTTAGGGCGAAGCTGAAATAGCCTCTCAAGGCTATCAGCATAGGTAGGAAAAAAGTAGAGATCATTTTTGCTACACCTCATTCGGTCTTGGAATGAATTGACATTGCTGCTGTTTAAGAGTGACGGTAAACACTTACCATCAGTCTGGGTGTACGCTTAGCGCATGTTCGAAGCTCATAAAAAAGGGCTACCCCAGCTATGGTCTTAGTATGATGAACGTGTGCGTGATATCTCTGTGGGTTCCAGAAAACGAAATAAATGAAAATCCGTCGGAAAACGTTACAATGAAACCGAGTTACATTAGTACTGTACGTAAATTACTAACCTATCCAGTTAATCTGTAACTATTTATGTTACTCTACGACTTTTACTAATAAGTTTGACTTTAAATAGACCTAGAAAGAAATGAACGTCTACAGATTAGATACATAAATACTACACACAATGATAATACAAGGATTTTTATCATGGTAACTTTTATGAGTTTATATTATGAAGATTTCATTTTTAATATTTTTTATGTTTTTCACGAATCGCAAACAAACATTTAAAAATACTTCTTGTGAGTCAGCAGAGGTAGGTACCACCACCCCGCCTATTTCTGGCGTGAAGCATTAATGTGTTTCGGTTTGAAAGGTGATGTAGCCGTTGTAACTATACTGAGACCTTAGAACTTATATCTTAAGGTAAGTGGCGGCATTTACGTTGTAGATGTCTATGGACTTCAGTAACCGTTTAACAACAGGCCCTGAGCTCGTCCACCTACCAAAGCAATACAAAATAATAATAAAAAGAACGTTAAAAGTGATTTTAATTACTTTTGTATTCGCCCTCGTCAACGAACCACGGTGCCCTTAGGACACGAGAGAGCTCAGTCACAATAACATTGAAATAACAGCTACTCTCAGACCTATAGATCTCACAGCCTTATTGCATCGTAGCTGAAACAGTCAGCACGTCAGCACGGCAGTACAAATCTAAGCATGCTCGGTACAGGCATGAAATACGAATAAGCATGAAACTAACATAACTAAATTAACTTCACAAACTTAAAAAACTAACAACAACATAATAACTATACGTCTGAAGCGTGGAAGAGATCAATTCCAATAAAACCAAGGTAACCTGAGATATACTCAAGATTGGCGACGGCATTTTAATTTCGATTTCCATGAACTCCCGTAGCTAAAAAAAAAAACTGAAAACACCATTCTCAAAGATAACCCTTCTTTTTAATCTTCGCTGAAAATAACTTTTTTAAATCTATCTCTTTAAAGAGCTCCCGAGTTTAGTCAGTAATTTGCAAGGATTTTGTGAAAAGGTTTCACTTTAATATATTGCAGCGAGAAAAGCCGGGAAAAAAGTAAATACGAAGCGATTAAGGCTAGTGAAACGGCTTCGAAATTTATTGCCCCAAGTAAAATACACTTAGGCCTCGTTTTAAATTATTTTTGAGGCATAATAAACCCAGTCTTTTTTTTCCTTTATTGAATTTTTATTATCTGGCCATAAAAGTCGGGCCTTTAAATTAAATTAATTTTGTATGGAAAGTACTAGATGCCCATTTACTACATACCGATATACCATGCACACTAAAGAAAATATTTTAGCTAGATAAATAGCTTATAATCATGGTTTCATCAGGTTTGAGCCCCGTGAGCTCAACTAACGCCCGGTGAAGCTGATATGGTCTCTCAAGATGATGATCTGCTGATGATCAGGTAGGAAAAAAAAAGAAGAAAAAAGTCAAGTTAGAGGATAGAAACAAGGGACTGTTTCGACCTCAAAAATTTTTTAAAATAAAGATTTAGTTCGCGAAAAGTTATGAGAAAATCCAATTATCATTTGTCCCATTATAAAATTTAATGAAAATAATAATCGTCACAACGTGAACAAAATAAAAGGTAAACTGATATATTCGGCGGGCAAGTCTACCACAGAAATTGCTTAAACGCGTGTCGGCAGAATTAGATAAGTTGTTTCATCGTTAAAAGTTTGCGCTGTTTGGATTTGAAATGCCAAAAAAAAACAAATTAAAAATAAAATAAAAACATATTATATATAAGCTTTATTTAAATCACAATCGTAGACTAGATCTTCCAAAAATCCCTTTGAGCCTCTTGCGGTACAATAAAGGCGAGATAAAGAGTTGTTACCGCGGGCTTGAATGAAAGCGATGATAACATATCACAAAGATCGCCAAACACCCAAACTAGCACTCGTAAAATTGCTCTACATGGAAATGCAGTGGATGGATCGTCATGTTACAAACTTGAGACTTTCTGTGAGGATATTTTATGCTTAGCATTTGCGTTTTCTAGTAGAAAATTGAAAGGCTTTTAAATAAGGCTTTCGGGGGAAAAGACATATTGAGTAATTTAGACTTTCAGTACAGAGATGTGACAATGTTTAGTTCATTAGCGTTTTTCATTTATTTACCCCAAGATCAAAGACATCGGTCTTACCTTCATCGTTTCATTGCTTAAAAGATCATACCTAACCGAAAAACGGACCATCACATAATCGCAAAAATCGAGCACCTTATATAACATACCGGATACACTTCCCATATAAAGATAGGACTAGGAATAACTAGGCGACAGTTGTTGCAAAAGATGTAGAATTTACTACACTTTCCTACAACAAATTGTCGCATCAATATCCCGCAAGTCGCGGGACTGCATATTTTTAGAACCTTATCATTACGCATTCTGACTCCCACCCATCAAACACCCACGACCCCCATAAATAAGCTACGGGCCTCCAGATTGCCGGGTTATAAATGAAAGGGTGCAGGAAATTAGGGTTTTTTACTACGGAACTCTAGTCGGGAACGTGTCGCAAAGCCAGTAAACAATTTTTCATGCCGTGAAAGGCTATACTGCAATATTGGGTAAACGGCCTTTATTTGGAATGATGGAATATTTTACGTTCGTCCATAATAACTGATTACGTCGTTGACATAAGGCCAGTCGGATTTCGAGGGGAAAATATTTCTTTTTTTACGCGTTGAAGGCTACATGCCCCATCTGACATTTGATGGGGTTGGTGACGCGAATTTAGCCGTATAAATCCTTATAGTGTATTGTGAAGATGCAATATGCAGTTATCCCACAGGAATAGACAAGGAAACTGTTTGTTTTTGTACTTTCGTATTTCATCTCAAACTAGAGTGCCGAATTTGTGATTTTTAACTCGAAGTAATATGCCTTTATCCCCGCTTTTGTTATCCAAAGCTAGGCATTTCATAGAAGATCTACTTGGCCTCGTTCTTTCCGACTACGGGTCAGAAGATTCCGTGATGTAACATCGGTATACCCAAGCGAGTACCATGTACCTCGCTGTCAAACGTCCGCACCATTATCTTCCTACGTAACTTTTTAATACCTAACCCTCTACTTTGTAAATAATACAAAGCAGCTCGACATACCAAATGGATAAACCTTGAAAATCTGCATAGTTTCACGCTTCATCCAAGTATAGCGGGCACACACGTCCATCGATTCATAGGTCCACCATTCTATAGCCTGTTTTCAATACTCGCAGGCAGGTGCCAATTTTTCTATGAAAATACGTATTTGCAACATGTTCATGAGCAGTTTCTTTTAAGAAGGAAGTACGTCGAGTGATAAAAATCAGATACGCTAAATCATATATATATGTTTACATAATGGTGGAAGTGTTAGCATCATCATCCTGCCTGCTTCTGCCGCAAACCAGTCACACGTTCCGAATTGCGTGTATGGTTCAGGTCTTACAGTTATATAGGAAGGAAGGCTATTGCTTTGCCTACGCTTCTGTGTAACCGTTTAATAACTGGTGAACCGAAAGCAAATTCACAGATTTAAGTGATTAACAGAAAATGAAAAACAAACATACATGCAATTCACAAGCGGTAACACTAAAAGGCCTTAAAGACCTTAATGTCGCTTTTCTCGTTTTATCAATGGTGGTACCATCCTAATACCAAACCAACTAATACCAAACAAAATACCATCCTTTTGGTAATATTATCATCCGCTTCCGTTTGAGGCTGTCACGGCCTTTGTACCAACACGATTGAAACTGCAATCTATGCCTCGACTGTCTCACGGTTATCAGTTGCTTTCAGAATGTGGTATCTCTGCTCCGAAATCGTTTAACATTTAGGGAACGTATCTACGTACCTTTCACCCGAATTAAAAAGAAGGGGACTTCATAACCCAAAGTGTGTTAGAGGCCAAAAATATCAGCCACATCCTTTTTTACTGGTGATAGGACATCTTGTGAGTCCGCGCGGGTAGGTACCACCACCCTGCCTATTTCGGCCAATATTTCGGTTAGAAGGGTGGGGCAGCCGTTGTAACTATACTTGAGAATTTAGAACTTATATCTCAAGGTGGGTGGCGCATTTATGTCGTAGATGTCTATGGGCTCCAGTAACCACTTAACACCAGGTGGGTTGTGAGCTTTGAGCTTTTCGCGTCCACCCATCTAGGCAATTAAAAAAATCATCACTAAGAGAACTGACTGTGGAAAACTGAAATGAAAAATAAAAAGAATAATATCCCCCCTTTAATGTCAAGACAATATGTTTAGTATGATTGCTTACTATGGTAAAAAACGTTATCAATTTTATATAAACAGGCCAACGGTTACGCATTTTCACAACGACATTAAAAAGGCTTACAAACAACGCAAAACTACAAAGCTTCATCATGACCTCTGAATTGTAATCACCCTTACAAACTTATCATAATATACTCCTTTGTGATCCTATACAAACTAAAGACTGAATTCGAACTAGTTAAGAAATCTGAAACTTAATGGAACGAAGCATATTCTAAGAGCCGTCATTAACTCGAATGCAAGATCTATAGACAAGACCTAGTATCATGATCTTCTGCGATCATACTTTTTACAAACTGTACTGACTTGAAGTGCAGGATAGTGGTTATTCAAAACTAATAGAAATTTCGACTGTTTGTCTCTCAAGATCGATAATATTTAAGACCCGATAGCAAACTCAGGCAATGTCTAATAACAAAATTTGTGCTTTCCAACTTTAAGTTTTTAAACTTAATCTTTTAAAGTTTTTAAATATAAAGTTGGGAATTTTATTACAAAGTAGCCTGTCCATTTACGAAAATTTATTACAATTGAATACATCTACATTTATTAAAGTACAAACGATGGATTAAGCTCAACTTGAAAACGGCGCTCCCTTAAGTTCCTGTCTAAGAACTTAGCTGATGCATTAATTAAATATTAATAAGGCCAGTGAGTTTCAGATTCGCATGCGCACTGTACGTACTCATAGGTTCCGCGTAAATATACTGAGGCTTTCATTTTGCGACAGTCACATCCCTTTCCGTTTCGGAAGGCGAAGAAGAATCCTACAATGATAGCGCGCTTCTATTTCACGCAAAGTTATAAAAGCGACCGGGTGATGGAAGGCCGCATTCCCATCCAGACCCAGTGAGCCAATTCTGTGACGCACGTGGCATCGTCTATTTGGAATCTGAACAGGTCTCCGACGGTGAGGTGAGAGAGGATCGTGTCATTGATATCCACGATTCGAGTATGCATCCAATGGTGTTTACAGACGTGTCTCGCTAATAGATTCAACGACCCAAACACCCGAGATACTGATATGGCAACTTTTTTTATTCTACCTTAGCTGATAGCCTTGAGAGGCTATTTCAGCGTAACCTTAACTAGTAGGTGAGCTCAGGGGGCTCAAATCGGAGTGATGCTAACACTGACCCTAGCTAGAGCAGTGCTTTGCAGAATCTACCACCGGATCGGAAACGCGACCCACCGAGAAGATCCGACGAGAAACTCAATGGGCTTTGTCTTATTGGTTAATTCGTTCGTCGAGCCCTTCGTTTCGGATTCGACAAGGACGCTGACCGGTGCTTGTGGTAATAGCAACTCATTCCCAATCCAGAAAATATCGAAAAACTGCTGGTATCCCAAACTCAATAACTACTCGCTGAAATAATAATAAATCATTTATCAATAATGACATAAGAATTTCGAACCTAAATTTATCTACTTTGTTCAATTTACATCGTTCAGGATTGTAAGTTTTCATTTAACTACAAAACCGTCTTTAATGCCAAAACTCACGTAACGACAAAGCCGAAACAATACAGTAACAGTAAAAGAGAGACTAGCATGTCTTGTCCATTTCAGTGAGTCCGAAATAGAACCCTAAAGTTAGGTTGTTGAATTGAACATGAACTTATTCAGGTCAGTTATTGTACACCTTAGAGAGAGCTTCATGACGAATCGTCCGTCCCACATAAAACAAACCAATGTAATTAATGTGGATAAAGCGGCAAGGTTGACAAAGAGAACCGATTTTTTTAAATTTACACTAAATTCGTAGCTTTGATTTCACAATTATTTTCCTAGAGCCTAAGTCGTCGTAGCCTAAAGGATAAGATACCGGAGCGATAAGACTATACCAGTGTTCAAATTAGCGGGCAGATAACAATTTTAATAAAATACGTAGCTAACGCATTCTCGCTAATGACTTTCACGATAAGGAAATACCATCGTGTACTATTCAAATCCACAAAAAATATAATTTGATAATTGCTGCACTATTGAAACATAGATCTCATAATCTCAAGGAGGATGGCCGAATTCACATTATGATGTCTATCAGCTCGACCGATGCAATGAAAAAATGTAGTCTACCCCTGTTTGGTCTAATCACCACTGGTAAAAGGATCGGGTATGTAAGGCTCTTGGAGTGACATATTAAAACATTCAATTGAAACCAAATTGAAACCGATATACAGATAATGCGACCTTTTTTTTTTTTCGTGTCAAAGCGGGACGGCTACGTTACTTCGTATATCAGTGATTCTCAACCACTGTTCCGCGGCACTTTTGTGTGCCGCCAAATTTTGCGAATATATAATAATGTTAATATTATTAAATTATATCATTTTAAAAGAAAAATATTTTAAACATGAATATATATTTAAATCCACAAAAAAAAAAGTATAGTATATTTTAGTTTATTTCATATATTAAAAATTTTTGATAAACTATTTATGCAGTGTGTTGTAGTAAGTAAATAATTTTTATCTTTTTTTTGTGTGCCGCCAAATTTTGAAATCGTTAAATATGTGCCGCAACAAAAAAAAGGTTGAGAATCACTGTCGTATATAAATAAATACATATATAGGTAAGTCGGGGTAAGATGTAATATTCAAGTGCAAAATAAAAAATATGATTTAAAAAATGACTTGATAATTTACGGTACTTAAGGTATCTTACCCTCACTGACATCTTAATTCTTACACCAACTTGCCCTTAAAATAATATTTATAAATAATTTCGCAACAAAAATCTACTTTTCTACAGCAAATTTAGAGTTAGTTTAGTATATATTTTGTAATACAATAACGAATTCGGATAAGTAAGTATTCGGTAAGTTTCTAATAAACACATGCATTTCTAATAAACACATGCACAATAGATAAATGAAAGCGGGACATCTTTGTTCTCGTTGGGGACAGCGGGACAATCCCGCCCAAAGCGGGACGTATGGTCGCGTTATACATAGAGCTTTATTTTTCTGATGGAAAACGAAAGGGGAAGTGATGAAACCAAAAATTCGTTTAAAAATTGAAACGTGATCGGGGGCTTCAGTAAACGAAGCTTTCGGACAACACATTCGTTTTGATGCAAGCTCGTATCTCGTACCTAATTTTCTCTGGGACACTATTCGAATCGTGAAACTCCAAAGCCATTACCGAAGTTCCAAAATCCAATCCCTAAGTTCCTAAGCGTTGGTACCAAAAGTAGCTAACATGGTGCCCGGTATGTTCTTAATTTAAATTTTAGTACTAGTTTTCGATTAAAGTTTTGCAACAAATATTATGGTGCTAAATAATTTAAAGTAACCTGAAAATGAAACTGGCCTTGGTCTCGTAGGTCGAGCCCGGGAAGCAAGTGGTACCATCTTAGCAGAATCCGTACAGTACGCCCATTCAGAGGGCTAAGGGTTATAAATCCGATCAAGCTTAGCACTCGATGGGGTAGCCCAAATAATACCACAAAGTACCTGGTAGATTGCGACATCGACAACCAGTCTACAATAAAATATACTGTTATTTCATTGTTCCAGATGTACATATATTGGCCACAAAAATTCGTTGATGACAAAAGACCAAACGCCAAACTAGGATGTATGAGAATCTAGTATTTTATTTGGATCTCGCAAATTAAAACTACATTTACGGTTTATTCTCGCGTTTCTTATTGTCATTATATTATTTCGGGCTTTTCGAAAGCTATACAGTTTGCGTGGTCACAACGATCAAATCCATTAGCTCCAGTTAAAGATGAAACATTAAAACCGGCTGTAAGTATAAGAATCTATTATTCACATCATCACAAGCGGTAACTATTAATAGCTATTAATAGGTAAGCTATTATAAAAACAAATGTAGAAATTTTCAATAATTGAAATATCAGGCTTTAAAATCAAGAATTTATAATTAAAGAAAACTATTCGAGTACTGTAAACGGACAAAGAAAATGATGTTGGAAAGAAATCCAAAGTGTGTAAACAAGCAAACGAATAAAAAGGCGTACACAACTCATACACAGATTCAACGAAGCGGCTAGTATGCACACGGACACGCGTTTTTTTGTCCTACCTATTCTAATAACTTCGAAGGGTAATGCCAGATTCACTGGACGAGTAGGTGAGCTCACGGGGCTCTAATCTGATGACGTTGCTAACACTAGCCCTAGCAAGAGCAGTGATCGGAAACGCGACCCACTGCGAAGATCAGGCGAGAAACTCAGTGGGACACGCGTAAGTGTGTCTAAAGGGAAACGGCGTAGGCAGGGCATGACGGCACGAGAGAGCAACATGCCACTTGAAGTAACGGCATAGGATTCAATTATAAAACCAAAACACGTCAATAGACGTCTCACACAGAATGAAAAGCAGTCGATGTTGCCCCAAACACGTCATTTCGGATCCTCCTGATCCACTAACGGTGCTTTTAGGTACCTCATGCACCGTTCATCGTTCTCGTCGAACCCGTCGCTTGCGACGAAGGGCTCGACGAGTAGATTAACCCTCAGATACAGCCCACTGAGTTTCTCGCCGGATCTTCTCAGTGGGTCGCGTTTCCGATCCGGTGAAAGATTTTGCGAAGCACCGCTCTTGCTAGGGTTCGTGTTAGCAACGTCGTCAGGTTTGAGCCCCGTGAGCTCACCTACTAGTTTAGGTTACGCTGAAATAGCCTCTGAAGGCTCTCAGCTTAGGTAGGAAAACAAAAAAAAAGACGTCTCACATAAACCGTTTAACGCAATAATAAAGTGGACGTCAGTCTACAGTTAAAATAATAAACTTAATTTATAAACTAAAAAAACGCTTGTCTATCAAAATTGAATTACTAATTTATTAATACTGGTCACGAAATTAGAGCGTAGTTATCAAAGTATTGGATATTGTCTATTGTATGTGACTTGCCAAGCTAATAAAATCTTGTTAAATAATTGTGTTCTCTGAAACAAAGAGCCACGAAACAATTTTTCCTCTCAAAAATATAAACTATCAATCCTCAGTATTCCGAATAGCTATTTTCTCATGCATAAACTAAAGTTAAGTCCGAAATAGTAATAGTAAAAGCTCCTAAAAAATTTATGAAAAAAGTTTCATTCCTTCACTCGCGCCTATCTTAATATCAGTTTACACGTCAATACGGGTGTGTTCTCAGACCCAATTTATCCGGCTACATAATACATTAGCTGTCAAAACGCGTACAAATATTCGCGACGTGCAACACGTTGGGAATATCTACAAATATATTTTGAAACGTGTCTAGTTTGTTCTCCATCTCCGCTGGGTGCCCTATCGATGTAAGCAAATGTAAATTTTAGGAATCAGTTTGAGTGATCTAGAGTTCTATGTATAAATACTTAAGTTTTAAATTCAGTATTATTCCTTCGTCGTACACCTCATTTTTTAACTCAGGTTGGAGAAATATCACTAGTTAGACATATTGGTTATTGCCCCAAGAGCAGACACTCCATTTTGAACCTTGGGTCCCATTAGTTTGTAGTGAACTAAAACAAAAGTCAACATTTAAAATTAGACACGACCTTCAGCAATGAAGAGACCGACTCAGAAGAAGAAATATCAACACTTCGCTAAAATCTTCAGTACAAGTTATCACTGTGTCCACAAGTTCAGCTCTGCAACGATTTAACTGTGCCTGCAGTATGTGGTATTTTTTTACTCTTTTTACTTTTTATAATTAATTTACTCTACACTGCCTTTGGTCGACTAGTAGAGAATGCTTTAGGCATAATTATTATTAATATTAACTCCGCCAATGTAAATGTTTACATGAAATGTACTAAATAAATAAATTTTCACAAGAATGTACAAAGTATCAATAGAGTAAACAGTGTCAATAACAATACAGATCGATTTCAGACCAAAAACACTTTGCTCACAATAAAATTTACCATGCAAAAGCTCGAAGGATTCAGTATTTCAGCCAAATAAACAGAGGCAAGAAAAGGGACTACATCAATATCCGTCAATTTCCACATCGAAACGCTTCAGATACGAGTTCCAAGTGTTTCTATCTATCATTCTCATGAACTCCGCGAAACAGGGTCCGCGGGACCATCCATTACGGGCAGGCTGCTTGCACTCGGAGCCAATCGGAAATTCAATTTCCGATATGATACGATCCGCTAAGAGATTGCTGGAACACGATAGTACTGCACAGGGATACACTGCGACGTGAACGGTCTCAACGCGGCTGATAAAAGAAAAAGGAAACGAAATACTATTAAAGAAAAACTAGCAATTGATTTGATTCCAGAGTCCAGACTACAAAATAAACACGGTAAATGAAAAAGAAACTCCGGTTTATAGTCCCATTTGTTTGTTATTATCATATCGATTAAAAAGCACAAGTGTCCTAATAATTATATCTTCTTTTAAAATAAACCACGTTCGACAATTTTCCCATGTAAAAATCAACTTTTTGTACAATTTTTCGTTTCTTGGAACAGCCTGCCTTCGGCGGTCGTCCTGGCCTTTTCCTTGATGTTCCTTCATTTTCTAATGTAATTAAGTTGTTAGGGTTGCTATCTGGCGCGTTCTGTGAATGTTCAACTTTCTGTTCGACTGGCCCATCTCTCTTTTGAGAATTCAATGGCGATCGTTCGTGTTTTTTTGGAAAATCGCTTATTGGCTCAGATGTTTGTTTTTTAAGCACTTTGGCCGTTAGGACGGATTTCATTTTTTGTCTGTAAGAAATATATGTGCAAAAAGACATGAATATTATTGGATTTAGATTTGGATTATCAACGCATTGAGCACCCATTGGATTTCTAAGCATGTAGAAGTTGAAACCCGAATTTTAAAACAGCTGTTAGAATTTTATAAAACAAACTTACTGACATTATCTACAAGCCAAGATTAAATTTAACGTATAGATCGTATCAGTCAAGGGATCATATGGTAGGTAGATATGGTGTACCTTATATCATCAGCTGAACACAAATCCATAGCTATTATATTTTGAATTTCACATGCTTGAGCTTGTGTGGTGCTATGATCACAAGAACAGCTTCCTTCGTCGCTTTCATCTTCATGTACTTGGTGGGAGTTACTGCTTTGACTATTATTTTGCAACCCATTATTTTCTGTCGTCATATTCATTACGAAATTTTGAAAAATAGTAGATTATCTTAGTATTTTTCTACTAAAACTATTAATACTATTGTATTATTTTAAGAATCTTATTTGAGACAAGGAACATAGTTTGATAAAAAAATATTTTGGCAAAAAATCTGTCACATGTCATAGAGACAGCAAAAAGAACTTAATTTTATAAAACACTTCTTTACACAATCGACACACCGGTTATAACAATGTTAAAACCCAGATAATAACCACATTATTACAAAAAGAACCTTATTATTTATTAGATTAGTAATATAGTTTCATTGTTTGCAAAATATTATTATGTACTTAGGTCCCTTCATTATAATTATCCTTTGTTATATGAATCCAAAATACAAATTGGACTAATTATTTCAACGATAATTTGTGTTCTTAAAGAAATTTAGTGTAGCGCCAAAAATAACTATTTTGTTTTGTTTGGTTGGTATTAGAAAAAATATTCTCTGGCCATTTTAATGTCTCCCACAACCTCCACGACGGAACCGGAAGCTTACAGAACAAAGCTTCCACTATGAAATGTTCCATCTAGGGAACAATGCTTTGTACGCTTTATAATTTACCGGGTATTTGGCCGGAGAAGCAACAAGAAGACTTATTAGTGCAAGATCGTTTACTTTACAAAATTAACTGTAGGTTTATGACATTGCCTACGCCTCAAGATTTACGCGTGGCGCTTTTTCCAATGTTACTGTTAATGAAATTCAGCTGGAAATATAAAGAAAATCGCACGATTTAAACATAAACCTTGACGTGCTGAAATATCAAAGAGTTAATAATCGGTTAAGCGCGTGTCAAACAGTACATGAATGGGGTTCCTGGCTCCGTAGCACGCAATTTGTTATATTAAGGATGTTCAGAGCTAAAATTCAAACCAACTATTCAGCTTGATTACATCGCACGCTTCTAAAAGGCGTGTTTACAGAATATCCCATCTGTGAATGAATTACTGAACATTATACTATGTTGTCCAAACAAATTTTCGGCAAAAACTTCTTTTATTGTATCGAATCTAAGTGTTTTTTCAATATTTACTAAGCCTCTGTCAAAACTTTAGAAGTGCATATCTCATTACCTTCTTCTGCTTTAAGGAAATATCTCATTTAGATAGTACATATGTATCATTTTGAACGCCCTTCAAACGTGATCTAACACATTTTTTTCTCACACGTAATTATTGAACCATTCTTTCTAGATCTCTTTCTGTACTGCGTTGCATTTAAGTCATTCATAGACACCGTCTAGTGTAAGGCCAAAAATAGATATCGTCTATCTAATAACCGGAATGTCTCGATAGACTCAACAATGCAATGAAAATTTGAAATGCTCTTTATTATTTCCATGTCATGGATAACTAATCTCTAAAAATTAAACATTTCACGAAGCCTTATATTGAATTGAGGACATCTTATGACTGATATTATTAGACATAATCACGATAATAATACCTACGTTGATGTACCTCCTAATGCCCAGTGTTGCAATTTCTCATCAAGCTAGAATCCAAAACAATACAAAAGTTTGACTTTTATAGCAGTAATAAATTTGAAAAAACTTAGCCAACTCTCCAGAGCTCTTGTGTGCTGTAGAACAGCGCACATAGATTTCAGTTTTAATGTATGGAAACTTACACAATCTTTAAGTCCTAACTTTGTGAAATTCTCGAAGGCTTTCAAGACCTTGAGTATAAGCTTTGTCACGTAATGGTTTTACGTGAATCGACTTATAATTTAAAGTAACTTTGAAACTGTATAATCTAGAGGTAAGCCATGGCGAGCCTCCTATAACGACTAGGTACGCGTCTATCTACCTACACCATCCATTTTATACAATCACACCACTGATATATTATTACAGTACTTTTTTACACCTGACCTATCTTTAAAAAGAGTCCCCAATCGCTTTTAATAAAAATGTAAATGAGATTGACTTACTGAAAATGAAGTATTTATTCTATGGTCATTATTTATCATGTACCTTTGTTTTCTTTGGCGTGGATATGCTAACAAGCTCACGGTTTCTTGATTTTGAGCAATGTGAGGACGTAAAAATTGCCTCTATCTTTCAAACGTGACGTCAAAATCTCTGTTGCCTCTTAAAAAATCCTTTCAAAATATTCGACTGACAGCAGTACTAGGTAGAACGAACTAAACAGCAGTACCAAACGATACTCCATAAAACATACAAGTAAGATGTGAAGCATTAGAATCTCTAGAGGAATTTTTAAACATTGTACGTGTTCAGATTCAAAATGGCGATTCTTTGAATTTACGATGCTGCAAGACAATAAGTTCGTCCAGCGTTTTCATTGTTAGATTCGCATCGCATCGCATTCGCATAAGCAATAGCTTTTTCTAAAATCTAAAGTCGCATCAATCACAGACAAAATGACGGAAAATCGCCTTAGATGGTATGGCCATATCATGAGACGGGACGAAGATCATGTGGTGAAAATCGCATTAAGCTTGCCAGAACAAAAGACAGGTAGAGGCCACCCGCCATCGACCTGGTGGTCAAACATCGAAAGAGACCTCAATAAAGCCCAATTGCCCCAACCGACAACCCAGGACAGATCAACCTGGCGCCGTAGAGTGAGGAGAGCCGACCCCAGATATCGGGAACAGGTATGGATTAAACAGATGCTGCCTTTTCATGAATACAGGGACTAAATTAAAGAATCATTATTTTATTCATTAGGGTAAGGACATCAATGACCGCCCGTTAGCTCTGAGCTCGACACCCTTCAGCTCCTATAAAAAAAAAACATTATCCATGTAACGACAATGCTGACAGAACCTAATCATCATAATGTTGCGCATTAACGTAATGAGACACTCGCAGAAGAATCATTGGACGCTTTTTTTTTCATCGTTGAAATCCCATTCGAAAACAAAATGAGAGTCATATTTATACATTTCTGTTACGTCTCGATTCGTGGCGGAGACATTAGCCGTCTCCCAGGTGCCGTTACGTTTCTTCGTCCCGTCGCCCTTACATTTCATGATTAAGATTTTTCATCTCATAATTGAGATTGACGGAAAAAAGGAACAATCTCTCTGCGCAGGCTTTATGCAAAGAATTTGAGGAACATTAAAGCGTCTTAAAACGTTTTCAATATTAATACCTTATCCAGATGTCTCTACCAAACATTTGTTCACGGTCTTGTTTGATGACATGATCTTCGATTGACAATTGGTAATGAGCTTCAAATATTAAATCTAAGAAACGTGGAATGAAACCACGATACGAAATGGAAACATTACTTGAATATCGAGACATTTAAGTTTTTTTTATTGCCCTTGTAGGTAGACGAGCACACGGCCCACCTGATGGTGAGTGGTTACCGTCGTCCATGGACTTCAGCAATGCCAGGGGCAGAGCCAAGCCGATGCCTGCCGCTTAATACTCTCCACAAGCCTCGTTTGAAGAAGGACATGTCATAGCGCTCGGGAAACACCGTGGAGGGGAACTCATTCCATAGCCGGATGGTACGTTATGATAAATTTCCCAGATTTACGTACGTTTTGAAGGTTCATAACGACGGAGAGCCTGAAAAATATTTTTTCGGTTATGAAAGAGTGGAACACAATAGCGGATTCATTCCAGTATTTAATTTAAAGACAATGATAAAGCGTTCATCTCAAGAAATTGTACGACGGCCGCAAAGTCTACAAAGGAGATGAAATATTAAAATTTCAAGTGCTCCAGATTTCTTCGTTGACAATCCTCTTTGCAAATAGAAAAATGAGCTGTGCCTAAAAGATAAAACGACATAACGGTTCTAAGTCTGCGCACAGAAACAATTGTAGTACCTTTTAGTAATTTTTTTTAATGCTTAGATAGGTGGACGAGCTCACGGCCCATCTGGTGTAGTGGTAACCGGAGCCCATAGACATATACAACGTAAATGCCGCCAACCACCTTGAGACATGAGTTCTAAAGTTTCACTTTTAACACGGCTGCACCGCCCTTCAAACCGAAACGCATTACTGCTTCACGGCAGAAAAGGGCAGGGCGGCGGTACCTACTCATGCGGGCTCCCAAGACGTCCTACATATTTCAATGGAAAAATTGGCACCTGCCGGCGGGATTCGAACACCGAACATCGCTACATACGAATGCACAGGACGTCTTATCCTTTAGGCCACGACGACTTCTAAACCTACTAACTATATAGGTCTTTGTCTAGATGTTCTTCAATATACCTAGATCTCCTATAAACTAAATTGAACTATGTATGTACGTACCAATGGTGCATGATATATACTGCGGGTAACAGTCCTGGAGTCTGGGGGCGACTTACCAATTCGTTGATTACAAAAATACTCCACAGTGCATTGTGTATTGGAACAGCAAGAACGAGAGGTAATTGAAAATTGAAATAAATATTCCTTTCGATAAGAATATCCTTTGTCGTATTTAACGTCAATGTAAACACTACTATCGTCCCATACGTCCCATCGAGCAACAGTCCTATGAAAAGGTAAGTAATTTCGAAAATAATTCAAACAGCTTATCTTTTTTTATTTTTTTTATTTTTTTATTGTTTAGATGGATGAACGAGCTCACAGTCCACCTGGTGTTAGGTAGTTACTGGAGCTCATAGACATATTTAACGTAAATGCGCCACCCACCTTGAGATATAAGTTCTAAGGTCTCAAGTATAGTTACAACGGCTGCCCCACCCTTCAAACCGAAACGCATTACTACTTCACGACAAAAATGGATGGGATGGTGGTACCTACCCGTGCGGACTCACAAGAGGTCTTACCACCAGTCTTCACTGTATAACATTTGTTTTTGTTACGAATACGTGTGTTATTTCGTACAAGTAAAATATTCACTAACCTTTTCAAATGTATAATACAATATACGCGAAATTATATATCTCTTAACGTGCTCAAGGACATGTGCAATCGGCACACGACAATGGATCACGTTGATTCCCGCAAGTCCTTTGACACGTGCCTGCATAGTACCGATTCAAATCGTACCTCAAACCCACAATGGATATGAAAGGCGAACGACGTCATTCAAAGTCGAAGAGCGAATTGGACTTAAAATGAATTTTAATATTTCACTCACAAAGTTCAAACATTTTACTATGCTTAAAATGTGCATGCATGAATTAAGTTTTAGCAGATTACATTTTTACGACAATGAATAATTAAATTAGAATTAGCATAGGGTAGGTAATACTTCAATTTTAAGTTAGAATTTTAGAACACTTGCATTATTTAATGGTAGAATAGCGCTCAAAAAGTTCTTTTACGCTTTAATCAACAAAATTAGAAAACGTAAATTTAAAATGAGCTTAAAAAGTAAAATATATTTATGAAATAATGAGACAATGAGAGTTTACACTTTCAAAGTAAAAGGTTTTTCAAAATAAAAAAAATGCAAATAAAGAAATAATACAAGTACCAAGGATCATACAACCTCTTCTTTTTTAGCGTCGGTAATAAAAGTGAATATTAGTACAAAAATACGCGCTTTCCTGAGTTGATAGTCTCAAATCTATAATAATTGAATAAGCACGGGTGTTGTAAATAAGAATACAAAGAAACCTACCATATTCTAGAGAAATCTTCCTGAATAAACACATACAAGAACAATGACAATAATGATATTAAATGATAATAATAATTTGTGACTATAATTTATGAATGTTATATTACAAATTGACATGTTAGTAATCTTCAATTAATTCTATATTTATTTTATATTTTCCCACTTTTTATTCAAGTAAGAACATGTTGGAATGATAAAATTTTGTAAATCCATTATTTATGTACCATTTAGAAAATAAATCATTTTGAATTTGAATTGAATCGAATTGAATATAAAACAGGCGCACACAGACACTGCGAATATCAAACAAAGATCCAACAGTCCCAATCCAACCAACAGTTTTATTAAATAAGTTCACGGTTTTCAATTTTAATGACTTCCCGATACAATCAAAGTACTCGTAATTTAGCTGCGAAAACTTAAAACAATTCTTAAAGCTACCGATCCGTAGTACCAGTGTGCTTAGTGCGAGTTTTTTAACGTTCTCGATAGCGTAAAAGTTAACTCAAATTCGTATGCAGTTGGAACAGCGCCCCTAGCGGCAAACGTAGGCAACCGTTACAACTCCATACAGATTAGAGTTAACTTTTACGCTATCGAGAACGTTATAAGACTCGCACTAAGCACAGGGAGTCACGACTACTAGCCAGTAGACCGACGAGATGAGCAATCAGCATTATATCGCTTACTTAACGCAAGATTTGTGCTTTACCTTAATATTTTTTTTTATTGCTTAGATAGGTGAACGAGCTCACAACCCACCCGGTGTTAAGTGGTTACTGGAGCCCATAGACATTTACAACGTAAATGCGCCACCCACCTTGAGATATAAGTTCTAAGATCTCAGTATAGTTACAACGGCTGCCCTACCCTTCAGACCGAAACACAGTACTGCTTCACGGCAGAAATAGGCAGGGTGGTGGTACCTACCCGCGCGGACTCACAAGAGGTCCTACCACCATTCATGTTTTACAGACACTCGGACAAATTGTAGAGATAAAATCTTGTGATTCGGCGAACATCTCAGAGGTCAAGTGAAGTTTGCCAGTCGTATCACGGATGACGTATTCATTGAAACCACGTGATTTACGAGGGCGAATCTCAAGAGTTCCGAGCCAGATTCCCGTCTCCCGAAACTTGGGAGGGTCTTTGAATAAAGATTTTTAGATTCGTACATATCTTCAATGGTTCGCGTTCACGATTCCATTCGCTGAATGTATATTCCAGATTATTTGAAAGTTATCGCACTTTTCTTACATTCTGATTTGATCATTATTTTTTTGAATTCAGAGAGCTGATAAGTTAAAGATTTTTACCTAGATTTTTTTATTTCATAAGTTAGTAAACGGCTCATCTGGTGTTAGGTGATGACAAGAGTCCATTGACATCAGAACGTGAGTATCACTTACTTTGAAACATAAGATCGAAGCCTCAAGTGTATTTTATATACCTACTAGTGGACCCGGCGAACTTTGTTCCGCCACACGGTTTGTTTCAAACACATCAACCGGTCAACTTCAAAATTCTACTATAATTAACCATAAACTACATTACGTTTAGCTGTCAGTTGCGTTTTGTTATTCCATATCTGTTGCGTTTTGTTATACCACATTTTATGTCACATCCCACAGAAACGTAATAAAAAGTATCGTATGTAAAAAGTATCGTATGTCCTTCTCCTGATCCTAAGCTACCTCCCCACCAATTTTCAGCCAAATCAGTTCAGCCGTTCTTGAGTTATCAATAGTGTAACTAACACGACTTTCTTTTATATATATAGATAAGGTTTGTCTAACTAAACCCATCTTTTGTTTTTCGTAAAAGTTGAATCTTCGAAATTCGGCAGCACGTTTTGTCTTAAAAGACACTTCGCAATAAACTGAAATACAACCGAACAAAATAATACTGAACAAATAAACAAAAAGTCCTTAATACAGCCTTTAGGGACTGACCGAGAACTATCAGACTAAATTGTTATCTTGAGATACAATTCAAAGTACACCTGAGCCAAAGTCATGAACTATCCAAAAGGGACAGACACTAGCTTACCGATTACATCTGCAGCATATCAATTGCTAGGAGGTCAGGAATTTCGGAAACAATGTGTTTTATTTGTGGAACTACTAGCAATTGGATACAGGATTAGAGATATAGTCGTAAAGGCTGACAGTTGAGAAAGGAATTTGCAAAACAACTACATTTACTGGTGGTAGGACCTCTTGTGAGTTCGCGCGGGTAGGTACCACCACCCTGCCTATTTCTGCCGTAAAGCAGTAACGCGTTTCGGTTTGAAGGGCGGGGCAGCCGTTGTACCTATACTGAGACCTTAGAAATTATATCTCAAGGTGGGTGGCGCATTTACGTTGTAGATGTCTATGGGCTCCAGTAACCACTTAACACCAGGTGGGCTGTGAGCGCGTCCACCCATCTAAGCAATAAAAAAGAGCAAATTTTTTTAAGTGATGCTTTGAGAAATTGCTTCATATGAACCCATCACTTCGGCTTTTTACCGCATCTACTACCATTAGAGTAGAATTTAGTCTTATTACCAGAAACCGCTGCGTACAATGACCGTGCGCTTCAAGAAGTCATCTATGTCACGGACCTTTGCGCTTTGGGACGCATTCCATTACAACCTGTATCCCAGCGCTCAAACATATCCTTCTTTAAGTTTCATGTAAGGAGTTTTCAACACTAAAAGGCGGCATTATTTATCAGTGTACTAAGTGGGTGAACGAACTCACAGTCCACCTGGTGTTAAGTGGTTACTGGAGTCCATGGACATCTACAAAGTAAATGCCGCCACCCACCTTGAGATAAAAGTTCTAAGGTCTCAGTATAGTTACAACGGCTGCCCCACCCCTCAAACCGAAACGCATTACTGCTTCACGGCAGAATTAGGCGGGGTGGTGGTACCTTCCTTTTGTTAAGTGGGCACTACAGCTTTATAGACTATATAATATAACATATAATGTGAATGCTGCCCACCTTGAAACATGGTTGTCGCATTCCCAATCAACAACAATTTGAACTACAAATATAATCTTGAACTACGCAATGTAAGTGAAACAAGGCCCTTAAGGAAAGCTATTTGTCTCAATAAACTGAAACGAATTCTCCGGAATAGGTCCCCGATGAATATTTTTCAAGAATCCATTACGTCACATCAGAGTTTTCTTGTTAAATAAATAAATAGTATCACTTTCGTCGAGTGTGTCCAGTGAGTTTAGTGTACTGTTTCCGAAATTATATCTATCGCGGTTTTGATAAGACCAGCGAAATATTTACTTCAACGAATTTTTTTTTAATAAATTTGAATTAAAAATAGTGTAAGAAAAAATTATTTTATTGTAAAAAAGCGTGGGTTGCTTTTCAGGATATTATCAAAATAACCCTTCTACTCATATCTGTTCATACAATATTTATAACTACTGATACCATGTATTTTGTTAGTTTTTTAAACTATAATTTTTTATTTTTAATATTTTTGTTAAATTTTAAATTTTTCAAATTTTTTTTAAATATTGAATTGTCATCGATCGATAATAAGTATACCAAATTTCGAGTTAATCCGACGATTTGAAGGGGGGTCAAAATCATGTTCAAAGATTCCGTTACATACTAACATACATACGTCTGAAGCTAATAAAAGCGTACTAAAAAAACAAGATGAATTCACGAAATGATGCAGTTATGTACAGCTTTCAAATAAATAAAAACAAAATGAACGTAAATGGCGACCCAAGCTTGACAAAGCCGGGAGAGATTGTGAATTGCAACTCACACAATTTAATTAAACAATACAATGTTTTAACAAAAAAGAAAACAGAGTTTAACGATATAAAATGAGAATTTCAGCAATGTACTCAAAATCAATTAAATATGTATTATTAAGGATTACTCAAAAGTTAGATAGAGGCAAATGGCGTGGAATGGTCCGCAATAAGTTCTTGTTGCGAGGAAGTGGTCACCACCCTCAGTATTGAGGAAACCGAAGCAAGAAGAAGAAGACTCAAAAGTTACTATTGCGTTCTCGATAACATTTAACTGTGACCACATACGAAGGCCCAGCTTTCAAAAAAAGAATCCTCGCAAAACGCTTCAAAATTTAGAATTTTTTTTTCTCTAACCTGCATAAAAAACACTGTCGAATTGAAAACCTCTTATTTTGAAGTCTGTTAAAAACTAGTCACTATGCTCCGGTGATTTTATTAGATAATAATCTGTTCGACTGTTTATTTAATTGCTTCGAATAATATAATGGGGTTACAGAAGTCTATAGATATCTCAAACTAAACAGCGTCACTTACATACCTTGTGACATAACCTCAAAGTCTGAAATAATTATTTAACTATTAGCTCAGTTTAAACTGTAGATCAACTAAGTCTTGCTAATCTGTCAACGAAACCATTAAAAATAAAAAAGATGTGGTGTTGTTGGACACCAGGTAGGAACGAAGTTCCTTCGGCTAATGTAGAATCGACACAATTTGCAAAAAAAAAATCGTGCTCAATTTTATGTAAGTTTTCTTGATTTTTCTCTTAAATTTTGCTGATTAGTTTTTATTTAAGTATAGGAAAGCATTTAGGAAATTCAGTATTTTAGGAAATAATAAATTACGTAAAATAGAAAGAGAATGGATGAGAGAACGAAAAGAAAGAGGGAGAAAGAGAAAGGTATTATACACTACTCGCCTGTGTATGCGACTGTCGCGCCTGCGCACGTCTCATTTAACGGTTTTATTCCACGCACTTTTTTCCACGGATTTTTTCTTACGGTTTTACTATCACATTTTTATCAGTTCGGTCGCGCAGCAAAATCCCTATTCCCTCCAAGCCTGCCGTAAGGAACTTCGTTCCAAAAATTAATATAAAAAAAAAAATACAGTTCCACATTATACAAAACCAACAGTTTAATAATAACACACCGTGGCACTCATATTTAACGTACAGCTGTATGTACCATCTGAGTCGAGCCAAACAATAACTCATAGGTAGCCGCAACTACAAAGCGCACAGAACCAAATTAATCTACGAGATAAATCCCTTGGGCGCTAAACGTGTTAATAGGGTTAGTACAAAACAAAATGCGCACAATTATTTTAGGAGTTTCGTTTGAGACTGTGGATGTATACGACAAAGGGAAGATCTTCTACCCAGCAGGTGATATTTTGCTCGGTAGACCGACGGTCTTAATGTTGTTGTTGGGAACTTGTATACATATATGCAAGCTTATCTTGAAAATGTCGTAAGCGCGATTCAGGCATCTGTCAAACATCGTGTGTAGTATCATGGCTACCCGCCACAAGACTATAGTTCTTATGACCCAAGTACCATCAGTCATGAATTATTTCAAAGCCCAATTTTTTTAGGGCGACTGGTTAAAGTCAATGTTTTTTTTGTTATATTTTAAAATTGAGTATACGCGTTCATATTGCGCAACCTCTAGACTTAATAGACACTAAAACGTGCCTACCACTCCCCAAAATTTCATTTAATTAACATTTATCCATACCCTTTATGTAGTGGAGGCCAGTACCAAGGTCAAAGTAGACTCAAAGTTACATAACATCAGAACAGAGGACGCGAACTCTCCCACTTAGAGTATAAAAGGACACTACTACGGATGGATGAAAAAACGGCCGCTGGTAATAGCCAATCCATATTATATTCCGATAATAGTCAAACTTTAAAATATCCGCATACCATCCAATTCCTAAACGCAAGCTGCATAAGAGATTTCTCACTCGTATCCAATATTATAGATATTGGACAATATGTATACAAAAAATCCTGGCAGCCCTAACACTTGATTCAATTTGAATAGAGCGAAAAAATCGAGAGCACAGACGTCTCTGCTATAATAGTGTAATTTAGCTGTAGAAAATTAAATAAAAACCTCTACTTTGAGCGGACTTCGCTTCCAGAATATACTTCATTAAAATGTAATTTTAAATTCTTGTTCGTCAAATAATATTTGAGCTACTGAGAAGCTAAGTTTGTCATAAAAAGCGATACTATAAATATGTATTTTAAGAAGTAACCAAAATTATTCGATTTTCATCAGCTTTCTTCGGCATGGTTTCTTATCGTCTATTACACTTGTCACACACGCTTTTCTTCTTAAATGGAACTTGTTGCCTTTCAGATTACAATTAAGAAAATAATTTAAAATACGTAACGGCATATCTAGTCCTGCCATGCCCAAAATAAGTTATAAATTAATGAATGTCAGATCAAACATGTTATGTGTAATTGGTTGTATAATAAACACCAACTACATAAATAAACAAGACTGATTACAATTGTACTTTTCAGTTTGTGTTTTTTTCTCGTCGCGGTCAAAGCGATATTAATTCGCCACCAATTTGTAACAGTTTTGCATTTACCTATGATGTTACATAAAACAAGTCTACATCATAAAAACAGTGGAACTGTTCGAAATGAGAGTCAAGATCTAAATCTTGAATGCACTGAAACAGCATATGAGACGATAAACAACATTAACACACACTCCAAAGCTGTTAACTTAATGAAAAGCAAAGTGAGTGTGTTATAAATAATAAGTACACGTTGAAATTATGTTAAATATGCTACACTGTATCCAAAGTACAAAGCGTGCATTGTACCCTGCATACAATGCTGCAAGATTTTGTACATTTAGCCCACTGAATTTCTCGCCGGATCTTCTCAGTGGGTCGCGATTCCCATCCGGTGGTAGATTCAGCGAAGCACTGCTCTTGCTAGGGCTAGTGTTAGCAAATTCTCTCAGGTGGAGCCCGTGAGATTACCCACCCGTTCGGGCGTAGCTGGAATAGCAACTTAGGCTACCGGCGAATAGGTAGGCAAAAAAAAGTAAATGTAAATGGTTTATAATACCAAAGCCTTGCAACCTGCAACGTGACGAACGTAATACGAATTGCTTAATTTATTTTGGTAACCAAATATGGACGAGCCGCTGGTGGATATATGGTAGACAAAAAACTGGAATGTAACGTCGCCACTCACCGCGGATCGAAAGAGATATAAATTTTGATTCTATAAAAGATGAACACGTTAACACATTTGATTATTACAAAACCCGAGAAAGTTCAAAATAGTCTTTATTAAAAAGAAATGCGAGGACCAGGTCTGTTATTTCTAATATATTCTATCAGCCCACAGACGTCCACTGCTGGACTTTGAAGTGGCAGTTGGCAGAGCACATTGCTCGTAGAACGGATGACCGTTGGAGCCGGCAAGTTCTTGAAACGCAACCGCGTACCGAAAAACGTAACATGGGTAGGCCTCCCACAAGATGGTCCGACGACCTATTGAGGTTCGCGAAGATCTGCTGGATGCAGGCAGCACAGGACTGATCTTTGTGGCGAGGCTTGGGGAGGCCTATGTCCAGCAGTGGTCTGTTGTTTATTATCACTCTATTGTCTCAGACAGGATCAGTATCAACTCTAATAGCGATTTGTTCCCCTATTGAATCACCGTTGAACTTTGCTGTATCTCATTTAATTTTAGAACCATCGGTATAACAAAAAGATAATTCGGTATTATGATATAATTTTACGCCTAACCTCCAATACCTGCAATTTTTTACTTTAGAAGTATTAACTTTTAAAGAACGCTCGATAACAGAGTTACAGTAAAACTCCAGGAACTTGCACCATAAAATACGTCATCGGGTTTAAAATAAGTTCAACTTCTTGTACAAAAACATGGCTATTGGCGTAGGTCTGGCTAATAGCCAAAGTTTACATGGAGACATTTTTATATGAAAACGGAGGCCGTATTATATAAGACTTCCGTGGAGATGGTCACGACACCTACGTAATTTGAAAGCAGTATATGGTAAGTTGATAATGAATAAGTAGCAGTAGGCAGCGAATTGTCTGTTCCCCTTCTAATATCCTAACAAAACTAACTGGCCTGTGAACCTCAACCTTAAGAACTACCGAAAACCGAACCAACTGAGGGCATTTAATTCAAAATAAAACAAAAATTCATAAATAATGGCACCAAATTCAGAAATAAAGAATAAAATCAAAACGAAGATAAAAATGTATTGACTAATTAATCTCTTAGTGACTTTATAACCATTGGTACGAATACCGTGCCTATAATTAAAATACTTCAAAGTATAATTTTTGATATTTATTAACAACTAGCTGGCCCGGCAGACTTCGTAGTGCCTCAAACGATAAATAAAATACCTAAGCTTTTGTATAAAATAAACTTAAAAGAAACGATAGGAATCCGTCCGGAAAATTGTTATTTTTATTTAATTCCAAGCATTTTCATATTTATCTACCTTTTAAACCTTCTCTGGACTTCCACAAATAATTCAAGACCAAAATTAGCCAAATCGGTCCAGCCGTTCTCGAGTTTTAGCGAGACTAACGAACAGCAATTAATTTTTATAAATATAGATTAGTCCTTTGATCTAGAAATTAACATTACCACGCTTTTGAAAGTGATTTTAATTCATTAGTTTATTACTTGATTCTTTTTTGGAAAAAATTAGTCATGTCTTTTCAATAGATTGATTTGTTAACACAAAACGATCTTTTGACTTCGGACCACATATCAGCAACCCATTAACTCTGTTATCTGCGTTGCCTGTTAATGTATTTTTGGTATTGGAAATATGGGTCTTGTGTAAAGTTTTGTAGATACGTTTTCAAGTTGGCAAGCTAAAAACGGTGTCGCAGTCACCGGACACGACGAAGAAGAAATTATTATTATTAAACGTGTATTTAAAGGGGGAACGCTGCCAGTATCTTCGGAATCTTACCTAAAGGGACTCCTTTTAATAATATATTTTAGTTATTAAATTATTATTATTATTATTTATTAATATTATTTTAATATTATTAATATAGTATTTAATTAATTTATTTTCTTATTATTAGCGTAGCACGAGTAATATTTATGTATTATTATTTATAATGTTTAACAAATATTATTCAAAGACCAATGCACTGCTAGCCAATAAAATTATTATTGAAAAACAGTCATTGTATCGACGCAACCAAAAGTTCATCATACAATTAAATAATACTTTTTATAAGCGTAACACGTAATCATATACTTATTTATTTAGTAAAACAAATCGCACAAATTCAATTTACACATAATCGTATGATTAACGACACGATATCGCGAACCTCGAAAATAGTGTTCGCGAAAATCCTTCCCGACGAGGGTGGAAAGTAAAATCAGCACGTAACACAGACCGTAGGACCCCGTGAGGATGCGTTTAATTAAATAAAGCCACGATTGAAACCTCTCGCCGTGAGAAATACAATATCGTCACGTTTTTTTCTTCTCTTCTTCGCCGGTTGAAAGCTCGCCGTGGCGGGAATAGGTAATAGTGAACAAACCGACATTTAGATTTACGACGAGAATTTTTAATTGCAAATTCTTCGGAGCTTTTTGAAGAGTTATCCCGTTCTAACTACGAGTATACTGCAGTCCATGAACGTACATAAACACGAAGAGAAATTAAAATCATAAATTCATAAGTATTAATGCATAATTCAAAAGGCATACAATCAAGAAATTCTGAGTTGGCCCCCGAAATGTATTTATCGTTCGCCTAATTAGCCATTAGAGCTCCCTTTTTCCTGAGAACGCAATTAATTTACAATTACGTACGAAGGGCTGCACAAAGCCTTATTAAATAAAATGTTCCAAAAAGACTTTCATTTCGCGTAATTTCTTTTCAGAATCTTTAATTACGTATGATTTATTTATCGTGTTAAATATCACGTTGTAAGTCGCTTTTCATTACGAATAGAAAGTGACTGATTTTCAAAACGATCTTCCTATATATTGTTTCTTGGAAGGTATACATCAACAATCGAGAAAATCACACACGATCATCTGACCCCAAACTAGGATTACCTGTGCTATGGAAACCAGAGTCTGATATACATACTTATATAGTGTACACGTTTAAATAATTCATTTATAATTAATTATACAAATAATAAACTCCTAGACGTAGAGCATATGTATGTTTGCCCGATATGCGAATCGATCTTACGAATCTAGACCGAACAGTCAACGGTTACTAAATAAAAAATGGCGTTACCAAAACTCTCATCGCATTAGTAAAACGGTGCCATATCTTTTATTTATTTTTTATTGGTGGACGAGCTCACAGCTCCCTGGTGTTAAGTGGTTACTGGAGCCCATAGACATCTCCAACGTAAATGGCCCACCTTGAGATATAAGGTCTAAGTATAGTTACAACGGCTACCCCACCCTTCAAACCGAAACGCATTACTGCTTCACGGCAGAAATAGGCAGGGTGGTGATACTTGCCGTGCCGACTCACAAGAGGTCCTACCACCAGTAAAAAATATATTTGTTCTTATCTTCAAATATATTTTAATTAATCTAATAGAAAATCATCGAACACGCACAAGTAAAATACCGCAAACGGGGCAGACACAAATCGCCCTTATCACAGAAAGTACGTGGCGAAACATTCATAATTCACCACGTGTGTAGGCGTTATCGTGCCAGAGTGAATATAAAATGTTTAATCATGATCTCGCAGATCGCTTCCTTTCTTCATCCCTCACGCGAGCAACTTTATCCCTAGTATCTGAATTTTTAATAAAGACTTACGTTCGTCGCCAACGGTTTCACGAAGAAAAACGCTACGGAATATTCATTTAAGGAGGTGCGTAGATGGAACGCGAGCACGATGAAGGATTGCGAACTTGTATCGTAATACCGAATTGGGTCAATGAATACGTACAGCGTGATGTAAATAAGGCGGTTTAGGACACTGTAAGATTTTTTGCACAGGACAGGTCGAGACGGATTTTCAGTTTTCTTCAAAAATGTGTTGTATTTTTTTATTGTATAGATGGTACGACGAGCTCACAGCCCACCTGGTGTTAAGCGGTTACCGGAGCCCATAGACATGAACAATGTAAAATCTGCGACCCACCTTGAGATATGAGTTCTAAGGTCGTATAGTTACAACGGCTGCCCCACCCTTCAAACCGAAAGCCATTATTGATTCACCACCAGTGATTTTTTTCTATCCAATTATAATTTGCGTAATTACTAATAAGTAAAAGCAGGTGGGCTGTGAGCTTGTCCGCAAATCTAAGCAATAAAAAAAACTCAAGCAAAAGCGTAACAAGTATATAACATAACAAGTTGTATTCTTTTTTGCGAAATATCCCCATTGTTTCTGGTCTATAAACCTATAAACAATAGACAAGAGAAAATAGTTAAGCAGCCTTTTCTCTTCTGTTTGTCAACCGATTTTTTTAAATTTTTAATAGCTGACGAATTTTGTGAACGTTATTAATAAAAAAATAAAAAGCAGTGTTTTTACAACTTTCCTATAACAGATATTGTAACAAAACAAAATAAACCTTAATTAACGAATTTTTGACCTTAAATCTTAAGAACCAAGATTGATCCTAACTTCCAGGGTGCACGCTTAGTATTGAGTGGACCGTAATCTGGTTTATCCATCATCAACTAGTACAAAAACCCTAAGAGCCTTTTGTCGGTTCCTTAACAAAAATACATTGAAGTCGTTCTGGCCTAAAGGATAAGACGTCCGGTGCCTACGTGTTGAGCGATGCACCGGTGTCCGAATCTCAGGCGGGTACCAATTATTCTAATGAAATACATACTCAACAAATATTCACGATTGACTTCCACGGTGAAGGAATAACATCGTGTATGAAAATCAAACCCACAAAATTATAATTTGCATAATTACTGGTAGGACCTCTTGTGAGTCCGCGCGGGTAGGTACCACCGCCCTGCCTATTTCTGCCGTGAAGCAGTGATGCGTTTCGGTTTGAAGGGTGGGGCAGCCATTGTAACTATACTGAGACCTTAGAACTTATATCTCAAAGTGGGTGGCACATTTAACCACTTAACACCAGGTGGGCTGTGAGCTCGTCCACTCACCTAAGCATTAAAAATGAATATATAAAAAAAAACAGATTGCTTTCAACATATTTATTTCTCTGATCCGTTATAAAAGGTATATTTGCTACTAGATGCATTTTAAATACCTAAACAGTTCCAAACCTCAAATGTATACAAAACAATTCAGCTAAAACGAACGGTAGAGAAGAAATATCGCGTATGGTTGAAGACGGTAATTTTATGCGTTACATAACCCGTCCTGGGGTTAAGATCTGGGCATTCGTCATGTGACTTCCGCGAGCGTCGGACCTACCAATGTACCCTTATTCCGAAACGACGGATAAACTTGTATCCGCTTACAGATTTATATTCCGCACATATATTATAAGGGGGACCCCGATTTATCTGTTATGTCAAGGAATAAATTACGTGCATTGTGTTAAACATTATACACTAGCTCAAAAGCAAAGAATTTATATTTGAGCAATACTTAAAACAAGTTGAAAAAACTTGACAAGTCATTTTAAACGTGAATATGTACATACACATATGTCTGTCATGTATGAAACTGAGCAGAATCAACTTTGAGCAAGAAGTCTAGCAAATTGAAAAAGATCCAAATGTGTCCTCGCCTCCTCGCGTCGTTTTCCTCATTACTGAGGGTCGTGACTCTCCCGCTGCATCAGTTTCTTCCGTACGATTTCCCTCCATTTTCTACGATCCTTAGCTTTGTGGAAGGCATTGTGGAAGTTGATGTCCAGAGAAGATCGTATTTGGTCCGCCCATCTCGTAGGACTGCGTCCTCTGGGACGTTACCATCTACCTTTCTTGTCACCATCAGCTGTTCAAGATTATGACCCTCTTTACGAGCAATATGTCCGAAGAATTCCAGCACCCTACGAAGGCATATAGTGGAAAGTCTGGCTTTGACATGAAGCTCTCTCAGAATAGACACGTTGGTGCGAAAGGCGGTCCATGGAATCTGTAGCATTTTTCCAAATCCAATCCAAATGTGTAGTTATTATTAAATATTGTTTGTGATTAAGATCGTACTTAAACCTATTTCACAATTTAAAAACATTCGTTTTCTAAATTCCTTCGTAGATTAGAAATAATAATGATCATTGCAACGCTGTGGGTGCCATTTTTGCTTTCAATCGACGGCAAAACACACGAGAAAATGTGACTTGCACAATACTACTAACGTTCAACAAAGACGATTTAATTAAAAACGTGACTGAACGAAATTAGATTTTAACTACGTTATTTGGGTTCTTACGAGGAATCCTTATTACCCAATAACACGTGTTAGGAGTGAACTTAATTCACGACCTCATATTGTGTAACAAAAACAATTCTTACGAAACTTTTGGCATCAACATTTGGCATTGGCATTTGACATAGTAGCAGGGCATACTAGCTCACGACACCCTTGATATAAAATGCTAACCGATGCAATAAAAGAAATAAACAAAACAACAAAACCTAAATGCTACCGTCCACGTATTAGGACGATCGTAAATTACAACAATCAGTACCAACTCATCTCTTGACTCGCCTCAGCACTAGTACTAGAGATGAAATTCAGAGAGAGAACGAATAGTAATAAAAAGTGTGCTGTACCTGCATAACAATAGGGTTCTTCTTGCAAATATGAGTAGCACGACAAAATATTGTAACTTAAGAACCTCGATCCTGAAAATTGTTGCTTTCTTATTATGATTTTACAGGTACCACATTCTCGAATAATCTAGGATTCTTCTTTAATATTTTTCAGAATATTAATGTAGTCTACATTACATACACAATTTATGCATTACTTTTTTTTTACAAACACAAAAGGTGTTTTCTCGAACGTTCCTGAAAAACAACCCGTTTTGACTTAAAAGTCAAATTCGCCGTAGTAGGTAAAAGGGAGGGCTCTTTGAAGACTCTTATCCATTTATTTTCGATCCGTGAATTTGATTTGTCGCCCCCCAATGTAAAGAAATAATATAATCGAAACTACAAGAGCTTGTCACAGGACAATAATACGCATTTATCTAACTTTATTTATAGTCAAAAGTAGGCACGTAGCTTTCGCGATTCTTTTCATATTTAAAGTTTATGTGCTCGTACTTTATAGGGATTGTCGAAGTGTCGATAATATAGGTATTGTTATGAATTATTCTGGAAGTAATGGAATATTCGTGAAAAACATTTCAAATAGGAGATCAACTTTTAAAGAATAGTCTTTTTTATCTGACCTTCTAGATCTTTTGGATTTCCTACAGAGTTGATTAAAATGAAATGTGCAACTGGATTATTTTGAAAATAACTGTCAATAGACAGGTAGAAGTTTTTAACTATGATGACAAAGAAAAAAAAAAAAAAAAAAATTTCACAGCTGAGACAACTTAAACTTAATTCAAAATATATTTAATAGCGGCCCGCTCTGACTCCGCTCGAGTCTTAACAAAAATTTCAACGATATTTGACGTTGTTTTATTTTTTTAAATAAAAGAACGCTTATTGCGGCATAGCTATAATAGTTAGACACATGGTGTCGCGACACTTTTTGCACGTAATAATGTGTTCTACAAAGTCGTAGTACATTATTTTATTCTATCATCAATAGTTTTCGCAGAGCACGCGATGTAAAGAATATTTTAGGTATTTTTTTTTACATCTTGGGTTACATTATTGGAGTTTTAGTAAGGATCCCTAAAAATTTTTTAAAAAAAATTATAGCCTATGTCACTTGGGAATAGTGTAGAGCTTCCAAACAATGAAAGAATTTTTCAAATTGGTTCAGTAGTTTCGGGGCCTATTCAATACAAACAAACAAACAAATCTTTCCTCTTTATAATATTAGTATAGAAATATAGATAAAAACCGTTTTATACAGCATCCGTTCGGTAACATACCACTCAAAATACAGAGTTTATCATTGTAATCAGGGTACAATGAAGGCCACATCACACATTTGTCCCGTGACCAGATATTATCAAAAAACCCGGGACCCTCCGTTCACAGAGGTTCGATCTGGAGACTCGTTTGTCAAAAATGAAAAAGGGTACCCTTGACAAAATAGGCCAGCTTTTTAAAGGGAAGTTTCAAGATACTTTACGCTTTACGAAGAACATATTTCTCAAAACCGACAAAAGAAAAATGTACTCTAATTCGTTATGCAGTTTAACAACGTTGTTACCTTTTTTTTCCTACTTAAGCTGATGGATTTGAGAGACCATATCAGCGTTACCTTAACTCATACGTGAGCTCACGGGGCTCAAACCTGACGATGTTGCTAACACGAACCCTAGCAAGAACCGTGCTTCGCAGAATCTATCCCTCGTATCGGAAACGCGACCCACTGAGAAGATCCGGCGAGAAACTCAGTGGGCCTGTGGTGTCTGTGGGTTAATTTACTCGCCGAGCCCTTCGTCGCAAGCGACGGGTTCGACGAGAACGATGACCGGTGCTTGGGGTACCTAAAAGCATCGTTTGTGCATCGGGAGGAACCGAATTGACGTGTTTGAGTAACGTCGACCATTTGGTCCGCAGGATCGGCTATGTAGTTTCCGGCTGCTACGATGAGAGGATTCTCATGTCGTGCCGCTTTATCGAAGTGGTTTTGTTAACGTTGTGGAAGCTTATCTACCCGCTACCATAAAAAAAAAAACAAATCAGTCCGTCTGTTAAATTCGCAATTAATGGTAAATATAAAACAATATAAGAATTATAAAACAAGATATTATTGATTAGAATACAATATTGTTCGATTTTTAAAATCTACTATTTTTTGCGGGTAGTCAACCGCTGCCTATAAGAGCCAGTGCGGAAAGGTCTCCTACATTTTGTGATTCGGTTTGACATGGTGTGATTTGTAAGCGCTGTTTTACTCTTTGATTTGTTCCTGGACTTTATTCTAATTGACAGAATTGTATTTCGAACATAAGGTCTGAGTGTAAAAAAACCTTATTGTTATAGATTGTTTAATGAGGTCCCTTTTAGGGGGTAATTGATATTTTTTAACAACTTTCCACGTCTGACCTAAATATATTGTAAAGTGTTAAGAACATTATCGTCGTCAAATAAATTGTACATACCTTTCCCTTAACACGCGTTGACATAACCTGAAAGGAAGCAGGTGGACAGCTAAGAGGGTCGATGAATTATAACTCGTCTAACAATACAAGAGCCGGCGCAATTATGGGAAACCTTACAAAACCGGGTCTCGCATTGTTGGGCGCGGTTTCGCCTCGAGGACAGATGTGTAAATGCATTCACGTTTTAGCAAGCAGCTTTTTAATGGAAGGAGTCCACTTTACACACGCTGTTGCGTGAACGTAATCGAGTTATGTAATAAACGAAAAATAGATTGTACACAGATGTGTAATTCAATAAGTCTTAGCTTAGAATATATCCTAGCTTAAAAGTGAAGACGCCCGGTGTAGTCGTATAGACCGATGCGAGCAGGCCGGACCTGTCCTGGTGAAACTGGAAAGGCCTCCGGGCCACCAGTAATCCTTCAATCCTATAAAAAAAAAGTTCAAATCACGCGGGGAGGTACCGATTGGTCTTCGGAAATACACACTTAATATGTGCTTCGAAAGATTTCCAAGATGACGAAATAACATCGTGAAACTAAAATTAAAAAGTCGCAAAAAGTTGCGTAATTATTAGTGGTAGATAGATACACTGTAAGCCCGCATAAGGGGGTACCACCATCTGGCCAATTTCAACAGCGAAGCAATCTCGGATTCCTGTTCGAAAGGTGTGACTGGATAACCGTTATAAGTCAATGGATACTCCAATCTCATGTTTCAGGGTGGGTGGCGACACTTACATGAACTGGACCGTGAGCTGATTCACCGATATCTATCTATACCTAGTCAGGTCATAAATTCTGTCACAAGTGTAATGTAAAATAATTGTAACAAGTTTATTCATTATGTAACCATTCATATACCAAAATGAACTTAACAAAACATAGATTCTTATGACACTAAAGTTTATTCAAAATGACCTCCGTGATTTTGAATACAGGCCTTCAATCTGCGCGGCCAGTCGTCTATCGCGGCGGCTGCCTTAATCAAGGATGTCTTGAGTGACTCCAAATTGGGATGAGGCTTTGAGCACGCCTTTTCCTCCAAGTGTTACCATATCTTGTAATCTAACGGATTCAAATCTGGACTGGAGGAGGGCCAGTCTTCGTGCCGGATGAAGTCGATTTCACGCGCCGCCAGCCAGTCTTGTGTGCTCTTCGCTCTATGAGCTGGCGCCGAATCTTGTTGGAATACCCAGTGCCTGTTATTGAACATGGTATGAGAAACAGGTTCCACAAGGTTCGTCAGGACTATATTTTGATACACGACTGCATTCGTTTTTACACCTTTCTCACAAAAATGTACCTACCTCTGTTAAGCCCCAATAAGAAACTCCCAACCATACCATGAGCGAGGATGGAAAATGACCTCGTTGGACACGCGGAATACGGTTGCTCGCTTCTTCACTACTGTGTGCGTACACCTTATCATTTTGTTTGTTGTAGCTCTCTTCTACGGTAAAAATTTTTTCATCCGAAAAAAGAATTTCCCGATATTTTTTTCCCGCGTACCGCTTCAACAAAGCGCGGCATCTCTTCGGTCTCAGGTCCATTAGACGAGCATTCAAACGATGTCCTGTTTTTCTTCGATATGCCCGAAGCCCTAAGTCTTCATTTAACACCCTTTTCACCGTGGTTCTGCTTAACCCCATCTGAAGGGCCAACAGTTTCTGCTTACGTTTGGGATTTCTCTGAATTCGCGCCTTCACAGCTTTTATCACTGCTGGAGTCCTAACAGACCGAGGGCGACCACTTCTTGACCTGTCATCTACACTAGAGTCTTCATTGTATCGTTTGATGGTACAATAAACGAATCTTTTGGTTATATTCAAATTTTTCAGTATGTTAAAAATTTGAATTGGCGCGTAACCGCAACGATGCAACGCAATAACTGCAACACGGTCTTCTTTAAGCGTCCACTCCATATTTAAAAATGAGTAAAATTCTAAAATTATACATTTTTATTTTCATGAACAATTCGAAATTCGAATTCAATAAACTTTTTTGTAGCCAGCATTCTAAAAGAAAAGTTTTTACTGTGTGACAATACTTATGACCTGACTAGTTATATATAAAATGAATTGCTGTTCGTTAGTCTCGCTAAAATTCGAGAACGGCTGGACCGATTTGGCTAATTTTGGTCTTGAATTATTTGTGGAAGTCCAGAGAAGGTTTAAAAGATAGATAAATATGAAAATGCACGGAAGTAAATAAAAATAACAATTTTGGTTACCCTTTGATGTGTTCCCCGTCTGACGGATTCCTTTTGTTTGTTTTAAGTTTATTTTATACAAAAGTTTAGGTCTTTTATTTATCAATTAAGGCACTACAAAGTCTACCGGGTCAGCTAGTACGTAATAAAAAAGTATCTGAAATACGACGAAGCCCATCTCAGACTAGAAAAAACATCAAAAGTATTTATAATGACAGTCTTGAAAGCTTTTATAACCTCGTGAAATAATAAGTTACGAAAATGATACGTGGATGACAAACTTAAAAAAATGATGCTTAGAAATATAATAATATTAAAGTAGTATCATATTCATCGATTCTCTAGATTTGAAACACGTCTCTTACACTTTGGACATTTAACAAAAACTACCAGTAGTTGTTTAACGACAGAAACTAATTTTAAAGTTTTATTAATATTTGAAAAATAAAATACTGACATTTTTCGATTATTGGTCATCTAAATTTTTTTATTAAAATTTACTACCTGAGGTTCTGTCCGGATCTTTTCAGTAAGTCGCAGTTCAGCGAAGCACTGCTCTTGCTAGGACAGTTCTTATAGAGTTCTCTCAAGCTGAACCTCGTGAGCTCTCTCACCAACCAAGCTGGAGCCACAATGCTCCATTGTAACTACTGGCGAATAGGTAAAAAAAAAATCATATTATAATATTAAAAAATAATATTTTCAACGTTGTTCTACATCGCTATAATATCACGCATTAAAAAACTAAAACACATTTTGAGGAACAAATCGATGCCCTACAGCAGGGGTGGCCAACTTGATTAGAACCAAGATCTACTGTCTACAGACGAAACAGTCTACGATCTACCGAATGACCTTTCCTGAAATTTAATGAAATAATGTAGTTCAGTTTACAAATAAGTAGTATATTTTCTTAATTGAAGTCGTCGTGGCCTAAAGGATAAGACGTCCGGTGCATTCGTATATAGCGATGCAACTGTGTTCGAACCCCGCAGGCGGGTACCAATTTTTTTAATGAAATACGTACTTAACAATTGTTCACGATTGACTTCCACGGTGAAGGAATAACATCGTGTAATAAAAATCAAACCCGCAAAATTATAATTTGCGTAATTACTGGTGGTAGGACCTCTTGTGAGTCCGCACGGGTAGGTACCACCGCCCCGCCTATTTCTGCCGTGAAGCAGTAATGCGTTTCGGTTTGAAGGGTGGGGCAGCCGATGTAACTATACTGAGACCTTAGAACTTATATCTCAAGGTGTGTGACGCATTTACGTTGTAGATGTCTATGGGTTCCAGTAACCACTTAACACCAGGTAAGCTGTGAACTCGTCCACACATCTAGGCAATAAAAATAAAAAAAAAATTTTTTTTAGAAATATTAAAATACACCTGAAATAACATATTAAAAAAGAACTATAGTGTAGAAGAGAGGATAAATAATGTGGTCATTAACAAATTATACAAGATGAAGATAATGCGTGCACCAATGGGTGATTACGTTGCGCAGTCTGTTCTATATGGCTATTTATATTTTTTGTCTGGCCACGATCGACTGAACTAATAGCCACGATCGACTGGTCGATCGTGATCTACCGGTTGGCCACCCTAGCCCTACAGTTATGACTATTTAAACATGACTACAGCGAAATCGTTATTTCCCGATCCGGCTTCTCGTCTAATAGCCATTACTGTTGAATTAATATGAGCATTAAGGGGAAAGGTGTCACACAGGGCACATTAGCCTGAATTATACTGCATCGGATTTATTTTAATAGGATCCTTGTGAAGGACTCGCAGGGATTTAAACGTCGTTCGCTGAAATTAAAAAACCGGAAAGTTTTTACTGTAATATTGAAATGACATTATAATTATTTGATAAAAAAAAAAGAACAACCAGTTTTATTTATAAGACATGTTCTGTAAAGGACTTAGCAGCTAGCTTCTACATTAGCTTAAACTGAAAGATCACAAATCAACTGGAAATGTTTGTCTATAATCAACGTGAATTTTTATTATGCAAAAAATTCTCGCAGTCCAATCAGCAAATATCACGTTTTTATTTTTTTATTGCTTAGATGCTGGACGAGCTCACAGCCCACCTGGTGTTAAGTGGTTACTGGAGCCCATAGACATCTAGAACGTAAATGCGCCACCCACCTTGAGATATAAGTTCTAAGATCTCAAGTATAGTTACAACGGCTGCCCCACCCTTCAAACCGAAACGCATTAGTGCTTCACGGCAAAAATAGGCAGGGTGGTGGTACGTACCCGCGCGGACTCACAAGAGGTCCTACCACCAGTAAAAATTTGTGCAATTTGTGGACTATTGGACAAAATAATTTTAGATAATTTCACACCTTAGCCAATTTCACATTTCATCAAAGTATTAATCTTTACGCAGTCTTATTATTCCTGTTCACAAGCTCTAAATCTAACGCCTCACGACTTGAGAGGCCATCAAAATCCCTTTCTATGTTTAAAATAAAAATCTAACCCTTAAAGCAGTTTCCTTTTATGGAGGTACTTTATGTTGGGCGCCATCGAGGATGCATTTGTTCCAACAAAACGGTTATTACCTCCTTTCACAATTTCCTACACATATCTTTCGAGTTTTACATAAAAACATTACATGTTCAATTACTGTTCAAACGTTCGTGTGAAACTTAACAGTTATTGCTTGTGGCAAATCAGGAGAAATACGAAACATATCTGTGGTTAACAACCGGATGTGTTTTTTTTATTGCTTAGTTGGGTGGACGGGTCACGGCCCACCTGGTGTTAAGTGGTTACCGGAGCCCATAGACATCTACAACGTAAATGCCGCCACCCGCCAAATCGAAACGCATTACTGCTTCACGACGCAAAAAGGCAGGGTGGTGGTACCTACCCGTACGGACTAACAAGAGTTCCTACAACTAGTAATTACGCAAATTATAATTTTGCAGGTTTGGTTTTTATTACACGATGTTATTCTTTCACCATGGAAATCAATCGTGAACATTTGTTAAGTACATATTTCATTAGAAAAATTGGTACCCGCCTGGGATTCGAACACCGGTACATCGCTAGATACGAATATATTGGACGTCTTATCCTTTAGGCCACGACGATTTCAAAATATATGCCCACTCACATTTTCTAATTCTAAACGTTCTATTCATCTACTCCGATTATTTTTATATCCACGTACTTACCGTCCAGCTATGTCTGCCTGCTCTTAACTTAAAAGACTTGTCATTAAAATGGTCAATTTATTTCCGTAGGTACATTATATGTCTGTCTCGTTAGCGAATATTATTATTCTCAGCACTGAAGACTGTGCTCCAACCGGTTGAAGTTGTCGTCGTGCTGATGGTGCCACGTCATGTTACTCCCCTTGCCAAGTTAAGGCTCTGCCCCGCCAGGAATCGATTGCTGGGGTTCGCAACGCCAAGCAACGTTTGTGCTTTTTTGACTAGTTCAGTATTTTCGGAATCTCGTATGTACCTAACACAGCATACCTAACGGATAGCGTGGTTTGGACATGCGTTGCGTATAGAAAAGATACGTGTACTTGGGATGTATGGAAATGGTAGTGCAAGGTAAAGAGAGAAGAGGTCCACCGAGAAAAACGTGGATGGAATGTGTGAATGACGACATGGGAGAAAAAGGAGTTAGGGTTGAGATGGCAGCTGATAGAGGAGAATGCAATAGAAAAATTTGCTGTGCCGCGCCCACCTAATGGGATATTTTTTTATTTCCCGAGCAGGCAGACAAGAATACGGCCCACCTGATAGTAAGTGGTTACCGTCGCTCATGGACGTCAGCAATGCCAGGGGCAGAGCCAAGCCGCTGCATACGACTTAATACTCTCCACAAGCCTCGTTTGAAGAAGGACAAGTCATAGCGCTCAGGAAACGCCGTGAAGGGGATTCTAAAGCCGAATGGTACCTACGTGGCAAAAAAGATCTCTGGAAACGCACTGTGAATGAACGCAGTGGCTCCAGTTAGTATGGATGAACTCTACTCCGGTGACGGGCGGTGCGATAGTAAAAAAGAGATGATGGAATCATCTCAAATAATTCCTCAGAGCACTCCAGGTAAGGTGGAGGGAGACAAAGAAGAGTATGTACCTAACGTAACACCAACACATGGCAAATGCTCATGTTTAGTAGCATTTTAACGTTGTATTTACTTGGTAATGACATCATAACAGTCACATTATAGCTGTATACCCGTTAGCTACAATAAGCTAATAAAAAAACGGGCCATAACACTATTGAAAAACATTGTAAACAATAATTTTAAATGTTGATTTAAATCGCAAGGATGGGATACTGGATTCTGTTATCGTACTAAAGACACAAAAAATAACCGTCTTTATTTTAATTTTATGCTAAAAATTCATTTCGTTAATAACAGGATTCAGATACAACAAATATTTGTCGCAAAAATCACAAAACCTGTTAGAAGCAAGTGATATAAAAACTAATACATGAACGTGTCACCAAATAGCAATAAGTGTCGAATTTCGTGAGCTAAATCCCATCTACACTCTTGTCTTGTCTTGTCTTGTCATTGACAAGAAAAACATTGGTATGTGATTAGATGATTCACTGAATACTGTTCTTGTCGTCCAAAGAAAAAAATTGATTTATAGATAAAGTCCAAAATACAAAAGGAAACAAGCACATAAATCTTCGAGGACTTGAGATAAATTTGTTATACTGTCAAAGACCTAGATTTAATTAATTTTATCGCTTCTATTCCATGCTATTCACCATGGGTATTTTGGTTAAGAAACAAATGACCTAATTTTGTTGTCACAAGTATTGCTACTTCACGTCAAAGTATTCCATATAACCTGGCACTGAAAGTCTTACTGGTTTACCTTTTTACTGGTGGTAGGACCTCTTGTGAGTCCGCACGGGTAGGCACCACCGCCCCGCCTATTTCTGCCGTGAAGCAGTAATGCGTTTCGGTTTGAAGGGTGGGGCAGCCGTTGTGACTATACTGAGACCTTAGAACTATATCTCAAGGTGTGTGGCGCATTTACGTTGTAGTTGTCTATGGGCTCCAGTAACCACTTAACACCAGGTGGGCTGTGAGCTCGTCCACACATCTAAGGAATAAAAAAAAAGTCTTTTGTGATAGAATTCAAACAAAGGCCGTTTTTTATTTGAATATTTTCTACAAAACATATGTGTTTGCCTTCGTCAGTAGCCTGTTATAACTGAAGTAGTAGCCCGGTAACTAACAAGTTCTTTCAAGTCGATAGGAATCTGTTTACGACCTCTGTAATTACACTTAACAAGAGTTGTTTGCTTAAGAATCTTAGAAAACTATACAACAAAGGGCGAGCTTTACAGTAGCCTGGCTGTGCTGTTGATTGCTGATAAAATCTGAACTTAGGGCAGTCGACGTAAAAATATGTATTTCCCTATTTTGGCTCTGTTATTAAAACTCTGGGCTTCGGTATTAATTAGAGTCAATGATATTTTCGAAATATCATGTCCTACGGTAAACCGACAATTTTCGATGGATATTTTTTTAATTGCCAACCTACATAGGTACAAAACTTATTACATATACCTAAACATTTCCCCATTAAACAAAACATTTGCATTTATTTTAGCAGAATCCATCTTGGCTGTATTTCGATGTGTTTGCATAAACTGAACACCCAAAGAAGCCATAAATCAAGCAACTATTACGCCAATTACACAACGGCCAGAACGCCCTTAATCCGAAAGGTCCCAAGTTAGAAAAAGGGATTTGAGACCCGACTTACATCTAGCTTCGCTGTGGGCCCATGATTCAAATTGATTTATGTACGCCGATAAGCAGATCGCGAAGTTTCCCGGCTATTTTCCGATGTTCAGAAATACTAATATTATTAGTTATACTGAGCTCTGTCCACTACAGTATAATACAGGTGAACTAAAACCACAATAGAATTAGTGTTCCAAGCAGGTATTGGTCGATGGAGGTGGATGGAGGGTGGTCAGAACCTTTTCCCGCCAGTACATACAGGCGAAGCTCAAGGGTTCGCTAGAGAAAAACGGTTTCCTGGCAACTGCCCGAGTGCTTCCAAAAGAAGCCTAATATCTCAAAGACAGCGGTTTCGCAAATGCATCTATCACTATATTGGGATGGCAACCCGCTGAAAAGATCCGGCAAGAAACAAACTGGTGTTATGTCCTGAAAATCAGGGAACTATACTTTGGCTATAAAATTTAGAACTACTCACATCCAACATCACCGAGAGTGGATAAGGTGAGTCCATCAAGACGCCATAGGGCGCAGGCGATGGTTGGCTATTGAGTGAGCCAGTTTTGTAATATATGCAGCGGCAGCTTCGATAACACTAATGCTGTCTTCGTATACTTACGAATAGGTTAAAGATCTCTATCTACATTATACATATAAAAAGGGCCCTAACAAAATGTTTCCTGATTTCAAAATCCAACTTTCTACCTAACCGGTCCCACAATCTTTCGCCAACTTTACGACTCGCCAATTTTTTTCGAATGTACTTAAATTAGTCGAGTTTCCCAGAGTTTTTTCTTGAAATTTATACTAATATCCTTCAACCGAAGCTATATTTTGTACAGTAAAACAACTGTTATTATATAAAGACCAGCATGAATCGTGTGACGACATAATAAGTTATTGTTGGAAGGATTTGTGGCTATAAGTTAGATCGCGCACGACTGGTCCGATTTCACAGATATTGATCTTTGGCGAGACGGCTTCCCCAGTGAGAGAAAAAAGGAACCGTGTTTTTACAAGTTTGTTAAGTACATACACGGTGCGTTTAGAATATTTTCAGTTATGTAAAAATTTGCCTTTGTATATAAATATTATAAATTATTCAATGATTGTATTTTAGGCATTCCAATAAGACGTGCGTTCTTTTAACTGTGAGAAGAAAAATCCAATAAATACTATTATTTAATATATTTTTTATAAGTCGCTTCACAAAACTATTCGAAACTTAAAACACAATTTAAGAATTAAAAACCGTAACGAAAATAACATTGTCAGTTTATATTCAGTGGCCGCATCACCGCTAATGCGCCCTATCCATCATAGGTAATCGGAAACGATCATTGCAAAAATGAGTATAATTTACTATTGAGCTCCGTTTCACAATCAGTCCAAATTGCGTCCATTAAGCCGTACATGACCCCGTGGTGCACCATAACGATATTCCATTTTATGCACAAACTGTTTGTGTTAAAATCTCTAGTTTCGTAATTTTAAGTAAGGATCTTTTTTGTACGCTTTATAGGCGGTGCATTGAATATTTTCTCGTCTTTACGTTTCTTGACTGTCGTTAGGCATTTAGTAGGGCTGCTGATAACAATTCTTTCCATTACACGATATTGCTTATCGTTAAAAGGTCTCAATAAGGCGAAACCTACTCCCATCGATTTGCCTTTTAGAAGATCGTCTTTCAACATCGAATTCTCGAACAGGCGGGTCTTGATGTACTTTAAAAGATTGGTAATGTCTGCATTGCTAAGTTGCAAGACTGCGGCCACTGCTATTTTGTCGTGATCTTCAGAGTCTTTCAGCTCGACTTCTAATTTTACATTGTTATTCCGTGCTGGGTAAATGATTTCTTGGATCTGGAATCGGTTCGGGCCAGCTCCAACCATTAAGGCACATTTGAAATTGTTCTGGTTCCCAACTAGAGTATTCAGCCATACGGCATTACGCTCCAGTGCTTCTAAAAGGAAGTTTATGAATTCACTTATTTCGATCTGTTTTTTGTAGGATGTTATTGCAGCCAAGGCTATTTGTGGGTGATCAACTACCTTTTCACCTAATTCTCTAGGACGTTTTGTAGATGATTTCTTTAATGAGACCGTTGCTGAGGAATTTTTAGACATGTTTATGTTGTTTTATATGCGTTTGCGAATTTGGTCACACGAAATTTTTTAAATATAATTTATTCCTAAAGATTTATGTTAAAACATCAATCACATCTGACAGGTTGTTAAACATAAAAATATTGACATTATTTGAACTGAACTTTTTGGATTTGTTGTGATATCCTAAGGATGCTTAAATGTTATGTTTACTATTTTTTATTGCCATTATAGGCACAAGAGGCCTGCCAAATAGTCAGTAATTATCGTCGCTTAGGGACATAGGCAATCCCCTGTTATTCCCCCAAAGCCAAACCAATGCCTACTTAGCTTTGTAGTAACATAACATTACAACGATTTTATATGTACTAAATTTGAATACTAAATTCTCACAATTACTTACGTAGTCCAATAACAGTTAGGTAATATTTATCTTAATATATATAAATCTCGTGTCACAATGTTTGTCCTCGATGGACTCCTAAACCACTTAACCGATTATAATAAAATTCGCACACCATGTGCAGTTCGATCCAACTTGAGAGATAGGATGGTTTTTATTTCGAAGAATGGTCGCAATATTTATTAATTAACAATAAAATGATTTCTTATGTTGATTTTTGTTATTAATTGTAAGTTTCATAAGTCTAAAACAGATGGCGCCTTAAATCAGTTTTTACAGACAATTGTTATACTGTGACTTTAATATCTCATAGATGGCGCTGTGCTAAAAATACCAACGTTTCACATAAGCTACAATTTAATGGCATAAGCACCACGTGTTTCTGAGGCTAAAGTATAAGTGAAATTTATTTCGTAGTAAACGCAATACAGTGAAATCCAATTGTTCTTACGTTGTCAATTTTTGGTATTAGCATAGGCGGCCGCGAGTTATTTAGAAACAAAAACCTAAGCCACAGCCACAGCAACGTGTGGCCGGGTCCGCTAGTAGATTATAATTTTACAATTGCCACCAAAACTAATGTCGATTTGACATTTCGCAATCGTTCCGTCTAGTCTGCTTTGACAGTCCCGTACCGTATTTGCAATTAAAAGCCGTAAATAACAGTATTGGTCGAATTAATAATAGGCAGTGCGAATCATTAAAATTTGTGTTGGCGTAGGTAATCACTTGAACGCCCACACTACAAATGTAAATTTGGCAAAGAAACTTCGTGGGAAGAAGCAACCCAGAACTTACTTCAGTAAATTATGAGTTTTAATTTTCTATTTTCGGTAAACCTCGTGAATAAGTAAGTGATATTTATTCTAAGTTCAAACTTTTATTTATCTCATTACATAGTTTATAACATAACAAATGTTCACAAACACGTCTTTATGAATATGTGTTGGTTGTTAGAGTGACAAGAAAATGGCACAAAAAATATGTACTGGCGTAGAATACCGTAATATGTTGTAATAGGTACGTAAAGAGCATTCATACAATGGTAGGCAGCGGCTTGACTCTGCCCCTGGCATTGCTGAAATCTATGGTCGACGGTAACCACTCACCATCAGGTGGTTCGTATGCTCGTCTGCCAACATGAGCAATAAAACATTATTATTATTTTTATTGAATCGGTAAAACCACAGATATCGATCATCGATGGTTCTTTGGATTTATAACTTCACATCATATGCAACAAAATTTTCCAATTATGTACTTAAAATTATTTAAAGATATACTACTGACTAGGGACTGCAAGTAGTCAATTAAAACTGCCTTACCTAAATCTAAGAATATATACACCCTGCATTATAAATATAGAAGAAGATCGAGATCACAATGGTTAATACTAATTGTCAAGGCTTTTTTTTAAAAGATACTTTTGTTTACATCGGATGTGGCGAAAGCGGAGTGATTCGTGAACGAACAACAGCCTTACAATATTATAAATGAAGTGGCATGATTAGTAATCACATTATAAACAATCAGAGCAGAGCTCGATTGTCGTCTCGAGCGCGTTTGGGTACGCAGATGAGAGAGCTATATGGTGTGTTGAAAGTGTGAAATGTCTACTATTATATAATTGAAGCAGTTTTTTAAAAATGAACGATATAGTGGTGTATGTTCGTAGCGAACTGAGAAGTGAGAGTCGAGTTTGGTCTCGTAGTCACTAAAGGCTATAAAGCCGTTGCAAGGGGTACCTATTGAATAAATTAGAAAGATCACACTAATTTCTTCTTAATAATCATTTTGTGGCGAATTGTAGTTGTACCTATAGCCATTGGCAGCGTTCTCTACAAATATTTTTTAGTCTATGGTAGAGAGACAGAAAGCCCGCCAAAACTAAAACAAGTAAAATGACACAAATAATATTTTAATTCTAGAATGTTGTATATATTTTAATTCATTTTAAATACAGCTTTCATAATAATTGCGTTGTTTAACTGAACCGCCACCTTTATTAACTACGTGGACATTCCCAAAGTTTTAAGAGAAATATAAAACTGACAACATGGCAAAAGTGTATTGACTTTGACATTAATGACAGATCTACAGTAATTGTTAAATTGAAATCAAAGATCGAACGCTTTCGAAGTTACGGTGTGTTCGACGCAACAGTGTTTTTCAAAATCTGCGCGCCAATTTTTTAGGCGAAGAATACTTCTGATGAATATACACACTAAAAAAACTCCAAACCTTTATTTATTTATTTTCAGTGTACGTATTATTCTATATGACAGTCATTATGCGTATCTAAATTCTTCAAACCTCACAGACTGATAAGTAGTTTTAAAGCAAGGTCAATACACTTTGAAGTCTCATTTCGAGAATAGTAGAACGGAATTATCATCTATCACGATAAAAACAGTCGCCGTCTATGATTCGGACCTTGAAAACCAGTTTAGGAATTTGTGCCTAGAGCGACCACAGTGTGCATTCGTAATTTAATACTAAAATTAGCGACCATAGTGTGCATTCGTAATTCAATATTAAAATTTAGTGTTTCAGATTTTTGTTTAGTGCCTGCATTGACGTTTTTTTATTGCTTAGGTGGGTGGACGACACAGCCCACCTGGTGTGAAGTGGTTACTGGAGCCCATAGACATATATACCGTAAATGCGCCACCCACCTTGAGATATAAGTTCTAAAGCCTCAGTATAGTTACAACGGCTGCCCCACATCTTTAAACCGAAACGCATTACTGCTTCACGGCAGAAATAAGCGTATCAGTCGAATAGAAGCATCGATCATGTTTCTATTTTTTTCTCTTGTAATAAACTGTTTATTATGTATATAAATGAATACATGTCATATTATTATTTAAATAGGCTTTCAAGTGTGAAGATGCGTTGAATGTTAAGGTGTATAATAATAATAACAGCAACTTTGCTATTCAAAATGGCGTATGCAAAAAGGATAAATTGTTTTATTGTCGTGTCTATATTGAATAAAATCATTGTAAGTGCAGAGAACCTGCAATAAGACATAATATTATTATATTCCGACTACGATCAGGTAGAATATATATTATTTCTATACAATTTATGTTTCAACCTCCCAACTAAATAACGGATGACATTGGTATTGTGAGGTCTTATGTCCTTCGATAATCCCGTAGTTACGGGTATGCAGTGAGTTCAACTACCCATCTATGTAACGATTCAAAACTTAAACGTTAATTTTAAGCGGTTGTCAGTCAACTCGTGCTTATCATTATCTGCTCATTTAAACAACAACAGCTATTTTATCTGTAGAACAAGAATGCTTATTTTTTACAGTAATAACTAGCAATGAGGAAGCCGATATCGCCTGTTCTTGCTGATTGTCTAAAATACATTCTTAGCTTAAACTAAGTATGTAATGTCGACGTGCCGTGGGCTGTTAAAGTTTAGTGAATAAATTAAATTTAATTTTAAAATAGCAAACAGAACGAAACAGATATTTATGAACAATTAAACGAGAAATTTATTAAGTATACGAACTTATTGTTATGACGTAGGTAGTTATTTAAAAAAACATAACACGTTTACGACCGGGTTTTAAACATCTTAAATCTTGAATTTTGTAGTTTTCATTTGTACCGCGTCCAATCTAAATTTCGATCACTCTAATAAAGCTATTTAAATTTTTTAGGAATAAGTGAACACCAGCTGCATCAGTCACCGTTCAAAACTTTTGAAAAACAAAACACGAATTTCAACCTTCGTTCTTGGAAAAGGTAATATGGTAAAGGTTCAATTCGAATTCCATACAAGTTAAAGCCGTAACTATAAATTAGCTAATCAAACAGAACGTTCGTGCGGAAAGACCGCGGCTAAGGCAGCAGAGAAAAAATTGCTAACGCGAGAAATTGACTTTCAAAGGGAGCCAACTTGAACGAAGCGTATCGAGGTCAAAATATTTCTCGTAAAATGTTTCATAAAGAACGTCGACCTCTAGGCGCACATCGAATAGGTTAAGTCCGTGTCAATTCAAAACAATACTTACCAAAAAATCTGTTCACATCCAGTACTCTAATATAGGTACCTATTCCATTGAGTTTCGCTTCAACGGCTCAGCAATGCTGTCACTCACACACACACTCACAACAGCACCGTAGTAAACGTCATTTTCAACGTTTACATCGTTAATTACACTATTTAGCGTGGATTTTAAGCACTGCAAACGATAGAGTATACGTGGAACAACTTAATCTGTCACATTTTAACGCACAGTAACTGCACAGTACCCGTGAACTGTAGAAAACACGTAATATTTAGGCAAAGACATACCTAATCACCACTCCTTTTCTCTACAGACTTCTGTGATAGCGAACTCAAACAGCTGCGGCACGTTGTTTTACCAAAACAAAAACTCGTAGTGCCATCTAGTATCCATTGTGTGTAAAATACTCAGAGAGAAATTGTGTAGCCTCCACTGCTACAAACTGGTTATTTAATGACATGAACGTACGATTCCTTTTAATGTAAATAGTTTTTCATAGATGGCGCTACTTTAGGTATACAAAAGTCATCTTTGAAAATGGAATATTTTTTTAAAGAAAAATAATAGTTAATAATAGTAATTTTTCGTTTTAATTCCTAATAATTATTATTATGTCATGTGTAGTAAATAAAATAAATTAAAAAGTTAAACTCCGCCGCGACAGTGTTATCACTGCCGTGACCAGGATTCGAACCTGGGTTACTACGGCCACAACGTAGGGTCCTAACCACTAGACGATCACGGCTATCGGAGCAGTTGATGTGTAGTACAAAATTACAAGTATTATTATAACATATTGACTTTCATTTAATAACAAAACTGCTCCAGTTAGGCCCACTGAAAAAATACGCGCAATTAAGTAACTTGAAATATAAAATTATGCTAAAAACTATATATAGCCTTTTTATTATTACTGAACCAACTTAGTTTTGTGTACTGACATATTTATTCATAAAATATGTATGCATGTCACAAGTTCGTAACACCAGGATTGTCGTCAGAATAGATGTAAACCCAGATTTAACATAAAAAAGACGAAATAATTACAAACCTCGATTTTTTTCCGACCTAAGCTGAAGGTCTTGAGAGACCATTTCAGCGCTATGCATCATGATAACCGCCTTATCGTTGCCGCCGCTGACTACTCCCCGAATCCTGATCACACAGGAGCCAGTCACCGTCGACGCCCTAGACACGTCCTTACGGATCCATCAGATCTAAATTAACCTTTGCACTAGGCGCCTTCAGCTCTAACATTAGAAGCAAGCTTAGGGACCCCGGTAACCGTACCCGTCAAACTGGACAAAGAGTTCGACGTGCAAACCTAACCCATACATCAGTCCGCTGGGTTTCTCGCCGGATCTTCTCAGCGGGTCGCGATTCCCATCCGGTAGTAGATTCATTCGCGAAGCAGTTGCTCTGGAGTTGTTAGGTCTCCTTCGGAGGCGCTCGGGCAGCTGGTAGCAAATCCCACCCCTCCTGGCTGAGCCTTTGCTCCCCCACCTATCCTGGTGAAATTGGAAAGGCCTCAGGGCCACCAGTAATCCTTCCATAATAAAAAAAACATTTCACCGTAACCCTAACAAGTAGGTGAGCTCACAAGGCTCAAGCCTGACAACGTTGCTAAGACTAACTGTAGCAAGAGCAGTGGTGCTTCGCAGAATCTACTACCGAATCGGAAACGCGACCCACTGAGAAAATCCGGCGAGAAACTCAGTGGGCTGTGTCTGTGGGCTAAATTACTCGCCGAGCCCTTCGTCGCGAGTAACGGATTCGAAGAGAACGATGACCGATGCTTGGGGTACCTAAAAGCACTGTTAGAGGATCGGGAGGATCCGAAATAACGTGTTTTGGGCGACGTGGACTGTTTACCATTCGGTCCGCAGGATTGGGAATGTAGTTTCCGGCGGCCACGATGAGAGCGTTCTCGCGTCGTGCCGCTTTTCCAAAATGGCGCACTGATGCCGACTGTAGATACTTACTAAGAGGCCCTAGACCCATATCGTCGTGGAGGTTCACGTTTCAGATAAACCATGCGACTCCGGTGGCTATTCTGCAAATATGTACATCTATTGATACACTGAAAAGAGAAAATGATATGACAGAACATTTCGGGATTCAAATTAAAACCACAGGGAGGGATTCCCGCAAATCCACACATTTAAGGGATTTTATGGCCTGGTAACTAAGACCTTTAGGTCAAGTCTTATTTTAATTTTAATGAAAACTTTTTTAAATGAAAAATGATAATTAATATTATGTAATGAAATGAAGTTAATTAATGAAACACGGCATGAAATGAAATGAAAACGAAATGAAATATGTCAGTAAAATGTTGGTCATTTACTGAGACTTTATAATACGGAGAATAAATATACTTAATAGTGAAGAAGAAACATTTCTAGAAAAAGAATGCATTGGTTAATAATGGGGTTCTGAGAAATAGGAATGGTATCTCATGTTGTGAATTTCTGTTTCGATATTACTTTTTTGTGACAGATGACATTAAATGTCATTCATTAATGATGAGATCCAAATTTTTGCTTACAAATCAGAAGATAAATAAAAAATACGCAATCATTGCTATCGTTTATTGATTTAAAATACAAAACTTAGTGACATAAAGCTCTATCCTTTTATTGTTACATTGCCTGCGAACTGACAATCCGATAGGAAATAAACATTTATAGCTCATCGCGCGCACCACCAGCTCTTACAATCAAGTGTCCCTCTTGTCACAGTACAAATAAATATATCGTTTACAATAACACCCAAGCGCAAACATTCTAGGGCCGTTCTCGAGTATGTAGTTTTAGTACTATAATAATTAAATGTTGGTGTTTTGTGTTCTCTATCAGTTAACTTCGCGACTAGCTCGTAGTTTACACAGCGTCCGTGCGGCAGATTCCCTCGGCCGTTACTTAAATTAATAAATAATACATTACGGTCGTTGGGAATTAAAAGAAAAATGTTACATGTCACATATAACATGCATGTTCATTGTACAACCTGTATATTTTCTATACATACATTTTTATTGTGTCAATCATACAATACAGTGAACTAAAATATAAGTTTTAATAGTGTAGATATCATGTATTTACAATAAGGTACTGAAATGAACACAATCTTAGAAGTTTTTAAAAGGAAACCTGCCCTGACTCGGTAATGTCATCCTATTTCTGTATTGAAAATTAAATATGCATCCCATACCTAAACCTTATACATCTGCTAACGATCCTAACATCATGAAGCAATAAAGTATTAGGACAGTACATTACATAGTGAATAATGTATAGTACAAAACCAGTGAGATTAGAAATAGATTCAAATCTACAAACAACTAAAAAGGACAGCAATACGCATTCGAATAAAATACAGTACTATAATTTGAAAATACTTTAATGCTTCATGCGCAAAACAAAGAGCCTTATGTTCTTTTTAAAATAATACATGTTATTATAGGAGAGGGGGAATTTTATAAAAATTCATATTAATATCTCACAGTATGAAATAATTGGCTATCAATTTATTGGCCTCGGCCACTTCTTTATGAGCACACCTTTCAGTCAATTCAACTAAATTAAAATTTAACTTAAAATTTCGCTAATCCGTGTCCACAATGAAGTCGCCGAGGCTAATAGGCCCGCCACAAACGAGCGATTAAGCACGACTTTATACACAATTTTCAATATTTACATATTTATGAAAAATATAAAAGTTTTCAATTCTTACTTATTATTTATAAATTTATAAATAGTTATCAACGCATTTAACACGTAATTATTATGTCAATATGTCTTTGTTCAATTATATGCAAAAATTTAGTTTAAAATCGTTGATCACAGTATAACATGGTACAATAAGTAAGGCTTACAAAAGAAATCGTGGTAAACTAAAATAGTTGCCCAATAATCGTAGGCAATAAAATAGTTACCATTAAAATCATCGAGGAACTGCACTGTTTAGTTGCTCTTGTGTGGCGAGCCGTTCACATAAAATATTCCGGCACATTAAGGCAGTGTTCCAGTGTACGCTATACAAAATATTTTAATTACAAATATTTTTACGAGCAGTCTGTTGCATTGAGGTTTTTTATACTATTGTAGATTCAAATCCAAATTAGTTGAACGAGTCATTAATTCAGTTTAATTTAGTCCTATTTTGAAATACCCGATTTTTTATTAATAAATATTTTTATATAATATATATATTTGTTATATTTATATATGTTTCAACATTCGTAACCTACATGTACATTTTCGTGGTTTACAGATGTTAACTATTCACTATTACTGTTATACGCATCGTTTGAATAATCCGATGGGTCAAAAATAACTATGTATATATTTATTTTGATACCGGCGGTTGAAAGTGGACCGCCGCAGTCGACTTTCAAATTACCATTACACAACAACACTGAAATGCGAGGGCGTCGTTTTATAGATATATATATGTATATATAAAAAAAAAACTATAATCATAAACACAAAAGATGTGTCGAATCGAAAGGTTTATTTACACAAATACAAATTGTCAGTGAAATTTTTATTCATATTACGTTTTTGTACGTGTTTTTGTATAAATCAAATTCTGATTGGCCCTTTGTATTTCAGTCATCAGTTGCCGACAGTTTAGAAATTATATAAAGCTCGCGTTATTTTACATATAACTGAAAGAAAGCCTAACTAGCCATAGATCGTAACTAAACTATACATTATCCAGTTAACGTTGCAGTCTGTATCGATTAGTCCTGTTTACTATTTTTTTTTTCTTTTTAAATATATATACAATATTTATTTACTACCATATTGCGTCCTTGATATGCATTGCGTAACAATAAAAAAACGTAGCCTTCATGCCCCCGTCGCGTCCGGTCGCTCAGAACAGAAACGGCACGATCGCCCGGAACATTCTTCTAAGTACTGTCGTTGAAGCGATCAAGAACAAATAATACGAGATACACGGTCACCACAACAGTTTACGTTTGTTTTTTTGTTTAACAGTCAGACTTATCGCGCGTCATATAACGTACGTTACGAACCAACACTGCAGACGCCCGACACCGGACGATACCGTTCGATCGCGGCGTGCTCGCCTCCACCGACACACACACACAACTGTCGATAGTCCGCGCGCGCGTGGGTCGCGCGACAGCCGCGGCGGTGCGGGGGGCGCGGGGGTGCAGGGGGCGCTAGTGTATAGCGACGGGGCTGTGCGTGCAAACTGCGGGCAGCATGTCGTCATCGCGCCGCGCGCTTTCCACATCCATGCGCTCGGCGCCCCACACACGTCCAACGCCCGCGACTGCACCTGTATCGTATACGTACAATTACTATAAAACAAATCTATACATACTCTTTTTTTTTATACATCCAAAAAACAAATGCGTTTTTGTGAGTGGACACCAAAAGAAAAAACAGAAAAAGGGCGTCTTTTCTTCTTTTTTTTTATCCATTTAATTTTGAATACAACTCTCCCTTTGCAGCGGTTAAAGACTAGCCAAGAAATCGACTAGTGTAAATCTCCACAACTAACCAATACAACGTGCGTCACATTTTATATCTTTAAATTAGTTAGAAATAAACAATGAAGTCATAAAATTTCAAATCAAAAGCGAGAGTACATTTATATCCCATGAATCGTGAGAACTAGATTTATCATCTTGAGAAAAAATTCTAAATGTACTTACAATTTTGAATCAGATCTGATTACAAAATTGTAATAAAGATTCTTTACTTTTTAATAAAAGAAACGAATATTGTGGTGTTTCTGAAGCAGTAATATCAACAATGGAGTTCCTGGTTCTCATGAAATCATTATGGGCAGTCGAATAACTCATTTATCTTGATCTAATTCTAACAATCATGCTCCTTGTTTTTTTTTTTTTTTTTTTTTTTTCTCTATATTTATTATCTGCAATCGGCTCATGCTCCTTGTATTATTTATTTATTTCACTTAAACTTAATTCCTTAGTTGAACACTGATGTGTACGGTCAAGTCATGCATAACTTTTTTTATTATTTAATTTATTTAATAATATAATTAATTATATGTCAATTTATTACAGTTTCAATACGATATAATTTTTTCTAAAAGTAACAGTGTTTTTGGAGACATCTATGGGGATTCTAAATTACTACAACTAGACAACGGTAATGCACAAGTATAATAAAAATCTGCAACTACCTAATCACGATTAGATATATAAGTTGAGAGAATTTATAACATCAAATCCAAACAAAATGTGTTTGTTTGTTCATCCAGTAGATGGGTTGGAATCGCGTTTTATATACTAAAAAGTACCGTTATTTACTAAAAACTTTCAATGTAGCCAATACATGATCTATGACAGAAATCTCAGACAGTAGCGCATAGATAACCAACCAACCATAAGTCATTGTTTCATATAGTCCAAAGACTGTGCTCTGTAAAATATTGACAGAGTATGCGGTTACAAGAATAGAAATAGTACTTACTAATCAAGATTATACAAAGATTATCATTCAGCAGTTTTTTTTAATTAACTGCATCAAAGTCTACTGGTTGATTTGAATTAATTCTTTAATTGTCTTTCATCACTACGATAATCAAAAATAATTTATGTTATGTTGGTAACACTGAAATTTCAGTGTAATCATAGATAGGTGCAGATAAACGCGTCATATATTTCTAGACATCAGAGGCACAAGGTCGGATATCTACATTTTCAATCACGTGAAAATCCGTGTAGGAGCGAATATTTTCAAAAGATCAGATCCGAACTCGTGTGATCCCAAAGTCTAGATCGTAAGAAAACGAAACCAAAGCCATGCCATGTAAAGCGCGGGAACGGAGTGTGGTGGGGGAATGTTAATGTATCGGTTACGTGAACGTTAGGAGAGAGTCGGAGCGAGCGCGGCTAGTGACGGGTGTGGTCGCCGCTGGCCCGCGCGCGCTCTAGTCATCGGGACTCCGACGGATCTGTCCACACACATTCCAACAACCCAATTTATTTTTTTAAATATATATTATATATTTTTTTATTATGAAATTAGCCGGATACAAGTTCATTGGCCTTAAATATATTTCTAATACCCGTGTTACTAGAGTAACAACGTTTTCTACTAAAATAGTAGAAATCGCGATTAATATGTGTTAAAAATGTGGTTGTTTGAAATTTTTCTACCGTACCATCATGATATAGCACCAAACATATAATTTTTTTTACTAAACGTTTCCTTCTAAAATTCTTCATTTTGAGCTTGTAGTTTTTCGACAAATCAAAGTTTTGCTAAAATAAATTTCGGAAAACTTTATATTTTTGAATACCGTAGTCCTAAATTGTCAGTCAATAATATACTATTTGTAAACACTTTTCCAAACGTTCATACTACGTCAGAGTAGAATCCACTACGAACACCACGAACATGGATTTTGTCACAGCACAATAATGATACAGTAGGTCAGTGTGCTTAGTGCGAGTTTTTTAATTTCTCGATGGCGTAAAAGTTAACTCAAATTTGTATGGAATTTGAAAAGCGCCTCTAGCGGCAAACGAAGGGAAGTTGTTCCAAATCCAAGCAAATTTATGTTAAGTTTTACGCGATCGAGAACGTTAAAAAAACTCGCACTAAGCACACTGCATAGCTGGCAACATTTTAGGGTGAATCCTTTAATTAATTTCCAGTATTTCTGCGGTCCAGTAGTTTGTAAGGTTGCAGCGACGAAGCATGTCATGACCGAAACAATAAGCGTGAAAATGACTTACACACACTATTCTTAAATGAAATGAATTTGTTACATGAACGTATGTATGATGAGAACCCAAACCATTATTTTGTGTCACAAGTAATTGTGTTAATAATTTTTAACTCTGAATATGATATTCAGGGAAAGTGTCGTTTGATTTTCAAACATAAATCACATTAAGTATGTATACTATTTTAGTTTTATTAAATGACTTATACGATTTAATCTCGTGGTTTATTACTGTCATTATACATATTCTTTTGACGATTCGAATATTTTACAATTTCCGTGGTCTCACACACACGACTAAAGTGCTATTTGTCTAAATAATAAAAAAATAGTTTGGATAATATATGGGACAATTAATCTTTATTTTTATAACATTCCGTTCCCATAACAACATATAAAAGTGAAGCTTTCTTCGATCTTTTACTATTATTAGGGGAATTCCCGAAAAGTCTTTGTTTTTTAAAACCTTTTTTTTCGGCGGCCGTCCAGTTTTTTTCGTAAATGTAATTAGTCCGCAAAGGTGTGTAATTCAGAGAGCCCTTGTCTACATTGTTGATTAGAGCGATATTCAGAAGGCATAAGTAAAATAAGGTCGCAACGGTAGTTTTAATTATCTACACGATGTTAAAGTTAGACGATTAACGTGCGTGTGCGTAACATGTGTGTGTATGTGTGTGTGAGAGTGTGTGTGAGTGTGTGAGAGTGTGTGTGAGTGTGAGTGTGTGTGTGAGTGTGTGTGTGTGTGTGTGTGTGAGAGAGAGAGAGAGAGAGAGAGAGAGAGAGAGAGAGGGAGAGAGAGAGAGAGAGAGAGAGAGAGAGAGTGTGTGTGTGAGAGAGAGAGAGGGTGTGAGTGTGTGTGCGTATGTGAACGTGTGTGCGCGTGCGTGTGTGAATGGATCGTTCTAGAGGCGTGCAGGCGCAACTAACCGTGCTGGTGGTGCGAGGTGGCCTGCTGCTGCGTGTTGGTGGACTCGTCCGCGGTCCGCTTGAAGAAGTTGTGCTGTAACGCGTAGTAGGGGGTCACGCGCTGTTTCGGGTCGTACTCCAGCATGCGGAGTATAAGGTCCTGGAAATAGAGAGAAATATATTAGATCACAATATGTACGCAGCAACTTTTTCGGCATTTTCCGAACATTTCAGCGGTCATATGTGTCTATTTGTATAATTAACGAAATCTCACTAAGTAACTTTGGATTAGTCCCATTGAAAAAAAAATTCCGCTGTCATTATGGTACGCAATGGAGAAAAACAAGAACATAAAGATGTGTATATTTACTTTATCTACTTGTTTCGGAAACCAACAGTACAAAACATAAAATATACACATATAATACATTAAAAAATTAGCTAAAACAAAAACCAAACAAGTTTTCATCATCAAAATCACATATAAGTACAAAGTGAACAAAGAAAAACAGAATTTAATACCTTAAACTTAAGGTAGTCGGAGACGGAGTGCCCGGGCTCGCCGCGTCGTCGGGCCGCCGGACCTCCTCCCTCCACGCCGAGGATGTCGTGGAGCCGCCTCGTGCCGGGCGCTCGATACTTTCTGTACCCGCTGTTGAAACAAACAACAATATTTTAACTCAAATTTTTGACCGTGTGACCTAATTAAGGCTTGTGTACTAACACTTCCGACCTAAGTTTAGGAACAAACCACGGAATATCACTCTGACGTCTCTCTGACTACCACCCTGCCGTAAAACAGTAATACGTTTTGGTTTGAAGGGTGGGGCAGCCGTTGTAACTACACTGAGACCTTAGGACTCATATCCCAAGGTAGGTGGCGGCATTATCGTTGTAGATGTCTATGGGCTCCGGTAACCACTTAACATCAGGGGCGTCGTGAATTCGTCCACCCATCTATGCAATAAAGAAAAATAAAAAAAATGAATAGACTTTTTCCAGTATGGACTCTTTTGTCGGCTGGTAACACTATCTTACATATAACCTCCAACGAATCGTGCAATGTACGCTTAGTTAGATGAATATCGACTCGCGAAATACAATTTTGTTTAGTTTGTTTCGTTTCCCATGTTGAGCCACATAAACGAATGTAATCACGTCTGCATATCACGACTATCTCAAACAAAACTGAGCTGTAGAAATAATAGCTATTGATGTTATATTTAAACAAATGGAGGGTAGCGCCATAATTACAAAAGTAGATGTTATATTGTCTAATTTCGGTGACGGATGTGATTTTAGGACATTTTACCACCGCCCCTTAAAAATAAACGTCACTGATTTCATTCAAGTTACAATACCTCAGTCGCCGAAAAACAAATAATAACGCTTTCTTAATTTTACAAATTTGATTTATCCCATAATATTTTTCATTCATCATTCTACTTCCAGACGTTTCACCTATTAGGCCATTGACGTTATAGCGGTCAACTTTGGATCTTTCAGCAATATATTTTAATATACTAAGCAAACTAGAAGCCGCTGTGCACAGAGCACATCTGTTTTTTAAGTTTTTGACAACTACCCTCGCGGTCGCATTTTCGTGTTTTAACGAAAAGGTTATTTATTAAATTAAAATGAAAATTAAATCAAAACTTAAACAAATTTTGTGAAGGGAATAATATTTACATATGCATCTTCATTAATCAGTGGAAAGTATTATGTAACATTTTCGAAATTTACAATAATACAGTAAAAAATATATTAAGTATATTTAAAATTAACTAAAACTTGATCTTGAACTTAACCTATACTAGATATGTTAACTAGTTTTACCTTCCATCTTTTCCATTGACTTTCTTCAAAACGTAACCACCGCCGTCAGACGCCGGCAGTTTTTCGAAGAACTTTCTCGTTTTGTGTGCCTAAGAACGTTAATAATTAATTATTATTGATATTGTACTTAGTGCTACTGTAATGCAGCCTAGTAGTCATTTAATGGAGAATAAGTAAATCGTTCACAGAAGTAATACCAAGTCACGTACATCGCTTCCTCAACATTTTACGAAATCAGCTTTGTCATCAACTGTACGTGTACACTCGTGAACTTCACGGTTTTGTTTATTCTGACGTAAAATTCGAACCATGTACCGTGACACAAGTTTATAAATTTTAGGAAGCAATCAGGAAAATCTTTAATCTCTGCCATAAGCTGATGTTTTACAAAATTGAAACTAAAAGTCTGTCTCCGTTTTTCTTTACTTCGTAATTATATAATCTATTCTGTATCAAACATATCAAAATCTACGGGACTTTTTTGCGGGAACGCGAGGAGTGAAGTTGTGTGATTTGTTTTATTTTGTCTATTTAGTATTTCTTCAGGTTTAAATGTGTAATAATTATTAACTGTTTAATATCCGTGAAAATGCACAAATATGGGAAAATGAAACAAAGCCGCTGGACGTAACTTCTCGGGATCCTCCAAAAAGTCCACTGAAAAAATCTTAGTAAATGACCACAATTTTACGGAGATTATATTTCATCCCATATCATTTCATTTAATATTATCCCAGTTTATTAATATCTCAAATTAATCATCATCATTTCATTTCATTTCAGTCAATTTCACTCCTTAAAAGGTCTTAGTTACCAGGTCATAAAATCCCTTAAAAATATATCAAAATCTACCGTCATATCGGCTGATTTCGCATTTTCTTTTACACTCGAATATGACAGATATATCATAATCACCCCCCTCCCTCATCATCTCGTACAATAAAATCGCAACAAACCTGATCTAGTAAATGATCCGGTGGCATTCCGAGAACCTCGACGATCTTGTTCATCTGATCGACTTCGTTGGCCCCGCTGAAGAGTGGCTCGCCCGTGTGCATCTCGACCAATATACAGCCGAGCGACCACATGTCTATCGCGAGATCGTACGGGATCCCTAATAATACTTCCGGCGACCTGTAGAACCTCGACTGGATGTACTGGTATATCTAAAATGTGAAAAATACAATAATTAAAACGGTACAATAAAAGTATTTTAAAATATTTTTTTGCATTAGGTATTTTCTAAAAATTTTTGTAATTCGAAAACTGAATATTCTTTATCTTCATTCTCAGTTTTTTTAAAACAAAAACTTCATTAATTTTATTATATTCCACACACTAATTATCGCGAGAATAATCGTGCGTAACAAAACAAAAATACGCCTTGAACTGATAACCGTTCATATTTTATTTATTTCAAGTCCATTAAAACTCATGAATGAAGTGCCATTATCGAAACAAGGCAATCGTTTAATTAGGATGTTAGATAATAATGAACGTACGAGACGCGATTTGCGATGACCCTAGGAAACATCGGACCCTAAATCACAAGGCACCGACTGATGTGATTTATTACAACAATTAGCGTATACAAGAACGGCAAATATGAATTGTTAAAAATAATTTGGTTAAGTTCATTAGAACATTTTTGATTTCTGATTTAGATGTCTAATGTAATCATGTAAGAATTATAGAAATTCAGATTGATATGATTTGGACATTTGGTAGTTACATATATGGTTTTTATATTGGATGATTGGGGATATAAGCTCAGTGCCCACCCGGAACCGAACTTACATAATTAGAGTATCCCATTAAGGGGTTGCAGACCAAGAGCTTAACTAAGTTAGTTTAATTAACCTAACACAGCTATGGCAATTTTTCATACTACGTAAGCTAAGCTATGTGAAGCTAAATAAGTTGCGTATGCCGATCCGTTATTGCTACGTGAGTCAAGCTAATCTTCTCTAGCCTCACGTGGCGCAGACCTTTGTGACCATTTAGTTTTCAAACTGAACTAGTTGTACAATAATGACTTGGCATTTGCTTAGTTGTTGATGTGCACGCAACAAATTTCTAGATTAGCTGCCTTAGCTTAGGCGTCTTATCTTTGTTTCGCTGTAGGTTATCATTTAGTTTGTACCGGCAAGAAACATCGGTCCAAGTTTCAGATGGATGACGAAAAAACAATAAGCAGTTTTATATATTTTTATCATATAAGATCTGGTCTGTTCTATCAAAGCTCCGATACGACCTAGGACTTTACCAAATAGGATAGATCTCAATTCCACATCTTTTTTTAATTGCTGTGATGGATGGACGAGCTCACAGCCCACCTGGTGTTAAGTAGTTAGTGGAGCCCATAGACATCTACAACGTAAAAGCGCCACCCACCTTGAGATATAAGTTCTAAGATCTCAAGTATAGTCACAACGGCTGCCCCATCCTTCAAACCGAAACGCATTACTGCTTCACGGCAGAAATAGGTAGGGTGGTGGTACCTACCCGTGCGGACTCACAAGAGGTCCTACCACCAGTAACATCTAATAAAGTAGGTTCCTAGGTTCTTCTCAAAACGAATTCCATTATTTCAGATATTGTTGTCGAACAATATCATGACTTCATACCCGATCCTGTAGACCGAATGGTAAACAGTCGACGTCGCCCAAAACACGTCATTACGGATCCTCCCGATCCATTAACGGTGCTTTTAGGTAACACAAGCACCGGTCACCGTCCTCGTCGAACCCATCGCTTGCGACGAAGGGCTCGACGAGCGAATTAACCCATAGACACAGTGCACATACTTAGCAGATTTTAGTTTGACAACGACGATATTCCAATATAACACGACTGAATTATAAAGTTCTCGAGTTGAGACCGCGCAGCAGATGAGGAGAGCCGAAGATCGGGCTCAGTGGTGTGAATTGGGAGAGGCCCATGTCCAACAGTGGACGACTGTGGGCTGATGATGATGATGATGATGAATTATAAATGCATTATAAACTTTTCATTAAAATGGTTAAAAAAAGTTTATGCCGATTCGAACTTTTATTTGCCGATTAAAAAAGATATTTTCGTAGCTTTGAGAGGCTATTTCAGCTTCACCCTAACGTGTAGGTGATCTCACGGGGCTCAAACCGGAAGTGTAGCTAACACTGGCTCTAGTAAGAGCAGCGCTTCGCAGAATCTACTGCCGGATCGGAAACGGGACGTACTAAGAAGTGCGGTATTTTAATAATGTACACATTAAAAAAATTGTTGAAACATTGTAACAAGTACTCACCCTTTGTCCTAGTTGACAGGAACTGCCGAAGTCCACGATTTTTATCGCTGACCGTTTTGGATTACATAGTAATATATTTTCTGGTTTAAGATCACAGTGAATTATATTTAACTCTGAAATTTAAAAAAATACAATTTAAATAATCATTAGACTTAATAATATCATACAGACCTCCTATACGCAAGAAGTGTTACAGTGAGATCAGTCTAAATAATTATAAGTCTATCATTAAAATATCGCTCTTAGTGAATAATAAAAATTATTTATTTATCTCATTACAATAACATGTGAATCTTACTTTACTAATTCAATCATTCGGTTCATAACTTAACCAACGAATGTATTGTTTAAGCAATCAACAATTTTTATTTTAACCCACTAGAGGAATATGTGATGATGGGGATATAGAATGAGTACTAAGCGGTAGGCAGCGGCTTGGCTCTGCCCCTAGCATTGCTGAAGTCCATGGGCGACAGTAACCACTCACCATCAGGTGGGCCGTATGCTCGTCTGCCCACAATAGCAATAAAAAAAATTAAAAAAACCATTAGGTGTTACGTGGCTACCGATGCTTAAGGACGTGAGGCCGAAATTTCAATTATATTATATACTAGCGACCCGCCCTCGCTTCGCTTCGGAAACATTAAAACACACATGAAACCAAAAAAAATAAATAAAAATAAAATAAAAAAGTAGCCTATGTTCATCAGGGACAATGTCGGCTTCTAATGGAAAAAAAAATTTTCAAATCGGTCCAGTAGTTTCGGAGCCTATTCGAAACAAACAAACAAACAAATCTTTCCTCTTTATAATATTAGTATAGACAAATATAATGTAACCGTAATTATAATACAATCTTAAGAGATTTAATTATTGTATAACGTAAAATAACGATTCAAAGTTCAACATTGACATTCATGCGATCTTTCGTGACATTGCCAGATAACAACTAAAACATACGTGAAGGTGTAATAAGGGCACAGTTTCGACGATATACTTAATGTAGTAGTACTGTTGGTGATTGTTCAATTTGGACTTCAAACGGAGCCTAAAAACGTATTTTTTTTCTGGTCAGATGAGTGAACGAGCTTTCGGCCCATTGAACCTATATATGACGCCGTCAGCGCAAAAGTGACCTAAGCTTACCATAGTTAGTATGGAGGCAATTAGGTTTGAATTTTGAATGAATTTGAATTTGAGTAGGCAAAAAAAAAACAATACACGCAAAAATAATGTTTACAATGCTGTGTTATCTATGGGTGAAACTATGGATAGGCCGGTTTTGCATCAAAATTTATTATATTTTAAATAAATTCCATTATACTTCATATAAGCTTGAATATAAAAAATTGTGGGTTAGGCCACTTTTGCGCTGATGGCCTCATATATAGTCACCCGACTTAAGACATGAGTTTTAAATCTCGTTTTTATAGCACAACGGCTGCTTCAAGCTGAAATGTATTACTGGTTCACTGCAGAAATAGGCTAGGCTGTATCTGCCTACCCATTCGGGCTCACTAGACGCCCTACCGCCAGTAAAAAAACGTAGAGTCAAAACTTATATTTGAGTCGACTATTATCAAAGCCGGCAATCTGACTTTTGGACAATGATTGGTAAATCAGAAAAACGAATTATTGACTTTGTATTCCATTGGCAGTCACAAAACTCTTCGGAACGACATCTTAGATAAATAACAGGTTAACTATTAACCTTTATTTAATGCAAGTTTTGAACCGTATTCTTTGAAGGAGACGATTATATTCAAATTAATCTGTATTGACATATCAATAAAAATTTTTTGTCCAAATGCACAGATTGCCACCTTTGATAATAGACGACTCATTTATAGAATAACACAAAATAGGCACTAACCTGGTTGACTAAGGAACAGAAGCGCGGTGCATAGTTGCTGCGCAAACTTCCGCGTTAGGTTCAGTGAAACACCTCGGAAGTTTGTGTTTCGGAGCAAGTCGTAAAGGTTGTACGATAATAACTCGAACACTAGGCACAGGTGGTTCCGCCACATAAAGTGACGTTTCAGTTTTACTGGAAAATGAAAATGCATATCGTGACAGCAACGTGGAAACAGGAAAATCATTAAAAAACACTAACACACGACCGGCGACGTCGCCGTTAGTTTAATTACAAAACAAATGTACGGTAATTCCCCCAAAACACGGTAGATTGGTTTCGCGTAATAGCAGTATTCACGCGTAACGCTCTTGTATGACCCCATATAACGCGTTATGTACAAATATAATACAATATAACCAATGTTTTTACAATTCAAAAACTAGGAACACAAATTTATTAAATTAATTTATTTTTATAGCATCACAATTAACACAACGCGCAAAGGTACGCGAAATTAATTATGCACTGTACAAATCATTATAAATTACACAATACAGAAATACAAATAACGTGTAAAATCCCCGCGTTATAAGGGGGAATGCCCGTGTTATACGAGGAATTGAAACCGCGTATTATGAACATGCGTTATAAGAGTACCGTGTTATAAGGGGGATTACTGTACTCTATTCAATTTTGATAAGTTGACAAGGTAAGTTAAATACAAGCACACGATTCTTACCTATATAATACTTATTCTCAGCATCCGCTCTGTTCATCATTTCTAGTAACTTGACTTCTATTTGTGCCTGATTTAGGAAAGGCTTCTTATTCTTAATAATTTTTATCGCTACTTGACACTGTTCCTCGTGGTCATACGCTTTCACAACCTGGAATAGAAAAGTAGTTTACCTGTATTAAAACTGCGCAGTTACATCTTGGTAATCGTTTTTGTAATGTTTTATATTTTGAAAAGAACCAGACACTCGTCGCTACGTGGAAACATTAACAGTTTAAAATTCCTTGAATTGACGACTATGTCAACAATGCAATCTAAGAAATTCTTGTGAGAAAATATGGGTTGCTTCATTCCCATCACAAAAATAGGATGGAACTACTACGTAAGCATCAAAGTAACTGAGATTTGCGGCCAACGAAAGGCGGGAGGGCTGTCCCAAATGAAAATATGAAAAATTGTAGACTAAAATTGGCTAGACTAGATTTCAAAAGTTATAAGGATAGTTACTATATTACCGACACAAAATAGCAGCAGGCTATACGCTCTTCGGATGTTAATAAGCAACCGAAACTCTTGTACACACCCCAATGAAATTACTGACATTAGGTTGAAATCTGCATGGTATAATATACTAATGAGTATCCTATTATTCAAAGCGAAAACTACGATTATTCACGGTCGAAATAATAAGGAGGGTGCACCAGGCAAGGGAATGAACTAATTATGCTTTACTTAGCAAAGCATAATTAGTTCAGAAAACTAATATTACGGACCGATAGTGGCATAGTCCACTACGATTGCGAGACTAAGCTGTCATTAATTTTGACTTTGGTAAAACACAATTCTTTTTCTTTTCTATCAGGTCACAGACATCCACTGTTGGACAAAGGCCTCTCCCAAGCCTCGCCTCAAAGATCGGTCCTGCGCTGCCTACATCCAGCGGATACCCCGAACCTCAATAAGTCGTCGCCATCTTGTGGGAGGTCTACCCACGCTACGTCTTAATAATCTTAATAACGCAATAATTATGTTTTATAATTACCTGTCCAAATGATCCCTTTCCGATCGGTGAGGAGATCTCGTACCGGTCGAGGAACTTCTCTCCCTGCTTAATAATATAATCGTGATTATCGTCATCGTAACCGTCATTGTATAACTTCTTCTCCTTCTTGTGCGAGCCATCCTCGCCCAGGTACTGCTGCGCTCTCCGTTTTTTCTTCGCGTAATATACCTGTTAAAAAAATAATTTAAACATTATTTATAAAATGTTTTAGAATAATTCAACACATAGTTGTAAACTAAATGAAAGTTAGTAAGTGAGTGACTGCAATAATAATAGTAATAATAATTATTATTATAACCGTATTATATTTATATTTATAATTTTTGATTTCGTATTTCCCAGTTCTCAGCAATAAATCATGGGTAAAAAAAATCATTAAAAATATTTTTGAACAACCATATAAATATGAGATGTTAGGATAACCTGTCGAGTGTCAACCCTACAGATACCGGGGCAATAACCAACACAAATCCTAGGTAATACAGGTCGTATGCGTTATAGGAAATGAATAGTTGAGGGAGCGCGGGAATTCGGGTGACGGACGTTGACCCAGATATGAGGCTGACATTGATCGACGATGGGTCACGATGTGCCAGTATAAAATATTTGTACAGAACCTGACTACCGAATTTGGAAATAGGAAGTTCATTGCTACATTTTTTTACGAAGCTGATTCATATTGTGAGTCATTGTTTTTGCGAACTCCATACCTGGCTTAAAGCTCGGGTGAACGGCCTGAATCGTCGGCGGTGGTTTTAATATTGGTGTAATTTCGCGAAATAGTTTCGTGCCGCCAACGACGTGCACTAATCGTTATGTGACCTCGATATGTCATTCGGATGCCGTTACATAACTTCGGTTTGACTTAGCAGTAATAATGTCGACTGCACGACATTCGCATCGTGCCGGTGCGGAAGTGTCGCATATCGACTCGGCCGAACGATAACCCAAATATCCGACAGCGACCTACATATTACGCCGTATATTTTACAGACGACCGAGCGCGGCCCGACAGCCGGCAACCGGCGTCACTTCATGGGGTCGTCCGACCTATCTACCGTTTCTCTTGTCTGGAATAACATTAAAACAAGAAAGACGATTCTTTTAATGAATTTTATTCTAGGAATTAAGACCGTTATGTTATGGTAAAGTGGTGATGCCGGATGAGGATGATGTGTTAGGCCAGTGACCGCGGCACGTGGTCGCGAGATGAGCGCGTCGGGCCGGGGAGAGACGGCGCGCGGCGGCTGTCATTGATTTTCCCCGTTTCCCCCTCCGCCCCTCGCCGGCTCTACCTCCCCCCTCCGCGTCTCACCCACTTCCAGCGCCCGATAACGAGGTTAACGGGCGACGTGAGCGTCTCCTAAACTTTAATTATACCCGTACACCCGTCGTACATGTTTAACCCGGCCTCTATTCAACGTTTTGTTTGCAGCACACCTGATAGCGAGATGTGATCCACTGTACGGTTCGAGGTTAACTATCTAATGGACGTCGCGCCGGAGATGGAAATGCGAAGAGCGAAACTAACACCGTGTCGGTCGGAAGTTACCGTTAGATTCAAATCTGTAAACGACATCTAGACTCGTGAGCTGCCGACAACTTCCTTGAATTATTGTATGTAAACAATATGATGGTTAAGCTCATCACGCTTTACGAAATTTTATATAGAGAAAAAGAATAATTAAATTATACAACACATAGACCAAAAGAGTTCTCGTTTATTAAAAATAATAATTAGCTGTTGTAAATTAGTATCCCCTTCTGTATGGATGTCATAAGAGTTTACAAAGCACAAATTCAGGCCACCTGTACACATCAGACTTTCGTATCATTCCATGTACGGACACCAAAATGAAGAAATTTCATCTTAAATGATTTAAAAGGAAAACTTGAATTGCAAATCGCAATCCGGAACTCTTGATACGGAAAACTAATAAGGTGGCAGGTTTGGACAAGTACTATAATTTAATAATATTATTATAGTAGTTGAGAGGAAAAATGAAATAGACTGACGACCTAATGTTGCATCACCGACTAAGAAGATCGCGACCTTACCAGAGCTTAAATTGCGACGCAAAATAATAATAAACAATACCTAAGTGGCAAATCAATTGTTGTTGTTTTTTTTTTGTGTATTTCGATTATAAATAGGCAATATTGGTAATTTCAATGTGTAAACATAAAAGTTTCAGTAAAATTTCTCAAGGGAATGTATTTATTGAAAACTATATGAGTTGTAATTTTTATTTTGAAGTTTATGTTTCGTGTAATATTTACCATCAAAGAAATAGGTATTTACGTTAACATAAAAATAAACAGCGCGTAATAGTTTTTATTTTGGGCTTGGTTTTTTATTCTTCATTTTATTATCTTCGCCCTTTTGATACTTCAAATATTACAAAATTAAAATAATTTCGTTTCTAGTCACTGTTATCCAAGCATCGCCGTGTCCCGTTATTCAATTATGTGGTCCCGGCAATGCGAAGCCGGTCTCTTCCCAATAATATATCTTGTCCATTACTTTTTCGGAACGTAACATTTTCGCAAGATTCACGGTCAGAGGTTTTTTTTGCAGAAAAATTTCGTCTATAGCAAAACTGAGTCCCAAAAATTTATTTTATCACATGCCATGATTAAAATTTTATATCCTATTGGCTTTAATTTAGTTGAGCAATAGCTGTTTTTCCGTACCCACTCTTTCCCTACAAGGAATCAATTTTATCACAAGAGTATTTAATAATTATTAATTGATAATACATATATTTAATAATTATTAATAATTAAATCGAAAAGATAAATAGTTTGCCATTACGTAAAAATTCTTAATTAACATCATATCCATAAAATAAGACAAGTGTCCCATAAGGCATATAAATTTCGATTATTTTCATTATTAAATATTAATGATAAAAAAAATGGAGAGTATAACATTGCGATTAACTAAACCATTGCTCATATTTTATCTTTTTAAAATATGTAACAAATATGTTATAATAATACTAAAATGTTTCTTTAAATAAAAACAGCAAAATTCTTGAGCAACTCGGCGTTATCAAATGGAAACGCTATAATGAACTGCTGTATCAAAAATAATAGGCAGGCGACTTAAGTGCATTGTGATTTATTTGACTTCCTAGCACAATAAGGAACAATAAACAAGCGACGAACGCAGAAAATGAAGTAGTAATCGTGCCAAAAACGAGCCCAAAGTTGTGATGATTTAGCAATTCTATGAGATTTTTATTGCATGCATAATAAAGATATTATGCTAGCTGCATTGCGTTGCATTCGATTAACAAATATGGAAAAATATAGAATGAGTCTGAATCTACGGTCAGATTTTATGTTCAGATAACATAAGAATCTATAGATAGCGTTTCCATACTTTTAAAAATGTTAACATAGTTACAAGTAAAATTGTTAAAAAAGCCTCAGTCTTCATACTGTTTCCCCAAGAGCTATTAAACCATCCTCGCCGAAACCGTCGCTTGCGACGAAGGGCTCGACGAGTAAATTAACCAATAGACATAGCCCACTGAATTTCTCGCCGGATCTTCTCAGTGGGTCGCGTTTCCGATCCGGTGGTAGATTCTGCGAAACACTGCCCTTGCTGGGGCCAGTGTTAGCAGCACTCCGGTTTGAGCCCCGTGAGCTCACCTACACGTCAAGAAGCTGAAATAGCCTCTCAAGGCTATCAGCATAGGTAGGAAATAAAAGAAGCTATTAAGTATTTCTTCAGTGGATTGCAAAGAGACTGCTTGGCCCTGACCTTAACATTGTTGATGTTGATTCGTGATGTAAGAAATTACCACCATATACTGTGGAGCTCAGCTTCTGGATTGCGTGAAAGACGATACGTGTAAGAGGGGAGTGATCGCAGAAATTGTATATGATAGAAGAGTATGGAAGGATAAAACAAGTTGCGCCGACCCCAGGTGACTGAGAGAAGGGCAGGAGAATGATGACCGTGGAGCTCAGCTTTTTTTTATTGCTTAGATGGGTGGACGAGCTCACAGTCCACCTGGTGTTAAGTGGTTACTGGAGCCCATAGACATCTACAACGTAAATCCGCCACCCACCTTGGAATAAGGTCTAAGGTCTAAGATCTCAGTATAGTTACAACGGCTGCCCCACCCTACAAACCGGCTGCCGTCGACAGCAATAGCAGAAAGAAAATTCCACACTAACTATCGTTGCCATCAACTACTTTTATACTGATTTTCAAAGAGGCGACACTACTCAGTTTACTGCACAATTCGGGGCATTGTGTGCCCTCGAACAATCCCAGAATGCGCTCCAGTTACAACGAAGTTTATTTATATATACACAAGCTCGTGACGTCATTGTGATATCATCTGAATGCACCCGATGATGTAACGATTGGATCACTCGGGGGCCTGCGTCGAGTAACGTTTTGAAACGTTGGTAGGTGGTAGGTACATTTAACAGCTGTTCATGAAAATATTTCATGTTTTATTTTTTAATACACCTCGTTCTTGACACGAAGAACGATATCTTCTTTCGCGGATTCGCCTATAAATAAACTAGTGTTCGCTCTTTCGTTAGGAATTCGGAAGTTTCGAGACGGTGAATGTTTTTCTTAGATTTAGATTGTTACAACATATTTTCGGTCAGAGTTGAGTATTATTTTTCTTATTAATTTATCTAAATGTATTTCCATATTTTTTTTGGGATAGATAACACAACTTTTTGTGCGTGCTATATTTTTTAATAAAGTTCTATAAAGTAAAGTAACTTTTTACTGGTGGTAGGACCACATGTGAGTCCGCGCGGATAGGTACCACCGCCCTGCCTATTTTCTGCCGTGAAGCAGTAATGCGTTTCGGTTTGAAGGGTGGGGCAGCCGTTGTAACTATACTGAGACCTTAGAACTTGTATCTCAAGGTGGGTGGCGCGTCTACGTTGTAGATGTCTATGGGCTCCAGTAACCACTTAACACCAGGTGGGCTGTGAGCTCGTCCACCCATCTAAGCAAAATAAAAAAGTAACTGAGTATATTGTCGACCATCGCGCATCTAATCTAAGAAGTTAATAGCAAGGTCTTTCCCTGATACTCCTGCAAAGGTTTCTGGCAAAATTATTGGCATTTCGAGCACACATGAATCCAACTCTCCGTTACATCCACAACGTAAAGCGACTAACGAGTTCTAAATTGAAGATATAACATTCCAGTAACAAGGGTCAAATCTGTAAAAAAAAATTTTTTTTTTATGGCTAGTATTAAATAATTGTTGACCCGCAACATCCAGGTTATTTCCGGTTCCAAGGATGCGACAGCTGATATTACAACTGAAACTACGTCCACATATCTCATCATAGGTGGCGGTATTAACCGTGTCATGTTTATGGGCCCTGATAACCTAAGATGACCCGTCATAACAACGAGAACAACTTCGACGCCCGCTTAAATTCACATTCCATTTCAACGTGAAAAGATCGAAGCAGGTTTCTCGCCGAGAAAATTTGAAGAGATTGGTAGTTCATTTTTCATAGACACTCTGACGCCGTGAGTGGTCGTAACGCCGTGATATGCAAACGAGAATACGTCTCCTATCGAATTTAGATTGCGATTTACAGTACAACACGACGACTAGTATATCAATTAAAACGAGGGAACTGTACAACTTTATACCATTAACACCATAAAAAGACAGTTATTGCGAGAAAATTTGTGCAATCAATTAGGAGTTTTAAGAGGGGTTAGGGGTGTGTGCGTGCAGAGTGCAACGACGCCGGGAGAGGGTGGCGTGGGGCGGCGCGCGCATCTGTGTGCATTCGGCATATTTACCCCGATAGTGGGCGGGCGGGTTCACTGACCCGACCCAATGCAAGGCCCGCGTACGTAGGCCGCCGCGACGCACACGTCCGGGCCCCGTTTCATTAGTGGCACCGCATACACCGCACATGCAAAAAGCTAACATCGTACGTCAAGTGGGCACGCATACTTTACAATCATCGAGTTCGGTGCGTGTGTATGTACGAGCTGTTATGAGAAAACTAAAAATTACTAAAGTTTACAAATTTAACAGTCTGTTCACGGATTAATCACTTAATAATTAGTACGTGTCTGGTGTCGTCGCATATCCATAAATAGACCGCCAAAGGGCGAAGATCCAGCTGCCCGAACCGTATCGATCTCCCGTGTTTATTTCCGACGCCAGTCTAGAACAGCTGATTTAAAATTTATAACACACTAAGTTCGTTCGTTTGATCGATTAACAAACCAAAGTACGTAACAATGTATTGTATTCAAACAGATTGATGTGTAAGAATGAAAGTTGCACTCAGATAATTCCGAGCATTCATAAACGCATCGCATTGTTTAGTCATTGAGTACTGTGCAAACATAGAACTGTACTTATAGTGGTATTTACGAAAACCACCCGTGCACTCGTTTCGTTGCACTGCCATAACCTACCCCAGGGGCGCCCCTCGTTGAGGCAGGTCCGGCCAGACGCTTTTGATGGTGCATTCTCATAACCGAGTAATGAATCAACAGATTATCAGTCTACGGTGGTAAACAAATCGAATAAGTGACGTCATTCACGACTTATTAATCGTGTAACGAACATATTAAAGCAAGTAATAGAGCAATAGCAACGTTTAAACTGCCCGAGATTATGTAAATGTAGTCGATACTGTATGTAAATGTCCCGAGACGGTCTCGACGATGACTTTAAATGCATTTACGCGTATAGTATCACATACCTCTTTCTTGCCAGTGACAAAAGTTATTCATTTGGAAATTGTTTTCGTATGGCGCCGTTCCTTCGTTCTTTATTCATGGAGATAAATTGTTTTCTTTATATTGTTATAAATTCATTATAAAACGAATTTAAGTCTCATTCAAAGTTACATTATGATTATAAATATATTTGTCGATCGTTTTTATTCTAAACAATAACAATCTACTTTCAGTTAACTTGTAATCTGGACATTACGAATCATACTGTATTTGACAAATTCACTGATAAACAGTGAAGTAGCCAATAAAACGGTCCATTTCGAAAATTGTCTTTTTTTTTAAATCCAATTATATCTAACAGCTATCGGTATATAATAAACAAAATTTCTTAATTAAATCAGTTCTCACCTTCGGCAATAAATCACAAACTTTAATTATGAAACGAGATTAAATTTAGCCGATAACTTCGTATTCAGAAGAGCGATTAGCAATGAAAGCGATGCATAAACCTTGAGCCTACCTCAACTTGAACTGTGTTCATCATTTAGTTTCGGAATTTGTATTTTTTTTTACGTAATGAAACATATTTACGGCCCGTCTGAAATTAAGCTACCGATGTCCACAGTCACTACAACGTGTCACATTCCTAGACTGGTGGTAGAACCTCTTGAGAGTCCGCGCGGGTAGGTACCACCACCCTGCTTATTTCTACCGTGAAGCAGTAATGCGTTTCGGTTTGAAGGGTTGGGCCGCCGTTGTAACTAAACCTGAGACCTTAGAACTTATGTCTCAAGGTGGGTGGCGCATTTACGTTGTAGATGTCTATGGGCTCCAGTAACCACTTAACACTAGGTGGGCTGTGAGCTCGTCCACCCAACTAAGCAATAAAAAAAAAAGAATTACGGTAGACATTTCTATAACACTTATCCTGACTTGGCCCTGGATATCACTAATACATTCGACTTTGATTTTTCCTTGCGCCGACCCTGCATGTGATGGGAACGCGAAGAATTCAATCTCGGCGGCCCGTCGCACCGATCAACCCGATCCTAGCATCATCTCACTACGATACGAACTCGTTCTGAACGAGAATTTCTTAGCTATCTCCAAATTCGGGCCTTATTTTATGCCAGTTTTGGGACCTACGAAGCGGACCTACGGATAATAAATTGCAAGACATTCACGGTGACAGGAAAGTGGCCACTGCAGTGGCGGAGACGAGGACACGGCGGAGCTTTAAAAGAACAGCGCCTGGTCCTCGTCGCGAAGATAGGGTCGGAATCTGTCACTGCCAACCGTCATAACTACGACGCTCAGCAGCGATGAGCTCTGGCAGGCAATACCCGACTTTTGCGAGTCCTCCATCTCGCAGAAAGATGTAAGGGAACGGGAAAGGGTGAGCTCTTTTTATTTCCCGTGCTGCCGCCGCCGAGCGGTGGTCGGTGGAGGGCGTTGGTCCAGCTCTGACACATGTGAGAAGGTCTTCTCCCGGTGAGTGTCAAGGGATGACCTGAAGAGGTTAGGTTACGCACGGTGCCGTCACCTTAACCCGATGCACCAGGATTGGACAACGCAGCGTCTGTTGCGGTCCGCGCTGTCGTCACTGGACGTACTGCGGAAGACTAACCCAGTCGACAGTGTATCGCGTTCTGATTCAACGGGGTATCCCAGAGCACCAGCAGCACCGCTTGGGCGGCCTAACCGACTGGAGAACGACCTCGTTGGCCGTTGATGATCGCCTCGGTGTCCTCGGGGTGACGCTGCGAGTCTGGCTGTAGTGTTAACAGAGGTAACCCCCTAAACTGTCCGGTTTTTGACCCGGAGCCTAGATTGGACGTCGGGTGTAAGAGTGATTGAGTGAGATTTTAAAATTTTCAATGATGCGGAAATGATTTTCGGAACAAATTAGAATTCAATGACAAACAATAAATATGTAATTTGCGCAGAGTTTCGCCGCTATTTACACTTAAATATTTTACCAATGTAACGCCACTTTATTGAACTCACTCTGAAGCATAATATAGTAAACCCGTCCAATATACTAGCGATTATGATATTGAGTTCTGTAGAGTATTTTCTTGACTATAGGTAAATTCCAAAAAAAGCAACCTGTTCGAAACTTCAAAGACGCGTTATGGAATTAAATGTATCGATAATAAAAATCCGAACATCGGTAACGTCTTTTGGATATTGTGATTTGCTTTAGATTTTTTTGCGGACTTAGATTATGTAAATAAAACTTATCTGTTCAGACTTATTAAAAATAAGTCTATTTTATTATTTATTATAATATTATTTTTATAGGCCAAGAGGTAAAGAATCTGTTCAGATATCAAATAGCGGGTTACATTGATGACTTAGGCACACATTTTCTATCTTCAGTCTTTCTGATACCACATAAAGTGGTACACATACACACTTTAAAGAGTAGGATAGACGTATTATAATACTATAAAGAATTTCATCTCATGACTTGCAGAGTGAAAATATTGACTTAGAACGCATGGGGTCCGTAGGCTAGGCTGTCGGGTTAATGTACTAAAAAAATAACTACATCAGTAGACTCCCTGCTATGTGCAAGTCTGTAAAATGTGAGCAGTAATCTTGCATGATAAAGCTGATTCAGCAGTGACGTCACGAATAAACGAGAACTTTAATTTGTTGGTTGACAACATACTTATTAAGCTTTGTATACACATATATACGTATATACACATAGATACGTTTAATCATAAGCGCTCGATGTAGCCTAATTCTCTCTCTCGGTCCGGTATGTCTACCTACGTCTTACTCGTATATTTTGAATCTGAAGTTGTCGTTTGCGTGGGCCGCTTCGTACCGAGCCGGTTTTGTAAATAGAACGGATTTAGAATAGACAGCATTTTTCTGTGCTAATATTAGAAATTAGTTATCAAAGACTACAGAATACCTTAGTCATGTTTTATGTACTTTAGTATCTGCTCCGAATAGTTTAGCCTGCATAGAATTTAATAATATTTCTATTTATTTTAATCTGTTTTGCGATTGATTGTATGGACTGTGTATTGGGCATGCATTGTTTATTTGTATGATTTTCAAGTAGTATGTGATAATATAATTTACATTAAGAGATAAAAAGTTTTTACTAGTCCCTTAAACAGATTAGAAACAGTATTGAAGCATCGATGAAAATCTATATAGTAAAAAAATTCCAGTCCTATTTCGCTAAAAACAAGCGTTAGATTTAACAACTTCAGATATAATTACAATATAATTATTACCTGAAATCTGATCAATTCTAACTATTATGTCGGATCCGACAATCATACCATTGAGTATATCCATCATCCAACCTGCACGATACAGCAAATTTTACCGTCTACATATATGTCGATATACACACAAGGCTTGGGGTAGTAAGTACCCCATTAAAAATAACGCATTTAGTGTGCGCCGTCTCTTCAAAGTTGGACCTCGCAATTACTAAAATTGGTTTGATTTACCATTTTAATTGTAACAAAAAACTTATTTTTTCGCATGGTGTGAACGATACCGGTGTCATTGTAATCTCGACCGAGTGACTTTAGGCCGGAGGGTCCATTAGGGATCGTCAGGAGGTTGTCCAATTCGGCGAGTGGAGCGGCATTTTGAGCTATGCCGCGATATCGTTAAGGCGTACTTTCTGTTGGAGGTGTTCCGTGGGCGCGATAGGAGAGCACTCGAGGTCGGATGCTGAGTGCGGGAATGGAGAGGAGGCGCGCGGGGATGAGTGGGACAAAATCGATATCGTCGGGCGGCGCGCGACGTCTTGCGTCCCAGCCCTGCCTCGCTCCCCTCTAATGAATGAGAGCGAGCATAGTCATCTCTGCGGATGGCGGTTCCTATGATAGGGCACGCCGCGACGCCGGCGCCGCTAACGTCGAGACTAGCTAGCTGCCTTGCCGATCCAATGTATTGCTTGCCGCCGAGATAACGAATCGAACACTCATCAACCCTCGCTTGTACGATTCACATAGCAATGTGCGTGCTACATTACATACCTTAGAGATTACGAATGGTTTACAACAGTATAAAAAACAGTTGCACAATATATTGACAGTGATAGTTGTTTCTTATAACGAAATACTATTATGTTTTTGAAATTGTTTCCCGGCATTTTTTTATTTTACTTATGGTTTAGAGAAACGATATTGAGGGCAATATTCCGCCGAAATTAACGTTGAACGGCTAAAACAAATTTTCAGGCGACATACAAACGAGTTCGAATGACAAGCTAAAGTCCTCCTTATGTCTATTAAGCGACGTTTTGGAATTCCTTGCAGCAATTTTATTGAAGGTAAACTGCCGCGAGGGATGAAATAAAAATATTTGATCACGAGATTTACTTTAACTTGGTTAACATAACGACGGGTTTAACATTTTACGCCCACGGATTGACTACTAGCAGAAATGTGGGTGTTACTTAATTATGGCGAAAGTTTCGAGAGCATTCCAGTTTCAAGAAATTACTAATTACCTAATAGGTACAGTTAGTTCAGTACAATCTGGTCCGCCAGAAAATATTTTTTTTTCAATGTTTCAATATTTGGGCCTTTCTTTTTTACAAAGTCATATTATTAATTAAATTAACCTACTTTAAATGTGATCATTCAGAAAAGACTCCTCTACTGGTGGTTGGACCTCTTATGGGTCCGCACGGGTAGGTACCACCACCCTGCCTATTTCTGTCGTGAAACAGTCATGCGGGGCAGCCATTGTAACTATACTGAGACCTTAAAACTCATATCTCAAGGTGGGTGGCGGCATTTACGTTGTAGATGTCTATGGGCTCCGGTAATCACTTAACACCAGGTGGGCTGTGAGCTCGTCCACCCATCTACGCAATAAAACAAAATTGCATTTTAAGTAAAAGCAAGCCCTAAAAAGATTAAGATGTGTTTATTCCCAAAATAAATAAAACATACTTCAAAACGTTATCTTAGGTTTAGCCTCCAAAAACCCGGGTTCGAAAACTTAATTAATCCGTTTAAAACTTTTAACTTCTGCCCCAGGCTCGAACAGGCTGCGGAGGGCGGCAAAACGAATAATGTGGCAAGATTCTTGAAGCCATTCAAATTATTATAAGAGCGAGATTTACTGATTGTAGGGCTTATTGTAAGCACGTACAGGTACCACCATTCTGTCTATATTTGCCGCGAAGTAATCACGTCTGAATTTAAACGTCATTTCGGATCCTCCCGATCCACTAACAGTGCTTTAAGGTACCTCAAGCACCGGTCATCGTTCTCGTCGAACCCGTCGCTTGCGACGAAGGGCTCGACGAGTAAATTAACCCTCAGACAAACAGCCCACTGAGTTTCTCGCCGGATTTTCTCAGTGGGTCGCGTTTGAGATGCGGTGGTAGATTCTGCGAAGCACGGCTCTTTCTAGGGCTCGTGTTAGCAGCGTCGTCAGGTTTGGGCCCCGTGAGCTCACCTACTAGTTAAGGTTACGCTGAAATAGCCTCTCAAGGCTCTCAGCTAGGTAGGAACAAAAAAAAAAAGGCTGAATAAACTTGACTTAATGTCTCTAAATGAATGGTGGTATACACGTCGAGATTCCCGTGAGCTCCGGAGCCGCTTAATATATCCAAGAATACTTTAATCGCATCAAACCAATAAATAGATCGTAAAAAGTTCATGACGACTTGTTATTAGTGTTCGCGGTGCAAGATAAAATGCGGACAGATTATAAATGATATGAATGTACGTACTTGAAATTGGAGCTCACCTTATGACTACTAGCTGTATTGGCTGCTAATATGCGTTTTTGTTGTTATATATCTGGCTTCCATTGCCGTGAAGAAATAAAATATTAACCAGTTTTTAAATCTAGTAATTCTTAGTTGAATTCGCGGACAAATAACAATAGAAATGATTGTAATATACTTTTTTTAAAACGCATTTCAGACTATTTTACTATTTTCATTGCCTTTGTAGGCAGACGAGCATACGGCCAACCTGATGGTTAGTGGTTATCGTCGCCCATGGACGTCAGCAATGCCAAGGGCAGAGCCAAGCTGCTCCCTACCGAATATCATATTGTGCGAATATTATATAATAAATACTTGTAAAATTTTACCATTATTCGACCACATAAATGATAAAAGTATTTTTGCAGTGAAACAGTTCCTGCTTTCCTGTTCGAAAGATCGAATTGAGATTTTTACTCAAAATCCTCAAAGTTGCCGGAGCGGAGATCAAGCCTTTATGTCTATACTACAGACTGATTGTCTATACTATAGCCACAAGCCTTCTAACAACGTCTAAAAGCAATAAAAACGAAAACAAAATATTCGTAATTGTGATTAAGGCATACGGTTACATCTAAACATCGGATCATAATTTTTTTAATTTTCAAAGTATAGATACAGTTAGTATAATTTATACAGATATAGTTGGGAGTAAGTGTTATAAAATGAAAACGAAAAGATTACCCGTTGCTGTTTACATTAAAACGTGATTTCAACTTCACCCCGAGGTCAGAGATTGCGACAGATAACTGCACGTGTACTCGGGGTGTATAGTGCGGTCACACGGACGCTTCGCGGGTACATGACAATTTGTTTCTAATGTAACACGTTTGTAGATAAACATCAAACGCGATTTCGCGGGCCGTATTTGATAAAATCATTATTATTTTTACAATACTTCTTTAATGTCAATCACTAAAGCATCTGATTTCAATTATTGTGCGTTTTACAATTAAAGCACACCGTATTACGCACTGTTTATAGTTTATTATGAACATTATCCGTCACTGTATTTTTTTTACATATATTATCGAATTAATCTACCTACTGGTGGTAGGATCTTTTGTGAGTCCGCACGGTTAGGTACTACCATACGGCCTATTTCAGCCGTGAAGCAGTAATCCGTTTCGGTTTGATGGGTGGGGCAGCCGTTGTAACTATACTGAGACCTTAGAACTTATATCTCAAGGTGGGTGGCGAATTTACGTTGTAGATGTCTACGGGCTCTAGTAACTACTTAACATCAGGTGGGCTGTGAGCTCGTGCATCCATCTAAGCAATAAAAAATAAATAAATAAATATTGACATGAAAAGTTACATTCTCAACGTACCATTGTGACAGCCCGCAGCGATTGCCACCGAAGCGTGTCGGCCAGAGTCCTGAGGAAGGCACCCGAGGACCTCTCCCCTTTGCGTACCATCGTCCCAACTTCACGCACGGTTGGTGGGTCACTGCACTTATGCTCACTCGTACATAATCATCTAAGCTGTCTTCTATTCGCGTAACGCTAGCCGTTTTAGTTCGCCTTGACGATTTTAAACACAAGGCTAGAGCGGAAATTCGCAGGCGACACCTGGTCCCTTGAGTGAGCCGTACCGTATAGCGGGTCTCAGTTAACCTCGTGAGAATAAATAAAATAATTGTAGCAACCGCAATAATCGGCTGCGAGGACGCGACTGGCTCGTTGTTATCGCAAACGATACCTATTCTCCAGACCAAGTAGACGATTCCGCATACGTGAATCAAGCCCGACCTCGTTGTTTTGGTCAGCTGACGCGCGTCCCGAATACGCCACGCTGAGAAGCCGGGCATATTTTTCACGTCAACTGACACTGTGGGGGCCGTACTATCTCGCTCTCTAAAACAACATACGTGATTTTCCTGTCATTTCCAGAACCCGGTTCTAGAACCTGCTTTACTTTTCTCGGATTCGACGAACGAAACGAAGATCGCGTCGAGGTTATTTTCGGCAACGATACATTGTTTTAGTGAATTTATTATTTGGTACATTTAACTTTTTTTTTAACCGGTCGGCCGTATATAATCACCGCGTCATTGGAGTTACCTAATCAGAAACAATAATGTATATATATTTTTTAACAAGACATCAATCTCCTTATGCAGTTAAAACATGAGCTAATATGAACCTTGGGAAGGTTTATATTAAATTGAATCTTCTATGAACGGGTGTTTATAATAATTAGTCAGACTCTGAAATCATGGCAGGAGTCCAGATCGATCACTCGGCTAATATAAAGTGTAAGTACTTGTATTTGATATTCGGTCGTTGACAGGGACACGTTTACTGTATTTTGTACCGTATGTTTCCTGGGGAGTGCTGTGAGGAATTGTTTGAGATGATACCACCATCTCGTTTTTACCATCGCACCGCCCGCCACCTGAGTAGAGTTCATCCATACTACCTGGAGCCACTGCGCTCATCCATAGTGCGCTTCCAGAGATCTTTTTTGGATTGAGCTCCCCTCCACGGTGTTTTCCGAGCGCTATGACATATCCTTCTTCAAACGTGGCTTGTGGAGAGTACTTAACGGTAGGCAGCGGCTTGGCTCTGCCCCTGGCATTGCTGAAGTTAATGGGCGACGGTAACCACTTATCATCAGTATGCTCGTCTACCTACACGGACAATAAAAAAAATATAGCAAATATGTCAGGTGTTTGTGTGTGTGTTTTCTTAAGCATAAAGCCCCCACAATTAATAATTTCGGTAAGCAAAAATTAGCAATCAAAAAAATTATCAATTATTGAAGCAAAAAATAGCAATGTTGACTCGTAGTCGACGATAGCCTCCTATGTAATTTTCATTACAAACCGTACCATTAAGTTGCCACGCACATGCAATGAAGGTGAGCGGTCATTTCATACAATGTCATCATTTGTTCAATGTTATAATAATCAATATGAAATGATAAGTCTCCCCTTCCACGTAATGCAATTTGTAAGTTTTCTTTGAAGTTTTCGGTTAATAATAAATTAAGATTAATCCCCTATCGAAGATCTACATTAAGATCGTTAAAGTGGTAGTTCAAATAAAAAAGTTTTATCTATTCCGGATTAACGTTATCTAACCGTTTTCAAATATCCGTTCGCAAAACTTCTACAAGGCACAGACCTATTTTATTTACCACAAAATTGTTTAAGTCATGTAAAACCAGACAATACAGAGTAAGCAGCTATTAATAAAAGAAAAGAAAGAAAACTGAAGTTGAAAAGAACACATATTTATGGTCCTTTCAGGTACCCCAAGTACCGGTCGTCGCTCTCGTCGAACCCGTCGCTTGCAACGAAGGGCTCGACGAGTAAATTAACCCACAGACACAGCCCACTGAGTTTCTTGCCGAATCTTCTCAGTGGGTCGCATTTCCGATCCGGATGTAGATTCTGCGAAGCACTGCTCTTGCTAGCGTTAGTGTTAACAACGTCATCAGGTTTGAGCCCCGTGAGTTCACCTACTAGTTAAAGTTACGCTGAAATGGTCTCTCAAGACCATCAGCTTAGATAGGAAAATAAATAAATATGAGTATGTATTAAACAACGAGATTCAATATTGATAACGAATACTAGAAAAATAATGGAGATTAACAGTAATTAAGGGACATCATTTTTAAAATGTATGATACAAGTTATTCGGCAACGTCGTGGAACTATTTGCGTTTTCAAATGAATCATGCGTCTGGAATATTTAATTTAATGGCTTTATTAGTTTTGAAGTGTTCACGCTTTGAATACAGATATCAACATACCTCAGTTGCAAAGCATAAAATGTATTATTATATTCTATTGTTATTGTTTCTGTATCATACAGTTAAGGAAAACGTGAAAAATTTACTATTTTCTACACGATGTTTCATGATCAAATCACTCATGAATTATAAAGCGCCTGTGATATTAAAATGATAGTTAACGAACAAAATACACGAGTAAAAAAAGTACCTTTACTATTTGGAACTGATTGTAAATATTACTGTTGTTGTTAAATAATTATAGTACAGTTCCTTCATAATAAGTTTACGAACACATTTTAAATATGAAAAATATTCGATTGATCTTTAAATATAACTTTTTTACATCATATAACCCAAAGACTTAAAGGATTAGACGCCCGGTATACTCGTATCGGGCGATACGAAAGCCAAGTACCAATTTTTTCAATGAAATATGTATTTTGCACGTATTCACGAATTATCTCTACGACAAAGGAATACCGTTGTACTGTTAATAATGAGATCTTACAACTCATGTCTCAATATGGATGGCGGCATTTAAGTTATAGATGTCTTTGGGCTCCGGTAACCACTTAACACCAGGTGAGCCGTGAGCTCGTCCACCCATCTAAGCAATAAAAACAAATGTGCCATCACCCTGCCTATTTCGGCCATGAAGCAGTAACGGTGTTCCGTTTTGAAGGATGGGACATCGTTATACTATGCAATTGCGACAGACCTCGCGTGCCAAGGTGGGTGTACGTTGTCTATGGGCTCCAGTACCCACTTAATACTCGTTTGGCCTTGAGCTCGTTCACCAACCTTAGCAATAAAATAAGTACCATAGCTTGTGTTTCCTCCTAAATTACCAATCCAAAATTCATAAATCATAACAATATAATAATAATAAATCAGTTTTTTCCTTACTTGTACTTAATAGCGCACGACGAATAATCGGTTATCGTGTTAAAATGAAATACACCAAACAACATGAAACTTGTGTTGAAGCCGTGTCCGTTTTATACATTTAATCAAAATAATTGTTTTTGTTTTTTTAATGGCGTACACACAAAACGTTCGCGTGCATTATTTGACGTGTAAAATAAGGAAACAATAATCAAGTCCCGCCCGACTGACCGACGGGGGTCGCCGATCGGTCGCGGTAGTCGGCAGCCGGTGTGTTATTAACGTCAAAATATCGAGCCCCGGGGCGTCACTGAAACGATAATCGGTGCTTCATATTGAAGTTTCTTTTAAGGTCTTTTAACTTTTTGAAGTGAAAGCTTCTTTAGTAGCGCTGTGAAACTCGTAAAGCAACACTAAAAAGAGTCAAAAGACAATCATATATATAATAAATATATACTATTTAATCTGCGAGAATATGAGATAAAGTACAAAGGTTTCGAAGTACGAAGGGCACGGCGAGTAAATTAACCCACAGACACAGCCCACTGAGTTTCTTCGCCGGATCTTCTCAGTGGGTCGCCTTTCCGATCTAGCCGTAGATTCTGCGAAGCATTGCTCTTGCTAGGGTCAGTGTTAGGAAAACCTCAGGTCTGAGCCCCGAGAGCTCACCTACACGCTACGGTAACGCTGACATAGCCTCTCAAGGCTATCAGCATAGGTAGGAAAAAGAAATCTACCGCGTGTGAATTGCACACACATTTTTATGACGTTTGCGTCCTAAGGCTACAGGATTTCACCATACGGTTGACATTCGGAAGATACGCGATCCTGGTGTCAGACCACTACAGCTTATCCATTGTCTATCCGTACTATTAATTATAGGTAAATTAGTCATATGTTATTCTATCTAATAAATACTTCTGCCCCCATCTCGAGCACTAGTATTCGTGAATTGCGGCCCTTCATTTAGATGCACCACATGAAGAATATTGACAAAAATAATATTTTCTGTTTTAATTATTTATCTTAAGTTAATTTATATCAAGCTGACTAAAACAGCCAACGCCTGAAAAAGCGGTGCATAATAAGAGATAAATTAAAAACACTCACAAGTCGTTTTGCTTTCACTTAAGTAAGAGGAACGCATAAACAATAATATAAAAAAAAAACAAGCTCAATAAACAATTTACTTTCGAATTTTTCGAATTGACGAACATATTTACAAAAAAGTCCTACTCCATAGGAACGACCTTTTCGCTCATCGATATCACAAAGCTCGTAGAGCCAACAATAAGCAGAATGGGGTTTACCAAGAAAAGCCACAGGTACCTCCGTCACGAGCAAAGCAAGTCGAGTACGTGCGCAAACAGACCTCACATCGAGTGGTTACCGAAGCCGTGAGGGGTCCAATCATTACCGGGCCATTTATTCGCCAAATTGCCTCCATCGATAAACGTTCGCAGATCGCGACGCTGCGGATAATTTCCATTATTTCCTTTGATCGAGCGCCGCCCCCGGCAGTGTTGACGAAGACAACCGCGCTTACCAATTATGTTAACTGATGGACTCGTTATTGCAATCCTGTCATACTTTGTCAATTTGGAATTTAGAATTATTACAAAGGGCTATATAATCAACTTGTAAAAATGTCTTTTCAAGATTGAAATTTTGACTAAAGTTTGTTTCTTTAGTCACTTCAGTTCCACAAATCGCATCAGTAGAATTTTTAACATCCTTTTATTAACGTGGTACGTTAGTTTGTTGGTGTGTAATAAAATCTTTGAATTTAATTTTCACCGACTTCAAACCGGATGATCTAGAATATTTGCACACGCAACAAGGACGGACGGCAATATTCACAACATTCTTTTTATTTATTTATTTTTATTGCTTAGATGGGTAGACGAGCTCGCAGCCCACCTGATGTTAAGAGGCTACTGCCGATAGACATCTACAACGTAAATGATACACCTTGAGATATGAGTTTTAAGGTCTCAGTATAGTTACAAAGGCTGCCCCGCCCTTCAAACTGAAACGCATTACTGCTTCACGGCAGAAATAGGCAGGGTGGTGGTACCTACCCGCGCGGACTCTCAAGAGGTCCTACCACCAGTAATAATTAACTAAACTAACTAAATTACGGAGAACTGACTGATTACGTATAAAACGTAATATCTTACGTTTACGCTGCCAGCAACTGTAAATTCCACCTATGGCAATTTTTTATATACTCGTAGTATTCTACTGACGTCATTGTATCAGTTTTGCGGTTTGAATCCAGCCTGACTCATTGATACGGCCGTTTATATTAGCGGTGGTACCTACCCGTGCGGACTCACAAGAGGTCTTACCATCATTCTTATACTTCGCTCTATTATCCTGACTAGGATAAACAAAAACAAAAGCTCAAATTAATTTTGTTAATTCGGTTTGCCATTTAAATGCGTCATTTTACTTTTTAAACTATATTAAAATCATTTATATTTTTTAATACTATTTGATTTAGTTTTAGTGCTGAAAAAACGAAACGAAAATCAATTTAGATTCTTTTTTTTCCTTACCGCTAAAATTTAAACGGGATATTTCAGAAAAAGCCGCGGGCGACCTGCTCTCAACAGTGCGGAGATACGGATGTGGATTATAATAGTTTTTCGTTGCAACCAATTACTGGCTCCAATACACCAAATACCACTGCAGACAAACGAAATTATTCAGTAGTCGACTTCGTAAAATAAATAAACAGTTGACGTTTATATTCATCGAAATCGACATTTTACGATTTGGCCATAGGTCAGTTATGCAATTTTGCGGGTACATTTCTGGTTTCGTCTTTGAGAAATAGGCCGTCAAACCTCTGGCTCAGGCGGTATCGGTCAATAAATCTATCGGTCGTCAGAGCGGCGCACAATTCAAGCTATTAGCCGACGAATTGGCTCCGGGCAAGACGATGCTGAATTCCGTATCGTCGGATGCCTTGACCGGCCTTCGGAACGTGCAGTAAAATAGAAATGCAAATACACGACCATTACCTAGATCAATGTGAAATTCTGTTATATTTTTCGATTCAGATCATTTTATAGGTTGAATAGATTTTTTTTATTGCTTAGATGGGTGGACGAGCTCACAGCCCACCTGGTGTTAAGTGGTTACTGGAGCCCATAGACATCTACAATCTGAATGCGCCACCCACCTTGAAATATAAGTTCTAAGGTTTCAGTATAGTTACAATGGCTACCCCACCCTTCAAACCGAAACGCATTCACGGCAGAAATAGGCGGGGTTTTGGCACCTACCCGTGCGGACTCATAGTTGGAATGTTTCACTGAGTATAATTTTATTAAATTTGGCGGATCATCGACAGTAGGTACTAGGCAACGGTGCTGCTATTAAACATAGGCGCGTCATGAACGAGCCCGGTTCGTGATAAAGGCGTCTGAATGTCAACGCACCCGCCGGTCACCTTGAATCGGCGAGCCACACAAATATGTGCGAGAGAATTTTGGCCAATGTCATGCCATCTTATCGTACTCATTATTTAGATGTTGGTTAGGTTGAACGTGCCAGCGTTGAACTGCAAACAGCAATAGTGTACTATGATCTCTACGACCAGTGCAACGACAGTAAAAATATCTTTGCTTATTTCTATCATAATTGTATTTTTATTAATTTTCTTAAAACGTTTCCGAAACATTATGTTTTTCAAATGAATTTTAACACGTAAAACTCGAACGTCAATGAAATATATGAAATTAATAGAACGCATACGTGAATGTTGTATTTGAAAAATAGACGCTATTATTGTATTGTGTTAGTTTTGCGTAATAAGCCATTGAAAGACTTTGACACCGATTAGTTGATTACGTACGTTCGAAAATACATCAGCGTAGCAACATATTTCACAGACGATAACAAAAGGCGACAACGTAAATGTTTAAATGATTAACAAGTACCGGTATCGTCATGAACAAGCGGCCAGGCGAGACCAAACTCTGACGTTTATTTTTGTATAATTAATAAACGCCGTCTGTTGCCGGGCTAGAAATAAAAAAACCTAAATCATCTAAAGTGGACAAATGACAAAATCTATATATTAATATTGTAGGCAGCGGCTTCGCTCTGCCCCTGGCATTGCTGAAGTCCATGGGCGACGGTAACCACTCACCATCAGGTGGGCCGTACGCCCGTCTGCCTACAAAGGCAATAAAAAAATAAAAAAATAATACGTGGACCCTTTGTACTTCTTTATACGATAATTGCGCGGACGGAGGAGTATGAAATTTCCCACACTTAAAGAGAATATAGAGAAGGAGTGCAGAATGCTTTTTTCTTTTTTAATTATGCATAAAAAATACATCAAAACAATTAAAAAAACATTACACACACTACCATTTATTTGACACAACACATACATATCTTTGTTTATTGTCAATTGTCAAAGTTTTGTTATTGTTTAAAGTTTGTGGTCAAATTAAAAATAGATTAATATTGTTTGTCTTTAATATTATTTATCTATGCGTGTCATTTTGGCAAAATCTGTGATTATATTATAGAAATATATTACTAGTCTTTGACAATAGAACCATAATAATGTTTAAACTTATAATTTAATTACAGTCGAATTTCGACTACTGCGGTACCACTAATATTAGGTATGTGTCATTCACTTTATCACAAATTCTTATTCCACCAAACAGGGTCTGTGTTCTGTGTTTTATAATATGCAAAATATGCATTTGCGGAGTTGGCAGTGTAATTTCTAATGTCCTAATCGAATGCAATTCAATTGGTAATGAGGTCACTCTAGTTTTCTCAGGCAGATCGATGTCGCCTCGCCGAAATAACAGTCGCGCCCGATCAGAATACGACCGCAAGGTCGCCAGCCGGCCTGTGCCCTCTTTATGACCCGCAGAGATCACAATACATTTGAGAGTCGGATTGGATTTTTTTTTAAATTAGAAAAAACGACTGAGGTAATTCGAGGTGAAATTTAACATCGTGCGCGTGTTATTCTGTTAACATGTACCCTGAACGGGCAACGGTATTGAATTGTGTTGGTAAAATTGCAGCGAACCGTCAATTTTGATCTTCTAAAATGCAGTCTAGAACCCGTCTCGCTATCGGAAGGGGTATGTGAAAGTTTGTACTAGTTGCCATTCAACACCAAAAATGCAGATAAATAAGATTGTGGAACTATAAGCCGCACATTCAAGTCAACAATGCAGTTACTTGTAGACATCTAAGAAAAGGAAGTTCATAGAATAGATTTATACAATCGTATATGATAATGTGACCCTGGTCTCCAGATTACTACTACTTCAACAAATGTGTATAGTATTACCTAAGTTTAGTTTTAATTCCAATCTTGAGTACTGTTTGTACAAGGGTGGGTCCTTTGGTATTGGTAGGTACCGTCCCAACTATTTCTCCTACTAAGGAAACACATGCCTTCCGATCTATAAGGTTATATATATACCAATATTACCAATGCAATAGTTGTCCCAATGATCCATGAGAAATCGATTTTTTCTTGACCATTATAAAGTTTTGAAGAAACCGTAACAGGATATCGTAGGATACTCTAATGACATGAATTAGTTCAGCAATCTGTCAATTTTATAGCCCTGCTGCTTATCCCTAGAACTAGCATACATGAGGAGCGGGATTTTAGTCTAATAACATCTTTTTATTATCGCCCAATTTATACAAGCTTTGTTTTCTATGTGATCAATTATAAATGATAATGATAAAAGGAGCATTCGCATGAAATCATTACAGTCCCATTATGTTATCGCTGGTTAATTACGAGGTCAAAGTTTTTATGCTACTTATTAAAAAAAAAAGCAATGTAACTATTCCTAGATTACCAATTAAAGAGTTTGAATTTTCTATATTTTACCCGAGAGCATATCATTAAAATATAGAGTGGATGATGTGACGAAAATATAGAATAAATATTACTCTTGTATTTTATTATTTCAGTCATCATGTGTTAATTTACGTAGTTGAAATGCAGCGATGATATTGCGTAAGCGTTCGTGCTTTGAATTTAAAGTAAAACGTGTTATTCGGCAAAGACTTGAAATTACGTTTTTTTTTTATTTATTGGTTAGATGTGTGGACGATCTCACAGCCCACCTGGTGTTAAGTGGTTACTGGAGCCCATAGACATCTACAACGTAAATGCGCCACACACCTTCAGATATAGTTCTAAGGTCTCAGTATAGTCACAACGGCTGCCCCACCCTTCAAACCGAAACGCATTACTGCTTCACGGCAGAAATAGGCGGGGCGGTGGTACCTATCCGTGCTGACTCACAAGAGGTCCTACCACCACACAAGAGGTCCTACCACCATATGCATATAACATTTATGCATATAACAAAATTTCAACAAATAGCGTGAGTGGAATACTCACGTTTTTCAAAAATGTTAACATCTTCTCGATTCACTGTTCGCGACTACGCAATAGAAGACAAACAAAACGATAGAGAACATAATTAACGTAAGCACTACATGCGTATGTCGACCGTCACACGCTAATAATAATATTATTTATTATTAAGACCTACGCTAGCGCCACTTTAACTGTTTCAAACTAATTTCCTCTATACAAATTTATATTTAGATGTAAATACCACGACTCGCTAATGAGACAACTTTAACAACTGACTGTCGAATTTTCAAACGGAACATAATAAAATTTTACCGGATTCCACTGTAGTACAAGACAAATTCCAATGAAAGTATTTTAAATAGTTAACTGCTAGAATCGAATATTAATTGCTCACCGAATTTTTAAATAAAGTTGTAGAAAGTATGAAAACAATATCATCTTCTCGCATTAAAAGTCGTCGTGGCCTAAAGGATAAGACGTCCGGTGCATTCGTGTTGAAGCGATGCACCGGTGTTCGAATCCCGCAGGCGGGTACCAATTTTTCTAATGAAATATGTACTCAACAAATGTTCACGATTGACTTCCACGGTGAAGGAATAACATCGTGTAGTAAAAATCAAACCCGCAAAATTATAATTTGCGTAATTACTGGTGGTAGGACCTCTTGTGAGTCCGCGCGGATAGGTACCACCGCCCTGCTTATTTCTGCCGTGAAGCAATAATGCGTTTCGGTTTGAAGGGCGGGGTAGCCGTTGTAACTATACTGAGACTTTAGAACTTGTATCTCAAGGTGGGTGGCGCGTCTACGTTGTAGATGTCTATGGGCTCCAGTAACCACTTAACATCAGGTGGGCTGTGAGCTCGTCCACCCATCTACGCAATAAAAATAAAAAATAAAAAAATTAAACCTGTATATTCTCAAAACTTACTAAATTTACAGGAGAGTGTTTTTAAAGTTTAACATGTGATATTTTTAATATTAATCATCTTTGCAGCACAGTTACATTATCTGTGTTTTAGAGTAAGATAAAACTATATATTAATTTTTTTTATAGTAGTCAAAACATAAGTAAACTAAAAAAAATACTAAAACTAAACTACCGCTCCTTTGACAGTATTTATGAGAAAAATACTGGTGGATACCAAATGATTCCGCATATTAACTCAATTTCGAATATTTTTGAAAATTGTACACCTTTAATGCGAAAAGACGATATATGTGCCCTATTTTCGACGTTTCTCTAATACAAACACAAGTTAGCATCGTAAACAGATGAGTAGAGGGCAGTAGTAGTCGTGAGTACCGCAGAGTGTGTTGACCAGACACGAGCAACTGGAGCGCTTCGGCGCCGACTAGACAGACGGCGCGTGCGCACTCTTTATTGTTCCAACCCTCTCTTTACCGCACGATTCTACCGCTAACGTTATTACGAGTTCTGTTTTAAAATTCAAATCGCCATCGTATTGCCAATTGAATTTTACACAGCGTACACACACGGTCACGGTTCTGTTGCCGATCGCGTTATAAATCACGTGAGGCCAACTTCCTGACTGCTTGATATGGGAACCGCATGCAAATTATTTCAGGGACTTGTTAATTAGATTCGAAATAATGTTTAAGACAAAATACTGTATCTATAGAGTATAATAATATATATGTAGTAATGATTACTGTACTTCTAACCGGAACTCGAGAACTAATAATGTTTTTAATAATAAAATAGAATCTGCTAGTCGGTTATGTGTTTGTTGTCGCAAAGCTTTACCATTTAATTTAAGCTCATCTCGTGTTGTTAAGTGGTTATCGGAATTAATTGATACCACAATGTTAATGTTGCCAGCCGCCTTGAAATGTCTCCATTTTATTGAATGAGGACTGACCCACTATTCCCACCTGAGCGCTGGACTGCTTCTCAGCAGAAATAGATAAGACTGTAATCCTTTAACAAAATTAGCCAAAACGTTTTCACTTTCAACAAATTGTTTAACGGTACTTGCAGCAACTCATATAGGTAGTATCTATTCGCGAAATAATTATCAAAATAAAATTATCTACGTTATACTGAATACAAATCGTCTTGAAAAATGCAATATCTATATGACAAACAATAAATAGACACATACGTGTATTTCTCAATTACTAAAAACATCGCAGTTAGATCACATAATAAGATTAGCGGCCGATGCATGGAATGGGGTTTTATTCCGAGGCACGGTGAGTCCATCAAATAGATCGGGACTGCCGATAGCTGGCCACACTCGAGGCCCGTGTTTCGCATTACGATATTGACCTCTCCCTATGAATTTTATACGAATGGAGACGTATTTATAGTTTCCGCGATGCACTTTCATACGCTCTATATAAAATCTCAATTATGAAAAAGAATTAACTAACAATTATGTACACGACCTTTTTGATCAAGGCATTTAATCAGCTGAGTAATTAATTATATGAAATTAATCATAACGTTGAATACCAAACATTTATTGAAATATATAATAATTCCATACAAACAATCGTGAAGATTGATAAGAAAATTAATGAGTTTTGAATTTTAACTAATTTGTAAATATTTCCCTTACTCTTTGAGTCCTAATTACTATATTGTTAGTTCCTACATTATTAAAGGATTTCTTTATCAACGGAACGTGACGCATGTGTATGGCTACAAGAAAATTTTATCAGTTTAACGTCTAGTTAGTTCACTGTAGGTGAAGTCCATCTAGATATTGGGCCATCAAACTCGGTGCCAAAATAATGGTGGCCAGATGCCTACCGCCAATGCAGTATGCCTTGACCGGCTTTATTGAAACATCTTCAAATCGTACACAACACGCATACGTCACTATAAAAAACAGACTCCCGATCTATTAACGGTGCTTTTAGGTACCACAAGCATCGGTCACCGTCCTCATCGAATCCGTCGCTCGCGACGAAGGGCTCGACAAGCGAATTAACCCACTGAGTCTCTCGCCGGATCTTCTCAATGGGTCGCGTTTCCGATCCGCTGGTAGATTCTGTGAACCACTGCTCTTGCTAGGGCCAGTGTTAGCAACACTCCGGTTTGAGCCCCGTGAGCTCACCTATATGTTAGGGCGAAGCTGAAATAGCCTCTCAAGGCTATCAGCATAGGTAGAAAAAAAAACAGACAACGTATTAACTTTCCAGTTTAAGACAAACAGGTAACGTCGTCATCATGACAATTTGTTTCAAGGTGTACCTAAAGATACGAAGATTGGGACACAAACTTCAGCCACTTATTTTTTTGTAATGTAACACATGTCATTTTGTAGCGAAAAGTGAAAAACGTATCCAAACACAGTACGCGTTTTCTTTTTTCGTTGTCAAGCACGAACAATCGACCTAATTTCGAATTTATGATCGATCGGCTCAGCCAAATGGAGTTTATGACGTATTCGTGGATTTCATTACCGATTTATGTTAACTGTCTGCAGTAAAATAGACTCAAGAGGATACGAAGACGAATCCTGCGAGGGAGCTGAACAAGTATTTGAGAGAATATCTTTGTCATTTTCCAACAAACAAACACATACCCCAGTGAGTAAAAAAAAATACTTTACGTGTGTCCTTGTCGATGTTGCTTACCTGAAAGAAACAAAACAATTTCCATTAATTCAAATGCAAGTTAAGATACTTTTCAAAACAGAATGTATAAGTTTCGTTATTTAATAGGAAATTTCACGTGAATACAGATTTAATTAAGATTACGTTATCCTTAGCTGTGCCAATAGATGGAAGCTATGAGACAAGGTGATAATGTTTTTGTTGTAGTTTTTACAGTTTATCATGAGACTCAACTGTATCTCAGTTTGAGTTGACATAAATACATTTTAATGAAGGTTTCTAATTATAACAAGTATACTGCATATTACCGTCTAAACAAATATTACAGTTTTTAAATAAATTGAAGGCAAGAAACTTGCGGCTTCAAATCTCTTGATTAGTTAATTTAAATGAAATAATTTTTGTGTTACAACTTGTATCACGCATTCAATTTACGTTTGAGGTCGCAAGTTCGTAACTAGGCAAGTACTTATAGAAGTCGGCGTGGCCTAGATGATCAAGCGCCCGGTGCAATCGCATTGAGTATTGCGACTGCGCTGGTGTTCGAATTCCGTAGGCAAGTACCAATTTTTCTAAACAAATACTAAACAAACGTTCAAGGACTTTCACATTGAAAGAATAGCAACGTGTAATAAAAATCAAACCCACAAAAATTATGATTTACGTAGGGCGTATTCTGAGCCCGCTAGTTACCACCTCCACCCATTTTAGTAATAAATAAAGGTCGTGTCCAATATCAGAGCGTTTTCAGGTTTTCTGAAAGTCACATATCATGAACTAATTTATATGAATTAAACTAATTTCGTCGCACGTCTCAAAGTGAACGATGGCATCCTTTTTATGTACTCTAAAGGTTCCAGTGATTGGCCAACACTAGTTGAATTATTAACCCCTTGACCGATCTACTCTTAAACAAAATAAAATATCCCCTTCTGCAAACCCTAAAAATGATAAAGCGTGGGCGAGACTAGCGCGAATCGATACGAGATAGCCGCGAATTATGCAAGTCATCACGCAGAGGTCGTCAACATTTTATGTTATGACGCAGTTTCGAATGATGCTCAGAGCTAGAGGGCCGAATCGGGTATGCTTCTTACTTCCATAAGAAAGTTACGTATTTTAATATGATTTTGTCACTTTCAAAACGACCTACAATTATTCTCTAGACGTACCAAGTTAGGGCTAGTCTAATATAGAATAGACACACTATACCCAATTTTATTTACAGCTTTATTTGAGAATGGAATCAGTTTTTTTCGTCTAAATGTTTGGAAATTTGACGAAGGCGACTTTGCCACCTAAATATATGATATAGGCAAACTAAAAAAAACGATGGTATGTGAAATATACAACGTGTGCCATACAAACTTACAGTTTTCGTGAAAAGAAACCAAGCCAGTCCGTGATCAACTAAGAATACCTAGAATCTGGTCTCAAACGTCGCGACCATAGAAATAATTCAAACACAAAACAACATAAATAAGCAAACCAAACATGACGGGAACTTTCTATTATCCCAACGACCCAACGAGGGCCACATGCACACCAACCCCACCCTATCTTAGATAAATTGTCTAATTCATCAATAAAGATTTATGTAGGCATCGACGCACCCGCATTCACAATTTCTACTTTAGATAAACTGAGGGGTACTGTTGAAACAGTCAATGCATAATGTACATTTCCATCTATCTGTGTACACATGCATAACTTTATGTAAAAATGAACATTTCATTTATTTGTTGTGGACTTGCGTGTTCACACGTTTTTTATTCATCTGATCGAGTTGAAACTCTGTCCAATAGTTTTTACGACTTTAGTGATGGTTTCTGGTGTATTAGCATCAATTATTATAAGTTGCGTAGAATCCAGCAATTGAGTATATTTACTTTTGTTAATTAGCAAAAATACATCAAACGATAACTGGGGGTATTACCTATGCTAAAATTGTGAGGATTTTTGTGTTTGTCTGTGCCTTTGTGCGAGACTAATCAGTTCAATATCTGACTACATTTCCATGCTTTTTTTCATTTATTGCTTAGATGGGTCGACGAGCTCACAGCCCACCTGGTGTTAAGTGGTTACTGGAGCCCATAGACATCCACGACGTAAATGCGCCACCCACATTGAGATATAAGTTCTAAGATCTCAGTATAGTTACAATGGCTGCCCCACCCTTCAAACCGAAACGCATTAATGCTTCACGGTAGAAATAGGCAATGCGATGGATAAATGCTTTTGATCAGAGTTTCAGTCAATTGTTTCAAAATAAATGCGATCACTCTAGAGAGCACCGTTTCCTCAATGCTGAAAGTCATTTCCAAATGATGATAGGATTCTTTCTTAATTTCAAATAAAGCCACATTAATTCATCTTCAAACAATACACTTACGTCTTTATATAATTAATAACAATAAGACAGCAATAATTCATTCTTATCATTTAAACAAATATAGTGTTTGACGTTCGGAAATTCCCCTGGATCTCGTTTTACCTACAGCCAAATGCCAAAACCAATACCTTTTTAATTATTAATTTACAATATTTGCAACGATGCTTTTGAAAGGTAAGGTAGGGTAGCTTTCCGAAACAATATACAACCGGAGACCAACAACAAAACTTTGCTGAGTCAAACAAAAGCAAAAAGGTTATTAATTAAATTGCAACGAGAAATCCACTACTATTTTTTTGTGAAATATTAATGATTAATTTTTATTTATATATTATCAATAACTTAATTAAACATAGTATTTCAATTACATATAATAATAACATATATTACACGAATCAGAAGCCATGATCTTATGTGCAATTATCTTTATCTGTCGTCACTTATTTTGGCCCAAATGACGTCACACCTAATGAAGTAGGGTTCAGAAAATAAGAAATTACCGAAAGAATGATCAGAAAAAAGACATGCCCTATATTACGAAATCTATACTATGAAAATCGTCAAACGCGCGTCGCTTGATCAATCTATGCCAGTAAATTAACTGAAAACATTATTTTATTTAAAGAATAAATAATAACAACACATTTCTACAGCATTATTTACGTAACAAGGACCCTTATGCAACGTTCAGCACGAACAATGAGAAAGTTATTAGTGGAATTGTCATGGCGACATGCTTTGTTCGCATCGAACTACCTAATCTGCATGTTTTACATTAAATAATAATATACTTTTTCAATCCTCATCCCGCTAGAGGGGTGGGCCTTTCACAGCTCTTCTTATAAACTCATATCGACTGCTTCAAAAGAGCAGTGAGACTTTAATTAAAAATTTATTCGCTAATCTATTCAATGGTAGTTTAAGGGGCTATTGCAGGTACGGGCGAACGAATTCACGGATTCAACCTGCGGTTTTTTTTTTCCTACCTAGCTGGGAGGCTATTTCAGCGTAACCTTAACTAGTGGGTGAACTCACGGGGCTCAAACCTGACGACGTTGCTAACACGAACCCTAGCAAGAGCCGTGCTTCGCAGAATCTACCACCGGATCAGAATTGCGATTCACTGAGAAGATTCGGCGAGAAAGTCAGTGGGTTAGGTTATATTACCTGCCGAACTCTTTGTCGTCGGTTCGAAGGGTGTGGTAGCCGTTGTAACTATACTGAGACCTTAGAACTGATATCTCGAGGTGGGTGGCGCATTTACGTTGTAGATGTCTATGGGCTCCAGTAACCACTTAACACCAGGTGGGCTGTGAGCTCGTCCATCCATCTAAGCAATAAAAAAAAAACATGAATACCAAGTTTCAAGTCAATCGGATGCACGGTTCAGTAGTTATTATGGAACATCCGTAAAAACCACTGTAGATTTATATATTAGTATAGATTAATAGATAAATTTTAGTGTAGGTAATCAACAACTTTTAGATCAACATAATCTGTAAATTTAATATTGTATGCCAAGTGTGTATAATATAAAAAACTTCCATTAATCGTCGATCAGGTTAAATTTATAGTTAGAAACTTTAATAGATATTTTCTATTAAAGTTTCTAACTTCAAAGGTAAACTATTCTTTCTTTCAAAGGTAAACTATACATCTAATTTTTTCACAAAACATGACAAATTATTTACAACTTGAGATTAGAAAATTAAGTTTTTTTTTTGCGTGTAATACTCGTACTGTAGTACTAACCTGAAGATATTAATCATGATAAGTGACCGTCACGGCCACTATACGGTAACTGTCGAATTGCACGCTTCGTAACAATGAGGACTAAAAAACAGATTCCAGATTTTATTTGTATTCACTATGAAAATGAATGAGAGAGAGCAATGGAAAGAAGCATGTTGAGTATCAGACTTAGTGACAGAATTCAAAATTTGGAAATAAGAAGGAAGACAAAAGAAACGGATATAATAACTCGTATAGGAAATCTTAAATGGAGTTAGACAGGACATATGCTACGTTGCAAAAAAAAAAATAAGTGGAGTAAACAAGTAACTTTATGGTATCCAAGAGGGGACATCAGAAGACAGGGGCGTCCGAAAACAAGATGGAGTGACGATATACAGTTGGAGTTGCAGATGACCGAGCTCAATGGAGAGAGCTGGAGGAGGCCTATGCCACGAGGCACGCCGAACTGCGAGATATAATAGAAGAAATAAAATGTATAAACACAAAAATGTTAAATTGCATCATGCATGTAGTTCGGAATTAAAAGGCTTTATTATTATTATTATGAAAATGAAAAAGACGTCGCGACAATTCCTTACATGAATTAATTTATTAAATTAGCTTAAGGTTTGAGCATTTTAACAAGTTATTAGTTTATTTTCAACTTAATGAATATCTTTTACGTATTACATATAACTCATATAAAAGGTTCACAAGTTACTGGATCACATTGAAGGGATAACATGAACGCCGCCACACGAAGATGAACCTTGAAACAAGAGATCCAAGCCTTAACTGTGGCGCAAATTATACCCCCGTTTCTAACCGGTCAAATTCCGATGGGCGCTGGCAAGTTTAAGCATACACAATAATACAAGCTTACCTTAACATTATAATATAAATACTATATATATATTGTAGTATAAAAAGACGTATGTTAGATCCAATAAAATGGTGGAAATTTGACCGATCATTCATTCTTTTCTAATTAAACGAGAGAGATGCTTTATGCACTCGAACCTAATTGTACTAGGATAATATCTATAAATAATAAATAATAATAAATATATACTAACAATCACGCCACGTTAACTGGTCCCGTGATAAGTTCGTAAAGAACTTGTGTTACAGGTACCAGATAACGGATATAAATGTAAGATTTTTATTATACACATACATATATTTAATATACATCCATAACCCTGGAAAAGACATTTATATTTATCATACAAATATCTTCTTCCCTTGGCGGGTTCGAACCCGCGACCACCTTGTGTAGTGACTATGTCACTTACCACTACACCAGGCGGCTTTTGAGCCAGATCACACAAAGCATCGTTGTAATAATAAAAAAAAACGCATCATGAATTGTAGTACAAGTTACAAAAGCACAACTCATACGCACAAATTATTGATGGAATCGTTTATGGTCTTCCAAAGACGTCATTGAAAAATTACTGAAGAAAAAATAAAAGAAAAAGAAAACATTGCCCTTGAAAAAAAAAACTACAGCAATATCAAATACAGTTTTACGTTGTTTAATGTGTTATGGATTACATTATCGTTCGCTTATAAACAAACTGGAAAATCCGAGGCGATTGCAACATAATTCAAATATTTGTGGCGACGGGAATATCCATCGCGAACGTTGTTGCCAACGCTTTATATCCAGTACGTAGACTTTTGTCTGTATGTCTATAAATAAAAACATATTGCATCGTATCAAAAATAGATGCAACGTTAGACCCTGTGATGTGGTGTGAAGCGTGCGAACCGTAGCGATTTCATAGCGGGTGCTTATATTTTTTCAACATTAAATAACCTACTAACTAAAAATATTATAAGCTTGATCATCCGCTAAGCTCCGCAGATACAAGAAAAAAATAACGATGTTTATGATACATTAATATCATATATTTTTTTTATGAAATAGATTTTCCAGCGAACAAACACATCACTCTTTTCAATACTTTGTTTTTGTAAATACTTCTTATCAATTTTAGGATACAGCTGGAAGAAAATTATAATATTTTTTTAAATTAATCAGTAAACATTTTTTTAATGCAGTAACTTTCCAATTTTCACGAAAAAAATATATATAAATACTTAAAAAAATCGGCCCATTCAACGATGTCGTATTTAATTTAAGCACTTCGGAGCCAAAATTCTTATTTATTATTGGCTCTTGACGTCCTGCATCAGCTAGCGCGACGATGCATTCTGAATTCTGGGTCGATTGAGCAATGGTTGGCGAAACGTTCGAACCGAGAAACAAACTTGCGGTCAAAGTCCAGTCCTATCTTAAAATTTTCAATCAAAACAAAGCTATAGTTACATTTTCAAAGTATAAGATCATCGGAACGACTGCAATTAAAATGTATTTGGAAAGGCGTTCAATTTTTTTTTATTGCTTGGATGGGTGGACGAGTTCACAGCCCACCTGGTCTTAAGTGGTTACTGGAGCCCAGAGACATCTACAATGTAAATGCGCCACACACCTTGAGATATAAGTTCTAATGTCTCAGTATAATTACAACGGCTGCCCCACCCTACAAACCGAAACGCATTACTGCTTCACGGCAGAAATAGGCAGTCGTTTGGTTAAGTGAAAAGACATAACAGTCGGACAGTAGGAATCTAAAAGTAAGAAATATATTACCTACAATATTTTTTTAGACAAAGTCTTTTACTTTTCTGGCGGCAATTGATTGAATGTTGTATTTTAAATTAACGGAAGACCTTCAGAACCTGACAAAATTTACAAATGTAATGAGATGCGGACAAAAAGTATATTCGTTTAGTTTTAATTTATTACGATTTCAACGAGTCGTACACATGACTAATATACTTTTACGGTTTAATCTCATGCTTGTTTAGAGGTTTTTAGTAGCAAGGTCTTGAACACGACGTATTCAGGAAAGTCGGAAAATAAATAAGTAGAGGTATTGTTGTGTATTTATTATCAAATTTGAAGATAGTAAAATTCAACAGCGAAATAAATACGTTAGTGCACTTCCAAATTTGAAAACAATTTGATTGGTTAATATTTGAAATAATATTTCGTCTCCGTTCTTCGAAAAAACTCAACAAGCATTATATAATTTTTTCGAGAGTTTACTGTAGTAGGCGTGCTTAGTGCAAATTCAGTCATTTCGGATCCTCGTGATCCGGTATTGCGAAGGTGTAGTTCCAAGTAAAACAAATAACTCGACTTCAAGATACACTTAGTACCTTTGTTATGGAATGAATATGGATTACAATTATAGTTCAATCTTTAAAAAAATCATTCATTAAAATGTTGAGTTGCCACGTTTATCAAATTTCATTCAGCTACAAAATTTTTAATCTTAAACAATTCTTTTAGATCGCAACAAAACTATAAATAAAGCATTTTAAACGTTGCTAATTACAAAATGGATAAAATATGCGTGAGTTTAAACAATTAAGAGATTATTGTAACACGATACCTGAAAACATTGTTAACTTATAAGAAACTCTTGTTCATTTTGTGTCCACTAAACTTATAAAAAAAACGTTGATTTGAAAGTTTTTATTTCGTCACTTTAAACCGAGTCTAGTCCAGTGTCCTTTCTAAATTCACAAACGTACACATCTAACAACAAAAATAATCGATTCCAGTTTTATTTATTTTAAGAAATAAAACCAAAATTTCATTTCTTTCATAATTTCTATACAACTATCGTACTTAATTTGTATTCGGTATGCAACACCCAAGTTTTCAAAGTTTACAAACGAATAATTAAAATAAGATTTAGTCAACAATAATAAATTCTATAGAGCTCGTCGTACGCTAAGGTGGGCGATTCCAGGTGAATTCGAACGAAACAATAAAGTTTAAATCAGAGACAGACCGAGAGGCGAGTCCGTGCCTGAAGCGAAAGTTGCATCGGCTCAAATCAGATGCAGACAAGAGAAATTCACCCACCCCCCGCAAAGGTGCACTCGATATACAAGACAGTTCCCGTAACGACCGCGGGCGTTCCTTGTAAATGTCACGCAAAACCTCATGCCGAGATCGACGCCGCCGTCTGCGATATAATTCTCCTCAGAGATTCTTATTCTTCAAACGAGAGCGTTTCGAAATGCATTTTTATATTCACTATGAAATCGGTCGTCGGGTACGAGCTGAACTTAAAAACGTTTGCATTGCGATGTGATGCTGATTGAAAATAAGTTTTCTTGGAAAATGTAGGTAGGTATATTTACGTGGAAGAAAAATCAAAATGGTGACAAATTTAAAGCGAAACGTTAGTTCATTAAATGAGTTTGGTCACGATTAAAGATATGGTGTAGTTTAGAACAAATTTCAACTTTTTTTTTATTGCTTAGATAGGTAGACGAGATCACAGCCCACCTAAGATATAAGTTCTAAGGTATCAGTATAGTTAGAACGGCTACCCCACCCTTCAAACCGAAACGCATTACCGCTTCACGGCAGAAATAGGCAGAGTGGTAGCACCTACCCGTGCGGACTCACAAGAGGTCCTACCACCAGTAATTACGCAAATTATAATTTTGTACGTTTGATTCAGTTTTTAATAAAAATGATATTATAAAACATCAAGCTAGATCCGATTAAGAACCGGAAACATGTCTCTGGAGAAATACGATATACAAAACCGATCCCAATCCAAAAAAAAAAAAACTAAAGAGGCTCCGCAAAACAATACAGGCTCTTTTATCCATATGTTTAAACATCGTATCGTAGTATTGACTTTATCAGAGCGAGTGTTGTATAACGAGATACACAGCCACGAGACACAGAAATATACAGCTGCATTAGTCTCGTCGAATGTAATTTTAGGGGTAAATGTGCGGTGTGACAGCCGTAGGACTATTTCCGTCTGTCTACATCCCGTCTCGAACCATTAACGTGCGCCGAAACGGTTATAAATAAAGTACTAAATATAAATAAAGACAAAGGAGGAGCATCGCATTAGGGAGACTTAATGTAAAACTGAATTTATTGTATCAATATATGGTACGTACATAGTTATGTGTGTTCAGTCGCGGTCGTTTTGCAACGATTATGCTGTGATTCAGTCCTCGGGCTGGTAGTATATAATAATATCAATATTTTTGAATTATGAAACCTCTAGACTTTCTTTTTTTTCCTACCCTAAGCTGATAGCCTTGAGAGGCTATGTCAGCGTAACCTAACAAGTAGGTAAGCTACCGGGGATCCAACCTGACGAGGTTGCTAATACTAGCCCTAGCAAGAGCAGTGCTTCGCAGAATCTACCACCGGATCGGAAACGCGACCCACTGAACACGAAGTCGAAAAAACATGTTTTACTACTGGTGGTAGGACCTCTTGTGATTCCGCACAAGTAGGTACCACCACCCCGCCTATTTCTGCCGTGAAGCAGTAATGCGTTTCGGTTTGAAGGATGGGGCAGCCGTTGTAACTACACTGAGACCTTAGAACTTATATCTCAACATGGGTGGCGCATTTACGTTGTAGATTTCTGTGGGCTCCAGTAACCACTTAACGCCATGTGGGCTGTGAGCTTATCCATCCAAGCAATTAAAAAAAATAAGAACTTGTCGCATTTTTTTTTTGTTTTTTACAATTCTAATTAAATTAATACCTTTACAAAACATACCAATAAAGTATCCGAAACGAGACCATTCTGCGGTTACGGGCAACCAACCACCACCTAGTACTTCTATTGCTTAGTTTATGTTCGACACCGGGGCATTGTGAAATAACGCCGTTGTAGTTTAAGACTTTATATATACATATTTCATTACGAACATGAAAATTAAACAACTTGTACACGTGTACGCAATAACATTTTAAATAATTCGATTTCAATCACCAAAAGTAGATGTAATAATTTCTTCATATTAAAAGTTTAGAAATCGTAGTTGGCATTATAATTTCGCTGGAATTCTTCGGACATATTCCTCGGAAAGAGGGTCACAATCTAGAACAGCTGATGGTGACAGGAAAGGTAGATAGCAAACGTCCCAGAGGACGCAGTCCCACGAGATGGTCGGACCAAATACGATCTTCTCTAAACATCAACTTCCACAATACCCTTCATGAAGCTAAGGATCGCAGCAGATGGAGGGAAATTGTACGGGAGAAACTAATGCAGCGGGGGAGTCACGACCCTCAGTAATGAGGAAAACGACGCGAGGAGGAGGATAATTATAATTTCGCATTTTTTCTAAAGCGTCACCAGTCAAAACATTGTAAATTTATAAAAACATTTTTTTGACTAGTTTTTAGCACGTAGCCGATTCCTATGGGACGGTTCTTTTCCGTGTAATTTCATAAAACACGAAACACAATGTTGCGCCTCGGGCGGGCTCGGCTCGGGTCACTACGCCGTTTCGCTAAAGGCATGTTTACGAGCGTTCTCTTATACCAGTATCACCGCATTTACTTTATGCAAAGTGAACTGCTTACACGACAAATAAATGCACTTTAGTACACGTTAGATGGGGTTCGAGATGTTCCCTCGAAACATCGTTTTATATCATTCAATTTGCAATCGCAATGTAAGGGACTTTCATGGATATTATTATTGTGAACAACAACATAACAATATTATGTTCTTTGATATTTTTAAGAATTATAAATAAGACAGTTCGTACGTAATCGTTCTGTTTGTTTTGTTAAAACGGTTAATCTGTGTCATAAATATTGCAAATGTGATTTGTGAAATTCCGATCAATGGAAATATGAGAATCACTCATTGTGACTCGATGTCTGAATGTGTGATAGTATACGCACCGTGCCAGGTTCTTAGGTTATCGAACAACTACGAGTATAGTAACCCTTGTTTACTATTTTTTCTTCTATCTATTCTAGTAACCTCGACGGGTTATACTAGATTCACCGAACTAGTAGGTGAGCTCACGAGGCTCAAACCTGACGTCGTTGCTAACACTAATCCTAGCAAGAGCAGTGCTTCTCAGAATCTACCTCCAAATCGGAAATGCAACCCACTGAGAAAATTCGGCAGGAAACTCAGTGGGCTGTGTCTGTGGCTTAATTTACTCGCCGAGCCTTTCGTCGCAAACGACGGATTCGACGAGGACGGTGACCCGTTGCATCTTTTCGAACTTTCTACTAGGCTTCTGAGTCTAGGAGGCACGCGGGGTATGTGGGACTTGACGATCTGCAGATGTTGGGGCAGAGGGCTGGCCCAAGGATATTTTAGGGCCCTACCGTGCCATACACTCTCTTACCCGATGTCCGATCTCCCACGCTCGGAGTAGGGGAGAATACTTGTCTACCCACCCTGCACTATGCCAGTATAAACTGCAATACGTACAAAAATTCTACCAACGAGCATCGCGCAATAAAAATGTATTATTCGATACTAGTTCGAATAGTGTTTATTAGTAAAGGGCGACCTGAACATTTCTCATGACAGTTACATCTAATAGAACCTTTTCAATGAGCACGAGGAATGTCCAGCGGCGCTGCGGCGAGTGAGTACATCCGCGCCGGTCACGAGGTACACGTTTATTGCTCGCTTTATAGGAAAACACGCTTCCGCGTTCCTTGGCACCGAGAAATACCGTTACGCTTTTGCATAATGGACGACAAACGTATCGAGTAGGTCTCATCGATATTTCGGGTTATAACAATATAGATATCGATAGCTTGGTACGTCCGCACCGAATACACGTGTACCGTTTAACAGTTCCGTTTGGTACTTTAAAGGGCTAACCTGATTGGCTATTTTGATTGGAGTGCCTAGCCGAAAATGTTTTTTGTATCTAATCTTATTACGTTCATGGTATGTTTGTTCGAAGGTCGTTCCGCGAACGTGTTTCAAGAAATAACGTAATAGATCGTTTAGTTACTTCAGTTTGTTTGATGTTAATAAAAATATTTATATCCCCAAGAAAGATGATTTGAATTGCTGAAATGGTCATTATTTTAGGATTTAATAAGATAGTACGATCTGGCGTGTCTGATGGGATTCAAAAGTCTATTCAGTTCTCGATCATCCATTACGACATATATATCTAAGCATGATAGCAAGCTCCCTCCAGCACTTAGTGCTCCATGAATAAATGAATAATGGCGGTCGAACGGAACGAGCCCGCGGCATACCAATTTGTGTCCAGGATGCTAATAACGCGTTTCTCGCATTTTTCAACTGTATACGTAACTGCTGAAAGAGATCCCTCATCATTGGCGGTCGGTCGTTTCGTAAAGGAAAAGTAATTGACTTTTTTTATGCTTAGATGGGTAGACGAGCTTACAGCCCACCTGGTGTTAAGTGGTTACTGGAGCCCATAGACTTCTGCAACGTAAATGCGCCACCCACCTTGAGATATAAGTTCTAAGGTCTCAGTATAGTTACAACGGCTGCCCCACCCTTCAAGCCGAAACGCATTACTGCTTCACGGCAGAAATAGGCGGGGTGGTGGTACCTACCCGTGCGGACTCATAAGAGGTCCTACCACCAGTGATTACGCAAATCATAATTTTGCGGGTTTGATTTTTATTACATGATGTTATTCCTTCACCGTGGAAGTCAATCGTGAACATTTGTTAAGTACGTATTTCATCGGAAAAATTGACACTCGCCTGCAGGATTCGAACACCGGTGCATCGCTACACACGAATGCACCGGACGTCTTATCCTTTAGGTCACGACGACTCATAAAACGTTAAATAGCTTTAAGCAGTTTACGTATTGTAAAACGTCTTGAAAGAGAAATTGCATTAAGCGTCAAGAAATCTGGAGAAATTCGAATTCAAAAAGAGAGAGCTCTTTATAATCCAATAAGCGGAACTAAGGAGACGACCGGCACGCAGTCCTCTGGAACCCTAAACCATTAGGTGTCGCTGCGGCGCGCAATTTGCAAATGAAAACAACTTATTGAAATTCTTTCCCGGACCGCATGTCTAGCACACCGAGCGGAGAGCAGCTACGTTATTTGAAACGGCATCTGATTTATGTGGAAATTCGTACCAACAGAACTATAAGATTTCAAAACTTGTTTTTTGGTATTATAGATAACGCGGTCGTTTTAAATAATAATCAGTCTGTACATCTACACGTCAGTACCACGGTTAGCGTGGTATGCACCTGGGACGCGTAGAGAGAAGATGCATGTGACCAGGAAATGTATGGAAACGGTAGTGCAAGGTAGAGGGGGAAAAGGTCGACCGAAGAAGACATGGATGTAGTGTGTGAATGACGAAATCAGAGGGAGAAGGGCGAGCGTTGAGAGAACGGCTAATAGAAGAGAATTGAAGAGAAAAATTAACCAAGCTGACCCCATCTATTTGGGATAAGGTGGAGAAAAAAAGATGATCAGTCTGTACATGAATAAAATCTGTTTTTTTTTATTGCCCTTGTAGGTAGACGAGCATGTAACTATACTTGAGACCTTAGAACTTGTATCTCAAGGTGGGTGGCGCATTGACGTTGTGGATGTCTATGGGCTCCAGTAACCACTTAACACCAGGTGGGCTGTGAGCTCGTCCACCCATGTAAGCAATAAAAAAAAAAAAACGGCCGACCTGATGGTGAGTGGTTACCGTCGCCCATGGACTTCAGCAATGCCAGGGGCAGAGCTAAGCCGCTGCCTACAAAACTTAACTAAAGTAATAGTAAAAAATATCGAAAATAATCTCATCAAATTACCATAATATAATCAGGTCAAAGACTGCGAATAATACAGGCGAAACATAAACAAGAAGTCTGTACAAAAAAGGGTCCGCCGTCCAATCATGTAAGGTATTTTGCATAAATTACGCGGTGCACTGGACGGTTTAGATTTCTGAAAAATAAGCGGGCGTAACATAAGGCTCTGCGATCGAATGCAAATAACACCATTGTATGCTAATGTAATGTGCGTAATCCCCAGTTTGTTTCTTGCCTGTAAAATGGCTTCCTGAATACGCATATCCGAGATAGAAATGGAACTTAAGTGTTTGTTATTGACCGAGCAGATTGTTTATTAAAAAATATTACGAGATAACAAATTTAGCCCACGCGGTTCACCAAGCCATAAATTTTAAGTCCTTAGAGCATGAACTATTCAAGATGAATTGGACCAGCTTCTACGACCACTCGCGTAACAATAATTCAAGAAGTCTGACTGGCATATATTCACGCACACGAGAATCAGTAAAACCGAACAACAGTAACCGACCACCAAGTCGTTTACGGATTACAGAACAATGTAAGGCAATGTGTTGAGCAGCGACATTAGTCGAAGCACCTTCGGGGGCAGAAATGGCGCGATTGGCTACAATCACCCTCGAATATAACATTCCATAAAACGATAACGATTATACCGTTACGTCGAGACATAGGCCTTACAGTGTAGACGTACTTTTAGTGAAAACAAACGCGCATGCATTGAGGATACCTTGTCGACGCTCATAAAACAGTTATAATAGGCGCAGTGCGGAAATAAGGCTTTATGAGGTCCCCGAAACACGTAACATGCGCTCTGAATCGATTATCGTACGGTTATTCGGGTATTTGAGACAGCGCCCATAGAATAAAAATAATATTTATGAGCCATAAAAATAAGTATTCGATGACAGAACAATTGATCAAATATCGCTTCGAGGAGGATTGTATAGTTTAAACTAGAGTTATCAAACCAAAACATAAACGTCAATATTAAAAAGTTCAAGAGAGTATGCGTGGCAATGAAATTAGCCAATAGCTTTTATGATTATTTTTCAACAACTAATTACCGCAGAGGGCACCAAGAACGTTATTGAAGTTTTCCAAAGCAATAAAGTTTTCTGTCATCGAAAAATGTTGCCTTTACGCCTTGGTATGTTTAATTTACAGTTCGACAAAGAGTTCGACGTCTTGAATTTGAATGTTATTATTTCCGGTACCATGTCCAATATCTCAGACGGGACATCCTAAATAAAAATGAACGTTCTTCTTCCACTTTAGATATTTTTATGAGACGTTGCTGTGAAAAAATTAATGCTAACAAAAAAAAATGTAATAAAAAGCAATCAACAATAGAAACAACGGTATCCATACTTTGTATGAGATGAATCAGAGTCACAGTTAAAAGCAGAAAGGAAATTGCATCGGGCAATCGGGTGTCGCAAAAAATATCAATTTGCTTCGAAATGATTCAATTGTCTGCAGGCGAAAGAACGCGTGAAACATAAGAAGCTAATTTCCTCTGGGATGAAGTATGCGGCGGGAAATCCTCATCTTTGAACCTTGGGCCAACAATTTACACGAAGAAAATGTTTTGTTTCCCATTAATAAATTTATACCTGTAAGGTACACGTAGAACATAACACAAACAAAATTTGTTCCTAATTTAGAAGCCATTATGTTTTCTCAATATTTAAATAATTAATCTCACTTAAGAAAATGTACTTTCAATTAATTTTAATCCAAAATACAAATTTATACAAACGGCTGATTCTTCAAATCTCGGATTTTTAGTGTTTTCGCGATAGGAAGACAAAATTAAAACTACTTATACAGTTTATGAAGTAAAAATAATAAACGCGGCATTAAGTAGTACAAGCAGTTTTAATTATGTCCAGATTTTTATTTAACGTTATTGAAGAAGTAGAGTGGAACCGCACCGCTATTTTTTAAGTTACCGTCCAAGCCTCACATGTTGACGGAACGCCAATAATTACGTGACGTCACTTGGGGCCAAAATCAACGATTATTAAAATTTTATTTGCATGATATTTTTTTATTTAAACCAACAACCCTTACGATTAATTCTATTGCTTTGTTAATGGTGTCTGGTTATATGTCGTGAATAAACTTAAACGTTACGAAAGTATCGTACGTGTAGTAAATTTCATTGCATTTAAAACAGTTGCTATTAAAATTTATTAACATTATTTAAGGCGTATCCCTTCTCAATAATTTATATTATACAGGTCTTAAGACTTAATTTCGTCATTTTTTTATTGCTTAGATGGATGGACGAGCTCACAGTCCACCTGGTGTTAAGTGGTTACTGGAGCCCATAGACATCCACAACGTAAATGCGCCACCCACCTTGAGATATAAGTTCTAAGGTCTCAAGTATAGTTACATTTAAAAACATACTGAGGTTAGAAAAAGGGATAACAATTGAATATGAAAAATTTGTGACGATTTTTGAGATACGATTCGATCGATAGGTTCGATGCTTTAAAAATGCAATTGCCTACAACTGAATTAAGTTTCAAAATCTTACGATTTATATGTAAAGTTGACAGACAAACTCTAGTTGTGGTAGTGTCGAGTGTGTGTTGACAATTCTAAAGCCCCAGTGGGTCGCGTTTCCGATCCGGTGGTAGATTCTGCGAAGCACGGCTCTTGCTAGGGCTCGTGTTAGCAACGTCGTCAGATTTGAGCCCCGTGAGCTCACCTACTAGTTAAGGTTACGCTGAAATAGCCTCTCAAGGCTATCAGCTTAGGTAGGGGAAAAAAAAGCGTCTCAAACGTATCAAAGGGAGGAGTGACGGTCGCGTGTGCGTGATGTAGGGCCGACGCGAAGGTATCCCCGCGGCGCCGGCGTCAACGACCCGACCGAGTCAAGGACGAGCCGACGACTCCCGCGTCCGCACACTCGTGCTTAAAACACACCGCGCTCATACGATACCATCTGTGTTGAATTTATAATGCGCTTCGCGACACGTTTCTGCGTCAGATATAAAATAATAATAAATAAATAAATAAATAAAAAAACAATTTATAACATCCGGTTACATGAGAAGAGTGGCAATGGAATGCTCGTAAATAGCTAAACTAGTTAGTTGTAATTGCAATGTGTTGAGGCTTTCAAATGAATTGGTGGCATAGTTATTAATTAATAATGTATAGTTTAACACTGGTTAACCAGTATAATCAACCAATACAATACCAGAATAAACGACTTAAAACCGTACAACCTTTTTGTCGCTATCAAAACGAAATAAAAAGTAAAACAATTTTTCGTTGACATTTCGACCGGTTTTTTATCACAATTGGAATGTAAAATAATGATTTCGATGGACGACACGGAAACCCGAAGATTTGCCACCTGTATCTTCTTCGATGTCAATGTTCTTTTAACATATCCTGTTTCTGTATAAATATAACGATGAACGAATTCTCGGAGGCTCGTCGAGGTGACGATTAGCTTTCATTTCGAATACCTTTATTTGACTTGCCTATAAATGTTTATATAGGCTTCTTACATTTAAGTGGGCATTTTCATGAATATTCACAGAGGTGCATTTTTTTAATTCTTAGCGAAGGCGATGAACTAGTCGTGTTATTAACGCAAATTAAACTGTTGAAATTTAACTATATAATTAATACTAAGAATTTTTGTACATTCTTGATTTTTATTATATTGAATTGTTTTAAGCGCTAGGTGTACGTCTGAACTAGCTAAACCTTCAGTGTTTCTACATAGACTTTCTCAAAACGCAGGAGAGTCAACCTAACTTCGAGTCCCGGAACCTCCTTGAACTCGCAAGTTACATGCAAAAGCTATTTGGGCCACAGAAAAGTGTTTGCTTAATATTCAACCGGCAAACCATTCGATGACGTCACACTTAAAAATTCACACATTTGCCATTTAAAGTTGATACGGTTCGGTATTAATAATGTTACAATCATCATTTGTTGGGCACTAAATGGAAAGAATCACTTTTACTAATCTATTTTTTGTACAATTTTTAAGTTAGAAATTGTAAATTATTTACTCAGAATTTAAATTTTTTTGACGTCATTGTCTCGTCAGTTATGGATTCACAAATATTTTTATGAAAATAGAAAATCGGAAAACATAAGTCGTTAACATTCCAAAAGGTAACAATGATTTGGATAAATATTGGTTAGTAACTTTCGTTATTTAATTTTATTTATGTATTTACAAAAAATCGTGTCACAAATTAAATATAAGCAAACAACACAATATAATTTTTGACGTGCTGTACTTTTGTTTTTCCTCTCAATTAGAATTTTAATAAAACCAGAAATATTTTACCCTATATTGTTGGGCATAACACAATTATAAGGCAGTTAGTTAGTTATAATACATGCAACCCTATAAAATTGACTCATTTCACAAAATCTAGCTCGCTTATCAACGATTGCTCACGATCAATGTCTATCGAAAGATAATTAAACCCTAATTACTATAATCGGTGCCAATTTTAACAACACAAATCTAAAGAATGAATTTTGCGGTATGCAGCTAATAAATGTAGGTGCGGTCCCGATTTCAAGTATGTATATTTATTTCTAAATTTAGACAGCTTAGTTTACTCTAATATCAGCGATAGGTTGTCCAAGAGTCCAAGATAATTAACAAATTTCGAATCGATTTCCCAAGTGCTTTGTGATAATTTCCTTTCCTATAATTTTAAAATTTCTTAACAATTTCTTTAGTTTATTATACTGTGCACATTCTTGTATAGTACTGCAATATTTTTAAACTTATCCGTCCACGCTGAGGCTATTGTTAATGTCCAAAAGTCTGCCTATTAAATGTACTAATTTTTTAACTTATCCGTCCACACTGAGGCCATTCTCAATGTCCAAAAGTCAGCATATTGAATGTACCAACATCACAGTTCGTTAATTCTAATGTATAAGCTGTTACTACATGTTGATCGAAAACCTAAAATATAAAAAACGAAATTGGATCACATAAGAGATACATAGAGAAGCCATGATGTGCTGCGACACGTAGGCAACTTGATAGCGATTCACGAAAATATCGATGTCTATATTGTATTGAATTACGATTAAACGGTCGCACCCTGTTTAAAGTTAAAAAAAATAATAGATACCATGATAAATATTTTAAATGAAACAATTTTAAAGTAAAGCAAACAATTTCGATCTTTCAAACTTGGATGTTTAGATAAACTGTCTATACAAAGATGATGATGTCAAGGCTGTTTTTTTTTAAATTGGTTACATCCCAGCAATGAAACTCTGGCATATCGAGTAAGTTTGAGTACTAGTATTTTTTAATTAAAAATGACAATTTAAAAAAAAAACGAATAACGTCATTACGAAAGTATGTGTACAATTTTTTTAATCTAATACACATTACAATGTACGATAAGAAATTGTAGAATTATTTTACGTTCAGAGAGATCTGGTCAAAATGTGAAATTTTATAATTTTAAAATACCGTTTATAAAGTTCTATAAGAGCGTCTTTTTTCAATTGAACTAGCCCGCAGATATGTATTAAACAAAAACCATAGTTCATAATTGTGTCACAATTATTTAGTAAGGAAGATTATTGTTATGTGTAATTTTAATTACAGATTTAAATATCTTTTTTGAATTAACGTGTTGTGATCGACTTTTAATGAAATTATTTTTTTCTTGATGTTAGCGGACGCGCTCACGTATTTACGCATGTAAAGAAGTTACCGGAGTCATTAGATACTATAGAGTGATTGCCACAGCCCAACTTACAGCATGTAGTCTCAATTTGATAAACCCATAATTCTAAAAGAAAAATATAATGTATTTGTTGTTTCAGTCTTTAATGTTTCAGACACTAATAAAGAAAGAAAATGAAGCCAGCCGCCGTAATTATAAGCACCGCTTTAAGTTAATCTCATTAGCCCTAGTTAGCACAATATTGAATAAAGTAAACGCGTGAACTATTAGAACGCTTTGTGAAAATACTTACATTCTCTAAATAAAAAAGGCAACCAAAGTCTAATTACATATGGTTATATATTTAAATTTTACAACTGAATTCATAAGTACCTAATGTGTATGTATGTGTGTCGTTAAATAAGGAAGTCACGCTATGAAACGATTGCACCATTATGGGAAATCCCATCATACAATATTTCAGTGAATATTTGCGCGCACACCAGTCGAACGATGCGGTGTTTTGAGTAGATTACATTTGACTTATTTACCACAAGTCTCGCTCAACTCTGTTTATTTGCTAGAAGTTATTTACCTTATACTGATGCGTACGAGACTTTGTAACAAATATAAGCAATCAAGCTGGCCGTTTTTAAGGAGCTCACTTGATGAACTATTCGTATATTTACTAATATCCGTATTTTCTAAAATTACGTAGATCTATGCAATAGATTTGGCAATCTATTGGACCTTTTTTTATTGCTTAGATGGGTAGACGAGCTCACAGCCCACCTAGTGTTAAGTGGTTATTGGAGCCCATTGACATCTACAACGTAAATGCGCCACCCACCTTGAGATATAAGTTCTAAGGTCTCGGTATAGTTACAACGGCTGTCCCACGCTTCAAACCGAAACGCATTACTGCTTCAGGGCAGAAATAGGCGGGGTGGTGGTAGTACCTACCCCTGCGGACTCACAACATGTCCTACCACCGGTAATAATGTAAATTCTAGTGGATATATCTATTGGATATATGTCTTTATGGTTACGTTACGAGTTAAAACTCGCCGCACTGGTATGCAGCTACAATATGCGTTCGAGTTAATATTTCGGTTGTGGGACAAAAAACTAACCAATTCTCAAACTGGTACTCTGTCATATTGGTAAGGAACCAATATTAAACATGCATGCGATTTCCTTATGTGAGCCTCTACACTATAAAGTTGCTTTTTCAATGTTATTTATTACAGTTTGCATAGCTTATTTAACAACGCTAATGGGATATAAAAGATCTATTGAATCGCGTAAATAATATCTTGCACTTGACTTGGCTTCATATATTTTTCGGACTATTTCAGTAGGACTTAATTTACCAACAAAATGTCCCATGTTTCAATCATCATAATATGTATTTAGAGTTTAAATATGAATGCGCACAAAATGGATTTTGGATTTAATATTGGTTAGTTACACTTGGCTGTGTCCTGACATCGTAGTGGGATCGATAAAGTTAATCCACAAAATAAAGTTTTTAAGCATCTGTGTTGTTTATAAAAACAATACAGTTTATGTTAATTAGAAATCACATTGATGGCAGCGAGAACATCAAAAGAAATTCAGCAAAGTCGCGAAACTTCCTCCGATTCGTCAAGCTTTTGAGGACACGTCACATTTCAGGATTGATGATGATCGAGCACAAGGAAGGAACATCGTAATACAGTTTATTATGACGAGTTTATTTTTGTTAATACTGTTAATGTTCTTTCAGTGGGTATTATGAAACATCTGACTTTTATTTATTTAGTGAATACAGTCCGTTCTTTAATCTTTTATGTAAAGCACGTCTAAACACAACCATTTGAACTTACGAGGATAAAAGATATTCGAAGCCTTTTGCAAAATCTACCCAATTTCAAAACAATAATTTTTCATCTACATATTTTTCATTTATTAAAATTGACGGTCTCCAAAACACGGTGCAGACATGCAAAACTCCCGGATGTAATCCTTCGTCTAGAACATGTGATTCCGAGAACTGATCGCGGCTCAGGTACAAATTCAATATCCTTCTGCGAACTAACTAAATTCGTTAATCTTTATTTGTTGCGGCTTCGTTCGAGTTCCCTACGTGTTTTTGGTCAGTCAAAAACTAATTTAAAATATTCGAAATGAATCTGCGAAACATCACGACCATTGTCTAGGTTTATTTATGAAATATTTCTCACCGAAACCAGTTTTTGTACATATTATGTGAGGATTCATCAGTTTCATTCACACGGTGTCGACGGTCCACGATGCCACAAACCTGTTTCGATGGAGACAGGTGTCCCACAGGCCTATGGGAGGTCGTTTTTTCTTTGTATTTGTATAATTACAACGACCTTAAGCGTGCCGTTGACGCTGTACCACCGCGTCAACTACAAACTGAACGAAAGCGGAGTGACGTAGCATAATTACAGGAAATTGACTTTTTGACGCTCTCTACCAGATTCGTTTTCATCGATGATTTGTGACCATTCCTAAAATATTAATACTATTCTCTTTTTTTTATACGAAAAATTTGACTTTACTTTATACTAAAAATTATTTGTTTATATTTTGTATCGATATGCATTCGGCACAAAAGACTTTCTGGAACAGCATATAATTTCCCAGGGGTTATTCATACGACTGGGCAAAGTGAAAAGCTATATTCCTTGCAAATATAATAGTATTTCAATATATCATTTCAAAAATAGTATAATATTTTTATTTCATTGGATCAGTTAAAATCCTATTAAAATAGTTGTTATATATGAATATAAACATATAATAATACTTTGTTTGTGTTACAGTCGCAGACATGATAAAAATGACTTTCAAATATGTTCTTAGACATCTAATGTTTATCACATATAATTCCATTAACCGAGGTTAGGGTTCCGTCGTTTGTCATATGGCCACGGAACTCTAAAATTTCGGGTTCAATTTTTTTTAATGTGACTAATAATAGATCTATTTTAGAATCCTAAGAGAATCTACGTTAAACACTGTATGAAAAAGTTGCTGTACGTAATAATATATTGTACTGTACTGATTGAAAACGATTTTACGGTTCGCGTATTAATTATTAAGTTTCTCGCCGGATCTTCTCAGTGGGTCGCGTTTCCGATCCGGTGGTAAATTCTGCGAAGCACGGCTCTTGCTAGGGTTCGTATAAACAACATCGTCAGGTTTGAGCCTCGTGAGCTCACCTACTAGTTAAGGTTACGCTGATATTGTTTCTCTAGACCATCAGCTTAGGTAGGGAAAAAAATGCGTTAATTAAATACAGATTTCTTGGTCACGAACAACTGACTAGTGGACTGCCCTATGCCGTACATTGTATACGAGAAATGATAACCAATACGGAGCGGTGGGCGTCTATCAGTGCAGCTCATATTATATTTCCGTGCGAAATTATCGATAAGATTCCGCGACGTTATCCATTGCAGTCCCTTATCAAGTAAACAAAACTTTGACGCCATAACATTGTGCAACATACACCGTTATCAAACGATGATTAAATACATTCTTATTTCACTTATATCTGCCTGTTATCATCAACCTGTTACTTGGTAACGTTCGCCTTGACGTAGGTGTGATAAGTAATGATCTAGTTTCCAAGGATGATAAGATTAATTTTGGCGCCCAAAAATTCACTGTGTCATCCTACGTACACTTAAAATATAATGGAATTTAAATCAGAATCAACTTAAAGACATTAAAAGTCAATATAGTTAATTAAGCATTTTTCAAGTTCGTTTTAAGAATGCTAAATTAGATGAATTCCTTTCGTTTTCATATAGTTTTAAATGAATTAATAATAATAAAATGTCATTCTCACACTTCAGTTCTGACGCAAAGAATTTATAGCCAGGAACTTGTTATCGAGACAAGTTACAAGAATTTCAACATCGATGCTCAAAGTCTTCAACTTTATAATTTTAAAGTTTAATTATCGAATCAAGAACAAAGAACAGAAGCTAAATCGATTCCATTAGTTTTTTAAAAATCAATCATCAATCATTTACTGGTGGTGGTAAGACGTCTTGCAAGTCCGCACGGCTACCCCGCCTACTACCCTGCCTATTTCTGTCGTGAAGCAGTAATGCGTTTCGGTTTGAAGGGCGGGGCAGCCGTAGTTAAAAGTGATACCTTAGAACTCATGTCTCAAGGTCGATGGTGGCACGTTTTAGATGTCTATTACAGATTATTGCTACAAGCGGTCATTTTTGGGATCAATTACAGTCGAATTAATTTTGAAAACGGTCTTCGACTACAAAACGGGACATGCTATGAATTTAAGCATTTGTTTAGCATCATAGCTTCGAAACAGATGGATTTTGATGCGTGTTTACGGCTGATAAAATTGAGATAGTTCTTAAGTCGTTTCCAGATTATCATCAGGTCCTTTCCTAACAGCGGTAAGGAATTACCATTCACTTCATTGTGTTGCAACACATGTAAATATTTGGTAATCGACCGCACATTATGCGATAGCAAAACAACTGGATATAGTTTATCCGCCCAGCAACGAAATCGAAATCAATCAATAGACCACCACGTCAATAAAAGCAGGTTAACCAACATTGAACATGTTTAATTACCGAATTATTTGATTAAGTAGTTTCGTAGTATGTTTCTTGGTGTGGTAGTTTGGTTGAGTTGCGTGATAATACAATAATTAACTAAGTAAAAATATAATATTCATATTTCTATACTAATATTATAAAGAGGAAAGATTTGTTTGTTTGTTTGTATTGAATAGGCTCCGAAGGAAATGAACCGATTTGAAAAATTCTTTCACTGTTTTGAAACTACACTATTCGAGTGACATAGGTTATAATCTTTTTTGAAAAAAAAAAATAGGGATCCTTACTAATACTCCAATAATGTAACCCAAGGTGTAAAAAAATTACCTAAATTATTCTTTAAATCGCGTGCCCTGCGAAAACTATTGATGATAGAATAAAATAATGTACTACGACTTTGTAGAACACATTATTATATACAAAAAGTATGCGACAGCATATTTCTAACTATTATAGTAATGCTGCAATAAGTGTTCTTTTATTTAAAATAAAAAAACGTCAAATCGTTGAAATTTTTGTTAAAGACCCGAGCGGAGCCGGATCGGGCCGCTTGTATTATATATAATTATAACTACTTTTACGTCACGGACGTTTACGGACGAGTGACCATGAAAATTTAAAAACTCGTACTCAAAACATCATAAATAATATAATGGAAATAAAATAAAAAAAAAACACGAGATTAAGCCATAGCATTTGTTTTAATCAACGCGAAAACCAAAGAAAATACCATATTGTACATACATGTATTGTAAATTATATTTGGCATTCATACTTTCAATGGTTATGGTTTCACTGGTGGTAGGGCCTCGCGGGTAGGTACCACCACCCTACCTATTTCTGCCGTGAAGCAGGGTGGGGCAGCCGTTGTAATTATACTTGAAACCTTAGGGTGGGTGGCGCATTTACGTTGTAGATGCCTATGGGCTCCAGTAACCACTTAACAACAGGTGGGCTGTGAGATCGTCCACCCAACTAAGCAATAAAAAAAAAAACTTTCCCACACGGGAATCACGCACTCTCATAGTGGGTACGGTGTGATATCATAGAATGCGAAGTGACGTGAAATACTGTGAATCGGTCCACTAAGGTTGCGAACCTACATAAAATGCTCTAATTTCACACGAGTACACATGCCCCTACGTATCTTTGTACCGAACACGTTATATTGGCGTGAAATACATTTATAAAATTGTGTTTTATCAAAATGATGCCATCGGAGAAGCGCGAAAAAATGTTATGTAAGAATTTTATCATATTTTTATAGTTTTTCAATTATTTGTTGTTACGGGTTGAACTTGATCATTTTATTGTTCGATTGGTATAATGAATTTTAGTTGTCAATCGAAATGGACTTGTTCATATGTTTCACCTAGCGTTTCTATATGCACTTCGAAACAACAAATAAGATTTTTATAACTTTTCTTGGTCTAAACTTCACGAGAACGAAGGTAATTTTTTTTTATTGCTTAGGTGGGTGGACGGTCTCACAGCCCACCTGGTATTAAGTGGTTACTGGAGCCCATAGACATCTACAACGTAAATGCGCCACCCACCTTGAGATATAAGTTCTAAGGTCTCAGTATAGTTACAACGGCTGCTCCACCCTTCAAACCAAAACGCTTTACTGCTTCACGGCAGAAATAGGCAGGGCGGTGATACCTACCCGCGCGGACTCACAAGAGGTCCTACCACCAGTAATTTGACTGCGTGATTGCCTCATCACCATCATCATGTCAACCTGTCCACTGTCGACTGCGGAACATAGGCCTCTCCAAGTAATCTCCAGTGCGGCCGGTCCGTTGCCCGCGATTCTTTGCTTGCATATCTTCCAAAAAACGTTGAACAGAGATAAAGTGTAATTTGAAAAAGATTTCAATTTATATGAAGTATTATTGTAGCTGGTGGCTATCACAGAATACAAGATATTTAATAGATGTCTTAATCTCGCTAACGACATTTTTAAGATAAGTTTGCATATGTACAAGTTTCGAACAATAACATTCGGACCGTCGGTCTACGAAGCGATTACACCAGCTCAGTCAAAGTTCTTCTCTTTGTCGTTACGTCCCTAAAGTACAACATGCAATACCTGCTCTTTAACACGACTACAAATAAAGAATCCAACGTGGTCCAGCTATTCTCACTAAGTCGTCGGTCCATGTGGTAGGCGTGATTGCCTGTTGTATTTTATTTGTAACATTAGACACACCTTAAAACAATTTTAAAGTTTTGCATTAAAACAATCACGCATGTAAAAAAAGTGGTCTCTATAATACTAATTAGGAGAATTTAATCAATTAAACAACAGAATTCCATTCGTTATTGTTTCTATATAATAATAAATATTACGTTTAATATCGTTACCAATTGTTTATTGTAAAGTACATACGATACTTGTTCGTATCTTAATGTCTGCTCTAGTAATCAACGTGATTAAAGTCCAATGTTACTGCAAGTACAAAGTGTAATGGCCGAAAGGTGTGGGTATTAGTCAGCAAGAACGTTGCGAAAGGTCGAGCAGAAATTCGGCTACACGAGACACGGGTTCTCTGAACTTTATGCTTTAGATAATTCATTTTGTATCGTCGTTTAGAAATGATCAAAGTCCTATACTGTGGACAAAACAATAACTAAAATTTAAAAGTTAAATGAGTTTCGTAATAAGTTCCGAAAACGATCTATTTTTATGTATATTGAAATATCAAATGATCTGGAAAATCTAAAGTTGAGCATTAACAATAATCATAATTTGTACATTACCATTTAAGTTCATTATTTTAATGAAATTTTACATTAATTCTAAAACTAATGGATATAAATAGATTTACGCTAAAGACGTTTGCTTTGATGAAAATAGTGCAGGTATTAAAATAAATAAAAGATACAGTTTCGATTTTTCCCTCAAAATGGTCGAGTTTCACCGACTATTTTAGTATCATGATTTTTTTTAAATTATTAAATTACATTACGGTTAGTCCAAGAACAATCCCGTACCAAAGAATTTTAGGTAATAAAAACATAAAGCTTCGTAGTCGGAGAATTAACGAAAAGATACAAACTAACATTCCGAGCGAACTGTAACTATACTTGAGACCTTAGAAATTATACCTCAAGATGGGTGGCGCATTTACGTTGTGGATGTCTATGGGCTCCAGTAACCACTTAACACCAGGTGGGCTGTGAGCTCGGCAACCCATCTAAGCAATAAAAAATAAAAAAAACTTATTAAATTCGTGATTCGTCTGTTTCACGTGGATCCCAACAACAGTTTCCCTTTTAGAGGAAACGACTCGATAGTTAGTTCCCGGAACCCCAAACCGGGCGAGTCAGGTTTTCACAATGATATATTAAGTTGTCTGCATTGACCGACATCGAGATAAAAACTGAAATTATTTATTATCTTTTCCCCAACTGCGTTTTTTTTTCTATCGATTTCTATAGGAACAGGTTGTTCAAGAATTGCATTTCGCGTTATAAATTACATACATAAAAATTATGCGACTGTTTGCTAATTTATAGGTTTTTAATGATTATTATCATTTTAAGACTTTTGTAGCGCTAATGGGGAAATTTGTTTGTTATGAAATATATTAATGAAATATACAAGTACAAAAAGGTAAGATATAAATCCATAACTGAAATAAATAATCATGTTTTCTTTCTAGCCTTTTGGTATTTCATCTATGTTGGCAACATTTGTTCGGAATCGAAAAAGTGTTAGTGTTTATTACTTACATTATATTAATAGATCACTTACATTTTTAGGCTAAAAGTGATGTCGTCATAACAAAATAGTACCATACCTGGAAATAAAAAAACGCAAATTAATATAATGAAAATGTGGGGCAATCATGAATTTCGCTTTCAAGAATAAGAGAGCCTAGCTATTATATCGATTTAAATCGAATCAATTTTTTAGAATTTCAAGTTTCAGGGTGGACTGCGTCTATTGTCTCTGGGCGTCGGTAACCGCTTAATACTACGTTGGCCAATATACGCTTGTGTAATAATAAAAACGACATAAAAAATTCAACTTGTGGTTTCGGAACCGCTGTTTAAACAAGAGCGAGGTTTATTTTTTTCCTTTCATAGTTCCGACAAAATAGAGCCGTTGTGAAAATTTAATGCGCTTGTGTTCGGTAAAGGGTTGAATAGGTTAGCCATTTTAAAACAAAACCGACGTACATAATTCTTAGGTAAAACGGAATAGTGGAATAATTTCATTTCATTATTATTATTTTATTGTGCCATATCATTCATTTTACTTGTCACTGTAAATTGTGAATAGCAAGTTATATTTTAAATATAAAAGTATTTTAACGTAAGGAAAGGGTTTTAATACTAAGTACAATATTAAGTGGCTAAAGTCCCCATGATGTGTTTTCCCGCTTATTAAATCGAGGGATATGTGTCAATGGCTATATGAGATTTTCTCCTCTGTTTGGCAACCAGTTATCTTTTTTTATTTTTTGTATCCATGAACTTTGTCAAAGATGAATTTCGATCATCAGACCAACACTATTTACTAGTAAAGCTTAAGACGCCTTCATTGCTCTATTCTAATTTTTTTTAAATATTTCATTAGTACTTGTAAAGATGTATTTTAAATGTGTAATAAAAATCAAACCCGCAAAATTATAATTTGCGTAATGACTGGTGATAGGACCACTTCTGAGTCCGCGCGGATAGGTACCACCACCCTGCCTATTTCTGCCGTGAAGCAATAATGTGTTTCGGTTTGAAGGGTGGGGCAGCCGTTGTAACTATACTTGAAACCTTAGAACTTGTATCTCAAGGTGGGTGGCGCGTCTACGTTGTAGATGTCTATGGGCTCCAGTAACCACTTAACACCAGGTGGGCTGTGAGCTCGTCTATCAATCTAAGCAATAAAAAAAAAATACCAGCGAATCCCTGTCACTTGTAACACCAGTATTCGAGATTGTCATCATCTTGTTATGTACTAAAAATGAATGTATATTATGTAAAACAATGATGTATGCACGTCGCATTAGTTACGTGTAATAAGAACGAAATACAACTCTTCCCGAACATTTTACAGGACCGCGTATTTTGTGTTCTCAGATTCCAGATAACGAACATCATGACATATTAACTTATTCATTGAATAGTCAAAACAGGGCCTTAGTTCTCAATATAACAAAATTCATCGCGTGTATTCTACATATAATTACGCACGGTAATTTTGACTGAATTCACGTTTGACAATTAAAACTTGGAAAACGAAATAACAGGTCTAGCGACACTTTTCAAGGAAAAGAGGTTGCTGTACAAACTCGTAATGTACTGGAGGCTTTAATTATGTACAATATGAGGCTTCTGTAAGGGTCATACTTTCGGTAATTTTGGTCTCTAAGCTCGCCCGATTTTAATAATCAGACGCGTATAATGTGAAACATTATTTTTATTTCAATATTTGTTACCTCATAACTTTTGACTGGGTGAATCGATTTCGATGATTCTTTTTTTTTATTAGAAAGCTGACGCTTCCCGTGTGGTCAATTTTGTCCAGTTCTGTTAATGGTATCCATGAGAAAACTATATAAGTTTTAAATTTAAGTACGTGCGCGACAAACAGATGTATAACTAACTCAATATCATGCCAACCGACTTCAATTATTATTGTTTTTAGTGTATATTAATTTGTTTCGGAATATCTTTTTTTGTCTATTTGAAGTCGGTTTTTGTTAAAGCATGTCTTACAAAATTACATTACAATTATATTTTATTTTGTTTTACGAAACTAGATGGGTAGAAAATATCAAGGCCCGCTTGGTGATAAGTGATTACCGGAGCCATACCCTTAAAGCCGCAACGCACGACTGCTTCGCAGCAGAAATACTGCTCTATTGTGGTGCCGTAGCTCAGCTAAGAAACACAGCATTTGCCAAAAATATCTTAACGGAAATCGACTGTAAATTTATCTAAACGATTCAATTGCTTTTAAAAAATATAATTGGTGTTGCCGAATGCAATAATCATTGACGGTATTCTTTAATCTTATCACAATAACAATTCGCGATTTGCAAAAAAGAATGTATAAACGAAAGGAAAATTTTATCAATATATGTCTATACGTGTGTTTGATTGTAGTATTTATTATATTGCGGTTAAAGAAAAACCGACATGGCGACAAAAATGGTTTTTTTATACCTACCACGTATGACGTATGTTCGAGTTGCTTTCAATTAGGTATGATTCGATCGATTGTGTAAAAGGAATGCATATTTTGTGTATCTTTTCTTCGTTATTTATGCGTTCTCGCGCCGCTCATAAGATTTAGTTGAAACAGTTGTTCAGTTGATACAATTGTTGAGTCAATGCGTTGATGGGATTGTTGGGAAGGCTTTGGTATAGGTTAGTTCAACGTACGATAAGGCGGTGTGCGATGTGATTATGTGCTCTTTACAATCAAGAAGAAGAATCACTTCGAAATTGTATCTAATGTTTCATTTCGTTTTTCAAAGAACTTGTAGGTTATTTATTTTTCCTAGATTAATGAATGTCTCTTATTATTTACTACTACAATCTAGTCTTATTAAAACTAGTAAGTAATTTTAATTTAACATAAAATAATAAAATTATCACATACTGCTCGTTGCTTTTTTTGTTGGTAAAATTTATGAATTTAATTTTATCCTCCATTCTAAACCACTAAAACTTTGTCTGCTTGAAACGCGAATATACTCCAACAGGTATCGCAGTAGAGTGGCTATTATTATATATTTAAATAAACCCGCAAAATCAAGTAAATTAAATTATACTCCGAAAAAGAAAACTTTCTTTTTTTTATTGACATAATGAATACAGAGTCATTGAATCGTACCGCCCGGTGTGGTCTGTACAGTTACAACAGCGCGCTTACACCTCTAATTTGCATATCTTACTTAGCTATTGACTAGTCTAGACTTCGATGGTATTAGTGTTCAACGAACTGTGGCCCCTCCGATTTACGAGACGAATAAATTGCTCTTCGTGTTAGCAAAATTAGTTGTGATACTTACTTACAAACTTTTGTATTTTTCTTATTTCATTTAATTGATTATCATTTCTTCATTAGCTATGCATCGAAAATGATATCAACTTATTTGGTTTCAGTTATTTTATCTAGTAAATTTGTGCTCTTAATTACAATCTAGCTAAAAAACTAAACAACAACGAAACTCATAAAGCCGATCTCTTAGATACAATACGTTAAACCAAGGTTGTGGTTATCATAAATAGCGCCTATTTCCTTGCTAAATGAAGCGTGTTCGTGAACTTCTTTATGACCGTGTAAAAATCGTTGCCAAGCTAAATCTTCGAAGGGAAATATGAAAATGTTCACGAAACAATTCGGGATTTTTATTGTACGAAATTCGCCACAAGGTCGGCGTTGGGCCTCTGTTTTCCGTTGACAGCTTGTAAATAAACAAAAGGGAAAGTTATAAAAAGGGTGAAAACGTTCACTTTTATTGGGAATTCAAGGTGTTGTGTCAACATTAAATGGAACAGATAAGTCATTGTCGGCGCCGGTCACTACTCCATAAATAAACACTCCCGGTTCTCGGTAATCAGACCGCATTATTATCAGGTCCGTTTATAATTCTCAGAAAGCATTAACGGTATTCTGTAGTGATTAGAGAGAAATTACCAGTATTTACTCGTTACGGACTTAATTTTTGTTTATTGATATATGGATAGGTTGTTATGGAAACAGTCGATTTTAAGCTTCTATTTTGTACCGTTTCAAACGTAATGTTTGTTCTTGAACAATGTACTAAATCAAGGTAATTTTCAATTTATTAATTCATTTGTTTTGACAACAACTACTCTAGTACAATTCTAACCTTCTATAACCAATTACGCTTTATCGACGCTTTATATATTTATTATTTTATTTATTTTTATTCATTACACTTCATGTAATATTTACATTGGCTGACTTAATGCCTAAGGCATTCTCTACCAGTCAACCAAAGGGAATGCAGAGTAAATAGTGGTAGGTGCAATGAAATTTATATGTTACAAATACATACATACATATATACATATAATAGGTTATACAGTATTAAAAGGAATTATATATTAATAAATTTCCTTAACAAATTATTATTCTTTGTTTGCAATAAATAATAATAAACACATATAAAGTTATCTTGAAAAGAAAGGGACAATCTAAAAATGCCAAATTTTGACATTGTACATTTCTTTTCATTTACCCAGATAAAAACAACAATTGTGATTTTGTACCTGGAGACTGCATACTGAATATTTGTTTTATCAAATTTATTCATTTAATACTAGTATTTTTAATTAGACGATGAGGAGCTACTTTTATGAAAATACTAGCTGTACCCGTCCGCTTCGCTGAGCAATTAAATTTGACATTATTATTTCTCATCCCCACAAAGATTCTCATCATTAATGTCCACGCAACTGGTGTAGGGAGTCCAACACTCATATAAATGTTAGCCTATCCATTAAGTACATGTATTTTCTACATGGATACCAAGTTACAAGTCAATCGGATGCATGATTCAGTAGTTATAACGGATCATCCGTAAATACCACTGTAGATTTATATATTAGTATAGACATAGATGCTCCATACGTACAAAGGAATATCAGTATGGCTTTAAAAGTATTTTATGTAATCAGCATATATACAGCATATATAGTTTTGTATGTCATTATTCATCATCATTTACACAGAGCTTATACAGTTAATTTTAGAGCGCATTACAAATAACATTTAAACTAATGAAAATGTCGGTTTTTTTTATTATTCTTAGATTACAAGAGGCAATGTAGTTTACCATCATATACCTTATATTATTATGTATAATTCTAAAGATCTAAACATCAAATTAACGAATCTTGCTTTACTGCAGAGATCCGCACCATGGCATCCTTTGGAAAGGACACTAAGCCATTATACGTTTTATTCGAATATATAGCTTAGAGTAATTGAGTCAACGCTACAAAAAAATTCAAAGAAACAATCTCTTAAAGCTTCCACACCGGTAAACATCATAGGGTTGATATCAAAATATCACGATGAACCAAAATACATATACATAATATACATACACATTCTATTTAAAGAACTCTATTTCTGTTTCATCATCGCCTAAATTCAGAATAATTCATGTACTTAAATATACAATAAGACGTCGAATGAATAGGAGGAATGACGCACGTTTTTGCGAAATCGGAAGCTTAAAGCCTACATTACGGCCCACGCACACCCCAACCCCGACATATTGACGACACGTGAATGATACTAAATGGGATTAAGACTCTCGATAGGGGTTCAGGGGATGGTCTCGTCGTAAATGGTCGTTACTCACTCAAACGTTTATTGGACCCTTAATTTGTCACATTACAGTTTAAACGTTCGCATCGGATGTAGCGTCGTTGAAAAAACGTCACTGGGAATTCTTTTGAATACAAATCATCACAACATACTGGTGGTAGGACCTCTTGAGAGTCCGCGCGGGTGGGTACCACCACCCTGCTTATTTCTGCCGTGAAGCAGTAATGCGTTTCGGTTTGAAGGGTGGGACGGCTGCCCCACCTGTAACTATACCTGAGACCTTAGAACTTATGTCTCAAGGTGGGTGGCGCATTTACGTTGTAGATGTCTATGGGCTCCAGTAACAACTTAACACCAGGTGGGCTGTGAGCTCGTCCACTCATCTAAGCAATAAAAAAATGAAGAGATCTCAATGCAGAATAGTATGCCCTAAACCGTCATGTATTTTCCTATAAAAATCATAATATCTTCTTGATCTTCGGTCGTAGACCTGTAGGTAGTATTACGTGTTGGGATCAGCGAATGCAAACAATCGAACTCACACCTTAAAGGTGAGCCACAGTGTCGTGTGGTCTCCATGAGTTCCGGTCATAACATAAAACTGATCGAGCTGTCCGCTCGCCTGTACATTTACATCAATCTATAAATAAAATCTTAAATTGTAGAATACCGACCCAAATTATATTCATGAAAAAACTGGGTGAAACTATAAAGAAACAAAAACACGTAATCCCTGTGAAACTCAAGTTTATTTTTAGAGTTTATTTATTACTGGCGATTCCCTTAACGGTTGTCAATAGCAACGCCCACGCATCTCAGTGAAGCCGGTGTCTCTCTCGTCAATTCCAAGTATTTTCAAACACGGATCCGATGTCTATTTCGATCTACACGGTGCCCTTGAGAACTCGCAAGGTGGGTGAATTGTTAAGTTGAAAGTTAAGGATAAAAGTGAAAACAAGACGTAAATACAACGGAAAGTGCGTCAGGTCATGAATTCTCATTAATTTTATAATTAAATATTGTGCTAAATTAAAGTTGTGCGTTGTATGTCCAGATTATACACATAAATATATGTCAACAGCTCACAAATTAAGAATAGATCAATAAGAGAAATACAATGTATTTGACCTAATTTATTAATAAAGTGCCTTTGTCGAGAGACAAGCTGTTTTTAAAACCACACCGAACGCCGAACGGAATAATTGATATTGATTATAAGTTGCACTTAAATTTAATTTATTATTAAGTAATGTATTAAGTTAGTAATTAGTAAGTAAAACAGCAATAAAGGCTTATTATTATTATTATTATTAATAAAGTGAAAATGTTAATATTTGTACAGATAGTTAAGCAATTAAAACAATAAGATATAAGGCTTTGTTGTGAAAAAATATATACTTTAAGTTTAATGTTGTATTGACTATTGTTCCTTTATAAATACTATAAGATACTATAGAAAGTAAACAGTAATATGTATCCAATATGTGTATCGATTGACATAACACGATGGAGTGTTTTTTACCAGGGAATAAAAACCTCAAAGCGTCTTGAAAACTGAAAAAGCTACGGAATCGAATTTAATGGTAAATTGCGATTTTAATTTACTATTCCGTACAAGAGTACAATACCAATCGATTTAATCGTGCTGGAAGAGAAACAAAAATATTCAAAAAGCAATCTCGGATTCGCCTGGCCATTTCATCGCGCTAAGTAAAGTGCTCGATTTCTCGACTGCCCGGTGCAGAAATCAAAAAGCTTCATTAATAAGAACTGAGCTTCAGACGTATGACGTATGTTTGTAACGGAATCTTTAAACATGATTTTGACATCCTGCAAAACGTCGGTTTAGCCCGAAGTTTGGTTGGTATACTTACTAAGGACGGATGACAATACAATAATTGAAAAAAAAAAAAAAAAAAAAAATTGTTTAAAAAATCTTACAAAATACGCTTTCATAGGAAATGAACTAAAAATAGAAAATAAATTTTGCTTTTCAGGACATTATCAAAATAACCCTTCTATTCATATCTGTTCATGAAATATTTATATCTACTGATATCATGTACCCCACGCTTTTTTTACAATAAAATAATTTTTTCTTATACTATTTTTAATTCAAATTTATTTTTCTTTAGTTGGATTTTCTATAAAAGCATATTATGTTAGTTTTTTTAAACTATTATTTATTTTTATTTAAAGCATTGCGGTAATTCGAATAATGAAGTATTATAATATATAGACACGAACGAAATACAGACGACAACAAAATCATAATTAACGAGAACGAAGCTCACAAAAGCGAAACTATTATTTTAGACGGTCGCTGTTACAGTAAGATTTACCGTGCACTGATGAAGTCTTAACTTAACTTCCGGTGCCGTTTTAATTACAACGGAGCTACACAAGGTATAACTTACTTTAATATTTTTCACAAATAACACGATATCGTAATCGCATCGTAATCTATATAATTATATATAAAAATGAATTGCTGTTCGTTAGTCTCGCTAAAACTCGAGAACGGCTGGACCGATTTGGCTAATTTTGGTCTTGAATTATTTGTGGAAGTCCTTTTTTTTATTTTATTTTTTTTCCTACCTAAGCTGGTAGTCTAGAGAGGCTATTCCAGCGTAACCGTAACTAGTAAGTGAGCTCACGGGGCTCAAACCTGACGACGATGCTAACACGAACCCTAGCAAGAGTCGTGCTTCGCAGAATCTACCACCGGATCGGAAGCGCGACCCACTGAGAAGATCCGGCGAGAAACTCAGTGGGCTGTGTCTGAGAGTTAATTTACTCGTCGAGCCCTTCGTCGCAAGCGACGGGTTCGACGAGAACGGTGACCGGTGCTTGAAGTACCTAGAAGCACCGTTAGTGGATCGGGAGGATCCGAGATGACGTGTTTTGGGCGACGTCGACTGCTTTCCATTCTGTCCGCAGGATCGGGAATGTAGTTACCGGCGGCCACGATGAGAGGGTTCTCGTGTCTTGCCGCTTTATCGAAGTGGGTGGAAGTCCAGAGAAGGTTTAAAAGTATGTAAGTATGTATTTAAAAGTAAATAAATATGAAAATGCTCGGAATTAAAAAAAAAACTAACAATTTTGTTTTTCCTTTGATGTGTCCCCCATCGGATGGATTCCTGTTGTTTGTTTTAAGTTTATTTTATACAAAATTTTAGGTCTTTTGTTTATCGATTGAGGCACTACGAAGTCTGCCGGGTCAGCTAGTGTGAAAAAAATACCTTTTGTTGTTTTATCAGGAAAATTAATTATTATATACGCAGTTTGAACTACACAGATCACTATTACACTTAGGTCGGCGGCAAACATTCTCGGCAGGCCAACGCCCGAACGCGCTTTTTGGCGTATGCATTGAAACATAGCAACACACGGTAAGAATATAAGAATTATATTAGCTTGCCCTGTGTATCTCGTTATACCTACAGTGACCATCCTACACAGACCGCAGTGTCAGGAATGCATTGCTGCTCTCTATTGTAATATTTTCATGTTACGATTTTCCGTTTCATATTCGAGCTAATTTGCATGACAGTCTATAATTTCCATCTAAAAAAAAATTATTTCTACACACTATATTTCTCAGCTATTTAAAAAAAAAAGATGTGTGGTGTCGAGGGACACCGGATAGGAACGAAGTTCCTTATTATAAAAATATTAATTTTTCTATTCGAGGTATAAAGAAAATAATTATTCGGGTATACATTTTTTATTTTGATTTTTTTATTGATAAAAATTAATAAAAAACTACTTTACAAAGTTATCAACTTTATTTTATTCACAATGATTTATAAAAAATATATAATAAAAATATGTAATTTTTTGTACGTTATTACAAAGTTAAGTCGTACACTGTGTGCATTACTAATAAAAATCTTACGTTACGGACGTTTTTTCCCCGTTAGGGTACCTCTCCGCATCGTCCCAATAAGGAACTTCGTTCCAAAATAATCCTTTCAGCTTTTAACGATAAACTTCAAAATATTACAACATTCGTGATTTATATTTGTCATGTCGATTTGACAGCCTGTGTGTAATCATCGTACATGAGAGAGCAACTGACGTCAACAACTTTCCTTCTGTATGCACTCAAACACAGCGACAAAGTTTCACAAAGTCTTAAGTATAATGTTTTACGAAACATGTTTTACACAGGTTTCATAACGGTCGGAGAAATGTTTTAGTAACATTCACGTCTCACGAATAAGTAAAATGAAAGCGATGAGCGATGAACGGTTCAGTCCAAAAAGTAAACGTCGGAAATTTCAACAACAAAACAATAATAATAATTAAAAGAGTGAGAGTTTCGTTTTGTTTAAATCATGCAGGGTCGTTATGGTCTGTAAGTTTTCTTAGAAATAACGAGTAACCGAGCTAATCACACACCTAGGGATAAGCTGCTAGAAGTTGTGACGATTGAGTCATGTCCTAGAAGGTGACCTAAAATACATGCACAACGAGACGATAATCGAACACTAAATGATATATTCTGTTGTTAGTTGTACAGCAAGAAACCCTCACAGGTAGAACCACCATCCCGTCTATGTCATCTGGTGAGTAGTAGTAAAGCCTGATTTGAAAGGAGAGACAGCCAGTACGTAAAGCCATTGATACTTCGACATTATTGCTCAAAATAAATGGCGCTATTCACATTGTGATGTTTATAGGCTCTTTTGACCACTTTATATTCCAGTGTGCTTAGTGCGCGTTTTTAAACTTCACGATCACGTAAAAGTTAACTCAAATTTGTATGGAGTAGAAACAGTGCGCCTAGCGACAAACGAAGGGAATATGTTCCAACTCCATACAAATTTAAGTTAACTTTTACGCGATCGAAAAGTTAAAAAACTCGCACTAAGCACACAGGTGCACCAGAAATTCATGCAACAGAATAATAATAGAAAGCTCACATGGAGAAGATTTCGCGAGAAATGATTCATGATTTTAGTCAACAATACGTTTAGTTGGTTAATTAAACCAATATCGAAATACATCTTTGAACCGATTAAAAATGACTGTTTGTAGGTACTTGTTCGAATCATTTAACCAATTTTAAATATTTCGGTTTCGTCACGTGCTATATGCATGTGCGCGTTCGTGATTTTTATGTACGCCACAATTTCCTCACTTCCGCATTCTTCGCGGTACAGTGGAATGACCGACTGTAAAGGCCTCAACATAGGGGCGACGACACTTTTAATAATACGTTTCTAATATACATTTTATTCGACTTGTCAATTGATATATGGAATGGCCATAATAAATTTACAAGAAAATCAAAACTACTAACACAAAATAATTTTTAGTTATCGACTAATTAGATATTTTATTATTCAACATTTGTAACAACTACTAATAGTATGACTTATTCCAGCAAAATATCATAAATCTATTTAATCATGTTTTAATTAGAGTCCACACTTTATCTAATGACCATTAAACGAGGAACGAAAAAATGAATCATTCTGTAAAAATGTAATGACGTCAATTCGGTTTACTGATACTAAATGACAAACACTGCTATCTATGAATAAAATATTCACACGAATACTTGCAGAGGCATAACTTTATATCTATATATTTGATAATAAAAGCGTTACAGAAGACTTTAAAGGTTAAAAAAAAACCTGATGTATAAACGTTTGTATGTTCCTGACCCCAAATCACCCAATATTTCGTGTTTGTTTGTGTTTAATGTCTTTCTGTGTTTTGGTTTATGAGCATTGCGCAAAAACAAAATTTCCATTAATACAGTGAGATCAGCGTGAAACGAGCTACCATTCATACAAGTGCATTTAGATTATTTAATACAAGTTCATCGCGGATAGAACATGAAACACCTTTAATATAAACTAGAATACATAACAAATTATATTAAATTAATGAAATAAGAAAGTCATACTGTCGTTTTAAGCCGACTAACAAACACTATTGTAATATATTTAAAGATGCGAATGTTCACATCGAGTTAGAATTACGTGATCCTATCCGGCGGTCGATTTAGAAGTTCTAAATATAAAAATACACGGGGCACTCTCAATTACACGCACATGTATCGAGGCGGCGAGACCGCAAGCGCATGCCTTCGGTCGCAAAGCCGACACGAATATTCAACTTACTTTGCATACTAACAAGCAACGGTCCGAACGTCGACAGGTTGCGTCACCGACGACCGTTGCGCAATCGACTCACGCGCACGGAGACTACCATTCATCCGCCCCGGACACGCATAGCAACAAAATAGATACCCGACGTCTAGAAACACGTTTCCGACTAGCCATTAATCTATGACGTGGCGGTCTTAATTGATGTCTGGATTTCGTGATACGGTTACGACCACAGCGGTCGTTCTCGTGATGGAAATAACAAAAAAAAAAAAATTTTTAATCTACCCAACTGTTTCACAATACGAAACGTGGCAAAAATCATAACGACAAATATTTACAGTGAATCGGTTATTGTCGTGAAATTGACGGTCGACTGTTAAAAAAATTTCCGATAACGACCGATACAAACACGCGCCACCAACAACAGGAAACGCGAGTCTAAGCTGAGCAGCAAAAAAGTAGCCATATCCATTCATAAAAGATTAGCGTACTATCAAACTTTCAACCGATAACTCGCCGGATGTTTGGTTGCGTGTGGCATTGTTCACACAGCTCCATTCAATACTCGATATTATAATACAATTGACTATTTTCACTAATCGACTCTTTTTTATGAATCTAAAATAAAATAAAAACAATATTCTATAATTCAATAGTCTTAATCGATTTTTTTTACTACCTAACGTGAGCCAATATTGCTTTCTATTTTATTTAAAAACTAGCACTGACCCGGCAGACTTCGTAGTTCCTCAATCGACAAATAAAATACCTAAGCTTTTGTATAAAATAAACTTACAACAAAAAGAATCCGTCCGACGGGGGACATCAAAGGAAAAACAAAATTGTTATTTTTATTTAATTTAGAGAATTTTATTTATCTACCTTTTAAACCTCTGGACTTCCACGAATATTCCAAGAACAAAATTAGCCAAATCGGTTCAGCCGTTCTCGAATTTTAGCGAGACTAACGAACAGCAATTCATTTTTATATATATAGAAGATAGATTTCTTAAACATTTTCATGTTTCTGAACACCAAATAAAATTGTAATTTGTGGCTATGATTCCTCAAATAAACAGCAATTCAAAACACGGATAATGTATTTCTCTAGTTCGACTATTAAATTCCGACATTCATTTATCACTTCAAACATCTCAACTACTCAAGACAGCAGGAAGCAATACAGAGCACGTAACAGTTTGCCGAGAGAAGTGCCCGTATTAACAATACAGCCCTTTGAGTGTGAATGTCAAAAGGTAATTGGATTGAGAGCTGGCACCGCATTTAATAATGTAAAGTTCCGGGTGCCTTGTTTACAATTAGATTGTTTGGTTCGCATTGCATTCAGAAAATGTAAATGTGAAAATTTAAACGGCTTTCATAAATTATAATAGAATTCTAAGAAAATAAAAAGAAAACAAAGAGAGAAAAAGAAAGAAAATAAAATTTACTGTTGCTTTATTTCTTGACGAATAAAATTAGGCAATTATAATATGTATATAATATATGTATACATGGTTCTCTTACAAATTGCAGAACTTGAAAATTACTAAGTTCATTCTGTGTGCAAAAAATTTAAACTTCAATCATATTATTATAATATAAATTTACTTGACGGTAGTTGTCGACAAATAACACACTTGACGCCTGTGACAACGAAAACTGTAATGTATTGCTAAACGTTGGACATTGCAAAATAAAAATAATAAAAGCGAGATAAGCCGTGTAGCAGTTTTTAATCATACTCTGTGAATTATAGTTTAAATTGGTATAAAACCGGTAAGAGAGCACTTTATCCAGTAGTTCCGGGTATTCTAAAAAATATTTTTCTAAATTTTCTAAATGACTTTTTGGCGGGAACGCGAGGACTGATGTTGTGTGATATGTTTTATTTTGTGTATTTAGTGTTTCAGGTTTAAAGGTGGTTTATTAACTTTAATATCTGTGAAAGTGCACAAATGTGGGAAAATGAAACAAAGCCGCGAAACAAGGACGTAGTTTCTCGGGAACCTCCAAAAAGCCCACTGAAAAAGTATCAGTAGTAAATAACCACCATTTTACTGAGATTATATTTCGTCCCATATCATCTCATCTCGTTTCATTTAATTTCATCTCAGTTGATTAATGTCTCAAAATAACCATCTTCGTTTTCATTTCACTTCATAATTATCATTTTTCATAAAAATAAAAATATAAATTAAAATAAGACTTGACCTAATAAAGGTCTTAGTTACCAGGCCATAAAATCCTTTAAAATAAATTTATTAATTTTCTAAAATATACCATGTTCCTATGCTGAATTCTGATTGACTTTACGACCGAGCGTCTTTTCGTGACGACGGCCGGCCGGCTGCCTGATACGTCTTGTCTGCTTTGGGAATTGACATTCTAACTATCTGGGAACGGTAAACACGAATGAATTAACGGGAGAGGCCCGTTTGAAACATCCTTACTACTATCAAAGAATAATTGGGGAAGTAGAAGCACGAGGTGGCTTGAGACAAAATCTATTATACTTTACTGATAACGGCTTCATATTATATTTTAGGTTCTGTGATGTCTAAACTATCCAAATCATATTATGATAATTATTGCGTATATATTTGTTTGGCGTTAAATTGTTTTGATGCTAGTCAGTTTTCCAGGAAAACTATTTCGTTTACGTTCTATTTCTCTAGTCAAGAATTAGTTAACCAAAAACGTCGTGATAAATTGCTAATAGCAAATAATAGATTATAGAGAAAAATCTACTGCTATCCTTTATAAAGCGTATGCGCGAACATTATTAAATTATTTGTTAAAAAAAGTATTTGTACCTACAGTGCAAATAATCGTGGGTTATCGGTCGTCGGCACGACCGCCAACTATTGCGAAGGTGCTCTCCACACATCGGAACGGATGTTTGTATATTTGCAAGTTCGGAAGTTTATTGAACTCCTCGACTTTTGTACAAATGTTACGTCAACTTTTTTTATAACCAGACTATTGTAAATATCGCCTGGAAATTTTAAACGGATCACTTATTATTAGAACTCGTGGAATTTTAGGGTTATACTGAATTATAGATACAAAAAACCCAAAAAATTAGACTAATATTAAATTTAATTAAATGTTATGTTTGTTCTTAATTCTTGGAATGTACGATCAAAGCAATTTTATTTCAAAAAACTCGTATGTATACGGTTTCTTCGAAATTTTAATTATATGTAATTTACATATTTATTTTAGTTAATTTCTAAGCAAAATACGCGCTTGGTTGTCGGTATACGGCTATTCGAATACCGCGAAAATATCTAGTATCTATTATTATACTATCTAGTAATATCTAGTATCATTAATAATTGATTTCAATAAACATTACTTGCCCGCAATATTACGAATCTCTAATCGTAACAATAATTTGATAAAACTAAAGCGGGTCAGAGGATCTCACACGCCAGCAATATATGTTAAAACTATTAACTAGGTACAATTATTTGAGATTTTTTTTACTTCCCAAACACTTATGGTACAGGCGTCCCTCGTATAACACGCTTTCAATATTACACGGTACAAAAATTTAGAAAAATTCTAACACGGTTATAATACAACACGAATGAAAAAATCGAATATGCATTGGAACTTTTGATTATTTCTTTGAATTGCGTTCAATAAGGGAAATCGTCAACTTTATTGCTACTGAAAAATTTCTCGTTTTATTTTGAGAAGTGACAGGGAGGGAGCGTTTTGTTCTTTATAAATGATAATGATAAAGTATTTGCTTAGTTTGTTTTTAGCATTTTGGAAAGTAAAGTGAAAAGTGAAAAAAGTGAATAATAATTTTTTTGCATGTTTATAAGTAGGTACATAATGGTTTTAGGTTGTGGTATGTAAAAAAATTAAGTTGTTTCGTTTATGATAAATCTTGTTTGGCTCCTTAAATTTAGATAATGTCTGAAAAGATCAAGAAGCAAAAAATTAAACGAAAATTTATTTCATATGAAGAATCGAAATTTTTAGATCGTTTAAGGTGCGGAGAAAAGCTAAAATCGATGAAAAATCATTAAAGTTGAACGAAGCTATTAAGAAACATTAAATTTTACACCTTCAGACATGTTTTGTATATAACACGGTACACATTGTTTTTATTTATATTATTCCAATGTTTCGTATAACACGGTTTCGATATCGCGCGGTACTAACTAATTGTTATTAGTTGGACCCTTGATAGTCGAAATTCGATAATTCGATCGATCGACAATTAATTGAAATTATAAGTTTGTACATTATTATGTTTCTATTTTCAAAAACACTAAGTACTTCTATAATCAAAGATTTCGCCAAAACTCTATTTCAGTCTATAAGCATTAAAAAAAGTTAAGACAAAGACAATAAATAAATAGTAAGTATGCGTGTGTGAGTCAAAAACAGGGTAGTGTGTGTAATGTTTTTATTTTATTGATTTAATGTATTTTTTATGCAAAATTAAAAAAAATATTAACATTCTGCATTCCTTCTCTATATTCTCTATAAGTGGGGGAAATTTCATAATCCTCCGTCCGCGCAATTTTCGTAAAAAGGGGTAAAAAGTTTTTGCTTCATGTATTAATATATAGATTAGATATATATTAGGGACTAGCTGACCCGGCAGACTTCGTAGTGCCTCAATCGATAAATAAAAGACCTAAACTTTTGTATAAAATAAACTTAAAACAAACAAAAGGAATTTTCATATTTATCTAACCTTTTAAGCCTTCTCTGGACTTCTACAAATAATTCAAGACCAAAATTATCCAAATCGGTCCAGCCGTTCTCGAGTTTTAGCGAGATTAACGAACAGCAATTCATTTTTATATATATAGATTTTAGATAGATATTAGGGATGTCTGCATTGACAATATCTTGATTTTATTTCCCTACCTCACCATGTCTTTATTCTTATCGGGAGCTATAGGCTCGGTTAACTGTTTAGTATAAAGTAGCTTATAAGATCGCTTATCTATCTACGTTTAAAATAAAAACATTATCCGCATTTAGTCATATATTATTTATTGATCGATATGTGTCACCTTTTCTTGAATTTGGGTGTTTAATCGTACATTTTCCACGTAATTTAAATGAATATAGTAAGCAAACAAAGTTTCAGTTGACGCCCTATTGATTATCAAATCCGGATCTGTATTCAATGATGTCATACCCGAAACTCATGTTTTAAGGTGGGCGGCGATATTCACCTTTGTGGTCCAGTGGCCACTTGACACCGAGATATCTTCTGCACAATAGAATATAACACAGGGCTTTCCCGGGCATTAATAACGCCATGAATCTTGAAAAATTCGTTCAGACTCCCAATTACTTTGAGAATTGGGTAGGTTCAAAACATGCTGACTCACAACACTGGTACTGATTGATTATTATCAAAACAGCGGTAGCATAGTACATAGCTACAAGAAAACTCAATTAAACACCGTGACGATCTAGTTAGCCCACAGTAAACAAACGGTTCATCAGCTTATCAACGAACACGTCACGTTGAAAACGAGAGTGGGCGGGTTATCGTGGGCTGCGCTCGCGTCCACCACGTCACCCGCGTTCGCAAGCCAACGTCAGCCTTGCGTAAGCCTCCGGAAAACGAATCTCAAGACCTACCCGGAGCCCATTGATACCACAACACGAGACATGAGCCGTACAAACCAGAACACATGACTATTTGACGATAAATAATTGGCACTGTATTCGTGCCTGATTCATAATATCTTCCTTTTCTAACATCAGTAAAGAGTAATAGATATATGTACATCTGTAATATTCTTTTAGCTGACTTTATTCCTAATTTTTTCTTTCTAGCAAATGATGTAAACGCAATCGTTGTCCATCACGTTTAGAACATTAATCATGGCATACTAACAGTCGACCCGTTGTGAATACAATACTTATTGCTTTTCAGATCATCTGATAACAGAGCGATACGTGGTCGGATTCGAATTTACCACCTCTTCTGTGAGTGCCAACAGCTCATGTTATTGAATGGATAAAAAAAAAAGAATACACAGTCACTGAAAGCCTTATCTAACCATTATAATTTCAAATCTTCGCATAAACTATCGACTTAAGTTTTTGTAGGAAAAACATTGAAATTTAATTAGTTTCCTCATATATATTTTTTGCTTCGATTAACTGGTAGTAGGACCTCTTGTGAGTCCGCAGGGGTAGGTATCACCACCCTGCCTATTTCTGCCGTGAAGCAGTAATGCGTGTTGCTTTGAAGGGTGGGGCAGCTGTTGTAACTATACTGAGACCTTAGAACTTATATCTCAAGGTGGGTGGCGCATTTACGTTGTAGAAGTCTATGGGCTCCGGTAACCCCTTAACACCAGGTGGGCTGTGAACTCGTCTATCCATCTAAGCAATAAAAAATAAATAAATAAAAAGATTAAGTAAGACCTCTTACGATACAAAAATTACTGCAATATTAAGTGGTTTATTATAAGTAGCCGGGATCGCTGAGTAGCATTCACTTCCTGAATGTAGATTAAATTTTAATTTGAATATAATTTGTAAATCGATTTTTTATATACGGGCGTGCATCGATTTCCCTCGCTCGGCGAAAGCTAAATTCAATTTCCTCGACGTCTTTATCCACGAAATGCATGCAAACTTGATTGTTGATGCATCATTTACAAAAATAGCAAAATATCATAAAAATAATATGAGTCACAAGAGACGGTCGCTACGTCCAAGTGAGTCAACGTGTCCTGTAGCTGGACGACGATAGGAAATCCATTGTTTTTTTGTAGACAAACAAAACATCATGCAAGATTTAAAAGTTTTAGAACAGAGCCTCTTTCTTACACGGTAACAATCTACCAGGATATTAATCAGGTGATACCTTGGCTTCGTTCAGAAGTTATACTTCTAATTCTCAGCTTACTTTCTTACATAATTTCCACTTCTGGATTTCTATCTTATAGAATGGTGTTAGAGCGTGTCGTAAGATTCTCGACCTCCAAAATCGACCTCGACATTCACCTTGTGATTACTATGGAAGTTAGGTTTCGGGAGCATGAGAGGTCGGCAGAGGATCTACACTAATAAAAATGGGGAAAATTCGACAATCTAGAAATATGTTTTAATTAGAATTAAACCAAGACCTTGGACTCGTTGCGTGTTGTTGCGAACACGACTTTATTAGTGTTTACTTGAACACGATGAGGAAAATAACAACATACGTTCAAAGAAAGTTTTATTACCCGCGCTATACGTCTGAAAATGGTTCGAACCTTGTGTAATAATATAAAATTTCGACAGTGCACTCAGTCCAAGCGGGACAGCATTAATCGGAGTTTAACTTAGGTCATCACATCAACAGACACAGACACGAATCCGTCATTTAAATCAATTTTCCTGACATTCGTTTATTTTAATAGGGACGGTGTGTATCCAACTTATTCCGGTTCGGTAAGCCCGTGTGACACATCCGCAATCCCACGCAATTACACAGTAGCTAGGTCAAACCTATTTTCGTATTTAACACTGGACTGGTCGGAACTGAACTGTATTGCGATGTTTGTTTGTCGTGACCATTTACATGCATCGGTTTTAAGCACGTTTCAATGATTGTAACGTGATTCTAAGAATGTACGTACCATAGCAAATAAGTCTCATAGCACGAGCACCGCTGCCCATAAAACAAGTGGTTACAATCTTAATTGCAATTACAATTTCTTTTTATTGCTTAGATGGGTGGACGAGCTCACAGCCCACCTGTTGTTAAGTGGTTACTGGAGCCCATAGACACCTACAACGTAAATGCGCCATCCACCTTGAGATATAAGTTCTAAGGTCTCCGTATAGTTACAACGGCTGCCCCACCCTGCAAACCGAAACGCATCACTGTTTCAAAGCAGAAATATGCAGGATGGTGGTACCTACTCGCGCGCGGACTCACAAGAGGTCCTACCACCAGTAAAAAATTATTACGGAAAATGAATACATTCTGTTGAACAATTAATTTGACTTTTTTTCTAATAACCGATAACAGGTATCGTTTAAAATTGTAGTTTGAAAAGATTAAGCAAGGAGGTCGTTTTATCGAATTGCCAGCCTCAAAATACAAGTAATGCGTCAATTAAATTCAGCCAGTAGAAGAAATTAAACCGTCTTCATTGTTCGCAACAGGATACAGGACGTAGAAAACCGATTTAAAACGTGCTTGAATGCAGAAGGCTTGGGAAATGCATCGTGTTTGGTGTCTTAAGGAAATCAGCTGTTAGACAATGCAAGGTGTGTAGCTAGCTGTGAATCAGTGACTGGCATCAGCTGATTTATTCGCCGGGTAAGCGGCCTTGCATGCGCCGGCTGTGAGAACGAATACACAAGTAGCGTTAATCATTCGTCTTGTTGAAGGATGTTCTCGAGGTAAATACCAACTAAATAATACGTTTGTACGGTTATTTTTAGCCTAGCTACACAAGCCTTCCGTGTGAAGACGACGATTATTAAATTTTTAATGCGAAAATTTTTCTTCCTGGTTCTACTGAAAAACGTTCAATGTCAAAAAAAAAAGCAAAGGGAAGTTATTCGACTTTTTACTCAAGTTTTTACAGTGCGAGAGCAAAAAAGTCAAGATCTTTAAAATTTTATAATATTATACATTCAACATACGTTCCTCTATAGTTAAATGGTGATTGAATTTAAAACTCTCTGCCGTCTAAAAATTAAAAAAAAACAAAATTCGTTTCTTACAATTTAAAGAATACATAATACAAAATTCACGGATCAGACCCAGTCGATGTTTTGTAACAACTGTAGACGTTCAAGTTTCTGTAACAAGGTGACACAAACGACCGAAAGGTGACTCCGAGCTAAAAAGCATTACGATAGTTCAACGAACTCAAAACTGTTTTCGTTGACTTCTCCAATAGAATCCTTCTATGCTACGATAGAGAAAAACAAAACGTCACCAAAGGAATAATTTCTAAGAAAAAAAAATGTTATTGATTAAGCGGGTGGACAAGCTCACGGCCCCTCTGGTGTTATGTGGATACTGCTGACGCCTATAGATGTATCAACATAAGGGGAGTTACATTACTGGTGGTCTACTGTAACATGAATTCGTACTCCCGCACACACTACTTCTCCACAACCCCGCCATCTTCTGCTGTTTGAAGAATAAATTTCATGTTACTAAATATACAAATAATCACTAAATTGCGACCTCATGTGTTTGTCGGCATTCACTGAATTCATTAAAAATACTTAAAATAAAAACTTTTAATTGTCCATGCTGTACATAAGTCAACCGACTTTCAATGAAGTGGTTTCAGTCTCCAAAGAAAACGTTTGGTTTAAAAAGATACAAGTACAAAAGTAATAAATAAAAAATGTGGAGTATTTACCCTCCCAGGGCGGACAACAAGAGTACCATCGACTAACTAATTGCGCAAAACGAGATTAACGCTTACTATAAAGGCACTAAACGGAGATGACTCTTTGTCTCTGCCGGTGTACCTTCTAAAACACCACTAATTACTAAAAAGCTTATTTAATCAAGGAGAGAAACTTTGCAATAAAAATTTTACTAGCGTTCAAATAATCGTCGTAAAATGGAACTACTTGCTAGTGGTTAAGTAAATGATCGAAGCTGTCAAATCCTTGTAATTACCATGTATATCGTTTTAGACACAATTAAAATGGTCAATGACTAACAATGGGTATTTATTAATTTATTTTTTTATAAAATCAATTTATCATTTTGTTACCAAGTTATTTCGTTAGCAAATCAAATCAGAGACAAAAAGGCAGTGCACAATATAGGGAACCGAAGCAATGATCTCATTAACGACACTTGAATTATGCTCATATCATGCCCAACGCTGAATGTGCCTAAAAATGTTCCGAAACAATGACCTCGTGCCAGAAATAGCACGCTAACAACGTACTGTAACAGGGATCAGGAAAGCCGAAAAACGGTGGCTAATTGTCTGGAACTGTTCACTTTACAAACGTGATTACCTCTTGGAAGCCCACGTCCTAGGGTAGAGTTAAAGGCTTTAGACGCCCCCAATTGCGGACGGAAGGCCAAACATGATCCTTTACCCGATGCAAATTTAATAATCTTATTGTACGTTCAATTTACGTAACTGTTATCCGCCGGCATTTTAAATTTACTTTTACTATTTGGATTGCTTTTTTTTTATGGCTTAGATTGGTGAACGAGCTCATAGCCCACCTGGTGTTAAGTGGTTACTGGAGCCCATAGACATCTACAACGTAAATGCGCCACCCACCTTGAGATATAAGTTCTAAGGTCTCAGTATAGTTACAACGGCTGCTCCACCCTTCAAACCGAAACGCATTACTGCTTCAGGGCAGAAATAGGCAGGATGGTGGTACCTACCCGCGCGGACTTAAGAGGTCCTACCACCAGCACATATTTTGATCATATTGAATATCTGACTTTTTATTTTCATTTCTCGTTTCTTTACAGTTAGAGGTTATGTTTACAAGTGTTTTTTCCTAAATGTTAATACTAAACAATGCTAGACGTTCCATAACTTGTTAACAAGGTTAACCATTATTAATCAGATAAAGATGTCACGCGCGCTCAAGAACCGTATAAAACATTTTGAAATTAAGTCGATTTGAAGGTCATTTGCAAGTGGCAATGTGAAAAGAATCCGAAATACTTCAAAATATAATTAACTACATAAAGTCAGTATTGTAACACATTCATTCACATTCAATATTTCCCAAGTGGAACTAGTTTTAATTATTGCTGCTAACTATAAGTTACACAGAATGATCAGGTACACGTCATGAAATCAGTCAAGAAATTAAGTTTCAGAATATCTAATATATTTGCTCGCCCTTCGCGTATTGAGCAAACTAAAAAGACAAAACTGTAATGGCTCAAATTTTTTCTCACATCTAAAGATATAGATCCTAAAATAGAGACACTGAAATGTTAAAATATTTTTTCCGTACTGAAACGACTAACCCAAATTCAGCATCTTGTAAGAATTGACGAAAATCACAATTAAACGTAGACCGGGGGCGTTATAATAACTCAACCAACTTAGAAATTAATTAGGGAGAGACAAATTATATTCAACCTAAATTGTATTAGATATTCTTTCGGTACAACTCGGCAACGGTGTCAGACTGTTCTCAAATGTAAATTAATTAAAAGAAAACATTATATATTTTTGTTGTAGTTTTTATATTCACGGTAATTAAGAAACATAATTCATCTAAACGCACTTGTGATAACCTCAAAGTCATTTGACAGAACAATGCGAATACCGTCGTGCACACTGATATGAATGAGGACAATCCGCAATGGCGTTAGAATAAGATTTTCTTTGAGAAAGGAATGGACCGGACGTTCGCACAAGAACTAGCACGCAAAATACTAAACATGTACAAATATTGTTTATTTAAAATCAAATAATCTAAACACATTTGCAATTTCCTTAAAAAGATTAGATCTTTATAATATTTTACGGAATAAAATGGTTGTTTTTTTTTAAATTTATATTCGAGTTTTCTTTCTTTTTATTTAAAATTTTACTTTCTTACTGCTTATATTTCCCGCTCAAAGTTGATTTTGTGTTAATTACGTGTTATAACTGGGCAGAAAAATATTTAATCCTCTTTAGTCTCGTTTGCAAGGCAAATGGGTTCGGCCACCTTGTGCTTGCTATAATAGAGTAGGAACGCGAGCTGTATACTTAAAACATTTTCATTTCTTTATTTATAAATTTAAGGGAACTTACAGCTAGGTTTAGATTAATAAGGAATCGTTTTTACTGGTGGTCTGGCTTATCGTAAGCGGTAATGGCAAGGCGGGTTCGTTCTGACAAATTTTGCCGCGAAGCAAACATGCGTTGCGATTTGAAGGGTGGGACAAACGTTATACAAAAAAATTGTGACTTCTAATTTCTAATTCGATTCTACTTCTCAAGAAAGAGGACGAGTTTCACGGTATGATATCTATCGGTTCCAGTAAGCCTTTAACATCAGGTGTAAACCATGTCAATCGCTAAACAAATCAATAATATAATACGTAAGATTAATCTAATTCTTTAGGTGTCAATGATTCTGGTAGAATATCGTGCGTTCGACGAACACTATTTATAATAATCCGACATGATAATAAAATCAATGCATATTGAGTAAATTCAAGTGTATATGTTATTAGTGCGCAAGTGTGTAACATGTCATAAAATTACTTAATCGTCTCCTTGAAACACTTTATTATCAGACGGGTTATGGGCGTGACACACATTTTAGTAGTACACTCCGTTAGCTTACGCTACATATCTGTTTTAGAAGCTGCAACTATGTATCAGACTTACATAAAAATGTATGTAAACCAGTGGTTCATAAGAGTTCGCAATTTTATTAAAATTAATAGGTAGGCCAGTTCCGGACTGGAGTCTATTAGTACCACTCACAGCACCACAATTTGGAAGAGGTCATAGTCCCACTTGATATGACATAACGATTATCCTAATCGATTCTGTTTGTTTTTTTTTTTGCTTTTATACTATCATGTATTCTTATTACGTTATATGGCAGTGCTTTAATTAAATCACATTATTGTTCCCGAAGTTTCACTACGTTAGTGTTAAGAGTTATTTGTGACAAGGCTGTATGTATTGGACCACCTGAGAAGCAACGTGAACTTTTCTGAATCATTCGTGCTGTATGTCCAGATATGAATGATCTGTAATGGACGATTGTTTGCTTGAAGCGCGGACTTCCGACACGGTTCAAGTTATAACGGTGCACCGCCGAAGGTTGAACGATGTCAGGTAAAATTTAACACGCAATTAGCAGCCTGACTGAAGACCTTAGCACCGATCGACTGAGTGGTTCAAGGACCGCAACTGCCTCGTTTGTTCTGAAGTCTGTCACTATAACTGAAAACTTCGTACGTAGATGAAATGTTTCGAGAAAATTCGCAGTCTTATTATCTAATGCCTTGTTTCCATCGACTAACGCATGTTCTAGTATTTATGTTTTTTTCTTTTTTTATTGCCCTTGTAGACAGACGAGCATACGGCCCACCTGATGGTGAGTGGTTACCGTCGCTCATGGACTTCAGCAATGCCAGGGGCTATAATGTTATATATAATATATAATGTTAGCGCTATAGTGACAAAACGTATCGATAATCTAGGTGAAGCAGTTATTGTAAATCTGTGCGGGTAGGTACCATCAACAACTTTATATCTGCAGCGGAACAGACATAGCGTTTCGGTTTTAGGGCACGGGACGGTTATAAAAACAATATAGTTGGAGCTTTCGACTTTATGTCTGAATTGCTCGCTCCGGGCATTTCAATATTGTAATAATTGTTATAATAATCATTGTAAAATGAATATTTAAAAAAAATCTAATATTTAAAAAAAACAACCAATATTTAAAAAAAAAAGACATGCCCGCAGAGTTTCTTGCCAATTCTTCTCAGGACGGAGGCTAGTTCTTGTGAATTGGCGGTAGTTCTTTTGACGTTCAACAAGTATGTACTTTCATTTATGTTGAATAAAAAATTTTTGATTTTTCATTTTTGAATGTGGGTGACAACATTCACGTCGAGATGTCTATGAACTTCGTTTACCACTTAACACGAGGGGCTCTAAGCGTGCCGTCTTTTATCGCGATATTCAGATTTCCGTGTGATTATCAAGTATTTACTTCATAAACTATGATAGTTACAATGTCATTTGATAACATGAACATTAAAATAGGAAATAATAATTGGATTGCCTCATTTTTAAGTCCATACACGTGTCGATTACAGCTCGCGTTAGAACATCTACGTACACAAACGGAATCGGTAGCGAATCACGTACTGTTGTACTGAATACTTCGTCAAACTGGCATAAATTACTGGCAATATTTATTACTGGTGGTAGGACCTCTTGTGAGTCCGCACGGGTAGGTACCACCGCCCTGCCTATTTCTGCCGTGAAGCAGTAATGCGTTTCGGTTTGAAAGATGGGGCAGCCGTTTTAACTATACTGAGATCTTAGAACTTATATCTCAAGGTGGGTGGCGCATTTACGTTGTAGATGTCCATGGGCTCCACTAACCACTTAACACCAGGTGGGCTGTGAGCTCGTCCACCAATCTAAGTCACAAAAAACAAAAAAAAATAGAAAGAAAGCAAAAAACGGCGCCTTAATGACGAATCATACAATGGGTATGGGACATCGTGTAACTCGTTTCGCCTAACATTTACAATTCCCAGGACAGTCTATTCCACAAACGGATAAGCCAGTAATTATACGGTCATATAAGTTTTTCGTGTTTACATATGTTGTTACATTGTTTATTGTCTCCAATTTGATACGATTTAATATATTCGATTCAGTTTCGTTAATAGATGTGCCATATGGATGGAGAAAAGCGTGTTTCCAAGAGTATGTAGACAGTTCTCCGCCCTAACGGCGCCGACAGCCGACACAATAATCCGGGTGGCAACAGTGTGAGCGTGACGTCGCGCACTCACCTTGACTCACTTTAGTTGGCCCGTTTGCATTACACTGTTTGCTACTCGTGTACTCGTGATTAGTCGACAGACTGAGACATATATCACTAATTCCTCAAGAAAATATCACTTCTAAGAATTTCAATCAACATTCCGTGAATGCAAATCAATAAAACCCGGATCGATAACATTTTCGTGTAATATAATTAATAGAACCGAAAGCATTATTTCTATTATAATAAAACGTTTTCGGAGGTTTTTGAACACGATTAGAAAAATAATTGTATAACAAACAAAATAAGCGATGAGCTTGTAATCAATTTTCTGTTGGCTTCTTGCACTCGGCGATTTAAGTTCAATGAACATCGTTAAGTAAACAGTCCAGGGAAAATGAGGAGAAAATACTTTCAATTAAACCAACAAATCTAATATTGATAATGAACGTAAACCTAAGATGGAAAACATTAATTATAATGTTTTCCTGAAGAGCCATCGGCGTAGAGAAAAATATGTTTTCGTAGTGAAACTAACCGACGGTATGAATGGGCGATATCGCAATTAATTACGCAGATAACTGGCACAGCTGATGTTCCGCCAGTAGTGTTGTATCCACACGATAGTATTCATGGGGCGAAAGCATCACATACCTACTTAGACGACGATAAGTGTTTTCTAGAATTTCGTTGACAAAAATAAATTATCTAAGTCGTACTTACTAACACGGAACTTGTTTTTGTTTTTGTTGGATAATTAAAGTGTTAAGGTTTTATAGATAAGAACAAGCATGTTTATATATTACAACAATACATATTCCATCGTGATGCAAACGTATCTAACAATAACGTAAATAACGATTTGATAAAATTAGTGGTCCCGCAGTAGTCGAAATTCGACTATAACTAATTGGAATTGTAAGTTTGTACACTATTATGATTGTATTTTATACTTCTATAATCACTAATTTCGCCAAGACTACTCTATAAAAAATATTAACAAAGACAAACCATATTCTATTCTCAATTTGACAATAGACGTCAAGAACAAAAGTTTGACAATAAATAGTATGCATGCGTGTGTGTCAAATACATGGTATGTAGTATAATGTTTTCTTTATTGATTTAATGTATCTTTTATGCATTATTTTTAAAAAATATTAGCATTGTGCACTTCTTCTCTATATTCTCTATAAGTGTGGAAAATTTTATACTCCTCCATCCGCGCAATTTTCGTAAAAAGGGGTACAAAGTTTTTGCTTCACGTATTAATATATAGATATTAATCACATTAATATGTGCGCTTAAAGGAAATACTGAAACGTTTTACAAACAACTCTGAACATTTCGAAGACATCTCACTGTATAGGTTCTAAGTGAAATCTCGGCAGATCTAATCGAGGTCTAGACTTTCGATAAGGATAAAAAGAGGACAACCGATCTCGTCGAACGTTCAGTACATTTCGATATCTAAGTAGTATCTCCTTGACTCGAATCGTATTGGCATCGAGGGGCCGCCGCTTGCGAAATTCGCCCACAGGCCGCAGGCGTTAGTCATTGTCGCCTATTGCATCCAGTGCAGACTGTTGCTTCATAGCTAGAGGTACGCGTGTTGCATTCGCAAAACTATATCTTCGACGATCATTAAATCCGTTTTGTAATCAAAATCAATTTGAAACTGATATGAACATACGAACAGGATATTAGTGACCGTTCAACATTTGTATGTCAGGATTTTTCTTGATAACGAACAAATCAAACAACTAATCCTTCAATCCAGTTTCGAAGTTCACGAATTGACAAGTTACACATAATTCTCTTCACACAATCAACGAGAATTAAGTTAACAACAGCTTCACGTGCGCACTCCGACGTCATTCCAACATCACAGATAATTTAGTTTACGTCACGAACGTAATTCTCGAGAAACTGATGGATTTTCATTTCGCAGACACGATAACGTAACGTTGCCCATGTTCCGAAGTGCGAACGGCAAAAAATATATGACGTAATCAGATCACTCGGAACCAATCAGTCAGACCGCATTACCACAATGCGGTATTAATAGACGGCTGTAAACCGACAGGCGTTGAACATAGATCGATCTGACTTACGTAGCTTCAGATACATGTATTATTAGCAATAACTCATCAAAATGTAAGATGAAATACCAAGGATTTTTCATTATTCCTTTGTCGGTGAATTATTCGTATAATTCACGTGTACATTTTATATTTGAAATAACACTTCTCGACTAGAAAAGTCTGACAACATAATCATAACTGAGATTCGAATTTTGATTCAATAAACTGATTTCATCTTACCCTCATAACCGAAGTACCGTATATTATTATTAATCGATTGTTTAGGACTCCGGTTTAGTAGAATGTCATAAAAGTATCATATCTCATATCTCAACATTACAACTTATTCCCTATATAAATCCATCAAGGAAGACGGATCGAGGAAAATAGTTTCCAAGATTTAATTTACGATCGCAGCGACTTTAAGAATACAATCGTATTTTATAACACAACACAACAAAGCCTCGTTTGTTTGGATTGCTCAACAACACAAGTATAATAGTAAAATATTTATATAAATTTTCATTATTTTCTGTCCACTACCCTTGTGATGAAAATTGGATTAACGAGAGATCAAGGACTCTTTTTTTTTATTGCCCTTGTAGGCAGACGAGCATACCGCCCACCTGATTGTGAGTGGTTACCGTCGCCCATAGACTTCTGCAATGCCAGGGGCAGAGCCAAGCCGCTGCCTACGCACTTCTAAGAGGTTTCGAGGACTTGTCATAGCGGAAACTCTGAAAAGTTGAATGTGTATAAAATATCTACCGTATTATTATTATTATTATATGTCCAAAATAATGAAACGTAAATTGTAATAGAAAAACGAAAATTAGATTTCACGAGTGCAGTGACGTGTTTCACCGACTCCCACGCAGCACGCGTCCAAGTACCTACATTATTCTGGCAGCGGTCATGTAAATATACCACCAAATAGGGCAATGACCACCATAATTCTATTAATAAATTATAAACATAACATAAATAAAAGCGAATGGATAAACCACGTGTATACAGAGAGCTCATTTAGTTTTGATGTTTACACGACACAACTGACAATGAAAACAAGGCAAAACACTTTTGACTCAAAGGTATGTATTAAACTATTTCATGAGACTTAAACAGAGCCCACAATTATTTCAATCAGTCCAAGTACGTCATTGCCATTAAATATATGAGTATATTAAAATAAAAATAAAAACAATATTCACCCGTGTTTGTGTGTTTAAATTATATTTTATTTTAAAACATTAATTGATTTATATTATGATCTTGGTAGTATATAATAAATTTAATTTGAATTTTTTTTGAAATAAGTTAAATAAAGTCTAACTTTCAACGATTTTGATCCATCTATTTTATGGATCTTTACTTTATTGTTGCACAAGAGTCTAATGGTGGTAGTACCTATCCGCACGAATAAATACCACCATCCTGCCATTTCTACCGAAGCAATCATCCGTTCCAGTTTAAAGTCTTTATACAATACAACTGAAACTTCAATACCATATCTTAATGTAGCGGCATTTACGTTGTGCGTCTATGGACTTCGGTAACTACTTAATCTAGGTGGGCCGTGAGCTCGTTAACCTTAAGCAATTAGGGATGCCACTTCCGGGTTAGAAAAAAATTATTTGTAATAATTTTGTTGCGTTTAAAAAAAACAGCGCATTCACGGCCTATCTAAAAAAAAAACGGCGAAAGTTACTGTAAAAAAAAAAAACTATGTGCGAAAGTTACTGTCAAATATTCATTAATATTAAATTATGAAATTATGAACTGACATAACGAATTCTTGAAGTTTTTAGGTTTTCGATAATATAAATTACTAGCTGTTACCCGTGGCTTCGTTCGCGCGATAAAGGAAAAGCGTCAGTGTATTGGGAATGAGATGTTCAACGTTACAGTAGAGCAAACCCAATTTCAAATTTACAAAATTAAACAATAAAGAAATTAAAATTGAATGAAATGAAAATATAAAAAAATATAAAACCAAAAATAAGTTAGAATTCATATTCAATGGGTTTCACCTATTTTCAACGGCAACTATGCTGTTTTATATCCAAAATCACATATGTTGCAATAACTTTCGATGTTTTCCAAACGACGCGTCATCTGTTCGGATAAAAAAAACTATGACGCAGTTTTTATTGCGAGGCGCTGAAATTGACGCAAACCGCGACGAACCAATGAAAACATCCTACACGTGCCATGGGGAAGGTCACTTTAACTAGCCCTTGCATTACCTTGGAAGTTTAACTAAGCAACTAACTAAACAATTCAACAATTAAGATGATATTTAACATTAATTGGCGCTCAGTCGAAATGTGTGGTTATTAAGATTGATGTTAGAGAATATTCTTGAGGAAACATCAAATTATTTTGAATACTTTCAAGTCAAACTTTAAGTCACACGTCAGGCTTTTAATCAGAAAAAGCGATGACGGCCTCCTTGGACTGCTAGTGCTAGTGCGTTATACGAACATTGGCGTATTGGCATATCTAAGCATAGTAGCTTTATTTTATTTCCCTTGTAGGCAGACGAGCACACGGCCTACCTGATGGTTACCGTCTCCCATGGACGTCAGCTACGTCAGTGACAGGGCTTACGTTCGGTCTTGGAAGTCTCCTGTGATATTTAAAACAACGCATTCCTCTAGCGCCTAATTGCAAACAAGAGATTGTAGGAAGAAATCTTGTCCTTATAATAATTCATTAATTGGATTTTATAAGTTGTCGGGATGAGGCTTGTGCGTTTTCGGTATCCGAAATTTGCTCAACATAACGACGAGTTTTCACAAATAAAATAATTCCCATTTTTAGACCTTTGAATATTTTACGGAACCTTGGCGTTAATTTGCTGGCCATTCCAATCCACTTTTCTGTTTTATTAAACGTAAGTATCTATAAATCTTAGCATGAATCCCAACGAAATTTATAAAAACAAAATTCAAATAAAACGTAATTAACCAAATTTCACTTTTACGGTTTTATCTTGCGTCTATTCGTTTTTGTTTCCGTTTTGAAAACTAATATCCGTGGTCAAGGGTTGTCAGCATTCGGAAATCTACAAAATGCTACATATAACTAACCAGACCAACGTTTCATTCAAGAGTTGGTTAATTCATTGAGTATTTTTTTATTTACGATGCAATAAATTTGATCCCACGCAAATAGCTCGGCTTCATTTCGAACGATCGCCCACGACCGTCGAAAAAGGTCGCAACAGACACCGCCTGGTATATACAAATCCTGTGCCCTTATGTGGGTGGGAATATGTTATGTACAACAGCAAAACACGTGCCTCGTGAAATCAAACTCGCGAACAATGGAACGATTTAAAATTATTGTACAAAGGTCGCACTATTATTTCCGAGTAGAACAGGTAAACAATAATTACATGACAGTGAGCGTAAGTTAATCGTTTCGGACTTTTTTTCCCCTACCTAGCTGAGAGCCTTGAGGGGTTATTTCAGCGTAACCTTAACTAGTAGATGAGCTCATAGGGCTAAAACCTGACGACGTTGCTAACACGAACCCTAGCAAGAGCCGTGCTTCGCAGAATCTACCACCGGATCGGAAACGCGACCCACTGAGAAGATCCGGCGAGAAACTCAGTGGGCTGTGTCTGAGGGTTAATTTACTTGTCGAGCCCTTCGTCGAAAGCGACGGGTTCGACGAGAACGATGACCGCTGCTTGAAGTACCTAAAAGCACCGTTAGTGGACGTGTTTGGGGCGACGTCGACTGCTTCCCATTCTGTCTGCAGGATCGGGAAAGTAGTTTCCGGCGGCCACGATGAGAGGGTTCTCGTGTCGTGCCGCTTTATCGAAGCGAGTTTCGGACGAGAGCGAACAAGTGTAGCTCAAAACGTAGCAACGAGTAGATATTTGATAACCACGAATGACACCGTTTGTTAATAATACAAGGATTATCGGACCGTCCACACTATTAACGACTGTTGTTTTATAATAGTTCTCCCTATTTTTCATGACAATAACAGTAGATGTTGTTAACAATCCTTTACAATTTTCAATACAAATCTGGTACTTACCTCGTTTATGTGTTTGTAAGTTTTAATGAGGTCGACGCTAAGTTTCCGTAGCGGCGCTGTCGAAGGATCCCGAAAGTGATGTGGTATTCTGGCTTGCATAGCCTAGGCAGAAGAAATAAACGAAATCAATAGATTTGGAGATAATATTATAGTATTGGCAATGTGAAATTGCAAAGCAAGCGGATTGTCGAGAGCTACTAAATAATAAATAAATAAAACTACTAACTACAAAGTATAAGTTTAAGTTTGGTGTAATATTATATTATAATGAACAAAATAAAAAATATTAATAGAAGAAAATAAAACAATTACGCAATTGCCAATCTACATTCCACAACAAAAAGTGCATGATGTATGATAATACACGAGACGGTTTGTGTAAACACTCATTCAACGATGTGAAAATTATAAACAATCGACTCACACCTGATATAGCGCAGTTCTCATTCAGTACTATCCTGAACTAACGTACTGTGATGCATTCGAAATGAATTGTATGAGATAAGAAGACCCATGTTTTTATGAGAATCTTAGTTTGCATCATTTATTAACTAGAATTTAGGAGCATCGTGTTCCAAAACTGATCCTCAACGCGGTCTGAACTAATGATTCGAAATGTTGTCATATCGATTCGTACTCTTTGCGTATTGGACAAAAGCATACTAATGTTAGAGCGAAAGAGAGCGCACTTGTAATCGGTAATTAGTGGCACTTCATCGATTAATTTATTTTGCAACTTGCGCGTAACGTCTAGACGCGACCGGTTAATGGCTCTTTTAAACAAACAGAAGGTACGTGTGTTACATGCGAATTTGGGATCTTGAAATTTTTATGTAATTTGATATCGTGCTACTAACATCGTCAATTGTTTAAATGCACTTTTTAATGTACATACACACATTTATTTCGCGATCAAGTGATTTCCTCGAAGCTGATTTTGGTATTTTAGTTCCGGTGTCTCGCGTGTTTTAAACCGGCAAACTGCCTCGTGCATCATTTACCTTAGTGGGGGTACGGTAGCAGCAGAAAGCTCGAGGGTTGCGCACTACGGCGCTCACCTGAATGTCTGAAGGCGCGCTCATGGACGCGAGCTGTTCTTCAGCCACCAGCCGGCCATACAGCGGCACGTGCCGCCTCTCGCCACCGGCGGCTTCTGGCATGCCGCCGCCGACAACGCCCACTGTAACAATCACAAACAATTACAATACCGAACTACTTCTTATCAGCCCACAGACGTCCACTGCTGGACATAGGCCTCCCCCAAGCCTCGCCACAAAGACCGGTCTTGCGCTGCCTGCATCCAGCGGATCCCCGCGAACCTCAATAGATCAATTCAGAAATGAGGAGATTCACAGGAAAACCATGGCAACCGACATAGCCCAAAGGATTGCGACATTGAAGTGGCAGTGGGCAGGACATATTGCTCGTAGAACGGATGGCCGTTGGGACCAGAAAATTCTTGAGTGGCCACCGCGTACCGGAAGACGTATAGTGGGTAGGCCTCCCACAAAATGGACAGACGATCTATACCGAACTTACATAAAAAAAAACGTTTTATTTTAAGGGGGCTCTTATATCGTTTTGTACAATTTACCATTGATCTAAAACAAAATTTTATCAATCTACGTAATACCAACTTATCCTATCGGGTGTAACAGCTTTTTACAACTGATCACAGCCCACACGCCCACACCAGTCCCAAATAAAATTCAAATGTAAAGGTGAATGAATGATGACTTAGATATACACGACATAGCTTTTATGGAGATGTATTGAAACAATTAAATTTTTTTGGCGCTCGGGCAACACAATAATAGACAATTTCACTGAATTGATCCGTGTCGTCAGTAGAGGGTAATTTGTACCTAGCAATTGGTAGTAGGTATTGAAATAGATAAATAATAGTATGAAGACGTTCAAGTATCACTAAACAGACTTAGGGGGGTTGCTACATGCTACCTTTGCCAGCATTGCGATCGAGGGTTTATAGTCTATTGCGATGTTAAAAATGAAAAAGATTTATAGCTCTATTTATTATTTATATGACTTCTACTCTTTGGGACGTTCCGTGACACGCCTTGTAGTAGAAGTTGACTGGAAAAAGAAGCGTTATGTTCTCTACACAGGACTTTCTCTCGCTGTTTCTTATCTATTACTAGCGACCCGCCCTCGCTTCGCTTTGGAAACTGTAATTTATAATTGATTTCTCCACTATTTAATGGATGTTATTATAAATATAAACCTTCCTCTTCAATCCCTCTATCTATTAAAAAAATCGCATCAAAATCCGTTGCGTAGTTTTAAAGATTTAAGCATACATAGGGATATAGGGACAGGGAAAGCGACTTTGTTTTATACTATGTAGTGATGATACGCGTGCGTGGGCAAGATTTGAGCAAAGAGTATTTATTATGCGCGGCCATTTACAATTTATTATAAATAAATATATTCCTTTTGTCTTTTTGAAAATAAGAAATCTTATACCAAAATAATATACCTCAAAGGTCACTCAAGGGCCGTTATTTTTTGAATTATTTCAATATTGTACCAGGAATTTATATTTACTTTTTACAGGAAAATAAATCAGTATCGAGTGTTGACATGTTAGTGACCTTTATACATTAGCAGAAATTCGATTCTGGGAATTCCCTACGTAGTGTTATGATATATAATAAAACAAATTAATGCATTTCGGACCCGGACGATTAGGTCGCTGCACATTTGATTGTAATAATTAATAACTTTAAAAACCTCTTTTAATCGAATTAATATTAATCCAATAATTGGACAACCGAATTCTATGACATCGTTATAATATTATCATCAGCTTCAGATAGCATACAGCCGATTGTAGGCCAACCTCATGGGCCTACGGAAATGGCTCGAAGCCTTCCACTTTTCTAAAAATGTAGAATCTTAAGTAGCACTAAACGAAGATTCTGATTCCCTTTACGCAGTTTTCAGTGTAGTAAGAATACCAAACAATCAATGATAACGCGAATCCTATAAAAAATATCCAGGTAAAACCTAAATCCAAGCTGTTATTATTATTGTTATATGAAATTTGGCGTTAGCTGCAGAGGTCGCAAACACGTTGACTGCGGGATCATATTTGAGGAAATTTCAGCCAGTGTGTATGAGAACCTTTCGTGGCAAGATTAGACCTCTTTACAGTGCGTATGAGCCCTCCCACAGAACCGTTTTTTAATATACCCACATCCGCTAGTACATATTCGTCTCCCGCATCAACCGAAAGATCGCGATTTCGACTGCCTCACCTGACAGTCGCGCATGGGGCTTTTTAAAACGCATAGGTAACACAATCAAAGTGTTAATTCGGTCTTTTTATGTATCATCTAGTACATTGTAACATTTTATTTATTTATTGCTTAGATGGGTGGACGAGCTCACAGCCCACCTGATGTTAAGTGTTTACTGGAGCCCATAGACATCAACAACGTAAATGCACCACCCACCTTGAGACATAAGTTCTAAGGTCTCAAGTATAGTTACAACGGCTGTCCCACCCTTCAAACCGAAACGCTTTACTGCTTCACGGCAGAAATAGGTAAGGTGGTGGTACCTACCCGCATAGTATCTGGCTTGTCATATCGTTTTGATTCCAATGCGGTTTCACAAAAACAATTAGAAAATTTTAAGAGAAAGGTGCACACGGCCCGTAAGCATTAAGCATATGGAAGCAGTTAGAGATGCCAAAAAACCACAAACCGTTTAATGAGATTTGCGAAGACGGGCCGGTCGCTAGTTTATACAGCAACAACACAAAATTCGTGCCTCGAATTCAACTTTCGTTCAGGGCATCAGTTCGTTTAACTTCTCGCGAGCATACATTGAATTACGTGCTTACTTCATTTAAATTAAAAATAGCATTGGTATCGATGTAACACAGTTCAGTCATTAATTTAAGCATATTTTAGGAATTATTACTTACTGGTGGTAGAACCACTTATGAATCCGCACGGGTAGGTATAACCACCCTGCCCATTTCTGCCGTGAAGCAGTAATGCGTTTCGGTTTGAAGGGCGGGGCAGCCGTTGTAACTATACTGAGACCTTAGAACTCATATCTCAAGGTGGGTGGCGAAATTTACATTGTAGATGTTTATGGGTTCCGGTAACCACTTAACACCAGGTGGGCTGTGAGCTCGTCTACCCATCTAAGCATTAAAAAAAATATTTAAGAGGTAAATAGGTGTAAGTATGTATTAGCAGCTACTGGGAACTACTACATCAATACTGCCACTCACCTTGAGACATTAGGTCGAAGCCACAATTGCAGTTTTTTTTTTTTTTTTTTTCTACCTTTGCTTATAGCCTTGAGAGGTTATTTCAGCTTCGCCCTAACGTTTGTAGGTGAGCTCGCGGGGCTCAACCGGAGAGTTGCTAACACTGACCCTAGCAAGAGCAGTGCTTCGCAGAATCTACCACCGGATCGGAAACGCGACTCACTGAGAAGATCCGGCGAGAAACTCAGTGGGCTCAATTGCACAGGAATAACCGCCCTGCCTTTATATCGAAACCTAAGTCACATGATTGAAAACGTAACGTTCATACACAAGGCATCTATTATCAGGCCAGTACCACATGCGCAGTGCACACGCATTTCATTGTACCAACAAAACGAACACACGCACACATGCAACGGAGTATGCAACTGCGTAGTTCTATTGTGAAACGTGTAGGATGTGCAAAAAAACATTTCAGCAAGTAAAATGTACACGTAAATATTCTCGATAAACAAATATGTTTTTCTTTATCTGTTGACGAAATTTCGCCCTTTGAACCTGACGTTTCGCAAGAGGAAAAACACGAAAGGATTATTTTCATACGATTCGTAAACTTTGTGATTGTATGATTTTCCTTTGTGACTTTTTTTTAATATTTGTTTCAGTTTTATTTACGTAAAAATCATCTGTTATTTCTTATACTTAAAAGGTTATTTGTATCAAGGTTTATTTGCTTTTATCACGATCCGAACACGAGCTCAGAAAAACCATTCATAAAATTTAACTGACTAAGTAATTATTATTTAAACGATGTCATAATTTACGATTATGATTCTATAAATAATATCGAAAATGTATTTATCTACATAAAATTTATGTTATTATAATATTTCGTGAACTAGCACAGCTGATACATACGTCAACCGTGTCAGAATCGTTGCTCTACTAACATTCTTGCGGCATACGTAAGCGCGCTAAAATTATCAACATCCGGATAAATCCGGGCGGCTAGTTCAATGGGTGTACATCGTACGACAACCGCGCCGATTGAAAATCAGGCCACATCCGGTTATTAGCATTCATAAACATTCTTACTAGTTCCGTAAAACGAGACTGCTTCCTCTGATCTATTGAGTATACGGAACGCGGAACTTTAATCGATAAAAACTGATTGATAAATTTAGTAATAGACTTTTGAAATAGAAAGTTTCGCAATGTAAACAGTTAAACGGTTTGTTACATATTCTACATGTTTACGATAATCATGAAACACAAGAAATTACGACTAGAATTTTAAACATATTTTAATAAATAAATAAAATATTGCCCTAAGAGGCAGACGAACATACGGCCCATCTGATGATAAGTGGTTACCGTCGCTCGTGGACGTCAGCAATGCCAGGGGCAGAGCCAAGCCGCTGCACATTGTGGACATTCGTTACGAACTAACACACAATTCGCGGCGCTACATAATAACATCTACGTCACAAGTGCAAGCTGTTAGAACCGGCTCCGGTGCCGACAACCTACGGCCGGTATTCGAAGAATGCGACTCGGCCCATACGAACCAAGATTTGCCGTTTCAAGTGTAAACGCAGTCAACGTTTCACATTCCCCATTACTTATTACGGCTTTGATTTGTCCCAACATTAAAACGAACAATTGAAAATTATTTTTCTCAAAAAATAGCATTCGTATTAATTACGATTACAATTCGTTGCACGTAAATTAAGTTCGCATTTTTATCTCAATCTTAAGAAATCTTTCTGTACTTATTTTTATCGCAAGAATTTTTACTGTATTCAATTAATATTTATAAAATTTCAATCAATTCGTCAAGTCATTCAAGTACTTTTAATTTATTAGTATTGAATACAAGGCCGTTTTAAATCCATGACATGGAAGTTTAAGTAAAAATGTATAGAAGGTCGAACTTGATCGTAACTGCGCAATTCTAGAGTCGACTATACTTCGAGGAATCCATTAAGGCGATCTCCTTGACGCATTACTGGCTGCAACGCCGCCGGAGAAACCAGTGAACGATTACAATAATTGCAAAACTCACTGTTGTCAAGTACGCCTTTTGTATCAGCGAACATCACACAGCACAAGTTTTATATAACACAAACGCAACGGTTACATTCCAATTAGTCAGCTAACGTTCCACATGATGACCAAGTTTTAATATTAACGTTTTATTAACACGAAAAAACACATCTTTTAGAATTATTGCGATTATCATGGTCCATAGAATCAGCACCTCGTTTGAATTTGATTTAATTTTTTACACACTTCGTATGAACGTGATGGGCAAATACTATATAAAACAATCAATCTATCGATGATCGGTAAGTGGTCGCCAGCAGAGACGCGTCCTTGCTCACGTCACCCGAATGTTATTGTTGTGAAACAATGTTTATACACGTGGCGAAGTTGATACGTACTTAGCGTCCGTCGATAAGGACGCTATGCCGGCACGACTAGTCCGATACAACTAAGCGCGCGAAAGCAACATTGGCTAGTAATAACCTAGTGGAAGGCCACGTGATGCTTATGACAAATCCATCTCTGAACTTGACGTCGACGGCCACTTATCACAGCTATATTACCGACGTACGAATCAGTGACGGTGTCAAATATAATTTTTCACTTTTTCGAAAACAGATTTTAAACTAATCGATCGGTTTTTTATAAAAATGTTACATTAATATATGATACATTCCAATTTTTATATTTGACTAGTTTTTGCCCGCGACTTCGCCCGCGTGGATTAGTTACTTTGGCATAACGCAAAATTTTACCTGCGACTTCATTTACGTAGAAAGAAAAAAAAACGATTTTGAAACATTCTTTATTGGTGCTCCGTTTTTATTGGTCTTAGCATAATGTTATATAGCCTATATATAGCCTTCCTCAATAAATGGGCTATCTAACACTGAAATAATTTTTCAAATCGGACCAGTAGTTCTTGAGATTAGCGCGTTCAAACTCTTCATTTTATAATATTAGTATAGATATATTAAAAAAACAAAACTCGACATTTTAGACACGACAGTTCAGGATCCGTCCTGCGAAACAGTCATATGCATAATAAAACTTACATGAATCCTTCTTTCTCGACTAATGCCAGCCACGCAATTTCACCGATTGTATGCAAATCCTCGACGCAAACAAAGAGTGAAAAAGCACCGACGACGCAGACCTACGTTTCGTCCTACCTGTAATACCTTTCGTCCCGCTCGGTCTGAGCTGCAGGCAAACTATGGACCGTTGCGACGGAATCCCACCAAAAGCCTTACCGTAAACAGCCACGATATTATTCCTGAACTGATCACATCTCTTTACACGTCGACCGTCTTGTCGAGCACGCTTTTATATTAACGGCCTTCGATTTTTGAATAATTCAGGGGGTGTTCTGTTAAGCGCTTTAGCAGAAGAATAATGCATCTAGTAGATTCATAGATGTGAGGGTGTCTCGCGACACTGCATAAACAAAGGGAGCTTTCGTCAGAGCCATTTATACATTATACAAGTTATTACATGTCATTTACCTTGGCCTGAGATCGGCGGAGACAAATTTGTGCTTTGATAAGTACCTACTGTGGCATAATAAGAAACGTACATGTCATAAAGATTACATTGTACTGTCAAGTTATAAAATATTGTGACATATCGACTATGAATAAGATAGTAATTAATTTATTTGTTCAGAAATTATGTAATACCAACTAAATATTTATGCATTATACATTAAAAAAACTAAGTTTAAAATTTTCCAAAATGACCAACAAGTACCGTTGATATTTTTTGTGGTGTGTTACCAAAAATTTAATATACACGTGGATTGTCTATTTATTAAAACTATTAATTAGTATTCAAATCGTCTTCTAAAAGTAAAAGAGAGCTAGCTAAAAGTGTCTCAATTCTAAGAAATAAGTATTCCATTGACGGCCATCATAATTGTATCAGTCATCATTGCTGAAAATAAGTTCCTAAGCACGAAAACTGAAATAATTCTTTTGGTTGAAGAAACTATTATGTACCTAACACATTTTTATCAAAATTAACCCTACAAAGAGTGTATGAATACATCCAACAATTTTTTTACATCAATTGTACGAATTTGTACATAATTTTCTATCCCATTGCCTATGTTTTAAGTTGTACAGTGCTCTGTGTGCTTAGTGCGAGTTTTTTAACGTTCTCGGTAGCGTAAAAGTTAATCCAGCTTTGTATGCAATTGAAACAGCGCCCCTAGCGGCAAACGTAGGTAAACGATCCCATTCCATACAACTATGAGTTAACTTTTACGCTATCGAGAACGTTAAAAAACTCGCACTGAGCTCGGGGGCTACTAAGACGTAGCAGATGGTGGCGCGGAGGCAGCGAGGCCGCAGGACAAGTCCGAGGCAGGTTTAACGGCCGGCCGCCCGCCTGTCTGGCCGTTCACCCGGGGCCCGCGCGGGGGGCGAAACGTGCGCGATAACACCGCGCCCGCGCCGTTATCACACAGCAACGCTCTCGCTTCTACCGCGGACTACACGGACGCAGTAGGTCACCTATTCTTTAATTCTTGTTAATCTTTTGCTGTCAGAGAATGCACAGCGATATTATTTTTTGTTTATTTAATACTAGCTAGCCCGGCAGACTTCGTAGTGCCTCAAATCGATAAATAAAAGACCTAAACTTTTGTACAAAATAAACTTAAAACAAACAAAAGGAATCCGTCCGACGGGGGATACATCAAAGGAAAAACAAAATTGTTATTTTTATTTAATTCCGAGCATTTTCATATTTATCTACCTTTTAAACCCTCTCTGGACTTCCACAAATAATTCAAGACCAACATTAGCCAAATCGGTACAACCGTTCTCGAGTTTTAGCGAGACTAACGAACAGCAATTCATTTTTATATATATAGAAGATAGAAGATAGATATTTTCCACAGACAGCTGCTAGAAGAAACACGACAATAAGGATACAGAGTACAAGGGCACTACTTGTTGAAATCTCTTCCAGTAGGCCTGCAGAAGGAAAGAAGAATTAGGAACACAAACCTACTGCATACAGTAAACATTACATTAATTTTATGTTTAAAAAAAAAACAATTTTCAATTTCAAAATAACGTTATGCTAACAATTTGAAGTTAAAGCGGCAACATATTTTTAATAAAAAATCAAACTAAACATTTAGACGAATAAAATTAGTCGCTATGTATTGGGATGTTTATTTGGCCTTTGTTCCGAACAAAACACGTGCATTGCACAGTTCTACAAACCCATATTTTCGAGCAAGAATTTCGAATAAAATTTGGCATGTGTAATTTTCGCGATCGTTTCTCCGATTCTCGAAAACGTGTTCGTGGAAATTCCTAAAATCGTGCCAAAAAATAATATCGCCATCAATTTGCATTTCACTAATTCTCTTTCTATAACACAATTACAAAATGCTTTAAAATGAACTATATTTATCTATACTAATATATAAATCTACAGTGGTTTTTACGGATGTTCCGTTATAACTAGTGAACCATGGATCCGATTGACTTGAAACTTGGTATCCATGTAGAAAATACATGTACTTAATGGATAGACTTAATATTTTATGAATGGAGAATATTATATGAGTGTTGGACTCCCTACACCAGTTGCGAGGGCATTAATGATGAGAATCTTTGTGAAGTAGAAAAATAATAATGTTAATTTTAAATGGCCAGCGAAGCGGATGGGTACAGCTAGTTGTTAATAATGTTGATAATCTGAGACTATTTTCTAATAAATGGATTTTCTTTAACGTTCCTTTTTTGTATTAGTTCATAATTGGCGTTGAATTATTAACAATCACAGTACACATTTCATTTCCCGAGTTATCCTGTGGCATTTCCTTCATTTTAGTTAACGTGCCGTACAAGATATTTTATTACATTTTTCCTTGTTCCGTTACGTAAGATTTCAAATTACATTCGCGGTCAAACCCCGTCAACTTTATCCCTTAAAATTACTTAAGGAAATACGGATTTACTCTGCGTTTTATCAGCATTATAATCTGTCTGATACGGTCTCAAACGGGAAAGCAAGGTTCTGAGAAATGTTCGATTTGAAAGTTCTCAACGAGTACCGGCCGGCAAATTCGCGGAACATTTCCGCTACGTCCAAAGAGGTTGCATTGTCCAGCGTCTAAGCGAGTTAAGTGTGTCGCTCTAGATAATGCAGAGCAGCCTACGATGTTGCTTCATGTGCAAAAACTGTCGGCGGTCAACGACGCGGGGCCCGATGGGGCTGTGCATTACAATCAAAACCGATTTTATTATTTTATATCATACATGTAGTTTGGCACTGTCGAAAACTGAACATGCTTCGGTTTTTACTTTAATTCGTGGGGGCCAAGAAAATACTACGTTCTGATGACAGTGGTTAAGGTTACCGATTCATATCAATCTGAAACAGATGATGAATTATTGCATTTCTTCGTAAACCTTACTGATCTTAGTGTTTATTAGTTTGGAGTAGTCAGACTTTAATGAAACATTAGTAATTGATATTCGTTTGGAACTATCTTATTTTTAAAATCTATAATAAAATTCAAACTCAAAATTTCAACTAAGTACTAGGCTAAAATATAGCGTAAATACACGACAAACGCTATAATTTTATTTGGATCGATACGTTTGTTTCGTGTTATCCCCAAAGTAGACCGCTTTCTGATGTCCATTAAATGGCGATCAATTCAGTTTGGTCTTGAAAGGTCTCGAACAGGAAGTCAGCTAAGGGCAATGAACACCCAAGTGCGAAGGTCGCAAAAATAAAATAACAAACCAATCAAGAGCTTTGGTCGGACAACTTAAGAAAAAAAAAGGTTCTGCGACTTTGTATTGTGAACAGAACGTAAATTCATAGTGAAATATCACCTAAGTTTAGTATGGTTTAACTACATAAAAGAGTATATTTATTTTATCGCAAATAATTAATAAGATCTGATAGAGATAGTTTGTTTACCGTTAAGACTTGGTGCTTTCTATACTCATTCAAAATTATTATTAAATAACAGAACCGTTGGACGCGCAAAAACCTTAGCGGCCGGTCATTGACACCGAGGGGCACTTTAGGGCTGGCTCGTTACACTTCGACAATTTCGTGGTATATCATGTTAATTTACCTCGTTTTAAAAGAAGGAAATCATGGTCAATTAAATTTTACATACACAGATAATATTCTGTTCGAGCTAATATTATGTTTAATAACCAATCAATCCTCGATAAAGCTGTGGTTATTCGGTTTCTCAGAATCAAATTAATACTGCGCATTAGCTGCCTATTGCGCGTAAGATTTTGTATTTATTTGTGATGGCGGTCGAAGAGTAAACTAAATTGGTGTACTTATGCCAATACCTACACATGAATAATTTTTGTTTACTTACGCTAAAAACCCATTCACACTAATTTGAAGAACATTTCACATGGATGGAATGGCGCAGCGGGAGATAGGTTTTTGAATTGTATAATATTTCCAAGTAAATACATTATGCCTAATATTTATTATTGTTCTCAAACTTTAGTTACTAAGTTATTTTTACTGGTCTTCAAATATGCTTATTCCAAACGCACAAATATCGTTGGGAGAAAAGTTGAACGCGTCAAAATGCTACAGTTAAGTTTCGTTTAATTATTCGAACGAGTTTCACTGATGCCGCTTACGTAGGTATGTATGTACCGAAAATTTCGGTGAGGCCGCGATAAATCGTCGTTCCGCATTCCGATGTGAAATTCATTCACTGGTCGTAACGAAGTCGTCTAGACTGTGTGTCGGAGAAAGGTGACCATTCACCGACCGCCGTGACTCGTGAGGTGGCCTCCGCTTCAACGCTGGTTTGGCTTTGCTGATAACTGAATTTTATTCATACTACACTTGCTTCGCATTCCTAGGTAAATATGGTGTCTTTTAAGTTTGCGGTAGTAAGTATTAATTATTTAACGATAAAAGATTTGTTATATTAATTTAAATCAGAAGTATGCATCCCTTCAAGATAGACAAAGTTCACTAATATAGGGCTAAAAGCATAATTGATATCGAATATTATCATTGGAAATTCAAAGGAAAACAATAAACGGCACTGACTCCAAAGTAAACTAACTTTCCAAAGCGCACGATATCATCTACATGACGAGCGTGCACGAGCGCTTGGCTTTAATGAAGGCGCACCGTGTGGCCAGCATCCGCGTAGCAACAACTTTCAGACACTCAACGAAAGTTGATCGCGCCGGAAAAATGCAAGTTCCGTATCGGTTCCGGCAAAAACGATCTCCGTAAATATTCGGTACTCAATTCTTGCGGTCCATAAACCGTAGCATCACAAAGGGGAATGCCCACTCTCCATAGTGTGCTGGGCCCAAGATGGACATCAAATATTACTATAAAAATGGACTGTTTTAAAATCTTAAATGTATTAAATATCTAAAAAATATATTGAAATTGATGCCACTATTATAAAAATTAAATAAAAACAAAAAATAGTTTTGAGGTTAATTTTCTTCTTTTTTTTTCTCTAATCTATTGTCTGCTTTGGGCCTGAAATGGGCATTCCCCTTTTACAAACATTTCGGAGCCCCCAAATTTTTAAAGTAGCTTCACTTATTACATTTTTGTCCGTGCCGTCGCCTGACACCTAATTTATTCGACAAAATTTTTGTTTCCCCTAACCATTTCAACGGAAATTAGCATATTTTATTTCGTCTTCATGAATTTCAAACAGGTTGTTAAAAATTTGTCAGTGGTCTTCATTGCTATATTGGTGACAGGAACGGCTTGTGGAGAAGAGTCCCGGAATTTATTTTATAACAATTTAGTCCTGTCAAATAGGATATTTAATTTTTTCACGCCATTTATAGACAAAATGTTTTTAACCGTTTCGTTTTCTACAAAACAGTCAATTGCTCAAGACCGAAGTCTAGATTATATTGTATTTTTTTTAATTCCATTCGTTTATTATTGACAAATGTAAACTACGTGAATATTAATCATCTTTATTTACTCGATACAATTGTTTTTATTTTATCTTTACTGCTGATTTTTATTGAATCAAATTTTGAAATGGCTTTTGTCTACACAATATAATGATCAATTGCAGTAATTAAAATATAATTATCATTGTATTTTTTATATAGAGGTACCTTACAATTCACAGAAACTGGGTATCAAGAGCGTTACCTTAGTGTTATTTAGGTCCATCGAATGCAACTGCCAAAAGCGTGGGAGTAAAGTAGTCGGCGGAGCTTTGTTGAATAGTGAATAAAATAAAGCTTAACAGATCATTGCACGAGTGAATAAAATATTGTAAGTATAATATTATTTAGAAACTCGTGGATTGCGTTAAAAAAAATGGTACTTTGGCAGAACAAAGTTCCGTCAGTGTTTTCTATGATGGTGGAAGTGTGTAAAGCAATTTTGAGATTTTGATTGTGAGCTCATTTTGTTTTCTATTTTGTCGCGATTAACCTCAAAGGCTATTCCATCTTCGCCAAACAAATAGGCGAGAGTTTACGGGGCTAAGCCTGAGAGAGAGCAGCGCTTCGCTGAATCTACCACCGGATCAGAATCGCGACCCGCCGAGAAACTCAGTGGTTTCAGGGTCGTTTCTGTGGGATGAACTCGTAATTCGCAACTATATTGAAAATATTACCGAGTTAAGATTTTTTTTGGACTTAAGAGGATTGTTATGCAATAAAACGTCAATATGAGCAATCAGCGAGGGCAGAGTACAGAATTATGTTGGAGGTTGGGGAGGGCGGTCGCGCGCATTTAAAATTGTTGATATTGCAATTTGTGGGGGATGTCGATTTGTCACAAGCTCAATAAAAACTGTACGGATATGCGGGGTGTGAATTTTTATTCACGAAATTGGCCTGCTAGGTTACAGCGGTATCACTGCAAAAGCAACTGAGATCTGACCAAGTGTGTAAAACACAAAGTATACTTTGAGTTACTTAAAGGAGCATTTTATCCTTGGCGTTTGCCAAACTAGGCAAATTGAAGAATAAAACCAACCAGTACTAGCGAAAAAAAAAACACTAAACAAATAAAGTGTTGAATTAAAAAAAAAAAAAACAAAAAACTATGACCTATACTGAGCCAATAAAGTCTAATACAAACAAACTGAAACTGTAAATGTCAGAATTAACCGGGTCAAAGGGATGTGGGGCAGTATGTTTAACCCACAGGTGAGTTGTGAGATACAGAGGGCTGTGTGCATTCAACAATGTACCCCCATAGGGCTGTATCAAGCTGCAATTGTGTAGTGTACCGGCAAAGGAGGTGATAGATTGGAAAATTGTATTGTGCCCAATGAAACAACTTCAAATAGGTTAATGCTAGCTTTATGTTGGTGCTACAGGAATAGCAGGGGGTACATTTTATATCTGCTCCAAATACAGTTTATAACAAATTAAACATTGAATTAATAAAATGATTGTTTATTTGTTTCAAAGCTACATAACAGAATTTAAATTCCAAGGTGTATTCCAATTATTTTGTGGTAGGTTTTAGTTTATAAGACCTTTTTGGGCTGATGCATATGTTTGTATGTCCCAGCATCAGTGGGTAGTCGTTTTGTATTATTTATTAATTAAGTGTAAATGCTGTGTAAATGTTGTATGCTCATTTATTGTCACTTAAATTAATCACATCTAAGCAATAAAAAAAAAAAAAAAAAAAATATCAGTGGGCTCAGTGGTGGATTGGGAGAGGCCTATGTCCAGCAGTGGACGACTGTGGGCTATTGAGGATGATGATGATGAAATTAATTTCTGGTTATCTTACTTTCAATTACCTCTATGCTCTAACCCAAATTCATGCACCAATTGTTGAACAATTTATTTTATTATGATATTTTTGATTTCTATTATTAACATATCTTGCTTATATATTACAGTGTTTTTCTTGTAATGTATGCGAATATTTACAGACTAATAGTAATTAATGGAATGTTGAATTTTGCCAAAATGGAAAATTCATCTTTATTTTTAAGATGTTATCAGATACTTTTGTTTTTCTGACTTTAACTAGCAATTGGTAAGTTCCACACTACACATGACTTAAAGATTGTAGATGAACATAATTCATCATTATCATTATCCTGCCCTTCTCCCAGTCACCTGGGGTCGGTGCAACATGTTTTCTCCTTCCATACTCTTCTATCATATACCATTTCTTCGCTCACTCCCCTCTTGCCCATATCGTCTTTCACACAATCCATCCATTTCTTCTTAGGTCTACCTTTTCCTCTATATCCTTCTACATTCATAGTTAACACTCTCTTAACAACCTCATTTTCATTTCGTCTCATCACATGTCCATACCATCCCAAACACGCACTCCTCAGCTTCTCTGTCACAGGTGCCACTTTCAGACTTCCTCTAACATATTCATTCTGTAGATGTAGATGAATGTTCAAGTAGATGAACATAATTATGAACTTAAATTTAAATGGGGCATGTCAAGTTTCCTATGAGGGTTGATATAGCATTATAAGTTATCTGAATTATCAGCAAAACATTTAAATCACTGATACTGTAGACATTTATCATTTCTAAGTATTGAGAAAAACATTGACAGGTTAAATTTACAATGTACAATACAATAAACAGGCAATTCTCTGCAAATCAAAGTTCCTGACTTGGGACTATTTTGCATGAGTTGTACATCCACAATCCATTGTACAAAATGACTGAACTGACTGAAATATAAATAAAATGTGCAAGGCTATTGAAGTGATTAAATGAATTACTTTTCCTCAAATTAAATTATTATCATCAGTAGATACAGTGTTCATTTTTGTATTTGTATAAAAGCTTCCTTGATATTAAATTTGTTTTTCATATAGAAAACAGAATATTTGGTTAATATTAACTGAAAAGTTAATTGTTTAAGGCTCGTCATATTTTTATGTTTTATTGTTTTTTAGTTTAAAAAGTGAACTATGAACAGACTGGCAAAAATAACAAAATACGGCAATATAATTCCGGAATTCTGGATTACTCTAAACCACAATAAATTCTGGAAAAAATGTGCAGCTGTAAATAAATGGGAAAAATGCTTTATGAGAAATTTTACCATAAAGTTAATTTGCGTGGCTAATGTAAAACAGCCTATTATTCAGCAATCTCTGTTAATCTCATTTTGACAAAAATCATCTCATCTTTTTTATATGAATCGAAATATTTCATTTAAATAGGTTTCTTTTTCTGTTATAACCATTCAGTGTGATATATTATTCTTATGAAATTTATAGGATATCTCATTCCATGAAATGATTATTTCTATACAGATTCGAAATTGAAACTTTTATTTTCTACTTTATTTTCAATATGGACTTTAGTAGCATATTTATTGTTTTCATAAGATTTAATACTAAATGCTTACTTTTAAAACGCAACAAGACATGTCACATCAAAGCAACCATGTGGTAATGTTTACATGTATCAAACAAATATCTGATGCTTGTCCAAAGGTTATTGAACTACATGCCACTATATTCAAGCTTTGTGCCTAATAGTTCCTGGTACATTTAGTTACTAAGGGTCAGAGATTCCTACAATTTGTATTGTAGGCCGCGCATTTAGGTGTAGTACGATTGTTACTTACATTTGTTTTTGGCATTTTCATCCATGAGCATGTTGAAGTGGTGATGGCGGTTCCACGCTGCCATTTTGCCTTCGTGAGGAGCCCCGAGAAGCACCAGGGCCGCCCCGGCGGGCCCAACTCCGTCTAGGGGCTCCAGTGTCCTCAGCACACTATAACTTTGTCACACACTCATAACCTAAGGAACATATCTAACACACACTCGCGTTTAGAACGCCGTCGCCCTGGACGGCGATGTCATCGGCGCCGTCGCGCGGCGCACATGCCTTGCACTTCCGCTCTACGCACTTATGCACACGCGGGTAAACAAGCGCGATGAAAACGGCGCCCGTCGGTGATTCACCTCTGACGGCCGTCGCGTGCTCTGCACTGCAGGCGAACTGTGCCGGCGCCCGCGAGTCGCAGCCGACTGACACCCAAACACTCGTCCCTTGTCACGTGTGCGCCGTGTGCGCTGCACCGACAAAACACTCACTACCACAAATTATACTCACAATATGATTAGAAACCGCTGTCAACTATTCCGAAACAATTAATTACTGAAGAGCGAAACGCACGGAAAACGACATAACGCGCGACGCGGTTCCCCACTCCTCGACTCGAACGAGACTGGTACAATACGAGCCACGAATTACGAATTGAAATAGGGAACAAAATAATAACAAATATGCATGGGCTGTTCGATATAATAGGTGCACGTGGGTTGTGTCATTCCCAAAAAATCAGCAACATTTGGAAAAATACAATATAAGCTTAAACGTTTCAGACACTGCGACGAAATTTCTCAGAATAAAGTCAGTTGCGAGGCATCAAGCAAATACAAAATTTAATGTAATACGAACTACACAGTTGCACACTCCCGTAACGATATGGATTCATTAAATAGTTTCATTTTATAAGTATTAGCACTACCAACCAAACTATATTTGTAAACAAAACATATCCCGTAATACATACAGAAAACAATTTTTAAACAGTGAACGCGATCGCGTTGATCAAGCGCGACAAATAGGACAAAACATGGCAGACTTGAAAAGCACTTCTGTTGTCTGTGGTCAATTTCTTTTTAAAAGCGACTTTATACGTTTCGTTTCTTTTATCGAATAGACTTAAAACCATTATTTGCGGTATTTAGGTTTTTAGTAAAATGTTTCATTTTCATTTCTAAGATTATGATTTTTTAAGCATGTTCAATAAAATAAACACAAAAAGATTTAATCATTAAACATTATAATTTTTTCCAAAAAAATGCCATAGACAAAATAATGCTACCAATTAATAAATATTGCCGAGATCCTCCCAATTTTTTTATAATGGAAATATGTTTTTAATCTTTAACCAAATAATCCTCCCTCCTCCTCCCTTTTTTTTATTGCCCTTATAGGCAGACGAGCATACGGCCCACCTGATGGTGAGTGGTTACCGTCGCCCATGGATTTTACCAATGCCAGAAGCAGAGCCAAGCCGCTGCCTACCGCTTAATACTCTCCACAACTTCTGATTGAACTGAAAAATTCACTAGTCTTCTAATCTTGCAATGTGATAGCACTCTTGCAATAAATTTAATTAATAATTTTTAATATAATTCATGTTTGGTATAGGTCTACCAGGATCTGATGGCAAAAAGGGAACAAATCAACGATCAAGGATAATTTTTGAAGATCTTACTGTGGCGAATGTGGGGTTCGAAATTTAGATGAAAACTCCAATTACTCTTCATGAATTTATAAATTAATTATAGGCTATCAGAACTAGTGGTCGTCGTGGCCTAACGGATAAGACGTCCGGTGCATTCGTGTTGAAGCGATGCACCGGTGTTCGAATCCCGCAGGCGGGTACCAATTTTTCAAATGAAATACGTACTCAACAAATGTTCACGATTGACTTCCACGGTGAAGGAATAACATCGTGTAATAAAAATCAAACCCGCAAAATTATAATTTGCGTAATTACTGGTGGTAGGACCTCTTGTGAGTCCGCGCGGGTAGGTACCACCACCCCGCCTATTTTCCGCCGTGAAGCAGTAATGCGTTTCGGTTCGAAGGGTGGGGTAGCCGTTGTAACTATACTGAGACCTTAGAACTTATATCTCGAGGTGGGTGGCGCATTTACGTTGTAGATGTCTATGGGCTCCAGTAACCACTTAACACCAGGTGGGCTGTGAGCTCGTCCACCCATCTAAGCAATAAAAAAAAAATAAAAAAAAAAAAAACTTAAAAATGGTTCCAAATACTGCACATCCATAAAAAAGTCTTTATCAGAAGAGGAAGATAAGGAAGGCGCAGTATTTTTACCACCTTTCCTCTTTTTGCCCTGCGTACTAAATACATCTCTGTTAGATCTGCCTTCAGCAACAATTCGTCTTATGGTAGTATTTATTTATTTATTTATTTATGTGCGTTCCCCTGACGAGTCATTGTCAGGGACATTTTTTATGCTTATTTGCTTTTTTGATAAATTTTATTTTTCACCATTTGTAATGTTAGGTTCGTATTTCGTTCTTTTATAATTTTCGTTTCTCTGCTTATTACTATAACCTGGAAAAACCAAAATCCGGTCGTCCAAGATTTTCGAGAACACTCGAAAACGTAGACAGTGTTGCCCAGTCTATTCGGGACGATCTGAACCTTTCAATTGAGAAGCGTGCGGTGGCCTTAAACGTGCACAGATCGTCGTGATGCCCTATTTTGCATAAAGATTTAAAACTGCACCCGTACAAATTCAGTTGGTGCAAGAATTAAAACTTCAGGATACTGGTCAGAGGTCAATTTTTTCCTGGCAAATTGATCTCCAGGAGAGGTGACATAAGTTGGCCTCCACGCAGTCCCGATTTGACATCTATGGACTTTTTCCTGTGGGGTTATATCAAATCCAAAGTTTACACCAACAAATCGACTTTCACACACAATTAAAAGAAAATATCTATCACGAAAGCCATCACGGAGAACACCTGCCGAGCCGTCATAGGCAATTTTAGTGCTCGATTAAACGAATGCCCTGAACGCAACGGTTTACATTTCGACGATGTCATTTTTAAAAAATAAATTCCAAAACAGTGTATTTTAATATGTAATAAACATTTTTTCAATAAACTCCTTACTTTTTTTAAAATTATATTTTTAAATATGACATTTCCTTTGAGACCCTTCCTTCGTTTTTTTTATTATTCATAAACTATTTTCAATAATTAAAACAGCGAAACATAAAAATCTTTTACTTGACGCTGGCTAATGCACAAACCGTACGGAGCCAAAAATAAAGACGAAGTGTAATCCATAGGTTATACAGGTGTATAATCTACAAATGTCGCCATCCATTTTGTTTCACATTGAAAAAGAACAGGTTTAAGATTCACAAGAGAGACGCTATTTAGTTTTTGGTGATTAATTTTGGAAATATTTGGATTGCTAATAACGTCCAAATATATAATTTAACTAACCATACTTAAAATTTATTGAGTGTAGGGTAATTTTACACCATCAAAGTTGTTTAACTCTTTTGTAATTTGCGTTGTTAATTAAAAAAAGCTATTATTCAATTATCATTGGCTTTATCTCAGTTAACTATTCTACACGCATGTGAGAAAATAAGGAAACCTTAAAGAACTACTTTCACGGTATTTGTATACTGGTGATTAAAGCTTCTTCGACACGATGCCAAAACGTGGCGGTGGAAGGAATAGAAATTGGAAGGCTGATACTGACCATTTTGGTAAGTGGAACACTTTTATTTATATTCTGTTGTGATTTTGTAGTTCCTACAGTGAATTATCAAAAAATAATGTATTCCATTGTTGTTAGCGCTACTTATGTTTAATACATAAAGGCAAAATCATGCATCATAAAGTTCATGATACCAATGAATAATATATGAGTTTTTAAAGTTATTGACTATTAATACTTGATTTACAAATGATATACTTTCAGAACACGATGACCGTGTCAATAGTGTGCCGAGACATGTCAGTTTTAAACCTGGAGCTAAAGGAAAAAATAAATTTCGAACTTGGAAAAATCCTTTAGCCCTCCTTGATGATGATATTGACATGGGTAGTTCTGCTCTTCAAGGACCGGTCCGGAAAAGTTCTTTCAGGGGACGTGGGAGAATGTACTCTCCAGCTCCGCAAGGAAGCCACGGACACACTAAAAAGAAATTTATTCCTGGTGTACTGCCTTGGTACCAAATAATCATTCCATATGGAGCAAAACATGAAAAAGATGTTATCCTCCGAGCCTTGTTGGGTTTTCTTTCACCCGACATATTCATTCCACATTACTATAAAGTCAATGGAAATGCTGCAGTATTCTATGTTGATGATGTCAAAACAGCTGAAAAACTTTATAATGCTGATAGAAAGATCACTATGTCAGATGGTTTTAAGTTAATTGTTATTGTGAGGAATGCTGTTCCAAACATGGCCATTGACGCTGCCATGAAAGAGAAGATGAAATTGACAATGGCGAAGAGGTATAATGCTACAACTAAGGCATTAGATTTAACAAAATTCCATGCTGATCCAGGTGATTGTCCAATTATATTGTTATTGCTTTACATATTCATTATTTACAATACATTCATTGCAATGTCTAAAATTCAACTTGTTAGTAAACAGCTTAGTAATACATATTATAATTTCTTTTTCATTCAATTAGAGATATAATAAGCTAGACTTTTGGGAATAATTTCTTATGGGCCCACATAAGCTATAATCTATTTAAGAGCGCATACTGGTTTGCCCTTTTATAATGCAGCAATGTAACAACAATATTTATAACCAGTTATTTTATAGAATGTAAAGACAATAGTTTTACTGGGTGAATATTGAAATAATACTATTTTTCAGATCTAGAAGATATATTTTGTGCACTGTTCCGTCCAATGATAATGTTGGCTGCTATAGATATAATAGCAGAGAATATTCCAGACATAGAAGCTTTGAACCTAAATGATAATAAGCTTCATGGTTTGCAGCATCTCAAGGTTTTGTCTTCAAAGCTCAAGAATTTGAAAATATTGTATATGGGCGATAATAGGGTAAGACAAATACATTTACGACAATTTAGACCAGTGTAAAATTTCAAATGACTGATTCATATTCATATCATCATCTTCAGTGCACATTCCTATCTAGGCATAGTTTGAATAGCCCCACAAGCTAACAGTAATTAGGTAGGATACAAAATCCCTATCTACATTTGACAAATAAATTTGTGGTTTTTTTTTTCTTTATTATATACCCCAACTAACAATCTTTGCAATTAATTTGTTTTCACATGCACTATATCTGATTGTTAAGGTAGACATTTTTCTCAATTTTGTGTAGTGTAAGTATTTTTCTACTAACTCATCATTTGCATTACATTAGTAAAATATAAAATAAATGTAGTAAACGAAAGACATCTTTAAAAATATATGAATGCTATTAAAAAACCAATAATGTACATTAATTATCATTTAAACCTTTTCCAGATTCCATTCCTTGGATCACTGGACCCAATCAGATCATTACCGCTAGTTGAGCTATACCTCAAAGGAAACCCACTGGTGAACAGGTTTCATGATCACGAAATCTACATAAGGTAACGCTAATGTTGTAGACAGTATCTTTGGGGTCACACCCCAAGATATTTTGAATATCCTATAACACAGTTTACCATTAGCGTTAAGCCATGGAAACTTGACAGCTATATAAAATCAAACTGTGGCAGTACTGTTGCTGAATTGTGCTTGTTTAAGTAGATGAAATGAGTAAAGATGTTTTTTATCATAAGTTAAATTTGTGATAACATATATTATATTCCTATACTGTTTATAACAAAATCAGTAAAATATCCCTTAATAAAATATACTTATAGTTGACTAATCTTTTTAAAAGACATAATTTTACATAGCAAAAAATTGGCAGGATAATTCCATAAAATTTCTTGGGAAATGTCCCAACAGACAATGAGCCTTCTTATTTCCATATTCCCCTGACTCACATATTTATCAGAGTATTAAAATAATTGATACAAAATAGTAACATTTAAAAATATTTACCTAGGAATAGGTCACTCACAGCATTATATGTAAAAATGGCCCAACTGTTTAGTAATCTTGGAAGAGTTTTAGTGCAGTGGTATGAGACATAATATCAAATATGTGGAATAATTTAAAATCAGACTCATCCCCATTGTACATTGCTGTTATGAAATTATATTAAAATTATTAGTACTTGGGCTTCACTAAGGAAATTGGGTATTCTATTGCTCATTATTGTTACTTTACTATTTTAATTTTATTTGAGGTTACCCTGCATCCTGTGTACTATCACTCCGTATAACCTTTTTGTCAAAATAATTCTCAATATTAGAGGCATAAATAACATCTGATATCCATCATTACTAACTTGAGCATCGCAAATAGATGGAAAGGTTTTTTTAAATAATTCATCTAAAAATAGTTCCAAAGAATCATTTTTGACAGAAATATATTATTATATTAATATGTATATATTTTTTAAATAGTATATATTACCTCTTTACCTCCAATATTGAGGTTTAAATTTGAATTATATAATTTTAAGCAATAATTCAAATAAAAATAATTATCTATTTAGTTTTTATTAAATAATGCACACAAACACAACATTGAAGCACATTTGTTTACAACACTTTATAAAAGTAAAAGTATGTAAACAGTGTTTAAATAATACTTGCTACAAAAACTGTTTACTACTATTTAGAGTTTATCTGTGTGACATGTATTTTCATTAAATAAAAATCAAAGAGTAAAAAAACTAAGCAATTATTTTTCCCTAATTATACATTTGATATTTTTGAACAAGTTTTTCACTTAATGTTATGATGTCTCACAATAGAAATTTCAATATCTAAATAATTATTGTTAACAAATCTGCTATCATGTAATCTCAATAAATGAAAAACATTTTGTGTGTTTCTTAACGATTATGAGTTTCAGAGTTCAAATTTGAAACATGTTTCCATAATGTTTGTTCTCTCCAGTGATGTCCGGAAGAAGTTTCCCAAGCTGACAAGATTGGTAAGTCTTTTTTTTATTTTCCGACTTATGTTTATGCTTTACTATTTGTTGCAGTTTATATAATCTCATCACGCCTATTGATTCAACATTGTAAATAAACATAAAATTAAAAAAAAATTAGGATGGCGCGGATCTTCCACCGGCTATTGGATTCGACGTAGCTGAAGATATGGGACTTCCCCCTCGGCAACAATCGTTCCTGGTAGACCCGGCGGGTCAGGATCTTGTCAGGGAGTTTCTCACTCAATACTATGCGATATACGACTCGGAATCTCGGCAACCACTTCTAGAGGCGTACCATGAAAATGCTACAATGTCGATGGCTGCAAATTATTTAACTAATGACAGCAGGAATTCTACGACAACTAGGTGTGTAATATTTATTTAAATTTGATAGATTTTAATTCTGTTTGAAATTTGCAATGTTATGTATATGGGTTTTAGTAACCGTCTACCATGTGGGTCGTGAACTTGATGCTACGCATCTTTTTATATTTGAACACGTGCAGCAAAAAATTTTAGGAAAATTGTGCGGACGAAGGAGTATGAAATTTCCCACACTTTTCCAAAACATTGCACACACTACCATGTATTTGACACACACACACACAATAATATTCTTTGTTTAAGATCAAACTTTTGTAATTGCTTAAAGTCTGTAGTGAAATTGAGAATAGGTTATTATTGTCAATCTTTAATATTATTTGTCTATAGTGTATTTTTAGCGAAATCTGTGATTAAAGAAGTCTTTGACAATAGAACCATAATAATGTTCAAACATATAATTTCAATTAATTAAAGTGGAATTTGGACCACTGCGGGACCACTGGTATATATATAAAAACACCCAAGACTTAAATCGGTAATTAGTGAGTCAATAAATAATATCTAAATAAATGTGTGAAGTTAGACTAACTTTTTGGGGACGATTGTCGAAGTCAAACTTGACATCCTCTGCTAACTCTATCAGAGGATGTCTTTAGACTGTATTAGTTACGATATTTGTCACGATTTCACAGGCACATCTCGTAACTACATTAAAACGGAGTCGAGCACGATTTTCCATCAACAAACAAATATACACTGCTAATTCTTTTAACTGCTTTTAAGTATTTGAGAAAAATATTTTTTAATTACAGGTTAAACTCTTACATATCGAACAGCCGTAATTTAACCCGAATAACAGAAAGGGAGTCGAGAAGGCGTTACCTACGTACCGGAAAGCTGCAAGTAGTCTCCTTTCTATCAGATCTGCCAAAAACAACACACGATTTAATGGGTTTTGCTGTCGACTTACTAGTCTTTACTGTAAGTTTTGACTGTTTTATTTATACATGTTTATCTACATTTAGTCTGGTAGGCAGATGTGTGAATGACCTGTCTAGTGTCAGTAACTGTCCGCTACTGTACTGCTTTGAAGTGATACCCAATCTTTTGAAATGTACCATTATTCTATATTCTATATTCTTATTTCTAACTCTCCGAAGAATTCGTTTTTGAGTTCCTTATATTATGTTGAATAAATTTTGTAAGGTAGTTTTATTGAAATACTGCCTAATTTCAATATATCATGTATTGTAACTTTAAATTCCATTACTTTAAATAAAAACAATGTATTATAGATGTTAGATAAGGATATTTATAAATTGAAAAAAAAGTGTTAAGAAAAACAAACATTAAACACATATAATATGCACAAAAAAATGGTGTATGAAACACAGAAAATGACCTAATACTCCAGAAATTAATATTTACAGGATAGTAATATAAAGTATGTATATAAAATTTTTAGTGTCCTAGAATACCAACTAATAAAAAAAAAATATAGCTCAGTCTCAACCTTAAGCTAGCTAAGACTAGGTAAATTGTTTTTTTTTTGTCTACAGCCGGCCATGATCGTCCTTACAATGAACGGTGTGTTCAAAGAAACGAACACTCCCAATAACCCGATGCGTTCGTTTCATCGGACGTTCGTGATAGTTTCAAATGCGAATGGCGGCTTCTCAATCATCAACGATATGTTATATATCACGAATACTACTAAAGAACAGGTTAGTGACCATTAACAAATGAATTATATGAAAATTAAGTTTGAAACACCTGTGCCTAATTAAATTCTGATTGATTCAAGTCTAATATAATTATTGCTTTAATGAATGTTGCGAGCATGCATGCAATAAAAAATACATTACGCACACTACCATGTGTTTGACAAACACACATATGAGTCGTCTATTATCAAAGCCGGCAATCTGACTTTTGGACAATGATTGGTAAATCAGAAAAACGAATTATTGGCTTTGTATTCCATTGGCAGTCACAAAACTCTTCGGAACGACATCTTAGATAAATAACAGGGTAACTATTAACCTTTATTTAATGCAAGTTTTGAACCGTATTCTTTGAAGGAGACGATTATATTCAAATCAATCTGAATTGACATATCAATAAAAAAAAATTGTCCAAATGCACAGATTGCCACCTTTGATAATAGACGACTCATATATACTCTTTGGTTTATTGTTAAAGCTTGTGTTCAAATTGGAAAGAGATTAATATTGTTTGTCTTTAATATTATTTTTCTATAGTGTAGTCTTGGCGAAATCTGTGATTATAGAAGTAGTATGTAGTAGAAGTCTGACAATAGAACCATAATAATGTTCAAACTTATAATTTCAATTAAATATAGTCGACTACCTACTTTGGGTATATGTAGGTAGGTAGGTAGGTAGTATACTATAATATGTATGGATGATGATGAAACATAATTTTCATTAATAAGTATTAGAGGCTAGTTACCACAACTGTACGACGGAGCTCCATCTTTGCTTTAGACTTTTATGATTAGCTAGATAGCGCATTATCTAATATTAATTAAACATTGCCCATACAGGAGGATAAGGCCTTTTCAACGGGTACTGTAGAACCGATTCCACCTACTCCAGCGCCCACGCCTACTCCTACTCCCACGCTCGCAGCTGGGACGCCAGATGATTCTCAGAAGATGCAGCTACTCAACATGCTTGGTCAACAAACTGGAATGAATGAGCATTGGAGTATCAAGTATGTAGAAAAAGTCTATTTCATGGTACATTTTTTAAATTTAAATAAGTCTTTATTCTTTAATTATTTTCACTAGTGTCAAATTCAAATTCAAATTCAAAATCATTTATTTCAACTTGGATGTCATCAAAAACACACTTGTTGAATGTCAAAATGTAAAAGAAAATGTTAACTCTACCACCGGTTCCAAAAAAGCCACAGTCCTGAGAAGAACCGGCGAAACAAACTCAGCGGGTTTTTTTTTTTTTTTTTTGTATTTTCTCAACTATTTTCTTCTTTTTTTTTTTTAAACAAGAAAACATATTTACTGTATACAAAAAAACAAGTCAAAAAAATACAATTCAAATAAATAATAATAATAATGAAAAATGAAGAGGCCAGGAGCGAACGCCTCATTCCCACGTAGTGCCATCTAGTAAAAAATCCTTAACTTTATAATATGCCTTGTTGCACAAACGTTCCTTGACAGTTTTCTTAAATCTATGAACAGGTAGTAGTTGAACGTTTTGTGGGATCTTGTTGAAAAGTTGTACACCCAGCCCCCTGAAAGAGTTGCTTATTTTCTTAATTCGAGCCGCCGGCAACGTAAATTACTTGTTCACATTAGTTTGTTTTGATATTTTAGTTGTCTTCAAGAAACTGGCTGGGATTTGCAAAGGGCTATGTTCATCTTTAATCAACTACACTCCGAAGGCAAGATACCGCCTGAAGCCTTTGTAAAGTGAATGAATATGAAAAACATTTGGAGCTTAAATTAGAACTTTGTAAATAGTGAAAAGAGTGAAATAGTGAGATATTTTATAGAATTATCAGAAGATTATATGGAATTGAAAATGTTTTTGTTGGTGTTGGAATAAAAAATCTACACAACAAAGTGAATGGTCATAAAATGAGGAATGTATGTCTGAGTCGGCAATGGATATGCAGTTTATGTGAAGAGAATTACTTTAAGGAAGTACATGTTTGTGTACAAACTTTTTAGAAGAATAAGAAAATAATGGTTTACAGAAGAAAGTCAAGAATGCTTTTAAAAGATGGAAACAATACAAAACCGAAGAGTTATCTATTACCAAAATAAGTTTTAAATAAGTTTTTTTCTGTAATAGTTGAAATTTATGCTGAAACAAATTACTGTAGAAATTATAGTACCAAATTATTTATCATCTGCAAAATGTTTGCCCCTCCATGGCATCCAATCTAAAATTTATGTTTTATGGTGGTTTGGATTAGACAAGAATTACAACAATTTCTGAGTAGATATTGGTGTCTACGATTCATTAATTAGGTTTTTTTATTTTTTATTTATCACAAAAGTATATACATATCATAGAAGTATATATACTTCTGTCAAATACAAAAATTAAAAACGAATGAACATGATCTCGATATTAGAACCATAAAATCGAAAATATCGCTTCACAAATAGTCTTACGCGAAGCAGGGTTGAAAGAGAACTGTTGTTTTATTTACAATCGAATTCGATTTTATGGATCCGATTTCGTGATTACATTTTTATATTGTAAAGAGAATTTACGCGATCTTACTTTTTTGAATACACCATTGAAATATTTTTACATACATTGCTCCTATTGTACCACTATAAATGCATTATATGTAAAATCGTGTTAACTCTCATCAGTTACCTTATGTTCCATCTACATTGGGACAACTGTGTTTTCTTGCTGTAATTAAATACTTCGTATTACCTGTGCGTTTACCGTCTGAATTTATGCAGAATTGTATTCAAGCAAACACTGCTAAGTGGCGTGTGCAATAGTTGACTTGTTAAATCTGAAAGCATAGTCCTCCATTGCGCAGTATTCTTTGAGCGCACACGTTATTGTTATTACCGTGCCTTGTTCTCTCTTGCCAAGTATAACTGCCCAAGTAATAAGAGATCAGTGAGTTTGTATGATGCTTTCACGAATCGTAGCCATGAAAAAAGCCTTAAGGTTCATTAACGTCACGCTCGTAAACACATACTGTATTTGAATAAAATGAAATTGTGAAATGAACCCTAAGTGTTTACTAAAGAAATTAAATTTGCTCTCTTCGTATATGGGCTTAAATAAAAGAGGCAATCTAATGCAATTGTATGTTATAATACTCTCATAAAGTGCAAAATTAATATACTAATCAAATTGGAGTTTGAACAAAATAAGACTTGTCTAAATGCCTAATATTGAACATGTCTAAATAAAACATGTGTAAGTTTAAAACACTAAACATTTTGTAGTATTCTGTATATTAATGTCATTCTAAAATACATTTGTATTCAATGAATATTAAAATAAAATTAAAAGAATATGTTGTTCTAAGAATGTTACTAAAGACGAAGTTTGTATAAGTTTTCAATTAAAATGCTAAAGTTTGGATTGAAAAAGAACATAGTGTGCCACCGATTGGCTGTTTGTAAGTTAATTCTGATATCTTTGATAGCATGAGAGACGGAACTGATGTACCATTTTTACCAGCTCTTAACTTGAGCTAAAAAAACATCTAATCTTATGGCGTTGACTTTAATTTGTAATAAATACATTTAATATCACCATGATACTTGTTGCTTATACTAATTAGATATTTTTAAGTTTGTTAGTGTTAGCTTTGGTTCCGATGTACATATTACGTAAATAGTTGTTCATCAGTGTATAAATTGTTGTGAATTTTAAATTTAATTCATTAAAAATAATGTGAAAAAAAGAAAAGAAAAAAGAACAGATATTCGAAACTCGAATCTTGTATATACATTTAAATTTAGATTTGGGGGGCTACCAAATTATAATGGCGCTTCGTGGCGGTTAACGATTTTTTTGCACAAACCGGCAGGCTGTCGCGTCGATTACATTGCTTGTTTTTCTTGCAAAGCCAGCAAATAGTCCAGAGTGCGTGAAGCAATGGACACGGTTCAATGCGATTACGACGGAACCCCTTAATAAATTATTTTGTGGGCTAGTCGTGTGGTCGAATGAATGTTATGTTTAGATCGAAGACGTTTGACGCTTGGTCGTGTTTTGTTTGCGAACGCGCTGCCTTCTCGTGCGCTGTGGGGGGAAAGCATAGGGCTACGATATAAGAATACGTTAAGAAATGCAGGGATTTATACGAATAAATCTATTAAAATTACCTGTTGTTTTATTTTAGCATTCGTTGTCCTCTTTTTCTCCTTGCTCCAGACATTAGTAGCCTTCGCAACTTGTCGCTTTGAATAGCGAGATTATTACAAATTAGTTAGATATAATTTTTCTAGTATAATTATTATTTTCTTTTATAATTTTTTAAAGGTGGTAGGACCTCTTGTGAGTCCGTGCGGGTAGGTACCATCACCCTGCCTATTTCTGCCGTGAAGCAGTAATGCGTTTCGGTTTGAAGGGTGTTGAAGGGTGGGGCAGCCGTTGTAACTATACTTAAGACCTTAGAACTTATATCTCAAGGTGGGTGGCGCATTTACTATTTATGGGCTATGGCGCATCTATGGGCTCCAGTAACCACTTAACACCAGGTGGGCTGTGAGCTCCTCCACCCACCTAAGCAATAAAAAAAAGAAAAAAGAGTAAATAGTCAATTTCGCGGATTTTTTTAATTTTTTTTATTGCTAGAATGAAGGAGCTGCGGCTCAGTCGGCCATAAGTGGTTATCGATATATCGGTATAACGTAAACAAGCAAAGCACTGCTTTTGCTAGTGCAGATGTTAACAGTCTCACAGTTGTTCTCTTAGGTAGCTCTCTTAGGCTACGATTAGGTAGGGGAAAAAATCATAAGGAAAATTGTAGCTGTGGCATTTGAACACCGGTATTACGGGGCTTCTTATCCTTTAAGCTATGACGACTTCAACGTCGGACTTTTTGTGTAGTTTTTTCTTACCTAATATTCGGTCCTCGACTTAAATAGTTTTTTTTAATGAATGGTATATCAAATGGTAGGTAGCTGAAAAGAAATTTTCTTCGCTTTTCGCGAGTGTTAGACATAATTAAAATTACTTTTACGGTTTAATCTCGAGTTTTTTATTGCCTTTATATTATTCTCGACGTTTCGGATACTTCACAGCTTCGACGCTCGACTGGCGTAAAGTCAAAAGAAAGTACCTACGAATTTGAAAACTTATATATAATATAATGGAAAGCGGAACTTATGTTTGTCGAGATTGTTGCACGGTTTCGCAAATTATAATAACATAGAAATATCCTATGTCAGGGTTTATTTTTATTATTTTTTTTTTTTTTTATTGCTTAGATGTGTGGACGAGCTCACAGCCCACCTGGTGTTAAGTGGTTACTGGAGCCCATAGACATCTACAACGTAAATGCGCCACACACCTTGAGATATAGTTCTAAGGTCTCAGTATAGTCACAACGGCTGCCCCACCCTTCAAACCGAAACGCATTACTGCTTCACGGCAGAAATAGGCGGGGCGGTGGTACCTACCCGTGCGGACTCACAAGAGGTCCTACCACCAGTGAAACGGCTTTAACAGAGCATACCTAACATTTTTAAATTTATAGGAAAATTTATCGACCATTTTTCTAACGTCACATCTTCATTTTCATGATTACAAACAATTTTCAAAACATATCGCTTTATCAACGTTGAGAAATACATAACAAACATTGATAACTGCTATCTTGTCGGTTGTCAGATTATATCAATTTAAACGGTATTTAAATTTAATTTAAATAAGAGAGACTGACAAAAGCTTATCATTTTGTTTATTTTGATAAACGATACTCTCAAACGAGTCTTGTGTGTTTATATCATGCAATAGCTTTGTAATCAGAGTAATTGCGATATGAAAAACCATTTGTAAGCAAGGGTTTTCATTTAATTCACTTAGAATACGTCCTTCGGCTCCGGAGAGAACGAGAAGCACCGCATTTAGAGTTCTAGACGAACCAGGGAATCGCTACCTAAAATCAGCAACCCCCAGTGGTTGTACCGGAAACAAAAAAAAGGAAATTTCGTTATGCTTAGAGGGGTGGACAACCTCATGGTCTACTTAGTGTTCAGATGTTACCAGAACCCGTAGACATCAACAACATAAATGCCGCCACCTTTTTTTTACCTTAAGGCATGAGTTGGAAGTCTTACCAAAAACTCCTGCCGCTCACAGCCGGCGCCACCACCACCACTCCCACGTAGAAGCGGCGCACAACCTGATCCGGCCTCCCGATATTCGGGAGTAGCCGGCTCAAGGAACCGGCCGTCCCCATCAATCGGGGGACAAGCTTCGCAAAGTGACTATACTTGAGACGTTAGAACTTGTATCTCAAGGTGGGTGGCGCATTTACGTTGTGGATGTCTATGGGCTCCAGTAACCACTTAACACCAGGTGGGCTGTGACCTCGTACACCCAAATAGGCAATAAAAAAAAAAAAAAGTGAGCGCGAAAAGTCCACCAACTGTCCAACACGAGTTGAAGGTACCTCAACTGCACCCCCACTCCACTATAGAGGACTCAAGTTTATTTTGAAAAGGGCAAATCCTGATTTGCCGATTTTTCTCAACAGCGAAACTGCATTCCAAATCAAAATGCCTACTAGAACACAACACTTGATCTCTTGATCCAAGACAAACAGAATTGTACTACATATTGTCGAAATTAATGTATTTTTTTTTTTTTTTTTTTTTTTTTTTTTTTTTTTTTTTTTTTTTTTTTTTTTTTTTTTTTTTTTTTATTGCCCTTGTAGGCAGACGAGCATACGGCCCACCAGATGGTGAGTGGTTACCGTTGCCCATGGACTTCAGCAATGCCAGGGGCAGAGCCAAGCCGCTGCCTACCGTATTTAATTTATTGGCATATTAACCAAATTAATTTGACGACTTTGTTTAATTAAGTTTTATAAAAATCACTATATAAACGTTAAAAAAGTTAAATTTAATAGAAGTAAGTGAAACGTTTAAGAAGTCGCATAGTCTCGCATCCATCAATTATAACAAGGCTTTTGTTGTCACAAGATAAAGAAGTTCAAAATAACGTGACCCACTTTTTTGATACTAATATCCACAAATTCATAAACCACGCTGACGTCTACCTAGCAATAGCTTTTTAGCAAATAATATTCGGAGCGATACGACTTAAAATCTTTCGTTTTTAGGATTCCGTGGCCATTGTAATGTCGTGTTTTTTTTTTCATTTTGTTTGTCTTACAATTATTTACAGGTACTTCAGCATATTATCCTGACATTGATTGTGTCATATCAAGGTCAATGATTTCATTACACGGCACTGATAGCATTGATGAACGAAACAGCAAATTCCTATTTATTAAAACGAAATAAAAATAACAAAAATGGCCTTTGTCCTTGGTTTAAAAGAGAAGAGTACTTTTTCCGCCTATAAAAAGTAATCTTCTGTTTTTGAGTCCTAAAGCAGTCGAATTCAACAAGTCCAAAAATTCCCCCAATAATAGACAGGTAATAGGTAGTATAGCTTAAGTAAACAATTAAATAAGAGGTTGAGCTGTGACATGCCACTTTATGCTTTATGAAAGCAAAATCTTTCATCCATTGTCCCCCAATGAAAACCATAGATTTGAAATAGTACCATTTGTTAAGATTTGAATAGTTATTGTAAACTTAGTGTTATCTTTACAGAAGAGGCACTACGAGCCAAGATAGCAAAATTTGTAAGGAGAGGTTTGGGCGAAGAAAACATGCTCCGCCCGTTTACTCTATTTCTTTATGTACAATTATAGGGGATGGCATTTTTGGTGGTAAGACCTAATGCCTTATTGAAAACGACCGTAAAACTAAATTTTTAATAATGAATTGAAAAACCCTTCACAAAATCGAAACTATTGTTGTAGCCGCATAAGTATCAAAAGTCTAAATGATATGTCGTGAACGATTTGGCTGGATCTATCATGCGACACGTTTTACGTTGCCAGACGCATTTTTTTTTTTATTTTTTTTTTGGTCAGGAGGAAATCGCCGTACTTCCGCCCTCCCCTGGGGATGAAGGGCGGGGCATGTCGGAGTCGAACTGACTAAAACCTCCAGTCGCTCAACAACCCGCGTCCGAACCTCGCATGAGACAGAACCCATGGAAAGGCAAAGGGGGGAAAGTGAAGTGCTTAATGCGAGGCACATCTCTCCCATCACCTTCCCCCTCGGGACGCCGGACTGGCGGTCGTCGGCGCCACGACCACCAGCCCTCTCGGTCGGCAGGCTATCCGGAGCCCGCCTAGATGACGCCGGTTAGAATGGGTTATCCTACGGAATACCCCGCTGGGTCAGAACCAGCGTGGGTCGAGGATAGTCGGCCTTCCATCACTCGGATGCTCTTGCGTAAAATGCGTGCAGAGCAGCTTGCACGTCGTCTTCTTAGGCCTCCTTCGCCGGTCCCCAGACCGACATGTGAAGGGGACCCGAAACCCTTAGAGGGCCAGGGCTTGGGCGAGATCCGCCTCCCTGGCCCCGCCCGACGGCGGCGGGCTTGCGCGTCTCTCACGCGCCCCGCAGTGACACTCTGGTGGCACTCTGCCGTCGGCTCGGCTCCGATCCGGTGCAGGAACTCACCGAAACAACCATGCCCAGTGAGCACCTGCGTGAGCCCGAAAGTGAGGCGTCCTCTGTCACGATTCACCCAATCCACAAGGACCGGGCGAATCGCCTCGACGGTCCTACGACCAGCTGAAAGATCAGCCAGCCGTCTGGACCATGACTCCAGCTTGCCAGACGCATAAGCGGTTACGCCCTGCTGCTTAAGGAAGCACTTGCGAGACTTACAGAGTCCTAAGTTAGACCGTCATTAAATTTAGCAATCCATCCAAATATGCAATGATTTTTCTTGATTGTTTCCAAACGCTTGAAGTTTGATTTTGTTTATTAATGTATACCTGAGTTTTAATGACAGAAATATCTTATTCCAAACCTTGAGAAGAAGGAAGGTAGTGATTTGTCCCTTAGTTGATAATGTAACTCAATTATTGTACTCAATCATAGACTTGCTCAGATTTTTTATCAGTTATGTGTGAAATGTAGCGGAAATCTTCCGCGGCGCCTAACAACGCAGTCTTTGCGCGTCACTGAATACTCTAGCTATAAAATAACATTTGCTTATGAAGATAAAGTGATGTATTCACGTTAACTGTTTAAATAATTAAATGTTTCTGCTGATACTTGAGAATGGAAATTAATTTTATTTCTTATTTACACGCACGATACCGTTCAGCTGTTTGTAGCTTTTAATGTTTTTCATGAAGATCGTGGAGAAAACTCTGAATGATAATACCCTATTGAAACAAACAGCCGATATACTATAATTTGTCGAAGATATACCAACCTACATATATATGTTTTATATAAATAATAAAAAATGACTAAGGAATAACCTCTATCAAAATCAATCGTACACTACGCTGTAAGGTTTCTCAAAATTTTATTGCACACTTGGACGAGCATGCCTCCGGTCTACTGCGTGTTGAGAAGTTTCTGGAGTTTCTAGACATCACAACCTGGATGCTGCCTTGAATCTTGGGGTCTACGTGTCTATTGTTTACTAAATACCCATATCATTCTTGCGGGTATGATTTTTAATACACGACATTATTCCTTTATCGTGGAATTAATTCGTAAAGCAGATCTTTAAGAACTATTTCATTAGAATTGAATACTGATTTAGTTGTAACGCTCGATAAGGGCACACTGGGAGTCTTATCCTTCAGGCCACAACGGCTAATTGTATTGTAATACGACTGCTTCACCATCAAAACTGAAAGTAAGATATGCATGTATGTATGCTTATCGCGAAGGTAACGAATATTCTATTGATCATTTCCTTTAGTTTTTAATAAAACCTTGGCAATCATTACATCAACTGATGGTTAATAAACTTTATTGAGTAACGAATGCTAGTTCAAATACATCGGTGAGTCTCTCAAAATAAATTATATGAATTCGAGGTAATCCTCGGACTTAGTAAAATAATTACCAAGATATATTTTGTTTATAACTTACTTTACTACTATATCTTGTAAAGCACGTTCAATTAAAAGTGATTTCAGAATGGTACTTACTTATTAATGATACTGGAAAGCCGAAAACCGGGCTGAGAGGCATAACTTTTTACTGGTGGTAGGACGTCTTGCGATTTCGCACAGGTAGGTATCACCACCCTGCCAATTTCTGCCGTGAAGCAGTAATGCGTTTCGGTTTGAAGGGCGGAACAGCCGTAGTTAAAAGTGAGACCTAAGAACTCATGTCTCGAAGTGGGTGACGGCATTTACGTTGTAGATGCCTGTGGGCTATGGTAACCAATTAACATGAGGTGGGTCGTGAGCTTGTCCACCCATCTCAGCAATAAAAGAAAGTAAGGCCTACGTCCAATAGTGTACAACTGTGGTCGGGCAAAGCAACCATTTCATAAGCCTTTCGAGTTTCTCGCTGGATATTTTAAGCTCCTGACGAAGCTCGAAAGGCTTTCGGGCCGTAAGGAATCCCAAAAAATGTCCGTACGATTAATATTACAAATTATTACAAATTGAAAAATAAAATGACGTAAAAATTTTAGGAGTTACTTGATTTAATTACATAACAATACTACATACGCACATCTGCCTCCTTCACATTGAAATGTTTGTTTACTGTTTAAGGTTTTACCAATTGTTGTTTAAAGATAGCGAGCTGTCAACGTGAATACCCACAATACAACGAGGTTTTTTGTTTAACATATTATTAAAAAATGTTTCACAAACAATATTTCGACATTATATTATAGAACTACATATTGCAACAATAGGATTGTAACACAAGTAGCATGATCGTGGTCGTGAAGATTAATTTTACTTGAATTGTATTCGTTTGGATTGTGTGATGTCGATATAGAAGAGCATCATCTCTTGTGTCGTAAAAGGCGACTAAGATTCATCGGAAAATGCGCAAAAAGGCTCTCTATATATAATTATACCAACGTATTGCAATCGTCAACCGGCATTTACGTATGCATATGCATGTTTGTTTAACGGCTCGAGATTGAATCATCTAAGATTTCCAGATGACCTGGTTCTATTAGAAGAGGACCCGCTACTACTGGAATCCATGGCACAAGTCCTAGCACAAAAAAGTATAGAAATGGGTCTAGAAATTAACTCCAGCCAAACTAAAATGATGACAAATTCAATACCCATAAATATAGCCATCAGTGGACCGAAACGAATCGAATATGTATGTAGAGGAATACCTATGTATATTTTGGCCAGATAATATCACACAATGACCAAATGTCTAAAGAAATAAACAAAAGAATTGCTACTGGATGGATAAAATATTGGGCCTTGAAAGAAATTACGAAAAATCAGGAATTGGGCATTAAGACCAAGAAGAAGACATTTGAAACCTGTATCCTACCCTGCATCACATACGGTTATGAAACCTGAGCTTTGATGAAACACCATATGGAGAAACTAGCAAGATTTCAGAGGGGTATGGAAAAGAGCATGCTAGGCTTGAAACTAATGAAAAAAGTCATATTGATCAACTCAAATGGTGATCAATGGGCAGGGCATATGCTCCGCTGCAAAAAGGAAAAATGGAGCAAACAGGTGACAGTATGGTACCCAAGTGATGGTTCGAGTAGATGCGATCATGACAGATACAGCCCACTGAGTTTCTCGCCGGATCTTCTCAGTAGGTCGCGTTTCCGATCCGGTAGATTCTGCGAAGCAGGACTCTTGCTAGGGTTCGTGTCAGCAACGTCATCAGGTTTGAGCCCCGTGGGCTCACCTACTAGTTAAGGTTACGCTAAAATAGCCTCACAAGGTTCTCAGCTTAGGTAGGAAGAAAAAAGTGTTTTTTATTATGCATGTTTGTATTAAGGGCATATTGTAAGCCCTCACGAGTAAGTACCGTCTTACTGCCTACGTCTACCACGAAGTACGATAGTAATTCATTCTCAGTTGAAAAATAGGATTACGTAAGGTAGGATACGTTACACAATAAAATTGAGGTGCGGAGGAGGTGACCGTGTTGTATTAATTCCTGATTATTTATTGAAACTAAGAATAATGACAAATTCCGTTCGAAATACGTAATAGGTTCTTCAATAAAGTCAAGCCAAATCGGTAAGTATGAGCAAGTAAGTATATCTGTGAAAATCTGGGTATTTTGCCACCGATAAAAGGATTTATGCATAATTTGCTCATTATTCTTTATTTGCTTCGGAATTAAGTGATTTAGAAACTACTAACTGATAGTGTTGTGCGAGAGAAAAATTTCCGAAAGGGATTATTTGCGTTTATTTTAATCTCAGAGCGTTAAACTAGTTTTGCCTAAGAATGCCAAACGCTTGAAAGCGATGGCGCGGTTGTCAAAGTAAAGTATAAATAGTTTATTGAGATTGTTTGTAATGTTTTATATTTATATTATGTTTTATATTTCGTATAAGTCATATATATTTCACGGTTATAGCTTATAGCTCGTTCATTATGATATGTATTTTGGTGAAAATTGGACATGATTATTGGAACATGCTAATTTAATCAGCATCCATTTAAAAAAAAAAATAGTAGCCCTTAAATTGTAGACCATTTAAACAATGATGAATATTGTTGCACTCTCGAGTCAACTGCCACGGAACGCATTAATAACATTTCATTAATGCGTCCCATTGTTCAATGGTTTATTCAGTAACTGCAGCCAGGGACGACCTTTTTTTTTCCTACCTAAGCTGGTAGCCTTGAGTGGCTATTTCAGCATAACCTTTATAGTAGGTGAGCTCACGGGGCTCAAACCGGAGTGATGCTAACACTGGCCATAGCAAGGGCAGTGCTTCGCAGAATCTACCACCGGATCGGAAACGCGACCCACTGAAGATGAAGATCCGGCGAGAAACTCAGTGGGCTAGGGACGACCATTGAGTTTCAGTAAGGCATTTAGTTTCTTTAAAGTTGCAATTGGCGTTTGTTGGTCACAGCAAAATGGTTATTAAATATCACAAATAAATTTTGCGCATTTTACCGATAATCGTTTGCCTACGTCGCCGATGCAAAGATATAGCGAGTTGCAAACACATTTCAAAACTATTATAGTATAGTGCTAATAAATAATAGTTTGCGTGGGGTGCATGGTATCAGTAGGTATATTTATTTTATAAGCACTCCACGCTCTTTTATAATAAAATCTTTTTTCTTACACTATTTTTAATACAAATTAATTAAAATTTATTTTCTATTTTTTAGTTGGATGTTCTATAAAAGCGTATTTTATTAGTTTTTTTAAACTAATACATATTTATTTTTCATTTTTTAGTTGAATTTCAATTTATTCAATAATTTTTAATATTGATTGTCATCGGTCCTTAATAAGTACCTATACCAAATTTCGAGTTAATCCGACGTTTTGAAGGGGGTCAAAATCATGTTCCGTTACAAACATACTGTTATGTATAGATATTAAGTCACATTATAAAAGAGCAGGTAGATGCAAAAATAAATCAGTCTGCTTTGGAATTCCGACTTTCATTTGTAATACACAACAACTGGCGACGAGGATGGGATCCGTTATCAGTTACTACCCTTTTTGCTAAGCCAAATCGAGCAAACAATCGTCTGAGACAAGCGATTACTGCCGTGGCTGATGTACCGCTCGCGCAACTGGCGTTGCGCGAGCGCGTTGAGCGAGAACTTGATCGTTTACAAAGTGAGGGAGTTATTTACAAAGTAGATAGGTCTGATTACGGCACGCCTATCGTACCAGTCGTTAAGGCAAATGGCGATATTCGTATTTGCGGCGACTATAAAATCACAATAAACCCACGTCTGAAGGATTATCACTATCCTTTGCCGCACATTAAAGATTTGTTTGCCACTTTAGGTGGTGGTGAATATTACACAAAATTGGATTTATCTAATGCATTGCAGCAATGCCTCTTAGACGAAGAATCCCAGCCGATGACAGCGATCACGACACACGTTGGTACTTTTGTCTACAAGCGCGTTCCGTTTGGAATTAAATGCATTCCGGAAAACTTTCAGAAGATTATGGAAGAGATTCTAAGTGGTCTGCCGTCAACCGTTATTTTTGCGGACGATATATGCGTAACCGGAAAAAACAGGTTTGAACATTTATCAAATCTACGAGCAGTGTTGAGAAGACTCAAAGAAAACGGATTAAGAATTAATTATGACAAATGTAAATTCTTTCAAAGTTCTGTTACGTATTTAGGTTATAAAATAGACAAACAGGGTTTACACACTGACAAAAAAAAAGTTGACGCTATAGTGGCCGCCCCCGCACCTACGAATTTAACTCAATTGAGAAGTTTTATGGGTCTTGTTAATTTTTATTCGAACTTCGTTGTTAATATGAGTGATATTTTGAAACCTTTGTATAATTTGTTAAAAAAAAATATAGAATGGTGTTGGACAGATAAATGTCATCAAGCATTTATACGAATTAAAAAAGTGTTAAGCAGCTCTCCGGTACTGGCACATTATAACCCAAATTCGCCACTAGTGCTTTCTGTTGACAGCAGCCAGTACGGACTGGGCGCCGTCCTCACTCAGAAGCACATCGACGGCACTGAGCGGCTCGTCAGCTGTGCCTCACGGACTCTGGCGCCAGCCGAACTTAACTATTCTCAGCTGGACAAAGAAGCTTTGGCTATAATGTTTGGGGTTACTAAACACCATCAGTATTTGTACGGTAGACATTTTGTTTTACGAAGCGATCATAAGGCTTTGAGTTATATTCTTGGAAAGAATAAAGGTATACCTCTAACCGCCGCGAGTCGTCTGCAACGATTTGCTGTAAAGCTAGCTGCGTATGATTTTGAGGTCGAATTTATTAGTTCTACAGATAATTGCCAGGCTGACGCGCTATCACGGTTGTCTTGTATGGGGTTACAGAATAATAATTCCAACTTCATTGCGAGAGACTGTGTTACAGGAGTTACATGAGGGACATCCGGGTATTGTTAAGATGAAACAATTAAGTCGGAACTATGTATGGTGGGAGACAGTCGATGCGGACATTGAACGTGTATGTGCTCAGTGCCAGGCCTGTCGGTCTCAGCGCGCTGCACCACCATCGGTGCCGCTGCACTCATGGCCATGGCCGGAAGAGCCGTGGGCGCGCCTTAATCTTGATTTCTTGGGACCGTTTAATAACAAATATTACTTAATTATAGTTGACGCTCATTCAAAATGGATTGAGGTGGAAAAATTGAGCGGTACATCAGCCACGGCAGTAATCGCTTGTCTCAGACGATTGTTTGCTCGATTTGGCTTAGCAAAAAGGGTAGTAACTGATAACGGACCACCTTTCTCGTCGGTCGAATTTAGATCATATTTAAGTAAAAACGGTATAAAACATTTACCGGTGGCTCCGTATCATCCATCTAGCAATGGTGCAGCGGAAAACGCCGTAAAAACCATAAAAAGGGTGTTGAAAAAGGCTCTAATTGAAAAGGAAGACGACAATACCGCCTTGACAAAATTTCTCTTTATGTACAGAAATTCTGAGCATAGCACTACAGGGCGCGAACCAGCAGTTGCTTTGTTCGGACGTCGCCTGCGTGGAAGACTGGATCTGTTGCGTCCCAATACCAGCTCCATAGTACGAGAAGCACAGCTGGCAAGCGAAAGCTATAATGCAGGTACAGCCGGATATAGGGAGGCTGCAGAAGGAGACTCGGTCCTATTGCAAGATTTCACACAGGGAAAAAAGAAATGGACCACAGGAACAATAAAAAATCGCTCAGGTCCGGTGACATACAGGGTAACAGCAGATGACGGGCGGGTACACAAACGTCACATCGACCAGATTTTAATAAGTAATAATAGTCGAAAATCACGTTATTCTTTGTCAAAATTAAACACTGATTTCGAGACAAAATCAGTAAATGATAGTGTGGGTGAAGTTCGGGAAAGTCCGTGTATGACCGGAGAAAAGGAGCTCAACTCCAGCTATGACACGGGACCGGAAAGTCCACAACCTGTGACTTCTAGCCACTCGCCGGCGCCGAATGTCTTGCAACCATCGCGTCAGCGCCGTAAAGCTGCTTTAACGTGTATTCAGAGAATTAAGGACCAAAATTACTAAATATATTTACATACGTGTGTATAAGATTATATACTTGTATTTATGACAGGTATACTAGTAATCTAAATGTCTAGAATAAGAACAACATGAAAATTGTGTTTAGAGCCTTATAGGGTTATTGTTCGCATATTATTTAGTTAGGAAATAGCGGTATAAACATCATTTGTGTATATGTATTTTTATGTTAGTTATAATCATACGATATTTGTTTCTTGTGAACACTCACTTTTGAAATTGCCTGTTTTTACTGTCATGTGTAAGCAATATCATATAACGCGTTGTTTCAACCATGTTCTGGAATTTGTATTCATTAATTTAAGAGGAGGACAATGTTATGTATAGATATTAATTCACATTATAAAAGGGCAGGTAGATGCAAAAATAAATCAGTCTGCTTTGGAATTCCGACTTTCATTTGTAATACACAACACATACATACGTCTGAAGTTCATAAAAGCGTATTAAAAAGAAGTTTTAATGTAAATCCCAGCACATTATTAAATCGTATTTAAATTATTTCTTAAGTGTAAGTTATTAATATTTATAAATTTTTAAGGACCATCGACTATGTCGAGGCGTGATTAACAGAAGTGTGCCAATGATCAAAATGGCGCCAGTATATCATCAGCGTTCAGGTTAAACTAAATTAATTGACTGCCTTTATACATACATATATAGTGTCACCGAAAAAGTTATAAAACCAAGCATGTGGAACTTCTTGACAACGAATAAAAACACAACAACTAACCCCCTCTCTTCACACCGATGCCACAAATAAAAAAACTTCAATAAAAAAAGACAAAAAATCTTCCAACCCGGCTGGTCACCGTGGAAGATTACGATCAAAACCTTCCAAAGTTACAAAACTCAAACCCAACCTTAAAAACTTGGAAAAATCTGACAAAGCATAGTCACTAATTAAAAATTATAACATACAATGTTAGAACCCTGTCATCATACATGACGATACCGTGGGACTTTCGGAAGTTAAACGACAGGGTAACAAAATAGAAGAACACAACGCTTTTATATTTTGCTACATTGGAACTTCACCCAGAAAAATCTGGAGCAGGATTCTTAATACACAAGTCTTTGGAGGAGGCCTTTACCCAAACCGGGATTTCTTGTTAATTTATATTTATTTTAATACACGTACTTATATTACTAACATAATTTAAGCTACCTTGCTAACAAAAATCATATCATCAAATCAAATCAAATCATAATGCAATGAGAAGTGGGTGATCCTGTTAATAAATCCTGTGAAATTAACTTAAGTAGTGCAGTAAACAGTACAAACAAAAGAATGAACACATACGCACAAAACGTAAATAACACCTCCATCTTTTTTTCTAAAGACGCTAAAAGAGGTCACTGGACCGCGAAGGACTGCGAACTTTCATTTGGAAACACAATGAAATGCAGCATCGTTGAGTGGTCATTGAACTCATCTTTCGAAAGAAGAACTTGTCCTTTGACAGACAACTTGGGTTAAGATGTAAGGTGTTATTGAGTGGATGGTGATCAGTGTGCTTAGTGCGAGTTTTTTAACGTTGTCGATAGCGTAAAAGTTAGCCCAATTTTGTATGCAGTTGGAACAGCGCCCCTAGCGGCAAACGTAGGCAGACGATCCCAATTCCATACAAATATCAGCTAACTTTTACGCTATCGAGAACGTTAAAAAACTCGCACTAACTAAGCATACAGAGTAATCTCACAATACGTTTCCCGTATGCTGGGGCATTAAGTTCGTTTGAGAAAAAGCAAAAATAAGCGTAGGAATCTAATAAAATGATCTTAGTGTTAGGCAGCGGTTTGGATGTGTCTCTGGCCTTTGGTATTATTGAAGTTTATGGTTCAAGGTGAGCACTCATCTGTACTGTACGTTAATTTGTCTTCGAATGTATTAAAAACATTTTGGATTCTATTCGTAATATAAAAATAAGAAATAAAAAAAACGTGTGGCATTCGGGAACTGCTGCGGTAAAGCTATTGCATAGCATTTTTTATCAACATAAGCAATTATAATTAGACAATGATAATTTAATATTAAAACAATAATAAAACAAGACCACGCTATATTAAACATTAATAAAAGCAAAACCTTAACTGTCCCCTTCACACTCATAAGCTAGACCGCGCGAGAGAGAGATGGGCAGACTTTTCATGATGCGCATGCAGTGTGACGTCACGCCACGCGCTTATTCACAAACACTACACAAGCGCAACGTGTGAATGTGTTGAACGCGAGCTAGATGGTAGGCGGAGTGAGGGGTGTTAGGTTTTTTTCGTTACGGAATTTCATGACTCGGTCGCCGCGCTCAAGGACCGCGATAAAAGCTATGCAATAGCTTAAAAATTTAACGCTTTAAATATTTTACGAAAGAAATAAGGATCACGTTGATTGCACGACACAAATACCAGTGAAGTGCGTCATTCCGTGACGATGGGTGTGTGACCGCGAGTTCAGTTACCGTTGAAAATATTTCTCGAAAATTTTGTTTTGATGAAATTCTTAAATTATCGAAAAAGACGTCGAAAAGTTATGTGACAGAATTTTGTTGAATTCAGAATGAGTGTCAATGTATAATGGCGTAGTAATAGACATGTAAGATTTATTCAACAAATGTAAGGCCGATCCACCTAAAGTATAGTTTTAATTATCTATTTTAATACTGCCTCTCTTTTGTAGGTTTTGCGAACCACAGATTAAGTCTATGTTACGTGCTCATTCAGAAAATTTTAGGAAAATCAGAGCTTATTTATTCTTGTTTTTTTTTAAAATACAAAGTTAATTCAGACACTAGTCAGTCATTTTATATTTGAATTCTTTGATTTGTTCGTTTCCGTTCGGCTTTCCAGGAGATATAATGGTTTGATATGCCGATTGATGAATTGCAATCCCGCTTCGATTACAGGGCCAAATTAATCTAAAGCACCTTCTTAGGGTACCGTTAAAAATGTCAGCCCATTACTTTAATCCTGCATAAATTGAATAAAGGTTCAAAGAATCAGAGCCCATGATTTTAAATAGCCATATAAATTTCATATTGCACTTGCATTTTATACACATGCACACATGCACATGCAAAGACTAAGACACATACATATAATGCATACAGAAAAATCGGTCTTAAAAAGCCCTTACCTAATGCATGCAATGAATTGCAATGCAATTATTTATTAGTCATTTGAATTAATCGAGAGCATAGTTTGCCTCTGGTTTTTTTCTTACGTTAAATTTTTTTCTAACTCTTACTGATCTCCAGCATTCGTTATGCAATAGTATGCAATATGCAATAGCCGTGGAATAGTTAATTATTTCACATCAATAAACATAACTACATATAATGTATTTTTTATCTATCTATCTATCTTTCAGTCCACAGAATTCCACTCCTGGACATCGGCCTACCTCAATCATCGCCACAGCGACGAGTCCTCCGCTGCTTACATCCAGCGGATTCCCGTGAACCCCAATACGTCATCGATTCATCTGGTGAGAGGCCTACCCGCATTATTTATTAACACATTTAAAAAAAAAAAAAACCTATACTGAAAATGCTAGAATTTTTTGGGGAGACGATGTACTTTTTCTGTATTTACTGTATTTATTGTCTTTTTGGATTAAGCAGCATTCTTTTATGTCATATCACCGCCTTGGGCACTAGCCTTTAGCGCCTTTTAACTTCATACTTTATTATTCAAAGCTTTGATATATTTAATAAGTAAAAATGTAGATCGCTGACATTCTTTATTATCGCACTACAAACATACGAACATCTTAATCTTATCAAGCAATTTTTGTGTATGTAAACAATATGACGGTATTAAACTTAGTAAAAGACTAAATATATATGTATGTATCTATGTTATATTTTAAACTCGAATTTTCAGGAGTCATGATCACGTCAGCTTGTCAGCCTTAAAATTGATAGTAATTGGTTCATTCCTATTATTACTTACTGTCTTTGGTGGTGACTACTAAATTCATCTTAAGTTAACAATAGCCTACTGAGTTTCTCGCTGGATCTTATCAGTAAGTCGCGATTCCCACCCGGCAGTAGATTCTGCGAAGCACTGCTCTTGCTAGGGCTAGTATTCGTAAATTCTCTCAGGTTGACCTCGTGTGTTCACCTACCGTCCGCGCGTAGCGGAAATAGCCCCTTAGGCTACCAAAGTTTAAATAGGAAAAAAAGGAAAACTACATGTTCTTCCGCAGCGTTCCGAATCCGACATTTTAATTTAACAAAATCATGACTTTTTAACAAAATGGCTTTACACAATAAATATATAGTTCGCGCATAGGTTAGTCATGGGATTCTTAAAATTAAACATAAAGATTTTCGTGTGATAAGACATTTAAACCACAAGTTTTTGTAGTTACCTGGTAAATGATCAAGGAGAACGGTACAAATTTACATAAACACAACACGAATTGGGCGTTACCTTTTTGGGAATATGTAACTTTGTTGATACACACAAAGGGAAGATCTTCATCATGTTGTGGTATTGCTTGGTATGCCGTTCCGAGTGTTGTTGTTCAGAACCTATATTTATACAAACAAATCTCGAAAATAGGCGGAAATATATTGAGGTGTTGTTCGTCAAATACATCCTATTCTTAGAAGCTGCTGCTACAATATCTATGAGTAAGTGTTATTCTTTTTCTTCTTTGTCTCACCTTATCCCACCAGGTGGGGTTGGTACAGCGAATTTTTCTATACCATTCTCTTCTATCAGCTGTCATCTCAACACTCACTCCTCTCTCTCTCTCTCTCATATCGTCATTCACACACTCCATCTATGTCTTTTTCGGTCGACCTCTTCCCCCTCTACCTTGCACTACCATTTCCATACATCTCCTAGTCACATGCATCTCCTATCTACGCATCATGTCAATACTACGCTTACCGTGCGCTCTTTAACTAATCTAAAATGAATTAGTCAAATCTTAGTTTCGCCGTTAAAACGACTTCAATGAGTACTATATTTAAATACCTCGTCTTTTTTGCTGGAAATAAAAGTCTTTCGGAGGCTTTTTTCCTTAACAGGTAGATGAGCATACAATGCTAATGGACAAAGGTCAAGTCATTACCTTAAACAGAATAAAGGTCCCATAAGGTTTTAGTTGTAAAATTGTAAGGTAACGTATACTCAAAACAACAAATAATGTATTTAAAATTTTAAAGGTTATTACATATTACAACATGTTATTTTGTTAATCAAAACCATTAGAATTTAAATGAAAAGAAGGAAACGTTCAAACACCAATTATTTCCGCACACATTAATTCACTTCAGTCAAAATTCTTTTGCATTCGAATAATTATACCGTTATTCATTTAAATTGTAAACGCGTAAGAAGTATTTTTAAAATTTAAGTCACATTAATACATAATTATTTTTTTACCTTTGTGTTACTATCGAAGGTCAAAGGTCAAAAATGTGATTACGTTGTTTTAGGTATTCAATGAATTGAAGTACTCACTCGTGGGCTAAAGGACCAGACTCTCGGTGTATTGGTATCGAACGTTGAAGTTTGCGTTCAAATAAATAATCATAATAGGTGGTTCATTGTTATGCAATTGTACACGTCATTATGGGTCCTCCCGATCCATTAACGCTGCTTTTAGGTACCACAAGCACCGGTCACCGTCCTCGTTGAACCCGTCGCTTGCGACGAAGGGCTCGACGAGTGAATTAACCCTTTTTTTTTTTTTTTTTTTTTATGATTGAAAGTTTACTGGTGGCCCGAAGGCCTTTCCAGTTTCACCAGGACAGGTGGGCGAGCAAAGGCTCAGCCAAGAGGGGTGGGATTTGCTAACAACTGCCCGAGCGCCTCCGAAGGAGACCTAACAACTCAAGAGCAATTGTTTCGCGAATGAATCTACTACCGGATCGGAATCGCGACCCGCTGAGAAGATCCGGCGAGAAACTCAGCGGGCTGATGCATGGGTTAGGTTGCACGTCGACCTCTTTGTCGAGTTCGACGAGTACGGTTACCGGGGTCCCTAAGCCTGCCCCTAGTATTAGAGCTGAAGGCATCTAATGCAAAGGTTATTGGATCTGATGGATCCGTAAGGACGTGTCTAGGGCGTCGACGGTGACTGGCTCCTGCATGATCAGGATTCGGGGAGTAGTCAGCGGCGGCAACGATAAGGCGATTATCATGACGCATAGCCTTATCGAAGTATCGTTCCGACGCTGACTTCATGTATTTCCGAATTGATTCGAGGCCCAGGTCGTCGTGTAGGTCAACGTTCCTCACGAACCACGGAGCCCCGACAGCTAACCTGCAAAAGCGGGATTGTAGGGATTGGAGGGTGTCTATGTGCGTGCGGGCCGCGTGAGCGAACACCACACTCGCGTAAGTCATGACGGGCCTTATGCAAGTTTTGTAAAGTGTCACCTTGTTCCGAAGGGACATTTTACTCCGCTTACAGATCATGGGGTAGAGTCTACCGAGAATAAACGCGGCACGGTCACGGACTGATTTTATATGCGGGCGGAATGTCATCGATGCATCCAGGGTAACGCCCAGGTACTTGACCTTCCTGGCCCAGGGTATGGGTTGTCTAAAGAGAGTAATCGGGGGTGTGAGATTCCTCCTCCTAATCCGGGAGGAAATCCGTGTGGAGCTTCCCCTCTGAAATAGCACCGCAGTACTTTTCGCTGGGTTGATGTCTATGCGCCATTTTCGGAACCACTGTCCTAGGGCTAGGGCTGCGCTCTGAAGCTTCTTCGCGATTAGGGACTTATTTCTACTAGAATAGTAAACAGTCGTGTCGTCGGCGAATAAAGCTAAATGGGTCGGCGGCGACCGGGGAATATCGTTGACGAATAAGCTAAATAGGAGGGGTGAGAGGACAGAGCCTTGCGGGACTCCAGCTGTGAGAGGTCGTGGGGAGGAGCGGGTTCCCTCGACTCGATATCGAAAAGAGCGGTTCGACAAGAAGTCCCGTATGATGAGCACGAGACTATCCGGCACGCCCATGTTGAATAGTTTGAAAATCAAACCATTGTGCCAGACTTTGTCGAACGCTTTTGCGACGTCGAAGAAGAGAGCTCCCGTGTATAACGGTTTTGGTCGATTAAGCCCCACAAGAATGTGCTCCGTGAGGCGGTGCACCTGTTGAACGCATGAGTGATTTGTACGGAATCCGAATTGTTCATCGATAAGAATGCCCTTGGATGAGACGAAGTCTCTGAGGCGTTTGTAGAGCAGACGCTCATACAGTTTGCCTAGAGACATGAGGAGGCTAATCGGGCGGTAGCTCGTCGGATGATTTTTTGGTTTACCGGGTTTATGTATGCCGATAACGTCCGCTTCTTTCCACACCGCGGGAAAGATACAGTTCGCCATAGCGGCATTGAAAATAGATGCCAACATCACGATGAGTTGGACGGGTAGAAGTTTAATAACGCGGTTGGATATACCGTCGGAACCGGGAGCCTTGCGAGGACGTAGGTCTTTGATCAAGTCTTTAACTTCCATCGGGGTGACGGGTGGTAACGCATCAGAGGGTGGCAAGGAGGCTCTGCGTTCTACCTCACTGTCTACTAATTCTACATGAACAGGGTCCACGGATTGAGTGCTGGGCGTGCACTGGGTTTGCAATGTATCGGCCAGCAGCTCTGCTTTTTCGTCATCATCGAACGCCGCGAGTCGGCCTGAGGGGCCTACGAGGGGGGGCATAGTTACTACCGTATCCGATTTGAGAGTACGAGCTAAGCGGTAGTAAGACCTTTGGGAGGGCGCGAGTCCTTCTAAGAAATCAGACCATCTGGCATCTCGGACTTCGGCGATGCGAGACTTTACGTCGCGTTGTAGGGCACGCATTCGAATACGATTTTCCGCGGTAGGATACCTGTCGTAGGCGCGTATCGAGGCGTTCTTAGCTCTAAGGAGTTCCCTAATATCGTCGGACAATTTGAAGCGGTGAAGGAAGTCCTCCGCTACAACTTGTTTCGATGACCTATCTAATGTCGAGGTGATGTGTGACGTTAAGATGTCTATGGCTTCAGCGGTATCCTGAGGAGACGGGATAGAGTCCGGGTTAAACGGGAGCGATGGTGGATCAGATTCAGCCAGGCTGATGCCCAGCGTGTGCCAATCCACCACAGTCCTCGTGACGGGAACGGAATCGGGAGCGCGACCGAGCTTCATAACGACGGGACGGTGGTCTGAATCTAACTCTGAAATTACTTCGATCGAGTGTAAGCGCAGAGTTACGTTTTTTAATAACGCTATGTCGAGTATATCCGGGCGATGCGCGATATTTAGCGGGTAGTGAGTCGGGGTTAGCGGAGCGACGATATCGAAGGCGAGATCATCGACTAACGCGTCAAGCCGCCTGCCATTCGGGGTTGTGGTGTGTGAGTTCCACCTGATGTGTTTACAATTTAGGTCGCCCGCCAGAATGACAGAGCTCCCCATACCGAGCAGCGCCTCGATATCACTGCTTAGAACGATCTTATCCGGTGGAAGATAAACGGACGCGATAACGATCGGCGCGTGTCCCGTCAGTGAGATTCGGCACACTGATGCTTCGATATTAGCGAGCGCGGGAGGATCGAGCGGGACGCAATGCAGGGCTCTTCTATAGTAAATGACGGTACCACCACCACGGGCAGAGAGCCTGTCGTTCCTGACCATGTTATAGTTCGCGATTTTAGGGTCACGGCGCGCGGGCTTAAGTAGGGTCTCCTGCACTAAAAGGATATCAATTTGGTGGTCACGCAAAAAGTCAGAAACCTGATCACGTTGATTTGCGAGACCGTAAGCGTTAAAAAATCCTATCGTTACGGATAGGGGCTTTATTCTACTTATATACGCCATTGATTACCGGCGGAGTGAGGGGAGGACGTACGTATTTAATGACGCGTATACGTCGGCGTATTCCTGCACAACGGCGATAAAGTGTTGTGCAGTGGAGGCAGCGCGAATGGCGTCGCCCAAAGCGTTAACGCGCTCAAAGTTGATCGACTGAAAGAAGTCGATCGCTAAAGCGAGATTGTCGGACGCGGTCGGAGGGCAAGTCGCGGGAGAGGGACGAGTCGCGGGGGCGGGACGAATCGCGGAGGAGGGAGTTGTAGCCGTGTTCGTGTACGGCAGCGGTTTTGCCCAGGCCGAGACACTGGGCACCGCCGCCGGAACGAACGCTGGCTTAGCCTGCGACGCAGAGGGTGCCGAGGCTTTGATGTCTGGGCCGGAAGCTCGGAGGCGGTTTTGGCGGGCGACGCGGCGATTTATTTTAGGGGCTCGGGGGCAACCACGGTAATTCGCGGGGTGACCCTGTGTTCGACACAGGACGCAGCTAGGCGGTTCCGTCGCGGTTTTTTGGTCGCGAGCGCAGAGGGCCGTGGCGTGATCGCCCAAACACTTAACACATCGGGGGCGCGCGTGACAGTTACGGGAAGAGTGCCCGTACAATTGACAGTTATGGCACTGGCTAGGAGTGCCTTTTTTATGGGGGGCTTCGACAGCGATACCAGAGAGCCTACAGACGGTCTGTGTGTTAAAGATTTTCTTACCCTCGGGGGTAGGCTGGAGAGCGACTAGAACCATATTATATGGCTCCCTACCGCGACCGGTGTGCATACGGTGCACAGAATTCACTGGTAGGCCTTGTTCTAACAGGTCGGCTTTTACGAGCTCTACATCTAACTCTTTAGGGATTCCGCGTATTACAACGCGGAGTTCGCGCTCCTCCTGGAGCGTATACGTATGGAAACTTATACGCTCCTTACGGAGGTAAGAAGAGAGGGCCCTATGGTCGTCGGGTGTTTGAACCTTAATTTGAATGCCGTTCGCGAGGTTACGGGCATTCGTGAAATTTATATTTTTGGCCTTAAGGGCCAGGCAAACTCGATCCCAAGCTGCCTTCTCCTGAAGGATAACCGGGGGAGGGGTCTGGGTTTTATTTTGTGCCACCGGACGCGGCGACGGAGTGGCACGGGCTGGGGGCGCAACGGGAGTCTGAGGGCGGGGGCGCGACGCGTTCACGGCTTTGCTAATTTTAGCGGCCGCGGGAGCTCGAGACTCCGCGGCACGCTTCTTACCCTTCTGTACCAGGGTGAATCCATCCGTCGATGAGGCGGGGGCGAGGTCGACCTCCATGTCCGAGTCAGAGTCGGAGCACGAGGAGGCGGGTGCAGGCGACCTACGAGCAAGTGTAGGTGTTTTAGAGGGCGCGACGGAGGCCGCGGATGATCGCTCAGCTGAAACGATGGTCACGGCGGACGACGCAGCAGCTTTTCTCGCCAGTATAGGCGACACGGGAGCGGCAGGCACGACAGAGGCTGCGGTGCTCAATGCAGAAGCTCTGCACGCAGGTACAGGCGACGCAGGAGCAGCGAGCGCGGCGGAGTCCTCGAGAGGGCTCGCAGTGTGATTGGCCTTGAAGGCCAAAAACTCCGAGGCGAGCTGTGGGTGGCGAAGTCGGAGGAATTCCGCGAATACAGCGTCCATGATCGCTGAGTACCCAGGTGGGGCGGCCCCGGGTCTTGAAAACACTCGCCTTGCGGCGAGGCCCCAACTTCTCGGACCTGAGCGGTTCTATTGAACACAGGTGGCAATGCGGCGCGATTACTACAGGACAAAGAAAAAGCACAACAAAACAGAAATTACGAAAAGAAACAAAACAAATAAATACTTGCAGGAAACCACTTTGTCGGCAGATGTACCACGAACACAGAAACAACAAAAGGAAACAAAACAAATAAAAACTTCCAGAAAGAGCACTTAGTCGGCAGATGTACCACAAACACAGGCCGCGCGAACAATGGCCGGGCTAACAAAAGCCGGGCGAACAAAGACCGGGCGATCGAGTGGACGATGAGCACGTCCGCACGTGACGGGTGCCTCTATCGGAATGAATTAACCCATAGACACAGCCCACTGAGTTTCTCGCCGGATCTTCTCAGTGGGTCACGTTTCCGATCCGGTGGTAGATTCTGCGAAGCACTGCTCTTGCCAAGGGCCATTGTTAGCAACATTCCCGGTTAGAGCCCCGTGAGCTCACCTACACGTTAAGGGTAGGCACCACCACCCTGCCTGTTTCTGCCGTGAAGCAGTAATGCGTTTCGGTTTGAAGGGTGGGGCAGCCGTTGGAACTATACTTGAGACCTTAGAACTTATATCTCAAGGTGGGTGACGCATTTACGTTGGAGATGTCTATCAGTAACCGTGGTGGGCTGTGAGCTGGTCCAACCATCTAAGCAATAAAAAAAATGATCAAAGCATTTGTTTCTTGTTACACTTTTCACGGCTGGTCGCTTGAGTCATCGACCGAACACGCCGGTAACTTAACTTACCTCTTGTCTAGTTGACTCGGTTCACCTTGGCTTTTTTTTTGCGATAGAAAAATTAAAAGTATTTAGTTGTTCGCCAGTAAGGTGAGTGCAGTGTTCTGTTACGATTTTAAATTCGTTTTTACGTAAAGTTTTTGTGCACGTAGGTATCGGATGCGTTTGTTTTTTGATAACTTTTATCGCGTGTTTAATTAAAGTTACCGTTGTTGTTATGTGGAGGTAAGTAATTATGATCATTTGGCATTCTCTTGCAATGGTTTAAAAACTGAATTTAACCCTACAAAGCTGCTTTCAAGAATAAAGTGAACTATTTTATTGCACAATGATATTATTAATAGTAAAATACTTTTGATACTTACTTTAAACTATGTTATACTTACTTGTAAATACTTTTATTCGATTAAAATATCAACATAATAAAATGATTAAGTCAATATTTTAAAATTCTAAAATATATTACAATGAGTTTAAATTGTCACAAAAAAATAAGATGATATCCGTTACCTTTTTCCTTCTTTTTTTTTAAGTCGAGAAAAACATGCCCACTACAGAAAATAAAAAAATTAAAAGTTTTTTTGATAGATAACATATCATCACGTCATGATTTCCATTACTTGTTATTTAATAAAAAAAACATTTCCTTGGTTTAGGGAGAATGCTTTAAACGCGAGAAATGTCGGAGATGTTCAACTGGTCTCTGACAGTCTCTGGTATTTGTTAACAGAAATAAGAGTTGCGTCTTGATTTTAATCACTTCGATACCGTTCGTTATTTTTAACAAATTCACCTTTAGGGTTTTTCTATTTGTTTCTTCTTCTTAGTTAATTTGTTTTTTTTTTTGTTTCTTGTTTGTTTGTTTCTTTATTTCTTAAGTTTATTATTTATTTCTTTAGATCACAACAGCAAATCAAATTTACGATTTTAACACGAGACGACGATTTCAAATATTATCAGGCAAATCCAGGCAATGTTTATCAGGCAAACTATTTCTATTTACTAACCTAACAGCGGTATTTTATGTTCTTAAATCCCAAAAGCACCAATGCTAATAGCTAATGATTAGTAGCATTGGGAACAGATCCATTGGCCCCATTCCGAGGCTTTTCTTTGAATGCACGGTTCACTTTCTTTCGGGTCATAATACGAGGTCATGATCTTTGTCGAGTTGGGATACAGAAAGCGGCCGAATCGATCATAGAACATCAGCGATGCAACTTAACCGAGAAAGTTCTTTTATTAAAGCCCTTTTATTAGCTCGGTATGCACGTACATATGTTTGTTTGTATGTAATGGAGTCTTTGAACGTTATTTTCACAGACTTTAAAGCGTCCTATTAACTTCTGAAATTTTGCATACGCTAACGTTATTTCACCGACTTTAAAGCGTCCTATTAACTTTTGAAACTTTGCATACCCTAACTTTATTTTCACCGACTTTAAAGCGTCCTATTAACTTTTGAAACTTTGCATACGCTAACGTTATTTTCACCGACTTTAAAGCGTCCTATTAACTTCTGAAACTTTGCATACGCTAACGTTATTTCACCGACTTTAAAGCGTCCTATTAACTTTTGAAACTTTGCATACCCTAACGTTATTTTCACCGACTTTAAAGCGTCCTATTAACTTTTGAAACTTTGCATACGCTAACGTTATTTTCACCGACTTTAAAGCGTCCTATTAACTTTTGAAACTTTGCATACGCTAACGTTATTTTCACCGACTTTAAAGCGTCCTATTAACTTTTGAAACTTTGCATACCCTAACGTTATTTTCACCGACTTTAAAGCGTCCTATTAACTTTTGAAACTTTGCATACGCTAACGTTATTTTCACCGACTTTAAAGCGTCCTATTAACTTTTGAAACTTTGCATACGCTAACGTTATTTTCACCGACTTTAAAGCGTCCTATTAACTTCTGAAACTTTGCATACGCTAACGTTATTTCACCGACTTTAAAGCGTCCTATTAACTTTTGAAAATTTGCATACGAAACATATAATTTTATAACTCCATTCTTAATATCTTGACCTAGTATCAACAGGATAAAAAATAAATGAAATAATGTTTAGCGGATTTTTTATGTTTTTGATGACATTTTTGCAACTTTACAGGAGAACAATTTACAGTATAAAAATAGGAAAAAAATATCATAACAAAAAACTTATACAGACAGCTATTTGAATGGGGTAAATTAAATTGAAGTTTAATTATAAGCATCGAATTGTTAATACTAATACCAAATAAAACGGACCTTAAATTACGAAGATTAATGTCGCGTAATTATTAGCCTTTCACCCTTCGATATACTATATTGGACATGTAGAATCTTGTAACGCAATAATCTACCTTACAACATTCTACATATAATAATAAAGGCTAATGCCATTTTTTTTTTTTTATTGCAGAGATAGCTGGACTAGCTCACAACCCACCTGGTGTTAAGTGGTTACTGGAGCCCATAGACATTTACAACGCAAATGCGCCACCCACCTTGAGATGTAAGTTCTAAGGTCTCGGTATAGTTACAATGGCTGCCCCACCCTTCAAGCCGAAACGTATTACTGCTTCACGGCAGAAATAGGTGGGGTGGTGGTGACTACCCGCGCAGACTCACATATAAAACGGACCTTTAATTACGAAGATAAATGTCGCGTATTAATTCTAGGGTCGGCAGACTAAAGCACATAAGTCAAAATTTTCAATTTATTTTTTATTACATCATCGGTTTACATTTTGCTCAACACACAATCTGACTAAAGCACATAAATCAAACTCAAGTATTTCATGGTGTATTCAAGCGGCGTTCTGTATCAACCTTATCAAATCCTAATATAGTCAAACGAACTAAAAAACATAACTGGACTTATGTTCTAAGGAACACCATAAGTACAAAGTTATTAACGTAAGAAGTCTGACTTATGTTATAAAGAACATCAAAATGTAACATTTCTTTAGAGAAAGTAGTTACTTAAAAATATTTATAACGTAAACAATACTTCGGTAAGTGGTTTTAATTTACTAATGTTGTCGATTGTGCACAGTTTGTTGGTTAGTTAGTTGTGTTAGTTAGTTGTGTGTGAGTGCTTAAGTATTTTAATTATTTAAGATGAATATTCAAAGAGGCAAGAAATTAGTTGAAATGGCGTTATCCACTCATCTGGAAAGCAATGAAGGTTTATTTTCACATATCTTCAAAATTATGATTTGCAAATTACGTAATTATATCAATATTATATCATTATAAATAGATAATTGTCTTGTCCTTTTTTAGAAAATGTAAATCAACAGTCGATTTTGAACACAGAGAACTTAGTAGTAGACGATCCTATACTGTCAACATCATCAGGTCAAGTCAGTAGTTTAACATACTATTCTGTACTTGAATTCTCTAGTGATGATTCTGTACGAGATCCATGTTATGAATTACCGAGACTTCCAACCACATCAAGTTCAAAGTACTTGTGATGAAATTTTAATGAATCCTAATGTGTCTCCAAAAAAGAGTATACGTACTATAAAAAGAGAAAAAAAAAAAAACTTAACTTAGGACAGGCATACAGAACTTTAAAAGGAAAACGTATATCAGATCGCACATTGAAAAAAAAATTTTTTTTGAGAAAAAACAAAAAAAAAGCCCGCCGAGTTTGTTTCGCCGGTTCTTCTCAGGACTGTGGCTTTTTTTGGAAACGGTGGTAGAGATAACATTGTTATTTATATTTTGACATTCAACTAGTGTGTTATACTTTTGAATTTGAAAGAGTTACGAGTTACCTGTTTGCAGAATGAAATGTAAAGAACGTATACCATTAACTGATAGGCAGGCCATATTTACAGAATATTGGCAAATGGGGTCATATGCAAAAAGATCTGCATACTTGGCGTCTTTAATGGAAATTCAAGATAAATCTAAGCAAAGAATATGAGCTATTGAATCTGAAAAGCAAAAGCTTAGAATGAAGACATAAAAATACTTTTTTACTGTGCATGGTAAACGTGAACCTGTCTGCAGAGGATGTTTAATGAAACCGTTGAAACCGATGAAAGTGACAATTTTATAAAGACAGTTGCTATGAAAAGGAGATCATCCATAGGGGATTCTCAAACTGATGATATAATATCTATACAGCCATTACCCATATCCATCGAGAAAAAAATTGATTTAATTTCGCTGCTCCCTTTAATACTAGATATTTTCCATGAATTTTACATAAGTCTTCCCACGTTGAAAACTTTACGAAATACTGATCCAGATATTTTAGAACTCGATGAAGAAGAAGAATTTTATTTAAACATTGAGTTGTTATTTATATTTATGACTTATATTATTATAATATATATCTTAATTGTTGATCTTTTTCACTTAACTCATACTATTATTGTGTTCCTTATAACTTAAGTCATCTAATTATTAAATAATCACATTTACTTTAAAATATTTAATTTTAATAATAAGTTAGTGTTATAGACTTATATAATTCAAATAAACATGATTAAGTTTGTTAATATATAAGATTCTAAATAGTTTTTTTTAATTCCTGTAAAGTAGAGTTTTTTGACTTATGTGCTTTAGTCTGCTGACCCTAGAATTAGACTTTCACCCCTCGATATACTATATTGAACATGTAGAATGTCGTAACGCAATAATTTACGTTACAACATTCTACATATAATAATAATAAAGGTTAATAATGCCTTAATAATAAAGGCTAATGCTTTAGTAGCCTTTTTTATATAGCTATCGTAAATGCGCACAGGATTTAAAGTGCTTAATCATAAATAATTTCTTGTATTTGTATTCGCCATTATTGCGTATAAATCGTAAATCAATGTATTTAAGTGGTCAAGTTCTTAGTTGTTCACTAACACCACTCGTCAGACTACATTAATGGCTACCGGAAGCGGGAACAGTCACTCTCTAATGATATTTACAATCTGATTAAAAAAACAAACTCATTGACCGGCAAATCGACATTGAGTGTGGAAGCGCCTTTACGTTAACTTCACTTATAAACTACACGATGCTCTGGAAACAAATATGCTAAAATCATACGGCCGGTCCTGATAAAACGTTTATTAGGTATTGATTTTAGAACAAATATCTAATTTACTTCATGTCTACTATGTGTAGAGGCGTGTTTTGATTGTGCTAGAATACGATGGATAATTTCCAGAATTGAAATATAACCAGTCATATTTTGAAGCTTTAAATATTACGCTCTTAGTTTCTGGGTTCCAAGCGGTCTCCATTGCGACAGTGACCGCGATAGTGACCAACAATAAAGCTCGAATAATAACTGCGTGCTCGTCAAACGACTCGATTGCTTTGTTCGTAGTCCGAGCCTTCGCCTCACATTATCTTGATCACACACATTTATCTTACCCGCAGTAGTTTCGCGTTTAGTCAGTTTGTGAATACCGTAGCGTTTGTACGTGGTATTTGGCATAATTCTTCGCGAACGAACAGTGAATGTGCGTGGTAACTGTACACAGGGAACACATATATCTGAGGTGAGTGTAGATGAATTAAAAAAAATATATATATTAAAATTGAATTTATTAACGGCTTTCGTGTTTCTATAATGTAGGTAGGTACCCGATAATTCAAACGAACGCAATTTTTAAGTTTTAGAATTCGACGTACCCACTACATATTATGTGTTTGCATCGATAAGAATCCATTTTAATTGCAAAGTAGCGTGTTCATTAGCATTTTTACTATACTTTTAATTCTTTCACAATTACATTGTTACCGGTATTTTAGAATTACAATAGGAAAATGTACATGGTCGTATTACTACTGTAAAATGAACAGTGAGGTAGCTTTTTATGAAACTGAGATCAGAGAATGATATCGAAAAAGGAACATTGTTCTAATACTTTTAACGTTGAAATTATCTCGGTTAGCTGTTACCTGACAACTTATGATAACTTTTACGTTTCTTTTTATTGCTTAGATGAGTGGACGAGCTCACATGCCACCTAGTGTTAAGTGGTTTACTGGAGCCCATAGACATCTACAACGTCAATGCGCTACCCACCTTGGGATATAAGTTCTAAGGTCTCAGTATAGTTACAACGGCTGCCCTGCCCTTCAAACCGAAACGCGTTACTGCTTCACGGCAGAAATAGGCAGGGTGGTGGCACATACCCGTGCGAACTCACAAGAATTCCTACCACCAGTAAACCAGTTTGAAAATAACTTAATTGTGTTTATCTAAGCAGCCCGAATTCAACAACCATTGAATTGGTTTTCGTTCATTTAAGTTTTACGATCTCGAATGAGATCTTGGTATCAACATGGACATTTCTATCTAGTTACCCTTTTTAATTACGTATACCGGCAGACGGAGCTAACATATCGGTAGGAGGGTAGATATTTTAATAACAAAATTAAGAGATTGGATCTACTTGAGAAAACTAGCTCAATAACTTCTTCGTTTAAGTCAATGGTGAATTTCGTGAGATATGAAGGTGGAATTTTCAAATTCTATTGTATAACGGCTGTATAAAGGGATGAAAACCTCAGATAACGGTTATGCTTAAGAAATAGGCAGGGCGGTGGTATGGGCAGTGGTAATAGGCAGGGCCTTACTATGTGGGCTTTCAGTATAACTTATCACCGGTAACACCACTCTGCTATTAGTACCTAAGTACAGCGTAACAATTCCTAGTTGACACTTGCTCTATCTCTTTCGATCGTGCTTGAAGTTGCCTTTTAATGTAAAAGAAAAAATACAGTGCAACGATTTCTAAGGTATATCGTGTTTATTAGCCGCTAAGGTGTAATGCGTTACTTCGGTCATTGCAAGTTAGCCTCAATTCTTAGAATTGGAGCAATTTTAATTCCGTAGAAGGAGTGAGCAAGCTGACAAATCATCGGTAAGCAAGTCTGTTTGTGTTTGTTTTGGAGATTAATGCAATTTTGCGCCAATATTCGAACACTATCCGGAAATTTCAATAAAATTGATAATTAAAATTACAGATTAATCTGAAATAGGAATTTACTGTTATGTATATTTAAAACGACAGCTAATTAATGTCATCATTAACAACTCACTTACAGCTTGTTACAAAGTATCACAGTTTCTTTGCTAGATTTAACTCAGAATCCGTTGCATTGGAATATTAACAGTTCGAAAGAATGCTGCGCATTTGACTAGATGGCACAAACTCTGTGGGTAGTTAGCGGACAGTTCATGCAATGGGCCGGTAGCATTTATTTTAATGTCTAACTTTTACGATCACATAAATTACCATAACATATTTTATTGCTAAAAAAAGTTGCAGCAATTCCTTTGTAATAACAATAAAAATGAATTGTTTTTATTGTAAGTGTAATGTTAAAATAATATTTCAATTGGCGATGCTTTCTTTTATATATGTAGTTATGTATTCAAATTCAAATTCAAAATCATTTATTTCAACTTAGATGTCAGTATGACACACTTGTTGAATGTCAAAATACAAATAACAATGTTAACTCTACCACCGGTTCCAAAAAAAGCCACAGTCCTGAGAAGAACCGGCGAAACAAACTCAGCGGGCTTTTTTTTTTTTTTTGTTTTTTCTCAAATATTTTCTTTTTTTTTAAATAAATAGAAATATTCACAATAAAAGAAAAAACAAGTCAAAAAAATACAATTAAAAATAATAATAATAATAATGAAAAATGAAAAATGAAAAGGCCAGGAGCGAGCGCCTCATTCCCACGTAGTGCCATCTAGTAAATAATCCTTAACTTTATAATATGCCTTGTTGCACAAACGTTCCTTAACAGTTTTCTTAAATCTATGAACAGGTAGTAGTTGAACGTTTAGTGGGATCTTGTTGAAAAGCTGTACACCCAGCCCCCTAAAAGAGTTGCTTATTTTCTTAATTCGAGCCGCCGGCAACGCAAGCCTATGTTTGTTCCTAGTGTTCACATTGTGCAAATCGCAGACTCTGGGGAATTCTTCAATGTTTTTACGCACGTACAATAAATTTTCAAAAATGTATTGGGACGCTAAAGTTAGAATTTTGATTTCCTTAAACTTGTCCCTCAAGGATTCCCTCGGGTGCATATTATAAATAGCACGAATAGCCCTCTTCTGCAGGATGAAAATCGTTTCGACATCGGCAGCATTGCCCCATAGCAAAATGCCATAGGACATAACACTATGAAAATAACTAAAATAAACCAGGCGTGCCGTATCTTCATTAATATACATTCGTATTTTTTTTTACCGCAAACGCTGCAGAACTAAGCCTACTCGCTAACTTGCATATGTGAGGACCCCACTGCAGCTTGGAATCAACTGTTATACCAAGAAAAACTGTCGAATCCACAAGCTCCAGTGTCTCTCCACTTACAGTAATATTAGTGTCAACTTGTTTAACATTAGGTGTGGTAAATTTTATACATTTTGTTTTTTTGTTATTTAATAACAGATTATTAACACTAAACCAATGTACCACGCGCGAGATAGCATCATTCACATCGTCATAATCTTCCAAATGTCGTTTAATTTTAAACAATAATGATGTATCATCAGCGAATAATATGTTTCAGTGAACCTTATTTTTATTAGCAAAAGAATCTTGACGGACTCGGTAAGACTTCTTGTACAAAATAGTAAATTGTTGTAATAAATCTATAACTGTATACAAAACTGATTTGGAGACTCAAGTTTCATGTGACATTTGATTTGGGAACTTGGTGAAACATGCACAAAGTACTTCTGATAAAGTTAAAAATAAATATCATGAATCCTTTTCGATAAATCCTCAAAAATCTAAGCTCTAAAAATACACAAAAAAAATTTGAACAAAAAAGGCATTTAGCTTTTTACTGCTTTACTGGTGGTAGGACCTCTTGTGAGTCGGCTCGGGTAGGTACCACCACCCTGCCTATTTCTGCCGTGAAGCAGTAATGCGCTTCGGTTTGAAGGGTGGGGTAGCCGTTGTAACTATACTGAGACCTTAGAACTTATATCTCAAGGTGGATGGCGCATTTACGTTGTACATGTCTATGGGCTCCAGCAACCACTTAACACCAGATGGGCTGTGAGCTCGTCCACACATCTAAGCAATAAACAATAAAAAATAATAATTTTATTCTGTTTTTAATTTTATTCTGTTTTATTTAAATTCGTAATGTGAGAGTGGCAATTGTTTATTGCCAGTGGCATTTGAAAACAATTTAATTCTCGTAAAACATTAATGGCCATCTATCTCTCAGTAACGTCGGGAAATCGTGTGGCATTTACGCTGTGTAGTGTTCCATTCACGAATCTTCTATAACAAGATAATACTTATAGCTCAGCGCGTTATGAGTCCAATGTTCTATACCACGACGAGGAAATACAGTGATCGCTTCAGGCAACGGGAATATCACGAAATACGAAATACGAAATAATCTATAATAATATGTATAAAAATGAATTGCTGTTCGTTAGTCTCGGTAAAGCTCGAGAACGGCTGGACCGATTTGGCTAATTTAGGTCTTTAATTATTTGTGGAAGTCCAGAGAAGGTTTAAATATGAAAATGCTCGGTATTAAATAAAAATAACAATTTTGTTTTTCCTTTGATGTGTCCCCCGTCTGATGGATTCCTTTTGATTTTATACAAAAGTTTAGGTCTTTTATTTATCGATTGAGGCACTACGAAGTCTGCCGGGTCAGCTAGTAAAATATATATGTAGTCATTTAAGCTTTTGAAAAAAGTAGCTCATAAAAAGTATGGTCTTTTGTTTAAGCTTCATATTGAATCCAGTTTTTTTTTTTACCTAAGTCATTGGACGATTTCATGGTCCACTGGGTGTTAAGTAGTATAGTGGTGGTAGGACCTCTTGTGAGTCCGCACGGGTAGGTACCACGACCCTGTCTATTTCTGTCGTGAAGCAGTAATGTGTTTGGCGGCATTGACATTCTAGATGTCTATGGGCTCCGGTAACCACTTAGCACCAGGTGGACTGTGAGCTCGTCCACCCATCTATGAAATAAAAAATAAAAAAGAGGTTACTAGTGACCATAGACGCCGTCACCCATCTTGAGACATGAGGTCTCTGTTTCAGTTTTATAGTAGGCACAACAGCTGCTTTAATCTTCAAACGGGAACGAATTACTGCTTTATTGCTTATATAGGCAGAGCGGTAGTATCATTGTGGGCTCACAAGACATCTTAGGGTCATCCTCATATCATTTCACACATATAAATTGGAATAAAGTGCTTGATTTAAGAAGCAATACGTTAACCAGTTGTTCAACAGCATTTCTTTAAAGTCGATTCAAGAATTATTTCGCATAAAATATACACAACAAAGCTATTTTAAGATTTAAATCATAAAACTGCACGTTAAGAATCTCAAAAGTTCAATATCGCCTTTTGTTATTTTCATTTCATCATTCCAGACATTTCGAATGCCTTACAGATTTCGTGGTCATGAATAACAATAAACTGTAACACTTGGTTTATAATGATTATATCCGTGATCACGAAATATTTATATATATACTAGCTGACCCGGCAGACTTCGTAGTGCCTCAATCGATAAATAAAAGATCTAAACTTTTGTATAAAATAAACGTAAAACAAACAAAAGGAATCCGTCCTACAGGGGGACACATAAAAGGAAAAACAAAATTGTTATTTTTATTTAATTCCGAGCATTTTCATATTTTAAACCTTCCATGGACTTCCACAAATAATTCAAGACCAAAATTAGCCAAATCGGTCCAGCCGTTCTCGAGTTTTAGCGAGACTAACGAACAGCAATCAATTTTTATATATAACTAGTCAGGTCATAAGTATTGTCACACAGTAAAAACTTTTCTTTTAGAATGCTGGCCACAAAAAAGTTTATTGAATTCGAATTTCGAATTGTTCATGAAAATAAAAATGTATACTTTTAGAATTTTACTCATTTTTAAATATGGAGTGGACGCTCAAAGAAGACCGTGTTGCAGTTATTGCGTTGCATCGTTGCGGTTACGCGCCAATTCAAATTTTTAACATACTGAAAAATTTGAATATAACCAAAAGATTCGTTTATCGTACCATCAAACGATACAATGAAGACTCTAGTGTAGATGACAGGTCAAGAAGTGGTCGCTCTCGGTCTGTTAGGACTCCAGCAGTGATAAAAGCTGTGAAGGCGCGAATTCAAAGAAATCCCAAACGTAAGCAGAAACTGTTGGCCCTTCAGATGGGGTTAAGCAGAACCACGGTGAAAAGGGTGTTAAATGAAGACTTAGGGCTTCGGGAATATCGAAGAAAAACAGGACGTCTTTTAAATGCTCGTTTAATGGACCTAAGACTGAAGAGATGCCGCGCTTTGTTGAAGCGGTACGCGGGAAAAAAATATCGGGAAATTCTTTTTTCGGATGAAAAAATTTTTACCGTAGAAGAGAGCTACAACAAATAAAATGATAAAGTGTACGCACACAGTAGTGAAGAAGCGAGCAACCGTATTCCGCATGTCCAACGAGGTCATTTTCCATCCTCGCTCATGGTATGGTTGGGAGTTTCTTATTGGGGCTTAACAGAGGTACATTTTTGTGAGAAAGGTGTAAAAACGAATGCAGTTGTGTATCAAAATACAGTCCTGACGAACCTTGTGGAACCTGTTTCTCATACCATGTCCAATAACAGGCACTGGGTATTCCAACAAGATTCGGCGCCAGCTCATAGAGCGAAGAGCACACAAGACTGGCTGGCGGCGCGTGAAATCGACTTCATCCGGCACGAAGACTGGCCCTCCTCCAGCCCAGATTTGAATCATCCCAATTTGGAGTCACTCAAGACATCCTTGATTAAGGCAGCCGCCGATATTGACATGGACCTTGTTCGTGCTGCGATAGACGACTGGCCGCGCAGATTGAAGGCCTGTATTTAAAATCGCGGAGGTCATTTTGAATAAACTTTAGTGTCATAAGAATCTATGTTTTGTTAAGTTCATTTTGGTATATGAATGGTTACATAATGAATAAACTTGTTTCAATTATTTTACATTAAACATGTGACAGACTTTATGGCCTGACTAGGTATAGATGTAAAATATTTAAATGTATCACAGTATTCGAAGCGCCTGAAAAAGGGCATAGTTAAAACTTAAAAGGAATTTTAATTGTCTCTAATGTTTGCGTAAAACCGAGATAATACTAATTTAAGACCGAATTTAAAAATTCAAATGTAGGATACAGTAATAGAAAAAAGATTACCAAACACAATATTGTACTTTACATGGTTTATGATCATTGAGAAAGTTAATTTAAAAATAAGAAAATGGCATCATAAAATGAGAATGAAAAATACGAGAATAAATAAGAATCATTTATTACATCGGTTTCAAAGATTTAAATTGTAGCGTGTGTCTTAAAATTTGCATTAGAATGTAAGATGAACGTCTATTGAAAATTTGAGTTTCTTTACGTGTTTGTTGTTTCAAACTAATTCTTTCATTGTCAAATATTAACCTACAGGGTGCAATATCTCATTCATAAGAGTAAATTGGATAACAGTTTGTCAACAGCAAATATTTCATACTGATTTCGGTTATATTATTTCTAATCTATATATTAATACGTGAAGCAAAAAACTTTGTATCCCTTTTTACGAAAATTGCGCGGACGGAGGAGTATGCAATTTTCCACACTTATATATAATAGAGAAAAGAAGTGCACAATGCTAATTTTTTTTTAAAATAATGCATAAAAGGTACATTAAATCAATAAAGAAAACATTACACACACTACATACCATGTATTTGACGCACACACGCATGCATACTATTTATTATCAAACTTTTGTTCTTGACGTCTGTTGTCAAATTGAGAATAGATTAAATATTGTTTGTCTTTGTTAATATTTTTTATAGTGTAGTCTTGGCGAAATTTGTGATCATAGAAGTATAAAATACAATCATAATAGTTTACAAACTTACAATTCCAATTAGTTATAGTCGAATTTCGACTACTGCGGGTCGGCTAGTCACAATAGATTTACGAATATTTAAATTCAAATAGAGATACATTTATTGCCAGACTAAAAGAAAAAGACAAAAGTATACACGAATCATTGTTAGAGTTTGAAAAAAGTTTAAATGCATGGTAGACAAACATGTGTATTGCTTTGAATTACTCTATTTTGTGTTATTGTAATTTAGTACATGTTAATTGTACAATTTATGCAGAAAATGTCACACATTAATAATAAAATTTAATTTTCGGTTATGCATCGCGATTTTGATCAAGTGCTTAATTTGAAATCAATAAAATAAATATAGGTACCTGCTACAAGCATAGTTGAAGTCGTCGTGGCCTAAAGGATAAGACATACCGGTGTTCGAATCTCAGGCGGGTACCAATTTTTTAATGAAGTATAATACGTACTCAACAAATGTTCACGATTGACTTCCACGGTGAAGGAATAACATCGTGTAATAAAAATCAAACCTGCAAAATTACAATTTGCGTAATTACTGGTGGTAAGACCACTTGTGAGTCCGCGCGGGTAGGTACCACCACCCTGCCTATTTCTGCCGTGAAGCAGTAATGTGTTTCGTTTTGAAGGGTGGGGCAGCCGTTGTAACTAAACTGAGACCTTAGAACTTATATCTCAAGGTGGGTGGCGCATTTACCTCGTAGATGTCCATGTGCTCCAGTAACCACTTAACACCAGGTGGGCTGTGAGCTCGTCCACCCATCTAAGCTATAAAAAAATTATCAAATCTACTTTTAATGAAATAATTTTTGTGTCTAAGTATTTCTTTTTTGGATGTTTATTCAATGAAATCTTATACTAAAGATGGCGCAAAAAGTATTCTATGTCTTTGTACTATTATAAGAGTCGTCTATTATCAAAGCCGGCAATCTGACTTTTGGACAATGATTGGTAAATCAGAAAAACGAATTATTGACTTTGTATTCCATTGGCAGTCACAAAACTCTTCGGAACGACATCTTAGATAAATAACAGGTTAACTATTAACCTTTATTTAATGCAAGTTTTGAACCGTATTCTTTGAAGGAGACGATTATATTCAAATCAATCTGTATTGACATATTAATAATTTTTTTTTGTCCAAATGCACAGATTGCCACCTTTGATAATAGACGACTCATAAGACATAAGACACGGCGGGAACTGGGAAAATTTAAAAACTAGAAAGCGGATCTATAGTTTGCGTTTAAAAAAAAAGCAACAAGCATAATCTGTAGCAATTGCAAGGCATGCGTGATTCATTGTCACGCAAGATTGTCGGATCTATCAAACTGGTTACAGTAATTATCCTATGTGAGATCATTGTTGGATCAATGGTGGGAATGTATGTAACGGTTCAATTGTAATTATCGTTAATTTTTTTTAACTAATTTATGTTAAATGTACATACGCTGTGTGTGACATTTCAAGATGTTCAAGATTCATTGTGACTTTTGTTTGATCATTGACATTTCAAAACATACGAAATGTCAAAAAGAGGCTATGACCTTTTTAACAAAAAAGTTAGTAAAACATTAAAGAATAATATTGAAATGTGTTTTTTTTTAATGTACATTTCTAAAACATCATTGGAAACATGGAAAAAGCTCGTCAATAGAGGAGATAATGGTACTTAGGATTTCTTGTCTTTGCTGTTTGTACATACATAGTGTATTGTTAGTTGTCCAGAAGCACCACAAGATGTATGCTGACTTGAGACTTCAAGTTGAAGCATTGAATCGCGTGCATTTTGAACTGTAGGATTTTCATTGTCTCGGAAAAAACAGGCATATAGCTGAACAACGAAAAATGATTTAAATTTTCTCAGGAACATAAGTCTATTAGCTTTATGCTACATAAATAGTACTGTGAATAATGACGACAATATTCACATAACGGAACCTGGTTTGCTAAAATTTTTTTTTCATAATCTTAAAATATTTTATATTAAAAAAATATATTTCCCTCACGGCCATTGTTTTTTTAACTATTAATCCTTAATAATCGACGTAAGTTAATATGAAGCATATACTGTAAAATTTACAAGATAAACTCATTAATTGGATAAGATCAAACGCCTCAAATATTTAATTGCAATTGTTTATTTATTAATGCAAGTGAAACCTTAAAGTTGAACGAATTGAAAACTCGACATTGTAACGGTTATTTTAAATTATTCCATTGTTTCCTCTCAATCTGATTACGCCTTATTTGCACCATTTTAAACCTTAGAATTATTCTATTCACTTCATGCAACATTAGTAGGCCGCAGCCCAGAGATAGCCTTGAATGCTATGAATCAATCATTTGAGTTTGACGTTAGTTATAATACGTATTTTAGTATTTTACTAAACTTTTTATAATGTTAATGCTCCAGATAAGACGACAGAATCTTAGTTTTTTTTAAAGTTTAACAAAGTGGGAACGTTCACTAGATTATATTTAAATACTGTTGTACATTATAAATAAGGATTATTGGTCGATTAAAATTACCAAAAAATATGCTAAAAATAATGGTTCGTGTCGTCACTGACATTACAATGTTGACGTGCGACAGAGAGAGATAGCCCTCGACTTTTATGGAATCGCCACTAGAAACCTTATTATAACCTTTATTCTAATATAATTCCAAAGTCTCAGTTCGAACTCATGTATCAAGGTAGGTGGCAGTATTCACGTTGTAGTATCTATAGGCTGTTTGTTTGAATTCGGAACGTCAAAGGTGTCAACGAGCGACGTCCGCTATGACGCCTTACCCCTTTCCATTTCCAGCCGTCAAGGGCGACACATCTGTTTCTTATTTCTTATAGTCATTAATTTTAAATTCTTTATTTTGTCACTTATAGATAAATAAAATCAAACTAATAATACAGTCCACTCTTATTCACAACGCAACACTGTTTTTCATTAGCCTACTCACGTTCGCTAAAAAGAGCGTCAAATCTCCACATACCTCCAAGTTCCATCGTTATGTATTACAAATTCACAACAAAAGATTCAAGTATATGTGGAGAGTAACCAGCTTCGAAAGGTCGTTGAACTGTTGCCTAATGTCACGCGTGTCAGAAATTAATCACGGTAGATGACGTCCGTACATAAATTTTATTTGTGCAATAGTCGGTTGCAGAGACGTACGATTGTTTGGAATTGACGCAACGTTTTCGAGATCGAACCAGTTAGGTTAATTGAAGAAAAAAAAGCGATACGTATGGTACAGGTGTTTGAGCACTTTCACGATTAAAGATATCGTGTAATGAAAATTGGCTCTGCAATGCGCGTATTCCGCGTGGGCGGGGTATTGTGAACAGCCATTGTTGATACTATTCTGACGCGAGGCCTTCGTTCGTTCGTATTCGTCCAGGTAGTTAGAATAGTTAAAACGGTCCACTTTTTTGCCCTATCTACTTGCTGGTAGCCTAAGAGGCTATTCCAGTTACGCCCGGACGGAATTTGCTAACACTAGCCTTAGCAAGCTTCGCAGAATCTACTACCGGATCGGAATGGCGACTCACGGAGAAGGTCCGGCGAGAAACTCAGCGGGGTGTGTGTGGGTTAGTTTCGCTTGCCGAACTCTTCATCGCAATCGACGAGTTCGACGAGGAAACGGTCCACTACCAACATCTGCGGACCGTCCAGTCCCACATAACCCACGCGGCCACTAAGCGCTGGAGCCTCGTAGAAGGTTCGGCCCCCGATCCGAAAAAAAGGTAGAATAGTCCGTTTAACGCCACAGTAAAATTAAGACCACGCAATATTTTGTCTGCCTGTCTGCCAATGGGCGATTCTGGTTTCGCCTTGACTGGTGGACGAGGACACGGGGCTCAACCTAAGAGAGTTAATTAACTGAAACCACCAACGGAACACAATCGTGACCCACTGAGAAGATCCGGCGAGAAACTCAGTTGGTTGTGTCTTATCGGTTGATGTACGTCGAACTTTTCGTCGCATTCGACGAGTTCAATGAGAATGATTGCCGGTGCTTGGAATACCTTAAGGTACTGACTGACAACGGACAGAGAGCAGTGAACTTGCAGCCCTAAAAAAATCTTTCATTTGAGTTCTTTAAAGCGCACCGTAATAACAAATAATAACATAAAACATCAATATGCTGTCTTATCGCTTTAAGCGATACCAGTATTTAATAGGAAAAGTGGGTAGATTGCAGTGTTTTTAATCTACCCTATATCCTTAATACCTACCTTTACTTCGACCGCGTAAAATCACGCGTCCCAGCTCTGTGTGCTTAGTGTGAGTCTCTAACATTCTCGATAGCGTAAAAGTTAAGCAAATTTTGTATGCAGTTTGAACAGCGCCCCTAGCGGCAAACGTAGGCAAATGATCCCATTCCACACAAAGATGAGTTAACTTTTACGCTATCGAGAACGTTAAAAAACTTGCACTAAGCACACTGGAGGTTGTAATGTAAGTGAGAAATTAGCTTCATGTCTTGAGATTGTGTTACATTATGGCGTTTGTCTTATGTTACCCGCTCAAAAGTAAGAATTGAAGGAGTACGTTCTGTAAACGGTACTTGATTGAGGCTATTGAGTCCCCACTGAGAGCCTATTGAGTCCAAATTTGATGAGCTAACTGACCTTTCAAGAATTCCGTTCTCCACCTTCCAGGTTCTGCATATCAACTCCACAGAAAGCCGTTATTGTATTATTATCAGAAATACACATAATTACGAATTTTTATTCTAATACAAACATTGGAAGTGGTTGAAACTTTAATTTCAAGTTTTTTATAAATTTCTGCACACCCACATTTTATACGTAGGTATATTGTTGGTATGTAGATGTATGTTACCTTATATTTGCATATTTTCCTCAACGCCGAGGATCTGTACATGAAGCTAATACATATTTTTTTATAAAGATTTATAATTTGCGTATTTACTGGTGGTAAGACCACTTGTGAGTCCGCGCGGGTAGGTACCACCACCCTACCTATTTCTGCCGTGAAGCAGTAATGCGTTTCGTTTTGAAGGGTGGGGCAGCCGTTGTAAGAACTTGTAACTATACTGAGACCTTAGAGCTTATATCTCAAGGTGGGTGGCGCATTGACGTCGTAGATGTCTATGGGCTCCAGTAACCACTTAACACCAGGTGAGCTCGTCCACCCATCTAAGCAAAAAAAAAAAGATACAGTTACGTACATATATAGAAAGCGTGTAAAAGCATCTACGATTTTATCTCGTGTTTATTGTTTTCTTTTGATTATTTCTGAAGTCTCGAATACATTAATGGTCACGGTCGATGGTTTAGTGTGAGCGTGTGTAAGTCTAGATTAAGCCGTAAAAGTGTTGTTCAATCGGGCCGCCGACACATGAAGACCTAAGAAACTCATTTAAGTAGTGAGTACACTCTGTAGCGTGAAGTCTGCTTACAAGAGCTCAGATTTAGCCTGTTAAGTTATTTTTTGAACACCACAATGCGAATATATTTTATTGATGGTAGTGGGTTTTGTGAGCCCGCACGGGTATGTATCACTACCCCGCTGATTTCTGTCGTGAAGCTTCCATATTCCAATGCATTGCCATGTAAATGGCCGCCATCGTCGCACAATATGTTGTTTTATTTCAGTCAGTGCGCAGGTCCGGTACATACAGTGCTCTCACGTACTAATATATTAAATATGTGGTGTTTCCCGAGCAAGGTAGCTTCGGCAAACGCTCACACTACTGACAGATACCTTGACATTGACAGCTGACGACTTATAATACGTCAGTTATGTTGTACAGTGTTGCCATTCTAATAAAATAAGTGACGTTGCATAACCGCCACATAGATTGCCTCTGACTCAAATTTTATTAACATTTATGACAATAACATATTAATTGCTTAAACGGGTAAACGAGCTCACGACCCACCTGGTGTTAAGTGTTTTCTGGAGAAATAGCAACGCTAATGCCACCACTCATCTCGAGATACGAAGTCGATGTTTTAATGAAATTATAAGACGGTTGTACTGTTCTTCAAATTGGAACACATGAGAAAGGCAGGTTGGGGGTGCCCGGTCCGTGCTAGTTTACATTATGGGCATGAATACAATATACCATCAGGAACTGGCGCTCGGGTAGCTGTTAGAAAATTCCGCCCTTTCTGGCTGGCCCTTGCTCGCCCACCTGTCCTTGTCAAACTGAAAATACCCCTGGACCACCAGTAAGCTTTCAATAATAAAAAACCGTCAGGAAATCTGTGTGAATCTAGCTCAGCATTTTGTATCAGTAATAATTGCAGCATCGATAATACATCACCTTTTGAGTATTGTTTCTACGCCAATGAAACATATTCAAAGATTTCACGTTCACACTAACTTTTATAAATAGATTCGAAAAGTAATTTGTGTATTTTCGCGTGACTTACAAAATGACTCGCCGCATGAGTCGTGTTACGAAAAAATTGACTGCGATCACAGATATAACACAATTATTTTTTATAGTCGAGTTTCGAATCAATTAATAACAAATCGACATGAACAGAAGATCGTGCATACGTACGGAAGCGAACGCAAGTTTTTATTGTGGCGGGCGGCGCGAAGTTGCGTGACCGAACAGAACTTGTGCCGTAGAATGTATCGTTTCCGAGTCGATGTATTTTTTGTAGCTTTGTCTCATTGGACGGAAATGTTTTTTGCTTGTCTGTTGTGCTCGAGTAACTATCGACATCACGTCCTTACGGATCCCTCAGATCCAATAACCTTTGCCTTAGACGCCTTCAACTCTAACACTAGGATCAGGCTTAGGGACCCCGGTAACCGTACTCGTCGAACTCTACAAAGAGTCCGACGTGCAACCTAACCCATGCATCAGCTCGCTGAGTTTCTCGCCGGATCTTCTCAGCGGGTCGCGATTCCGATCCGGTAGTAGATTCATTCGCGAAGCAGTTGCTCTTGAGTTGTTAGGGTCTCCTTCGGAGGCGCTCGGACAGTTGTTAGCAAATCCCACCCCTCCTGGCTGAGCCTTTGCTCGCCCACCTGTCCTGGTGAAACTGGAAAGGCCACCGGGCCACCAGTAATCCTTCAATCCTAAAAAAAACTATCGGCATTAACTATTAGTAAATATTGTTTGCATGCTACAGATTCTTGGCCCAAAATATGTCTTATCGGATCCTCTGGACCCACACTCAGTGCTTTTAGGTTCTCCGACCACCGGTCACTGTTCTCGTCGAACTTGTCGAAGAGTTCGACCTGTAGTCGTTCTCGCGTAGTTGGAAGAGCCCAATAGGCTTCCAACGTATAGGTAGAAAAAAAAGATCATTTGCCATTTATCACAGTTGTACAATCAAATTATTCGCACAACGATTTTGAAGGGAAAATGTGAAATTGCACGCATTCAGTCGAATAGCGCTAGTTTTGCATTAATTATAACATAACGTTTTAGTTTTTTTTACTGTGTGTTTGAGGAGCTGAGGTGAAAACAGCTTAAGAGCACTGCCTTATTTTATTTCGATTAGTCGTATGATTTTTTATTTTTACTGTTTATTCCATATTAGGTTGGACGAGCTCACAGACCACCTGGTGTTAAGTGGTTACCGAAGCCCATAGACATCTACAACGTAAATGCCGCACCCACCTTCAGATAGTAAGGCGTGCCTACCCGTGCGGACTCACAAGAGGTCCTACTACCATTACAGATACCACCACCAATATAAAATTATTCGATTTTCAGCCTGTTAAATGCTTTCCGAGTAACATCTTCTTTGTTTAAATTTTAAATCTTTTCCGTTTCATACTTTTTAAATCTTATGAGAGTTAAAACTTAAATAGAAAATTACGAAGATTTTTTGTTTTCATGAAAGACTATGTTTTAATGAAAGTTGTTTTGACTGGTACAACGCTACCGTTAAGTAGATTTTCATATTGTGTACGTGCTAAATAGATATTGTTGTTTTAAAAACATGAATAACGGAGGTGAATACAACGATGCATCAGTTTCAGAACTTTACACTAACAAACAATGTCACTTGACGGGATCCGTTGAAAGAGAATTTAGTGAACAATAAATCTGCTTTATCTCAGTAGATAGTTTACGCAATATTCGACTTTTTCGTCATTGAAATAAGAGTGTCGTTGACCAAGAACGTTGAAGTGTGTGTGCCGTAAGGATTATGATAAAACGTATAACGTGACACCATAGTTTGCGTTCTGATTTTCGAATGACGTAAATTCTCATCAGGTTATTGAATGACGACTTTTAATAAATCGTCTTTTATCGTATCGTATCGTGTAATTCGTGACTAAGCAGTAACCTAACAAAGCATATGTATTTTCTTCGGTTCTCGCGAATTTTGGACATAATAATTATAATTTCTTTTAAGCTTTATGCGGAATTTACATTACGAAATTAGTGTCATGCACGTTGAACTCAGTTTCACGAAAGTAGTTTCGACATAATGCAAAAGTAATTTCCTAAAAAAATTGTGTCGCGAAATCCACAGTATTCCACAGTATCGCAGTAACCATGGCGCCATCAGCATCAAAGTTATATTTTGCTATATTCAATTTAGCTAAAGAAATGCTTATACGTAAACTTAAAAAAAGACTCAAGAAAAAAAAAGACGTTGGTAGATCCGAGGATGGTTAACAAGAAGGCATTTAGGTGCAATAAAGTTAGTCTCTGAATTATCAGATGAAGATCCTGAGAGCTATAAAAACTATTTTCGAATGAGTGAAAATAGGCAGTGAGTGAGGCAGGCCGATCCTGCGGACAGAATGGAAAGCAGTCGACGTCGCCCAAAACACGTCATCTCGGATCCTCCCGATCCACTAACGGTGCTTTTAGGTACTTCAAGCACCGGTCATCGTTCTCGTCGAACCCGTCGCTTGCGACGAAGGGCTCAACGAATAAATTAACTCTCAGACACAGCCCACTGAGTTTCTCGCCGGATCTTCTCAGTGGGTCGCGTTTCCGATCCGGTGGTAGATTCTGCGAAGCACGGCTCTTGCTAGGGTTCGTGTTAGCATCGTCGTCAGGTTTGAGCCCCCTGAGCTCACCTACTAGCCACGGTTACGCTGAAATAGCCTCTCAAGGCTATCGGCTTAGGTAGGAAAAAAAATAAAAAAAGGTTTCGCGACACTAGTTCACGTCACCTCTACACTATGAAATTAGTTGCATGACACTAATTTCACCAAAAAATCGCGCAGGGCACGAAACTATATTTGCATTCATGAATTTAATGCATACATTACGAAAATATTAAATTACACGTGAAACTGTTGGTAAAACTAATGTCACGAAATTTATTTCATGCTACTAATTTCTTAATGTAAATTCGCCCTTGATCTCGCTTTTTCTCACGACTAAGGTAGTAAGACAAGTTGTTATTGACAACCTTAGTCGTCCGTGACCACGATAACTGTAAAGTGTTCAAAACGACGGAAATAATATAAAGACAATAAAAAAAAGACCAGATTAAATGATATCGTAAAAGTAGTTCGAAATAATCATTTTAGTGTTTTACATTGTCTGATTTGACTACGTAATTATCAACTAAAAACAATTTCAATTGGTGGCCTTTTTATTGGCTTTGTAGATAGATTATGTATATAGCCAATCTGATATCCTGATTTAATCTGGTTTATTTTTAAGGTCATTTTGGGACTATTAAAATTTAATTAGTTTACGACAAAACAGAACGAAACAGCGGTAAATAAGGCATATATGGTTTAATGTTATCATACATCCAAGAAGTGAAATAAATTTTACTTGACTTCTTCATCTTTAAGATTCGTTGCAGAAAAATCTACTATACACAGTAACTACACGGCACAAAACTCAGACAGTCCAGAACCAACACAGCTACATTTGCTTAAGATTATGGCTGATTTATTAATTTAAATTTTTTACATCATCTGTTTATCTAAAATCCTTGAACATTTAAAAAACTGTTCGTTTTTTTTTTCTTCCTACCTGTGCTGATAGCCTTGAGAGGCTATTTCAACTTCGCCCTAATATGTAGGTGAGCTCACGGGGCTCAACCGGAGTGGTGCTAACACTGGCCCTAGCAAGAGCAGTGCTTCGTAGAATCTACCATCGGATAGGAAACGCGACCCATTGAGAAGATCCGGCGAGAAACTCAGTGGGCTGCAAATTGAAAGCACTGAAAGAATTAATTCAAATCGAGTCGATTATGTAGTTTTGAAGAGGCTTTGATTTTACGAATTAAAAAAAATACAAAAAAAATATCAAATTCATTTGTAAAACGATATGTTTTAGTGAGTCGTTAAGGAAAACATAATGAAATTCAAAGCATGCCACCTACGTCTACGTACGTAAGCGCATTTCTTTCCTCTTTGAATGCAAGCACGAAATTCCAAGTTAGGTTAGGTTGGGAAACACCCATTCTCGTGCTGAGAATTATAATCACGACATCGGAAACTTAATATGGGATGTACTTTAAAAAAAAAAACGCTCTTCTACTGATTTGGGTATAGGTATTGTGAAGTATATTTTTTTTTTTAGCATCGCTACGATTTGAAGGGCCATGAAACGGAAAGGTAATTTGGAAAGAGACACTAAAAACAGAATGCGTTTCGGTTCGAAGGGTGGGGTAGCCGTTGTAACTATACTGAGACCTTAGAACTAATATCTCGAGGTGGGTGGCGCATTTACGTTGTAGATGTCTATGGGCTCCAGTAACCACTTAACACCAGGTGGGCTGTGAGCTCGTCCATCCATCTAAGCAATAAAAAAAAAAAGAAAAAAAAATCCGCCTGTGAAAAAATAAAAAAATTATGATATATTTTTTTATTGCCCTTGTAGGCAGACGAGCATACGGCCCACCTGATGGTAAGTGGTTACCATCGCCCATGGACTTCAGCAATGCCAGGAGCAGAGCCAAGCCGCTGTCTACCGTTAAGTACTCTCCACAAGCCTCTTTTGAATAGAAGATAGAATACATTTGAAAGTTTAGCTTTTAGAGTTTGTAAAAAGCGTATATATACATGTGTATTGGTTGTATGACATGGCGATGAGCTTCATAGATATTAGAACTCGATTACTAGACCCACGTTGAGACATGAGGTACCTTTATAATGTGAAGGATGAGTGTAACACTTGTAGACTTAGTGAGTTAGTTTGTTCCTGTATTTAGATAGAGTAGCGCACTCGATTACTTGACCCACGTTGAGACATGAGGTACCTTTAGAATGTGAAGGATGAGTGTAACACTTGTAGACTTAGTGAGTTAGTTTGTTCCTGTATTTAGATAGAGTAGCGCAGAGTAGCTCAGTTAGCGCTAAATTTGTGGTTTTCATCACTACCTTCAACCCAAGTCATTCAAAGCATATTTTTAAATGCTCAAACCATTTTTTTTCTAATAACTGGGAGTTTGCTTGATACATCGCTTTATGTACGCAAGTGAAGTACGTGAATTCGGGAATCTCTTTTCATCAGATCAACCTACCTACTTTGAACTGGTTTTCTGGATTGTCCACAAACTACAGTCGTTAGTTTTGAGGTATGGTGTCAAAGTTTCATTTACAATCAAAAAATGGTCTTGAAGCGAATTTAAATTATTATTTCATACAAAAGTATCTATATATTAATATGTGAAGCAAAAACTTTGTACTTTTTGTTTGTTTTGAAAACCCCTTTTTACAAAAATTTCGCGGACGTTGGAATATGAAATTTCCTACACTTATAGAGAATATACGGAAGAAACGCAGAATGTATTTATTTAAATTATGCATTAATAATATGTACATTAAATCATTTAAAAAAATTACACACACTATCATATATTTGACACAGCACATACATATAAAAATATACTCTTTGTTTATTGTCAATTGTCAAACTTTAGTTATTGTTTAAAGTCTCAATTCGAGAATAAATTAATATTGTGTTCAATATTATTTATCTATAGTGTAGTTTTAGCGAAAACTGTGATTATATTAAAGAAGTTTAATAGTGTTTGACAATACAACTATAATAACATTTTTTTCCCCCCGGGGTGAAAATTTCGCTTTTAATCTCTGGCACGCGGGACAAAAGTACCCGATTCTCTCCGAGAGAACTTTTCCGGTCGAAAAATAATAATTGTATAAGCACCTAGGGAGAAAAGTAAAACATCTCCACCAGCGATTGGCACCACTGGCAACAATTCGCGGGCGTGAATGTCCTACTTTTCTCCCTCGATGCGTAATATACTATTATAAATAAAATTTCAATTAATTAAAGTCGAATTTCGACTACTGCGGGACCACTAGTACCAATTATAAAGCGGTATAAGCGGTATAAGTAATGTTAGATCACGATGCAAAGTGAAATTGATGAGACTTTGTGTACCTTAAAACGCATGGACGTAGAGCACATAATCGCTCTGTCTGTACTGGATTGAGATATCAACGTCACGGTGCAAATTGTGCACCGCTCGTTGAGGATAAATTGATTCATCCTATTCAGTTGGCGGCCACAATTGAGTGATCCGGGACCGCGTATTACTGACACTCGACCGACGATCGCGACCCCACATTTATATAATGACTGTGTCGAGATATTTTTTTTGTTGCTTACATGTGTGGACGAGCCCACAGCCCACCTGGTGTTAATTGGTTACTGGAGCCCATAGACATCTACAAAGTAAATACGTCACCCACCTTAAGATATAAGTTCTAAGTCTCAAGTATAGTTACAACAGCTGCCCTTACACTTTGGGACATGCCTTCAATGCGGACGAACACATGTTGTGAGAACGTCATAAAAAAATACCACCTTCCCTCGAATTTGAGCCCCAGAAAGCATGATTCGATATGAATACCGAACGTCTTATTCATTGGTCCGTGGTTGCTATGACTTTCTATTTACCTTATGTTTAATTCGAGTTTGCCAACTGTGAAATGTTATTTTCAAAAAATAGAAACAACCGAATTTTAAAACTTACGAAAATCGTTTATAATTAAGTATTATCTATACTAATATATAAATCTACAGTGGTTTTTACGGATGTTCCGTTATAACTACTGAACCATGCATAGCATTGACTTGAAACTTGGTATCCATGTAGAAAATACATGTACTTAATGGATAGGCTAATATTTATATGAGTGTTGGACCCCCTACACCAGTTGCGGGGGCGTTAATGATGAGAATCTTTGTGGGGGTGAGAAATAATACATAATGTTAATTTTAAATACCCAGCGAAGCGGACGGGCACAGCTAGTTTGTAACTAAAAACGTGAACGATTCTGCCTTGATAATAAAATAATTAAAACATTGTCTGCGTCATGTTGATTCAACATTTTCCGGAATTAGGAAAAAAAAAAAAAAAGTGTCTCCGAGCTCGTATCAGGCGATGCTATGCTGGTTCTTAAATCTCGCAACAGGTACATTAGTAGTAATAAATTTTTCTAAAGATCTAATTAACACTATACCTAACTCTGTTTTTGGGTATGGGCACTTTTCTTATATTCAATATTACAAACTATTTGAATAGACTACGCCCAATTTTTTTTATGATTGAAGGTTTAATGGTGGCCCGGAGGCCTTTCCAGCTTCACCAGGACGGGTGGGCGAGCAAAGGCTCAGCCAGGAGGGGTGGGATTAGCTAACAGCTGCCCGAGCGTCTCCGAAGGAGACCTAACAACTCGAGAGCAGCTGCTTCGCGGATGAATCTGCTACCGGATCGGAATCGCGACCCACTGAGAAGATCCTGTCAGAATCTCAGCGGGCTGATGCATGGGTAGACTACGCGTTACTCTATCGGTACAGACTAACAAAAACCTTCATAAATAATGTTGGTACAGCACATTTTCGTAACGCATTTTAGTAATAACTATAACGGTGCGATAAGAATAATGTTGATTACATAGTTTTTTTTTTTTTCATTTCCTATGAAATGTTTTGTAATTAGAAGGCCAACGGAACCGTTTTTGATGTTTGCAAAACAATTCAATTAATTAGCATTTGTTTCGCCGTGTCACGGTATTGCTTGTACTGATTGTGTATCAGTAATTAAAAATAATTTTAACAATTTTTTAATGAGCTCTAGCGTTCGATTCTCTTTGTAATAGTTATGTTTTTTTAATTAATAGTGTAAAAGCACATTTGACCGAATACCGCGTAGAGCTATATCATTATTTTTTTTAATTTTAATGATTGTTATAAATTTGGTTTCCTCCTAACTAGGATTCCCTGCCAGACTACACACACTTGTCGCAGAGAGCCCGAAATCATTATCTTCTGACACGGCGGGCGTGTAGTGGGTAGTAATGTACTGAAATACTGTTTCAATTATGTACAAAAATTTTTTTTTTGTGGTAGCGCAGCGCGAAACGTTATTGAAGTTCCGAGAACGTCTTCACTCTTTCTAAGTTAGGCAATGAATGTGCTTCGATCATCTATACTTCTATATCTACACTAATATTATAAAGAGGAAAGATTTTTTTGTTTGTTTGTATTGAATAGGCTTCGAAACTACTAAGCTGATTTGAAAAATTCTTTCACTGTTTGGAAGCTACATTATTTCGGAGTGACATAGACTAAAATTTTTTTTGAAAAATATTTGGGATCTTTATTAAAACTCCAATAATGTAAACCTAGGTGTAAAAAAGACTATTGATGATAGAATAAAATAATGTACTATGACTTTGTAGAACACATTAACAAAAAGTGTCGCGACAGCATATGTTTAACTATTATAGTTATGGCGCAATAGGTGTTCTTTTATTTAAAAAAATAAAACAACGTCAAATATCGTTGAAATTTGTGTTAAAGACCCCGAGCGGAGCCGGAGCGGGCCGCTTGTAGTTAATAAACTTAATATTTAAGAGCATCGATCCAATTCGAGCGATACACCTCGACTCTGGCCAAAGCACACCACCTTTTTTTTTTTTTTTCCTACCTAAGCTGATAGCCTTGAGAGGCTATGTCAGCGTAACCCTAACTTTAGTAGGTGAGCTCACGGGGTTCAAACCTGACGATGTTGCTAACACGAACCCTAGCAAGAGTCGTGCTTCGCAGAATCTACCACCGGATCGGAAACGCGACCCACTGAGAAGATCCGGCGAGAAACTCAGTGGGCTGTGTCTGAGAGTTAATTTACTCGTCGAGCCCTTCGTCGCAAGCGACGGGTTCGATGAGAACGGTGACCGGTGCTTGAAGTACCTAAAAGCACCGTTAGTGGATCGGGAGGATCCGAGATGACGTGTTTTGGGCGACGTCGACTGCTTTCCATTCTGTCCGCAGGATCGGGAATGAGGCACACCACCCGAAGTGAGCCAACGTTTGACGAGTAGTTGCAGCCTAAATCCACTAGGTGGCGTGCTTTCGCTTCGTTTATAAACCTTTTTTTTTAGGGATTTTATGACCTGGTAACTAAGACCTTTAGGTCAAGTCTTATTTTAATTTTAGTGGAAACTTGTTTTTAAATGAAAAATGACATTATGAAATAAAATGAAGTTGATTAATATGAAGCATGGCATGAAATGAAATGAGATGATATGAGATGAAATGAGATGAAATGAGATGATATGAAGATAATCTCAGTAAAATGGTGGTCATTTACTGAGACTTTTTCAGTGGACTTTTTAGAGGATCCCGGGAAGTTACGTTCAGCGGCTTTGTTTCATTTTCCCACATTTGTGCACTTTCACAGATACTAAACAGTTAATAAACTACCGTTATTACACATTCACACCTGAAGAAACACTAAATAGACAAAATAAAACAAATCACACAACTTCACTCCTCGCATTCCCGCCAAAAAGTCTATAAAAACCTTTATTTATATACATGTATAGATATTGAACACATAAAGAGCAAACAGAGAACTCGCAAACCTTATTTCAACATGATTAAGCCCGAACACACGATTTTAACATTCAATGAATTGGGAACTCCTTAAATGTGGAAATTGATTCGAATATGATAAGAATCTATTGAATAATAGTCTCTATAACATAAATAGCCGGTAGTCTAAAACAATTCGTAGCCAGCGAACTTGTTCATAAAACGAATGTTTACCCGATGTGGCATTTATATGAGATTGGTTTTTTTTTTTTTTTTTTTTTTTTTCCACAGGAGAAAATCGCCGGATCCCCACCCGCGCGGCAGGTGGGGTATGTGGGAGTTGAACCTCACTAAAAACTCCTGCCGCTCACAACCGGCGCCCTACCTCGGACCGGGCCGGAGCCCAGTCGGGGCTATTGAAACGGCGGGACAGGGTTGACGCAGAGCACATTACATGCATCCCACCGTCCCACGGACGCCGGACCGGTGGCCGCCAGCGAAACGACCACCGGTTCCCTCGTTCAGCGGGCCGAGAGCCCGCTTTGATGGCGCCGCGTTACACCTTCCCCCAGAGCGGTCGGGGGAACGCGGTCTGCCATCACCCGGCTTCCTATTGCGGGTGAGCGTGCAAGCACGCCACCCCACGTCTGGGTCTCTCCCCGCACAAAACGGGTGGGACCCCTAGCTCTTAGGGGGCCAGGTCACGGATACGACACCGGTCCCGACCCCCTGCTCGGCGGCGGCGGGTTTCTGCGTAGTGAGGAGAGCTTTCCCTCACTCGCCCCGCCGCCTCCTTCTGCGAGATGGTGCACTAGCAGAAGTCGAGCATAGCCTTCCATGACTCATCGATGCCAAGCATCGACGCCACGACGCCAGGCAGCGACAAGTCAGGTCCTATCTTTGCGACCAGGACACGGCGCTGCACCTCCCAAGCGGGGCAGACAGCGAGCGTATGCTCCGCCGTGTCCAGGTCGTGTCCACAATGGTGACACCTCGTCGTCGGCTCAGCCCCTATCCGGCGCAGGTACTTCCCGAAGCATTCGTGCCCGGTCAGCACCTGCACCAGACGAAAGGTGAGACGTCCTTCGCCACGATTCACCCAGTCATCAAAGACCGGGTAAACCGCCTCGACGGTCCGATATGAGATTGGTTACTTAATTTTGGTCTTTTTTTTAAATTATTGCCTTTGAAGGCAGACGAGCATACAGCCTACCTGATGGTAAGTGGTTACCGTTATTCATGGACGTCAGCAATGCTAGGGACACTAACACATGCTATATATCAGTCACTTCTCGATGAAACAAAGCTGCTGGACGTAGCTTGTCGGGATCCTCCAAAAAGTCCACTGAAAAAATCTCAGTAAATGACTACCATCTTACTAGCCTAAAAGTCTTAGTTACCAGGTCATAAAATCCCATAAAAAAATGTTTTCAAGTCTCGTTGAAAAAAGAACATGCTGTGGCACTCGGAAGCTGTTGAAGTGGAATAACTATTTATGTACATATTTAACAGCGCCTTAATGGAAAACGCGGGAATCGAAAAATTTGACGAAACTTTTTTAAAACTGTACTGCTGATGAACGGACAGGCGTTGTTATAAGGAATACCAGCGGCACAAACAAACTGATGCTTGCTGCTCAGAACTCTCTTTGAACCCGGCTTGAAAAAGGATATAGCGCTTAGTGTGCTTAGTGCGAGTTTTTTAACGTTCTCGATAGCGTAAAAGTTAACCCAATTTTGTATGCAGTTGAAACAGCGCCCCTACCGGCAAACGTAGGCAAACGATCCCATTACATACAAATATAAGCTAACTTTTACGCTATCGAGAACGTTAAAAAACTCTCACTAACCACACAGGAAACACTGTGAGAGTTAATTCCAGAGTGGGATGATTTTTTATAAAAAAAAGCAGTAAAACGCGCTTTGAAACCCCACTGCGATAAAGCGGCATGACACGAGAACCCTCTCATCGTGGCCGCCGGTAACTACATTCCCGATCCTGCGGACAAAATGGAAAGCAGTCGACGTCGCCCAAAACACGTCATTTCGGATCCTCCCGATCTACGAACAGTGCTTTTAGGTACCTTAAGCACCGGTCATCGTTCTCGTCGATCCCGTCGCTTGCGACGAAGGGCTCGACGAGTAAATTAACCCTCAGACACAGCCCACTGAGTTTCTCGCCGGATTTTCTCAGTGGGTCGCGTTTCCGATCCGGTGGTAGATTCTGCGAAGCACGGCTCTTGCTAGGGTTCGTGTTAGCAACGTCGTCAGGTTTGAGCCCCGTGAGCTCACCTACTAGTTAAGGTTACGCTGGAATAGCCTCTCAAGGCTTTTATAAGCTTACGTAGGAAAAAAAAATGCTTTGAATGAGCACTGTGGCACTAGGTAATATTGAATAAGCACACTGATAACGAACTAAATCTGATTAAAAAAACATGATGGCCTCAATCGAATTGAACACAATTTTTTACTTCGATAATCTTCGAACTCAATTCGAACGATTCATTACGAATTACGAAAGTGCACAACACTGTTACTTGCTAAAATAATGATATTAAAAATTCTCTTAAAATACTGTTTTATAAAACTTCAAAGTATTTTCTTTCACAATGAAAGCACATTACTCATCAGATAACCGTTCTCACGTGATCGTTACGGTTTCTAATCTTAAACGCCTTTTGATTCGGTTACGGTATTAACACCTTTATAACAATAGCATAAGGTAACTAATAATATTAAATTTAAATGACCTGGAATGGGATAAATGGCATTGAGCTAAAACTCGCGTATTATTCGGGATTTTGTTTTAAAAATTGTTTTTCGAGCCTTTCAATTTTTAAGTGATCGTACGAACAGGATATATTAGACTTCGGTCTAATGTAAACTAATAATTAGTATTAAGCTACACGATTGTTTTAAAGGTTATAATCACAAGGTTTGGAAAGGATATCTAGAACTCAAATACATAACAAAAAACGGATCACAAAAACAATCCGTGTGTCGGTTCCGCGAGTAAACTAACCCATAGACACAACCCACTGAGTTTCTCTCTGGATATTCTCAGTGGGTCGCGTTTCTGATCCGGTGGTAGATTCTGCGAAGCACTGCTCTTGCAAGGGCTAGTGTTAGCAACGTCCCCAGTTTTGAATCCCGTGAGCTCACCTACTTGTTAGGTTACGCTAACATAACCTCTCAAGGCTATCCAACTTACATAAATTTCGGTTAAAGGCCACTTAGTAGATACCGATTTTTCATAAGCATCTAAGACATATTCACCAACAACGTCTATAATAAAAGAAACAATACCATGTACCTAATAAAGGTCGAATACGAAAAATTTTAAAATTTGCGGTAATAATTTATTTGTAGTGATATATTTTTGTAGCGTGCAACATTCGGGCGCACTCGGGCGTCATCGGGCGCTATCGGAGTTTCCGAACGCGCAGGTGTCCTGTGACGTCATGCAACAAGATTCGCGCGCGTTGATTTAAGTTGAATGTAAAAACGTAATTTTATTTTTAAATTATATCTTCTAGTGCCTAGCGTTGTTTACCTTGTTTTTAGTTTATATTTTAATATTGTACACATCATAGATATTGTTGAAATGGTGTGTTTGACTTTTATATGTTCGGAGTGAAAATATCCCGCGAATACGAACAACAAATAACAAACCACATTATCATCTACAAAGCAGCCATACGTTCCGGTTTGAAGGGTAGGAGAACCGTTAAACATTACATGGGATTTTCACCTCATATTTCAAGATAGAGCGGCACTAAGAAGATTAATAAAATTATTAACATTTATATTTACATCTTAAAAGGTCGAAAAACATCCGAACAAGGGTAACAAAAGTTGTTGGCGAAGTTATTTTGTTAATGTGAAGAATTCGCCTCAAATCGTATTATCAATTCGATTGTACTCGAATGAATTAACTTATATGTAGTGGTTTTCACACGTGATTGTGCCATATTCACAATAGGCTCGGAACGGCATAAATAAAAAACAAGTTTACTAAAACCTGTCGTGAATTGATTTTGAATTGTAAATATTTATTGATTGTTTGACGATGACGAGTTCAATTAAGTCTTTTAATTCGAGGGCAGAAATCTTGAATGAATTTGAATTAACAATTAACAGTTATTTAAATTTCGCTTTGAAAGTGAGATTTATTATCTTTTATGACGCCTTGTGTTGCGATTTTTGTGTTCAACTGCATTGATGTCTGGTTAAATTAATACGCTTTTTAGCATAACGTACGCTTTTTCTCTGGCAATATTAAGTTGACAATAAATTCATACAGATAATGAGAAATTGTAGGATCATGTGTATTTGGTATGGTCCGTTTGAGGATATATCCGAATAAATCTGTATTACTTTTTCAAAAGTATGTATCGTGCACCCAGCTATGCAATTAATAGACATGTTCTTTGAAAAACTTTACGTTATCCTAAGGTGGTCTAGTGTTCTAGTGTAGTCCGATTTTGGACGTTATCACTAATTTTGTTTTATCTGGTTATATCTAGGCCGCCGCTACAGGGTTATCACATTGCCTAGTTTTTTCGTATTTTTTTACCAGCTAAATTATAATGGTTTAGCATGGTTTTGTTCGCTACTTCTTCTAACTTGAAGGGTACTATTCTTTGTTTTACTCGTATTACAAATGTAATGCTGCTCACCAATTTTTATGGGCGTGTTTCTTTAGATTAGAAGATATCCCGCAACAGTTTTATACGCGGTTAACATTCCCGATTTATTTTTTTGTTGAGATTTAACTTGCTCAGACCCAAAAAAAAAAAACGTTCGATATCTGAAGAAATTATAATGAAAAAAAAAAACTAGAACAACAGTAAGTGGTTTTGACATCCCTACTAGAATACCGAATTCGAAATGTTTTTAAATTTAATAACAACGTTTGTACTACTTTTATAGCGTTGTATTTTTTGATCGGTACTGATATTAAAAATACGAAAGCGCTAGTCTATTATGTTTTCAACTACAAACAACTGAACCGAGTTTGATCTTGTTTTAAATAATTTATGGCCTGGTAACGAGTCATTTAAGCCAAGTCTTATAATTTCTTCTTATATACTGTTAGAATATGAAAAATGATGTGAAGCGAAATGAGATGAAGTATGAGGTCAATTTAAAGGAAACGAGATGATATGAGATGAAAGTCTCAGTAAAATGATCTACTGATCATTTTTCAGTGGACTCATTGGAAGAACCGGAGAAGCCACCTCTAGCGGCTTTGTTTCATTTTCCCATATTTGTCCACTTTCACAGATACTAAACAGTAAATAAACTACCGTTAAACAACATTTAGAAGGAACACTAAATTAACAAAATAAAACAATTGACACAACTTCGCTGTTTGCGTTCCCGCCAAAAAGTCATCGAGCTAAAATTCTTGCGAAGAATATCCCATTTTTTATTCCACTGTACAGCGTGAGTCTCCTTTGACGAGATATAATGAAGTGTTGTAGTTGACGCTGGCAATGCTGCGGACGTAAAGAAGAAACAGAAGAGTTTGTTTGTTGAAAGACCTACAAAGATCATTCTGCTTAGCCCGATATCAAAATCGGCAATGATCTCTAATACAATTAATACAAAAATAGTTTTAAAAAAAAACAGACCACACACCTTAATAGCAAACCGAACCGGAAGTTTGGCTAAAGGACCAGAATCCAGGCCATTCGATAATAATTAAATAAGAACTGCCTCTATCACTTTTTAATATCACGTGAATCATAAAACATTCTATTTTCAAAAATGACATCGCCTATGCTTTTAATTCCACTTCAAGAGGTGGTCATTTCCAATATCAATTCAATTAAGTACTAGTTTTTTTTGTTGTGTGGTAAACGATCAATAGACTGTGTAGACATTAACATCAATTGTAGTCATTGAACAAATATTTTTTTTGTGGAACCGAGCAATAGAACAGTTTAAATTAAGCTATTTTGGCGTTGTATTGCCCTTACAAAGCGACAAGGCTGCGTTTGACGTCATACGGATTGAGGACACGAAACTATTGAAGTGTGAAACTAAATTTTGGATGCGGTAATTGACTACAAATCGTTCTTTCGTGATTTATGAAAATTCAGTGACGTTATTGATGCGTGTCATTCAAATGCGTTTACAGCAATTATTATAATAAATGCATAGAGTAATAAAGTCCGAGAATTATTTGTCAATTCACAATTCTATGGTCATTTAAAGATAGTGCGTTGTCAATATTAATAATACCCATAATGCAATACTGCTTAATTCTTCACAAAATGAGGTGTTTTTGTATGAGCTATCATAAAAAATGTTTCTAAGAACATCAGTGTCAAAAATCATTTACATTAATTTGAAAGATCATGGCAGCCATTATATGTACTATAGAACTGTGACTTAGAACTCATGTTTCAACGTGGGTTGCGCCATTTACATTGTTGAGGTCTCCGGTAGCCGCTTTACCTAACACACAAGCAATAAAAAGAGGATAAAATCCTGTATTTCGATAAGTATATAATAATGGTCATATAATTTCGTATTTACTAGTCTACCGTATCTTGTGATACGCTATATGTATTATACAATGAAGTAACCTCATATTACAAGGTGAAAGACGACATTTTCCGTTGTGATGTCTATAGGTTCTGGTAGTCAGCTGAAGTAAAAAAATAATCTCGGACGCAACGAAAAATTAAATCTGTTATTTCTAACTGCAATCAATATGTATACATATCAATTAATTCATTTTCTTCGAACCATGAATGCGAACCAAATAACCAGGAATAATTATGAATGGTTTAAAATAATAATAATAAATAAACAATGGAGGTCGAGGCACATGTGACCCATCATACCTCGAACGTCACGAGTAATTGATGATCAGTATGCAAACTTTCACAACTGGCAAATGAAATTCCGTGTTCTTTGTGATCTTCAAGGAGAACAGGAAGAATGTTTAATTTTGATGACTTTAAATTATTTAGCTTTATGTTTTTATTGCGCGTAAACAAGTTCACAGCTTACCTGATGTGGAGGGGTTACCGAAGCCCATAGACCTTACAATGTGTATATCGCCACACACTTTGAGGCATGAGGTGTAATTGTACGTCTTAATCGTAGATAGTGACTTACTGACATGATTACTTTGTCATTGATATAGGCGGGGTGGGGTTATTTAGTATGTCGTGCTAGTTAAGTATTTTAGTAAAAAATATGCTATCTGCCTGCGGTAGTTAAGCTAGTCGCATCGCTTGGTACAACTATGGGAGTTGGCTTGCAACAAATTCCATTATAATCTGATTTAATCGATTTGGATGCTAAGATTAAGCCAAACAGTCTCAAATAATTCAATTTGAACACGCGCTGTACACTGATAGTAATTATGTTTATTACATATTACTGTTATATTATAGTTTATTAACATCTATTTATTGGGGAAACCAAAAAGCTATATTGCGTCAAAAAAGTAAGTAACATATCCAATTTTCCCAGGATTCTGCTCAAAATAAATCATTTGACAAATTCGTTAGGTATCATACTTTTATCATCACAATCATTGTGCCAGAAAGCAAATATTACTTCAAATCTAAAGAAGATTTATATACGACATGATTCAAAAATCAATCTACAATATACAAAGAAATTGTTATAGATATTACCTATTATATTTGTTTATAAAGCAAGATAGGTTTTTTACATTAAACTCTAATAAGGCCCGAAATAATACTAACTTACTAAACTAAAGTTAATTTATCAAGGATTTTTTTTTAAACATGATTTTTCTAATCGCTTTATGAAGATCCAAAAAAAAACTGGTAATTATTTTCGCACGTCCGTGTATTTTACAACTAACTCGAGTGTGCGCACGATAAGAGATTCCCGACACGTACCCGTAGTAGTCATAGATCAATAGGAATCGTAGGTAAATTTAAGAACACAATAATGTGTTATGTGGTACATACTAATTTAATGTTATATAGTTTGTGACGTCGTAAAAATTTTTGCACGTACGGAACGGGATAGAATTAAAAAAATAAAGACCACTTTACCAGACCAATCTTAAAGACCAATCTTTATATTAATACGTGAAGAAAAAAACTTTATACCCCATTTTACGAAAATTGCGTGGACGGAGGAGTATAAAATTTCTCACACTTATGGAAAATATAGAGAAGGAGTAAATAGGATAGGAAAAACATTAATGCTAATTTTTTTTTTAATTATAAATAAAAATACATTAAATCAATAGAAATATATTACGCATACTTCCATGTATTTATACTCTTTTGTTTATTGTTAAAGTCTGTCAGGTCAAATTCAGAATATATTGATATTGTTTGTCTTCAATATTATTAATCTATAGTGTAACCTTGGCGAAATTTGTTATTAAAGAGGGCTATGATAGTCTTTGACAACAGTTCCTGTTGCGACAGAATTCGAATCGATTATTTAATGCCAGAAAAGTTTAAATGCGCTAAAAAGTAAATCTTACTGCTCGCAATCATGTTCAAGTTAATTCAGAAAAAGTCTGTTTTCTCAGCGCGCGTAATTATTTTTTTCTGTGTCGGTTGTTAGAAGTAATCGTAAACCAGTTATAGTGCCGTTAGCCGGTGCTACTCTAGTATTTCTTTAGTCGATCAACTGTTAGTTACGGGTTCAATAGCGTAGTTTAATCGGTGTCGAGTGATGCGATCAGTTAATCATGTTTATATAAGTCTTGAGTGCCGTTATACTATACTAGTAAGTGCAGTAGTAGTAGTATGTAGTAGTAATTTTACACTAGTAGTATTTAACGTCGGCTGGTTTGTGAGCTTGTGTGCAACCATCCAATCCATGCATCAGCCCGCTGAGTTTCTCGCCAGATCTTATCAACGGGTCGCGATTCCGATCCAGTAGTAGATTCATTCAGGAAGCAGTTGCTCTTGAGTTGCTAGGTCTCCTTTGGGGGCACTCGGGCAACTGTTAGCAATCACCCCTCCTGGCTGAGCCTGTGCTCGCTCATCTGTACTGGTGAAACTGGAAAGCCCTCTGGGCCAACCGTAATTCATCTATATAGTCTATATTTATAAAAATGAATTGCTGTTCGTTAGTCTCGCTAAAACTCGAGAACGACTAGACCGATTTGGCTAATTTTGGTCTTGAATTACTTGTGGACGTCCAGAGAAGGTTTAAAAGGTAGATAAATATGAAAATGCTCGGAGTTAAATAAAAATAACAATTTTGTTTTTCCTTTGATGTGTCCCCCGTAGGACGGATTCCTTTTGTTTGTTTTAAGTTTATTTTATACAAAAGTTTAGGTCTTTTATCTATCGATTGGGGCACTAACACCAGGTGGGCTGTGAGCTCGTCCACCCATCTAAGCAATAAAATAAAATAAAAATACTGTGAATATAATGCGATTAACTAAATAAAAGTTATGAAATGATTAATGAAATTTACGTTAATCATTCTACGTAAGAACATTTCTGTGCAAACAAATGTTGTTTTCTGGTGGCATTAGATGTTTGGACTTTCCCGAATTTAATTTGCGCTTGTTTAAATATATTACCTACGATCAGGCCATTGTTTTTTTTTTTCTCCGAATTCCTAGACTGTACCAGTAAGACGAAGTGAGAACGTTTAAAAATTTATTCCGCCGTGTTGAGATAAAATGTTTCGTATTTACTGTAATTTATATAATATCTAGTATTATATTTCGAACAAATTCCTCATATAAATTACGACCATGTTAAGTCATTTATTTCTATGTTGCAGATAAGAGCTGAAATGTGCAAATAGTGACAAAATTATCAAGAGCCTTTTATTTGGAAGCCGATTATATTTTACGGAGGTGTGTACTTATTGGTTTATAAAGTATGATTGTTAGGCCTGTTAAATTTTTTTTAAAGGGATTTTATGACCTGGTAACTAAGACCTTTAGTCATATCTTATTTTAACTTATATTCTCAATTTTATGAATTTTTTATTTTATTTTTTTTATTGCCTTTGTAGGCAGACGAGCACACGGTCCACCTGATGGTAAGTGGTCACCGTCGCTCATGGACGTGAGCAACGCCAGGGGCAGAGCCAAGCCGCTGCTTACCAAATAAAATGAAGATGATTAATTTGAGATCAACTTGGATGAAATTAAATGAAATGAGATGAGATGATATGGGATGAAATATAAATATGTATTAGATTATTTTTTTATGTTTACGTAGGCACTGATTTGAATTTTATAACGGTCTTTCTGTTGTTTTCCAGATAACGATGCCGCGCCTGGAAAACCCCCCAACGGAGGACTTCCGTCGAGTGTTACGTGAAAAGGCATTAAGCCATAGCTTGTTTTATTTGAAGCTGGGCGCCGGCATGACGCCGGATGTTGCTCGCGAGCCGCAGTCGCCCACAGCGCGGAGGCCGAGCGGCAGTGCGGTGGCGCGCGCGCCGCCGACAACCCGCTTCCAACGACACGCGCAACCACGTGTCTCCGAGCTCTTGCGTCGCTTCGAACCCGCTCCGATGCAGTACTTGCGGCCCCCTCGCGCGCCCTCACCGTCCGACGACATCTCCTCATCGGACGACGACGACAGAGCTGCCGTCAGAAGACGCAGCCGAGACCTAAGCGACGATTCCGCCGTTGAGCTCGAGACTAGGCTTAGGAGGCACTCGCATCCACGCGATATTACCCCTCCACCGGAGGCCATGTCGCCGAGACGGGAGAGGACTCTCGTAGAGGCGCATGTGGTAGAGCTGGGCAGGAGAGGCAGCGAAGGCTGTGAGACAAGAGGCCGTACGGTCAGGACGCCCAGTGTCGTTGTCAGCGACTACTCGGATGGAGTTGCAGTGGGTGCTACAGAAGAAGAAGTGAATTGGTTGAGGTCCAGGTCTCTGTCGGCGGACTCCGCGTGCTCGTCGTGTTCGACTCTGTCTAGTCGCGAAGATGAGGAGTTCGAATCGCCTACGATGCCAAAAAAGGTCAGTAAACTATTCATTCATTTTATTACGTCCGTTTCTCAGAACTCTGTAGCTGATTAATTCATAGAAACATGAGTTGTACTGAACGCGTATGTTTTTCTAGTGGTAAATCTGTGTCACGGTCAAATGTGCATTTTTTACCTGTTAGAAAAAAGCACGCATAGGAAAGATATACGTATATAGATGTATGTACAGTACGATAAAGATAAACTTGAGACATATTTATGAAATGTAAAGGCCCGCGAATCAATTATAGCAGTAAAACTAACACCGTGGATATATTTCGTGGATTCCACAAATCTTGACGGCGGTAAGGTGTAACAACGGAGTGTAATTGAGTCGTTTTTGATGATAAAAAATAATAAGAGTAGTAATATAATAATAATACTAATCAGTTAATAATCCCATAATCACGCTTGTTAAGCTAAGCTTTCACCTATTCCAATAAGAACATGTCTATTAATATACTACACTACTCTCAATCGATTAAAAAATTTATAAATTTTATCGGATTGAAGGAAAACTATATTTTTGCTAGAGCATGTCCCGTGTGTACATAATAATATGTAGGTACGTATGTATAATAAATCGCAAATTACAAGTTCAAATGGCAAGTGCTCCACGCGTGACACTAACTGGATTTGTAGTTAACGATACATTGTTTGTCAACAACAGGATACATTGTAATATTTTATTTGATAACGAGCCTCGTTTATGTCCTCGAAAAAAATTTATACAATACTGTTTTAAATCTGTGTTAAGTCTAATAATTTCAACATGAGAAGATGCTGTTTCAGATGTCGATGCGAATGTTTTTTCATTGATATCAAGTTAGGACGTTTATTGCGTAAGGTTCTTTGAAATATAATCATTCGTTATCAAAGCTCATTGGAACGTTTAGTGGTTCAAGGAAGAGTAGACGGTCAACGCTCTCGCGGCCGATCATCCACAAGGTGGACAGACTTGGTTAAGTTATGAGTGAGTGACTGAGTGTACACGTACCGCCACAAATAGAGAAAGTTGGAGAAGTCTTTCAAAAGCCGCAACCAAACATTAAGACTTACGTAACCACGACGACTCCGCCAGGAGTGAACGACTGAGAAGAAGAAAAAATTGAAATACATATTCATTCTTGTTCAAATTCCAATATAAGTTTTGAGTAGAGCCCGGTTTTGGAAAGAATCGATTTTCGTTTATCGTTCGCTGAATCCTTGTATTTATTTCGACAAATAACATCCTACCCTAAAAAAAGAAGAAAATGTAAATTATTCGAAATAAATTAAAGATGGTTAATGCGAGATAAACATTATTTGTTTTCGTAAACCTTTGGTAGGCAGCGGCTTGGCTCTGCCCCTGGCATTGCTGCAGTCCATGGGCGACGGTAACCATTCACCATCAGGTGGGCCGTGCGTTCGTCTGTCTACAAGGGCAATAAAAAAAAAACACTTCCTAAAATTGGCGTTTCAATAATTCTGACGAAACAATGTACCGTCCGTAAGAGAGGACGTCATGTTTCATAAAAATAAAACCAAGCCTTTGAACAAGTGTTTTCATTGCTTCGACATTGCTTGTCCAAAATTCCGTGTAGTATTCATGAGGTACATTTTCACATAGCGCCGGTCATTCACTCGTTTCGCTCGATACATTGAATGCTTTAACTTTGTTGACATCTCACATCCTATCCGCTGGCTTCCTGATACAGTTCATGTATGTTTTGTATGCAAAACGGATGCCCGCATCCGTCAAATACGTGTCCAATTTGTACGCTGTTTATTGGTAACTGGAGCAGCTCTAAATTCGTTTACATTCTATTGTATAATTGGTAATTGTGTAGGTATCTGGTTTAACTCGGTTACGGTTTTCCTCGGTGAAGTGTGACGTGATACTTTTGCGGTTGTAATGACGTTAATAGTCTGAAGTCTGTATGGTCTAAAGCAGGGGCTCCCAAACTTATTTCATCTACTGCCCACTTTGAGAATAATTTATTTTGTAGCGCCCCCATTTTTTTACCTACCGAAAAACCGATATAGCTAGAGCTCAGTTGGTGTCTAAGAGTCCTCCTAGATGAAATTACAAATCGCCATCAAAGCCTCTACACAACGCTTCCATTTTTTTCTGGGTCTCTTGCCGCCCCCCTTTAGGCCTGCAGCGCCCACAAGGGAGCGTTATCGCCCACTTTGAGAAGGGCTGGTCTAAATTATACTTGACGCCTGGTGTACCGGTATCGAGCGATGTGACTATGCCGGTGTTCAAAATCCTTTAGGCCGGTTTTTTATTTATTTTTTCTAATGAAATACACAACACACTACGCTCGTATTCACGAATGACTAGAGGGCTATGCTCGGAGTTAATCTGCCCGCGAAATTGAATTAGACAAGAGGAGAATCGCAGAAGAACCCATTAACGGACATAGCTCATAGCATTGCAAGATGGAAGGGACAGTGGGTAGGGAACATAGCTAGAAGAACAGATGGCAGCTGGAACGGAAAAGCTCTAAAGTGGTAATCGTACACCGGAACACGCAGCGTGGGTAGACCTCCCACGAGTTGGTTCACAACGATCTGCTAAAGGTCACAGGAATCCGCTGGACGACGGCTGCGCGGAACCGGTTATTATGGCGAACCTTGGGGGAGGCCTTAGATTAGTGCTAGATAGCAACTTGATAGTTAGCAGCTACATGATGTGTATGATCATGACGATATTGTCACGATAGTATAAACATATGTCGTTAAAACACCTTAGTCATCGGTCACCATAAAAACTGTTATTGAATTGAAACTGTAACTGTATTCGAAACTGTAACTGTCGAAACTGTAACTGTATTCGAAACGTTGGAACAAATAAAAAGAAAATGTTAATATTACAATAATAAATTGCTGAGATACCCACTCTAAAATTCTATAACCTTATGACATTTTTCTTGACATTAATTTTTTTTTATAAAATTTTTATCCTATGGAACATTTCGCTGTTGGTTCATTTCAAATTCAAATTGGATCATTACTTGTTTCTAATTAATAAAATTATATAATAAGTAACCTTAACCTGGGACAAGCTAAACGCAGTCAATTGGCCCTAAACTAGGATTCCATGTACTATGTGAACTAGAGACTGACCATACTACATATACATTTAAATACATACACACATATTTATAAATATTAAACAACGGAATAAAGGACAAACATATGTTCATTATACTGCACGATATTGAAAAATAAGTCACGACCCTCGGCTATACGGTCAGGGACACAGTAACCGAATTAATTTGTCGTTCACTGGGATAAAGAACCTGCTGTTTTGGTGCTTTATAAGGGCACGAAATTATAATATTTTTTTTTTTATTGTTTAGATGGGTGGACGAGCTCACAGCCCACCTGATGTTAAGTGGTTATTGGAGCCCATAGACATCTACAACGTAAATGCGCCACCCACCTTGAGATACAAGTTCAAAGGTCTCAAGTATAGTTACAAAGGCCGACCCTTCAAACCGAAACGCACCACTGCTTCAGGGCAGAAATAGGCAGGGCGGTGGTACCTACCCGCGCGGAATATTCAAGCCTCTTAAAATACAAACACATACAAGAATTTATAACACTAGTATATTAGTATAAATAGCTTTTTTTATGAGGTACACAATAACAATATTCCCTGAATTTTATGCTAGGAAATCCTGTGTTATAAAAGTCAGTGGTTCAGTGCTAGGTCACCAGGTAAAGTAAGTTAACCAGGAAGAGGGATCTGTAAGAATGTAGTACGTACGTGTGTGTGTGTGTGTGTGTGTGTGTGTGCGTGTGCGTGCGTGCGTACTTGCGTGCGTACCTGCGTGCGTTCGTGCGTGCGAGTGTGCGTGCGTGTGTGCGTGCGTGCGTGCTTGTGTGTGTGTGTATATGTGTCATACAATAAAGTATTACATTATACATGTCATATATTTTATATATTACACATAGTACATCATATCTACAATTAGGGCGCGATTCAGTGGGCGTCAGCCGCGTCGCGTCGTCCGGTGAGCTGCGACCTTCAAATAGTCCCAACACAAAGACAGGAACACGAATGAATTTTAAAGCGTTTTGCATATTCTGTCATCTGTGTCGGCGTTCCATTGACCTGGCTTTGTTATGACTACCGGACCATGAATGCTGTGATATGTCTCTCTCATCGTACGCTACAGTTCCGTTGTTAATAAGTTCGCAACATTAACTTTGTTAATGATATACATATATACTTGAGTGATGTATTTCGGTTGTCGATGCTATGAAAGCAATTTTAATACGTTTTGTTTTCCCAGGATAAAAACTAACAGATACTTATGTTTAGGATGCTTTTCTTCACTGTTGTGGCCGTATTTGGTTTTATAGTTGACATGTGAATAAGGTGACTTGAAAAGACTTGATGGATTGTGTATAAGTGGATATGCAAGATAAGGGAGGGTGTGAGTGCGAAATGTTAGGTCTGAATGGAAAAATTTGGACATGCTACGCCGACCACATATAGTGAGATAAGGACAAGAAGAAAAATATGTGAAAATTGTGTTGAGCAGTGATTTTAAGCACGAATTACGAGAACTGAATATAATATTAGACGGTTACTGTGAGGTTCATCATGCACAGCAAGAATTTCGGGGTCTATTTTAAAAAACACGATTGGAAGACGCATCCTAACTTACTAAACGCAGAGGATTTCAAAAACCAGGGACCTGGCAGTGGTTAAAAGTGTTTTCGTATGACATAAAATATCATATTTTTGAGACATTCTCCGGGATTGAAACAGGGCGATTAGTTTGCGTGAATTAAATTTGCCCCGCGTTTGAATCTTGAGTCTAACAATGCCTATTTATCGATGCCTATTTACGTATTTCTACAAATGGAAATTTAACAAGTACTATTTTTTTTGTACAGAAACCTCTGTCGTATAGTTCGAAAAGTGGCTATAATCCAAGCCAATTACTTAAGACTTAATACGTACTGACACAACCATTGTTCTATACGTTGAACAATAAGAGCAGCAAGTGCGATAAACGTGTACCTACTCGTGGTCGTTTTAACGGATACAAAAACCTTGCGTGATCTTGGAATGTAAGTAAAAATTATTCTCTTTGGTCGTTATATAGTTCTTGGCATCTAGTCAAAAGAAAGTATGTAATTCCTTTTTTTTTTCCACTTTTTATCAGATAAAATCGAGACGGTTTACGCACAAACATGAACACGAGAGAATCGCAGGCTTTTATACTTCTTTACTGGTGGTAGGACCTCTTGTGAGTCCCCCGTCTATTTCTGCCGTGAAGCAGTAATGCGTTTCAGTTTGAAGGGTGGGACAGCCGTTGTAACTGAGACCTTAGAACTGATGTCTCAAGATGGGTGGCGCATTTACGTTGTAGATGTCTATGGGCTCCAGTAAACACTTAACACCAGGTGGGCTGTGAGCTCGTCCACACATCTAAACAATTAAAAAAAAGATGACCAAAACCCCCTTCATAGGAGGCCACGACTCACACTTTTTTCAAATACGAGGGCTGCACTAAAAGTATCGGGAATGGAATATTTCCACTGTTCCTGTCATATTAAAATCTTTTTAATTGAAAACTCCTTGGTTTTAAAAATCGAATACCATTTATTTATTTAAAAAAAGATTCTCGGTCTTGTCACGAGGTTTTGTCAAACTTGTTTAGTCGTTGAGAAAATGGAATTGACTCGAGAAAATTCAAGAGCGATGATTTATTATGACTTTCGAAGTGGTTTAACACAAAAGCAGTGTGTTGACCGGATGATTTCTGCATTTGATGATGAAGCCCCATTCAAAACCACAATTTATCGCTGGTTTGCTGAGTTTCAACGTGGACGTGTCAAGCTCAGTGATGATCCCCGTCAAGGTCGTCCAAAAATTGCATTCACCCAAGAAAACGTTGATGCTGTGCGTAAGCTGATTGAGGAAGATCGACATGTGACATACCGCGAAATTCAGGCAACTTTAGACATTGACATGAGTCAAATACAAATAATCTTGCATGAACAATTAGGTGTAAAAAGTTGTTTTCCCGATGGATACCGCATTCGCTCTGTGTAGAGCAAAAAGCGGCTCGCGTTACTTGGCGCGTCAGAACTCTCGAAAGATTCCACGCAGGATCCTCAAATGCTGTATACAACATTGTATCAGGTGACGAATCCTGGATATACGCGTACGAACCCGAAACAAAAAACCAGTCACGAGTTTGGGTGTTCGAAAATGAGTTAAAGCCAACAAAAATTGTTCGTTCACGGAGTGTTGCAAAAAAAATGGTGGCCACGTTTGTCTCCAAAACCGGCCATGTTACGACTATTCCTCTTGAGGGACAAAGAACGGTTAATGCAGAATGGTATGCTAGCATTTGTTTGCCACAGGTCGTTTCTGAACTCCGTAAAGAGAACTGCAACCGCCGCATCATCCTCCATCACGACAATGCGAGTTCTCACACCGCGCACAGAACAAAAGAGTTTTTAGAGCAAGAAAACATAGAATTATTAGACCATCCGCCGTTCAGCCCCGACCTAAGCCCTAATGATTTCTATACTTTCCCTAAAATAAAGAATAAATTGCGTGGACAGAGATTTTCATCACCTGAAGAAGCTGTGGACGCCTACAAAACGGCCATTTTGGAGATCCCAACTTCCGAATGGAATGGTTGCTTCAATGATTGGTTCCATCGTATGGAAAAATGTGTCAAATTTCGCGGAGAATACTTCGAAAAGCAATAAATACATTTTTAAATAGTAATGTTGTGTCACTTCGTTAATTCCCGAAATTTTCAGTGCCGCCTAGGTAACTAAATTATCCGCACATCACATATTATTATGCAAAATTTTCAAATATAATGTACTTTGGGGTTTCCATCTCACGCTTCAGGATAAATGGCGAAACCTCTCAAAACCAGTTGAGCCGTGAACATATCTGTTCAATATGTGCAATAAATAATTTGGGTGTAAAATCTAGTGTGTGTTCATACGACGGCTCGCTGTGGTAGCCTTTTAAAAACATTAACCTTTGTTGCACTACAATGGTGATAGCCGTGTCCAAACCTGCTTGGAACGGATAATACTTAATTTAAACTGAGTTTTCAATGTGCAAAAAATTTGGAACAGCTCAAAATACGGACGACAGTGCAAGATAATACGGAGAAGTTATACTAATTTTAGTACATTTTTAAATCGTCCCATTCATACAAACGTACAAGAAAGCGAGATAATAAAAAGGCGGTAAAAGAAAAATCTCGTTTATGATACGGTGTCTATTACAAAACATGTCGTAGAGCGGTGTTATTTCACGGACATAAATGACGTCATAGAAATTGAGTGTTTCGGTAACGTGACCCCAAACGTTGAGAGACCATGCGCGGAGGTGATTTAGGCCAATAACCGCTAGTGATGCTTTCAAATGATTTGGGAGTCGGTTGAGTTTTCGAATGAATAAAACTGAACCTAGTTTTTATTTAGATTAGCTAAGGCGCGTGCGTGATCATAAAATTTGGTGTCTCCTACCTTTATAGTATCTGATGCTTATCTTTTTATTTTTATTTTTTTTTATTGCCTTTGTAGGCAGACGGGCATACGGCCCACCTGATGGTGAGTGGTTACCGTCGCCCATGGACTTCAGCAATGCCAGGGGCAGAGCCAAGCCGCTGCCTACCGCTTAATACTCTCCATAAGCCTCGTTTGAAGAAGGACATGTCATAGCGCTCGGGAAACACCGTGGAGGGGAGCTCATTCCATAGCCGGATGGTACGTGGCAAAAAAGATCTCTGGAAACGCACTGTGGATGACCGCAGTGGCTCCAGGTAGTATGGATGAACTCTACTCCGGTGGCGGGCGGTGCGATGGTAAAAACGAGATGCTGGTATCATCTCGAACAATTCCTCAGAGCACTCCCCATGGAACATACGGTACAAAATACAGAGGGAACCGAAGTCCCTCCGCAGACCCAGAGGCTCCAAACGATCCGAGAGAATGGGATTATCGACAATCCGAACGGCCCTCCTCTGTATGGAGTCAAATGGAAGAAGCTGGTATTTGGGAGCCCCGGCCCAGAGATGGGAGCAGTACTCCATGCGAGGCCGGACTTGTGCTTTATAAAGCAAAAGTCTTTGTCCAGGCGTGAAGTACCGCTTCGCTCTGTTGAGGACTCCCAGCATTTTGGACGCCAACTTGGCTTTGCCTTCCAAATGACTCCGAAACTGGACATCGCTCGAAATGTCGACCCCAAGTATCCCGATACTCTCGGAAGGTTGCAGGGATACTCCTTGGAATTGCGGCGCCATGACAAAGGGGTCCTTCTTCGCAGTGAACGCGCAAACTTGTGTCTTTATCGGGTTGAATTGAACCAAGTTCAATTCACCCCATTCGGAGACTCGCCCCATCATCTGCATAGCAATGCATGCCATCAATAGACAGCATGTCATTGATATACAGGATGAAAAGCGTGGGGGAGAGCACCGAACCTTGTGGAACGCCAGCGTTAATGGTCATGGTATCAGAACAGTCACCGTCTACAACGACCGTGATGCTCCGCCCATCCAAAAAGCTAGCGATCCACTTGCAGAGACCCTCGGGGATTCCGTAAGATGGTAACTTCGATAGAAGTGCCCTATGCCAGACCCTGTCGAAGGCCTTCGCGATATCAAGGCTCACAGCAAGAGCCTCGCCCTTGCTCTCCAAGGCTTCAGCCCACCTGTGAGTAAGGTATACAAGAAGATCGCCAGCTGAGCGACCGTGACGGAAACCGTACTGTCGGTCACTGATCAGCTGGTGATCTTCAAGATACTTCAGGAGTTGTGTATTTATAATTCGCTCCATCACCTTGGAAAGCAAGGAAGTTATCGCGATAGGCCTGTAGCTCGATGGGTCCGACCGGTCACCCTTCTTGGGGATAGGGTGGACGTGGGCGGTCTTCCATGAAGACGGAACCCTGTTAGTGCAATAAGAGAGGCGATACAAACGCGTTAGCGCAGGTGTCCGCCTACGGGCGACGGACCGTCGAGGCGATCCGCCCGGTCCTCTCGGACTGGGTGAATCGCGACCGAGGACGTCTCACCTTCCGAGCGACGCAGGTGCTCACGGGACACGGCTGTTTCGGTCGCTACCTGCACCTCGTCGCCCGGAGGGAGCCGACGCCGAAGTGCCACCACTGCAGTGGCTGCAACGAGGACACGGCGGAGCACACGCTCGCGTACTGCCCCGCTTTCGCGGAGCAGCGCCGCGTCCTCGTTGCAAAAATAGGACCGGACTTGTCGCTTCCGACCGTCGTGGCTACGATGCTCGGCAGCGACGAGTCCTGGCAGGCGATGCTCGACTTCTGCGAGTCCACCATCTCGCAGAAGGAGGCGGCGGAACGGGAGAGGGAGAGCTCTTCTTCCCTCTCGGCGCCGTGCCGCCGCCGTCGAGCCGGGGTTCGGAGGAGGGCGTTTGTCCAGCTCCAGCCCCTATGAGGAGGCAGTCTCCTCCCGGTGATGGTCACGGGGCGACCTAAGGGGGTTGAGGCTGCGCCGCACGCTACCGTCACTCTAGCGCGCTGGTACCAGGAGGACGGGACGGCGCGTCGGCGGCTGCGGACTGCGATGCGGTCCGCATTTTCGTCGTCGCTGTCGTCGCCGAACATACTGTTGAAGAGCAACCCGGTCGGCGGTGTATCGCGTTCCGACCCGGCAGGCTGGTTCTGGCCCAGCGGGGTATCCCGGAACACCAGCGGCACCGCCCGGGCGGCCTGGTAGGGCCGCCGTACCGCGAAGACCGACGTCGTTGGTCGTCGACTATCGCCTCGACGACCCGTCGGTCGGGCGTCCTCGGGGTGGCGCCGCGTGTCTGGTTGTAGTGTTGACCGCGGGAACCCCCCTACTCTGAACGGGTTCTGACCCCGGACGGAGATCGGACGTCGGGTGTAAGAGTGCAGGGGAGTCGTTTAGTGGGTGGGCCCTAAAATCCTTGGGCCCGCGATCTGCTCTCAACACCTGCAGATCGTTGAGTCTCACATACCCCGCGCGCCCCCTAGGCGCGGGGACCTCGTAGGAGGTTCGGCCCCCGGCCCGAAAAAAAAAAAAAAAAAGGTGTCAGCTCAGGGGCGCACGTTTTCAAAACCACTGCGGGGATGCCGTCTGGCCCACTCGACTTATGGACGTCCAGGAGTCGGAGCTCCCGCCTGACTGCACACTGTGTGAAGCAGATATCCGGCAGGGAGCTATCACACCGGGGGATGTTCGGTGGTGTGGCACCCCCGTCGTCCACAGTCGAGTTCGAGGCGAAGAGTTTGACCAGAAGGTCAGCCTTCTCTTTCGCGCTGTGGGCCAGATTGTCATCGGACTTGCGCAGTGGTGGGAGACTAGACCTGCAGAAGTTTCCTTCTGCAGCTTTGGCGAGCGACCAAAAAGCACGGCTCCCGGAGGGATAGCTCTTCAATCGCTCGCCAACTCTAGCGACGTGCTCCGACTTCACCTTGGCAATTACCTTTTTGTAGGACCTGGAAGCGGCGTTATATTTCCGCCTTTCCCCTGAGATGTTAGGATCCCGACGTCTCCTGGCATTATCCCATGCCACGTATGCGGACCGCTTGAGGTGTGCAGCATCCCTGCTGGCATTGTTATACCAGGGTCTGCTGCGACCCTCAACGGGCACTTCAGAGGAGGGAATAAACAATTCCATCCCCTGGAGCACCACGTCTTTAAGACGGTCCGCACAGACGTCAGGATCAGCAGAGGAAAAGCAGAACCGCCCCCATGGGTAGGATGCGTAAAATTCACGCAATCCATCCCAATCTGCTGACATATACCGCCAAACTCTTCGATACCTGGTCGTCGTTCGACGATCAGGACGAGAGAGTGGTACGGCAGCACGAATAAGGCAGTGATCAGACGATCCAAGCGGAGCGTCGACCACCACACTGTATCCGGCCGGATCTGTGGTCAGCAGAAGGTCCAACAAAGAAGGCTCGTGCCCCTCGATATCTGGGACACGGGTGGGCTGTGTCACCAGCTGGGAGAAGCCGTAGGCCAAGGCGAAATCGTAGGCAGTCCGACCCGGGAGGTCGGTGGTTCTGGACCCCAACCACTCTTGGTGGTGAGCGTTAAAGTCTCCAAGAACCACCACCTCCGCAGATGGGTACTGCTCAAGCACGCGGTTAGTCCCCTCTTGCACATGCTCAAACAGAGCTGAACCTGCATCACTGCTGTGGGACCTGTACAGGCACGCGTAGATTCGGCTACGGCCCCCGTGATCTACGCGCAGCCACAAGAGGGACAGGTCCCGTTGTTCGAGGCCCCGAAGACGGCGACAACAAACATCAGCCCGGACGAATACGCACACCCCGGCTTTACGCAGGAAGTTGTGCTCCAATACGTAGCCGGGGTATTCAAGGTATGAGGTATCATCCGGAGCAGATATCTGCGTCTCCGTTAAAAAAAGCAGGGCAGGCTGCGCCGTCTCAAGGTGGTGGTGTACGGCGTCAAGGTTGCTATGTAGGCCCCTGACATTGCTGAAATCCACATTAAATGTGGAATGGGGGACCGCCTGTGAAACCCTTTTCTTTTTTTTTGTCGTCTTCATAATTCTTAAGTTTACGGAGAGTAGGATTAGGAGAGGTAGGATGTTGGAGGTGAGATCGAGGCAACACCTGAATGAAGCGCGGAACATAGTACGTGCTCGACCACGGGTTGCGTGAGAGACTGACGCAGGTCATGGAAGGGCCCCCAGTCCACTCTGCGTGCGATCGCCGGGATCCACTCCGGTCTCCGACTCCGGCACGACGACCGCACGACAGGATTTTACACCGGTTGGCGGGACAGCTTCCCGGGGCGGAGTTTAGTAGAGACACCCGGGTTCAGGTCCCCTACTGACCGGCGGGCGGCAGCGGGTACCGTTTCACTGGGTCTCCCTATACCCCCGTCAAACAATCACGCCCCGTGAGTTCGCACGCACGTCTGCTCCGCAAGTTCCAGGCGTCACCAAGACTCAACCCCAACAAGGAAGGGGAAAGGGAAGGGATAGAACTGGCTCTCCAACCCACACGCCGGAACACAGCTAGGCTATTTGGCGGCGGACTCTAGTTGGAGGGTGGTCGCCAGCCAGTTGGACTAGGTCCTACCACCGGTTATGTTTTCGGCTCCCGTTTAGCACCACCCAGGGGTCACTTGTAGGGGATCGCGGGTTAAACCTACGGAAGCGGGAAGCACCAACCCCCTAATCTATCTGGCGATAGGGTAGCTCTCGAATAGCAAAAAGTAGTATCAGTGACGTTTCCAACTTTTAAGAATATGTTTTTTTTCTCGAGCGGTGGCCGCGGACCTTAAAGCTTCACAGTGAGTAGGCCTACAAGATGGACCGGTGACTTGCGAAATTTTCCTGGAATCCGCTGGATGTTTGTGGGCTGTATCCCAGCAGTGGATGTTTGTGGGCTGATGAAAAGAAACAGTAGGCCTGTGAGAGAAGCAGCGAAATGTGCGAACTACTGTTACTGATAACCATAAATATTATATTTTACGTTATTCTAAACAAAAATGAAAAGGAATTTTCTTTTGAGTATTTTCTAACATACTAGATGTCGTTTTTAATATGACAATAAATAGATTTTGAAGTGAAACTTCCTTATCGGCGTTGGAAAAAAATTTACCGTCACATTTTTCGGTTACGCGTCACATTTCTCCGTTACGCGCCATCTTTTGAAGTGAAACTTCCTTATCGGCGTTGGAAAAAAATTTACCGTCACATTTTTCGGTTACGCGTCACATTTTTCCGTTACGCGCCATCTTTTTTGTATTCATGTCTATGATAATAAAATCCTTTTGTTTAAACTTTATCTAATTTAACTTTATTTAACCAATTTCTAGAAAGTTGCATGTAGATCATTTTTCGAAAAATAAGTTTCACTTCTTACGTGTGTACACTAGTACACGCACACATATTTTTTTTAATATAATGTTTTTTAAACGTGATAACATGGCCAGGCGAGGTTACGGCTCATCTAGTTTGAACTGTTGCAAGAAAGCCAAGAATGGTATTCGTAAATTTAGCAAATCTCAATCAAAATTTTGGATTTCACTGAATTCCAGGTTTATTTCGGCTTTGTTGTAATCCACGTGGTAAACTGAAGACTGCGGGTAGAATGTTAGGAGCAGACAAATCCGTATGTCTTCTTCTATTTCGTTTTGGGATGTTACTATTAGAACTCGGCAATTACTCCGATAATAATTAGCCGAATTTTTTTTTCTAGATATTTTCAAAACGCTTTGCTTTTCGTGCTCAGTAAAATTAAAGTAATCGTAAAGAGTCAAATTTAAAATTGTGGTAAGAAACCGTTAAATAATACGATATCAAAATTGACATCATATCAGGGCCACGCAACAAATGTATTGTTTGTTACATCGACCGGATGTGGAATGATAAAATTGTTCACCGAAATGCACGTATAAAATATAATAAAAGTAGGGGGTTTTTTTTTTAAATACATCGTTAACATGTTAATAACGTGACACATTAAATTAACCCAAAACCAATTGTAAATATTCGACTCCCAGTAAGTACTCCGTATGCCGTTTGAATCCGAATTCATTTTTCTGACTCTTACCAATGTAACACAATAAGAGTACTGTTACGCTAGTAAGAGTAACGCCATCTATCGGCGAATAGTCGAACGAATATCGAAGAATCTAGTAGCACCTAAAACGCTCGAGAAGTACAACGTCATCTATTGTCAGATAGTGGAAACACAATACTCAAGATGTGTGGAATATTCTCGATAGTTCTAGGGATTTGGTATCGGCTATAAAAGTATTGCATAGATGGCACGCAGTCAGCTAGTAATCGGAACTATTTGAAGCGAAACAGCAAACAGATCAACCGAAGCGAAGCGGAAGAAGTGAATTGAGAATTTTAAAGTGTTAGTGAAGTGTTTTAAGTGTTCTAAGTATTGAATACAGTGTTAAGTTGTACTTTGGTGGAACATTTATTTATCCCGAACCCCAGCGCGTAACAGTACGATTTAGAATTAATAGAATTAATGTATTTGAAACAGGTGTTTATTTAAATTGATTCCATAGTAATTATCTCAAGATATCCTCATGCCGGTTTTTTTATAACTTAACCACGAGAATACTTTAAATTGTATTAAAATTGATTCTGTAGTTTAGGCGTGATGATCAAACGCACGAATCTAAGAATGAACAGCCGGATAGTTAAGACATATTTTGAATATATTTTCACTGTATCATAATATAATCAGTAACACCTTAAGATTTTATCTATTGCATTACATATTAATATTTTCTTCTCGGACATGATTAAAACCGCTTCCACGATTTAAGCTCGCGTTTCTATTGCCATTCAGGACGGTCGTCCGTGACCCCAAAAACAGTAAAAAAATATTAAAAACTGAAATTCGAAACGTCGGAATTAATATAACGACAATTTTAAACCCAAGATTATATTATAAAAGTAGTTTGAAATATATATTTTTTTACCCACCTTAAGATATAAGTTCTAAGGTCTCAGTATAGTTACAACGGCTGCCCTACCCTTCAAACCGAAACGCATTACTGCTTCATGGCAGAAATAGGTGGGGCGGTGGTACCTAACCCATCTATTTCTGCCATGTTTCTGGTTGTGCGGAATCACAACAAGTCTTACCACCAGTAATAAAAATGTTACTATAAAATACTCACAATTTTGTTTATTCATAATCCTAGGGCTTGTAAAAATGTTCTAAATGAAACAAAGAGAAATAAACAGAAGATAAATGTGCGGAACTGTTTCCTTTAGCTCTGGAAATACGAATCTTGTTAATAATCAGGAGAAAAATGTGCAGAACTGTTACCTTTAGCTCTGGGATGAAATACGAACTACCCACGCTCCATAAAGATATATTATGCCCATTTTTCAATTCGCTATATATTGCTAAGGCTGATTAGTGATGGTAGCTAGTCGCCATCTGCGTAATTGAGAATTCGTAAGGTTTCGCGTTTTTCGTGAGATTGCGTAAAGTTAAGTTGTCACATCTTCGGTTAGGTTAGGCTAGAAACCATGGAATTTTGCGTCTTCTCACAGCTCCTTACGTCTTACCCATGTGAATGTGTATACGCTTTAAAACAATTCAATTTCTATTTGAATGGTAATGAGGACAGCAAAGCCCTGACTTTAATTGTTCAGTTCCTTTGGAAAAGGACGTAAACTCCAGCACGTTCGCTTTTAAAACGTCATATTTATTATACGACCGCGTTGTGTCATTATTCGTTGATGAGCATGGGGAAACAATGGCTTCTTATGGCTGTCTCGTATTCCGTACATACCTACTAAACGATTTACCTTTATACAACCCGATACGATGCTGGAACGATTTTGCTACAGCCTAAATAACATTCGTTTTCTATGGTGACAAACATTCAGTAAAGAAAAGAAAAAAAAAAATGTTGTAATTCCTCTACTAGTCAAGAAAACATGGTTTTGACTTACGTATGTTGTTTTGGCTATGACAGATCACAAAGGAAAAAAAATGGTATACTGTAATGCGGCTTTTGTAACTTTAAAGTGTATTTTTAACTTATTCAACGTCTGTGGTCTTTCACAATTCACAATAGCCGGTGTTAAGTGCTCTGAGCTCACATATATTGATAGCATCATCGTGCCTCTTATTTCTTATTTCTGCTACGAATATTGTAAAACTGTTGGCATTGGTGGCATTGTTAACGGCTCTGTTCAAGCCGTAAGTTTATTCGTAAACAATAAACAATAAAATAAAAACATACTATGTAATAGGATTTTCTGTAGAGTTAATACTAATGTTTGTTTTGTCGCCATCATCATAATTCTCCTGCCCATCTATCTCCCAGTCACTTGGCGTCGGCGCAACATGTTTTTTCTTTCCATACTCCTCTATCATATACCATTTCTTCGCTCACTTCTTTCTTAAACATATCGTCTTTCACATAATCCATCCATTTTTTATTAGTTCTACCTCTTCCTCTAAAGCCTTCGACATTCATAATTAAAGTTAGTAAGTTTGTTTTGTCGCCATTTATCAATAATTATTAAACATACGATTTGACAAAATCGTCTGCTATAAAAGGATCTTCATACGGCAGTAGTTTTAATTTTTATGTGCACGTCTCCACCCACGATTGACGTCAATCGGACGGTTGCGTGGCACATGTGTCTGTGGGTGTGAGTGTACGTACATACAGTCCCGCTTCAGGGCTTAAACACAATAAAAAACCGGTTTAGGTACGAGAATTTGCTTTCGAGAAAAAAACGATGGCCCTTGATTAATAGGCGTACAAGCGAATAGGGAAGTATTGAATATATTTAAATGTAAGTATTCGCCATTTTGAGAGGATATTTGACGTTAATTATTATTGTAAGAGAAGCAGAAAGACTGACGAGTATACGGTCTACTTAATTGGATGTAATCACAATCGCTTAAGTACATTTTTTTTATTGCCCTTTTAGGCAGACGAGCATAAGGCCCACCTAATTGTGAGTGTTTACCGTCGCCCATGGACTTCAGCAATGCCAGAGGCAGAGCCAAGCCGCTGCCTACCGTTAAGTACTCTCCACAAGCCTCGTTTGAAGAAGGACATGTCATAGCGCTCGGGAAACACCGTGGAGGGGAGTTCATTCCAAAGCCGGATGGTACGTGGCAAAAAAGATCTCTGGAAACGCACTGTGGATGAACGCCACGGCGGAGACGCTGGAGGGTACGCTGGAGCCACTCCAGGTAGTATGGATGAACTCTACTCCGATGGCGGGCGGTACGATTGTATAAACGAGATGATGGAATCATCTCAAACAAGTCCGATGTGCGTTCAAAGTTTTATGTTTGAATCGATGATGGCCTCACTAAGAACTCTCAAACCGCATTAAAAGAACTGTACAAGCCGCCATTGCCTGTTTGATGATTATGTGACTTAAGTTATAGATAGATCCATATGTCATGTAACCTAATTGATTGTGTTCTTCTAATTTTCTTGTCGATTTTATATGTAGCTTTGATGAAAATACAATAATGTGGAGTAGCACAGCTAGTTTTATGGAGAGCCTGAAACGGTAGGTAGTGGCTCGGCTTTGTCCCTGGCATTGCTGACGTCCAAGGGCCACAGTAACCACTCACCATCAGGTGGGCCGTATGCTCGTCTGCCTATACGGCAATAAAAAAAAGTGGATAACGTAAACCTTTAATACATAGTTCTAGAACCCCATTGTTTTCGGATTATCAGATTTTTCTCAAGAAGCGATGTTTTCACGAGTATGCTTAGCTTAGCTTAATTATTTTTTTTTACCTGACGAGTACGCTTAAAGCTGATTGATTACCGTCGGTAGTTCTAGAGCGACGAGAACCGTGTAAATAATATAATTCTATATTATATAATTCTATATTATAGTTCACTATAATTCTATAAACAATCGATGACTCAATAATTCATAAAGTGTTGAACTCGTTTATGGCTTTTGTATAAATAATATTATGTAAAACGTTTTTTTTTGCCCTCAGAATACATAAATATTTATATAATTTATCATGAAATATGTCATATAAAGTAAACCGGTTTGTAAAGGTGGATAAGAAACTTAAGTGAATTCGAAGGGTTCACTGTGGAAATATATTAGCAGATATCTTTAGTGTTTCATTTTAGAGTTTTTGATCGTAATTTTTTTTTGATAAAGTTTCAATATGGAAGAAAAAAAATTGATCTTTTTAAGCAATAGTTCTCAGCTTTGATTCTGTTATGTAGTAGACAAGAAAAGACAAGATTAAAATTAAGAGGTTAAAACTATTTTTTTAAATATTATTATTCTATTTGGTTCTATTTAATATTGTTCTATTTGGTTAAAACTATTTGTTTTAACCTCACGATTATTTTACTTTACCATGCTACTTTTCTTTATTTTATTTATTTACCACGAAAACGGTAACCACAAGAATTACTACGAAATGTAATATCAAACAAACGCGATATTAAGCCGTGTAAGGGGCATACCATAAATATATTTTTATACGAAATTAAATTTGGCAAGATTCAGCATTGGCAAGACCTTGCCTATTTCAGCTGTAATGCGTTTCCGTTTGAACGGTAGAGCAGCCGTTGTACTGCAAAAAATTGAAACCTTAGAACTCATGTCGCACGGTCTATTGATGTCTATGGGCTCTGGTAACCACTTAACACCACGTGGGCCATGAAATTGACCACCCATCTAAGCAATAGAAAAAATACATCAGCTCGTCCACTCGAAACAAACAATTAAAAAAAAATACAAAAAATTATTCGATGCTTGACAGCCCTAATCATACCGAGCCCGTGTCAAATAACTTTACAGAGCACACACATAAATAGCACATTCGCGTGTGCGTTTCACGCTCTTTAAATCGTCATCCTCTTGCACTGTACGTGACTCTGTGTTAAGTTACTGTGTACTTATAATCCATTTCAAAGAGGTAAACACGTTTTTTATTATCAAAACGGTTTAAGATGTACGGAGGCCCAAGGACTTTTAGGGAGAGAGGGGAAATAAAAGACGTTGTAGAACGTACGCAGGTTGTTATTATTTCTTAGCATTTATTTTATTGCCTAGATGTGTGGTCGAGCTCACAGCCCACCTGGTGTTAACACACCTTGAGATATAAGTTCTAAGGTATAGTTAAAACGGCTGCCCCACCCTTCAAACCGAAACGCATTACTGCTTCACGGCAGAAATAGGCGGGGTGGTGGTACCTACCCGTGCGGACTCACAAGAGGTCCTACCGCCAGTAATTACGCAAATTATAATTTTGCGGGTTTGATTGTTATTACATGATGCTATTCCTTCAGCATGGCAGTCAATCGTGAACAATTATTAAGTACGTATTTCATTAGAAAAATTGGTACCCGCCTGCGGGATTCGAACACCGTTGCATCGCTATATACGAATGCACCGGACGTCTTATCTTTTATGCCACGACGACTTGTAAATTTAAATTTGAGGTCGAAGTATTATATTATATTACAAATATTCTGCCCTCCAAAGTAGAACGCATGAGTGTTTCGCGACGGAAAAAAATTGTACCACGCTTTCCCTCTCACAATAGGTCCTTAATGCTAAACTGCCGCTTAAATTTTGTATATGAAAGTTGAGATATCGCTTGAGATACACATGATGTAAGGAGAAATTTACAAAGAAATCGCACACACAGCAGTGGGCTTGGTGCGAGTTTTTTAACTTCTCGACCGCGTAAAAGTTAACTCAAATATGTATGGAGTTTGAAACCCCTAGCGGCAAACAAAGGACAGCTGTTTCAGAAAGCTAACTTTTACGCGATCGAGAAGTTAAAAAACTCGCACTAAGCATTCAGTGTGCTTAGTGCGAGTTTCTTAACGTTTTCGATAGCGTAAAAGTTAAGTCAATTTTGTATGCAGTTGGAACAGCGCCCCTAGCGGCAAACGTAGGCAAACGATCCTATTCCATACAAATATGAGCTAACTTTTACGCTATCGAGAACGTTAAAAAACTCGCACTAAGACCTTTCCGCTCTTCACTCCGAAGACGTTCAAATTAATGTTTTGTCATTACATAAACGACATGGTCACTTTACGTTTGTAACAGTTTCTAAAGAACACAGTAACACTGAATGACTGAATGTGTACTATAAAATTAATTGTTATGCCAAATTATGTTCTCAAATCTCTAAAAAAATTCTGCGCAATTTGATCCAGTTTTCGATGTGTTTGCTATTCGTTTCTTAGGAATGTTTTATTCCGGAAACACGCCGTTATACTGAAAAGGAATTTGCGTTTTTCCTTCCTTTAATTAAAGCAAATTTTTCTCTCGGATACATAAAGTCGAATGTTTCTAAAATGATACTGCAAAATCGTCTGTAACTTTCAGAACATAAAGTCCATTGATGTGTTTATCACAAAGTGAACATGTTGACATGTAATGTTGTTATAATACAGTTCTAAGAATGTTTCAAATACATAATATATTTTATAACATGATCTTAGTAAATACGGCTCAGTACATACAGCGGCTTTGCTCTGCTCCTGGCATTGCTGAAATCCATGGGCGACGGTAACCACTTACCATCAGGTGGGCCGTACGCTCGTCTGCATACAAAGGCAATAAAAAAAAAACGGATACTTTTAATTACTTTTAATTACTCATAATTACTTTTAGGATGGTTTACAGCTATACTAAAAGTAAAAAAAAAGTATGTATAAGCTCCTTTAGTTATATACGATTTAATAACCCAACTACATCAACTATTCAGCTGATTACTATATTAACTTGTTAATTACTACAAGTATTAGATGTATTAAATATATATAAGTTACAAAAAATAATTTAACGTACGATAGATATATAGAACAAAAATGAAATAGGTTAAATATGAAATATGAAGCAGTGATGCGTTTCGGTTTGAAGGGTGGTGCAGCCGTTGTAACTATAGCTTGTAACTGTAGGCAGCGGCTTGGGCCTGCCCCTGGCATTGCTGACGTCCAACACCGACAGTAACCACTAACCATTAGGTGGGCCGTTTGCTCGTCTGCCTACTAGGGCAATAAAAAAAGTCAATAAAATTTAAACTAAAAATTTATATTATGCGTAATATGGTTGTATTTATGTATTAGGTATAAAATTATTTACTGGTGGTAGGACTTCTTGTGAGTCCGCACGGGTAGGTACCACCGCCCCGCCTAATTCTGCCGTGAAACAGTAATGCGTTTCGGTTTGAAGGGTGGGGCAGCCGTTGTGACTATACTTAGACCTTAGAACTATATCTCAAGGTGTGTGGCGCATTTACGTTATAGATGTCTATGGGCTCCAGTAGCCACTTAACACCAGGTGGGCTGTGAGCTCGTCCACACATCTAAGCAATAAAAAAAAAACTTTAACCTAAAATCATCAAATAATATGTCCATACATTAAATATAATTTGTATTTAAGACCTACAAAGCTGTGCGGAACCGAAGATAAAACGAAGATATATAAACAACTCTGGAAGAGCCGATCATAGTTTTTCTTTTGTTTTTTTTTGTTATTATAAATATTTAATTTTCGAATCTTTTTCGATTTAACGTTGTCGTCTTCGGTTCCCGACAGGTCGCTCAGGGGTCTCTTCAACATTATAAATGTTTTATTTATTTTCGATTGAAAATATTAAAAAGTAAAAATTGCTTGTTCCAGATGATAAACGCTGATTGAGGGCACGGATGACACTTGAGCGACCTGCGGGCTTGCGGGGACCCCTACTGTCAACTGTCACCTGCGCTGCATTACCGGAATAGTATATACTTAAGGGAGATTAATCAAGCTAAACCATAAATGAAGAATCGATATGAATCAAACTAGAGGCTAAAATAACGGATATAGCTTAGATATACTAAGCGTAAAGCTAAACTGAAAGATTAGAAAGTCGGATCAAGTAAAAGTTTTAAGGTTTACATAAACTGATTATGATGCTAAGCCGTTTATGAATGTGTCTAAAAAAATGTGTTCCCTAACATTGGTTTGTTTGAAAATGTCCGCTTCGAATTTTATCATAAAATAATTAAAATGAATGTATTGCTTTTAAATGTGTTCACAATGTATTCGGTTGAGAAAAATACGTACAACTTTGATCTAAATTTGAGTCGAAATCGTGATGCGAAGCCTCCTTCTTTGATACGATTAATAGCTGGGACCAAAATATAGCGTATCTAGTTTTAAAAGTTCAGGAATGTTTCGTGAATAAAAATCCAAATTGACTATGTTTATCTCGAAAATAACATCTTTTTTGTTAAATTGTGCTGATTCTGTATCACAAGTGCGCTGTGCGCCATTGCGTTTTTAGTTACGTACATATATATAAAATTTCTTTATTAGATTTGTGAAGAAAATAAATGGTTGTTAGAATAGAATATTTATTACTAAGGAGGTTAATAAGCAAAAATAAGCTAAAAGAACCTAATTTCAGTAGTTATTTCAATTATATTCAGAAAAATCATAATTCTATTTATATAAAGTTTCATTTTATATAAACCTTCAATGAAAAGGCTTATTAAGAATTTTGCAGAATTAGGCTCTATCATAAGGATTATTCAGATAATTGTGTTATTTGTTAAGTTTAAATTTTCATTTAATTTTGAGCCAAGAAATCCGCATTCTCGATATCCTCTGTTTGCGCATACAGTCTATTGAAGCATGTATTTGCTTTGTTTGAATGTTTCTTATCTTCTTCTGAACTTTATCAACTATAAATTATTATTATTTATTTGATTCTTCTGCTAAATTTTTTTACGCGTTTTTATTACGATCTTTTTTTATTTATTGTATAATTTTTCTATGTAACGTAACTATAAAAGGCACATTCCAGTTTTATGTATATATTTTTGTTGTTGTTATTTATTTATTTATGCAGGTAATTTTGATAAGATGCGTTTTAAAATGTTAAAAATAAATCACGAGAAAACATTCTAGATTAGTAATTTTATTTCATAATATTCATAGGATCAAAGCAGCTATAAACTATTGTTCTTACTATTTTAAATTCTTAATAAAATATCTTTAAGTATTTCTGTTATTATCCGAGTATTTTTTTGAGAATAGATTTACTTACATTTAATATAGGTAATTTTAAAAATTATTTACTAAATTTCAATCAAGAATAACAAAGAATAACGACATATCATTACTTAATTTAGGAATATAATGATTTTTAATTTTAATTTTAATTTAAATCTAAGCATTAAAGTTAATGAGCTTGCGAAGAGACCGTTTCTCAATGAACTTTGATACGTAAAAATTTTTCACTCGATACATATTCCATTTATTATTTTCATTATTTAATTTCCTGCTTTTCGTTCCAATGTTCGTTTTTGTTCTAATTACCGTCTATTTTAAATTATTACAAACAAAACTGCGTGAGACGCGAGATTAAATCATAAATGTATTTAATTTTTATTATTTCTATCTAAGTAAATGCAATTTTTCGAATACTAAGCTGAGAGAATGCAGTGTCATTAATGTGTTTTCTGTGAACCGTAAATTAATGTTGATATCAGTCATGTAAGCTGTTTTAAACTCAGTACAGACTAGGCAATGTACACAATTAACATTTATTTTTTATTCAATGGGAGATGGGTATATGTCCTACTTGGTGATGTCCGGTTATCTTTGTTCACGGGCATCAGCAAGGTCACAGTCAAGTTGCCGTCTCGCGTCACTAAATATTATATTACAATGATTTAGTGTTTTCGTGTCACTAATCGTCAGCTTTTTAAAACACGCTTTCGTTTTGAGGAATGGTTTAAATTTAATTTCTTATTTAGCATCATACATGAATATACTATTACTACAGTATTTGTTTGAAATTATTTAAATATATTTAACGGCATCAGAGTTTTTTATCAAACGTTCCGTTTTCTAACAATAAGTAAGAGCTGTTATTTTAATATCTTATTTAAAAATTAACTACAGTCTATTGTTCAATATCCAAACAAATATATGTATTATATGACCTCGCTTTAGTGTAGAAAGACTTCCTAATATAATGAGATATATTAATGTGCACACATCTTGCCTAAGAGATTAATCTTAATAACCTAGTGAATAAGGCTTTAATTTCTATGATATGATCGTGAGTTATGTTTTACCATTAGTTCTTATGACGTCAATCGGGCTTTGAAATGTTGATCTTGATTATTGATGAATAAAAATTCTATTAATTGTTAATGTTGTTTTGATAGTTCCTATTTAAGTGATACGGTTGATTTATAAATAATAATAATAATAATAAAGAATAATAAATAAATAAATATTTACTAACAATCACCCCACGTTAACTGGTCCCGTTATAAGTTCGTAAAGAACTTGTGTTACAGGTACCAGATAACGGAAATAAATGTAACATTTTTATTATACACATACATATATTTTAATATACATCCATAACCCTGGAAAAGACATTTATATTTATCATACAAATATCTTCCCTTGGCGGGATTCGAACCCGCGACCCCTTATGTAGTGACCATGTTACTTACCACTACGGCCGTCATAAAAGAAAAGGTTTATATTGAGTGATTCGAGATGGGACTCGAATGTGTGAAATAAACCAGAACAATTCAGAGAATATTGGTCACTTTTTTCATCAATTAATCGCTTTTAGCCTAAGGGGCTATTTAGCTACTCCCGGACTGATAGGTGAGCTTACGGGCTCAACTTGAGAGAGTGTGTTAGCACTGGCCTTAGCAAGAGCAGGGCTTCGCAAAAACCACCACCGGATCGGAATCGCGACCTACTGAGAAGATCCGGCGAGAAAATCAATGGACTGTGTCTACGGGTTAGATCTGTTCATATGACAGTAAACGCACAAAGAAATCTTCACAAAGAAATCACAAACAACGAATCTTCTGATCTAAAATTACAATTTTAGTATGTATCTAGAATCGATGCCAATACAATAATGTTATAAGTTCACTCTAATATCCTGACCGATATTAACAGGTTAAGAAAAGATGGAATTCATTGTTAGTTTTTTTTAGTTTTTAAGCTACATATTATGTATATTTTATTTTCTAGTTGTCAGTCCAACTGATTAAATCTTTACCAAGGCATATTGTAAAAGTCGTAATGCATTATGTCTTGCCTTTCAAGTCAGCAATTCAAAGCAAGTCTATTCGTTATGTGGTATAGAACTCTATGGGACACAGTCTGGTCGTGTGTCTAGAATGGGTGGGTGTCCTAAAATGATTCACAGTCCCGTGGTCAGCTTTTTTTATTCGAAATGCGGGTATTAAAGATTTATTTGATAGAATTGTCAAAAATTTAGGTCTTTTATTTATCGATTGAGGCACTACGAAGTCTGCCGGGGTAGCTAGTACATTATAAAATTAATTTAAAACTTCTTTTACTGTATAATATTAGATTTTACCCGATAACATACCCGTTAGAGGATTGCAAGTTTCAGAAAACCGTGAAACTCTTATCGTGAAGACGAAAACGTGAGATTAAGTTCTATATGTAGTTTTCTTACATCTACGAGTCGCGAAAACCGATGAAAAGTTTACCGTACATATTAAAATTATTATTTGATAATTACTATTTCGAAATTTAAGTGTAGGATTAATCCTTATTGTAGTGTTTTAATATTTTTAAAGTATATCTCCTGACATTTTTATTCGAGCAATAAGAGTAGATGACTGCTCCTGATAGAATGATATAGCAAGGCGAATATTCACTAGAATGAAAAAAGTTAAGACTTTAAAAATATGCATATACTACGGTGGAATAAATTTATTCATCTGTAAAATATTTAAATATTTTGTCTACTCGCATTAAAGCTGTATAATCTTAAAACTTTATAATTTTACAGGAGAGTGTTTTAAAGGTTCAGCATGTGATATTTTTAATATTAATCATCTTTGCAACATTTATTTTTTATTTATTATCAGTTACGTTATCTGTCTTTTAAAGTAAGATAAAATTATGCATTAATTTTGTTAATAGTAGTCAAAATATAGGTAAACTAAAAAAAAAAACAAACTAAACTACGCTCTTTTGACAGTATTTATGAGAAAAATACTGGTTATATTAACGGAATTTCGAATATTTTTGGATATTGTACATTTTTAATGCGAAAAGACGATTTGTTTTTCTAGGAACGCCATATCTGATTATTACTATGGACATCAGCAATGTTTTTTTTTGCTGACGTCCATGAGCGATAGTAACCACTCACCATTAGGTGGGCTGTATGCTCGTCTACTTAAGGCAATAAAAAAATACTTTCGAAACATCTCATTCACATTATAATTAAACATTTGAATAGATAGTATACGCGACGCGCTTTTTACCCGACGAGTAGGTATTTTATTATCGGGGTGAAACAATTAAATAGTTGATATATATGTAGTTGCATAATGAAATGCGTAGAGGAATGTAGGTTTTCACGACGACCTACAATTACTATCTGAAGACGGCACGACGGAATGCTTCTTTGAAAAAGCGGCGCGACACCATAATCCTTTTATCGTAGCCGCCACAAATTACATACCAGATCGAGACGACCGAACTACATAGAGTCGCCACCGCCCTTATCACGTCATTCCAGATCTTTCCGATCGATTCCTCATGCTTTTATGCATTACGAGCACAGGTATTAATACTCGTAAGAATCTTGGATGTTTGTCAGTTATAAATAACATTTACATCAACCTTTTTGTGAAATCAGTAATGAAGTTTATTAGATTTCACTAATATTAAAAGGAATGCGTACTAACACGAACCGCTGATATCATATCATTTGGTATCTCTCTTCCGCCACTAGATTTGGTTCAGTATATTCATTTTCGCGCGGATTTCTAATATTGTTTTGTTTTAGATATCTTTCCAGGTAGGGCGTGTCATTAATCCGCACAGGTAGGTACTAGACTTGCGCAAAACATCACCTCCCAATGTAATGTGATATGACATCACTTCTACAGACAGGTGATATTACTCGAAAACATTACATATCACTCTTAACATTACTCGGTGCGTTCAATAGATACTGTGACGAATACATTGTATCTATACACCCGAATCATTACCTAAGTGATGTGTTCACACTTTGTATTGTAATACACTGTTGTATTACTTGACAGAGATTGACTTACTTAATAATATAATAATTTTATTTTTTACTTAATATAATTTATTGCGGGATGAACGAATTTCATATGGCGATTTAGACTGTAAATTGAGCTCGACGATAATGTTAATATACGAGAGCAGTAGACGCATTGTTTCGGCGCAGTCTCCTCAAAATGCATCCAAAGAGGACTGTACTTTCATTTAGACGCCATTCTTTCTTTCACTTATTAAACACGCATTAAAACAAATAATAAAACTATCTTCAAACAAGTGCTTAAGTAATTCAAACACAAAAATTAATATGAAATATTACTAAACAATTACGAGCGACTAGCGATTTTACAAAAGTTGCGAATGAAAAATTAAGTAACTACTTGCGGGGAACTACCGGCTGGCCGCATGAAAAATATAAACACAAATACCTATATTAAAATTCAGACGTACCATAGGTATAAAAATGTACCTAGCGGCCAGGGCATACGGTTCAAAATCACTAGGAATAATTCCGTGTCGCTTGCTCATTAATTTTGCGTAGATCGGTCTGTCTCGCTCGCTCGGTTCCGTTCGTGTATCAAGCAACATTACACGACAAAGAAAGAAACATGTTGGGTGATAGCTTCGCTAGAAGTAATAGTGTTCTGTGGGTGATAGTGTGATGTTTGTTTCCTTCGCGTAATGTGTGATGTTGCATTACATCGTAGAGTAATATTACCGGAGTAATATCACTCGCATTACTTACACATGTCTAGTAGGTACCGTCATCCTGCCCCTATCTGCCGTGAAGTAGTAGTGAAACTGCTATCAAGCTTATCGATCTGGGTGGCCGCTCCGTTAACTGTTCAAGATTAAGTCTGCCAACGTAAGGTAATAATGAAAACACATCAATCCTCAACTCATAATCCTGTTACGTCCCTAGGAGAATCGATACGACTCGTGAATATTTCGTAAAAGGCGACCGTTTATACGCGGAGAATACCAACGATCGATATCTCGATATAATTTGTATCGAATGAAAACTAGTAACAATATTGGCCTCGGAGATATATGAGGTGTCAGTGCGTGATTTATTCGCACGAGCACCGATGGAGTTGCGTGAGTTTTGCACTAGCTGTATGGATATGGAGATGGACTTTGTCAATTAATAATTAAATTATATTTATATCTAAATTTGTTTAAGGGTATATCGTGAACCCAAATATATAGTTACCACCATTCCATTTGGTAGGCAGCGGCTTGGCTCTGCCCCTGGCATTGCTGAAGTCAATGGGCGACGATAACCACTCACCATCATTGTGTTTGAAGGGACAGGTGTTTTTTATTGCCCTTTTATGCTGACGAGCATACAGCCTACCTAGTGGTGTTTGGTTACTGTTGCTGATGGACGTCAGCAATCCCAAGGGTAGAGCCACGTCGCTGCCTACCGTCAAGTACTTTTCGTAAGCCTCGTTTGAAGAAGCACGTGTCATAGCATTCGGAAAGCAGATGTTACACGATGTGCAGCGTATCGTAACTCGGGGAGCAGCTTTTATTATGTAGTACTGTAGTAATAAAGTAGAATATAACTCACACCATTTTTTTTGTTGTGTTATGAAATATTTCGTGAACCTGTCCGGAAATTAAAAAGGAAAAAATGTAAAATAAATAAATATTTTGTAAACGCATGCATAATATACAAAATACATAGATCGTATGCATACGTAATACTTTGCAATTGCATTCTTTACATACATTGAAAATGCTAGAGGTACGCAAAAGTTAGTAAAAGGTAGTTAATGTGATGCATATATGTATCGGTATCTATATATTGATAGGTGAAGCAAAAACTTTATACCCCTATTTACGAAAATTGCGCGGGCGGAGGAGTATGAGATTTCTCACACTTATAGAGAATATAGAGGAGTGCAGAATGTTAATATTTATTTAAATTATGCATAAAAATACATTATATCCATAAAAAACATTACATACACTATCATGTATTTGGCACACACACACACACACACACACACACACACACACACACACGCATGCATACTATTTCTTTATTGTCCATCTTTTCTTATTGCTTATGGTCTGTGGCCTAATCGAGAATAGATTAAATATTGTTTGTATTTATTAATATTTGTCTAAAGTGTATCTTGGCGAAATCTGTGATTATAGAAGTATAATAGTCTTACTTATAATTTCAAATAATTATAGTCGTATTCCGACTACCGGGGGACCACTAGCATCAAATAAATACCCTGTAGGATTTTTTTAAAATCAAAATCCGCTTCCATATAATCTAACCGTTTAATGTCATATAGATTGAAAAAACAGTGTGTATTTTGCGGAGCTCGCGCTAAATTATAGCCAGAAAGGATCTCCGTTTGAACTGGATCTAATTCTAATTTGGAAATTTCTATGTTCGTGGAAATCAACCGAACTAGGATTGATGTTGAATGATTTATTTACTAGATAATAATAATAATAATAATAATATAGCCTTTTATTCAGATCTCTTAGTACAATGATTTTTTTTTTAAACTTATGTAAAATCTAGCATTAAAAACTAAAACTTAATAGATATGAATACATTTAAACTAATATTTGTTGTTTGGTTATCTTTCCTAGATCTGTTTACTAGAAAAGCAACATTAATAAACAAAAAAAAATTTATACTTTTTTTGCTTGCCGATGGAGAGTGGTCATTGCCGTTCGTGGACATTGTCAACGACGATGACAGTCCCACGCTGCTTACGGTATCCGATCAATTTGGATGTCACAGTTTATACAAAGATTGCATCGAAGGGTGAAAGACTATTTGGTTGAAGCGATTTTTGCAACTTTACAGGAGACCCGTTTAAAATTTGAAAAAAATATCATAACAAAAAAATTCTTCACCTATTTGAACGGAGTAAACTTAATTGAAATTCAATTAACGTTGACTGTTGATACTAATACCAAATAATTGTAAATAGATAAGCTTTAACAAAAACCGAACTGAAATAGAAAAAAAAAAGATATTCCAAAATAAATTAATATACACTAAAAACAATAATCATCGAAATCGGTTGGCGTAATATTATTGAGTTATTCATCTATTTGTCGCGCACGTACTTAATGCAAATTTAAGACTTATATGGTTTTCTCATGGATACCATTATTATAATGGGACCACACGGGAAGCGTCAGCTTTCTAACAAAAAAGAATCATCAAAATCGATTCACCCAGTCAAAAGTTATGAGGTAACATAAAAAAAAACATACAGTCGAATTGAGAACCTCCTCCTTTTTTGAAGTCGATTAATAAAACGGACCTTTAATTACAAAGATAAATATCGTGTATTAAGCAAATGGTTTTATGGTACAAAGAGCCACGAAGGGCTTTCAGGGACACGACCTTCAGCAATGAAGTATGCGACTAAGAAGAAAAATAATTAAGTGAAATGTCGCATAAGCCAAATAGTTTTTCTACCCCTCGATATATTATGTAATGTATTTTAAATACACTACATAGATTCAATTTAGGCTGAAGAAGCTTTGTATTGTCATGCGACTGACTTTTCAAGCTCATTTTTTTAACTGCGTAGTAGGGTGGACGAGCTCACGGACTACCTGTTAAGTGGTCACCGGAGCCCATAGACATCAACAAGGTGAATGCAACTATTCACTTTGAAACACGAAGTCGTCAATTTTATAGTACAAAGGCTGTCCCACCCTTCAAACAGAAAGGCATTACTGCTTTACGGTAGAAATAGACAGGGTGGTGGTACCTACCCGTGCGGGCTCACAAGACGTCCTACCCCGAAGTACCAATAATAATTGTACTAAATTATCAATTGGGAAGAAGGGTAATCATTTAGTAGATTGCTTTGGCTGTCCCTTAGACATACAACACTTACCACTTCGATGCGGAAATCTCAGCTTAAAAAAATGCTTCATATATTTTCCACATCCATCTAGTACATATATGACAAACATATAAGGAAACCTTTTTATTTTATAGACACTTTGTTTCGCAGGTATGTCCTCTCTACATTTGGGGAGCAGTTGGTGAGTAATTAAAAATAGCATATACATACTTTTAAAAGTTAAAGAAACATTAGTAGGTAAAACTCGGAAACGGTATGTTGTGACTATAGCTAAATGTAAGCTAACATGGGCGCCACCTCAACAATAATACAACAGACGAAAACTTCCCTGAAAAGTCATCGACTGTACCCAGTTTTATTATAACCATGACTCCAATAGGCAAATGTCTTATGTGTTTCGGAATTACGCGGTTGATTGTTGTTGTTTACGCGGTTGATTGATGTTGTTTACGCGGTTGATTGTTGTTGTTTACGCGGTTGATTGTTGTTGTTTACGCGGTTGATTGTTGTTGTTTATGCGGTTGATTATTGTTGCGTTATTGCGAATGTCATTAATCTTCGTAATTCTTCTACTGAAAATATATTTTTAGTTGGTATATTTATAGTGTTTGTTAGTACAAATTAATTGAAACATGTTAGGTTTTTTTTTTAAAATGTTAAGTAAATTCTGTTTCATATAGTACTTAATTCTGATGTGGCTTATTTTTCTTAAACTTTAGCGTACGTAAGCATTATAGTTTTAAAACGGTTATTCACAACGCCACGAGCATAAGCAGAGCCCTCGTGTTTGATCTACATATATTTGTAGTTTTGTAGCTCCCTGATTCATCGTAGAGATAGAGAGAGAGAGAGTTCTTTATTGTACACCAAAAAACAAATAACAGAGGCTTGTGGAAAGTATTAAGCGGTAGGCAGCGGCTTGGCTCTGCCCCTGGCATTGCTGAAGTCCATGGGCGACGGTAACCACTCAACATCAGATGGGCCGTAAGATCGTCTGCCTACAAGGGCAATAAAAAAAAACTAAACAGTGCGATACATTAAATACAAAAAAGTACAATTGGCGGTCTTATCGCTAAGAGCGATCTCTTCTAGACAGCCATCAGATGGACAAGAATCATTTGGAAACGAACTACGCGTGGTGTACCAATTCAGTGAAATACATATACATATATGTACACATACATATACACATCCATACACACGCATATTGTACGATTGTATGATAACTCACGCATTTTGAGAAAAATTACATATTCAATTTAGTGTAACAATTAACATCAATGCTTTCGGCGATAATTAAGAGTCGTAGATAATACAATCAAATATCGATTTTACGAATACTCTATAACTTAGTTGTCCGAATCGTCATAAATGATATAGTGAAAATAATATACGCGAGTTTATACCGTAAAATCAGTTTTAATTAAGTTGCTATGAGTTCAATTATTACGCCATTTTGATCATCATCATCATATTCAATATCACGATTAATTTTATTTTGACACAAATCCTTTCGATTGCTTTTCGGGTTGCGCAACTTATAATACCAACAACGATGTTCTGATTAATGATTGACTTTAATAAACCAATTTATCATTTACTTTTTAACGTTAAATTAAATTTTGTAAGTCGTCGACTTAGTTGAAGAGTTCGACGTGGAGTCTAATCTCTTTTTTTATTTTTTATTGCCTTTGTAGGCAGACGATCATACGGCCCGCTTGATGGTGAGTGGTTACCGTCGCCCATGGACTTCAGCAATGCCAGGGGCCGAGCCAAGCCGCTGCCTACCGCTTAGTACTCTCCACAAGCCTCGTTTGAAGAAGGACATGGTATAACGCTCGGGAAACACCATGGAACGGAGCTCATTCCACAGCCTGATGGTACGTGGCAAAAAAGACCTCTGGAAACGCACTGTGGATGACCGCAGTGGCTTCAGGTAGTACGGATGAACTCTACTCCGGTGGCGGGCGGTGCGATGGTAAAAACGAGATGCCGGTATTATCTCGAACAATTCCTCAGAGCACTCCATCGTTCTACCACTCTAATCGTTCAGTTTCTAGCCGAATATTCTCAGCGGGTCGTGATTCCGATCCTTTAGTAGATCCAGTCGCGAAGCAGCTGCATTTGAGCTGTTAGGCAGTGGTGGATTTACACTAGGGGCAGTCGGGGCAAGTGCCCTGGGCGGCAAATTTTTTAGGGCGGCAAAATTTTTTTTTTAGTCTTATCAAGATTGCTCTATATAATTAATTAATTCTATTAATTAATAGTAATAATCTTTTTAATTGATAATTCAAGAAATTCAATTCATCCATTATTTGTTAATTTTAAATTTGGTACTTTTGGTAAAAACTAATAATCGAAAAGATTTTTTTATTTTCTTGGAGATTTAAAATAATAATCGATTTTTCTATTTTATGTTATTAGGGTTTTTATGTAATATAATTATATGAGTAATCCTTAGTAAAAATTTGTAATTGTTAGAAAAAAACAAATATTTATTTATGTTTTTGGAATAATATATGACATATATTATGATAATTTTTCCGCAATAAATTAGTTATTTTAATTTTAAAAAATAAAATATATAAACTATAATTTTAGGTAAAGTTCCAGTATTGGGGCGGATTTTTTCCGGTGCCCAGGAGCGGCATTAAGTTTAAATCCGGCCCTGCTGTTAGGTCTCCTTCGTAGGCGTTAGGACAACTGTTAGCAAGTCCCACCCATCCCGGCTGAGCCCGTGCTGGCCCACCTGTCCTGATGTAACTGGATGGCTCACTTAGTCTTCTTTGCCCGCTTCAAGCTATCCGCTGGGACAGCAGCTCTTCAACGAAATTGAGCCATCGAACTTTAGGCAACTATTTAACATCAAGTAGGCCGGGAGCTCGTTCTCCTAGTAACTTTATCAGAAACCGTAATTTAACATCAAACGTTCACGATTGACTTCCACGGTTGAGGAATAGCATCGTGTAATAAAAAGCGAATCCGCAAAATTATATTATAATTTGCGTAATTACTGGTAGTAGGACCTCTTGTGAGTCCGGACGGGTAGGTACCAACCACCACCCTGCCTATTTCTGCCGTGAAGCGGTCATGCGTTTCGGTTTGAAGAGTAGAGCAGCCGTTGTAACTATATTGAGACCTTAGAACTTATATCTCAAGGTGGGTGGCGCATTTACGTTGTAGATGTCTATGGGCTCCAGTAACCACTTAACATCAGGTGGGCTGTGAGCTCGTCCACCCTACTAAGCAATAAATAAAAAAAACCTGAGTAGCTCAAAGGCAGCTATCACTCGTCATTGATAATGTATTAACTAATAACCGCACGGGAGTACTCGTGAGCATTTCGCTTATATGAATATTGAAGACTTGCCCAATTTAGAAAATGTGACTTTTTTTAAAGAGAATACTACTGGATCACGCAAGTAAGTTTCTTTAAATGACTGTTTCACTGCCGTAGCTTTTGCCATCAAGAATCACCAGCCTAAGCAGGTCTCATTTTTATTAGACGATATTATTCCTTCATTTTGGAATTCGTTCGTGTGAGCACGTCATATCTTATTTCCTGTTTCAACTGTCAATTCACGGTACTGGTAACGCGTTTTTTGCCCGCGATTTTATCGCAGTTATACGACAATGGAGAATTTTAGAAGCAGAGTTGAACGCCACACGATTTGACTTGAATTGTATATATTGACTTGCTTTGAAACTGGATTAATTTAATTGAATTAATGCAACAAATTCGATGTTTAATAGACATTAGCATTTAATAATCTACATTAATGGTAATCGCCTTGACGGAGATAACGAAAAAATCAAGTGTCAAAAAAAGTTTTTGTCTGTACTTACATAGAAGGTCTGCCTAAAAAACACTGTGCGTAACAGAGCACGTTTGTGGCAAGACTTATCTTAAATCATGAATTAATATATTGGTCGCAGCCTCTGAGGCTCAATTCTCATAAACCAGTGCCTCTAAAGCGTGATTCTGCGCGATTGTATTGCCCCGTCTACTCCAGTACTCGTCAAACCCGCGAACTGTTTACACGCATACGAACTATGAACGGAATTGACGTTGACAGAGTTTAAAAAAAAAAAAAACGCACCCAACTAGTGACGCTCATTGAAAGCTATCGATAAATTTATTAAGGTTAATCGGTTATTGGAAAGTGTCGCGAGTGATTCGTGCGGTGACAGTGAATGTTAATTAATCGGATCCTCTGTCGTTACAGATAAACTCTGTGCTCGAATTTTGCAATCGTTTCAATGATCGAGTTGACGCAATAAGTTACTAATTAGTGCGAGTGACGTTGTGTTTGATTGATTATTAATTACGAATATATAAAAATATTCTACAGGAAGAAACACGAGTGCGATACGAGTGATGTTTTTAATGTAACGAAAAAATTCTGATAGAAAGATACGAACAGAAAAAAATCGATTTAATTCACAAAAATCTATACAACTTAAATTGTAACAAAACGATTCTCTAACAATTACGTTATTTATAATACTATCGATAATTACCGGATCCATTACACGTCAGATTTTAAGAATGATTTCGATTGATTGAAGTAATCTCTCAAATTGATCTTCACGCTGTCTGTGACGCTAATTGCCACTAAGATACATCGATAACACATCTCAATCGTATCGATGCATTTACGATTCCGAAGCGTAAATCACTAACTTTTTACAAACATTTTTTTGGATCTATATTTTTGTGCGAATGTTTTATGTGAAATGTATGGTCGTAGTTCTTTTTGTGTAATGTTTTACCGTCCACGAATATACACAAACCATAAATATTTCGTTGCGGTGAAGTCACGTTAAAAAATATACAGACAAATATGGTGGACATATGTTGCGTCTGGAATGAACATATTATATTATTCATAATAATATGCTTCATATACAGAACTTGAAATTTTGCTTAATTAAACGAACACATTATTAAGCTATTGACCGTAAATTATAATTACAAAGTTGTTAAATCTCCCTTTTTTTTAGTTTCAACAATTATTCCACTATGACGATACCATGGACACCGTCTAATATTCAAGGAAAATTTGATTTTTTCGCGATAGGAATATGTAAGACGATGCAGTATTACGAAAGCATGCAGTAACCACTTAACACCAGGTGGGCTGTGAGCTCGTCCACCCATCTAAGCAATAAAAATAAAAATAAAATCCAAACGATCCCGTACTGAAAACAGAGGTATATAATACGTGAAGCAAAAACATTATACCCATTTTTACGAAAAATGCGCGGACAGAGGAGTCTGAAATTTCCCATACTTATAGCGAATATAGAAAAAGAGTACAGAATGCTACTATTTTTTTTTAATTATGCACTAATAATACATTAAATCAATAACAAAACTTTACACAAACTACTGTACAACTAAAGTACTATATGAAATATGTGATTATAGAAGTAGATTAGTCTTTGCAAATAGAGTCATAATAGTGTACAAATTTATAATTTCAATAAATTATAGTCGAATTTCGACTACTGCGGGACCACTAGTAACAATGACAATACAAAACCTTAACAAAAAAGCAAACTGCCTTCAAGAATATAGAATGTGAACGATAATCCAAAAAAGTAATGGTAAGATCTTGATAAATGTTGGCATTACATGAGAAGCACTAGCATTAAAAAAAAAACAAAAAGAATCATCAGACTCGGTTCACTTAGAAAAAAATTGTAATGTATAAACCATAAAAAATACAGTGGAATTGAGAACCCCCTCCTTTTGTTTGGATTAAATGTAATATGCCGAGAACACAAAGGGGGCTTTTGTTTAAACGCTGGAAATGTTTATCATTTAAGTACTCTCTAGTGAAATTACAATAACAATCACCGGAAAAAATTCGATGAAAATACTACATATCTTAATTGTCAACTCACTACGTTATACATATTTATAATGCACTTTCCTCTATGTATGCTATCCTTAAAGCTTTAGAAAATCAAACTAGACGCCTTGAAGCTTTAGCTCATGACAAACGCTTCGTTTCACTGTTGAATTACGATGAAGGAATCTTATCGTTTCAGAAATTCAAACTGCTAATAATTCAAATTGTTACTTATAAACGGTTTTCTGTTTCTTTAACTACAGTATCCCCCGTTTTTACGGATCCTCCCTATCCATTAACGGTGCTTTTAGGTACCTCAAGCACCGGTCACCGTCCTCGCCGAACCCGCCGCTTGTGACGAAGGGTTCGACGAGTAAATTAACCCATAGACACAGCCCACTGAGTTTCTCGCCGGATCTCCTCGGTGGGTCACGTTTCCGATCCGGTGGTAGATTCTGCGAAGCATTGCTCTTGCTAGAACCAGTGTTAGCAACACTTCCGGTTTGAGCCACGAGAGCTCACCTACTCGCTAGGGTAAAGCTGAAATAGTCTCTCAAGGCAAACGGCATAGCCAGAAAAAAAAAAAAATCTTTTAATTTTCCACTCAGGGTGTTATTTATATATTTTTTTTTGACTTGAATTACACACTGAAGATGTTCTCGGATCATTCACTTTTAAAAATATCACTCACTATATTACGTTTCTCTAACGTCGACAATTATCGTGTAGTATAAGTTTAATAGCAAGCACTCATTTGATATTGAGCATAGCGTTATAACCCATTCAACAATGCGACTTTGACCAAATCATGACTTTGACTCATCAATTTTAAGTTTACATGCTTAATAAAATCAAAAATCAAAAGGCAGAGTCTGGAAGCCGCCGCGGACGCAACTCTTACAGTTTACTTAATGTTTAGGAAGTCGTAATATTAAAGTGTTATTTTATGGAATTTTATTAATGAAGAAAGTTTTGTGATGTCAAAGATTTTCTTAAGCGAAGTCTTTGGTCAGATCGCGTAACGATACATACAATAAAATACAGTCAGAAACTTTTTGCAATTGTAACACGTTTGGAATACGGACCCCTCGGACAAGAGACACGTTTGTAGGCTAAATGGGCCTTCAATATAGCGCAAATATTGAACAAGTCAATAATTGCATTTCATTAGGACACGGCTTTTTTACATTACATTGCGGCGTCTCAAACCGACGCAGCTTAAAGCATGAAAGGCACAATTGAAGTTCGGATCGGAAAATCGCCAATAAATTTTACCAGTTTCCCGGTTTGGCTCTGCCCCTGGTATTGTTGACGTCCTTGAGCGACGGTCATCACTCACCATCAGGTGGGCCGTGTGCTTGTCTACCTATAGGGACAATAAAAAAAATCTACGATGTCTTTTTGTTCCTTATGATTTTATCACGACTTTTCGCTCCGTGTTTCTATTCTCAAAACCAAACTTTAATTATTTTCTGATAAAGAAACGACAGTGTGTGCTCTATGTTCAGTTTTACTACATATAAATTCAAACGTGTATATATATGACTTTATAATGCTATTGTTCTTATGGTAATTGATTTACAACAAAAAAGTAACATAAAGATATGACACTCCAGAGAGATCGTAAGATTACAAAATACATACAAAATATGTACTTTTAGTACCTTTGTCAAAAAGCAGGTAATACGTTAGCCTGTATTAGGCATATTACGCATATGACATATTATTGTATTTTTCAAAATGAAATGTACCGACGGTTTCACACAAATTAATTATTAGTGATATTCTTAATCGATCCGGTAGCTGCTGGTTACACATTACATATCATATAACATAATTAATGCAAGGTATCAAATCTTCTAGTTATTACGAAGCTGTTTTCGATTCTGGAAGAATAAGCATTATAGGAATAACATATTTGATACTTAGGAACATTTAGATGTACCTGATGCGGCTCATAGTTTAGTGGAATAATAAGAGATCAAAAAAATTTAACATTTTTTGGTGCTTTTTAACAGTCTTTGATTTGTATCTTGATCTAAAATGGCCGTACAGCTACTTACTACATTATAAGCTTGTAGCTTCAAGTTGTGGAATGTAATTTTTTTAATCTAAGCGGTTTTCGAATAAACTTGAGACCATAAACTCGAGGCCAAAACTTGAACCATAAACAAAAAACGCGTGTGGCACTCGGGGACTGCCGCGGTAAAGCAATTGCATAGCATTGTTTGTCAACTAATGCAATTATAATTAGACAATAATAATTTTATATTAAACCAATAATAAATAAGACCACGCTATATCTATAAACATTAACAAAAGCAAAACTTTAACTGTCCCCTTCACACTCATAAGCTAGACCGCGCGAGAAAGAGATATGGGCAGACTTTTCATAATGCGCATGCAGTGCGACGTCACGCGGCGCACTTATTCAGAAACACTACACAAGCGCAACGTGTGAAAATGGGAGTGGGAGCGGAGTGGGGGTGTTAGGTTTTATTTTCGTTACGGAATTTCGTGATTCGGTCGCCGTGCTCAAAGCCCGCGATAAAAAATATGCAATAGCTTAAAAGGTATTTTTATATACATATTATAAAGTATAAATAAATAAACATAAATTATTACAATCTGAAATCACAGCTGAACTACAGACTACCGTCACAAATGTGCAAATAAACAAAACAGATATAAATTGCTGTATAAGCAACTTATAATAATGACACCGAAATAATAATCCAGTTATTAATTTATTAGTGCATATTGAACATGCTTTTAGTCGAGTTCGTAAATCATATGCAGAATTAATGTTATTACAAACGGCTCGAGCATGAACCGAACCTTATTTATAGTTGTTCTGAACCAATAACTATCCTATGGTTTACGAGTTTGTCGGTCTGCCTTTGTGTCACGGTTTTATAAATTGTATCATTCGAAATGTTACGGTCTCGATTTTCAATTGAGTGTTTCAAATGAACGATTATCGAGGTAATAACTTTTGAATTTTGCCCTTTGGGTCTAATGTATTTGTTACTCTTGTTTGGAATTAAAGTGTTTTATTATATTAGTCGAGTAAAAGCTTAGTGAGTCGGTACTGTTTAATAACAATTGATAAATGATTGAAATATTGAAACAGCTTCCGCGTCGTCTGTAGTAAGTAGGTACATTGAAAACGCTAGAAACCTTTCCTAAAACAAAAACTACACATAACACATAATCTTACTGGTAGTAGGACCTCTTGTGAGTCCACACGGGTAGGTACCACCACCCTGCCTATTTCTGCCGTGAAGCAGTAATGCGTTTCGGTTTGAAGGGTGGGGCAGCCGTTGTAACTATACTGAAACCATAGAACTTATATCTTAAGGTGGGTGGCGCATTTACGTTGTGGATGTCTATAGGCTCCGGTAGCCACTTTACATCAGGTGGGCTGTGAGCTCGTCCAACCATCTAAGCAAAAAAAAAAATTCAATTGTAATTAATCGGATAAATGAATCGCGAACGTGCACGTCAAAAATAAAACTACATTTTGAAATAGATTAATTTTAACTTTCCCTCCGTTAAAAGTCCGGTCTTCCAGCTGTATTTTTTTGTCTATATCCATCTCTCTCTCTCTCTCTCTCTTTAATTGAGAAAAGTCCCAGTTCTGTGTTGATAAACTCAAAGTTGCAGTTCTTTGTTTAGCTGTCATTTACATTTTGGGATTTCTATCGAATGGCGCTCGCCCTAACTTTGATGGCGTTGGTTTCCGCACGAAACCGCCTAAGTTTGAAGCGTTTTAAACTAATTTAAAACGAAAATAAGATGTACTTAAGGCAACATTATCGATCAATGTCATAATCTATATCCATACTACCGCGTACGTAATACGTATGTATAAAAGAATGTGTGAAAGTAGTGTGTTGTATTTGTTATTGCGTACTCGCTATCCAGCCCAGATGTAACAACACTGATAGCGTGTGCTCTTTACCGTGTAATTCAAACAGACGCATGCGCGAATCGTTCTTGAGAAAACGTATGGTAAGGTCAGAGGTTCTTATATGATTTTAGTTTATTAATTAGGCGATAGTTTTGTGTTTTATTTTAATACTTTCGAAGGCAGACGAGCACACATCACACACGCGGCACATCTGGCGAGGTTGTTCAGTGGTCAACCTATTCCATGGAAATGTCAGGGGCACATCCAAGTTCAAGTGGTGAAAATCCAAAGAGCGAGAGCATCGTTCGCACAGTACCACCCAGTAAATGACCTAGCTCCTCTGCATACCTCCTTGCATCGTGTTCCTCAGTGCTAAGGGTCGTGGCCTTTACGGAGCACTTTAGTTTGGACTTTTTTCCTCAATTCCTTCTTGTCCTCTGGGCAGTGTGTAGAGACTTTGATCCTGGAGTCCAAGGCCTACAAAGGCTATAAAAATGTATTATAATAATTATTTGGCGATGATTTCAATGGTAATATATATTTCTCTCTAGCGACTCTAGCGAGGTATATTAAAATATTTATTTTACCACGAGAAAATACTTTTTGTGTTTTTCTTCTCCTGAGCTACCAAAAATTCAAAGGTATCTGCTTCGAAGTATAAACAATTAATCGCTGTTGATACATTCTTATAATAAAAAAAAATCTTGAATGTAAGGTAATAATTATTGCCGGTATGTTTTTTCTCCGAGACATGTTTATTGGCGTTAAAAGGACCTCAAAGGCGCGCCGACGCGACATATCGATCGCTATCTTTGAATCTTATGAAGTCGTATCTTTTATCACTGAAATCTTAAAATCACTCAACTAACCAACTAATTAAATGCAGATCGCCTTATTTGAAAAACGATTGCCTATTTATTAACTAGCAATAAAAAAAAGATTAAGGATAATTAATAATGCTTGCTAAATCGTTAATTAGAAAATTGATATTGACTTCTTAGATACAATAGCGTTAGGAAGACCGTGGTCCGGATTATATAGCTATCGATACTCATGAACCGTTTGAAACCTTTGATTTTGCTGAGTTAAATTCTGTCTGTATTTTGTAGCATATGTTTCTAGTTCGTTGTACCATGAAATATTTTTTTTAGATCAACCCGCTATTTTCTATTCATCACAGCACTGTCTGCCAACGAAACAGAGTTCACTATTAGTCCTTGAAACCGTTGTATTTTTAGGAACAATGTCTCTCGGAATGAACTCTCCTTGGGTTTCCCCGTGCTTTTTCATACGTTTAAAAAGCAATGACTTAGCTACATTCCTAGCGTTGCAAGATCAGATGTGCCCCGTAATTAAAAAAAAAGTATTATAACCCAATCGAATCTATGTCAACCATCAACTTTTGATTTAATTATTTTTGACTCTCCGGTTTTTATTATTATTAGTTCCGACTAATCGCCGCGATTCCACCTGTGTAGTCTTTCGTCTGGATTCAGATGTTATTCGATATCTCTTTTTAATGTAATCTGTAATAATGGTAACAAAGTAAGTTTTCTGAAGAGTAGCTGTGATTATTGTTTCAAAATATACAAGCTAATATCAATTTTATATCTGTTTTTTAAAGCGCTATTTAATGTAGATTTATATGCGCTACACATTTCATACATGCCAGTGACAGTCGCTGTGACTTCTTGAAATAGGTCTGTAAGATATTCTGGGGGAACACTAGCGTAAATCATCATCGTTCTCTTGCCCTTCTCCCAGTCACCTGGGGTCGGCGCAACATGTTTTCTCCTTCCATACTCCTCTTTCATATACCATTTCTTCGCTCACTCCTCTCTCATACATGTAAGCTTTGTATTAACGTTGACGTTGACACAAACATTAATATTTGGATATGTATCAGATCAGCATTCAACCATAAGAGGGAGCCACAAGTGGGACAAAGAAAGAAACATGTTTTTTCTCAATCGGAATAAAAATATATAATTAAAATTCATTAAAACTCTTTGCGAATTAGCTTTATTATAAAAGTGAAAAGGACGATTCAAATTTGAATACAAGAATAGTAAAGCATGAACATTTATTTGTCGATTCTCTGTTTTAGGTTAGTAGTTATTTCATTAGTTGATATTTGTTAAGTAAAAGATATCTGTATTTAATAAATAAAATAATATAAAATAATAAAACTCTGCTTTAGATGAATCACATAGTTACACACACATAGTTACACAGCTTTAAGAAGATATATAATAGATAATCTTATATACATATCGTCTTTCGCGCAATCCATCCATTTCTTCTTAGGTCTACCTCTTCCTCTAGCGAAAATATCACCACGGATCCACTGAACGACTGGTTTTTGCTCGCATGAATTTAAGGAACATTTTCCATTTAATAACACTAATGTGTTCTCAATTTTCATTGGCTTCCTCGAAGAATATTTTAGTGTTGATAAAATCTTAAGACAAGTCGTGACGTCTTCGTTTAAATTCCACACGTACCGAAAGACGATAATGTATTCTGTAATCGTGCACAATCTTGTAGACTTCAATTTGCTTGTATGATATATTGAAAAAAAAAATGAAGTATCTCATACCATATACAAGAAGTACATAACGATATAACTTATGCTGTAGTGTAATAATTAATAATTGGGTAATAAGGATTTTAAGTGTTTTTTTTCTAATATTTTAACTTTTGTATTTATGATAGGAGGCTATAATATGTGAACATGTATAAACAGTTCAAGACATTACGAATTTAAATAAATTTTTTTATTGCTTAGATGAGTGGACGAGCTCACAGCCCACCTGGTGTTAAGTGGTTACTGGAGTCTACGACGTAAATGCGCCACCCATCTTGAGATATAAGTTTTAAGGTCTCAAGTATAGTTACAACGGCTGCCCTGCCCTTCAAACTGAAATGCATTACTGCTTCACGGCAGAAATAGGCAGGGTGGTTGTACCTACCCGTGCGGACTCACAAGAGGTCCTACCACCAGTAAATAGATTGTTATTATTACTATTAAATTACATAATTGAAAATACGGTTCCGTGACCACGAAAACTCTAAAGCACGTTGGAAATCAATGTAAAAAAAACAAAAAAAAAACGCAATATTAAACCGTAAAAGTACTTTTAATTATGTCCACCACTAAAATATTAATTCGCTTTGAACCTTTCTCTGTTTCAAATTTTGGGTATATAAATTAGGCAGCTAAGCGCGAACATTGAGGCGCGATTTTAGCGAAGCACTCACTCTCCTTGCTAGGGCTAGTGTTAGCAAATTAGCTAGGCTGGGCCCCGTGAGCTCGCTTACACGTTCTGTGAAGCTATTATAGTATAGTCAGGATTACTGGCATAGATAAGCCAAAAATAACAGAGCCTTTTTTTATTGCCCTTGTAGGCAGACGAGCATACGGCCCACCTGATGGTGAGTGGTTACCGTCGCCCATGGACTTCAGCAATGCCAGGGGCAGAGCCAAGCCGCTGCCTACCGGTAAACCGCTGCCAAGCCTAATGGTAATCGTAATTTCTAGTTTTAGGAACGATGGTAAACTATCCTTTTTTACGTAGATGGAACCCACATCACCCCGGACGACGATTACTTCGATTACGTATACATAATTTTATATGTGTAATTTTTAAGCAAACAATCCATGTATGATATTAACGTTGTATGTTTAATTGGCATACTTATTTATTGCATACTTCCAGCAGAATACGTTGACGATAATAATAATAATAGAGCTTTCTTTTTTTCATAGAAAAAATAGCTAACATATAATTACAGACAATTTGAACATATATTAATGGATTAAAAAGTTAGTTTCTTATATTAATTTATTGTTGATTACTATTTATATTAATTTCGGGTAAAAGCCTCCTCTGAGGAACACGTCACATGTAAAACAGTAAATAAATAAAATTAGTCGGACTTCACTAGTTTTTTTTTATTTTTTTTTATTTTTTTTTATTGCTTAGATGGTTGGACGAGCTCACAGCCCACCCGGTGTTAAGTGGTTACTGGAGCCCATAGACATCCACAACGTAAATGCGCCACCCACCTTGAGATATAAGTTCTAAGGTCTCAGTATAGTTACAACGGCCGCCCCACCCTTCAAACCGAAACGCATTACTGCTTCACGGCAGAAATAGGCAGGGTGGTGGTACCTATCCGCGCGGACTCACAAGAGGTCCTACAACCAGTGAATAGTTTCAAATACATTTCTACACAGAATTAGGTTATGACCACTGAGGTATGAAACCTAGGTCTATGATTATGACAAATGAAATGTGTCATTTTATTACCTGCGCCTTGTTCGGATTTATCCCGATGACATTTCCCAAAGGTCATCGTTTGAATACATTTGTGTTCAACAATGTCTGTTTCGCTACAAAGATTCGTTTCGTGCTGTATTTGCATTAAATGGAACGCAATTTCTATTTACGAATGATAGAACGTGGGGTGAACTATCTAATTATTATTTTTAATTTATACTTATTGTATACAAAAAGAAAATACGATAAAAACAGATTTAAAGAATGTCTAAATACTATGTACAAAGGCGAGCTTAACTCATTCATGAGTTTTCTTCCAGCAAACCAATAGCAGAGAGAAATACGATGTATAAGAGGGGAATAGTGTACAATATAAAAGCTATTAAAGCATGATTTTTAAATTAAGCTTTAAAAAAAATCTAATATAAAATGAAAAATACATATAAATAAACATACATAAAACAATAACTTAAATACAATTAAAGTGACAGGAAATGTTTCTTCATTTGACTCTTAAAAACTTCTAGAGAGGAACTAGCACGAATAGGTTGAGGGAGAGAATTCCATAATCGCACTGCTTGTATTGTGAAAGAGCCACTATAGCGACTAGAGCTGTGTATGGGAGTTTTTAAAAGAAGAGAAGTGGCTATCTTAATAGTTCCCTCCAGTTTATTTCGATACTCGGTATTTATTTGACTCGCGATATTTCAATTTAGTTCATGAATGGTAAATAAGGTCTATTATCGGATGAAAGCGACAGTTTTAAGCTTAGGTTTATTTGATTGCGAGAACGTTAAAATATCCGTTCAATGGATACTAAAACAGTGGGTTAGTTAATATGCTGAAATTGTATTTAATGACAGAAATTGATACTAAAATGACAATCACGTTTAAAATGTCTTACTAATACATTCTTGTAATCTTTTATGTAACAGGGAACAAAAAAATGTAGGTTAAAAAGTTATCAGAACATTAAAATATAATTTTAAAAGGGTTTTTCCCAAAGCAGCTTCTTGTCGAGGTGAGTGAATATTAACCGAGTGGACGTTGGTAGTAGAATAATGCGTTTCGGTTTGAAGGGTGGGGCAGCCGTTGTAACTATACTGAGATCTTAGAACTTATATCTTAGGTGTGTGGCGCATTTACGCTGTAGATGTCTATGGGCTCCAGTAACCACTTAACACCAGGTGGGCTGTGAGCTCGTCCACACATCTAAGCAATAAAAAAAAAATAAAAAAAGAATGTGTGGGCTTGTGAATATTTCATTTCTTTAAATTACTTATTTAATCTTGCGCTTATTATTACCGACTCTTCAGATAGATACTTTGCGACTTTTTGGCGGGAATGCGAAGAGCGAAGTTGTGTGAATTGTTTTGTTTTGTCTATTTAGTGTTTCTTCAGGTTTAAATGTGTAATAACGGTGGTCTGTTAACTGTTTAATATCTGTGAAAGTGCACAAATGTGGGAAAATTAAACAAAATCGCTGGACGTAGCTTCTCGGGATCATCCAAAAAGTCCACTGAAAAAGTCTCAGTAAATAACCACAATTTTACTGAGATTATATTTCATCCCATATAATCTCATCTTATTTCGTATAATTTTATCTCAGTTGATCAATTTAGATTACCTTCGTTTTTTATTATTCGTAAAGTGTAAATGATTGAAATGGCGAATTATAAAAATCTTACTACTTGACGCTGGCTAATGCACAAACCGTGCCGGAGCCAAAAAATAAAGAAGAAGAAAAACTTTACAATTTTCAAATACTTTACAATTTTCGCGGTCACAGATCAGATGACTACGGCGTTATTCCTTGACATTTGTATATTCTGTTTATATAATGGTATAAACAATTGTTTACGCCTCGCGAAAACCGAAGAAATACTACACTTTATGACAATACCAAATTGCCAAAAAAATGTATGAAGTGAATATAAAATTCACAAATGCAGTCCGAGTCGCAACGACCTGTCAAAAATATCGTCTGTATTCACCGTGCTACGCGGAACTCATGAATACACTGTATTTTTCGAACGTCATTTAAAGTTTTTAACGACTTGAAACTCACTTTGAATTACAATGTAACATTTCGAATGCACCCTGTATAAATTTACGGAAGTATTGAGGAAAAAGGCCAAAGGTATTTTTTTTTTGTTTGTGCATTTTCGAAAAAATCAGCATTTGTATCAAAATCTACTCCAAAAAAAGGAAAATGAAGATTAATCGGTTCTAAAATCAGTAAAATAATAAAAGCCATAATATAAGCCGTAACTAAAGGGTTATTAAGCGTTTGTTGAAGAAATTCACTGACAAAAAAATATGAACAATTACTTATTATATATTACTTATATTATTCTACTTATTACTTATATTACTTATTATACTAACGCAGCATGCTCAACATAAAAAAGACACACAGATTCCGTCATACAAAGATAAGAAGCATAACCAAAACAGTGGACGCTCTCAAATATGCTCAAAGATGGAAGTTTAAGTGGGCTGGCCACGTAGCACGACTCGGAGATGGGAGATGGACGTGGAAAGTAACTGCATGGAACGGTCCACAGGGCAAGCGGTGCGTAGGTACACGCGTTGGGAGGATGATATTAGAAAAGTTGCTGGACCACACTGGATTTATGTCGCCAGAGACAAAACAAAATGGAAATCTTTGGAGGAGGCCTTTACCTGAAAGGAGTCCATACATATATTATATAAACTAAATAAACAAAAAAAATGTAATTGCATGGAACAAAGGGCTTTTTTTTATTTGTCTAAAATACGCTAATATTATTCAATGTAAAGCAATGATTTTTAGCGTTCAGTTAGTTATGCTTTGACGAAAGAAAAATAGCATTTTCCGTTACCTCAGCCACATGAATTACCCACTTGTAAAACTTACAGATTGCAATTAGTAAATCAGTCAGATGTTCACGTAAAAGGTCATGTGATATCGTCGAATTAACCGAAAATAGTAAACCGATAAATAAATAAGTCTAACGTGGATAAGACAAATTGTTTGAATCGTTCAATATTATGTGTATGGGCGGTGTGTACTGCTCTGGGCTCGGAGCCAATTAAAGCAAATTTATGAAGCTGAACTAATTGTAACAAATGTTGGCCGGTTTTAAATTTTTAAAAAAATCTGTAAATACAATCGACGTTGAATTGTAATTACTTGGCTGGTTATGTATTTGACTATTTGTATTTTAATTGTACATATACCAAAACTGGTAGGACTTCTTGTGAGTCCGCACGGGTAGGTACCACCGCCCTGCCTATTTCTGCCCTGAAGCAGTAATGCGTTTCGGTTTGAAGGGCGGGACAACCGTTGTAACTATACTGAGACCTTAGAACTCATATCTCAAGGTGGGTGGCGGCATTTACGTTGTAAATGTCTATGGGCTCCGGTAACCACTTAACACCAGGTGGGCCGTGAGCTCGTTTACCCATCTAAGCAATAAAAAAACTCTGTTTTTATCTGCCGTGAAGCATTGATGCGTTCGGGTTTGAAGGGTCTTTAATTGAGCTGTGGCCCGCATGTCTCAATAAAGGTGGCTGAATCTACATTGCTATTACTATTAGCTTAGGTAAGCACTTCTTAACAATTCAATGGTTAGTTTATTAACCCATCTATGATATAAAACATTTAAAAAATAGATTTTGCATATGGACGAACTTATGGGCCACTTGATGTTAAGAGGTTACCGGAGCCCATAGACATCTACAACGTAAATGCCGCCACCCACTTTGAGACGTGACAAGTGAACATGATATTTATTTGTTTTTATTAACTTATTTGACGGGGTGACGGCTCGTCTTACGTCAAGTGGTCACCAGAAACTCAATGACGTTTTCTTTTTCTTGATTTTTCTGATGCCCGTGAATGTCGATGACAACTCATAATCGTGTCATTATTACATTGCTCCACGAATTGATTGATAAATTAATATAAAACATTCATCCGTAGTTGATAAATTATCATCACCAGAGCCCGCAATAACTCGATTATCTTATAGTTAGTTCCTGTATCGATCGGTGTTGACGTAAAAGGCTTCTCTGAAACAATTGTTTGTTGTATAGAACAAAACAATAGCTGTCGATTGTAAATAGGAAACCAATTTGTTGAATTTAATACGCTCGACAATAATAATTGAATGCCCGTTATTGATCGAAGATTGTTTTAAAATAATTAGATATTGTTTGTATATAAGTTTGTCTTTTGCGTACCTAAATAGAATGTATCATTTAAATTCATCGATATATTTGATATCAAATCTATATATATATAAAAATGAATTGCTGTTCGTTAGTCTCGCTAAAACTTGAGAACGGCTGGACCGATTTTGCTAATTTTGGTCTTGAATTATTTGTGGAAGTCCAGAGAAGGTTTAAAAGGTAGATAAATGAATGAAAATGTTCGAAATTAAATAAAAATAACAATTTCGTTTTTCCTTTGATGTGTCCACCGTCGGACGGATCCCTTTTGTTTGTTTTAAGTTTATTTTATACAAAGCTTAGGTCTTTTATTTATCGATTAAGGCACTACGAAGTCTGCCGGCTCAGCTAGTTGTCAATAAATAATATCCGCGTAAGTAAGCTGTACATATAAGTTGTAGATGAAAAGTATAAGGTAAAATTCTTGTTTTTTGGTAAATGTAATTGGGAAATTGTAGTTTTTCAGTTCCGATTTTTATATTTAAACCTTAAAACGCATCATACCTTAAAGTTTAAAGTGTGCGCATGATTTGGAAGAGACGGAAAGTGTACTTTGTCTTTTAGAAAAAAAAATAATAGTTTTGTTACCTTTAAAAGAAATATTTGGAAAATTCTAACCACGGAATAGAAATTTAATTTGATATTTACAAATTTGGATTTGGATGTTTATAAAATTTTATGTGAAATGAAAAACTTAGATTATTTAAGACATTGCGAATATTGTTTCCCTGGTCACGGACGACTGAAGTGTTATTCGACGATATTTCGTTTTTTAGAGTTCGCGTGATGCTCGTTTCAAGAAAAAAAGAGACTAAAGATAAACAAGGAGAGAGAGAGAGAGATAAAGAGAGAGTTAATTTCATAATTAAATTCAGTCATGCTAATATTTATTAACGCATAATGCGGTCCTAATGATCAAAAAATATATATCCCAATAATCTGATAGCGAAGTAGTACTGTTGTAAAAACAGGATCACTTCAAACGATTATCCACATAATATATTGTCTATGTAACACAATTTACAAGTTCGTGGACAGTAATTTATCCAATCATTGATAGATTTATTAGTTTTTATTTTACATATAAATTAAAATACAAATCGAACGCGTGCGAGCACTTAACAATTAAATCTGTTCGAGGTGATAAATCTATTGGAATAACCGCGCGTAGGTAGAATGTGCCACTTCGTCAAATATTTCACTGATAAAATCTAATCTGATAAAACGTTCCCCTACTATTGGAATTGCAGGTAACGTACCTAGACTCACGGACGGAGATTATGAAATGGAATACCTGGTTAGGAGTTTTTGCACCAAAGAATGTTAACACGAAGAGAGTTATTAATGTACTGTGATCCGTCTGCATGGTTATTTTGAAGAGTAAAATTGTTTTTTTTTTCCTTGTAGTTTGCCGTCCGCGTGGTACATATTACCATAAAACCGATTTTATTTTTAAAAATTCTTTTTAAAGTTTAAAAAAGCAAAGGAATATGCTACTATACTTTTCTAATACTTTTAAAATTATGCCTGTGAAGGTTTGTGGGATGTTGAGAAAATTTAACAATGTAGTACCTACACGTCAGAATAGCAGAAAGGCTATAAATATATTATGATCAGCGTTGGATAGATTGGTGACGCGAAAATAAAATTAAATCAGTATTATTATAATTTTGGAAAGACTTGAACGGAGCCTGAATGGAAAATGGTAAAGTCGAAATTTATATTTAATGCAGTTAAATGTGTTCTACTAATATTTTAAAATGGCAGTTTCATTGATAAGTAGTGATTTACTCATTATGACTACTACTACTACGGGATGATTTCCAAAGATATGCACGGGTCTATAATTATTTTACAAGTGATTTATTAATATTCATTTGAAAAATCTAGACTGAGTTTCACTGCGAGTCATATCTAGTCTATAACTAATAGAATTGTTATCAAAAATATTTTCATCAAACATACAGTCTCGTGGTAGTGGATTAATTTTTTAGCACGTCCTGTACGCTGTATTGGCTGAATTTTTCTAGTTGCGATATAAACGTTGGTCAATACTAGGTTTATATGTTTTTTCCCATGACCGCTCTACGTATGGAACTAAAAGTGATTTGTAAAGCTATTCATTCTTTGTATTAGTCGAGTTTATTGGAGGTTTGATGGACGCCGGTATGCAATAGTATTTATGGTATTTCGATGTACATTTTTAACGTATTTAATGATTACGATAATTAAGGTAGACTTTTTTTATTGCCGTATAGGCAGACGAGCATACATCCCACCTGATGATAAGTAGTTACCGTCGCTCATGGACGTCAGTAATTCCAGGGCAGAGCCAAGCTGCTGCCTGGCTTTTAATACTTTCCACAAGCCTCTTTTAAAAAAGGACATGTCATAGCGCTCGAGAAACACCGTGGAGACGAGCTCATTCTAAAGCCGGATGGTACGTGCCAAAAAAGATATCTGGAAACGCATTGTGGATGAACGCAGTGGCTCTAGGTAGTAAGGATGATCTACCCTAATGGCGGGCGGTGCGATGATAAAAACGAGATGATGGTATCTTCTCAAACAATTCCTCAGAGCACTAGAGAACAGCAGAGACTACTGAGACAAATTACTTTTTCGCTATCTTGAGGTGATTCGTTCATTGCTTCCTTCTAATAGAACTATCTCATGTCGCTTATGTCACGGTTTTTTAGTCGTTTTGATTATATCTTCAATAGTCAAGAACTTTTCTGATAGAACTGGAACATTCGAGAATATTATAGATTCGTCTTGTTTATGTTAAGAACATGTTCAGTGGCGAGCAATTGGAGAGGTCTTTGTCCAGCAGTGGACTGCTTTAGGTTGATAATGTGATGTTAAGAACATTCTTGGCACCATAAGAAAACTCTCGATACATAAGGACGATTCTAGAAATTGTTAAACTTCGGTAGACTTTTTATGTCAAGAACATTCTTGGAGCTATTAGAACACTCAATACCATCAGAACCTAAAAAATTTCGTTCGTTCAGAACGTTCGAAAGATATTATAGTTCAATTTCTAAATACGTTTTTGCTATTTGACGACAGGTGGCGTTACTCGTACAGGCTCACTATACTAGTGCTCGCAATAGTGTTTATTTTGTTTTTCGTATCGTTTAATTAATTATACATTCATTCAACAGTTCCAAGTTGGGATTTTATTCTGTGGTATCGGTACTGGAACCTCGCATAGAGCTCACAGTACGCTCCTCGCTAGTAAAAAAATAATTTCATGTAAAGAACTATCAATCGTACGGCTTTCTGTACAAGATTCCGAAGAAGTGATCTAAATTTTAAGCAAAAGTCGTCTTGAAACTTGAAGTCTTCAAATTTTCGCGAATCGATAAGCGCCACCGATACCTGATCCGGTAATGCAATTGGCACTGGAATACGGAACGAAGAATAAAAATAAATGTCTATTTTAATATTGGGATAAAAAATATTTTTAGTCTGGCTCTATTTTGCAGAACACCGACCTTACAGTGTACACTTAATTTGGTATCAACTCCAAAGAGTTTGTTATCGAGTTTTTAGTATCGATCAATTAGCAATTTTTATTTATATCGAGCGGTCGATAGTTGTGGCAGTTTTTGTATGCGCCCTGCGAAGATGCATTCCGGCGTAAGTGCCGTCCATCTTAGGACGAAGCCATGTTTATTTAATTCGTATTTAATGCAATCGCACCTTTGTGCAGGCATGATTTTTTTCTTGCAAAACCCGTTGCGTGTTTTACAAATTATTTGAAATTTTATCATTGTTTTCGATTTAGTTAACGTCATATAAACACATTCTCTACGGTCTCGCCGCAGCGTCTAGGGCGTTCATTTGCGAGGTCATTGACTCCTCGATTTGTACACGTTCATTGCGGGTTCATGAAAATTAAAGCTATTTAAATATAAATGTTTATATCTGACTTATTAAATACGTACGTAGACGTTAGCAAAATCAAGCAAGCCGTGCGTTCCAGAGCGCATATACATCTTCAGAAACAGCCTACACGAAAAAGTTTCAAATTATTTATAGACTAGCATTACGACTACAGACTATCCTATAGGTACACTATCCATATACCTCGGCAAAACCAGATGTAAAACCACGGCGTATGCGTTAACATATACTTTGCATGAAACAAAAATGGTAAGGTCTGCATAAGCCCTAAGTCTCTCAAGTATTTCGCTACTAAACGCGTTTGTATAATTGCATCCAGACGGGTTAACCTTTTCACGAGATAATCTTGATGGCTGCGAAAGGCATTGCTTTTATCGGAGGAACGCATCTCCGAAGCTGATTGAATAAACAGCTGAATAGAAATAGGCCTAGATAAGTTTCTTTTTTATTTTCTGTTATAATAACTAGCTGAATCCGGTCACGTTTTGTAGTTGTTAGTATTGCGAATTTTTTTTTGTTTTTTATTTCCGTTGTAGGTAGACGAGCATACGGCCCACCTGATGGTGAGTGGTTACCGTCGCCCATGGACTTCAGCAACCCAGGGGCAGAGCCAAGCCGCTGCCTACCGTTGAAAATATCGTTGTAAATAAATATCGAATTCTGGAATAAACCCGCGTCCTACCTAATGTAATTGAGTATTAACATAGTAAACCTCTCCTGGAGTGTCAATAATTGGATTAAGTTACACCATAATTGCATGAACACCTTAGGAGCGCATGGTCTACAAGCAGATACCTTTTTATTGCTTTAAATCAAATATACGCATGCATACAGTGATGAATTTAGGCTTGATGCCGCCCTAGGGCCTGTTTATCGCACCGCCCTTAATATTAAAATAAATTGTATTACATACTTTTAGCCCAATCTTTTTATTTTAAATTTAAAATAACTTTATAAAGTTTTTTATAAAAAATAATCTCTACTCATTTTCAAAGAAGAATGACTGCCTTTACTTTTACTTTACTTTAGTTTTATTGTCGCGGAATTTTGGCATTTCAAAAATTTTCCGCTTCTCAAATCATGCCGCTCTGGGCCCGGGCCTCATCGGCCTGGTCGTAAATCCATCACTGCATACCGTGGAGGGGAGTTCATTCCAGAGCCAGATGAAATGCCCTAGAAGTTTATGAGGAGATGATCTCTTTGATTTCAAGTGTTTGGGATATGTTCTGTTTCGTCAGCGCGTGGTAGGATGACACCAAGGAGATAGCTGACTGTTCCTCAGAGCACTGCTTATAGGATATATGTTATTTCATCAGCCCATACATTACAAAAGATCAGTGAGATTTATTCAATACAGAAGTCGTCGGCATTTTCACAGAGCAATAATGACAATTTTGTTAAATAACATTTCCGATAGATTGTAATTCACATCAAAGTGAAGACGATAATTAGAACTTTAGGAATTATAATCGTATCAATGACGTGTTTTAACATATGCCCGTAACATTATTCTTAAATTTCCAAAGTTTATATTGACTTAATTTCTATGTTTGAAAGTTGTCTCGGAATAAAATAATAATTTGCCGACGTTGAGTTTAAAAAAAAAAGATTTTTCTTTATTTCCCAAATAATCAGTACTTATTAATTATAACGTAAAGGGGATGGCCCATTTTAGGCCCAAAGCGGACAATAGATTATAGAAAAAATACTTAGTGCATTAATTTTGTCATAAATAAATATGCATTTACTTTCTTGCAAATAAGCGCCACTATAGTTTACAATAAGTAGTTTAAAAAAAGTAACTCTATTGAAAAAACAAGGATTTTTATTTTTGCGGGAAAAATATTGCCAGCTTCAAATCCTTTTACGTATGAAGTAAATATTTTGAGTATATAAATAAAACATATAAATAAATCATTTTAAGTATTATCATTAATCAAACGATTTTAATGGATTTTATGCACATAAAATAACATCGAAGACATACCCATTGGACTTTAACTTGTAACTATACTTGAGACCTTAGAACTTATATCTCAAGGTGGGTGGCGCATTTACGTTGTAGATGTATGTGGGCTCGAGTAACCACTTAGCAACACCAGGGTGGCTGTGAGCTCGCCCACCCATCTAAGCAATAAAAAAAACTTTACTAGTATTGTTATTTAAATATGTACACCTAAAACAAAAACATAAAAAATAATGTGTACTAGTAAAAAAAAGATTAAGATATAAATCAATTATCGGTTATTTAAAAAAATAATCGATATATGAATTTCATGTAATTATTTTTCTTTATACTGACAACACTGAATTTAATCTGACTGACTGATACTTCGCTTGCTGCTTGTGGTGTTGTGCTTGCGTACAAAATGGATGTGTTTTGATTTTTCTTCGATTTATTTTACTTTTATCAATAACGTTTCATACTACGACTAAAAAACATTGTGTGAATTGTGGTTTTACCCTGACCGAGATTTAAAACCGTGTATATGCTCTCCTTTGCTATTTTTAGATGATACTAATTGTGTATGAAGATGAAGAAAATATAGATATTTAAAGAATTAAGTGTGTTTTTATACCCTATTGGATAAAAATACATTAGGAACATCTTAAACATTAAGAAAAGAAAAGTTCTTGAAGTATCTCACAATCCGACACTTATTTATATAGAAAATTAACCTCAAAACGAGTTTTTATTTTTATTATATTTTTTATAATAGTGGCGTCAATTTCAATATATTTTTTAGATATCCAATACATTTAAGAATTTGAATCAGTACATTTTTATAGTAATATTTGATGTCCATCTTGGGCCTAGCACACTATGGAGAGTGGGCAATCCCCTTTGATACGCGCATTCAGGTCGGTAAGTGGATGTAGACCTGCCAAACAATTTAAGCCGGCAACCACTTTTAGTCGTCAATAACTAGCTTCAGACTTGATGGATTCGAAGAGCTTTTTGTCAGAGATTATCTATTGACATGTGCTATGATAATGAGTGGTGGAACTAAATAAATGCTACCGTTATTAGAGCTGCCAGGCTGTCACATTCGCAGGAATATAATATACGGTGTAAAGCGATCCGTTTGCTAAAGCAGAACTAGTTTATTTATAGAGTTCAGTAGCTTTTTGAAGTGAGACTTCTTTATCGACGTAGGGAGGAATTTTGGAGCATGTAAAAACGTATGTAACGTTTTTCGGTTACGCGCCATCTTAATTTCTATACATTTTTCCGTTACGCGCCATGTTTATTTTATTTCTATTTAGTTTGTTATCAACACATGTCGCTGCACGTAAATTCAACAATTCCTGAATCGCGGTGACGAGTTGTTACACGGTGATAGACGTTCTCGTATTTCTCTTGCTAAATCATACCTACCTGGCGTCGCGATACCGTGATCATGCAGGCTGTCCCCCGGGGTGCGGCTGCTCCATTGCACTGCGGAGTGGTTGACCCTTGCGATTATTTTTATATTTTATAAGTTTCACTTCTACCGTGTGTGACTTGCACACACAGTACACACACACATCTTTTTAAGTCCACTCACCGGACTTAGAGATGATTTTAAGTGAAAAGAACCAGCTAATAAAACAGCCCTGCGATGTGAAACGGGAGAGTATGTTTCGTCTCTTTCTCGCAAAGTGTATGATAGTATAGAATTTGTAAAGCATTTGAGTCTCGATGTTAGTATGTACTATAATTCTCTCTCTATCTAACTTGCTTCAGAAAAAAAAGGTAACAGATATTTAATAACTTACAAATTTTGGTTTATTAATTTTGGTATTAAAACTCTTTTCAGTCCTTTACGTAAGTTGTTATTGTACGTACGATTTGTCGTAGTACGATCTGTACTGATAAAGCGATCTTGTCTAATAACAAATTGTTTGTAGATTATATAGACTTGAAAACTTCATCGGCTTTAGTTCGATATTCTATTCAATAAATTATTGTCGTTCCCATTTCTATAGATTTATTGAAGCGTTTTGTTTTACAGATAAACACAGGATATTTAAGCTATTAGTTTGTTCTCAAGACTTTAGTAAATTAGCATGCGATTTCACATAGAAATTCCTCTTACTTTTGTCTTGCACACAAGCCTACCTATGTAAAATTCATACTCAATTGACTAAGCAATTTCGAAAAGGGCACATCTCTGAAAATGTAAAATTTTTAGGAAATGAAAAAAACCGATTATTTTCTAAAGCAGTGTAAATTTTAAAATATTAACTTTTGAGATATATTTTAGTGTTAATTAGCAATTGAAAATTACTGGAATTATTATAAAATGGGTGTAGGTAAGCCTCAAAACTACATGTATATGAAAAAACGTATTTGACAAAATATACGACATGTGCCCTTTTCGAAATTGCATATTCAATTGTTCCAGCCATTGAGGGAAGTGGCGTGACAAAGGCGCCGGTAGACAGTTTACTCAGTTTTTATGTAAATTAAGTAAGGACTCATCTAATCGCTTCGATTATCACGCAAAATTAATTGTACTTCCGCGGATCGCACTGTTGAGTTATTGTGCTGTACTCTTAATCCATAACATACAATCCCAAAACGTTCTGTCATTCTTCGACAATTTAATTTTCTTCCACTAAATGCATAATTTTTTAGGGCAGTGAAGCTCATACCAAACAGGTAAAAGTAACAAATAAACATTATTTAATAAATTAATATACTTTAGTAACGAGACGCGGATCCCAAAACAAGACAGAGACAAATAGGCAGTACGTTGTTAGCTTTTATCAGAGATCTTAATAGTGTACAGGTGCAATTATATAAATGAATTATTTGTTCTCGTTCGAACATTTATATAGCTGTCAGTTTACGAGTAACTGTTGTGTGAACAACTCGTTTTAGAGTTCCGTGTTTATATTTATATATTTTTATTTGCGAGTGAATTTGTTTTCACACCAAATTGAATCCTGCATTAAGTAGCGGTAGGCAGCGGCTTGGCTCTGCCCCTGGCATTGCTGAAGTCCATGGGCGACGGTAACCACTCACCTTCAGGTGGGCCGTACGCCAGTCTGCCTACAAAGGCAATAAAAAAAAAAGTTCAAAATTAAAAATATTGTTACGGTTTAATATCGCGTTTTTTATTATCATTAAATTATTTCCAACTTTCCGAATTCTTTACTGTTTTCGTGATAACGGATGACGATTTTGATTAAGTTCGTGTGGACCTTTTTTTTTATTTCGGATCATTGGTTCCAATTACTAAAAGTTAGTTTCCGAAGGAAGGATCTGAGAAATAATTCCAGATGCCTTCGTCAGCTAGCGATCTTCTTGTATACCTTACTCACAGGCGGGCTGAAGCTTTGGAGAGCAAGGGCGAGGCTCTCGCTGCAAGCCTTGATATCGCGAAGGCGTTCGACAGGGTCTGTCATAGGGCACTTCTGTCGAAGTTACCATCTTACGGAATCCCTGAGGGACTCTGCAAGTGAATCGCAAGCTTTTTGGAAGGGCGGAGCATCACGGTCGTTCTAGACGGTTGCTGCTCCGATACCATGACCATTAACGCTAGCGTTTGACAAGGTTCGGTGCTCTTCCCCACGCTTTTCATCCCGTGTATCAATGACATGCTATCTGTTAATGGCATGCATTGCTATGCGAATGACAGAACGAGGGATGCGCGATATATTGGCCATCAGAATTTCTCTCGGAGTGTGGTGCAAGAGAGACGATCAAAGCTTGTGTCTGAAGTAGAGAACTCTCTGGGGCGAGTCTCCGAGTGAGCTGAATTGAATTTGGTTCAATTCAACCCGTTGAACACGGCAATAAAGAAAGAACAGAAGTTAGCGGGAACCATTCTTTGAGGTTTGATTGTCCAAAGTCCATGCCATTTTTTTGTGCGAGAGCAAACTTGATGGGCAGATTGATTGATTTACATTTAAGTTAATGCGTTTCGAAATTCGTGAAAAAGGTTTTAACTTTTCATTTTTATTGCGTGGTGAATTCAGAATAAAAAGCCGAGCTTTTGAAAACTAGAAAATGTCGGAAACATTCTTGTTACCTTTCTTTTTACACCCAAACCATTCCCCACCAGAGCAGAGTACTTAATGTCTATTCATCATCATCATTATTTTGGGTAATTACCTTTCAGAATGGGTTCTCTTCTACGGCATTTCCTTAATGCTGAGCAGTACCTTAGACGGCTATCTCCTACCGGGCGTGGCTGGAATGGCCTTCGGCTACCAATTGTATGGTAGGGAAAAAATGGAAAAAGCAACTACAGCTAGGCAGCTAATGGTAGGCACCTGAGGTCATTTTCAAAAGAAAATTGAAAAAATTATATTTTTTTGGAATGATTATTCATTAAAATTTAGTTTGAGCAAAATATTATGTAACAATGCGTGTTTATCCCAACTAAAGAACTTTTCGGCTATTTCTTTGGTTTATGGGATATTGTTTGTGAGGCAGTTAAGTTTTCAATCCTATTGAAATAATAGAAATCCTGTCGTTCTAATTAGAACGCGCAGTTTTATGGCAGAAATAGGTAGGACGGTAGTAACGCACCTGTGGGCTTAGCTGAACTATGATTGCTTAGGAAGCTAACATGTATTATCTTTTTATTTGCCGTTTGTTATTTGAAGTTCTCGTGGCCTGAACAATAAGACGCACGGTGTACCCGTAACGAGTGATGTGACTATATCGGTGTTCAAAACCCGCAGACAAATACCAATTTTTGTTAGGAAATACACACTTTATACATATTCATGAATATTAATAATAATATATATCCAATGAAGGAATAGTGGCGTGCAATAAAAACTGTAAAAAATTGTAATTTGCGTGATTAGGTACCTAAGCAAGATAATATACCTACCTCAAGGTTGGTCGAGGCATTCACGTTGTGTTGTCCATGAGCTCCCGTAACCGTTTTCAACCATCTACCCATTAAACAGATATTATAATAATAAAATAATGACATATTTATGTATGTATATGATTGAAGAGCATACACAAAATTTGGCGTAAGTACTTGCAATTCCTGTACATATTGCTAATTACACATCGACTTAAGAAATGAATCAACAGATAATCAGTTTAAATAGTATTCAAAAACTTTTTTGAATAATGTTACTTTTATTGCTTCACTATTTGACTCTGATACTAATCAATAATAATTCTTTTTTATTCTGACAGCTGTCATAAATAATGAAGTTTACTGTCTAATTCGCAAGTGATTTAAAGCTTGATCCGATTTCAAGAAGGTGGTAGGGATTAGGCAGTTGTTTCGAATGAGATAGACAATCGAAGTCGGGGGGAAAAGGTACGGGTTCTGCGCTGATGTTTCCTTTGCATTTTACCCCCACAACCGTTCCCTTACGGAACGCTGAACTAGTATTCGTTGGCGCCACTATTACAACTCTCGATCGGCAAAGACGATCATCGTAGTAAGATGCGTGTGGAGCAACTTACATGTCGTCTTCTTGGATCGACTTGAAACGCATAGAGGCTCAAAATTCCGGCCAGTTTACTATCCCGGTCCTTAGAGCAGCGGGTCAGTATGGTGAAAGAGGAACGCTTGCTTTTACTTTTTATTTATTTATTGCTTAGGTGGGTGGACGAGCTCACAGCCCACCTGGTGTTAAGTGGTTACTGGAGCCCATAGACATACACAACGTAAATGCGCCACCCACCTTGAGATATAAGTTCTAAGGTCTCACGTATAGTTACAACGGCTGCCCCACCCTTCAAACCGAAACGCATTACTGCTTCACGGCAGAAATAGGCAGGGTGGTGGTACCACCGGACTCTCAAGAGGTTCTACCACCAGTAACCACCATGTCGAACATATGGCCCACCTGATGGTGAGTGGTTACCGTTGCGTATGGACTTCAGAAATGCCAGGAGGCGGCGGAGCCAGGCCGCAGCTTACCGATTGCCTGTGACATTGCTCGGCACGACGCGTCTAGTCGGTAAAGATATCCAACTACACGCGGACTGGTAGGTGTGATTACGGGGCTCAACCTGAGAAGTCTTACTAATACGCATGTCGAACTCTTCGTCGCTTTCCACGAGACCGCGAATTCCACTATAAATGAATTTAATTGTTATACTAAACCATATACCAATTCGGGCTAATAATGTTTTTTTTTTCTTTCTAAATTAAGCCGTTTCCCCAATCAAATTTACCTATTTGCAAATTTTATGTTGCCATATGATAATAATAATAAACATTTCGTTAGTATTACATCTATGAATATAGCCGTCGGGTGTGCGTTCAATGTAATTTTGTATGCATTAAATGTGTTGAAATCTATATAATTCCGCGAAGAATTTATTGGGTGCAGGATTTACGACTCTGTCACGCTTAGACAGTATTTTGTATAACAGTAATGGTGATTGCTTTTATTTATTTTTTTATTTTGTGAATCATTGCTAATTCATTTCGAGATCGTATGCTAAATATTATGTCCATTTGGATATATCTGAAAGACGCTTGTTATTTTGGATTATTTATATTATTTTTGATTTTATAATTCCGCGACATTTTCTTTGTCTTATAACAATTTTTGTTGTATTTGTATGTTTTTTTTTTAATTGCTTAGGTGGGTGAACGAGCTCACAGCCCACCTGGTGTTAAGTACTTACTGGAGCGATACTATGTGTAAATGTAGTAATCTTATTAAATAAGCGAGCGAATTATGTTGGACTATTTGCTTATTTTATTATACTGTATGCACCGTAGAAAGGACCGTGGAATACAGGAGAATATAGTCCTTTTTTTTTTATTGCCCTTACAGGCAGACGAGCATACGGCCCACCTGATGGTGAGTGGTTACCGTCGCCCATGGACTTCAGCAATGCCAGGGGCAGAGCGAAGCCGCTGCCTACAATGCCTTCCATCCGGTCACCATAGTTCATAGTATCTATGAGTTTTGATTCAGCATTAATTGGGGTCATAAAATAATATCTGAAGCCAATTAATATTTGATTTAAAAAAAAAGGATTGTGGTGTCGTGGGACACCGGATAGGAACGAAGTTCTTTATTATAAAAATATTAATTTTAAGTTATATTCGAGGTATAAGGAAAATAAAACTGGAGGTTTGGCAACAACCCACGGTCATTCGGTAACGTGCGAACTTATTGTGGTACACTTCATTCACGGTTGTTTGCATAAAAGTTAGTGTATTGCGCAAACGAACGCTCTGAGATCGTGGTCAATGAATGATAAAAAAATATGTTCTTTTTTGTACATTATTACAAAGTTAAGTCGTACACTGTGTGCATTACTAATAAAAATCTTACGTTACGGACGTTTTTCCCGGTTAGGGTACCCCTCCGCATCGTGGCTCTATGAAGCCTGCCTCGAGTCGGGACGGTTTCCGAAGCAGTGGAAGACGGGCAGACTTGTTCTGCTAAGGAAAGAGGGACGCCCCGCGGACTCACCTGCGGGATATCGTCCCATCGTGCTGCTGGACGAGGCGGGAAAATTGCTCGAGCGGGTGGTGGCCACCCGCATCGTCCAGCATCTGGCGGGGGTGGGACCCGATCTGTCAGCGGAGCAGTTCGGATTCAGGGAGGGCCGCTCGACCATCGACGCGGTGATGCGCGTGCGTGCCCTCTCTGATGAGGCTGTCGGCCAGGGCGGGGTTGCACTGGCGGTGTCCCTCGACATCGCCAACGCGTTCAACACCTTGCCCTGGTCGGTGATCGCAGGGGCGCTGGAGTATCACGGCGTCCCTGCGTATCTCCGTCGGCTGATCGGGTCCTACCTCGAGGACAGGTCGGTCGTGTGCACCGGGCACGGTGGGGCGGTGCTCCGCTTCCCCGTCCAGCGCGGTGTTCCACAGGGGTCGGTTCTTGGCCCTCTCTTGTGGAACATCGGCTACGACTGGGTCCTGCGTAGCGCCCTAAGTGCTCCTCTCCCGGGTCTGAGCGTAGTTTGTTACGCGGACGACACTTTGGTCGTGGCCCAGGGGAGGGACTTGCGAGAGTCTGCCCGTCTTTCCTGCGCGGGGGTGGCCTTCGTCATCGGCAGGATTCGAAGGCTGGGTCTGGAGGTGGCGCTCGATAAATCCCAGGCCCTGTTGTTTCACGGGGCCCGGAGAGCGCCGCCTCAGGGGGCCCACCTTGTGATCGGAGGCGTTCGCGTCGAGATCGAGGCGACCGGATTACGGTACCTCGGTCTCGTACTGGACGGTCGTTGGAGCTTCCGCACTCACTTTGAGAGATTAGGTCCCCGATTGATGGCGGCCGCCGGCTCGCTGAGTCGGCTGTTGCCGAACGTCGGGGGGCCTGACGTGGTGGTGCGCCGCCTCTACACGGGGGTGGTGCGGTCGATGGCACTGTACGGGGCTCCCGTGTGGTGCCACGCCCTGACTCGCGACAACGTTGCGGCGTTGCGACGTCCGCAGCGCGCGATTGCGGTCAGGGCGGTTCGTGGATACCGCACCGTCTCGTTCGAGGCGGCGTGCGTGCTAGCTGGGACGCCTCCCTGGGACCTAGAAGCGGAGGCGCTCGCTGCGGATTACGCGTGGCGATGCGATCTCCGCTCCAGGGGGGAGCCGCGTCCTGGCGCGGTGGAAGTTCGAGCGCGGAAGCTTCAATCTCGGCGTGCCGTGCTCGAGGCGTGGTCTCGCCGCCTGGCGGACCCCGCCTACGGGCGACGGACCGTCGAGGCGATCCGCCCGGTCCTCTCGGACTGGGTGAATCGCGACCGAGGACGTCTCACCTTCCGGGCGACGCAGGTGCTCACGGGACACGGCTGTTTCGGTCGCTACCTGCACCTCGTCACCCGGAGGGAGCCAACGCCGAAGTGCCACCACTGCAGTGGCTGCAACGAGGACACGGCGGAGCACACGCTCGCGTACTGCCCCGCTTTCGCGGAGCAGCGCCGCGTCCTCGTTGCAAAAATAGGACCGGACTTGTCGCTTCCGACCGTCGTGGCTACGATGCTCGGCAGCGACGAGTCCTGGCAGGCGATGCTCGACTTCTGCGAGTCCACCCTCTCGCAGAAGGAGGCGGCGGAACGGGAGAGGGAGAGCTCTTCTTCCCTCTCGGCGCCGTGCCGCCGCCGTCGGGCCGGGGGTCGGAGGAGGGCGTTTGTCCAGCTCCAGCCCCTATGAGGAGGCAGTCTCCTCCCGGTGATGGTCACGGGGCGACCTAAGGGGGTTGAGGCTGCGCCGCACGCTACCGTCACTCTAGCGCGCTGGCACCAGGAGGACGGGACGGCGCGTCGGCGGCTGCGGACTGCGATGCAGTCCGCATTTTCGTCGTCGCTGTCGTCGCCGAACATACTGTTGAAGAGCAACCCGGTCGGCGGTGTATCGCGTTCCGACCCGGCAGGCTGGTTCTGGCCCAGCGGGGTATCCCGGAACACCAGCGGTACCGCCCGGGCGGCCTGGTAGGGCCGCCGTACCGCGGAGACTGACGTCGTTGGTCGTCGACTATCGCCTCGACGACCCGTCGGTCGGGCGTCCTCGGGGTGGCGCCGCGTGTCTGGTTGTAGTGTTGACCGCGGGAACCCCCCTACTCTGAACGGGTTCTGACCCCGGACGGAGATCGGACGTCGGGTGTAAGAGTGCAGGGGAGTCGTTTAGTGGGTGGGCCCTAAAATCCTTGGGCCCGCGATCTGCTCTCAACACCTGCAGATCGTTGAGTCTCACATACCCCGCGCGCCCCCTAGGCGCGGGGACCTCGCAGGAGGTTCGGCCCCCGGCCCGAGAAAAAAAAAAAAAAAAAAAAAAAAAAAAAAAAAAAAAAAAAAAAAAAAAAAAAAAAAAAAAGTTAAACAAGTTTTGAGTATTTAAGATTTACGCGAACTAATGACAGTCCGGTCACATTACGACGAAGGTCTCTACTGCGAATTTCTATTGCGTCAAATTACCAGAAAATAATCATTAAGCCCGTTAAACATATTAGCATTTCCTAATAATTGATTTAAATTGTTAGATTTTTCTCTAAAATTTCGTTACTTACATTCGATTTCAAGATGATTTTCCGTGATAGACTCAAAAATCAAACAGTTTGAAATCTTCCATTGTTTTGAACTAATGAATGTGGTTCTCGTTCTGAAACTAAATTAATAATAAATAACAAAAGCGTGTCACTGGTTTTATAGATGAGTAAAAAATTCACAACCCTTAGCAGTTCTTATGCGTTCTTCTATTACAATTCAATCTTATATATGTAATTGATTAATTAAATATTAACATAAAAATTTATTTTGATAGTGTACTTATTTAGACGGCTTAGACCTATAGGCTACAGTTAATTCTGTGTACACATTGATGACATCCTATAATGCGTATCTCAGGATCAACAACTCTCAACTGACTAAAAGAACACTTCAAACAATCTCATAATTTTAAAAGGTGTTTTCTCAATTATTACTTGGATTCATTGATTTCTGCACGTCATCTTTTACAGTAGGCCACAATGCATTACTTTTCATATCTTTCGAAGGGCATTGCGCTTAATATCTTTCGAAGGGCATTGCGCTTATCCACAGTGGATTTCTAGAGACTTCTTTGCTATGTACCATCCGACTTTGGAATGAATTTTCCCTCCACGGTGTTTCTTTAGTGCTTTTTAGTTCTTTAGTACATGTTCTTCTTCAAAGTCAGTGGTAGGCAAGGACTTAATTGAGCCCCTGCTGTTTCCGACGTCCATGAGTGATGGTAACCATTCACCATTAGCAGAGCTGTGCTAGTTAACCATTTTAGCATTAAACAAATTACCGACAAACGACGCCTTAACACGAGGAATTACGCAGATATCTATGTAATTATAGCATATAGGTTTATATATTATATAATAGGTTTATAGTCATCGTGGCCTAAACGATAAGACGTTCGGTGCATTCGTATCTTGCGATGCATCGATGTTCGAATCCCGCTGGCGGGTACCAATTTTTCTAATGAAATACGTACTTAACAAATGTTCACGATCGACTTCCACGGTGAAGGAATAACATCGTGTAATAAAAATTAAGCCCGCAAAATTATAATTTGCGTAATTACTGGTGTTAAGATCTCTTGTGAGTCCGCACGGGTAGGTAGCACCACCCCGCCTATTTCTGCCGTGAAGCAGTAATGTGTTTCGGTTTGAAGGGTTGGGCAGCCGCTGTAACTTGAGACCTTAGAACTCATATCTCAAGATAGGTGGCGGCATTTACGTTGTAGATGTCTATGGGCTCTGGTAACCACTTAACATCAGGTGGGCCGTGAGCTAGTCCAACCAAGTAAGCAATAAAAAAAAAACAACTAAACAACAACAAAAAAACTTATCATTTTGAATTTATCTAATCTTGAAACCTACAATTACTGGTAGCCTTACTTAATGTCGCACGTCACACAGACAACTGTTGCATTTACGAGAACGCCTGTTGATTAAATTACAAGTTGCTACGAAAAGTAATTTGTCAAATAACAACTATAATTAATGTTCGTGAAAGGATTTAATTTGGCACGCCTGTCGGTTCTGAACCAAAGGTTCGCGATTGCGAAATTCGCATTTGCAATCTTGAACGTCTCTTATCGGTAAAAATTTTGTTCGACTATTATTTATTTAGACTAGAGGTCCTGCATTAGTCGAAATTCGACTATAATGAATTTGGAATTGTAATTTTGTACACTATTATGATTGTATTTTATACTTCGATAATCACAAATTTCGCCAAGACTACACTATATAAAAATTTTTAACAAAGACAAACCATATTCTATTCTCAATTTGACAACAGACGTCAAGAACAAAAGTTTGACAATAAATAGTATGCATGCGTGTGTGCGTCAAATACATGGTATGTAGTGTGTGTAATGTTTTCTTTATTGATTTAATGTATCTTTTATGCATTATTTAAAAAAAATATTAGCATTGTGCACTTCTTCTCTATATTCTGTATAAGTGTGGAATATTTCATACTCCTCCGTCCGCGCAATTTTCGTAAAAAGGGATACAAAGTTTTTGCTTCACGTATTAATATATAGATTATTACCATTAAGTTTTAAGATATGTATTAATTACGTCAATCTACTAACATCTGTTCATGACTTTTCTATGCAATTTTTTAACCTATGTCCCTAATTCCGGGAGCCCAGAGATTGTCATCAATGTAACTTAAATTCAGTGCAAAATTATAAAACTGAGCATTATTATTTATATTGATAGAGATAAATAGCAACCATAGAAACAGACATCAGTATACTTTATATCGTCTAACTAAATGATAATATTAAAATTATTATGTATATGTTCTAACCGTGCAATTTATATATTGCGCAGTATTTCACTTAAATGTTACAGGTCATAGTTGAGTTATTAATAAATTATCTACTGCATAAGGCACACATATAATGCAATTTTTATTTTACATGTCGCGTCATAAGGTTAATTTAAAAAAATCTAACTGTATTTTAATCCGATATATATATACACATATTCTTGTAGCCGTTCTTTTTTTTATTTATTGCTTAGATTGGTGGACGAGCTCACAGCCCACCTGGTGTTAAGTGGTTACTGGAGACCGTAGACATCCGCAACGTAAATGCGCCACCCATCTTGAGATATAAGTTCTAAGATCTCAAGTATAGTTACGTTTTTTTTTTTTATTGCCCTTGTAGGCAGACGAGCATACGGCCCACCTGATGGTGAGTGGTTACCGTCGCCCATGGACTTCAGCAATGCCAGGGGCAGGGCCAAGCCGCTGTCTACCGTTCTTAGCATAAAGAACAATAACACATTGTCATGAAATAGTGTGAAAGTTTTTAAAAAAAAATGGAGGTATACAACTTTACGTTCTCGATATTGCATAGAATTTTGTAAACTACATTCGTTTGTCATACAGGGTATATATAAATACAGGGCCTTAAGAGGCCGTTCCTTGTGTCGAACCATAAGTAAACGAAAAACTCTTCATTAAAGAATTAACTACGAATAAATCATTTTTCCAAGATACCGGATCGACCCCTAACGTACTCTGACCTCCTGTTGTGCTTTTTCTTATTTATCTACTAGTAGCCTCACGGGGCTCAACCTGAAAGAATTGCGAAAGAAAGGGTACGATGAAAGGGTCGTTGTGTAGCTCCGCTTTTTCGAATGAGCGTTCTGACGCTTCAGATACTTACTTAAGGGATCTATGTCGGTGTGAAGATCGACATTCTTCACGTACCACGGTGATCCGACGGTTGCCCTGCAGAAATGGGATTAAATGACCTGGAGGTATAAGCACAATGCGGGCCGCGTGAGCGAAAATTACACTTGCATAGCTCATGCCCGTGCCTATGCAAGTTTTGTAGAGTATCACTTCTTTACGAAGAGCAGTTCACTGATTACTAAATCAACTATGCTAACATTTTAAAAATACATAATCCATTCGCAATATTCTTCATATTTTCCAATGTTTTATAAGCTACGACGATTTTATTTTTCAATTCGCCGCCACGAAAATGATAACAAATTTCAAATTAATATCCCGTGATTTATTGACCTCATTATGTCATATACTATTACAAGTTACTACAATAACACTCCATAAAACGAAACAGTCTGCGGCCAAATACACAAACGTCCATAGTTCACATTCCCGTTTATATATTATTTACGATTTGTGAGACGTATATGGCGAAAACGCATACAAGTTAATAAAGCTCGTGTCAGGCTGAATACTAGTGTTGTAATTACGTTTATATCCAAGGGTTTTTGTTGCTGTAGAAATTGTGTTATGTTGGTACGGAATTTTGAAATGCTCGTTGTTAATAGGTTTTTTTTTTCTTCTTTTCCTTGGGTGAATGTTGGAATGATGGGTGATGAGTTCACGCGTCGGAAAGTGCGGTCATCCGTCACTTGGTTTCTCTTTCGCAAGGTACACATCGGGGAGCTTAAAAGTCGTCTTTATAGGTCTCTCTAGCCGGTCCCTTAACTGGCATATGTGGATCTAAAGTACTTAAAGTTCAAGCGAGAGCCCTATCCAAGCTCCCAGCTCAATAGCGACGGTTTAGCATTGAGCAAGAAAATCGCAGCCAAACGTCCGGTCACCGTCCTCGCCGAACCCGTCGCTACCGACGAAGGGCTCGACGAGTAAATTAACCCACAGACATAGCCCACTGAGTTTCTCGCCGAATCTTCTCAGTGGTTCGCGTTTCCGATCCGATGGTAGATTCTGCGAAGCACTGCTCTTGCTAGGGACAGTGTTAGCAACATTCCCGGTTTAAGCGCGGTGAGCTCATCTGCACGTCAAGGCTCAGCTATAGGTAGGGAAAAAAAGCCGAACGTTGTGACAGTGATAAGTCGGTTCCGTTTTTTACAAATAGGATAAGGCGCCGCCCATCCCGTACGCAGCAGACAACGAGCCTGTGTTCTGTCGTGTCCAAGTCGCATATGTAGTTGTTATGATATTCAGTGTTCGGGTTAGTTCCGATCTGATGCAGGTGTGATGCCTATGAGTTCCGATAGCCGTGACAAGCAATGGACCGTGAACTAACTTACCTGCGCACGCAAAACGAATAAAATTAAAAAATAAACGCTGTCTATAATCCAAAGATCCAAAACGCGATTTGCAAAAGCCTAAACGTAGGTATAGATACCGTGAATAATTTATTAGATAGTTAAACAGCTAAATAAGCGGACGTCGTAAACAGTTTGGCACACATCTTTCGTTACAATCTAACTCGGCAGTCTTTACATTTGCCTATTTAAATTCACAGAGAATTTAATCGAACCAATGAAAAACGCATTTAAATGATATAATAATAATATATAATTCGATTATCCTCGGTCTTTACCAATGGGTAAGCTTATAGGTTCAATCTGAGAGAATTTGCTAACACTAGCCCTAGCAAGAGCATTGCTTCTACTGTCAGGTCATAATCGACCCACTATCGAGACACAACAGAGACACAACCCACTGAGTGGGGAGAGAAACTCAGTGGGTTGTGTCTATGGGTTAGTTCGCCCATCGAACTTGTGCTTGAAGAGTACAAAAGCACCGAGAGTGGATCCGGGGGGAATCCCGGAATTAGGCTCGAATGACATGCGCATGCGTTAAATATGTCTTTCAAGTTCTTTTGAAGTCGTCGCGGCCTAAAGGATAAGACGTCCTGTGCATTCGTATCTAGCGATGAAACGATGTTCGAGTCCCGCAGGCGGGTACCAATTTTTCTAATGAAATATGTCCTTAGCAAATGTTCACGACTGACTTCCACGGTGAAAGAATAATAACATCGTGTAATTAAAATCAAACCCGCAAAATTATAATTTACGTAATTACTGGTGGTAGGACCTCTTGTGAGTCCGCACCGGTATGTACCACCACCCTGCCTATTTCTGCCGTGAAGCAGTAATGCGTTTCGGTTTGAAGGTTGGGGCAGCCGTTGTAACTATACAGAGACCTTAGAACTTATATCTCAAGGTGGTTGGCGCATTTACGTTGTAGATGTCTATGGGCTCCAGTAACCACTTAACACAGGGTGGGCTGTGAGCTCGTCCACCCATCTGAATAATAAAAAAAATCATATCGCATATAAAGTTTCGTGTGCAAAATAGTGATCAAATATGTTTCCTATGTTATGTAGTCTTTGTAGTTCTTGGCTGCGTATTGTTTGATAGTAGGTCTTTAATAAATAAGACAGTTGTAATGTTCTAATATCACAAATGTTCGCGTTCGAAGCGATCCGGTATTAAGGCGATTAAGTTAATTCGCGTCTTCTATATTGCGTATTGAATTAATTGCTCCTAATTACGCGAATGTTAATGATTATCGGTGCCTGTAAGATCTCCTTTAAAGTGCCCGGTTATTTTTAGTGTTGGTGTTCATAATTAAATTCCGTGAGGTTCTCTTCAGGAGACTGGAATTGGCGTTATAGGTTTCTTTATTCGTTATCAACGATTTTCGGCCATTGCAAACCTTGACAATCGGTCGGTATAGGGGTGGCCAACCGGTAGATCACGATCGACCGGTCGATCGTGGCTATTAGTTCAGTTGATCGTGGCAAGACTAAAAAATATAAGTACATACAACAGACTGCGCAACGTAATTAACCATTGCTGCACGCATCATCTTCATCTTGTATCATTTGTTAATGACCATTACGACGCATTATTTATCCTCTCTTCTACACTATAGTTCTCTTTTATTATATAATTTCAGCTTTATTTTAATCTTTGTAATAAAAGAAAATATACTACTTATTTGTATACTGAGCTGGTGGTAGGACCTCTCGTGAGTCCGCGCGGGTGGGTACCACCACCCTGCCTATTTCTGCCGTAAAGCAGTAATGCGTTTCAGTTTGAAGGGTGGGGCAGCCGTTGTAATTATACTTGAGACCTTAGAACTTATATCTATAGATGGGTGGCGCATTTACGTTCTAGATGTCTATGGGCTCCAGTAACTACTTAACACCAGGTGGGCTGTGAGCTCGTCCACCCATATAAGCAACAAAAAAAAAACTACACTGTTTCATTAAATTTCAAGAAATAGCATCGGTAGATCGTAGACTGTTTCATCAGTAAACAGTAGATCTTGGTTTTAATCAAGTTGGCCACCCCTAGTATATAAAATAAAACAGTTTTTTAAACATCGTATGACGTCCTTCGTCATCCAACGTATGAACATACATTAACGATACTGTTCCAAAATCCGTTCTTAAAGTCCTAAGGAAATTCATTCTTATTAAGCACATTCGAAGGTTAACTTTAATTTCTCAATTTCTCGTTATTTTGTTTAATAAATTAATATTTTATCCTATACCCATTGCTTTTGGTGGTATTTTTTTTTAATTTTGACATATCACAAGAATTGCATTGGAAACTTGAACTTTAGTATTTCAATTCAGATTATTTTTTGAAATACATAAATAATAGTTTGATGTTTTTAATGCTTTTCAGGATATTATCACAATAAATAACCCTTCTACTCATATCTGTTCATAACATATTTATAACTACTGATACCATGCACCCCACGGTTTTTTTTACAATAACATCTTTTTTTCTTACACTATTTTTAATTCAAATTTATTAATATTTATTTTCTATTTCTTAGTTGGATTTTCTATAAAAGGGTATTTTGTTAGTTTTTTTTAAACGATTTTCAATTTTATTTTTAAAAAAAAATTTTATTGTTGAATTGTCATCGGTCCTTAATAAGTATGCCATATTTCGCGTTAATCCGACGTTTTGAAGGGGGTCAAAATCATGTTCAAATATTCTGTTACATACTAATACATACTTCTTTTTCTTCTTATCAGCCCACAATAAATAAATTAAAATAATAATAATAATAATAAAAGCGTGTTAAAAATCAACAGAAGCCACTCCCGTTTTCGAAATAATACATTTCACGCTACCCCAAAACTATTTAGCAAGCACGAAGATACTGAGCATTTTTGTCGCAATAAAATGTTCCATATCCGAGAGGCCAGGCCCACATTCTGAGCCATGTAGAGCACAATTCCAACACGCGGTTATAATAGCACTTAGTACATGTGTGTGCGCCGCGGGTGGGCCCGCGACTAATGATGATCCGTGTGCTTAGTGCGAGTTTTTTAACGATCTCGACAACGTAAAAGTTAGCTCATATTTGTATGAAATAGGATCGTTTGCGTACGTTTGCCGCTAGGGGCGTTGAGCCCATAGACATCTACAACATAAATTCGCCACCCACCTTGAGATATAAGTATAAGGTCTCAGTATAGTTACAACGGCTGCCCCACCCTTCAAACCGAAACGCATTACTGCTTCACGGCATAAATAGGCAGGGTGGTGGTACCTACCCGTGCGGACTCACAAGAGGTCCTACCACCAGTAAAATAATAAATCTCAGCTAATAAATTAATAAGTTAAAAACGTAAGATTGGCTCGGTCTACACTAGCATCATCTTGATTCATAACATAAACGGTATTCGCAGCCGACAACATTATTAAGCGAAATTAATTTTTGACTATGGAGTAGCAACCTTCTTGATTATAAAAACAAGTGACAGAGTTCTCGTAAAAGTGAAATTAAAATAGTGAAAAATTTACTACACAAATGCGGGGTACGAAGATGACGTCATCGCATTGTCGCAGCGTGACGCCTCCACTGTCGCGTGCGTCCTCCGCGGAGCTGCCTCCTCGCTCACCAGATATCACCCGACGAGCCTTGTCGCCCGACATCTCGCTGAACTTCGCCAGACACCGGCCGCTCTCACCAGACGTCTTGGACTTTAGACCTGTAACCCCAGATTTTCCACGACGCTCCCGCTCCCCGGCTCGACCTAGATCTCTAATGGAGTCGTTGCTGGTGGCCAAAATGGAAGCCCTGAGCACGGGGAAACTGGTCAGAGCGGACTCGATGGATAGTTGCAGCAGCTTCGGGTCGATGTCCTCTCTGCCTAGTGACGTTTGCCGATGCGATGATTGCTTACTCGGAATTGTGGATTTCTACATGCCCAGCCCGGATGAAGTGAATAAGACGCTGAAAAAGGTACGTGTCAATAACCTTTATTTTATTTTTTGTTTACCGGTTTAATTTGGACACTTTTTTATGTATGAGAATTTACTAGTGTGCCCGGAGGCCTTTCCCGTTTTACCAGGGCAGGTGTATTTGGACACTATAGACATTAATCACATCGTGAATGCCGCTAACAAAATAGAAATATCAGTTATATATCTCAATTGAATACTAATGTGGCTATGCCTCCCTTAAATGTTATTTTTATTGTTGTAATATGTAACAAATTTTAATTAGGCTGTCAATGTTTGAAATGTTTCAATAATACCGATGAAGAATCATATTGTATGTTTGTGTCATCTAGCGCCATCTAGTGTGGATGATAGTTTTGCGGATGATAGAATTTGTTTGACCACGCGCCCTGTAGCGGTAACAGCATGGTCATTTGTACATTTTAGTATAGAGTAAAGAACATAGATGGCGCTGATCTATGAAGTTCCAAAGTTACAATTTTTTTTAAAGCAGATACCATCAGTGATCGTATTGTTTTTTTTATTGCTTTAATGGTTGGACGAGCTCACAGCCCACCTGGTGTTAAGTGGTTACTGGAGCCCATAGACATTTACGACGTAAATGCGCCACCCACCTTGAGATAAGTTCTAAGGTCTCAAGTATAGTTACAACGGCTGCCCCACCTTTCAAACCGAAACGCATTACTGCTTCACGGCAGAAATAGGCGGGGTGGTGGTACCTACCCGCGCGGACTCACGAAAGGTTCTACCACCAGTAAAAAAAAAATTTATGTTTAAATCGCCTTAGTTGAAACTATGTATTAATTTTATTATAGATTTTCAAAATAATACACTTTGATTTAGCTGTTAATAGTAGAGTTGTCACTGAATAACTCCTTGTTTTACGGCCTACAATATATAACAAAAGTTAAGTCTATACTGTCAAGCATGTTGATTTTTTGAAGTATATTTAGTAAACTGGTTGTATTTTGAATACATACTTTTAATTTAGTTATATAAAATAAGCGGGCATAATTATCAGTCAATCTCATAAATAATTCAGTTGCTGACTTAGTTTGTTCAATAATTTTTTTAAGTTTCAAGGGCTGATCAATTGGTAATACATCTACGGTAATCTATCAGTAATCAAGGTGGGAATTAGAGGAGGAATATATGGAGTTTGGCATAAATTAAATGAGCATGCCGTGAAAGTTGTAGGATGAGGTGGCACACTCATATTGCTTGATAAGTGATAATCAAACAGACAATCATTATGGCATAAAGAAACCACTATAAAAGTCATGTTGTGTCACTAAATTTGTCGTTCCTCCTGGCTGAGTCCCTACTCGTTCACCTGTCCTTGTGAAAATGGGAAGACCTCTGGGCTAAAATTCTCTTTTTTTTTCACATGTCTAACAAATCTCGACACCACTAAAATACTCGTAAGTACAGTTGTTTTTCTCTTTTCTTTGGATGTGTCATTCATTCTTGGGACATTCGACTTGTAGACTATACATACCTTAACTATACATAGTATTTGAACTTTTAATCTATACTAATATATAAATCTACAGTGGTTTTTACGGATGTTCCGTTATAACTAATGAACCATGCATCCGATTGACTTGAAACCTGGTATCCATGTAGAAAATACATGTACTTAATGGGTAGGCTAATATATGAGTGTTGGACTCCCTAATAATAATGACAATAAATAATAATGTTAATTTTAAATGCCCAGCGAAGCGGGCGAGTACGGCTAGTAATATTATAAAAGTGTTTGTTTGTCTTTCGTTCATGTGGAAACCGAGCAATGATTAAAATATTTTTTTACAGTGATAGTGTTAAGTCAGGAGAATGACATAAGCTACTTTTTATCCTCAAAAAAACCTGTCGTTCCCGCGGGTAACTATATCGACACTCTCCCTTGACCATATGGGCGAAGTTGCGGATAAATAAGTAGATACTATTACATAACCGATAGTAGACCAATTGTTTAAGGGCGATTCGTTATACTTTAACCCATTGTGTGGCATTAACGCTGTGATGTCTATAGAATCTGATTGGGCCCGTAAATAGGCCCACCATTGGTGTTTATTAAAATAAGGATGTGGAGTGCAGACGATAAAAGTTTGAAATAAAATGTATTCAAATTTAGGCAAGATCAAAGTGAAATCCGTGATTCCTGTCACTTGACAATGAAAAGCATACGTATACATTTATTATTATTTTTTTTTTTTTTTTATTTCTTTCCTACTTAATTTTTTTTAATGAATATTACTTTTTAATTTTATTATTTTTTTATTTCAAAAATATTTTTAATTTCATATTTCGCACGCCTATATTTCGCAACAAATTAAGGAGCGGACGGTTAGCATGGTATGGACATGTGATGCATAGAGAGAAGATGCATGTGACTAGGAGATGTATAGAAATGGTAGTGCAAGGTAGAGGGGGAAGAGGTCGACCGAAGAAGAGGTCGACCGACATGGATGGAGTGTGTGAATGACGATATGAGAGAGAGAGGAGTGAGTGTTGAGATGACGGCTGATAGAAGAGAATGGAAGAGAAAAATTAGCTGTGCCGACCCCATCTAGTGGGATAAGGTGGAGAAAAAGAAGAGATTTCGTATGCGTAATTATAATGCGAAGTATTACATCGATGGGAGAAAGCGGAAATGTCTGGCATTTTTGGCTGAATCACTTTATACCATATTCTTGTTTAAACAACATACCGCTTCGAATGAATTGGGTCTCGTTTTTTTACAAATAAAATGTTCATCTTTTTTTTCATCAAATTTTATAACAATTTTAAATTTTCTATCTCTAAATATAATATGAGTTATGAATTTTTTAAATAATTTTATGGCTCTGGTGTTAATTTGGGTTAATTTACTTTACTTAATTTTCAAGTAAGCTTTTCTACGGTAGGCAGCCGCGTGGCTCTACCCCTGGCATTGCTGAAGTCCATAGGCGACGGTAACCACTCACCGTCAGGTGGGCCGTATGCTCGCCTGCCTACAAGGGCAATAAAAAAAAAAGTTACGAAAATTCCGCTTTCTTCCGTCGATATGTAGCGATATGTAGCGATAAAGGACAAGAGAGTCTGCGTTAGAAATTTAATTAAGATTATTTGAAATGCGATGATATGTGCTATGTGTCGTTCATTGAAAGAACAAGAACTGAAAGATATGACAGCGATTTATGATTTCGAGGAGGTTTCAATGGAGTCCTCGAAGGAAACGTTTCAGGATTGCACACTGTGTGCTTGGTGCGAGTTTTTTAACGTTCTCGATAGCGTAAAAGTTAACGCAATTTTGTATGGAGTTGGAACAGCGCCCCTAGCGGCAAACAACAACAACGTAGGCAAGCGTTCCAACTCCATACAAATTTGAGTTAACTTTTACGCTATCGAGAACATTAAAAAACTCGCACTGAGCATACTGAACTTAAGTTACATTGAAAAGGAGAAAGAGCGAAATATGCACGCTATTTACAACATGACTTTATTAAGAACGGGCTCATTTAATTATTTAAAATATTATTATAATGGGTTAGATCATTTATTTTAAAATATGAAAAACATCATTTTCATCATCGTCCCGGTTGGAATTATGTAGTTTTTTTTATTATGCACACAAATCAATGCGTTCCGTATCTATCTGATTAACAATTGAACTGTAATCCGCATATTTCTGTCGAGTCACTCTCTTTAGTGTTGCTACTTCAGTGATGTTCTTATTAAGTTCACATTAAAATGATTAGCACGTAACATCTCTCCGAGTCGGCAGTCGGCACCCTATTAAACGTCTTCTTTGCGAATACCCATTTTCCGCTCTATGAAATAAAATTCAATATTGCATGACAGCACGATGGTTCGAATTCGTTTGAGATTGGAATAATTATTTTAATTATATTTTAAGTGAAGGGCATAGAGTTTAGTTTTGTTTGTTTAGGAGTTATCTCGTTGGAATTGTTGGAATTATGGCCTGTGACGTCATAGGACACGGCTCAGATGCCTTGCCTTCGGTTTGTGCGTCAGAAAGACGTCAATCGCTCTCTTTTGAAACCTTTCCAGTTTAGTTTTTTGGGATGCAGGCCTCGAGGCTCCGTTATGGTCTTGATTCCGAGGTAATTGTATGTTCATTCGTTTGTTACGTCCAAAGAATAAATTATTTTTGTTGTCAGCTTTTGTTCGATTAGTGTACTCTGGCTTAAATGGTTTCATTGATATTATGAAATAATCTATATTATTATGTATTAACCTTAATCAACGGACTCTCTGAAGCTAAGTGATAACTTGAGGTCATTGTTATCACAATAAGAATTCCATTACAGTGAAATTTGAGGTCAAAGTGTCAATTAAATTGTACTAAGCTCGTTTCGCGGTTTTGCATGCGTTTTATTTATGATTCAGAAAGAAATAAGCACATTGCATTTTCGCGGGATTGTTTTTTGCTTGTGTACTCTATGATCCATAAGCTATCAACCGGTCATCGTTCTCGTCGAACCCGCCGCTTGCGACGAAGGGCTCGACGAGTAAATTAACCCTCAGACACAGCCCACTGAGTTTCTCGCCGGATCTTCTCAGTGGGTCGCGTTCCGATCCGGTGGTAGATTCTGCGAAGCACGGCTCTTGCTAAGATTCGTGTTAGCAACGTCGTCAGGTTTCAGCCCCGTGAGCTCACTTACTAGTTAAAGTTACGCTGAAATAGCCTCTCAAGGCTATCAGATTAGGTAGGGAAAAAAAAGATCTTTCCTTTCGTCGTATACTCCTACAAATGAAAGTAAATTCGATTGCTTTCTAGTTAGAATAATAAGAGTAGTCTTTAAAGAACCAATTATTCATTAGAGTTTACGTGCCAATATATTACGTATTTCGATTAAACTTCTCACAATAAAACCTTGTTCGGACTAGGCGAGTATTTTAGTAAAAGGTAAAAATGGTATCAATAGATGAATACAGTGGTTTGCAACCCGTATGTGGCTCTTTGACTCCATGGCTCCGGCTTTTCCACGAAAACTACTGTTGGTAGGACCTCTTGCGAGTCCGCGCGGGTAGGTACTACCACCCTGCCTATTTCTGCCGTGAAGCAGCAATGCGTTTCGGTTTGAAGGGCAGAGCAGCCGATGTAACTACACTGAGACCTTAAACTTATATCTCAAGGTGGGTGGCGCATTTACGTTGTAGATATCTATGGGCTCCAGTAACCATTTAACACCAGGTGGGCTGTGAGCTCGTCCACCCCTATAAGCAATAAAAAAAAAAGTGTTGTTCAGGCATAGAATGTTACCTATTATCTTGTCTTATAAGACGAATAAACGTTTTTGAAACGCGAGGCTATAAAAGTATATTCCACATGGTAAAAAAAATTGCTCTTTCAATAAATTCCATTGTGTGTTATCTATGTCGCAGGCAATTTGTATGATTCCGCCGTTTACAAACGGCGTCGTCATTATAAAAACGCTCGCCGTTATGTAAAATGCCGAAGGCAAAATGTATATTGCCGTGTCACTTTATAATATGCCACAACATAACATCGACAATTCAAACGCCGTTTTCATAATGCCGCGGCAAATTGAAGTATTTAGTTCATTTTTTTTACCACGCGCGCCACTGTTGATCAAAACAATAACAATGGCGTCATTTTGTATAACTGAAAACTACAAATATTTCGTGTGGAGAAGACATTTTAGAAAATATTTCTGATTTTGAAGCTTTATATTATAGTGAATTAAAAAAATTATACAATTCTCAAACGGAAGCTTTAAAAAAGCTTTGGACAAATAGTAAAATTTTTGAGGTTATCCGGCACCTAAAAAATGCTAAGGTGGCCACAGAATCTGGTTCCCGGAGGACTCCTGCAGGTCAAAAAAATACGAGGTTATGAGCATCAGTGAATTGGACTACCTTATTTAAAAAGGAATAGCCTTGGCAGTCCAACCGTTCGTGTAATACCGTTAGAAGAATATTACGATGTATTGTTAGAGATTCATAGAGGTTACGGACATGGTGGTCGAGACAAAATTCAGTATCAAATGAAGGATAGATTTACTATTGAGAGAAAAGCGATCGATTTATTCGAATCGTTATGTCAATTTATCTGCTTTGTAACTTAAATATTATAATGCCTTGGTGTTTTTAGTCATGAAATGGGACATGCGCAAATAAGTAATATACATTTTTATTGTTACTTTTGTTACTTTTTATTTAAACATAAATCAAGAAACGTTTATTTTTTAAATAATCTTCATTTACTAATTTAGGGAAATATCTTCTAAGAATGATGAATACTTCAGACTACAAAATATGATTTTACATAAATGACCTGTTTGTTTTTATTTGAAAGTGTCATATTATCCTTAGAAGTTTTATTATTGTCATTTAAATTTTGTTTTGTTATTTAAATATTTTAACTAGGCAAGTACTTCAAGAGAATCAAAGCACATAATTTAGTCTTACTTGAAATCTTCATTAGTACTTGATTGCGGAAATAAAGTCTGATTATTATAAACTACATTTTATTATGGTCACCCTAAAACTACAACCAATGTCGAAATTATAACAATTGAACGAGTTATCATTTTGCCTTCGGCATTTTACATAACGGCGAGCGTTTTTATAATGACGACGCCGTTTGTAAACGGCGGAATCATACAAATTGCCTGCGACATCTATATTTGGCTCTTTTGGTTGACAAAGTTGCCGACCACTGGATAAATAGATCTGTTTGTATGTAGAAACATAAACTAGCAAAAACAATGCTAGATGTATTATTATATGAGACAGTAACATACATCATTCTGAAGAATTCTATTTCGTTTTCTCGCAGGCTAAATCCTGCAGATGTAAGGTACATGGTGTCATTTTTGAGCGCTATATCCTTTCATCAACTATAAATCACGAATGTAGTTACGAAGTTTTCATTTCAAAATTTCTCGATACAAGCTAATTGATATAAATGATCAATATAAAAATCAGATCGAGAAATAAACGGCTAAAATTAATTAAATACCGATTAAGTAACAATTAATGCTGATGAAAGGGCAATATAAATTACACGTGTGTGTCATTGAGGTGTCGCAAATTGAACGTAATGATATTTAATACATAACGATGTTGTTGTGGTTTTGTATCTTGGTTAAGAATAATAAATAAACAACAAAATAAAATATAAACGGTATTTTTACAATTTTCATAACTATTAGAATTTTATTCTTACATGTATGTACATAATAATATATCCGTTAAATATTTACTCGGCTTTTTTTTCCTGCCTAAGCTGATAGCCTTGAGAGACTATTTCAGCGTAACCTTAACTAGTAGGTGAGCTCACGGGGCTCAAACCGGAGTGATGCTAACACTGACCCTAGCCAGAGCAGTGCTTCGCAGAATCTACCACCGGATCGGAAACGCGACCCATTGAGAAGATCCGGCGAAACTCAGTGGGCTGTGTCTATGGGTTAATTCGCTCGTCGAGCCCTTCGTCGCAAGCGACGGGTTCGACGAGGACGGTGACCGGCCACTCGGCTGGTGGTAAGGCGTAATATGAGCCTGCCTATTTATGCCGTAAACCGTCATTCCGGTCCGGTACCGGTACCATACGTGGCGGCTCCAATAACCACCAAACGCAGACGCGCCGTGAGCTCGTTCAAAGATCTAGTTCAATATAACAATGGTAGAATACTACTTTAACATCTGCCTAACGAAAAGAATCGAGATTAAATGGAATTGCGTGGGACCTTCAGCTAAGTACGAGCTGTAAGCGACTTTAGAGTCTAATTCTTGAGTCAATCGTTATCATCGTGTGCTGTGAGGTATTATTTCAGATGACCCTGACATTTCCATTTTATAATCTCACTACCTAAGACCGAAGCAGAGTCCGTCTCGATTTGTCGATAGTCCCATTTTCACGGGTTGTTTTAAACCTCTTGAGTCTACGTAGATATATCGGTTCTCTCTGTATTTTATTTTTTATTGTTCCACGAGGAGTGCTCTAAGGGAGTTCCTGTAAGATATGTTTTACGTCTTTGACGTCTTTTTATTTGAATTTCACTAAACACATTATATTCGCCAACGAACTCCGAGGTCTACGTGTCCAGTATCAAGTGTGGTTTTTGTGACGCCAGAGAAATGCCGTCAGTCACGTTGTGAAACGATCGATACAGACCATACGTGCTGAGCGACCGCATAACGCAAGCCCTAAGACACGTAGGTATCTTGACTATTGTTTACGAAAAAAATTTAGTTCCACCAAAATTTAATGGATGGCTTAACTCGTATACTGGTGGTAGGACCTCTTGTGAGTCCGCACGGGTAGGTACTACCACCGTGCCTATTTCTGCCGTGAAGCAGTAATGCGTTTCGGTTTGAAGCAGTTGTAACTATACTGAGACCTTAGAACTTATATCTCAAGGTGGGTGGCGCATTTACGTCGTAGATGTCTATGGGCTCCAGTAACCACTTAACACCAGGTGGGCTGTGAGCTCGTCCACCCATCTAAGCAATAAAAAAAATATAAAAAAAAATCATAAAATATGTGCTGACAGTCTCATCTAAGACTTGAATGTGAATGGACTCGAAAAGGTTTATAAGAACACACACTGTGGGTGAACGCTGTAGTTTCAGAGTTTTTTGATTGCCCTTATAGGCAGACGAATATACGGACCCTACCTGAAGATGAGTGGGTTTTTTTTTCTGTCTATGCTGGTAGTCTCAAGGGGTTATGTCAGATTCGCCAGCGAGTAGGCGAGCTCACGGGGCTCAAACCGGTTGCTAACACTGGCCCTAGCATGAGCGGTGCTTCGCAGAATCTACCACCGGATCGGAAACGCAACCCACTGAGAAGATCCGGCGAGAAACTCAGAGGGCTACTCATAGATGAAGACGCTGCAGGCTATTTAATAAAATTATATTTTGTAGCATATGAAAAACAGAACAAAAAAAAACTACATCAAACTTAATTCATTTATCAAATTTCCATTATAAATATCTCTGAAGGTCTTTTGTCGCACGCCATTACACAGCTTGTGTACACAGAACAGTTATTTGCGTCATACCAGTGTCTTTCGTTTAGTAGGTGGTCGCTAAAAAGGCGGCAAATCATAGGCACATAAATTTACGTGGGATGTTTCTATTGTATAAGTGTGTTACATTTCAAATTTTTATGTAGGATGAATATGAAATCTTTAAGTAGGAGATGTAGTTAATGAGATCCTTATTTAGGTACACAGGTCCTTCTGGATCATTGGCCCCACTAATGCTTCTGGCCCCTTATATCCTATATATGCCAGATAGAAAAACCAAAGTCGATTATTATAAATTTTTATTAATAAAGGTAAAAGGGCACGATGCTCAACGGTGGCTTATTAGGTGGTCACCGAAGCTCATAGCATTTCAATTGTGTTGATTAAGTTTGGCCCACCCTTCGAACTGTTGTTAAACATTCCCGATGCATTCCTTCTTACTTACCTAACACTCCCGCTATCTCAGTACTCCTCATAACCCACCTACATCGAACTCACGCCAGTTGATTGGCGGCAGAAATGGGCTGGACAATGGTACTTACCTGTAAATATCATTATTACAAATAAAAGGTAGGCAGCGGCTTGGCTCTGCCCGGTAGACAGCGGCTTGGCTCTGCCCCTGGCATTGCTGAAGTCCATGGGCGACGGTAACCACTCACCATCAGGTGGGCCGTATGCTCGTCTGCCTGCAAGGGCAATAAAGAAAAAAAAGTGAAATGAAAGAAAACTCTGAAAAAGGTTTTAATATGCTTGTGGTAGATTACTCATTAGGTAAAATAAATTGTGTACTTTCAAATATATTTTAAAGACTACAATTTTAAGACTTCAAACTAGACTAGACTCGGTGGGGCAGTAGTTAGCAACTCCGACTGTTGCGCTGAAGGTTGTGGGTTCGATTCTCATATTAGGTAAACACTCTTGTGATGAACAGGTCGGTTTCTTCCTTGCCTGGGTGTTTATTATACAAAGTTGTAAATTTTCAGGAGCCCACGGGCCCCGCCGTGCCGCGCCGGTATGCGTGTAAAAGAAACGCCGCGCCCGGGCGTTTGTTGATCCGAGCATCAGCTGTTTTTGATTTTATGTTTCATTGCTGGCTTTTTTGAAGTTATACTTCTTTAGGCGCGTTACGAAAAATTGACGAGAGTGAAATTTTACGATGCGCGCGCACCGTGACACAAAATTTACAGAAATGAAGTTGCCCACAAGTGCCGCAATACAATTGAGGTTTAATATCCGTATGTATTATTTGGTAACATAAATGACAAAATTATTATTTAATATAATTCATACTAAATATTATTAAATTATTAACGTTAAATATTTATTATTAATTATGTAGTATTTAAAAAAATAAAAAATAAAAATCAAGTATAACTTCTTACGCGCGTACATAAGTAGTACACGCACCCTTTTTTTTTTAAGTAAGTCCTATCACCAGAGGTGTCATTGGTACTATCGTCTGTCTTTGTTTTCGGAAGCAGTCCCCTAACACCCAGTATATTTAATCGTATATAAGTATTTATGTCAGTCTCTCGTACCTATAACACAGGGACTCCTAATTTGAGCCCGGATGACCGTGCGTGATTTGTTTCCAACTATTTATTAATTTATAAATTATTCCTGGACTTTTTATACATTGTATTAGGGAACAAAGTTGTCAATGGCAGTTGTTTATGTATTAGCAGCGTGCGGGTTTGCGAAATATGAACCGATAACTATATAGTATGTCCATATGAAACATGAATATTGTTATTCTTTTTGTGAAGGTTTTATGAGCGCTAGCGTTTGCGCAGTAATCGAAATTCGACCCTAAACACTGAAGAAATAGATCAACTTTATTTATAAAAAAAAAATCCATTTTGTTTTGTTGATAGTACTAAAGTTTGTCAATAGTTAATAAACAGAAAAAATCGTTTGTCAAACATAGAAGAAAATGGTATTCATTTGTTTTATTGAATTTTTATTGAATGATCCGAAGAATTATGAACACGATGAATGATGATGAATATGAATTATGAAAAGATTTACTAATAACATTTAAGTTGGATTTAGTTGGTTAGTTAATTCATAGTCAACGTCCTAAAAGTAAGTTTCAAATATTCAAAATATTTGAAATAATTGGAATGTTAATAAAAAAAACAAAATTATGTCGTGAACTTACTTTAATTATGTCGAAATTCGCATGTCTCTTAATTATTCTATTCGAGAGACACAAAAATATATGATGGTTTTTATGTAGTTTGGATTTTACAGTGCAACTCTTTCTTTATACAATGAAAACAGACGTGATGTTCCGAGGTGTAGTCAGACCTGATGTGCTCTTTAAAGAAAAATATTTTTAAAACTAAAGAGTTTTAAAGGATTTTTCTTTATACACAAAAATACGATTTTATCACAAAATGTAAAAATTCAGATACAGAAATTTAAGTGAAATGAATCTGATTTAAAACGGCAAATAAATCACTTAACACTTAATGGTAACCTTTGTTTTTTTTTTAATAAGCACAAAAAGCGGAGACATAAACCGAGCTTAGCTACGTATTAAATTTACAAAACATAACCGGTTTTCATATAATGTGCTTGTTAATACAATGATGCCCCACCAATGAACCCCACTTTTGAATGAGATGGTCCAATTTATAAGTAACAGAATGTTTTAATATATTATACAATAAAATATACCACCACATCTACCAAATACCCCGTGTGCTCTTTAGGCGTGAAAACCTGGTGCATTAGGTTCGGGCCCCTGTCCAAAAAAAAGACCTTTGTGTTGTACCCGTTTGAATCGGGTATTGGTGCTCTACGCCTCATCGCAGATGAAAGCCGACGATTTATTGATCCGCTTTTCGCCCGAAAATCCAAGTCTCCGGGGCAGAGTCCAGAGCAATAGAAAGAGCGACTGCGGTTAACAATGGAACAAGCATATTATTGGCTTCACAGGTTAATTTGGTTGGACTAGAACCAGCCAGCCGCCCTTAAATGTCAACTCTCGGCGCTCCGAGTTCTATAGTAACCTTGTCCGCCTTGATCAGAGATGGAGGCCACCCTCTACAAGTGCTGCAGCTGGGCCTGAGCCCTCCTCTCGCTCTCGGCTCAAAAGAATAGTTCTATCTCTCATACATCTTCTCTTAGGAGATGGTGAACTGAATTCGAGTATCACTTGAACCAGGACTCGACTCTGCCGGGCATCGTACCCACGACGGTGTACTTTTAGTGTAACGAAACGTCATACTCATCATCATCATCATTATCAGCCTATAGCATTTTAAGTCGTCATGGCCTAAAGGATAAGACGTCCGGTGCGTTCGTGTTGAGCGATGCACCGGTGTCCGGAAATACGTACACAACAAAAGTTTCACGATTGACTTCCACGGTGAAGGAATAATAACATCGTGTAATAAAAACCAAACCCGCAAAATTATAATTTGCGTAATTACTGGTAATAGGACCTCTTGAGAGTCCACGCGCGTAGATACCACCACCCTGCCTATTTTTGCCGTGAAGCAGTAATGCGTTTCGGTTTGAAGGGTGAGGCAGCCGTTGTAACTATACTTGAGACCTTAGAACTTATATCTCAAGGTGGGTGGCGCATTTACGTTGTGGATGTCTATGGGCTCCAGTAACCACTTAACATCAGGTGGGCTGTGAGCTCGTCCACCCATCTAAGCAATAAAAAAAAAACCACGTGTACCACATCTACCAAATACTTTTTTTCTCTCCCACCTAAACTGATAGCCTTAAGAGGCTATTTCAACGTAACCTTAACTAGTAGAGGGCTCAAACCTGATGTATCAAATACCTCGTGCGCTCTTTAGGCGTGAAAACCTGATGCATTAGGTTCGGCCCCCTCTCCCCCCTAATCTGCATAGATCGTTACTCCCATAGACCTATATAATAGGGACACGACATATTGTTCTATACGTACAATTGCTTATATAAATAGCACCCATTTTGAAGGCACATACATAAACATATATCTATCTCGTTCTTACTCAGCACTTTAACTCGCAGGAAAACAATATAACAGTATTTCAGTGCGTACATAAAATGAAACATGAATATACGTAAATATCTCCGTCTCCGTCTAATGAGGCCGAAAATCCGCCATGTTTAGCGCGCCAAATGTCATTGTCACGTCAGTTCGGCCGTCTGTTTTGGGTTGTACATTATTTATTGACTATGATATCGATTTAATATGATTGATTATATAAAATTTCATAATTTATCATGCTTAAAACATACAAAAATAATAATTAAAACGTATTTTATAGGATCTCAAGAAAGTCAATGCCCTAAAACTATTATCTATATGTATTTAAATTCATTATGGAGCCCTCATCCGAAAAATCCATTTTTCGGTCGGAATCTATTGATCATGACACTAATCATAAATACCACTTTAAAATATGTCATCAAAACATATTTAGACATTCTGTTTAGATATTTCGGGAAAAAGGCTACCGACAAAATCTCTTCGGAACTATTTAAATAAAATAGTTTTATTCCGCAGTGAATAAAACACTATTGTAAATTTGTTAAATTTTTAATAATTAAGTGATTTTAGAGAGGAAGTCACAAGGAATGACGTTTGTAATTAATGAATAAATGTTCTGTAGGTGTTTTTTTTTTCACGCGGTCCCTTGATAAGTTTAAAATTTTAATCACTCTCAAGCGAAAGTGATTCAAATGGTGCGGCGCACCTTCGTTGGGGTGCGCTGCGGTAGTATGTTACGGACTTTAGAGTCAGCAAAACAATTAAAGTAGATTGTAATAGTCTAAGAAAAACACGTACTCAAAATACGATAACATTTAGCATGCTAGAAATGGGCTGATGGCTTTGAACTACGCCATATCTTTATGTTTTGCGACAAACGACAACTTTATAAAATCAGTGTAGCAACTTTTAAAAATCATCTTATCGTTTACTTGGCAAATTCGAAGGACGAACTTGTCTTAGATTTCAGCCATCTAAATCATATCATATTTGCACATAGCAATATACCTACTTACTTCCCATTAAAGTATAAATTCTACAAATAAATAATACTCAACAATATTTAAAATAAAATGAGCCAAGAACGTTTATCGATAAAACCTGATAACATTGAAATCTTTTGTACAGCACTAAAGCCGCCATGTTTTGTGGCCAGATGACGTCACAGTGGCACGAAATTTTGGTTGACGTTTCATTTCCATAGGTTTCCTACTTCATTGGTTACTCCACCGAGATTGAGTGCGGAATATACGTCATACTAACCGGTTTAAATATAGATAACCGTAAGTCTTCCTTTCCATACAATCATATTAGCTCGTCCACCCCTTTAGGAATTAAAGATAATATTATGTAAACATACCAGATCAATTGATCAATTTTAAACGAAAATCTCCAAGGTCTTAAATTACTGTTTAAATCGCCTTCTCTCGTACTTCACGCCCGATATTATTTTTTAAATTACATTTGCGTTATCAAGATCATAATCCGAATAGCTGTTATTTAATTGAAAATCTTATCAGTTTTTTTTTATTAAGCTAGTAATTACGTTACAGCGACGTCAATTTGAAAATTTGAAGTATTTTATTTAGTCGTCCAGATGAACAAAGCCCCAGGCGCGTTCACATCTCATTGTAAGTAATTCATGGCTATCTTATAATACGTATGTATTACAATGATTTGCTGTTCATTAGTCTCGCTAAAACTCGAGAACGGCTGGACCGATTTGTCTAATTTTGGTCTTGGATTATTTGTGGAAGTCCAGAGAAGGTTTAAAAGGTTGATAAATATGAAAATACTCGGAACTAAAGAAAAATAACAATTTTGTTTTCTCTTTGATGTGTCCGCCGTCGGACGGATTCCTTTTGTTTATTTTAAATTTATTTTATACAAAAGTCTTTTAATTATCGATTCAGGCACTACGAAGTCTGCCGGGTCAGCTAGTCACGTATAAAATAAGACATAAAATTGAATGAGTCGTGGAAACCGAAGAAAATACTTTATATATCATGTTTTTTGATATGTAACTGTAAAGCAACAGGTGTGTGTTGATTGAACCGCTAATGCTCTACTTGTTTCCGATTTAAAGAATCTTATATATAAGCTTGCATTCCTTTTTGAAGGATAAGGTAACCGTTATTAGGTATATATCATAGAAAATTGGAAAACGTTAGCATTTGATATAATATATCAATGTGTATTTATGTTGGCCACGTTTATGGGCTTTTATAAATAAAATAAATTAAAATAAAAAATAATTTATTCTATTTTCAGTTCCTCTTAAGACTTTACTCTTTAATTATTTAAAGAGTAAATCGTTTTCGATGATTGGATTCATTTTATTTAATCAATGATTAAATATATTTTCATTTGATTAGTTCGTTCAGTGCCTTAAATAAATCAGGTTGCATTATTTTCCTATACTATTTTTATAATTTTATAGTATGTCTTCTGTTTACACAAATATAATATATATAATTAAATTCCTACAACAGCAGATTATGGACGTCTAAAAAGAAAATGTACATACATATATACGCGCAGTGAATACGTGAACGCGCAGAACACAACAAAAAAGTTATCTATTTTAAATAATAGTAAATGCGTATTTTTGTTCTGTTACGTAATGAATTTTATGAAATTGACATCATTATTTTCTTATCTTAATAACATCTTAGTGTCGTAAATTGAATCAATACTATAATAATTAAATAAAAAAAACTGAAATGCTTGCATACAAACTATTGTAATTCAAGTCACGATTTGTATAAAAATAAATTATGTTTTAAAAACTGTAATGTAAACATTCAATTTGCTTTTCGCCCACGTATACCGTCGCCATGACAATTTGGAGGTGTCGATTCGTACTTAGCATTTTAAATGCTATTTTGAAACCTATTGTTCAGGTAATTAGGGTCACGACTAGAGCTGTGACATGGGTTTCAAAATGTATGCAATAGTACTTATAAGTATTAAAATTTAACAAATATTTGCAAAAACTTCTTCCGTGTCTAATGCCCGTTTTTCTGGGGTCTATTTTTACAGTCATACTACTATTCTGAGATTATAATCTTTGTTTTTTTTTATTGCTTGGATGGACGAGCTCACAACCCACCTGGTGTTAAGTTGTTACTGGAGCCCATAGACATCTACAGCCTAAATGCCGCTACCCACCTTGAGATATGAGTTCTAACGTCTCAGTATAGTTATAACGGCTGCCCCACCCTTCAAACCGAAACGCATTACTGCTTCACGGCAGAAATAGGCAGAGTAGTGGCACCCACCCGCGCGGACTCACAAGAGGTCCTACCACCAGTAATCTTCAAGCCAGTTTGAGCGAAGCACTGCTCTTGCTACGACTACTGCTAGCAAGTCCTTTCGGGTTGAACCCCGTGAGTTCGTCTACTAAATCGTGTATAACTGGAACTGGAATAGCCCCTCGACGCTACCAGCACGCTTTAGTATGACAACTTTAGACCCGAGCTATAGATAAATGAAGAAATGTAGATGTACTGGTTTGAAGGGTGGGGCAGCCGTTATAACTATACTTGAGACCTTAGAACTTATATCTCAAGGTGGGTGGCGCATTTACTTTGTAGATGTCTATGGGCTCCAGTAACCAGTTAACACCAGGTGGGCTGTGAGCTCGTCCACCCATCTAAGCGATAAAAAAAAAAGTGTAATTAACGACTTCTTATTGAAGCAATGTAACCTCTTTTCTCTATCTCTATGTAATAGCAATTTCTTTTAGTCAACTTTGGGATTTATTTATTGTTTAAGGATTTTTAATGCTTCATATACCTAGATTATTACATAATAATATATTTAAAAAAAAAGAAAAATAGGATAAAATACGTTCCCGGAAAACGACGATAATAAAAAACGGAATTTACAAAAATGTTTTTAATAATATAAAATTATTATTTAGTAATTGTAATCATAGCCGACAATATTCTTTGTACCGAATAAATGGTAATTGTGCTTAAGAAAATGTATTTTAATTTGTTGCCAACAACATTCTATTAGTATGGCCTAAAATTATTATTTGAAAAGAAAACGATACTTTGAGAACCCTATTAGTGCCGGGTTTTTTCAAATCACTCGATAAATTGAACCTTTTTTGAATACACTTTAAAGGCATTTTTTTGTTGCCATTGTAAACAGACGTTCATATCTCCCACCTAGTAGTAAGCGGTTTGTGTCACTCTCGGACCTTAGTAAGAGGCAAGGCCAAGACTCTATGATCTACTCCAAGCTGTTTTGATTTAATAAAAGCAAAATAATTATTCGTTAGCATTTTATTTCTCAATAGTGTTGCGTAGAATACTGTTGTATGATTGATAGAGAGGGACCTAGGCGATAATAAGAATTGATTTTAGAATCGATCGATCGATTGTAAGTTGAATACCGATTATTTTGAAGTATCTGCTGTATGATTTCTTCGTGGCGGAACAAGTTACAACGATGGAACTGGCTGTGCAAGCCCGTTACGATTCACCGCCAGTATATTTTTTATAAATCGCCTAAATGACTTAGATCATTAAGCTAGTCTCCTACTAATCAATTTAATGAGGACATTGAACACGAAAACCGGAGACATTAATTGCACGAGTAATCTTTGACGTCATTGCGAGGTATTCCGAAAATGTTGATACGTGCGGTTGCATTCTAGTCACGAAGTCGATGTCTAGTGATTTCTAAATGGCCACCATCCGGGACTATCACCTGCATATCGGCGGCCTAGCTGTCGTAGCAGTTCCGTGACACCAAGCGCCCGGTGTGCGAGTTTTTTAACGTTGTCGATAGCGTGGAAGTTAATCCAATTTTGTATGCAGTTGGAACAGCGCCCTTTTTTTATTGCTTAGATGAGTGGAAGAGCTCACAGCCCACCTGGTGTTAAGTGGTTACTGGAGCCCATAGACATCTACAACTTAAATGCGCCACGCACCTTGAGATACAAGTTCTAAGGTCTCAGTATAATGACAACGGCTGCCCCGCCTTTCAAATCGAAACGCATTACTGCTTCACGGCTGAAATAGGCAGGGAGGTGGTACCCACCCGTGCGGACTCACAAGAGGTCCTACCACCAGTGATTACGCAAATTATAATTTTGCGGGTTTGATTTTTATTACACGATTACACATTGCCCCTTACGGCAAACGTACGCAAACGATCCTATTTCATACAAAAATATGAGCTAACTTTTACGTTATCGAGAACGTTAAAAAACTCGCACTAACCAAGCACACACGGACCGTTTAGAAGCGTCCGTTCGCCGACGTGAACGCGACCCGACTTCTCACTCCTCAGTCCTCAGTTCCTCAGTACGCAGCACGCCGGCTCGTAAGACACCCGTACACGTCGCCACGTAAACGAACTCAACGTGACCCTCGTAAAATGTTATCAACAACGCGGCTCGACTCGGTAACGTGTCAAGTGATTTAAAATGCCCGAGTGTACGGAACAGTTCGCGTTCACGATTCCTGTAATACGTTACACGATGGAAGACGACAGGCCGGCCGAGGAAAGGCAGGCGATCACCAAGAAGATGTCCCTGTTGACGCCGGTGAAGATCGAGACACCGGACAGCGGGAGACGGTCTTCCGAGCCAACGAAGTATTACATTCCTCCGCAGTGCAATAACAGACTTTCTCCTAGAAGTGCGCGGCGAAGGGACTCTAAGAGCAACTCTAAGAGTGGCGCGAAAGAGGAATCTCCCACCAAAGAGACTATGGGACCAAAGCCGTGTAATTGTGAGGAGTGCAGGGCGTCGAGTCCTCTACCCCCTGGCTACGGGCCGCAAACTCTATCGCCTGGTTATGACCAGATGAAGATTTCTTTGCTGGACGTCCCTTGGAATGAGGATTACACGGAGGCATCGAGCGATGATCTCAGTTCGGAATGGGATTCGGATGTACCAGAACCAGCTCCTGCTCCAACATACAAGGTAGAGTTACGAATAATCAAAGAATAAATATTTATTTATCTCTACTAATGTCTCTATTTTGTGATACTGATGAAGCGTGATTGCGTATAAGTATTACGTGACTTCTTTTAGATTTTTAGATCGAAATTAAAAGACTTGAAAGTAGTTTAGAGACTAAAATCTTCAATTAGTGCGTGCGTATCAGATAATTACATAATTTTATTACGTTAATAGAACGAAAACGACTATTCGCAAGCTAGTTAAGTTTTAAAAACACTATTGTTGATAACTTGTAAATAAATGCTTATGAAACCAGATTGTAGCATTGACTTTGAAATAAGTTACTTTAAAATAATCAACACGTCATGCATCATTAATCTCTCAGTAGATAAACAAAGACCGACCAGGTTTTTTTCTCTTCAATCATTGTTTTTGCTTCGTAGGTAGATTATATATATACGTTTGCAATTTATATTGTGAACATAAGGCCGTGTATGTATCTTAAAAAACATTAAATACAAGTTACATCTCAATAAACGTGTGATCGGTCGATAACAGGTTTCTCTCACACACATGTTTTGTGTGATAAACTTTAAAGTATACACATACATGATAATTATTACAGACTTTTGGCGCTTTCTATACTATTCTCATTTTTGAAGCGTTGCGATGCGCAGCTAATTTAAATTTAGTATGACCGTTTTTTTTTATGTCCAATTTAAATAAGCATTAAATCATCTTTCAATTATCCAAAAATAGTTCGGTAATTTATTTTGTATCCAACGAATGAGGATTACACTCGTATATTGCATGAGACAACGAAGGTATTATTATTGCATACTTTTTTTTTTTATTACACGGGCGAACTAGTTCCCGGTACACCTGGTGTTAATTGGTTATCGGTGGACATGACCATTAAAACATGAATGTCGAACACGCCTTGAGACGTGCGTTTTAAGTGTCATTTGTATCACTACACACTAACGGATACTCCTGGCGCCGCCAAGCTAAGCGGCGTCAAAAGAAGCGGTTGGCCGGGGGAGCACCGGCCGGCACTTTGTCCCCCGCTGAGGCGTTCGCGCCCGATAGCGGGGGCAATGGAGTAGGGGAGGGAGCGATGGATGTGGTTCAGTCTTAATGGATCACACCTATCGCTTCCTGCAGGGAAACTTGAACCACTCCGCTGGGGCTCAGGACATGTTGCTCCAGACCATGGCGGAGTGGTCAATTGACGTGGCTGTGGTCGCCGAGCCATACTTCGTTCCCCCAGTGGATGACTGTTGGTTTGGGGACGTTGATGGCTTGGCGGCCATACATATCAGAAGAACCGCGATGGTCCCCCCCCTGGCGATGGTGACCAGGGGCCCCGGGATCGTCGCGGTACAGTTAGAAAATATCGTCGTGATCGGGGTGTACTTTTCTCCGAATCGGCCTACCGTCGAGTTCGAGCGGTTCCTGGACGGGCTAGAGGTGATCGCTCGTCACCTCGCTCCCCGTTCAGTGATACTGGCGGGGGACTTCAATGCGAAGTCTGTCGCTTGGGGTTCCCCATTCACGGACGCTCGTGGTAGGCTGCTGGAGGAGTGGGCGGTCGCGGTCGGTCTCTGTATCGTTAATAGGGGCTCGATCGCGACTTGCGTGCGGTGGACGGGCGAGTCTATCGTGGACTTGACGTTCGCGAGCTCGCCCGTCGCGCGGCGCATCCTCGGCTGGAGAGTGGTGGTGGGGGCGGAATCGTTGTCCGATCACCGGTATATCCGGTACGATCTTTCTGCCCCTGCGCCGACGCCGGCTGCAGGTGCCCGCGGGGTTGACCCCCCGCAGAGTGCATCCCGGTCATTCCCTAGGTGGGCACTGAAGCTCCTGAACAGGGAGCTCCTGGTGGAGGCCTCTATGGTGGCGGCGTGGGCGCCCAAGCGCCCACAACCTGTCGATGTGGAAACCGAGGCCGAATGGTTCCGGGGCGCGATGCACCGCATATGTGATGCCTCGATGCCCCGGGTCGGCTCTCGGCACTCTGGACGGCGACAGTCGCCCTGGTGGTCGCCCGAAATTGCAAGACTGCGTGCGGTCTCCATTCGGGCGAGCCGCCGGTGCACTAGACACCGCCGTCGCCGCCGCCTGCGGCGCGACGAGGCCGTCGCGTTCGCGGAGGAGGAAGCTCGGCTGCACCGCGAATATCGCGCTGCGAAGGACGCCCTGCGGCTGGCCATCAGGCGGGCCAAGGAGCAGAACATGGAGAGACTCTTGGAGGCGCTCGAAGCGGATCCGTGGGGGAGCCCATACAAATTGGTACGCGGCAAGTTGCGCCCGTGGGCCCCCTCTATGACTGAGCGTCTCCAGCCCCAGCAGCTGCGGGACATCGTTTCGGCGTTGTTCCCGCAGGAGCGGGAGGGTTTTGTCCCTCCCGCTATGGGCGGGCCGTCTGACACCGTCGACGGCCAAGCTCCTGCTGAGGTGCCTCGTATTACCGAGGCAGAGCTCCGGGTGGCCGTTGTCAAGATGACTGCGAAAGACACGGCCCCCGGCCCGGACGGAGTCCACGGCCGGGTATTGGCCTTGGCCCTCGGTGCCCTGGGGGACCGGCTCCTTGAGCTATATAATGGTTGCTTGGAGTCGGGACGGTTTCCGTCGCTCTGGCGGACGGGTAGACTTGTGTTGTTGAGGAAGGAGGGGCGCCCGGTGGATACAGCCGCCGGATATCGTCCTATCGTGCTGCTGGACGAGGCGGGAAAATTGCTGGAACGTATTCTGGCTGCCCGCATCGTTCGGCACCTGGTCGGGGTGGGGCCTGACCTGTCGGCGGAGCAGTACGGCTTCCGGGAGGGCCGTTCGACCGTGGATGCAATTCTTCGCGTGCGGTCCCTCTCGGACGAGGCCGTTTCTCGGGGTGGGGTGGCGCTGGCGGTGTCTCTTGACATCGCCAACGCATTTAACACTCTGCCCTGGACCGTGATAGGGGGGGCACTGGAGAGGCATGGAGTGCCCCTCTACCTCCGCCGGCTGGTTGGGTCCTATTTGGGGGCCAGGTCGGTCGTATGTACCGGGTACGGTGGGACCCTTCATCGTTTTCCGGTCGTGCGTGGTGTTCCGCAGGGGTCGGTTCTCGGCCCCCTCTTGTGGAATATCGGGTACGACTGGGTGCTGAGGGGCGCCCTCCTCCCGGGCCTCCGCGTTATTTGTTACGCGGACGACACGTTGGTCGTGGCCCGGGGGGATGATTTTAGGGAGTCTGCCCGTCTCGCCACAGCGGGAGTGGCCCTCGTCGTCGGAAGGATAAGGAGGCTGGGTCTCGACGTGGCGCTCAATAAATCCGAGGCTCTGTGGTTTCACGGGCCGCGGAGGGCGCCACCCGTTGACACCCACATCGTGGTTGGAGGCGTCCGGATAGGGGTCGGGGTGCAGTTGAAGTACCTCGGCCTCGTGTTGGACAGCCGGTGGGCCTTTCGTGCTCACTTTGCGGAGCTGGTCCCCCGATTGATGGGGACGGCCGGTTCTTTGAGCCGGCTGCTCCCGAATATTGGGGGACCGGATCAGGTTGTGCGCCGTCTCTACGCGGGGGTGGTGCGATCGATGGCCCTGTACGGTGCACCTGTGTGGGCTGAGCCGCGCAACCGGGCCACTATGGCTCGGTTCCTGCGCCGGCCGCAGCGCACCGTTGCCATCAGGGTCATCCGCGGATATCGCACCGTCTCCTTCGAGGCGGCGTGTGTTTTGGCGGGGACGCCGCCATGGGAGCTGGAGGCGGAGTCGCTCGCTGCCGACTATCGGTGGCGCAGCGAGCTTCGTGCTCGGGGCGTGGCGCGTGTCCCCGAGAGTGAGCTGCGGGCGCGGAAGGCCCATTCTCGGCGGTCCGTGCTCGAGTCGTGGTCGAGGCGATTGGCCAACCCCACGTGGGGGCTACGGACCGTCGAGGCGGTTTACCCGGTCTTTGATGACTGGGTGAATCGTGGCGAGGGACGTCTCACCTTTCGTCTGGTGCAGGTGCTGACCGGGCACGGATGCTTCGGGAAGTACCTGCGCCGGATAGGGGCTGAGCCGACGACGAGGTGTCACCATTGTGGACACGACCTGGACACGGCGGAGCATACGCTCGCTGTCTGCCCCGCTTGGGAGGTGCAGCGCCGTGTCCTGGTCGCAAAGATAGGACCTGACTTGTCGCTGCCTGGCGTCGTGGCGTCGATGCTTGGCAGCGATGAGTCATGGAAGGCTATGCTCGACTTCTGCGAGTGCACCATCTCGCAGAAGGAGGCGGCGGGGCGAGTGAGGGAAAGCTCTCCTCACTACGCAGAAACCCGCCGCCGCCGAGCAGGGGGTCGGGACCGGGGTCGTATCCGTGACCTGGCCCCCTAAGAGCTAGGGGTCCCACCCGTTTTGTGCGGGGAGGGACCCAGACGAGGGGTGGCGTGCTCTGCACGCTCACCCGCAATAGGAAGCCGGGTGATGGTAGACCGCGTTCCCCCGACCGCTCTGGGGGAAGGTGTAACGCGGCGCCATCAAAGCGGGCTCTCGGCCCGCTGAACGAGGGAACCGGTGGTCGTTTCGCTGGCGGCCACCGGTCCGGCGTCCGTGGGACGGTGGGATGGATGTAATGTGCTCTGCGTCAACCCTGTCCCGCCGTTTCAATAGCCCCGACTGGGCTCCGGCCCGGTCCGAGGTAGGGCGCCGGTTGTGAGCGGCAGGAGTTTTTAGTGAGGTTCAACTCCCACATACCCCACCTGCCGCGCGGGTGGGGATCCGGCGATTTTCTCCTGTGGAAAAAAAAAAAAAAAACGGATACTCCACCCATCAAATAGAAACGCCTTACTGCTCCGGGGTAGTAAATAGGCAGGGTATTGGTAAGTAGCTACCAGTTTTGCCCCCAAAAGGCCTTGCCACTAGTAAAACTACCGCCACTATCGTCGATGTAAGCAGTTTCTAGTTATTAATGTCGATTTAAAACACGTCTTTTAAATAATCGACTAGTATAGCGTGTGTTGAGCTAGGGTTGTATTATCAAAACTTTTTTAATCGGTAGTTGGTTTGGTTCTCGCCTAAAGATCTAAAGAGGCTTTGTATCCACCACACGCAGATATTATCTGACTATAAGTCATTATTTAAAAAAAAAATTAAACTATTGCTACGATCATGTTAACGTCGTTATGTGCAGCGTGTTTGAAACCACATTTACTCCCTTCGTATATTTGAATATAATGACGAAAACAAGGGCCTGATACAAAAAAAAAACATTAATACCTTGAAATGTATGAATAGAAATAAAAATGAAACTGTACAATTTACACGCATTCAAATTGAAACATTCTGAAGTATTCCTTCTCATTATTTTGCTGAAAAAAATTCTGTATATGTAGATGTAAGTGTAGAGTGCAAATTGAGGTTTTCTCTTCATTAAACTTTCTAAATTTAATGCGCCCAAACTCTATTTTTCATCAGATTAATTTTAAATATACTCCGGATATAAAATATCTTCATCAAATATTCTTATTGCAGTCAATAATATCACTTATCCTAGATCAAAAACCTATATTTTAATTGTTACTGTATTCAAACTGAACATGGTATACACCTGATGACACGTGGTTCCTTTCGCTCACTCCATTTTCACTGCTGATCGTAGAAATCCTGAAAATATAATTCGTTTATCGACGTTACTAATGCTAGAAGCATAGCCAAGCCACTTAATATGCGCATATCAGTTTGAAATATGTCCTACTGTACCTATTTTTTTCTTAAGGCAGCTAGTTACAAGCTGAAAAAACATCGCGTGGGTGAACGATGTTTGGGTATAGGTAATAAGAAACATGTTACGTAATCGTAATTTTTATTTATTAAAGATGTAATACTTTTATTAATTAACCATTAAATTGTGTGAATATGCTTCGGTTCTATTCACAATGGAGGCTAGATTGAATTTGGATTCGTTTTTCTTAAACTACCATAGCACACGAGGGACTTTGTATTTTAGTCATGCAAATCTCGTAGCTTACTCAATATATGAATAAAATTCCTTGGATAAAAATAGCTGGAAGTGCAATAAAATCATAGATAATGAACATCACACCATAATTCGAAAGGTAATAAATAGATATAAATGAAATCGTTACTGCCGAAAACAATTGAACAACGCACGAAGAATAGGTAATTATCGGCCGATTGAATTGCAAATCAAACGTATCATATTGTAATGTTTGAACATCGAAGGGGCCCGGTGTATTTTCAAAGTAACGAAAAATTTATGTAAATTTAAATTTTACGCATTTGATTTAGCGAGCATCTTTTGTTGTGAAATGTTCGTGAATTCGTGAATGCGAAAAAATATATAAATGAACACGGGTTTCGGCTCCGTCCCCTTATCTTTACCGGTCACCGTCCTCGCCGAACCCGTCGCTTGCGACGGTGGACTCGACGAGTAAATTAACCCATAGACACAGCCCAATGAGTTTCTTGCCGGATCTTCTCAGTGGGTCCCGTTTCCGATCCGGTGGTAGATTCTGCGAAGCACTGCTCTTGCTAGGGCCAGTGTTAGCAACACACACGGTTTGAATCCCGTGAGCTCACCTACACTTCAAGGAGAAGCTGAAATAGCCTCTCAAGGCTATCAGGATAGGTAGGGAAAAAACCGTCCCCAAAACAATGACAGGCGGGAGAGCATATAAAAATTTATGAAAGTTTTTTGCAATGCACTCCATTTATCACAAACAATGTACAGGTAGTAGGAAATCTTGTGAGTCCACACGGCATTTACGTTGTAGATGTCTATGGTCTCCGGTTACCACTTGAGACCAGGTGGCCCATGAGATCGCTCCAACATCTCAGCTATAAAAAAAAAATGTTAACGCATTCCAGTCTCAATCCCGTAAACATAACCCACTGGCTTTCTTGCCATAATCCTTCCATAGGCGATTCGATTCCGATATTCAAGAATTTCTCATGCATCTCTATTAATTGGTATGGTTTATAAATAAACTAGCGACCCGCCCTCGCTTCGTTTCGGAAACCGTAATTTATTATTGATTTCTCCACTATTTAATGGATGTTATTATACATATAAACCTTCCTATTCAATCACTCTATCTATTAAAAAAACCCGCATCAAAATCCGTTGCGTAGTTTTAAAGATTTAAGCATACATAGGTAGGTATATAATAGGGACAGAGAAAGCGACTTTGTTTTATACTATGTAGTGATTTTGTTGAAATTCTCTTGATTTCAAAGAATGTGTACATACAAATAAATATGCAATTCTGAGTCCGCTGCGAGAACCAGTCTTCATACGACTTTGACCTTATTTATCACTTTGAATTAAAATTAAATTTTTGTTCGTAAAATTCGTCCTTCTGTTGTTGAATTTTAATTAATTGAAATGATAATTTGTGAATTGTATGAGACGGTTACAGCGCTGTGTCTCGTAAGAGCGTACAATCGAAATTCTGTTTGAATGAAAATTTTATTTCATTATTTCTATATTAATGTTAAGAGTTCTGTTTGTTTGATTGTATTGTGAGAGCATATTCATTGGTACACTACCTTGCTGCGTATTTGTGTCGCAATCAGTGTGTGTTTCGGTTCGATATAAAAGTTATACAAAATAAATGTTTTTTTTTTAAAGCCCTTGTAGGCAAACGAGCATATGGCTCACCTGATGGTGAGTGGTTACCGTCGCCCATGGACGTCAGCAATGCTTGGGGCAGAGCCGAGCCGCTGCCTACCGTTTTTAACCTCATATCTCAAGCCCCATTCACGTTCTGTCTGTGTGCTCCAATATTAACTCAATATTGAGTGGGCTATCAGTTTCATATAGATGCATGAGTAAAATAAAGTGATGGTTAGACTAGCTTTCTTGTGTCTAATCAGGTCTTGAGTTAGGCCAACAGAAGTAAACAGTGAGGCAATACCAGTTCCAACAAGTTAATATTTCTTTTATAAGACCGAGCATCCGATTATCAAACACGATTCAAAGTTTGGTCTCTTAATGATCAATTTCCAGTTTTAAAAAGCATTAACACAGTGACGTGATTGGTCTATAAATTTTAGAAAAAAAAAAAACGATTAAATCACTAAATTTATCTGTTCTAGAACAATTTAAAATGAAGAGTCTGTTAGTTTTTATGTTGACTTTTTATAATCAATGGGTCCACGCTTAAGACAAATAAAGCGAATACCAAACCTTTTAAAAAAAAAACCTCATTAAAAATTCCTCTAGCTCAACAACTTTAATCTGAAACTTGGATGAGTTGAAATAAGGTGAGGTACTTTCGTCTACAAAATTAATCTGTTGCAGTGAATAATTTCTGAATAGATTATTGAGATTTCGTGGCCTCAGGTTTTTTGGCTAATATTATTTGTGTTTTATCTTCAAAACCTTTCATGATCATAACATATTGCAATACAAGTACCCATCGGCCATTCGTCAAATCGATACAGCTTTCACTGCGCGTCACACAGTTACTATCCGGGTCACTTTCACACAGGGTTGACAGAGTGTTTTTTTTTCGTTCCATATTTATAGCAATTACCTAGAGGGCCTTCGGAAGAATTCTTTAGAAGGTTAAAACGTTTAAAAGCTCATTGACACATCGTAATAAGAAAATACGACAATAACAATTGACTGGTGGTACCACCATATAAGCTCGTCCACCCATATAAGCAATAAAAAATAAATAAACAAAAACTCTTTAGTACCTACCAACGAAATTAATATGAAATAATATTGTCGGTCAATCCGAGATTGATAAAGGAGAAAGCCCATTTTGGGCCTAAGCGTTACACGAATGGGATATGTACCAAAAAATTCGTCTATTTTGCTTGATTAACCTATTGAAATCTTAGCTTCATTGACAATGGCCAAGTGTAGAAAATAAGTTGAATTCAATTTTTTGTTTTAAACAATCTTTGTAAACATCTGCAACACTTATACGTAACTAGCTCCACAAACGTGCGGATTAGAATTAGAGCATCCATAAAATAGGATCGATTTAGTGGAAATCGAGTGTAAAAAATAATTAATAATACTCTTTTGCTTTAGGATAAATAACTGTTTTTATAGGTATTTTAATCAATGTAAATAGAGTATGGCCATCGAATCGTGACACAACTACTTACAATGGCGGCAATTCAAAATATCTACAACTGACAACATTAAATATAGCATAAAAGGGTAGTTTTGCATTTTTAATATTAATGTGACTACGCCATAGAAAAACACAAATGTATCAAATCGTGTTATGTTATCTTTAATGTTGCCAACTGAAGATATTTTGGATTGCCGCTATTTAGTTGTGCCATGATTCGCTGGCCAGACTATAAACTTAATCTCATTGAATAACGTAACGTAAAGCACCAAAATCTACTAACAAAAATCATTAAAAGAAAAAAATAACTGTGCCATTTAGTTATGACACGAAATCATGTCGGCAACTGCGGCAATTCAAAATATTTTCAACTGGCAATCTTAAATATAACATGAAAAAGTCGATTTGGTACTTTGAGTTTTTCTATGGTGTAGTTACATTAATAATTTTACTGGTGGTAGGATCTCTTGTGAGTCCGCCCCTCCCGCCCGCCTATTTTTGCCGTAAAGCAGTAACGCGTTTTGGTTTGAAGGGCGGGGCAGCCGTTGTAACTATACTGAGACCTTAGAACTTATATCTCAAGGTGGGTGGCGCATTTACGTCGTAGATGTCTATGAGCTCCAGTAACCACTTAACATCAGGTGGGCTGTGAGCTCGTGGATAGGTATCTAAGCAATAAAAAATAAAAATAAAAGAGGCATGAAATAAAATGAAATGAAATGTGATGAGATAATATGGGAGCACGTAATGATTTATATTTTATATAAAAAAGTTATCATATAAATATAGTTTTTCATATAAAAAAGTTTTCATTAAAATTAAAATAAGACTGACCTAAAGGTCTTAGTTACCAGGTCATAAAATCCCTTAAAAAATCATTTCGTGCGCAGCGCGTTTCGCATTACGTTGTTTTTAATTTTTGGCTTTCGTTCATTTTCTTAAACAACCTAACGCGCGATTTCTCGTAACAGGTTCCATTTTTATTTTAAAGCAACCTGTTGCTGCAACAGGTTTCGTAAAAAATTACTCATCTTTAGTAGGAAACAGCCTCAAAAATATTGTTTTTATTAAAATATCTCGAACAATAAACATAACCTAAAATGTAAACATTGTCTGATTTTACCAATTTGGCCATTGCTGGGAGACCTGAAAATTGGGCTCATGAAACCTTCTTAGGTATTGTAACTTATGCCCAAATTCTAGCACTGTAACGCCAGGCCCAAGTTTGTATGGATTTCGGGTTTGTCCTTTCCCTTAACACTTATTTCATAGACAAAATGTAAATGTGATGTTAATAGAGGTCAGATTGTCTTAATATTATGCTTTAGCTGGAACGCAATAGGAGAAGTTATGTGAATTGTTTTATTTTGTTAATTAAGTGTTCCTTAGTAATGTTTTATGATGGTGAATTATCAGTTGTTGGAGTCTGAATAATGCATTCTCAGTAAATACCCATAGTACTACTGCGATGACACATTTTCATGATGTTTCGTTTCATTAAATTTTAGATAAAATAGTTTAATTACATTCCGCTCTAATTCATTTCTCATGTAGTAAAGTAGCTAATAATAAAATAATAACGAAATTATCGTCCATTATACTAGTATGTCCAGATATTAATCCAAATGTACGTGTGAGCGACCTTGGTCTCTTCGAGTTATTCGCTGTTAAAAAGAAGAAGATAATTCAACCACAAAATTTAAATAATAAACATAAAAACTAAGCATTAATTGGCCTTATCGCCCAACGTCTTATTTTTTTTGTCATCACATAACAGTTTTAAAATTAAAGTAGTTGATGGCAGCCCTACTCACACAGGTGACGCTTATTGTTCAACAATAGGGCTGTGGTAAAGCCCTTTCTAGGCCACGAGAGTTAGTGTTCAAGACAATGGCGGTAGCGAGTTTCGGGTTTACATTGTGTAGGTTTTAGGTCACGTTTTCTTAACTCTGTAGCCGGTGCATTAAAAATGATGAGAGGTTCCTTTCGAATGTATTGTTTACAAATTTTGCGCTAAATAATTGCTTGTGAAATTTACCTTGTTTTTTTAGTAGTGTTCAGCATACGTGACGTTTAACTGTTAACTAACTGTGAGCAGTTTTTTTTCTCTACCCAATCGTTGGTAGGTTAAGGGGCTGTTTCAGCTACGCGCAGTGGATGAGCTCACGGGCTCGACCTGAGAGAATTTGCTAACACTAGCCCTAGTAAGAGTAGTGCTTCGCAGAATCTACCACCGGCTCGGAAACGCGAACCACTGAGAAGATCTGTGAAACTTAAATAAGCCTCTCAAATCTATCAGCATAGGTTGAAAAAAAAGCGACTCAGAAGACGCCCTACCACAAGTGATTGCGCAAATTAGAATTTTTTTTTACTCGATATTATTCTTACATCCTCGATGTCACTCATGAACGTGTGTTGTTAAGTCATTGTTAAGTACGTATTCCATAAGAATTGAAGGACGGTAAATTCGCATCGTTCGACATTCGCACGCCGGGCGCCTTATCCCTTAACCACGACAACTTCTAGACTATGAAAGCGATCACGATTTAATGAATTAAGGCTATTTTTTATTGACTAACGCTTTTTTCGATTTCGAAGTCGCAGCAATAATCCCAATTGTGTCTCAAATGTCGAATTAGTCGGTAGGTATTCATTATGGAATTTGATCAATCATTATGCGAACGTAAAATAATATTTGTTTTTTGTTGCGTAGGTCACCGAACATGCTCCCACTGTAGCCCAATAGCCGTTATGAATGAGTTTTAATTGCATCGTTTAATGAGTGAGCATGAACGCGTTTTGCTATTAAGTAAATTTGTTCTTATAATATTATTATTGCTCAACTAATTAACGATAGGCAGAGCTTCTGGGTCTGCAGAGAGACTTTGCTTCTCTCTGTTTTTATACCGTATGTTCTATGGGGAAGGGGAATGCTCTGAGGAATTGTTTGAGATCTCGTTTTTATCATCGCACCGCCCGCCAACAGAGTAGAGTCCTTCTTCAAGTGAGGCTTGTGGAGAGTACTTAACGGTAGGCAACGTCTTGGCTCTATCATTGTTGAAGTCAACAATCACTATCAGGTGGGTCGTATGCTCGTTTGCTTACACAGGTAATAAAAAATATACTCGGATTTCGAAATGGTCATTAACTTGTTACGTATCTCTATTTTGGCGAGAAGCCTATAAACTATGATGCCCGAATATGTTATATGAATTCTCATTTTTCCAAATACCATCTTTTGACTAATATGAAGAATGAGGCCACTGGAATCTTAGATATCACGCTATTAACGCAGGCTATTCAGTTGCATTCTTATAATTCCGATATAGCAGAAATGTGACTGTTAGTTGTAATTCAAAGAAAATTGCAATATAAATTGATTGATTTAAAAAAATATTGCCACTAAAGCGAATGTTCTGAAATTTTTTTTTGGCCACACAAAATATCTGCGTATTTGTAATTAAACATTGTACTGTACGATTGTGCAGCTCTAAGCTCGATAATATTTTGGATCGATTTAACAAGTTGACCGGAAGTTTAGATGATAAGTGACGAAATATGTTGTGTGCGGTGATGACAGACAGACAGTATTACATATTTTTATTTGACATTCAAAGCGAATGCGGTTACGGTTCAATGACCCAGATAACCTTTATGATTTTAGCTCTTTTGTTTATTGTCATTATTAAGCTTTCAAAAGCTGATTCTCCTACACAATGTCTGCTGTTTCATCTTCAGCCCTCTCGCTTAGATCCCTTTAAACAGCACACCGGAAAGAAGTCACTGAAAATATTCATTATATACATAATCGTTGAAGTAATTAGTCCCGTTGTATCATTTCTCTTCGCGCAGCGATACGTCTTCCATACCTATATAATATATATCAAAATGAATTGCTGTTCGTTAGTCTCGCTAAAACTCGAGAACGGCTGGACCGATATGGCTAATTTTGGTCTTGAATTATTTGTGGAAGACCAGAGAAGGTTTAAAAGGTAGACAAATATGAAAACGCTCAGAATTAAATAAAAATAACAATTTTGTTTTCCCTTTGATGTGTCCCTCATCGGACCGATTCCTTTTGTTTGTTTTAAGTTTATTTTGTACAAAAGTTTAGGTCTTTTATTTATCGATTGTCGCACTACGAAGTCTGCCGGATCAGCTAGTTTTAAATAAATTAACGAGTTAGTTAGAAATATAGAGAAAAGTTAATGATAAAATTACATCCGTATATCTTTCTTTGACACAATCGGTGTGTTTGGACTTGGTTCTTTAGTTTTTATTATTTAATTTACATTTAGAGCGCAATCCATAGGATAATCGGTAATTTGGTAGGAACTCACCGTAGGTCTGGTTCCTTGCGGCTATAATAATATTTCCAGCACTACTCTTCCTGGAGGGGCCACTCCTTACTTCTTTTTATTATATTTTGATGAACACTTTCAGTAGTTTCAATACTTAATTAGCTTCAGACTCAATCCTCACTATTTTCGCGATCGCACAATTTTGATGCACACGATTCAAAGGTGAACTTATAATATAATAATATATTTTTCTCAATGTCCAATGTATCCGTTGCAGATAGCGTAAATAAAGTGTTATCATTAAAAACCTACAGCAGTACGCTGCTGGACATAGGCTTTTCCAAAACGTGTTCTTGAATTCCGTCTTTGACCTTCCTTATCCAAATCCCGCTTTTTTAATATATCCCTAGCAGGCGCTTCAGGAGACAGATAGAGTAAGGCTTGCCTCCGTAAATCGTGGATGAAATTAGCAATTTTTTCTGTTGGTTTGACCATCAATTTCCATTTATTCCAACATCCATTAGCTTCCAATCCGGAGCTTCGCTAGTGTGGACTATACTTTATATTGGGTAGACGGAGAACTGTGTTCGGCAGTGAGTGAGTTGGCGGACTTTTTTTTATTGCTTATATTGTAAGCTTGTACAACGTAAACACCACCACCCACCATAAGATATGAGTTCTAAGCTTCTAGGCTTTTACAACAGGCCCACCTTTCAAACTGAAACGCATTACTGCTTCACGGCAGGAATAGACAGGGTGATGGTTTCTATTCATGCGGACTCCCAAACACGTTCTAAATCTATACTAATATACTAGCGACCCACCCTCGCTTCGCTTCGGAAACATTAAAAGACACATGAAACCAAAAAAATAAAAATAAAATAAAAATTAAAAAAAGGAGCCTATGTTCATCAGGGACAATGTCGGCTTCTAATGGAAAAAGAATTTTTCAAATCGGTCCAGTAGTTTCGGAGCCTATTCGAAACAAACAAACAAACAAATCTTTCCTCTTTATAATATTATTAGTACTAATATATAACCTTCACTAATATATAACCTATACTAATATATAAATCTAAAGTGGTTTTCACGGATGTTCCGTTATAACTACTGAACCATACATCCATGAAACTTGGCGTCCATGTAGAAATTACATGTACTTAATAGATAGGCTAATATTTATATGAGTGTTGGACTCCCTACATCAGTTGCGGGGGCGTTAATGATGAGAATCTTTGTGGGGATGAGACATAATAATGTTAATTTTAAATGCCCAGCGAAGCGGACCGGTATACGGTATACGGGTACGGTGCATGTAAATTCCTTTAACAAGGTCATCAGAACATCAATCTCCAAGCCACTAAAATATCCCAATATAAAACTTAATGGTGAAGCGTCTTTCTGATAGTAACGAAAGGTATTCTTACATATGAGTCGACTATTATCAAAGGCGGCAATCTGACTTTTGGACAATGATTGGTAAATCAGAAAAACGAATTATTGACTTTGTATTCCATTGGCAGTCACAAAACTCTTCGGAACGACATCTTAGATAAATAACAGGTTAACTATTAACCTTTATTTAATGCAGGTTTTGAACCGTATTCTTTGAAGGAGACGATTATATTAAAATCAATCTGTATTGACATATCAATATTTTTTTTTTGTCCAAATGCACAGATTGGCACCTTTGATAATAGACGACTCATATTAGAGAAGCGTCCAAACAGTAAATTAAAACATTTGTCGTAATAAAAGCATTAAAACATCATTAAAATTTATCGAATGACGCGTTTAGTTTGATTCGTGACGTAATGTCCCAGACGGGCACTCAATTTAGGTATGTTGATTTGAACAGTCTCTTGTTTTAAATTGGTATCGAGTTTTTTTAATTTCAAAATATGGAACATTCGTAATAAAAAAAAATGATGCGCGTTTAACTTGGTGCACGTGAAAGAAGTGAAACTTGTTCTCCGAGAGCTACTTGTGGTAGGACCTCTTGTGAGTCCGCGCGGGTAGGTACCGCCGCCCTGCCTATTTCTGCCGTGAAGCAGTAATGCGTTTCGGTTTGAAGGGTGGGGCAGCCGTTGTAACTATACTGAGATCTTAGAACTTATATCTCGAGGTGGGTGGCGCATTTACGTTGTAGATGTCCATGGGCTCCAGTAACCACTTAACACCAGGTGGGCTGTGAGCTCGTCCACACATCCAAGCAATAAAAAAAAAAAAAGTAGTATATATAGAACCAATTATTCATTAGAGTTTACGTTCCAAATATATTACGTATTTCGATTAAGTTTCTCAGCACCAAAAATTTAGTCGAGTAGTTTAATAAAGAATTTAGTCAAGTCAATCCATTTTGTTCTATTTTTTCGGGCGAGTAGCGAGTAGTTTAGCCACTAAATTACTCGGTACTCGACTAAAATACTCGCCTAGTCCGAACAAGGCTTAAGCGACATGTTATGAGCTGCGTTAAAATTAGAAACATATTATTTCTTTATTAAAACACTACGCAGTTTCGAAAGGAATGCTGTTTCCACTGTAAATAATTTGCATGAACTCTACGGCGAGATCACGCCAAGTAACTCCGCAGTAGGTCTTTGCATAGCAAACGTACATTGGAACATTGGCTTAATAAAATAAAGATAGTTACGCGAGTGTTTTATCTTATCTATATACTAATACGTGAAGCAAAAACTTTGTATCCCTTTTTACGAAAATTGCGCGGACGGAGGAGTATGAAATTTCCCACACTTATAGAGAATATAGAGAAGAAGTGCACAATGCTAATATTTTTTTTAAATAATGCATAAAAGATACATTAAATCAATAAAGAAAACATTACACACACTACATACCATGTATTTGACGCACACACGCATGCATACTATTTATTGATGATTTATTGTCAAACTTTTGTTCTTGACGTCTGTTGTCAAATTGAGAATAGATTAAATATTGTTTGTCTTTGTTAATATTTTTTATAGTGTAGTCTTGGCGAAATTTGTGATTATAGAAGTATAAAATACAATCATAATAGTGTACAAACTTACAATTTCAATTATTTATAGTCGAACTTCGACTACTGCGGGACCTCTAGTATCTTTAAACGAGCAATTCTTGTATATTAATATATATGTATATAATCTGAATCTCAGAAACGGCTCCAACGATTTTCATAAAATTTACTATACAGGGGATTTCGGGGGCGATAAATCGATCTAACTACGATTTATTTTCCGAAAATGTTGTTTTATTCGTGTTTTCAATAATCAGCTCTTCCCGACATCTTTTGGCGAATAATAATACTATTTTTTCTTAATTGAGGGCAACTAACCGCTTTAAAGACACAACGAGATGGTCATCGTCTAGTCTTAATTTAACACGCCATTACTTGGATTCTGGGATGCTTAGCGTTAGGAGAAATGCTGTTATCGCATTGAATTTGTATTCAGTTCTTAATTAGAGGTAAGGGCCATCGTTACCGAATAAGAGAAATAATATTTTAATATTAGGAGCTAAATTATGAAAAAGCAGATTTGTACTGAAAAATTGAAATTCGTTTTTTTTTTCATTTAACATATTTATTTAATTAAAATATCTACCATTATTATCTATGCATTGCTGCAAACTAATAGGAAGGTCATTTATGCCTTTGCGATAGAACTCTGTTGTGCTAGATTCTACAAACCGTGTTAAATCACTAACGTCACTCGTCCAGAGCTCACGGCCCACTTGATGTTAAGTGGTCATCAGAGCCCATAGACATCTATAACGTAAATGCCGCCACTTACCTCGAGATAAGAGTTCTAAGATCTCAGTTTTTACAGCACAACGGCTGTCCTATCCTTCAAACCGAAAGGCATTACCGCTTCACAGCAGAAATAGGCGGAGTGGCGGTACCTGTCCATGCGAACTCATAAGACGTCCTACCACCAGTATATACGGAAATTATAATTTTGCGGGTTTGATTTTTATTATACGATGTTATTCCTTCGCCGTGTTACAATTGTGAGCATTTGTTAAGTACGTATTTCATTAGAAAAATTGGTACTTGCCAGGGCGATTCGAACACCGTTGCATCGCTACATACGAATGCACCGGACGCCTTATCCTTTAGGCCACGACGACTACAGGGGTCTGAGAGGGTAGTAGTCGAAAAAAGTTTGCCCGCCACTGGTATTTGTGGTAGTCTTTCTGCCTGCTCGTTTGCCAGCGAAAATGATCAAATAATAGAATAATAACACTTTGATTGAGGGAGATTGGAGTTATTAGTCTGGAACTACTAAATTGACACCAGTGATTACTTAACAGCCATTCTAGAAGCTTGTTAAAAGACTAAACGAATGAGCTCATACATTGAATTGTGTTCAATTAAAGAATAAAATCTTGAAACATTGTTAAACCGCGTCAATTTTAATAAAACTGTATTGGTGGTCAAGGCTTTAGGTCAATATATTTAGAGTTCCAGTAATTATGAGGTCATTCTTGGATTAAATTCAAGGAACATATAAATCAAGATTAATTCATAGACTTTGTTTCGTAGAAAATAAATATTATTAATCATTCCTAGTAATCTAGGCATCAGCTTCCAGCAGAGACAAATTAGATCAATACAAAATTCTAAAACAAGCATCAAAAAATGTCAACATGCTCAAACACTATCATTATGTATGAAGCCTTGTTATTATTTAACAAATAATTATAATTAGACATAAAGTCGATAGCTGTAGTAACATATCGCTTATTTTCATAACTTGACACACTCGGAACTGTGTTAAAGTTTGTTGAACAAACCTAATGTTTTGTTAACGCCGTGTCCGTAGATGGAATACGTTTTGTTAGCGCCACGAAACGCATTATGCAATCGTCTGCAGCAATAGTGATAACCTTCCTGGCACATCCAACTGTAATCATGTCAGGTTCTGCGTCTAAACAATTTTGAACTTTATACCCCTGACATAAATACCACGAGCATATCTAATATACGCTTAGAGGAATATTCCTAACATAATTGTGTCGTGTCCGTGGATAAGGAAGCAAACATTGCAGATGATTTTTTTTTGTTTTGATGTCGCCGGAGATCAATTAGAACGTTGGTTGCTTTAAAATAATGCTAGTAGATGAAGAAAATAAAAAAATAAGGTATCTATCCGCGAGGGCTTACAATATTTATCATACATAATAATATATAATTCGTATATAATTACTTCTAATTCATACGCTTATGTACATTATTCTAGAATTCCCTTTTTTATTTTTTAGTTTGTAGAAAAACGCCGGTCTTCCGCCCTCCACTGAGGAGGGCATATGGGAGTCGAACCAACCAAAAACCTCCTGTCGCTCAACAAACCACGTCCGAACCTCGCATGAGACAGAACTCATGAAAAGGCAAAGGGGGGAGAGGGAAGCTTATAGTGCTGAGCACATCTCTCCCATCACCCTCCCCCTCGGGACATTCATTATTTCATTTTTATGAATAAACGAAAATGAAGAAGCCGAACGGTAATAATAGGTATGGAGGTAGGCTATAAAAATATTTGTCCTAGTGTCGCTTCGATCAACAAGTTACTATGGTTGATCGAAGTAGTGTCGTTTAAAAATTGAAAGAAACGGGAGTCCGAATTTTTATTGTTGTAGTAAGAATTGATTGGTGTAAACGCGCCCCGTCTGATAACTCGCTACCGCCAAATTATCTATCATTACTAACAAATAACGTCGTCTCCTTATCTTTAAGGCCACTTAAATGATTTTTTCCACTTTTGTCTAGTCATAACAAAATCAGGTTTTTTTTTATTTCTGAGATGGGTGGACGAGCTCACAGCCCACCTGGTGTTAAGTGGTTACTGGATCCCTTAGACATCTACGACGCAAATGCGCCACCCACCTTGAGATATAAGTTCTAAGGTCTCAGTATAGTTACAACGGCTGCCCCGCCCTTCAAGCCGAAACGCATTACTGCTTCACGGCAGAAATAGGCAGGGCGGTGGTACCTACACGCGTGGACTCGCAATAGGTCCTACCACCAGTACATGCATATGTACGTAATGGCGATAGAAAAGCCCGTGCTTGCAACTAAAAGCAAATGCTTAGAGGTTGGATTTAACGTTCTTTTGGTATGAAAAATCATCTGAATTTACTGAGAGCTCCACTAAATTCTTTGACATGTCTTAGTTAATTATGCACACAAATACAGCTGAAAAGCCGTAAATGAATTGGGCAGCGTTTTAGTTTTAAAGTGTGCAGTCACGATTTCGTTATGTTTGTAAATATATTTTGATACCATCGTCTCGTTTTTACCATCGCACCGCCCGCCACCGGAGTAGAGTTCATCCATACTACCTGGAGCCACTACGTTCATCCACAGTGCGTTTCCAGAGATCTTTTTTGCCACGTACCATCCGGCTTTGGAATGAGCTCCCCTCCACGGTGTTTCCCGAGCGTTAAGACATATCCTTCTTCAAGCGAGGCTTGTGGAGGGTACTTAACGGTAGGCAGTGACGTGGCTCTGTCCCTGGCATTGCTGACGTCCATGAGCGACGGTAACCACTCACCATCAGGTGGGCCGTGTGCTCGTCTGCATATACGGCAATAAAAATAAATAAATAAAAGACACGTAAATTTTACATTTAAATAGATCATCGAAGTCTTTCGTCACATTTTTGAAATATCCTCCTTCTAGCAACAATATCAGATCCAGTTTTTATTCATGACCTTTGCCTTTTTTTCTGTCTTCTTATTTTTCGTTTAGGTTAAATGATTTTGGTGTCTGATCCAGTTGTCGATTTTATCATTATGCTCTCGTGACTATCTCAATCAGTGTAAGTTATAAAATCTTCCTAAAAGTCAAACCTCCGAACCAATTTTACATTTAAATGTTATGTTTAATAGGGGTGAGGTAATATTCTAACGTTTTACGAGTACTTGATGCCATTTTCATGTTTAATTCGTTTGAATTTAATGAACAAATTGTGACAATATTTAAAGGACGGGAAATCATGTTTGCGATCAAAAGCGATAAAAAGAAATCGTCTTTTTATTTTGATAGTAAATTAATAAAACTATTAGTTTTCCATTACAAATGTCGCTCCATTTTTTTATTTTTTTTATTTCTTAGATGGATGGACGAGCTCACAGCCCACCTGGTGTTAAGTGGTTACTGGAGCCCATAGACATCTACAACGTAAATGCGCCACCCACCTCGAGATATAAGTTCTAAGATCTCAGTATAGTTACAACGGCTACCCCACCCTTCGAACCGAAACGCATTACTGTTTCACGGCGGAAATAGGCGGGGTGGTGGTACCTACCCGTGCGGACTCACAAGAGGTCCTACCACCAGTAAAGCTGTATAGCTGTATCTATTTACGGTCCGCACTCCATTTACCAGAATAGTTACTATGAAACCAGTTAAATTGGTTACACAAAACGTTAACAACATAAATAATTTATCCTTTTTGATGGGTGACAGTTAAATAATTGACTGTTTTATTATTTATTAAGGTTGAGGGACTAAAGGCTTTTGCAAATTGAATTGAATGTTACTTATAAGTGTAAGTAAGTGTATACTTTATTTGTATCAAGCTATTTCCATTCTAGTGAATGACCGAGCAATCAAAAACAGTTTACTTAGTATTCATTATTTGTACGAACAACGCTGAGTACAATCCAACTCACGTTGTTCCGATATTTGTTTTAGGATGCGAATGACGCAATTCATGAAAATTTACAAAATTTTACTAAGGTTAGCTCAGTTAAGTAATCGTGGCCTAAATGATAAGACGTCCAATTCATTCGTGTGTAGTACCAATATCATTCCATATATTACCAATTTTTCCCGTAGGTACCTGCCACCACCATGCCTATTTCTGCCGTGAAGCAGTAATGCGTTTCGGTTCGGGGCAGCCGTTGTAACTATACTTGAGACCTTAGAACTTATATCTCAAGGTGGGTGGCCGCATTTACGTCGTAGATGTCTATGGGCTTCAGTAACCACTTAACACCAGGTGGGCCGTGAGCTCGTCCACCCAACTAAGCAAAAAAAAGAAAAAATGTACCAACACCATACCATATAGTACCAATTTTTCCAGTACCACCAACATGACTATTTCTGCCGTGAAGCAGTAATGCGTTTCGGTCTGAAGGACGGGGCAACCGTTATACTGTAAAAGCTCAGACTTAGAACTCATCTCTCAAGATGGGTGGCCGCATTTACGTTGTAGATGTCAATGGGCTTCAGTAACCATTTAACACCAGGTGGACCGTGAGATCGTTCATCTATCGATAAGCAATAAAGAAAAAAGTTAGTATCTGTCAGAGCTATCTGAGGAATTGTTTGAGATGATCAACCATTCCACTCCTTATTACCAACGCGCCTCTATAGGGTCTGGAAGCGCTGCGTTAATCTACAGGACGTTTCTAGAAATATTTCTTGTTACCCGGCCCACAAATCTACTCATATCTACTGTGTAAGAGTTGGAAACATATTTCATCTTCTAATTTCACAGCAAGCAGTACAAACTATTGTGTGAACCACCAAACTTTTGACTCATAAGCGCGTTTGAAATAAACACAAGCTAAGTCACGCCCACAAGCACTTAGCACGTGCTATGTTGGGACGTATGAAGCTACGACGTAACGTCTCTAATAATCCTAATTAATAATAAAAAAAATTATCATTACACGTGCTATCGTTATGACTTTTGTTTATTTTCGAGTAATGAGTTTAATTTTAATTGCAACTGGTTTTTTTTTTCGTGTTATTAATGAAAAATAACTGAAGTTAATTGAGCTCTTGATTGAGATCGTATCGGCATTTCTTTTCGTGCAATCGTTGCTATTTTGTATTGTTGTGTTCTTTGCGAAAACGATTTTCATTTGGTACCTACGTTTTTCCTTGAAAACGTATGCATGCGAACTTGATGTTTTTAAAAAAAATGTGTGACAAGGTCAAAAGACTTTATGGTGCCAAAAATTTGATATTTGAGTCGACTATTATCAAAGCCGGCAGGCAATGTGACTTTTGGACAATTATTGGTAAATCAGAAAAACGAATTATTGACTTTGTATTCCATTGGCAGTCACAAAACTCTTCTGAACGACATCTTAGATAAATAACAGGTTAAGTATTAACCTTTATTTAATGCAGGTTTTGAACCGTATTCTTTGAAGGAGACGATTATATTCAAATCAATCTGTATTGACATATCAATAACATTTTTTTGTCCAAATGCACAGATTGCCACCTTTGATAATAGACGACTCCATTTTATGTGTACACAGAGCTGTGATTTCATATAGGCAAAACTTACAACAGCAGTCTTTTTTTTTGACAATATTGACTGCGACATTGTACGTCACTCGGTAATAAAACGGTAAAGATCAATTTAAAACGCATGTCACGGACTAGTGTGGACATAGACGTATCAGGATTTCACCGTGGTGGTCTTTTGTGTGTTGTATTGTCATTGCAAAAAGTATCTATGCTATAATATGGTATCATGTAATCACTGCTGTTAGTATAGTGATACTATGTAATCAGGCAATTTTAGACCGTAGTAATAACGTGGTAAATCGACGTTTTGAAGGTCACTGGAATTCTTGGACGCGAGTTGCGTAGGGCTGGCTATTGTAGCGAACCTTGGGAAGGCCTGATTCCGGCGGTGGACGTCTGTGGGCTGATGATGACAATGGTGCATAATGTGAAGGGATTTTAAAAAAAAGCCTCAGATACTAAATCTTTGACTCGTACCCACGTGAACCACGGTATAGTAGTTATTAGATGTTTAAATAATAATGCTTACTAATTTAATGGAAATATCTAATATCACTTGTATCGTCAACTATATCTAAAAAGGAATTTTAATGACAATTTTTTCAGATTTTTTAATTATTCACCAAAGATAAACTAAAAAATGGAAAACGAAAATTCATTACTCGTTATATTATTATATAGTATCGCTAAATTTAATGAGCTTTTTCAGATTACGCAATGTTCAAAAGCACTTCGCAACTGTGCATGCTAGTTATAGTGGATACTTTGTTGATGGCTCGTGAGTTCGAAGCTTATTTCTCAGTACACTGTACAAATAATTGGGTTTATTTTCAAACCGTTATTGCAATAGTCGAGTTCTAATTTTAAATTTAAATCTAGGTTTCCGTTGCTGGGAGATTGGAATAGCTGAGACATATTTTACCATTCTGTACCGTTATATATCTTAATATGTATGTATATATAATTCTTACATTTTAGTGAATTCCTTCGCCCATTGAGTTTCTCGTCGGATCTTCTCAATAGGTCGCGTTTTCGATCCGGTAGTAGATTCTGTGAAGCACGGCTCTTGCTAGCAGGCCAACAACACATCCGGTTTGAGCCCCATGAGCTTACCTACACGTCAAGGAGAAGCTGATATAGCCTCTCAAAGCTATCAGCATAGGTATGAAAAAAAAAAGAATTCCTCCTAAACGGCTTCATCAATTTTGATAGATATTAAATATTTTTTTATACAAATTTATTCAAAACGGTCCAGATTGTTACAACTTATTCAAGAAAACTGGTAATTTTCAGGTATAGAATGTGTGTAACAGGACGTTTGTTGGGTTCGTTAGTAGGTATACCTATAAAGTGTTGGTAGGGGACTTCTGAGCCCCCACAGGTAGCTACAGTCTACGGGTAGGTACGCTGCCTATTTCTGCCGTGAAGTTGTAATTCGTGTCGATATGATGGGTGGAGCAACCTTGTACTAAAAAAACTGAGACGTAGAACACATATCCCAAGGTGGGGTTGCGGCATTTAAGTTGTTTATATCTATAGACTCCGTAAGCCACATAACACCAGGTGAACAGTGATCTCATCTACACATTTTAGTAATATAAAGTTTTAAGCTTAAAAATAAAATTAACTGAAGATGTGTACTACTTTGTGTTACTTTTTAAAAAAAACACGACACGACACTCATTTTTTTCGTTATTAATTTATAATTGTAATTTATTTTTCATTAACAAATTCCATGCCTTCAATGGAAGGTTAGCAACAATGTCGAGCCTATTGTGAGAATGCGATCATTGTGTGATAAACAAACAGACGTCACAAGAAACGATCAAAATAATTATACTGTCATTATGAGGCTCGTACAACGCGTAGCGTTTAGGGCAAGTAATTGTGTCGAATAAATATGGTGGGAGTTTCAATTGATGGAAAAAAATTCTTAAATTTGTTTAGGGCTCATTTGGTACTCATATGTTTTAGTAACTCATGCAACTTACTCATGGTTTTTAATTTTTGAAGCGGCTCCTGGATCCAAAAATGGCCTTGTCTTCCAATACGGGTTCCAATTTTCACGCCATTTTTTTTTTACATCCCCAGATTTTTTTGGGCCGGTGTCCGAATTTTTTATGAGGTTCCTTTGCCCTGGGGGTATCCGGACTATGTAGGACTGGACGGTCTGCAGATATTGGGAGCGAACTAGGATCCAAGGGATGGAATTTAAGACCTAACCCGACAATTTTAATTCCTTAATTTCAAATGAAGAAGTCTAGGGTATTAGACTTTACTCCACTAAGGCTTAGGACCGTTACTGTGAAAACTAAGATTTCAAGATAGGTGGCGAAATTTACGTTATAGATGTCTATGGCCTCCGGTAACCACTTCACACCAGGTGGGCCGTGAGATCGTCCACCCATCTAAGCAATAAAAAAACCCAACATTTTATCGTAACAAAATTTTCTAAAGCAACTTAGTTGCTCACGGCTTCATTTTGTTAGTTCTGGATGCTACGTCAGCTTCACCAGCCTGAGTACGTAGTTAATGGCAATTGTTAGTCAGTCTCGCATTACTATTAGGTTAGCAATTACGTGGTATCATTACGGACCAAATAGTGTTCCCTTTTACGTCATAACCCTGATTCTGGGTGAGTCATGATCGGTATCATTATTCTCTAGCTATTTAGTATATAGTAAACTACTAATATTTTTTAAGGATGTACCTAATACATTGCTTGCTTTCTTTATAACTGACAAAAGTTTTTCGGTTATTCATTTTGCTCTTCTTTAATTTTGATTTTGCTATTCATTTTAGTAATATATAATTTACGAAGGTTCTTGGCTCCTAATAATATTCAATTATAACAATGATTGCCACTCTAACGAGTCATTGTCTAATTAACTTGAAAATTTCCACGCGTATCACGGACTGATACACACTTACATAAAAAAAAATACAACAATACAGTCGATTCAGAAGATTATATCCTCTTTTATTTTAAAAACGACCTAAACACTTTAATGCCGCCTTGAAATCGGTCCAGCAGTTCTTCATTGATGCGATTGCCAACGAATAGAATTTCATTTCAAATGATATAGAATAACGTAAGTTTTTCACTAATTTGCTAAGTTTTATTAATGTAAATTTAAACGCACCGTAATTGCACTTTTTTTTTTGATGAGGAGGAAAGCGCCTGACCTCCGCCCTCCACTGGGGATGGAGGGCGGGCATGTCGGAGTCGAACTAACTAAAACCTCCCGCGTCCAAACCTCGCATGAGATAGAACTCATGAAAAGGCAAAGGGGGGAAAGTGAAGCGTTTAGTGCCGAGCACATCTCTCCCATTACCCTCCCCCTCGGGACGCCGGACTGGCGGTCGTCGGCGCCACGACCACCAGTCCTCTCGGTCGGCAGGCTATCCGAAGCCCGCCTAGATGGCGCCGGTTAGAATGGTCTACCCTCGGAATACCCCGCTGGGTCAGAACCAGCGTGGGTTGAGGAAAGCGCCTGACTTCCGCCCTCCACTGGGGATGGAGGGCGGGCATGTCGGAGTCGAACTAACTAAAACCTCCCGCGTCCAAACCTCGCATGAGATAGAACTCATGAAAAGGCAAAGGGGGGAAAGTGAAGCGTTTAGTGCCGAGCACATCTCTCCCATTACCCTCCCTCTCGGGACACCGGACCATCAGTCCTCTTGGTCGGCAGGCTATCCGAAGCCCGCCTAAATGGCGTTGGTTAGAGTGTGTACTGTAATTGCACTTAGGTCTTATTTTCGCTCGCTGGACATTTGAAAGAGAATGCTGTAATGGATAACACCATCCTTTATATATTTGTGTTTTATTTTATTTGTGATCGATTTTTTGATATGCAATTAAGTATGCTCTACGCTAATATCTATTTCTCGTATAACAGTGTAAAAGGCTTGAAGGGAATTTCCTTATATGTAAAGTTATGATATATTGTACGAATTAACGCGTAGTTACGTACTTCACGCATCATTTCCATTATATTCATGCACATCAGCTTTTTCGTATTAAATGTGTGATGGTTTGGAAATTCCTCGTGACAGTCTATTGGTGTAGTTATATTTGTTCAAAAAAAGGTATTGCTGGTTTGACTACTGTTAAGACATTTTTTGTGCTTCTTCTCAAGTATTATATCTCAATGTTGTTGTTTCTTTAGACTCCAGTAACTATTTAACATCAGTGGTGCCATATGTCGAGAGATGAAGGCTGTTTGGTTTAAGCCACATTTTGGAGAGCCATATATAAAGTTTAAAATTTGGAAAAAAAATCATAATTAACTTCTCCAGCTATTTGAATTGGGTAGACATAATTGAACTTCAATTAAAAACATCGAAGACTTACATATTATGTAAATTTCAGAGCAAAAGTGTATTTGCGAAAATTTTATTTTAATTAAACAATTCGGGGCATAATAATATGACCAAATAAATACAAGTCTTAAATTCAGTGAAAATAGGATAAGAATTGGAATATTTTTTCAGAAAGTAATACCATTTTATTGCATGCCGTAACACCCCGAGTGATGTTTGTAAATTACAATTTACACAATCGTCTAGATCAGTGATTCTCAACCTTTTTTTTTGCGGCACATATTTAACGATTTCAAAATTTGGCGGCACACAAAAAAAAAGATAAAAATTATTTACTTACTCCAACACACTGCATAAATAGTTTATCAAAAAATTTTAATATACGAAATAAACTAAAATATACTATAATTTTTTTTTTGTGGATTTAATAAATATTCATGTTTAAAATATTTTTCCTTTAAAATGATATAATTTTATAATATTAACATTATTATATATTCGCAAAATTTGGCGGCACACAAAAGTGCCGCGGAACAGTGGTTGAGAATAACTGGTCTAGATATTTAAAATAAAACACTTAATCACCCGGCAAGGCGATAAAACATATATAGCTACGACTGATTCTACAGCATACGTAACTTAAGCAATCCAACTTTATGTATGTTGCAACAACTGCCAATAAATAATACAACGTATGACACGTGCGTAGATCTAAAAATCCATTAAGTCTTATAAACAAACATGAATTCCACTTTTTACATTAGCATTTATTTTATTGAGTTTATAGCAATAAACGTTGCTTGAATACGTTTTATTGGGTTGATTTTTTTTTATGGCAATGATTTTTTTTTTACATTATTTTTAATTCTTGTTTACTAGCGACCCGCCCTCGCTTCGCTTCGGAAACTGTAATTTATTATTGATTTCTCTACTATTTAATGGATGTTATTATACGTATAAACCTTCCACTTCAATCACTCTATCTATTAAAAAAAACCGCATCAAAATCCGTTGCGTAGTTTTAAAGATTTAAGCATACATAGGGACAGACAGATATAGGGACAGACAGATATAGGGACAGAGAAAGCGACTTTGTTTTATACTATGTAGTGACTACCGTGAAGGCAGCTCGCTTTTTTTATAGTCGGGATGTTAAGGCCCTAAACTAAACTGTTGTTTTTACATTTCCACACTACATCTCTGTATTCTCTATAACAAAACAGACAGGGCCTAGCACATTAATTGCTTCGGAAAGATATCGCCATTTGTACAATGCGAGCGAACACTACTTTCCTAATTTCATTTAACTGTTAACTTAATCACCTATCTATACTAATATATAAATCTACAGTGTATTTTACGGATGTTCCGTTATAACTACTGAACCATGCGTCCGATCGACTTGAAACTTGGTATACATGTAGAAAATACATGTACTTAATGGATAGGCTAAATATTTATATGAGTGTTCGACTCCCTAATAATAATGACAATAAAATAATAGTGTCAATTTTAAATGCCCAGCGAAGCGGACGGTGACAGCTAGTAGTTTCTAAAGTCGTAATCAATTGACGTGTTCACAAAGGTACTTCCAACGTCACGCGAGTCCGTTGACCTCTACCGTCATTTATTTTTGTTGGAATTACATTGCGTGCGAAGTGAATAAAACTTTTTTTATTACCTTAGTAGATTAGCATACGGCTCATCTGGTGATTACCGTTGCTCATGAGCTTCAGCAATTCCAGGGGCCAAGCCAATATCCACTAAAATTTATTATTATTATTATTGTTTAGATGGGTGAACAAGCTCACAGCCCACCTGGTGTTAAGTGGTTACTGGAGCCCATAGCCATCTATAACGTAAATGTACCCACCTTATACCACCAGATATAAGTTCTAAGATCTCATGATAGTTACAACGGCTGCCCCATCCTTCAAACCGAAAGGCATTACTGCTTCACGGTAGAAATAGGCAGGGTGATGGTACCTACCCGTGCGGACTCACAAGAGGTCTTACAACCAGTAATTACGCAAGTAATAATTTAGCGGGTTTGATTTTATTTCTATACTGTCAACTGATTCTTTAATTTGGTCGGTGGATCAACATGGGATTGAATGATGTTTGATGAAAATTCATATTTATTTTGCGTTTGATGCATTAAAAGTCAGCTATCTTTTTTCCGTTTGATGAGTTTAGGTACCGATATCAATCGCTTTACTTCAAACACGCGAGGTCAAATAAATCAAACGGCTCGACCATCGTAGCCTTCCACTGTCTTACGAAAATGAATTTAGTTCAATACTTATATTATGTTTATTTTGACTCTAAAAGGTGCAGTTATCTGTTACATTCCAAATACCAAGCTTATAAATACGTCACATTAGCTGGCATTCATGATAATTTGTTATTGAACGTGTGTATATAAGTTGTCATGTTCTAATTTTGTTTCTTTTTTATATATATATCATGTACTCGTATATCTGCTCATGGGACATGATTGCAAAGTCTCAATTGTATAACGGCTTGTAAAAAATAGGCAAGATGATTTAATAATTTATTTGTCGAAATTGAAACTATTGTTTTGATTCTCAATCTGTGCATAATACTCTAAAGTGAAAGTGAGTTGATTTATTTTATTGTTCATTATAACTACTCAACCCGTTCTAAGGAAATTAGCAATAAGCATTGTTTAGAGTATAAAAACGGTTCTGGATAGTTTATATTATCTTAATGTTATACCCAAAGGATTTTTATCCTTTACGCGATCGAAGCTGTGTGTATGTACATATATGTACTTGCTACTTATAATATCGGTGTACTTATATTTCTAAGTAATGAACGAATTGTATAGCTCGGTTTGTAAATAATCATCGCCGCTCATGAATTCAAGTCAAGCTTGCATCAGAGCTTGGATGTAATTAATTTGTACTAGAGGTCTCGCATTAGTTGAAATTCGACTATAATTAATTGGAATTGTAAGTTTGTACACTATTATGATTGTATTTTATACTTTTATAATCACAAATTTCGCCAAGACTACACTATAAAAAATATTAACAAAGACAAACAATATTTAATCTATTCTCAATTTGACAACAGACGTCAAGAACAAAAGTTTGACAATAAATAGTATGCATGCGTGTGTGCGTTAAATACATGGCATGTAGTGTGTGTAATGTTTTCTTAATGATTTAATGCATCTTTTTTATGCATTATTTAAAGAAAATATTAACATTGTGCATGTCTTCTCTATATTCTCTATAAGTGTGGAAAATTTCATACTCCTCCGTCCGCGCAATTTTCGTAAAAAGGGATACAAAGTTTTTGCTTCACGTATTAATAATATATAGATTGCGTGACGTAAATTTTATGGCGACGTTAAATTTCAGTTATACTATAGTAATTGTTTTTGCAATATAGAAAGCGTTTCACATTAGCTTGCTGGACTCGTGTTTAAGCGCTGACGTCATCGGTGGCCTACTTTAAAGTATCATGCATGCTGTAGGGCGTGCGTAAAGTGTGTCAAAACTTAAAGCGGCAGATTTCTGTTAAGTCGTGACGCGTCTTTGTCTCTTTGTATTTAAATAAGATTCAATTCATTTTATACATTTATGTATACTAGTGGTCCCACAGTAGTCGAAATTCGACTATAATTAATTAAAATTATAAGTTTGACCATTATTATGGTTCTTTTGTCAAGGGCTATTTATTATATTTCTATAATCACAGATTTCGCCAAGACTCCACTATATACAAATAATATTAAAGATAAATAATATTAACCTATTCTCAATTTGACCACAGACTTGAAGGAATAACAAAAGATTGACAATAAATAAAGAGTATTTAAATGTTTGTGTGTGTCAAATACATGGTAGTGTAACGTTTTTATTTATTGATTTAATGTATTTTTATGCATAATTAAAAAAAAAATTAGCATTCTGCACTCCTTCTCTATATTCTCTAGAAGTGTGGGAAATTTCATACTCCTCCGGCTGCGCAATTTTCGTAAAAAGGGGTATAAAGTTTTTGCTTCTCGTATTAATATATAGGTGTCGACGTCTGTGCGTCTATATATGTATGTTTTCCTTTAAACTCGGATACGACGGGACTTGTTTCCGTGAAATTATTAACAAATCGTCAGTTTGGCATAGCAGTTTGGGTGATCGCGTGAAATTTGGTAGTTATCTATTGGCGATCAACATTCCCGATCTTGCGGACCGAATGGTAAACAGTCGACGTTGCCCTAAGCACGTCATTTCGGATCCTCCCGATCCATTACCAGTGCTTTTAGGTACCTCCAGCACCGGTCATTGTTCTCGTCGAACCCGTCGCTTGTGAGGAAGGCTCAGCGAGTAAACTAACCCACAGACTCAGCCCACTGAGTTTCTCGCCGAATCTTCTCGGTGGGTCGCGTTTCGATCCGGCGGTAGATTCTGCGAAGCACTGTTCTTGCTAGGGTTAGTGTTAGGAGCATCGTCAGGTTTGAGCCCCGTGAGCTCACCTACTTATTAGGTTACGCTGATCTAGATAGCCTTTCAAAGCTATCAGCTTAGGTAGAAAAAAAAGGCAATCAAGTCAACAGATCGACCAGTGAAGCGAACTGGAATTGCCTAGTTTTCTGTAAGTGATATTACTGTTTATTTTGAGTGCGTGATATGTAATCACAGAGAAAAGTATTGTGGAATGTGAGCGAGATACACAAAATTGATTTTTTTTAATCGACTTTCGTTAAGCAGATTTTATTAGAAAAATGATGTTATATTAAAATTTGAATATTTTTTCAGATTGACTATCATTTTTTCACACCTATATTTTGTATTGTTCAATATGTCCAAAAATTTTCTGTTTGGCCTGAGCATAGAAGGTTAAAAATGAACCCCAAATATACACAAATATAACTTCGGGTGATTAGTCGTGATAGGCCATATTCAGAACTTACATGGATCATTATCACTATTCTGCTTATTTTAAAATGTTGTGCAGCTAATTTACTGCCGTAATGCGATCCGGTTTGAAGGACAGGAGAGCACAATAATTGCATATTGGCACTTCGAGCAAATTTCAATATTCCCGTTCTGATGTTCATAGGGTTTTTAATCTCTTAGGGTAAACCAGGTGGGCTTTGATTTCGTCAACCAATATAATGCATTAAATATTAAAAAAAAAAAAATTAATAATATTTTCAATCAAAGTAAATAAGTATTCAAACCAGATATTATAAATCAATGCAATTATTATGATATCGATAGGGCTGTCCTTGGACAATTACTTGCTTGTAAACATTTAATAACTGTATTGAACTAAGCGAACGAGACTTTTGTACGATAGATAAATTGCTAGCTATTACGCATTCCACAGTTTTTTTTTCTTCATTTAAACCTTAACAAGTTTATCAAAACAAAATATTTAGCGCAGTACAATTGTTACGTAACCTATTTCATTTTGCAGTTAAATAGAGTGGATTTTGACTTTTAGAGGTAATTGATAAACATAATTGTTTAGCTGTTAGAGATTAATATTTAATTCGGTTGGTTAAGAATCGTATTGCTTAAATATAAGTAGATGATGACCGAGCTTTGCTCGCTTTCTTTTTTTGACAACGTCATCTTGTTGCGTCTTTAAAGCGGTTAGTTGCCCTCAATTAAGAAAAATAGTATTATTATTCGCCAATAGATGTCGGGACGAGTTGATTATTGAAAACACGAATAAAACAACATTTTCTGAAAATAAATCGTAGCTAGATCGATTTATCGCCCCCGAAATCCCCTGTATATATGTATATATATGAAAATCGTTGGAGCCATTTCCGAGATTCAGATTAAAAGAGATTCAAGAATTGCTCGTTTAAAGGTATAAGATTAGTACGCTTTGCCCGAGAAATCTGTGCTGGACGTCACGATATTAAAATGTATGGTTATACAAGTTTTATGCCCGCAGTTTCCCCCTTTTTTTTTATATTGCTTAGATGGGTGAACGAGCTCGCAGTCCACCTGGTGTCAAGTGGTTACTGGAGCCCATAGACATCTACAACGTAAATGCGCCACCCGCCTTGAGATATATCTTGTTCTTTTATTATGGTTAGTTAGTCTCTAGCGTTAATACTCGAGCTTAATGAAATTAAAGATTCAGATTTCAGGCTTCAAATTATTTTCATACCGAAGTTTGTATTCATACTACATATTCTTGTTAAGGTTTCCAGATGATTTAGATAAGTTAGTAATTTGCGTACTAACTGCTACATCATTTTCATTGAGACCAATTTTCGGTTAGCGTCACAGTGTACTCTTCAAAACGGAACGTATGATAGCTTCACGGCAGAAGTAGCGAGTAGTAATACCACCATTAAACGACTGTTTGATGAATGCGGAATATTCTAGAATTTTCTAGAGAACACTGCTGCCAATTTTTCCAGTGGATAACATAGTCGCCTTTTCCGATGCTCTGCGTCTATTCGATTGGATGCGTTCGAGTAATTTTCAATAGGCTCGTTTTAAATTATTTCCGGTAAAGTTTACGTCAATTACGGCTACATTACAATAGCTTATTGTGACGCACCACGTAATTCAGTTATAATTAAATTTGACGTGGGTAATGACTAAAACCGGAGTAATTATGATTGTTAATTTGTCAAAATTATTCAGGATTTTTATACAGGAATACAAATAAATAATTTTAAATAAAGTATTTTGATAATGGAATTGTATGAAATTAATTTAATACGTCTATTGTTTTAAGTATAGTACGTATAGTAGTGTTGTTTAAAAAAATTGTTCCTTGCAACTAAAAATACTTGTAATACACATACATATGTAATGAGGACATGTGGGCTAACATATCGAGATAATTCGAACCGCTTTCAGTACTTATCCTTGTTTTCCTTTCCAGGTAATTTCTGCCGTTCCTGGAAAAGAACCTTGAACATTCGATACGCTGAGTAAGAAATTTTAAATTAGTTATAACAAAAAAAAAACGCAGGTTTCTTATTGTTGAATCGGGTAGACGGATTGGTGGCCCACCGCAGATTGAATACCACCAGATAAAAGACGCCGCAGTTCACTAAGGATCTATTCAGTTATAATTTTTCAAAAATTTCCTGTTCACTCTCTAATTGTCGCCTAGTGTGACGTCATTTGTGGCCGAATACGAGCTAACCATAGATCAAACATTAACTGTTAAAACTTACTGATAGAAGTGTGAATATTAAACCTGCACTGGTAGAGGTATTACGATCTTGCCTATTACTGTCGCTAAAATTGATTGAATAGGCAAAAGTAGTTAGTTGTCCACGCGGGCCTTGGCATAAGTAATAAACAAAAACTGTTTCACGATTATTTCTCCATATTTTTAATAATAATTAATGAATTTGAATTTGCAAAACGTGACATCATAGCCCGCATATGGAATCTCAACTCAATCCATATATACAAGTGCTCCCTTCTCGAAATAGGCATGTAATTGCTAGTTGGATAGCAGAATTAATTACGCGCTAGCTTAAGCCAGCAACTTCGTTTGTAATAAAATTTTCGAAAAATAAGTATACTAAGGGTCAAGCCCTTTATTCATAAAAGCAGTGCAACGAATTCATTCAAATCTATACCGGTTTTTGTCTCTTTCGATCGTGGCTGAAGCTGATTGTAAACGAAAGAGACAAAACTCCGCCCACATTTCGCCTAGTTGTGCGGCTTATTCAACGTGATAATAGATTGTTATTAAATTTTGTACTTGAACGATATTCACGACGAAGGATTAGTTAATTATAGTTAGTTAATTATAATTTTTCATAATTACTGTTGTCTATTTTTGTAGAGACTGCGAGAAAGTTTTAAGTTGAGTTGCGGCATTCACGTCGCTGCCCATGGGCTCCGGTAGTTGCTTAGCGCCATTTAAACTATGACTTCGTTAGGCCAACTATACCATAAAAATTCTTCAAAAGTTTTACCTTTATTGTTATTTTGTGAGAGGATTATAATGTGTATTTAAAATTAGTTAACTTAACCAGAACAAATTTTAATAATAAGCCCAACCAAAGAGAAATGTATTGTGACTCAAAATATACGTAATTTTAGATCATACTAACTGGCCCGGCAAACGTTGTTTTACCATATAAATTATTTCTAGGAAAGATAAATAGCCTAGATACCGACTGCTCTAACCGGCGCCATCTAGGCGGGCTTCGGACAGTCTGCCGACCGAGAGGGCTGGTGGTCGTGGCGCCGACGACCGCCAGTCCAGCGTCCCGAGGGCGAGGGTGATGGGAGAGATGTGCTCCGCACTAAACGCTTCACTTTCCCCCCTTTGCCTTGTCATGAGTTCTGTCTCATGCGAGGTTTGGACGTTGGTTGTTGAGCGACAGGAGGTTTTAGTCAGTTCGACTCTGACATACCCCGCCCAGTATCCCCAGAAAAGCGCGGAAGATCGGCGACTTCCTCCTGACCAAAAAAAAAGAAAAAAAGATACCGACTGCAGCGCCATCTGCCGGGCTGATTTGTAAACCTAAACCATTCTCGAATCCACCTGAATGTACATAGAAAATTTCATTAAAATCGGTCCAGCCGTTTAGGAGTTCAGTGACAACACACGCACAGAAGAAATATATACATATAATTTTTTTTTTACTTGCAATTCACGAATGAGATCGTTGACCTCGCGTGTCAGGTCATTTTTAACATTACATTACGTATAAAGAAATTTATTAAAATATATTTTGTTCGCTACCCATTTTTATGAATATTTTCATATTTAGATGAACTGCTTATCTCAGTTTTTCGAGTTCTTAACCCGGTAATTTCAATAATCGGCACATTTCATAGTGAAATAAATCGGTATTGTGTACAAAAATCAATGTATTTTTTCTGTGTTAGAGTTACAATCTAGTTTTATGTATATTCAAACATGTTGCATTACCATATCCGTACTATGGAAAGTAGTAAACCCTGATTAACACATTCAGCTTTTTTTTTGCTACGAATTCGTTATATTTATTTACTGGTGGTAGGACCTCTTGTAAGTCCGTATGGGTAGGTACCACCACCTTGCTTATTTCTGCCGTGAAGCAGTAATGCGTTTCGGCTTGAAAGGTGGGGCAGCCGTTGTAACTATACTTGAGTCCTTAGAACTTATATCTCTATGGCGCATTTACGTCGTAGATGTCTCTGGGCTCCAGTAACCACTTAACACCAGGTGGTCTGTGAGCTCGTTCACCTATCTAAGCAATAAAACAAAATGTTATGTGGTAATAAGAAAAAATGAGATATTTTTTTGGGGGAACGCGAGGAGCGGAGTTGTGTGATTTGTTTTATTTTGTCTATTTAGTGTTTCTTCAGGTTTAAATGTGTAATAACGGTGGTTTATTAACTGTTTAATATCTGTGAAAGTGCACAAATGTGGGAAAAGCCGCTGGACGTCGATTCTCGGGATCCTCCAAAAACCCCACTGAAAAGATCTCAGTAAATAACCACAATTTTATTGAGATTATATTTCACCTCATATCATCTCATTTCATTTAATTTCATCTTAGTTGATTGATGTCTCAAGTTAATCATCTTCATGTAATTTCACTCTATATAATCATTTTTCATAAAAACAAGATTAAAATAAGACTTGACCTAAAGGTCTTAGTTACCAAGTCATAAATCGTCTTAAAAAAAGATATATTTTTGTGTTTTTTATTTATTTATTTATTAAATAGTATTGGGTCAAATACACCCATTTGTTGACTCGCATCGCGCACCTTTTTACCTGTGCGATGGACGCTGTTATGCCAAAAACTTTCTGAGATTTTAAAATTATGTTTATCTAAGATAGGGGAGCCATTCACCCAAACTCATACCACCAAATATGAACGCGGCTGAATAAATCGAAATCGCTTTCAACTCAACAATAGTTCTGAAAGAAAAAACAAATATAAACAGAATTTGTAACATGACATTACGATTACAGACAGATCTGGAGAAATAATCAAATGTGCAATTAGGTATGTCTGCTTGGAGTATTATTTTAAGGAGTATACTCGTAATATCATATCATCTATATCTATACTAATATTATAAAGAGGAAAGATTTGTTCGAATAGGCTCCGAAACTACTGGACCGATTTGAAAAATTCTTTTTACATTAGAAGCCGACATTGTCCCTGATGAACATAGGCTACTTTTTTTTATTTTTTTTTTTATTTTTTTTTTTGGTTTCATGTGTGTTTTAATGTTTCCGAAGCGAAGCGAGGGCGGGTCGCTAGTAATAATATAATCACAAAATATTCTAATAAGTGTATTATAATTTTAACGGCCTGTATAAACACTGACTTATTAACCCATATAACTTAGTATACATAAAAATTTTTTTTTTTTTTTTTTGAAACTCATAATAATGCGTAAATTAATTTTAGTTGCCTTGGAATGATATAAATGCCCTTGAATAAATACGGTTGACATTTTATTCAATATCAGACACGCAATAAATAATTAAACTGTCAGATTGTTAGTTTGTTCATCTAATACACTATAATGTAATTGCAATATGTAATTAGGTACAGTTTACGAACGGCACAGGCGTGCTACCTAAAAAGGTACCGCAGTAGCTAGTATTCAATGAAGATATGTTAAATTGTTAGATCTAAGTCTGCGATAAACGGAATCGAGTAAACGAAATAAAGGTCGTTCTCGGGAGTTTTTTAGGGCTGTCACCATATGACTTGTGTATATAGTAGATGTTGAAAATAAATAATAAAATAGGCTACGTTATGTGGATATTTTCATAATAAATCTTTATATATATTTTTTTTTTCTGCGCGTAAATTTGTCACTGAACTCCTCCTAAACGGCTGGACTGATTTGAATGATTTTTTTGTATGCATTTGGATGACGACCCGGATGGTTTAGATTCACAAATCAGCCCGCCAGAGCTATCTTTCCTAGAAATAATTTACATGGCAAAACAACGTTTTCCGGGTCAGCTAGTATAAACATAAAGTTCTTGTTTTTGGTCTATGGTCACTGACGTTTAGAAATTATTATTCCATTCTCTCTTATTTCGTTGTTACAACCAATACGAGTGACGAAATATTTTAAGCTTTCACGGCAGTTTAAATTAGAGTAGCATATTTAGGTCATGGAACAGCACTGAGATATCGTGAATTCGGTAAATATTAAAATTACCGTAAATTGCCGTCAAAACCATGAATACTTAATACGGCATGCCTAATAGCATCATTTTAGGGTTGATACTAATGGCTTTTCGTCGAATTTCGGTACTTTCATTACATTCACTGGCAGTAGCAGCATGAACAGCGTCGGCACTGCAGCCCTTTATGTGTCTTGACCTGCCTCAACATCCTCAATGACGTCATATTCAAAAGAGTGAACGCTAGTCAAATACTTTTATTTTATTGCTTCATATGCTCGTCGAATTTCGGTACTTTCATGACATTCATTCGTAGTAGCAGCATGAACAGCGTCGGCACTGCAGCCCTTTATGTGTATTGACCTGCCTCAACATCCTCAATGACGTCATATTCAAAGGAGTGATCGCTAGTCAAATACTTTTATTTTATTTTATAGCTTCATATGCGCAGGCCTGTTCACGGCCCATTAGAGTTCACCCGAGTCAATAGACTTCAAAATTTGAGTACAGCTGTCTCATGTGACACAATGTGATTCAACACCTGTCGGTCTTTTTTGAACTTTTTAATACGCTTTTATTAACTTCAGACGTATGTCATGAATGTTTGTAACGGAATCTTTGATGATCATAATTTTGACCCCTTTCAAAACGTCGGATTAACTCGAAATTTGGTATACTTATTAAGGATCGATGACAATTCAATGTCAAACGAAAAAATAGGAAAAAAAAAATTGGAAAAATTTAAATTCAAGTAAAAAATGAAAAATAGTTTAAGTTTTAATAAATTTGGATTAAAAATAGTGTAAGAAAAAATGATTTTATTGTAAAAAAGCGTGGGATGCTTTTCAGGATATTATCAAAATAACCCTTCTACTCATATCTGTTCATAAAATATTTATAACTACTGATACCATGCACCCCACGCTTTTTTTTACAATAAACTCATTTTTCTTACACTATTTTTAAATCAAACTTATTAAAATTTATTTTCTATTTTTTAGTTGGATTTTCTATAAAAACGTATTTTGTTAGTTTTTTTAAGCTATTATTTATTTTTTAATACTAGACCATCATGAATAAACTATGAAAAAAAATACTGAATCTAAATTCAACTAAGAAGTAAATGTAAAAAGTTGATTATATTTTTGTTAACATAACTTAAATCTTATAAATAAACCTGACGTATACGGGAACGGCGCCAGTACAATTAACATAATATCTTGAGTAACAAGCAATCCAGTGTGAGATAACAATGAAACCGATTTAATGCTATTGATTTTATTTCCATTTGATTATGTAAAAATATACATTTAGAATCATCTATCTATACAGATGAAATCCGACTATGTAATAAAGATTACTGAGTTTATTGGTGAAGAGGCTATCGGGAAGGACTAATTTAGCATGAAAGAAAAACAAAAACAGAACGGTATTAAAAATTCGCAAATCAAATTAAATTACCAATTAGCTCTTACAAAACTTACATCACTTCATTAGTCTAAATGGTTTTTATATTTTTTTGCATTTCGTCAAATTATAGGTTGCGCTTCTTTAGTCTAAACGTCCTTGTGACGTTAATGTAGCCATTATGAAAAAAAAATACACACATACGTATTTAGAAAAAATCTAGTCTTGAGTTTTTGTACGGAACTATTGTGTCGATGTCCTCTTTGTATATGCATGACGGGCTCAACAATAACTTTTGAATATCTTCAATCGAATTTTTGCTTAAACTTCATTCCTTAAGAGCTAAAATTGTTGAACATAAACATGTGCCGATTAAAATGTTTTTTTTTTAACAGTGACGTCAAAAATTCAAATAAACCGATAAGATATAATAAATTCTTCTTAAATAGAGTACAGGGGTTGAGCTTACAGTTCACTTAGTTTTCGGCGGCTTACAGAGTCTATAGTCACTAAAATGTAAATAACGCCATGCACCTTGAGGCATGAGGTCGAATCCTCAATCGTTTTGTTTAATAGGACTTCGATTGCCTTACCCTTTACACCGGAATAAGTAGATTAATTGAGAGATTGATTCGCGAGTTGGAAATTAGAGAGAACAGTAGAAGAATCATGTACAGCTTCTGACCGAATCCGTTCAATGAAAGACCACGAGTAGAATATTTACAAAATTAAAACAATGTTCTACGTTGGTGCAACACGTTTTTCCTTTAAAACGAATAGGGAATTATGAACTCTATGACTATCATAATAATAATTATTTAGCTAATAAATTCTGTTATAACTTAATTGGTACATTTACGTTGAATTCCTCTGATTACAGTCAGTGTGTCTGGTATTGGTGACACCACTGATTTGTTTTAATAACTGAAGTTACAAGGAATCGCAATAATTTTGTTTTTGCGTACATTTATGGTTTAATTTACGTAATTACGCAATTCCGCGGGTAGTCACTAAATTCCTTCCTATTTCTTTGCGTAATTGCTCGCGCGGGTAGGCACCAAAGTCTTTCCTATTCCTTTGCGGGACTTTTTGGCGGGAACGCGAGGAGTGAAGTTGTGTGATTTTGTTTTATTTTGTCTAATTAGTGTTTCTTCAGGTTTAAATGTGTAATAACGGTGGTTTATTAACCGTTTAATATCTGTGAAAGTGCACAAATGTGGGAAAATGAAACAAAGTTGCTGAACGTAACTTCTCGGGATCTTCCAAAAAGTCCATTGAAAAAGTCTCAGTAAATGACGACTATTTTACTTCATCCCATATCATCTCATTTCATTTCGTTTTGTTTCGTTTTCATTTCATTTCATGTCATGTTTCATAATAATCAAATTCATTTCATTTCATAATTTCATATAAAAAAGTTATCATTAAAATTAAAATAAGACTTGACCTAAAGGTCTTAGTTACCAGGTCATAAAATCCCTTAAAAAAAAATTCCTTTGCGTAATTGCTCGCGCGGGTAGGCACCAAAGTTCTTCCTATTCCTACAGGGAAGTAATCAGTCGCTGTGTCGTGAAGGTTGGAACAATCTTATGCTGCCCGGCATTAGCGTTTAGATAATGTTAATTAATATATTTTACTAAGCTTGATGAGCACTAATTAATTCAGGGGAATACCCTTTTCCTCGACAATCTTCAGGAATTTCATACAACAAGTAGTCAAGTAGAGTTGAAGGTTCGTGTTTGTTAGTGAATGTGTTTCAAAGTCGCTTCTGACGTCACACCTGCTCTTGACTCAGTAACGCAGCTATACATCATCTTGAGCGTTACTAAGGTCATCAAAACTTTATATTCATCAAAAAACATTGTACATAACACAAAATAAAAATAAGCGAAAAACCGAATTCAACAAAACAAAATGAGAATCCCATTAATTTAGTAGTCAGCTTGTAAAATGCTCAAAAACCACGGGTCACCATCATGATAAAATAGAAATGGGATCACATGAGATACGCCACCTTTAAAAAAAATATTATCAAGATCGGTTCAGCTACCACCAGTTACCTCAGCTACACAAAAAAAAGTCGAATTGATTGATAACCTTGCTTTTTTTTAAGTGGCTTAAAACTAACCGCCACGTATTTAGCTCTAGAACGTAGATAGTATCCACGTAATTAGAACGGTGTATTAATTACAAATTTTTTTTATCGAAAGTCGAGAGAATTTTGTAAACAAAAAGTGGGGGGTATGCTTTGATCTAAATTACTGAACATATTTTAAGTAATAAAAGTGTGTTCCTTTGGCCAACGATCCGCCAGGATTATAGATCATAAAGTGAAGGTCCGAAGGACAAAGTCAACAAATATACTTCTTAGAGGTAGATTATATGTCCCTTTATGCTTGCTGTTCCTGTAGTACACTTTAGCACTAAGAAACTTTTGAAGTGAAGTGTGATAGTGCAGGGAAATGTTAGAACCAATAGTACATAAGATATATTAGTATCACGAAATAAGAACGAATGTATATAATATCAAACGCGACAGCTATTCAAACCAAGAAATCTATAGACTTCCAACCGGGCTATTTGGGCAGGACGATTCTGGATATTAGATTCTGAAATCATCTGGACACTAAAGTGAAAAAAGCCGCAGCCGAAGTATCGGCAGGATATTTGCACAGCTCTTCAAGGTGGGATAGGAAGAGACCAACAAAAGACACGCAAAATTTGCAACAATGCAATGGCATGAGGTTAAGAGTTTCGTTATAAGCCGTGTTACGCGACCTTAGAAACAAGGTGAACCAAATGCTTTTTACCTGCGTCGACTAAATGCTTAGATTAATATTAAGACGCCTCTCCTAATTGGCTATCTTCAAAGCCGTTAAATGCGTCACAATTGCTCTTGAGGTATCAATACTGTGACGGCTTAAGCTTTTGATTTTTGCAGTAGTTTTTGTTTTGTTTGCATTAATTCTCAATTTGCTTATGTTTTATATCTGCTAGGGTTATTAAATCTTAATTGAGATTAATGTTTTTAAATTTCTATTAAATTTCGCATCTTATCTTTTCTTGGAGTTATAGGAGTTGTTGTGCAAACAAATTCCTGATATTTTGATCCTTCGGATATTTTGTGCCATTCCCCTCATCTCCAAACATCGCCTGTGTGTATCCTGCAAATTCCGTTTAGAGATAAAATCATCGTATATAGTCATCATAATAGTATTATATAATGTGGTATCTTAGCTTAGATTTATTTGATACGTGAGTGGACTGACATGGTTAAGTATGACTCGCTTAGTATAACTGCAGACGTCAGTAAGTAAGAATGACGTTGTTTCATTCCATTATTAATTTAATGAAATGTTTAATGCGCTTACTGTGACGTGGTATTTAATTAATTTTTTTTCCGACGCAATTCAGTCGTGTAAGTGTATTTGAATATTGCACTCTCTGTGGATTCCGTTCACGATCAGTGGCTTGGGATGTTTTGTGCCTGATATAATAATTATGATATTTTTGTATCGTTATTCACGAGCAGATGATATCAAAGTTTACCAGATTTTAAGTAGTTACCAAAGTCCTTGAATATCACAACGTGATTGCTATCGCCCATCTTGAGATAATAAATTGAATTCTTTGAATTGTTGGACGTTAAGTGCGACGTTGAGTGGTCCCGCTCTTCAACCCGTAATGTCCGGTAGTAAAAAAATAATAATGATAGACCTACCCATACAGGATCGCACCACGCCCTATGACCGGTTTATTATGATACTACTACATCCACGGATCTTAATCGCAGCACACTATGGCAAAAAGATTGATTTAAGATTTTTGCTTAATTGGATTCCAAAAAAAAACCCTTGCAAATATACTAATGACGTTTTAGTCAGTTAATACCTATATACCACGAAGTATAGCGTCACACGTTAAAATCGATAGTAATTAGTGAGGAAACCGCAGAACGGATGTGGTAGAATTATTGACCTCTTGAAGATCAAGCGACTGACATCGCCAAAGTTACTAAAATAAATCAATGATTAAGCATTGTATTTGACTGGAGCGGTCATAATGCTATAAATAAGATAATTCGTTTTGAGATTTCTAAAAGGACATCAAGGATTTCCAAATTAGACATAATTAATAATTTGATGCGCCGAGAATAACTTGCAATTAATATGTTGATGTGATGTGTTGATGATTTTTTGTAAAAAAATAAATAAATGAAACATGCTTTTTTCGTTGAGACGGATAAACGATTTAGTAGTTCGCTTGGTGCTAGTTAGTGTGGCTGTTCACCCTTAAGTAAATCGAAGTTTCAATTATGATATTCGGAAAACGTCTTTCTTTCCTATCCCTCAAACTAGAATATAACACTACTTAAAGTTCGAATTCTGGTGTTAGAGAAATCGGAATATGGACGGATTCTTGGAGTTAGTTGCAGTAGCCTATCTGAAGGCGTAGGCTCCCGGCAGGAATTGGAAGAAGAGGAGGGCCCCGGTCTTCTTCTTCACCCTCTTCTTCTTTGGAGGCGCTGGAGTCCGATATAATCCGGTCTGTTACCCTCCTCGACCGGGTAAATGGATTCCCCAGCGTAAAAAGAAGGTTAAGAAGCATATCCTTAGCTTGTGATTAGTAGTAAGAAGGGATAATGTTCTGGATTCTTGTCTTAAGTGTTTTAACTTAGTAAAGTTGTCTTTAACTTAACGTACTCATTTTGCACATGCAACATCACAGAAAAAATAAAGGACAAAATTTATAACCGATTTTGTTTTTTTTTCTGGGCTTTAGCTTTATATTTATACGCCGGATGTATACTTAGGTACTGTATTTGTTGCTAAGTCGCGGCATTTAACACATGCTATAAGACGTGAGATCAAAATCTCAGTTGTACTGTATAATCGTTGTTAACGCACAGCTGCTTCACAGCAGAATTGGGCAGAATACTAATTCATCTGCTCTGTTACCAATGGTCTTAGTGCGGGTTTTTTAACGTTCTCGATAACGTAAAAGTAAACTTAAAATTTGGAATGTTTGCCTACGTTTACCGCTAGGGGCGCTGTTTCAACTGCATACAAATTAGAGTTAACTTTTACGCCATCGAGAACGTTAAAAAACTCGCACTAAGCACACAGCTCATAAGTAAGTATACGGCAAGCAATTTTTTTTTATAACTATTTCGAAACATCAATGACCTCTAGTTGAACCAGCAATTGGAAGTCACGTTCATCGAATCGTAGTTCTATTCATCAATTAAAACCTTTTGTTTTCGAGATCATTGAACTTGCACTTCGAAGTGCTTTATAATTCACCAATGACTAAACTAAAAAGATTAGGGAAGTCTAAATGGTCTTGAAAACACGGAGGATTGACAACGTGGAATTCATGTCCATTTTTTAACCGTTTTCCGTATTTTGAATTGAATCTTTCTTAAGGCGACAGTCTAATTTCGTTGAAATATTTCAGCTACGTCCAAATTATCGATTTAAATTTCAGCAATTTCTTTGGGTGGTGTTATTGTACATTTACGATCAGAATAAATACGCTAATTCACGTCACACATTGTTCTAGAATAATAATAATAATAATTTATTTATTTCTCTCTTAAAGGTATAGTACAAATGCAAATAGAAATTAACCTTATAATTTATTTTGTAAGCCTTTGAAAGAGCTGAAGTCTGTACTAGGTTCAAAGACCTGTATTACTGATCTCCAGGCTCCCTCCTTCTTAGGATAGATTAGGTTAGGTTAAGTCGTGAAATGAATGTAAGCTAGTAAGTAAATGTTTGTTTTGTGTCTTATTTGTATGACGAAGTCAAAGGATCTTAAAGATAAGGGATCTTAAAGATCTTAAAGATACTATTATCATTATGATATTAAAAATAATAATAACCATTGTCATTACTTCTTTATAATCAAACAAACCTGCAAAATTATTATTTTTTTTTTTTAATAGGCATCGCTTTTGCTTTCGATGTTCACAAACATGAGCAAGTAACTACATAAAATATGATTGAAAAATTGAAAATCGAAAAATATTATAAAATACATTTTTAAAAGAAAGACAACATTACTAAAGATATTTCGAATGGACTTCGTCCTTGCCATATAGGACATTTATTATTGTATAACTTATATATTTTCCTTAGCCCATGTACTCGGGTTTTGCCTATAACATCAGCCGATTTGTAAAATATTCCGTGAACAGTGAACCGTTCTATCATCGTTTCGTCCTTATACAGTTTGTATTGACTCTTTGAAACATAGCTTGATTAATATTATATAGAGATCATTTTCGCTGCAGTACACCGGTATTAGGGTATGTTGTGAGTCCGCACGGGTAGGTACCGTCACCCTGCCTATTTTCTGCCATGAAGCAGTAATGCATTTCGGTTTGAAGAGTGGGGCAACCGTTAGACTATAAAACTGAGAATTAGAATCTAGATCTAAGCAATAAAAAAAAGTATTAAAATTTTGAAATCTAATGTAACGAGATTTTTTTAGTAATCTAGCTGTAGGCATACGCTATCATGATGATGATGATAAGACAAAAAAACCTTAAGAAATAGTTTGATATCTGAATTTAGTCTATAACATGATTGACTGTTTTACTAAAAGTCGCAATGGTGTCTCGCGCAATGTACCATCAAAAATTGGGCCAAATGCAACAAAACTGATTACTGGCCTATCTGATATTATAAATACTCACCACTAAATTAGCGTAACTACCAATTATAGCGTTCAGAGATTAAACACGAATCCATTAAATTATGGCAACAGTAAAAACCTCACATAATTAATTGTTAGTTTCCGAAAAAAATGATATTAAACTTTATTATGACGGGTTAGAATTCGAAATAACTTAGCAATTATATTGTTTTATTTATAGCACAGAGTATTTCCCTACGGTTCATTTTTTGTATCATTCGTTTATAATAAATTGATCAAAAAAGGTATTAAACGTATTTTCCTTCTATTACGAATATACGTGTATATATAATATATACGAAAACTGGCTTGACGGTTACATAACACGCAGGTAAGTGTTTTTTTAATACTTCGATGGGTGGACCAGCTCACGGCTCAGCTGGTGTTAAGTGGTTACCAAAGCCTATAGACATAAAGAACGTAAATTTGGCTGCCCATCTTGAGGCATGAGTTCTAAGTCTCAATTTTTACAGTACTGCACAACGGCTCTTCAAACTAAAACGCATTACTGCTTCACGGCAGAAAATAGGCAGGGCAGCGGTAGCCACATTGTAGTTGTAGCGCACTGAGTTTCTCATCGGATCTTCTCAGTGGACCGCGATTCCAATCCGGTGGTAGACTCTGCGAAGTAGTGCTCTCACTAGGGTTAGTGTTAGCAAATTCTCTGTGGTTGAGCCCGTGAGCTCTCCTACCCGTCTGGGCGTAGCTTAAATAGCCCCTTAGCCTACCATACCAATAGCTAGGGGGAAAAAAAGGCTGTGGTACTTATTTTACCACCAGCACGTATAATCTGTGGCTACAAAGATTACAACAAGTATTTAAGAACAGAATAACCGTAATTTGTATTTCAATTCTTCAAGCAGGCGACATGCTCCGTATTACGTATTGCGGTGGTCGAGTGTGAGCTCAATCACACTCCTGTCACAGAAAATGATTTGCGGTGGCCCATTACAGAAAAACGATCAATTATAATCAAAATATTTGTATTCTAATAGGATTTTCGGGTCACTTTTACAATTTCGCAATTTTACCACTGATTCGTAAATCAGTTTGACAATTGTGATGATTCGGTCAGAAACTCAAGTCATCTTCTTACTCTACACAAAAAAGTGAACATGTCAAATTTTCTAAAATGATCATCACTAGAAACTTTTTTTTATTAAATGCTTAGATGGGTGGCCGAGCTCTACAACGTAAATGCGCCACCCACTTTGAGATGTAAGTTCTAAGGTCTCAAGTATAGTTACAACGGCTGTCCCACCCTTCAAACCGAAACGCATACTGCTTCACGGCAGAAATAGGCAGGGTGGTGGTACCTACCCGCGCGGACTCTCAAGAGGTCCTACCGCCAGTAATAATTAACTAAACTAACTAAATTACGGAGAACTGACTGATTACGTTGCTTCGCATAAAACGTAATATCTTATGTTTACGCTGCCAGCAACTGTAAATTCCACCTATGGCAATTTTTTATATTATATAGTATTCTACTGACGTCATTGTGTCAGTTTTGCGGTTTGAATCCAGACTGACTCATTGATACGGCCGTTTATATTAGCGAAGCGATCTTCAGAAGGCACAGTGTCGTGGAAAACGTTGTCGTGTGTGATACGGACGATTTCGGGAGTTTTTAATTATAGTTATAATCCTTGCGATTATCTTGTGGATTCGTTGATTAATCTTGTTTGGTTTTCAAAGTGAAGTTTTTTTGTGTCTATAATGTATTCCAAAGATATTTGCTTCACGATTGAGGAGTTCTCGGATGTTGTGTTTTGCGTTTACGTTTCAAACACTAAGGTTTGTCACTTATTTAAAATTATTGGACATTTAAATGTCGAGTCTCGACTCTCATGTCTTGAGAAAATGAGAATATAATTTATTTAAATCCGAAATGCTTAAAGCTTAAACAACAAACAAACAAAAATACCTTGTATACACAAATTGATTTTAAAGCGGTCTTTATAATATTATAATATTTGTTTTTAAAAATATTCTAATGAATAAGCTGTTCGGAGTTGACCTTTGTTAATATTGATAGGTTTTTTATTAACTTCTCTTTGAAATATAATAAAAATCTCCCGTGTAACTGTAAAAATTTAAGTGTATTTATTTTTATAATTTAAACAGCGTATGTCTACGTGCGTTGCGCCATGGTTAAATAGTTCTTATGAAATATGATTAACAGTTTATATTTCTGCGCATCGTGTGACATTAGATTGATACATTATTGCATTGGTATTACGGTTCTCATTTAAACTAGAACGCATCATAACTTTACGGCACAAATAGGCAGCAGGCAATCGTATATTGCATTGAGAAGCTCCAAATAGAGACTAAAAATCATTTGAAGTTTTAGTTTCTACGTAATATTTTGTGTTTTTTTCTAAAACATTTTAAGCTTATCTTGAGCACCACTGACGTTAGTAAATAATGATATCAAAATGTAAATTGACAATTTAATCGATTATATTTAGAATTAATATTAATTATTTTACTATCTGCGTCATGTTAATGTAATTATTTTCGTATTTATCCGCTAGACGACCCACATTCGTTGCCAGTATATTAAATTTAAATTGCAAGATTTTTTTTCATTTCATTTAATTATTTTTGTGTTTCACTCGTAAACTAAATTAGTATTTTTTTATTGCTTATATAGGTGGACGAGGTCACAGCCCACCTAGTGTTAAATGGTTACTGGAGTCCATAGACATCTAAAACGTTATCAGACCAGATCATAGATATCAGAATTCTCTAGCTTAAGAGGCTCGTCCTGTATCGGTGATTCAATACCATAAACCAGGAGATAGACGGGCAGGAGACTGATGAAATAATGTAATAGAGGGTAAATGGTTTTAGTAAATCGATTGACTGTTACTATATACCAGCTGTTCCTGCTACAGCCCGTGAACGCACACATTCACATAATAAACAATATACCACTGAGCTTCGAGCATCAAAAACGAATGTTTTTAAGAAAATTGTTTATCTTCTTCCAGCAATCAGAACGTTGGAGAAAACTACGCAACATCGTGCAATGGACGCCGTTCTTCCAAACGTACAAGAAGCAGAGGTATCCCTGGGTCCAGTTAGCTGGCCATCAAGGAAATTTCAAAGCGGGACCTGACCAAGGGACTATCCTGAAGAAACTGAGCCCGCAAGAAGAAAAATGTTTTGAGGTTAGTTAAAGAACACATTTTATGAAACGGTAGCAGCGTTTAATTTTATTGAGACTATTACCTCAAGCCTCACGATGTTAGCCCCATTAACTTCAGGTAGACCCGTTTATTCATCGACATTCACAAGAGCCTACAATATTTCAATGGTATGAGTTGACTTAAGTGCTTTTACCCTCTCATCCGAAATTCAATATTTGCCTTAATGACCAAGGAAAAACTAGTGACTAATTCATCTGAAGTGAAATCCCAAAAAAAAGGATGTCGGAACCACTTTCCTAGAAATGAATCATTCAAATTGAAAACGTTACGTCGGATGATTTTGAACTGCCAATAAGAGTTGAACTTCCGAAGTTGAACAAAAACTTATTAGATGTTATTATAGCGCTAAGTACATATTGTGTAATTTAATCATTACCGAAGTCAAAAAGTAAAATATAAGCGTTAACTTAGGTGGAAAGTAATATTATTATTTAAATTAAATTAAAATTACCTATGCATGATTTTATAGTATATTTTTAACAGATTAAATGGCATTGTAGAAAAAAAGACCATGCTTACCATGACCAAAAGACCAAAGACCATCACCAGTCAATAGAACTACAGTAAATAAAACGTAAAAAATGACTCCTCATATCGTTAACACCAGCGTCAGGCGTAAAACCCCAATTATACATATTACAATCTCGAATTCTTAAACGTTTAATTAATTACACGATAATATTATAATATAAATGTCACGCACAGTTATATTCTAGAAATATTTTTAGTGCTTACTATTCAGCTCTGGAATGAGCTCCCAGGGTGTTTCCTGACTGCTTCGATTTATCCTCCTTCAAACATGGCTTGAATCAAGCGGTAGGTAGCAGCATGGCTTTGTTCCGTCACTACTTTTTATTTTTACTATTATTTTTATGATTCAGGGATTACTGGTGGCCCGGAAGGAAGCCTTTCCAGGTTCCATCACTACTGAAATCCGTTACCACTCACTAATAGGCTGGCTATATGCCCGCTTAACTATTAAGATGATAAAAATAATTGCCGCAAACAATGCAAATATTTCATTAATTTTACTCCGCCATTGAATTTTTAACGGGATTTTTACAGCTTAAGATGCGCTCACGGCCTAAGTAATTTTTGTCGTAGCTCAGTCAAGTGAAACAGTGAATTCTTTTGAGAAGTCTAAATTGTGCAAATTACCGGCCATTCGAACAAGAACGCTAACCCCTTGGGCTAAAAAAACCCTTTGCTATTAGCAAATTATAAGTGTATGAAAGTTTGAAACATTATTAAATGATGTTATTATCCCTTTATCTTCAAAGTTTCTTTTTACGTAGTACTTAAACTAAGTTCTTTTTATGTACTAAAAGCCCGAACCTGTTTTCAATCGAATCATAGGAATAAAAAAAGCTATGAACTGCCCTCCATGTTTAATTTACTATTGATAGAGTATTGTGCTGATCATTTTTCTGATGATACTATCTTTAGTCTGTCTGATTAATTAAGTTTGTCCTTATTACTGTACTTGTTTTGATACCAATTACGTCATTCACGAAGATTAGGATCGTACGCGTCATTATACATGATTTTTATCATTAAATTTAATTAATCATTTCATTGTTTTATTTCGGATAGTACTCAGTTAACGAACAAATTACGTTGTAGCCTTATTAATTCAGTAGCTACAAAAAGAAGAGTTTTGTATCCATCGCAATCCCAAAAATATCGTTAACGACTCATTCGATTTATTACGTATACAAAATTTTATATGAAAAGACGACAACAGAACCGATATCCGTAAAATTAGCTTAGATACCAGAATAAAAGAATTTTCACCAGTAAAACTGAGACAAATATGTTTTGACGTCACCGGTCATAAATCGTATCAGTGTCAAAGTAAAACTTGTAAGTTTTTTGCATTGTCTAACCGTAGCAAATTTATTGCTTCGAATCAGATAAATAGCTTTTATACATTATTCAGCTATGAATTACCGTTTTGAAATTGTCCTTTTTGATTTATTGTTGGGCTATGTTCTTTATTAGCTTTTCGATGGTAACGTTGGTGAATACCAATCGCGATTTAGTCGGTAAGATGGCTAAATAAATAGGGTGCATCGTTTCTTGGGAGGTATTCATTTGACCACTTAATTAAAATGTATTAAGAGAAATCAACAAAAATATGCTAATTCCAAAAGAGAAAAGAAGAAGAGTTCAATTTTATATATACTAATTAAATTTAAACTTTTCTTTAAGGTGCGTTCATATGTAATCGCTTTGGTATTTTACATTATTTATTGTAATACAAGACTAGGTTACCTAATTTTTTTTTTAATATTTGCAAAGACATCATAATTGCGCACAAAAAGACGAAATTTGCTTTTAAATTGTGATGTTATCATCAAAAGTACCTAAGATTTTGGACATTTGTGTCTTCAAAAACATTTTACTCATTGGTAAATAAAATTATAAGTTAGGTACATTCTTTTCAAAAACACGAAAAATCTAACTAGTGATTTAGATTTAAAACTTTGAGGGAATAGTTGTAGTATTTTTACCCGGTTTTTACGAGTGGACGCCAATAAGTTTAAAAAAATACGAAATCAACATGAGAATGAAAGTGTACCACCTACTTCTCATCATGAAATAATAATTTCAAAAACGTGAACTAGAAATAATCGCGCTGCTAATGATATTTCGAATTTCTTTGTTAGATATTTTTTATTTTACTCAATTAAGTACTTAAGAAGATCGTCTTTTTTTAAAAGCGATGCACGTAATCCTCTTATAACACCATATTTTATAACACGGTTCCACTCTATCACGAAAATAAAATTATGCATACTATTCTGAAGAAAAGCCAGTTTTATTGCAACACTACTGAGACGTTGAGCATCAAATGAATTATGAGCGCGTCTGTTCAAATTGTTACAATTCAAAAGGCACTTGTCTATCAATAAGTCCTAAAGTATTTTCTGCGAATTCGTGTTGAAATGTATTTTTTGTTTTTATTCCAGTTGCTGATGAAGGATATCCTCCGGCCATTTGTACCTGAATTCAAGGGTCAAGTTACATGTGAAGATGGAGAACGTATCCTTTTGACAATAAAATATGAATTCTCATACACCAGACATTATATTAATATACGGGATAGTTATTCACGGCTTTTTCACGTTTCAGTATCTATTGCTGTTTGTTTTGAAATTTATAATCCCACTAGCTTACTACAAAAATGTTTAAACTTCAATTTAAAAATTTGATGCAGTGTGAGTATCGAATTAGTTAGTTATGTGACTTGTAATATTACAGTTTTTCTGAAATACACCATTTTCTATCTCAAAAATTTCTTTAACCAAGCACAATAATACAGTGTACCTACAATTACAAGACCTGTTGAGCGATTTCGATAGTCCCTGTGTGATGGATTGCAAGATAGGAGTCAGGACGTATTTAGAAGAAGAATTAGCCAAAGCGAAAGAAAAAACTAAATTAAGAAAAGTGAGTATCTTCTTACAGCGTTAAAAACTTGGGAAATCTCTAGTACATTTGAAAAATCTTAATCGGTCGATGAATCTTATGTAGTAGGAGCTCTAAGCAAGTTTATAATTGAGCTGATTTAAAATTGATGTGATCTACAAAAGCACCGTTGAAATAATAAGATATAAATTTGATCACTGAACCATGTATTTTTAACTATTGCGATTTCAGTTAAATGCCTTAAATAGACAAGTTTATTCCGGTCATTTGGTTATTGAATATATATTGAAATAATTTTAGGGAAAAAGGGAGACAGAAGATGAAAAAAAAACAAGAAAGTGTGATAGAGACAGTTGTGTAAAACTTTAAATAAAGCCAACGAATTAATATCCAGAATGATCCATATTTCTTAAAAGACAAAGAAAGGGTCAAATTTAAAAACGACTTTTAAGCATCTCTGAAAGTTTATCTTACGGTGTCATTAATTTATAAACATACAGATAAAGCCGCTATTATTAGGCTTTTACGTCAGTGATAAAGTAACATAATGGCTCTTTAAAGACGAGATTATATTAAAAATAGTTTTCACATCACATTAAAGTGTCACAAATAAAGGTTTGGGATAGTGATGTGGGAAAATATACGTCATTTTGGTACTAGAAAAATAGTTGAGGTCCACAGACTTGAAGTATTGGTGGCCTAAAGAATAAGACGCCCGGTGGATTCGTATCGTGCGATGCGACTGTTTCAATGTTCGAATCTGGCGGGCAGTTACCAATTTTCCTAATGAAATACGTATTTAACAAATGTTTGCGAATGAATTCCATGGTGAAGGAATAACATTATGTAATAAAAAACAAAGCCGTAAAAATATATTTGTGCTATTACTCGTAGTAGGGACGTCTTGAGGGCCCGCACGTAGGTACCGCCACCCTGCCTATTTCTGCCGTGAAGCAGAAATGCGTTTCAGTTTGAAGGGTGGGGCAGCCGGTTTTATTGTAAAAACTGTGACTTTAGAACTCATATCTCAAGGTGGGTGACCACATTTATATTGTAGATGTCTATGGGCTGCGGTAACCACTTAAGACCAGGTGGGGCGTGAGTTAGTTTACCCATTTAAGCAATAAAATAATATTTAAAAACCTTATGTCGATATCTTGAGACCATACCTCTCAAGTGGATAAAAATAAACATAATATATAATAACATTTTAATATCTAATCTAAGTAATAGTTAATATCTAACTAAAAAATACTAATAAGTTTATTTTCATCATTCCAGGATATGTATGAAAAGATGATCCAAATAGACCCAAAAGCACCTTCAGAAGAAGAGCACAGAAGTAAAGGAGTCACGAAGCCAAGGTACATGATCTGGAGGGAGACTATCAGCTCTACCTCAACTTTAGGCTTCAGGATAGACGGGGTGAAGAAAGCTGATGGAACAAGTTCTAAAGACTTCAAAACCACGAAGACGAGACAGCAAATAGCTGAAGCCTTCAAGGACTTTACAAGTAGTTGTCCAAATGCTGCGGTAAGATTGTAATATTAACTAGTTAGCATATTGAAATCCCAAATCATATGGAATACTCCCAGTTTCGTTAAGTGCTTAATAGTCTTAAGTGTTTCATAGTAAAAACCTATTTACTAACTCAGCTTGACGATTAAAAGTGTGTCTTGGTCATATAGTTCTATTTTTATGCAACTTAAGATATATACGCACTTAACCTTAATATTAAAATAAGTTTTTACATAAACTTAATGAGGAAAAAGCTTTTGCTTCTACAAAAAACTTACTGTTTCTAATTCCACAAAATCAGAGAGTATCAATATTTTGTATTTTTCTATTTTATTGCTTAGATGGGTTGATGAGCTCTCGGCCCACCTGGTGTTAAGTGGTTACTGGAGCCCATAGACATCTACAACGTAAATGCGCCACCCACCTTGAGATATAAGTGCTAACGTCTCAGTATAGTTACATAGTACTCAATAAATGTTGTTTTAATTTACAGGTGAGATACTTAGAAAGGCTAAGAAGCATTCGAGCAACACTGACTGAATCTCATTTCTTCAGAACACACGAACTGATCGGGAGTTCGTTGTTGTTCGTTCATGACAAAAGGAAAGCTTCCATTTGGATGATAGATTTCGCAAAGACTGTTCCTGTACCAGAAAACGTTAGCATTGATCACAACACAACTTGGAAGGTCGGGAATCACGAAGACGGCTACCTCATTGGCCTGGACAATTTGATAACAATATTTGAATCTCTCGTCAAAGATGACAACGGTAACATTGAAGTTGAAAGAATAGAGAATATAAGACAGGATAGTTTTGATACTTGAAGTGATATGACGCGAGAGGTTACTCTCATGATATACGACAATCTCAACACTGGCGTGTTGCCGTAACGCAGTAAGACTGCGATGTATAGATCTGAGATGCATTATTGTTTTAAGAGTTTGACGCCGTGCCTACCTATAGTTTAACTGTAAATATTTGTGTATGAATACATTTTTGTGTTAATTATAATCTTGAAATACTCATAAATAATTTTTAAGTTACAGCACCACCAATAGTTTTAATTCCATCCGATTAACTGAATATATTCATTAACCTAAATATATATTTTTTTAAATTACACGTACACTATGTTCTTATTGTATTGTCGAATTTGTATTAATTGTCAGATCTCGATAGATCTGCGCTATCGACGGAACTGATAAAAAACCTAATTTTAAATAGGTATTTATTTCTTGTAAATACACTATATTAGTGTGAGGACTATTTATTGATTTTATATTTGTAAGACACTATCCGTATAATGTACAAAAATATGGTACTAAATAAATATGTTGAACAATTTTATTACGTTATTTTGTTTTCTCTTGGAGGAATATCATATGGCTAAAATGTCTTAGATTAGAGAATTTACCCATGATTTTATGATCATTATAATATTATCCATAAACTAAGCAGATGAGTGCGAAATCTCACGTGTTACTTTTACTTATGATTTAAACCTCTCAAGGTTACAACAACCACTTTAGTAGGAAATTTTAATGTCATCTTCTTAAGCAGAGCATATCCTATTTAGGATGAATATCATTTTGTAACATGATATAGTTAAATATCAAAGCTTCCTTTTTAATTAGTTCTTGTGTTTGTTTGTCTTTTAAATTGGAATAGAAAAATTAAAACCAAAACCAATGAATTTGTGTTGACGTTTATTTAATTATAACTATATTAACAATAAATAGAATACTTAAAACTAAATTTCACTAATGGAATCGTATCACGTTTTATCTTTAAAACTATCAATGACTATATCGGTTAGGCTACCTCTTCTCGAGTCCCCGTCCTCCGCATTGGGGGCGCTTTCTTTGCGCATCCTTGAAAACAGTCTCGGTACAGGACCTGCAGACCTTCCAGAATCACTAGGTACAGGCGCAGGGGAATATCTTCTAAGACGAGGCTTGTTCTCTTCTTCACTAGGAGTTTCAGAGTAGGGGGGTGGAGGCTGAGTTAACAAGGACATGCGATTTTCTCTAGCAGCTGTTGCGGTACTTAACTGTAATTCCGTACCAGCAACAACAGTTGCCAGCGTTGGAGTAAATTGAGGAGCAGCCGCTCTAGCTGATATTCGACGACGGCGTGGACCAGTACAGTCTTCTACGCAACCAGGAGGAGTTTGTGACTGAAGATCATGTCTCAAGGAGCCTCGTCTTCTAGATGTGTCAGACAAGGGTTCAGATATCATTTCTAATAAGCCTGATGGCTCACCAGTATTAGAGCTGTAAGGATTTTGACCAGCTGCCTCTAATGCTGCGAGAGCTCTCAGTAAATCAGCAACACTAGTATGCTCTAAAACTTCCACTTGCTCTGATTGTGGTAAGTTTGAAATATTTACATCTGGGTCAAAAAGACTAGGACGGCCGCCTCTTGTTTTACTTCTATAATTTTCTATTTCACTAGAGAAAATACTGTTTCTTCTATCTGGAGTAGAATTCCTGGAATCATCTCCGTCGAAAGCACTATTCCGTCCCAGTCTTTGCTTTTGGTATTGTCGAATACTAGTTTCGAGATCACTGGGATCATCTGTTTGTGCACTGTCTTTACGTTCCTTTCCGAAAGAAGGAAACAGACTACTGCGACCGCGGCGGGTCTTGTTTTTATAATCTACAAGTTCGTCAGAGCTTTCAGGCAAGTTATCGTCGTCGTTCTTCTTGGACTTGCCGAAAGTAGGAAACAGACTTAATCGACCTTTCCTTGTACGGTTTTGATATCTCTGCACTTCATCTTCGTCTACTGTATCATCCTCATCATTACTTGTAAGACCGCTGAAATTGAATGATGGGAAAATGCTGCGTCTACCACGCCTTGTATTTTCTTTATAACGCTCAGCCATATCATCGTCAGGATCGCTAAAATCGAATGTAGGGAAAATACTACGTCTTCCTTGTTTCGTTTTTTCTTTATAGGCTTTAGCAGCAGATGCATTTTCATCTTCACTAAAATCAAAAGTAGGAAATATACTGTGCCGCTTAGGTTTCTGTTGGTAAGCTCGCATTGCGGCAAAGTCTTCGTCTTCCGAGAAATCAAATGTGGGAAAAATGCTGTGACGACCACGCTTAGTCTTTTCTAGGTAAGCGTTTGCAGAATCTTCTTCGCTACGATGGAAATCAAAAGTGGGAAAGATACTATGGCGCCCTCGTTTTGTCTTTTCTTTGTATGCATCAGCTTCGTTTTTTCCTTCAGACGATCCGAATATAAATGAAGGAAATATACTTCCACGCCTAGGTTTTCCATTGTCTTTAATGCTTTCAGTGCTGCCTTGTGCACTGTTAACCCGATCCCTCATAGAGCTTTTGATATATTCGGCCGGATTATCAGTTGAACTTTGTTTTCTGAAGAAGAATTTTGAGATAATACTTTGCGGTTGAGAGCAATCTGAATGAGGGACTTTAGCGGGCAGTGATAATTTCCCACTTCTCATATTAGCTTCTCGTCTAAGCTTATCTCCTGATTCTCCGCTAGTCCATGTGAAATCATGATCTAGTTTCGTGGCCAAAGATTCTTTTCTGTAATTCGGTACAGCCACGCTGAGCGCCCTAGCTCTCTTTGGTGAGTTAGTAATGAGATCTTGGCCTATGCTAAATAATGGTGGTTTTTCATTTGCTAAAATATGATCATCATCAAACAAGTTGATACCAGACTTTTGCTGAGGTGATTCAAAGCCTCCGAGTACGTTTACTACTCGAGCTAAGAGTTCCGCTGGTTTTACGAGAGCAGAAGCTGTGAATGTCTTTTCTTTGTCTATTCCTAGTAAATCAGTGTCTGATTGTATTCGTAGCATATCTTTGGCAGAAAGTTGAATATTTTCAGAATTTGCTCGTTTTCGTTTCACGATTGGATCTCTTGGTTCAACGTCAAAAGTGAACGTTGGACAGCTGGCACTTCTCGTAATGTGTGGTGTTGTATCGACATATATTGGCTGAAAATAGTAAAAAGCAGAAATTGGTAAGTGAAAGTAAATGTATGTTACATTTTTTATAGTACTGATTCAGACGATGTAAAAATCAATAGTGCAAGTTACATTTTATAAAGAATTATTTTCTAATATTTTCACGACAAAACATCTAAAGTAGGAAATGATGACAATCGCATCAAAACAAAAAAAAAATACGGAAAAGGAATCAACTAGATAAGGAAAACAAAATAAAAGCATCCAAATGTAGCTTACCTTAATTTTGATCAAATTGGCTTCGTTTATGATTTTCCTAAGAGCGGAAATGTCTTTGGTGAATCCTTGTAGAATCTTGTTCTGCGTGGCCTTAAATTGATAGGCAAACTTCTGTTCTATTCTATGTATGCGTTCTGATCTCATGCCACTAGTAATGAAACCTAGTAACATCACGATGTAGCCAAGTCCAAATGTGATCCAGACTATCAGGAATATCTGGTAGGTAAAAAAGTAACCCCACTTGAAACCATTGTTGACAGTTCCTGGAACATAGAAAGTAACTCGATTAAAAATGAAATTATTTGATTTGAAAAATCATTACGGAGATTTTATTGCAACAATGGCTTATGAAACAATTCCACAAAAACCTTCAAAACGTATACGTGTATTATATAAAGACATTTTAATTTGCATGTTTTGGGTTCAATAAAGTCAAATTTTTTTTTTTTTTTTCAAATAACTTTTTTAATAAAATATGGAAGTAATTTGAATAATTAAATGAAATGCGAATGAAACTAAATTTGCGAAGACATTTCGCGTACCTGCAACCAAGTCACCAAATCCAATCGTCGTGAGAGTGACAAAGGCGTAATATATGGCCGCAACATAATCCCAGCCTTCAAACACGACGAAAATACAAGCTGGCAAGAATATGAAGAACAGAAATCCGGGGACCAGATAAAGAAAAATCTGCCCGAGCATGCCAAGGTTATTGAAGAAAAAGTCCAAGTTATCGGCTCGTTTTTCATTTTTCTTCTTATATTTACGGTATACTGATATTAGCTGTAATATAAAATTAAAATATTTTAGGCTTAAATTAGAAGTTATAAATTACAAATAAAGATCACCATTTTAACTAAGGAATAAAGGCGATCCCTATTGGGATTATTTATCTCATTTCCTTTTGGGATCCATTGGGATCACTTATTTCATTTTTAATGTCGTTTACTTGTTGATTTGAAGTGGAATATTGGTAAAAATATAGGTAAGTACTCGTAAATTTTACAATTTGAAAATAACTCACCTGGAGACCGAAATATTCACCGAGATTTGCAAGTAGAATACCGTTGATGGGTATGCCAAAGAGACCGTAGAATATCATAAGAATACGCGATAAATGTGTCGTCGGGGACAAGTTACCGTAACCTGAAAAATATAGTACGATTAACATAAGTCGTGCATCAGGGTTCATTTCTTAATTTATAGATGGATTACGTTGCCGTGATGCCGTTTAGCTTTTCAGTAAATCAGTATTTACTGCTGTAGTAGTAGTAGCAGCTTTGCCACTTATAGACTTAATTAAAACTACCTTTCGGACTGTGGTCTAAGCCAGATAAACTATCAGGTGCTCGGAAATAATAAAATGAAAATTATAAATGTCTCGCTTTTCTCCATAAAACTAGCTTTAATAATTGTTTTTAGAGATTATGTCCGGAGATGTGTTTATAGTTGTATCGGGGTGTTTATTGCCGAACTCCTCCGAAATGGCTCGACCGATTCTCATGAAATTTTGTGTGCATATCGGGTAAGTCTGAGAATCGGTCAACATTTATTTTTCATAACCCTAAATGTTAAGGGTCGACCAACAAAAAAAAAATTCCTAGAAATAATGTAAATGGCAAAACAACATTTGCCGGGTCAGCTAGTACACATTGTACAACTCAAAATACACAGTAATTGATTTAGAAAATGAAAACACTAACCAATAGTACTGACGACCGTATAAGAGAAGAAGAATGAATGGTAGAAGTCCCATTTGTATGGAGCCTCTGTATCTTCTGTCGTTGAGTTGAGGACAGACTTGCCGCAGTAGGCTGATAGCTTCCGCAGGATCGTCTCTTGTTTTTCCGGGTCGTCCGGTATATAGTACTCGTTAAGGAGACCTGTAATTCATTAAAAATATTGATAGTTTTTGAACATTGTTAAACATTTCATTTCCATGTCGCATAACCGATTTTTTCCCCCTACCTATTTTTGGTAGCCTTCGAGGCTATTCCAGCTACGTCTGGACGGGTAGGTGAGCTCACGAGCTCAACCTGAGAGAATATGCTAACACTAGCCCTAGCAAGAGCAACACTTCGCAGAATCTATCACAAGATTGGAATCGCCACTGAGAAGATCCGGCAAGAAACTCAGTGGGCTCATGATCAAGAAAATGTATAGGAAAATTAAGACATGTTTGGAGTGAGAAATTTAATTGGAAAAATTACTTCGAAATTTGTTTCACGAGAAATGACTGTTCACAAAAATTATAACAATTGTTTTTTTAATGGGTGATTACTGTTAGCTTAGAGGCCTTTTCAGTTTCATCAGGACAGGTGGACGAGCAAATGCTCAGCCAGGAAGTGTGGGATTTACTAACAGCTGCCCGAGCGCCTCCAAAGGAGACCTAACAACTCAAGAGCAACTGCTTCGCGATTGAATCTACTATCGGATCGGATTCGTGACCCGCTAAAAAAGATCCGGCGAGAAACTTACATTTTTGTTGGTTACCACGAGACGTTCTAGAACTCTTTTGACAATAATTAGAGTTTGAGTTCGTTTGAATATGAAGCAAGATTTAGTTTAATTAGGAATTGATTTTAAATTATTGTTTTTCTGCATAAATGTATTTTTTTCAATTTTCATAAATATATTAAGGATAAGTATGTGTAAATCGTAGTGTGGGATCTTGCCAGGACGTACCTGTTGTTTACAATTGTTCAGAAAAATTGCTATTAACTATTAAAGTGTTTTATTAAAACGTTAATAATACCTTCGCACATTAAGTCATGGTTATGTATGTACATTAAGCATAGAATCTCTAATGTTTCCTCATAATCTTGAAAATCAGCTTTCAATATCAGTAAACAAAATAATACTAGTTCTTAATTACATCCTAGAAATTACTTGAACAATTAAATCTGAGCTTCCTGTAGTGATAAAATAAGATCTATTATTACTTGCCACTTAACTTACGTGATCGTGGGTAGTTAGATCCTCTGTAATAAATTTTGATGGATTTTCAAAACTAAATAATTGTTATTTAATTTTAATATTTTAATTAGTTTCGTCAAATTAGGCATATTAAAGAAGATATACATAATAACGTTAAAAAGTTCTTCCAAAGCACGAGACTTCAAATTATATTTATATTTTTAAGTTTTCTAATTTCAGTTGAGTAAATATCATATAGCTACTATCAATTATTCCATAGCTGTATCTATTGATGCTGCATTGCTTTTATACGTCTTAAATGGTGGTGTCTTTTAACAAACTATCATCTGCTTGACAATTTTTGCTTGTATATGCTAACACAAATCAACTTTTTACAGATACTAACCATTCGCACAATCTGATAGGACTGCTTACAATACCTTTGAAAAGTCATTTAATACCAAATAGCTTGGTCTACTGACTTAAGGTTATAAAAACAAAGATTTCAATCTTGTGCCTTAGAATATTCACGTTAAAACATATACATATATAGATAATAAACGCCCACAGAAAGAACAAAAAGGCCTATTCATCACTCGAACGTTTGCCCGATGTGGGAATCGAAGCCGCGACCCTAGGCGCAACTACACTACCAAGACAGTCAAAATGAATTAAAGCTACTTTTGCTACTATTGACGACTAATCATCCGCGACAACGAAAACTGGAAAGCATCCGAAACATCGGAAATATTATATGAAAATAAAAAAAAACGCGAGAATGAACCATAAACCCGCTTTAGCAGAACCAATCTAGGCAAGCACTCACCTGCTCCTCGTCTAACTAACCTTTATAATAATCTAGTCAGAAAAGCTGAAAACCTTGACATATTTGGCGATTCCCTTCCAATATTCAGGAACAAAATTATAAAAAGTTGTTGTTGAACCTCAGCCTCAGCCTTGGTCTGAGTACTCGGGTATGACTGTCCTTGTTGTCTTTCTTTTGTTTTTAATTTATGATTATTATTAGTATTGTTAAATCTCTGTTGATATATTAATGTAATGCATGCTGTGATTGCCTCTAATTAGAGTTGCAGTTATCAATTGCTCTGTACATGTCAATGTTATTTTATGTCTTACTGTAAGCCCTGTTGGTAATCCTTAAATAAATAAATAAATAAATAAAGTAGCTTTAATTAGGACTACAACACGCGAAAAGCGAAGAAAATATTGCTTGTAATTTGATATCTTTGGTACTCATGCCGTATTTCAGTTATTATGACACGTTTTGTTTGTTTATTATCAACTTTAGAATTTTAACGTGAACGTTAATCCTCCTTAGTAAGCAGTCTTACGTCATTTCCACCAAGTTCGTTGACATTTTTGTAAAGTTTTATTTTTTTTAGTTTCATGATCGTTTCATTTTAAAACTTCTTTAATTAAATTTGATTGATAAAATGCATAAAAACTTAGAACCAAAAGACCTATTAGGGCATGCTTAGTGTGAGAAATTTTAATGGAACAAACAAAACACCGATTTTTTTTTTATTGCCTTTGTAGGCAGACGAGCATACGGCCAACCTGATGGTGAGTGGTTACCGTCGCCCATGGACTTCAGCAATGCCAAGGGCAGAACCAAGCCGCTGCCTACCACTTAATACTCTCCACAAGCCTCGTTTGAAGAAGGACATGTAATAGCGCTCGGGAAACACCGTGGAGGGGAGCTCATTCCATAGCCGGATGGTACGTGGCAAAAAAGATCTCTGGAAACGCACTGTGGATGACCGCAGTGGCTCCAGGTAGTATGGATGAACTCTACTCCGGTGGCGGGCGGTGCGATGGTAAAAACGAGACGTTGGTATCATCTCGAACAATTCCTCAGAGCACTCCCCATGGAACATGCGGTACAAAATACAGAGGGAACCGAAGAATTATGAATTTATTATTTCAACATAATTACCTAAATATTATTTCACGATGAATTTACAAGAAGACATGCCAAAACTCTTTTGACATTAATTAAAATTCGATTAGGTCGAAAAAGAAACAAGATGTAGGTTAATTAGGAATTAAATAGGTTTTTATAAATGGGACACAATTTTACGGGCCGTTCAACACTGATTGATTGTTTTTGTATAACTAGTTCTTTAATTGTATGGTGTTAAATCGAACAGAGTAATCGGTTCGTTTGATGTTTGGAGGTAAAAAAAAAAAACTACGTATCGGTGTCAAAAGTTTTTGATTAAAACCATTTATTGCAGCGTCGTTAATATAAACACAGTTTTTTTTTCTCAAGCTATTTCAGCGGAACTTTAACTAGTAGGTGAGCTCACGGGGCTCAAACCTGACGACGTTGCTAACACGAACCCTAGCAAGAGCCGTGCTTCGCAGAATCTACCACCGGATCGGAAACGCGACCCACTGAGAAGTTCCGGCGAGAAACTCAGTGAGCTGTGTCTGTTGGTTAATTTATTCGTCGAGCCCTTCGGGTTCGGGTTCGATGAGAACGGTGACCGGTAAACACAGTGACAAATAAACAGCAACAAACTTAAAGTAGCAATCAGTGACTGATGACCCGATTAAAGCAGTTTTACGGTTTAATTTCGCTTATATTTTACATAAACTGGTGCTTAACCGTTGTGTAAACTGTGCCTAAACGGTGCGTAAACTGTGACTAAATATCTAGTATTATCAGTGAAAGTCATTGCTTTAGAATTGGCTCTAAAGTAAGAAATGGGCGAGTTCAACACAGTTTCTTGTTTCTCGCCGGATCTTCTCAATGGGTCGCGATCAGGTTGTATATTCTGGGAAGCACTACTTTTACTAGAGCTAGTGCTAGAAATTCTCTTGGGTTGAGCCCGTGAGCTCAGCTACTCATTCGAGCGTTGCTGGAATGGCCTTTTAGGTTTCCAGAGATTAGGTAGGGGAAAAAGCCGCGATTTAAGCATATATTATTCTACTAATAGTAGACTTGTGTAGCTGTTGGATACGCAAATCATTTTTTGATTAGTATTCATGTGGTTAAACGAATGCTTATGAACATTGAACAACGTTTATGGCTGATAATTGGTCCATTGATACGCTTTCGACGGGCGTTGTGTGCATGTTAAAGGGTTCATAGCAACTAATGTTGACGGATTTTATAATGTAAACGTTGTTGAAAAGTACAAAAGAATTAGATTCTGAACACCGAACCACCTTACAGCTCCTGCTATATTCAAACGCTAGTTTTTTTTCTTTCAATTCATGTGTTATCTCCCTCGCGTTACTGCTCCTAAGCAATCACTTTCTAATGTTGTACTACGTATGTACAGGCTTATTAATGCTTGCATGAGTGAAACAACTATTTCCAATGTAACTAAAGCCACGACACAACGTTTCCAAATCGTGACCCCACCTATTCTAGATCACAAAAAAAATCATGAAATCCCTCTTCGCTCAAGGATTGCCAGAGAAGAAGTTAATTCCAGAGGTAGCCAAGAAAACAAAGTTTAATTCGTTAGAATTAGTTTCATTTTTAGCTTAAGGCCACTCCCTATGTATTACACCTATAATTCTCAAAGTTAAAATTTCTTTTGAGTCAGATTTATTGAGACATGATTTTAATTTATTTATCAAAATGACAACATTTTATGTCGCTGAAATATTATATGTCTATTTGAAAGTTACTTATCTGATGTTATGCGATGATCTAAAGAATGTATGTACACTTTTCCGATCACCTAAAGAAGTGATATATAATATTACGCATATTGGAACAAATGTCAGGTGACGAAAATCATGAACTAAGTAATCTAAGTGGTAGTTAACCACTTCGATAAACCGGCACGACATGAGAACCCTCTCATTGTGGCCGCCGGAAACTACATAGGCGATCCTGCGGACCAAATGGTAAACCGTCGATCCAATAACAGTGATTTTAGGTACCCCAAGCACCGGTCATCGTTCTCGTCGAACCCGTCGCTTGCGACGAAGGGCTCGGCGAGTAAATTAACCCACAGACACAGCCCACTGAGTTTCTCGCCGGATCTTCTCAGTGGGTCGCGTTTCCGATCCGGTGATAGATTCTGCGAAGCACGGGTAGGTTGCTAGGGTTTGTGTTAGCAACATCGTCAGGTTTGAGCCCCGTGAGCTTACCTACTAGTTAAGGTTACGCTGATATGGTCTCTTTAGACCATCACCTTAGATAGGAAAAAAAAAAGTTTATAATTCGTTTGATAGTAAACCTTAAGCTATTGTAGTATGTTTCACAAAAGAGACTACACAAGAAGGCGCGGTGGACGCATCATTGTGGTTTGATTAACATTAAACATACATAAAACCTTTTTACGATTTTTAGATTGAATCGAACTATTGTGGGTTTGGTTGATGTCACTGCCAAGGACACAGGACGCGTACTGTACCATAACATATAAATGCTTCCAGAACATTTATTTATTTGTCTCATTTTCACAACGATTAAGAGTTTGGAATGAAAATAATGTTACAGATACTTTTATCGTCATAGAAGGATATAAACAAATGCGTTTATCTGTGACGTATTTGCTTTGGTAAACAGCCATGTAGAAAGAGCACAGTCAAGCTTAACGGCTAGCATTTAGCAAGCCTACCATTGAGGACTCTTTTAAACTTTATTTTAAAACAGAGCGTGCCGTTGTGAATACAAATTGGTATGGCAACTTGGCTGCATTACAATAAAAGGAAATATTTATAATGCAGCTAAAAGACTTTATGGTGTAATTGATCTTATGCGGTGAGCGCTTTATTTTATTTCGATCTTAGGGCTTAGAGTTTATTACTCCTTAGCATAATGATTCTTACAACAAAAATGTATGTGATCATACAAAAAGAAATTGGACGTTACTTGAAATCATGTCTGCCTCAATTAAAATTGTTTATTCATTACGGAAAACGATACTGATTGTGGTATTTTTATTGATTTCTACTATTTAATAATTACGCATATATCCATAAAATTATGGAGAATACCGTTTGCAATTAAACTAACTAATAAATTGATGAGTGAACGCAACTAGTCTGCATTTTTTGCTATTTAGTAATCAGTAGGTCCTGAATTTTTATAGACTCGAATTTTGGAGCAAGAAAAAAACATGCACAGTCGTCAAGTTTTATGTATTTCTAATAATCAACTTTGTTGAGAGGCCTAATGCTGTCGCTAAATTGGTACTTGAGGTTTAAGTACCCTATTTCTATATATTGGGATGAATACAAGTAGTAATTTTAATGTACAGCCCATGCCGATTATCAAGGTACGTGGTACTGGTGGTAGGACCTCTTGTGAGTCCGCGCGGGTGGGTACCACCACCCTGTCTATTTCTGCCGTGAAGCAGTAATGGGTTTCGGTTTGTAGGGTGGGACAGCCGTTGTAACTATACTGAGATCTTAGAACTTATATTTCAAGGTGGGTGGCGCATTTACGTTGTAGATGTCCATGGGCTCCAGTAACCACTTAACACCAGGTGGGCTGTGAGTACGTCCACCCATCTAAGCAAATAAAAAAAAAAAAAACGTGGACTTCTAACTTTTTTTTTCAAGTTAAAAAATATTACAGGAAAACATTGACAAGAAAATGTATTAAAACAGTTATCACACATAAGAAGAATACATAAGAAAAAATCACAGCATATTATGCTGTCTGTGTACTTGTTGTGTATGTGTGTGTTTTTATTATATATACAAAAGTCGATTATATCCTAGAGATCGGATCAAAGATCGGGTAGCAAAGCGAGTAGAGTTTGGTACATCTTTAAATATATTAACACGTTGAACGCTACATGACAAATCGAGTATTTTCGTTTAAGCCACGGTGCTCACCGGTGAGCCTTATCTTACTGAACCGTTTGGGCCACGAGAGTCACCCGTGAGCCGCGTGAGTGTTCCAACGTAAACGCTTCTTACAACCCAAACATTGCAGCTATCAAACAAAACGCGTAGTGAGCCGCGGGGCCCTTTAGCCGATCCGAACGTCTTGGTTTTCAAATCCAATAGAAAGTTGTAGTTTTTATCAAGATTATAACATTTTCAAATACCATAAAAATTAGACGCTAAGTCTATAAATTTTAGAATAAAATCTCAGGTTGATAAAAATTACCGATTCCCTGATTTTGGCTTGGCCCGAATGGTTATAAATACGCTGGGCCCACCGATGGATCGCATGGTGTTCAATGTGTTAAGAAAACATTAGTTTCTTAACATTAGTATCTCAATATCGTGTCTTCTGTCAACAATGTGACAAATTCATCGTGAAATCGTGAGCGCCTAATAAAATTATGTACGACAAACTAAGTATGAAAACCTCGGCTTATTTCTTTGGGTATTTCTATAAAGCATGTAAAAATATTATCCGTTTTCATAATATTATACTGAACTTGTCCGAAAGTATACGTGAGACATTTTTTTTATAATTTTGGCTATCTCAGTCTAGAATAGCACCATCCCGTGTCTTTTCGTTAGACTAAAATAGACTATGCGATCCACCGGAAAATGGGGCAGCGTTCTTTCACTATTTTACCAGGGTACTGCGCCAACCGGCATTTACTGGAGTTTGGGCGTACAATAATCCCATACGAGTAGGATACAGCGATAGAAATCACGAAGCATGCGTTTCGGCTTAAGTGGTAGTAAAGTTGTATAATACAACAGAGACTTCCTAATGTCGCGAAGCTGGTAGTGGCAGTCACGTTGTGATCTCTCTGGGCTTCAGTAGCCTTGTGCGGAGTAGGACGAAACCTCGTTACCCATCATGCGCTAAATAGTCATAGGTTTGAAAATTATGGCCCTTTAGGGCGATAGCGAAGTTAGGGGATTCTACAATGATACAATACCAATTTATCTATGTTCCTTTTAAAAGTCAAACGCCATATAACTCACGTAATTGTATAATAGAGAGGTAAAGAGAACACATACTATCAGTACTATAGTACCATGAGAGTTTTATTATAGGGACTGAATAATGATTATCATATAAAGGATTCAGTCCAATTGTGTCTCAGCAGCACATTTCTGCGACGATGCCATCACGAGTTTCTCTTTGTGCCGAAATGCAATTCAGATTTCAATGAATCGAAGAAATCTGATGAGGAAGAATAACGGGCTCATCATTGAAGAAGGAAAAAAAACCAATACGTCGCTCACAAAATACAAACTTGAGAAGGTATTTTCCTCGATTGATGGATTATTTGCTTAACGCTGGACGACATACGACATCTCTAATTAGAGACTAATTCTCGCATCACGATTGAACGGGAGGCCGACGGATGTTTGTGTACGAGATCATATCATACTAAGCACGTGAAGTTCAAGTATGTTCTTTGAAATTCCACGTCACAGTTTAAGAGTCCTTGGATCGAGAGTCTGATTTTGGAATACGTTTAAGTTTCGTCAAAATCTGTCCAGCAGTTTTTTGAAAAAGCATTGTCCGTCGTCAAAATCACTCGCGTGAGTCGCTACAGGAATATACCGCTAAAATTTTCTTTTTTTTTCGGGGTAGGAACCAAAGTTCCCTTGAGATTTCCGCGCTTATAGAACGCGCGGGATATGTGCGACTTGGAGGCCGAGTTGTCATAGGTTGACCCATTGAAGGAGAACCCTGCAAGCTTGTATGACGCTGGTCCTTGCTCGAGACAGAATCCAGGTAAGATAGGGGTACCGTTTAACACTACAACCAGACTCGTAGCTCACCCTACCGTTGCTAGGCTGGCGGAATGTAACACTATCCTGCTTATCTCTGCTGTGAGATCTACCGCAGAATGTTATGTATCCATTTGGACTCATAATCCCTCTATAATGATATTTATTTTGTAAAGTACCAAAACAAATTGCGAAAAATCTAGAAAAAAGTTTATTTTAAGGAAAAAGTTGTTTCCGTTCTGTCGTAATCATACATTCAGATGTGCCATTTAGTAAGGACGTTGGCACCCGTCCCCTTGTCGACGACAGTTTTCCTCGTGTCTTCCTCACACGGGCTCAGAATGTAAACTACTTTATGAGCGTATCACATGTTTGCTAGAAATCGAAATGTAAACTCCTAAATCCCGTTTCTTGGTTTAGTGAATCAACGATTTTATTTATTTATTGAAGAATTTAAAAATACACTGAACCGCAAAATCAATTAACATTTTCTTTGGGTTTTTGTGTGTCGTACATAATTAAAACTACATTTACGGTTTGACGACTGATCGCTCACTCGTCATCGAGTTGGCCGTGATCACGAAAATTTTAATTACTACTATTATTAGCATTAGAAGGAGATCCTTACGCGGAAGTGGCATTGGATTGGTCACATTTTGAGAAAGCCCGATACCCACCTATCAAAGAGAGCACTGACCTAGAAAGTGTCTTGCAAAAGGAAGAGAGGCCGCCCCAGAACAACTTGGCGTCGCTGGTGGAGCAGGAGCTAGGGGTCTTGGGCATGACGTGGGAGGAACTAGAACAGACTGCCCAAGACCGATGTAAATGGAAAAAATTGATTCGAGCCCTACACCCCAGCAGAGGGTAATAGGAAAGAATGATGATTATGATGATGATAACCATTATTATTATTATTGAAAACCGAGTTTTTGCCCTTTAATGTTCCTAAAATTTCTCGAGCGTTACTATTTTTAGCATTCTCGTCGGGCTAACTGTTGAAGGCGATAATCCTGCAACATTCACATCTGTGTATAACATAATTGCATACGATAATCTCGCCTGTTCGTATTCGAAAAAACGCAGCTTGAGTGAGTAAGCCTTAGCATTGGGAATTTCAAATTTACCTGTCGGATATTTTGCGGGAAAATTTTGTCTTGTTGTAACATAATTCATTCAATGAATTCAATGTTTATAGCAAGCCATTTTTTATTGCCGTAATTTGATAGGCGACCTCATGGTGGCTTACCGAATGTAATTGTCGAAATATTTTGTTCTTGATAAAACAAACCTTTGCTCAAAGGATTTTAAAATGCCCTTTCTAGCGAGAAGCTCGCATACAGCCTGTTTCTGCCATACAGTAATCATATATTATCATAAAATTTCTAGAATAAGAGCACTTTCAATCAAATTAAGAGTTCGAGCTCATGTCTCAAGGATAGACTCATTGTCGTCAAATAAATTATTTAGGTGTAGTTTTCTAGGACTTCAAATCGCCCCAATCTATAATACTTTGTCGAAAATATAAAATCGCCCTAATTTGTATGTTACTAAAAATTTAAAATCCCTCCAATCTATACTTTAAAAACTGAAAACTACCTTAATCTAATATATGTATCGCCCCAATCTATAAATGTTAGTAAAAAGTTAAAATCGCTCCAATTCTATACGCTACCAAAGAGTATGCATTTGGTGAAAACTTTAGAAGGTTCTGAATTAAAAATTTTGTTAATTTTGACTAGAGAACATCATCGAGCATAGAAAATACAACAAAATCATCAAACATGCATCCAAAGAGTTACCTCATTGAATATATAAAGCCAATAGAAATGCTTAAGATTAACGCTTTACAAGGCGGATTGCCTTAAAATTACATCTCGGTCATGAGCATATGACACAAACAGGTCGCCACTGTATTATTATTAATGATTATGTTAAGCATTTTATTAAATTACGTACAGCTAGAACTCAAGATGGTTTTAGAATATCTGATCAAACAATTTGAAAATCGTGATCTTCTAGATTTGTTTTGTTGCTGATGATTTAGGGTCACCAATTGCTGTTTCTGTTCATTGCGTGCATTGTGTGCATGAAAATTGTGATCTTCTAGAGTTTTTTGTCGCTGATGATTTATTATTACCAATTGCTGTTTCTGTTCATTGCAGGCATTGTGTGCATGAAAATTGTGATCTTCTAGAATTTTTTGTTGCTGATGATTTATGATCACCAATTGCTGTTTCTGTTCATTGCATGCATTGTGTGCATGAAAATTGTGATTTTCTAGATTTTTTTGTTGCTGATGATTTAGGGTCACCAATTGCTGTTTCTGTTCATTTCATGTATTTTGTGCATGAAAATTGTGATCTTCTAGAATTTTTTGTTGCTGATGATTTATGATCACCAATTGCTGTTTCTGTCATTGCATGCATTGTGTGCATGAAAATTGTGATTTTCTAGAATTTTTTGTTGCTGATGATTTAGGGTCACCAATTGCATGTCTCAGGTCTTCTTCAATCTTTGTTATACAGGGTGTAGATACACCATGTAACAGCATGTAAGTACATTCATATTTTATGGCCCTATCGAGCGATGTGCCTATACTTTTGCTGAAATCCCGCAAGTAAATAAATAGTACTTTTTAAATGAAATACTAACAGAACACGTTGTTAAGTAATTAAATGAAAGTAAAGTAACATCTTGTATTAAAAACGCAAACAGAAAATCAAAGGGGATTGCCCACTCTCCATAGTGTGCTAGGCCCAAGGTGGACATTAAATATTACTATAAAAATGGACTGATTCAAATTCTTAAATGTATTAGATATCTAAAAAATATATTGAAATTGACGCCACTATTATAAAAAATATAATAAAAATAAAAAACTCGTTTTGAGGTTAATTTTCTATATAAATACCTCAAGAACTTTTCTTTTTTTAATGTTTAAGATGTTCCTAAAGTATTTTTATCCAATTGTAGTTATTAGGGTATAAAAAACACACATACTTCTTTAAATATCTATATTATTTTATATTTTCTTCATCTTCATACACAATTAGTAAATCATCTAAAAATAGCACAGGAGAGCATACGGTTTTAAATCTCGGTCAGGTTAAAACCACAATTCACACAATGGTTTTCAGCCGTAGTATGAAACGTTATTGATAAAAGCAAAATAAATCGAAGAAAAATCAAAACACATCCATTTTGAACGCAAGCACAAGCAGCAAGCGAAGTGTCAGTCAGTCAGATTAAAATCAGTGTTGTCAGTATAAAGAAAAATAATTACATGAAATTCATATATCGATCATTTTTTTAAATAACCGATATTGGATTTCTTTCTTAATCTTTTTTTTACGAGTACACATTATATTTTATTTTTTATGTTTTTGTTTTAGTTGTACATATTTAAATAACAATACAAGTTAAGTTTTTTTTTTATTGCTTAGATGGGTGGACGATCTCACAGCCACCCTGGTGTTAAGTGGTTACTGGAGCCCACAAACATCCACAACGTAAATGCGCCACCCACCTTGAGATATAAGTTCTAAGGTCTCAAGTATAGTAACAAGTTAAAGTCCAATGGGTATGTCTTTGATGTTATTTTATGTGCTTAAAATCGATTAAAATCGATTGATTAATGATAATATTTAAAATGATTTATTTATATGTTTTTTTATATACTTAAAATGTTTACTTAATACGTAAAAGGTTTTGAAGTTGGCAATATTTTTCCCGCAAAAATAAAATTCTTGTTTTTTTCAATAGAGTTACTTTTTTTAAACTACTTATTGTAAACTGTAGTGGCGCTTATTTGGAAGAAAGTAAATGCATATTTATTTATGACAAAATTAATGCACTAAGTATTTTTTCTCTAATCTATTGTCCGCTTTGGGCCTGAAATGGGCCGTCCCCTTTGCATCATGACTCGTGGACAGGACTTGATTACTGACGATTCTGTAGCGTCATCTTGCCTGTTTTAACTGCTAGTCGCTAAATATTAATAAAATCGGTTGAACATTAAACATATATTTTAATTGGAAATAATATACCACATACCACAAGTACCAATTATTAAGTATACTAGTTCAGTAATTTATGGCTTCGGAAATACATTGTTAATATATGTACAAGTCAATGTACAATGCGGGTCTTGCATTCATATCTAACACAATATGTATTAATACGAAATAGTAACAGTTTTCCTAAGGTTTCATTATTAAAATATACTTTTGTTTTGTTTTTTATTGTTTAGGTGGGTGGACGAGTTCAAGTCCCACCTGGTGTTAAGTGGTCATCGAAGCCCATAGACATCTACAACGTAAATGCGGCCGCTTACATGTAGACATAAGTTCTAAGGTCTCAGTATAGTTACAACGGGCCCTACCCTTCAAACCGAAAAGCATTACTGCTTCAGGGCAGAAATAGGCAGAGTGGTGGTATCTACTCGTGCGAAGCGACAAGAGGTTTTACCACCAGTAATTACGAAAATTATAATTTTGCGGGTTTGATTTTTACTACACGATGTTATTCCTTCACCGTGGAAGTCAATTGTGAACATTTGTTAAGTACGTATTTCATTAGAAAAATTGGTACCCCCCCGCCTAGCCTGCGGGATTCGAACACCGGTGCATCGCTAGATACGAATGCACCGGACGTCTTATCCTTTAGGCCACAACGACTCAATTCCATTAACAAATTATCTTTAATCTCGTGTTGCTCGTTTATGGTATCACCATGCTTCATAATATGTTGCCGCGAATCCACCGTGTCGAAAAACCGTAATTTGTGTATTATCTGTGAATATCGTTCGAAATATTCTGACATTTCTGTTATGTCAAATACTTTATCAAAGACTAGACAGTTCGTGAGAGGATATAAATATTTTTTGCCGAAATAATGATTTTTAAATACAGAATTCACGTTAACCAACCGAATCGTCAGCTTATTTCTGCCTTTTGAACTAAAAACGTAACCATTAGCAATGCGTCGTAAAATAATGAATGACGCGTCTAATGTCTATTACTTGGGCGAAAAGTAACATTCCTTGGATATCCTTTTTTGGTCTAGATGAGCCAACGTCCATCTGGTCAGTTGCGTTCGAAGACATTAATACGTTCAACAATCCCATTACTCTATTTCATAGTGCGACACTAAAAGGCAATGACGTTATTGTTAAAAAAAAACCCGCGGAACTCTTCGAATGGTACTAATGGGCAGTCCCCAGCCGCATCTTACGATAAATTACAATATTACTATATTTTGCGTCAATATATTTTGTGTAAGAATTTCTAAAAATCTGTGATCTTTTATTGGAACGAAGTTCCTTATGGGACGATGCGGAGGGGTACCCTAACCGGGAAAAAACGTCCGTAACGTAAGATTTTTATTATTTTCCCGGAATAAAATAAAGTTGATAACTTTGTAAAGTCGTTTTTTATTTATTTTTATCATTAAAAAAATCATAATAAAAAATGTATACCCGAATTTTTTACCTCGAATTAAATTTTACATTTTTATAATAAAGAACTTCGTTCCTATCCGGTGTCCCACAACACCACACATCTTTTTACTAATATTTATCGATTTAAGCAAATCATAGTTTCTTAGGTTTTTACGAGTCATAGTTACTGAAGGAGATTCATAGTTTGAATTCGATTAGTCTACCATTATCACCGAGTTTCTTAATAAAACATTCTACAAGTCGAAACAATGATTCCATATGTAATGTTTCTTGTTATTTTTATATATGTACATAATTATTGAAATTTTGGAACGAAGTTCCTTACGGCAGGCTTGGAGGACATAGGGATTTTCATGCGCGACCGAACTGAAAAAAATATGATAGTAAAACCGTAAGAAAAAATCAGTGGAAAAAATCCGTGGAAAAAAGTGCGTGGAATAAAACCGTTAAATGAGACGTGCGCAGGCGCGACAGTCGCATACACAAGCGAGTAGTGTATAATACCTTTCTCTTTCTCCCTCTTTCTTTTCGTTCTCTCATCCATTCTCTTTCTATTTTACGTAATTTATTATTTCCTAAAATACTGAATTTCCTAAACACTTTCCTATACTTAAATAAAAACTAATCAGCAAAATTTAAGAGAAAAATCAAGAAAACCTACATAAAATTGAGCACGATTTTGGAACGAAGTTTTTTTTTGCAAATTGTGTCGATTCTACATTAGCCGAAGGAACTTCGTTCCTATTTGGTGTCCCACAACACCACATTTGTATTTTTGAAATTTTATTACCGTATAAAATAATAAAAATATAATTAATTAGGGTTGGCTCTATAGAATTTAGTTCTTGAACTTGTAGTTATTTTTTATGTATAATATAATAAAGGTTGTTCATCCAAAGCTGTCTTTTATTATCTCAAATCATGTAAAGCCTTTAGAGTACTACAACCAGAAACATCCGTAGGACTAAACTGTGACCTCGTCTCTACCTAGAGTCACATTAAAACTTATTAGAACATTTCGAAACAGAACTAAACGTAACGTATTAACATTGGTTAGCTATTGACGTGTGAACTGGAGCTGTGGCTTCGTTTTCATATAAGCAAACGTTTTCTATACTTTTCATCTCAATAAGGGTGTGTGTATATTTTTTGTAAACTTAATGTTATTTATAATTAATATCTTCTTCTTCTTTCTTTCTTATAACCCCCCTCTACTGGGGTGTAGGGCTTGAATCAATTAATGTTATTTATATAGTAACTGCTATGTATCTTAATGGTAACGTAAAGCACAAACCGTTGCGCCAACGCCATCGAGATCTGTGAACTTAGTACGAGTTTTTTAACGTTCTCGATAGCGTAAAAGTTAACATAAATTTGTATGGAGTTAGAACGGTTACCTACGTTTGCCGCTAGGGGCGCTGTTCCAACTGCATACAAATTTGATTTAACTTTTACGATACCGAGAACGTTAAAACACTCGCACTAAGCACACTGCTCCTCATATCTCAGACAGAGTAACAGTAGTCACTAAAAAGTAAATGTGTTGAGTTGCTCGAATGTATCTTTCGAGCGACGTAGCTTCGGTAGGCAGCAGCTTGGCTCTGCCCCTGACATTGCTGAAGTCCATGGGCGACGGTAACCACTCACCATCAGGTGGGCCGTATGCTCGTCTGCCTACAAGGGCAATAAAAAAAAAAAAAACGTGGGCAAGAACAAAAACAATTGTTTCGCGCGACCACGAAAACTGTATTTGAAATTTCAACGACTAGAACCAACTGTAAAAGGTTTGTTTTAACGAATGACAGTAGTTTGGTACGTGCAGACATTCTATTATTTACAGTTTTCATCGCTCAAGGAAAAATCCTGACGGCTGTGATGTGTAATCGATCGCGTGACGCGAAAACAATAGATAGTAAGTATTGAGTCGGTATGTAATTATTGTAAAGTGACATAGTTTCGGTATCATAGGAAATCGTATGTTGAGTTATTAACGTCAGGTCTTATTCACGAGTATGGTCAACGTTGTTTTTCGTTTTTTAGTCCGTTACTCAACGGGGTTTTTTGTGTATGATAATGATTGTACATTTGAAATCAGAGACTCAACATTTTTACTTTCAATCCCCTGAAAGTCGTACATGGGGTGTGCAGATCAATGCGTATAGTTGGCAGTATGTAATGCTTTGTCTGTGACTTCATACAGAGACATCGCGTCGAAAACTCATTCCACGTTCGAAGCGATCCCTTCGAGTCAAAAACTATTGTTAAATATGAATTTAGTTTGGAAACCAAAACTTTGAAAGTCAATCTCTAATTTTGGTCCAACAATTATTATATATTTCGAAATTCGATTTGAAATTTTCAAAGACAATCATCAATCGGCAATTGGTCCTTCATATCACTACATAGTATAAAACAAAGTCGCTTTCTCTGTCCCTATATCTGTCTTTCCCTATGTATGCTTAAATCTTTAAAACTACGCAACGGATTTTGATGCGGTTTTTTTTAATAAATAAAGTGATTGAAGAGGAAGGTTTATATGCATAATAACATGCATTAAATAGTGGGGAAATCAATAATAAATTACAGTTTCCGAAGCGAAGCGAGGGCGGGTTGCTAGTTATTTATAATTTTAATATTGGTACTTACGAACACAATCATTTTTGAAACATTTTAGTTTTTCTACAAGTATCGTGCTTTGGTTACTCTATTTCTATTTTTCTGAATAATCCATTTCGGATTCCATCTTAATTTTTGTATTTTTGTTCTAACGCCAATCTATATCTTTCGCGTCAATTAGGCGATTTCCTTGTTGTTATTAATTACGTATAATTAATAAATCATATTAGTTCAGATATTCTTATGGGTAATTTTGTCATCCGTTACATATTCTAACCTTATTTTCTAACTACGAAGTCTAGTCATTACACGGGTTGATCGAAAAACTGCAAAACTTGAAACTTTGACAATTGATGTCTTTATACTATTCCCATGAGCTAAAGATGTATTTCACTCCTGACGGGGTACTTTGATAATGAAGGACTCCCAATTAATTATTACTGGTACTCTTGTGAGTCCGCGCGGGTAAGTACCACCACCCTGCCTATTTCGGCCGTGAAGCAGTAATGCGTTTCGGTTTGAAGGGTGGGGCAGCTGTTGTACTGTAAAAACTGAAACCTTAGAACTCATCTCTCAAGATCTCTCTCATTTAAATTTTCGATGTCTATGGGCTCTGGTAATTACTTAACACCAGGTGGGCCGTGAGATCATTCACACATATAAGCAATAAATAAAAAGTTTATATTGTAACCATGCCGTCGATACTTTCAATATTATAATCCTGATTCACTCGTGCGAAACCGGGTGAGTAGCTAGTTGTCTTATAAAGCAATAAAAAAAACGTCCACTTTATCAGATTATAGACGAGTTAATATAAAACTCAAGTACTCTTTGTATATAATCGAGATAATTCATCATTATCTAATTTTTGTAAATATTTAGTTGTAATAAATTAATTTGGTACAGATTATACTAGTTTATTTGGCTGTTTAGGTATTTACTTAGCGCGTTTAAGACAAAAAAAAATTGCGCCTGAATACCTGGTTTAGTAAAAACTTTTTGATATTCAACTATGTGTTTATATTCGTATTTTGAAACAAATTCTTTGCACGTAATTTGCACGCTTTCTGTGTGTTTCTTTTGTGAATAGTAGTAGTATTTAGTGTAGTAGAATATTTCAATTAAATCTTTAATCACATAAAAAATTTAAATCATCATCAATCTTAGCAGATGTGTGATTTTTAATGAAGAAGTCTTTTAGAACTACGGAATGGCCAACAACTTATTAGTAGTTACTGTAAGTCATGGACGCCGTAATCTGAATAGTGTAACTGGTGAGCCACGTTTTCTCATTATTCAAATCGAAACTTTGTGAAAGAAATAAGCAGGCTCCTAATACACATAAATTTCATTAATAACATCGCATAGAAGGCATACGCGTCGTGGGAAGAACACCATCCATATGATCAGATCTGGTTAAGAAAGTGGTTCGTGGTAGTCTACCCTATGCGGTCCATGCCACCCATGACCGAACACTACGGAAGAAAGTCACATATGGTCGCGATCCTCAGCAGTGAGGGAACGACGAGGAAGAAAATTTATTATTTTCTAAAAAAAAACGTCATAAGAAATCTACTACGTTCCAATCGCCCCGAAAAAGAGTGGCTTTCTTTTGTTTTATGTAGCTAATCTTGTCGCGTAATTTGAAAAAAAAAAACAGAGGCACCGAATTATGAACCTTATCCTTTTGATAATTTGAAGTTTATTAACCAAAAATTGCTCTGAATATTCACCTGAACAAAGATCGTTGTAAATTGACAATATCTAAACACCATACGTCTAATGGACTGTTTTCCAAACATATCTTTTAAAATCAATGCATTACCATTAATTATCCAACAGACTAACGGGAGAACTCTCTGTGTGTTAACTAACGGCATCCTGAAAGACATAAAATTTAAGATGCCACTACTGTATTTAAATTCCCAGTGAATCTAAATTTATAGTGAAAACTAATCAGTGATAAGACATTTTTTATTTTACAATTTCTCAACGAACTTTAACTAAATATTTCATCATTTTCTTTAAATATGTAAAATACATATATCTCGTCTTTCTTTCACAAATATTTTTCTATATTTAATTAAATTAAGTTTTTTAAACGGATATATTTCACTACTTTATTATCTACCTGTTTCATAAAATTTCGAACAGCCAATTTGAAATCTCACTCTGATTGAAATTAGCCTTATTCAGGACGCTTACTTTACATTAGATGCCATTTGGTTGACACTTATGTAACTGACACCACTCCGTCTACTTAACACTAAATAACCCAAATAATTACTAAGCAGCCATAAATGATACAAACCTTGCACAATTAAATGGTTAATCTAATCATAAAGTTTTAATCACCGCTGTTGAACGAAGACATGTTTCTTAAAAGTTTCGTCTATACTAATATTATAAAGAGGAAAGATTTGTTTGTTTGTTTGTTTCGAATAGGCTCCGAAACTACTGGACCGATTTGAAAAATTCTTTTTCCATTAGAAGCCGACATTGTCCCTGATGAACATAGGCTACTTTTTTTTATTAATTTTTTATTTTTATTTTTTTGGTTTCATGTGTGTTTTAATGTTTCCGAAGCGAAGCGAGGGCGGGTCGCTAGTCTTTATATAATTTTGTTGAAGCTTGCGAAATACAATTGCTTCTAGAATTTCATGTCTGACACTATTGGTCAATACAACGACTGATTAATGATTTTAATTGTGTTCGAATCAATAATAAATCGTAATCTATTACATCTTTAAGATACTGTCGATTTCGCAAAGAAAGTCTAATAGATATATATAAAAAACATTGCTAGATTTTTTTGTTTGCTTTGTCTTTCGTTTAACCAATAGAGTTAAAGTATCGTATAGTTTTTTTGTTAACATATCACGGAAGTTTTCCGGCATAGTACTATGAATATATGTTACACGCGAGTGGGTGTACACATTTCACTTACATATTTCATCTAGTGAAGAGTTTTACGTTTCATAAAAAGGTGTTTAAAATGTAAATAAAACGGTCATAAATTTCATGCGCGGGTAGTTACCACCGCCCTGCCTATTTCTGCCGTGAAGCAGTAATGCGTTTCGGCTCGAAGAGTGGGGCAGCCGTTGTAACTATACTGAGATCTTAGAACTTATATCTCAAGGTGAGTGGCGCATTTACGTTGTAGATGTCCATGGGCTCCAGTAGCCACTTAACACCAGGTGGGCTGTGAGCTCGTCCACCCATCTAAGCAATAAAAATGTTTATAATTCAATTGGAATGTATTTATTTTGCTTAAGTGTTTACTAAGATATAGATGGCGAACTAAATTCCTGAGACGTTATCTACCAGGTATTGTCGAGAGTGTAGTATTAGTGTGGAAATTATGACATTTTAAACTGTAGTCATGTTACTTAAGCAGTCCTGTCGCGAACCAGTCATGAATTCTGCCGTTATATGTTAAAAAAAATTCAATAGGCAATTATTTTGAAGAGACCATGGTCGTGCAGCAACTTTAAAAAAAAAGGCATCGTATTTCTATATATTTAGTGGGACGTCAAATTTTATTGTCAGTAGTTCAGTTTCATAGTAATCTTGAAAAAAATACGGATTCTTAATTATTTATGTCTTCTTTTTTTGCACTAGTTTAATAAAATTCAATCTTCGACGTCATGAATCAGCGTGAGCAGTGGCATTCACCCTAATACAATATATAAAAAAAAAAACTTTTCGAATATTTGTTGTGAAAACATCAAATTTATTTCCTTATAATTTCTAAATCACCGCTGTTGGCCTCTTTCATGTTAAACGCTTACTGAAGTCAGTATATCGGCCTGGTGTAAATAGGCAAAAAGTAATCTATATACATATATAAAAATGAATTGCTGTTCGTTAGTCTCGCTAAAACTCGAGAACGGCTGGACCGATTTGGTTAATTTTGGTCTTTAATTATTTGTGGAAGTGCAGAGAAGGTTTAAAAGGTAAATAAATATGAAAATTCTCGGAACCAAATAAAGTTTAGGTCTTTTATTTATCGATTGAGCCACTACGAAATCTGCCGGTTCAGCTAGTCGTTACTAAAATAGGCTGTTAATGATGACTGGTTTTATTTTCTAGACTGGACAATAAACACTTTTTATAAGTATTTGCTATGCGTAATAGACGTTGTATAATTAGATTACAAAACAATGTATTGATAAAACAGAATAAGGACACGCTTTCGACTTAAACGTAATATTTGCAACTATTGTGCTAACTAGAATATCGTTTTAAGTGACCAGTAAATATAACTCAAGTGTTCTATTGAAAAGTCATTTATCTGATCGATTACCTTATTACGGCCCTTGACGACTATTTTTATCGACAAATACCGTTAAATACATGTTGAGAAATGAATACAATATTCTTGTGTTCTTTTTTTATTCATTCTCGTATGGACGCCTCGTTGGTTCAATGATCAGTGTGATTAGTGTGAGTTTTGAAAAATTTTGATCGAGTTTCTCTTCGGTTGCCGCTAGGGGCGCTGTTCCAAACCCCATACAAATTCGAGTTAGATTTAACGCGATCGAGAAGTAAAAAAACTCGCACTAAGCACATAGTAGCTAATATAATCAGTACCTCCCACACGATTCTGATTCCTGGAATTGGAGGTCTAAGTATGTGTCGTTTCCTAAATCCTAAATTAGGGATCGTTGATCGTGGATTGTTTGTTATTACGGCAGTTGGGTAAACTATCTCACAATCGACTATGATATTAGTGGAGTGTACAGGCATTGCGATGCTTATAAAATCGAACCAACTGTACCCTTTAGCAAAATACGCAGACAATACCACTGGTTTTTTTTTAACCATTTTCATTGTGAGATTGTGTCTATTTAGTCAATTAAAAAGGAGATTGAAATATTAAATCTCACTAATGTATTGACATTGCAGGCTATGTAATGCAATTAAAATCAGAGCTACGCGAGTTTCATCATCATCATCATCAGCCTGCGGCAGTCCACTGCTGGACATAGGCCTCCCCCAAAGCTCGCCACTGAACCCGATCTTCGGTTCTACGCATCCAGTTACTGCCAGCTGCCTTGCGCAGGTCGTCGCTCCATCTAGCAGGAGGGCGTCCCACACTACGTTTGCCGGTTCGCGGTCTCCACTCCAGAACACGTCTACCCCAACGGTTATCGGTTCTGCGACATATGTGACCAGCCCACTGCCACTTCAGCTTACTAACTCTGCGAGCTATATCGATCACTTTGGTTTTTGCCCGAATGACCTCATTGCGTATTCGGTCTCGCAATGACAAACCGAGCATAGCTCGCTCCATAGCTCGCTGAGTAACTTTTAATTGGTGGACTAGTCGCACAGTCAGTGTCCACGTTTCGGCTCCGTAGGTAAGCACGGGTAGGACGCACTGATTATAGACCTTTGTCTTCAGACATTGTGGTATGGGCGACGAAAAGACCTGACGAAGCTTCCCGAACGCTGCCCAGCCCAACTGAATCCTTCTGGTCACTTCCTTCTCAAAGTTGTTTCTACCTAGTTGTAGGGTCTGTCCCAGGTAGACATACTCTTGAACAACTTCGAGAGGTGTACCGCCAACATCGATTGGTCTCGGAATGACGTTTCCGTTAAACATTACCTTGGTTTTATCCAAGTTCATTCCGAGGCCAACCCGTTGGGATGCAGCATTAAGGCTGTGCACCATTTCTTGTAAGTCCTGCAGCGATTCCGCCATGATGACGATATCATCGGCAAAGCGAAGATGTGAGATGTACTCGCCGTTTATGTTAATGCCGCGTCCGTTCCAGTCCAGAGTCTTGAAAACGTCCTCCAGTGCGTTTGTAAACAGTTTCGGGGATATAATATCCCCCTGTCTTACACCTCTGCGCAACTGGATTGGTCTCGTCTGGTCTTTCTGTACTTGGACGGTCATTGTAGCGGCATCGTACAGGCATCTTAGTGCATCGATGTATCGCCAGTCAGCTTGACACCGCTGCAAAGATTCCAGAACAGCCCAGGTCTCGATCGAGTCAAAGGCTTTCTCGTAGTCCACAAACGCCAGACATAGTGGCAGATTATACTCTTCAGTCTTCTGTATAATCTGCCGAACTGTGTGAATGTGGTCCACGGTACCAAATCCTCTTCGGAATCCTGCCTGTTCCGGAGGCTGGAAGTCGTCAAGTCTCTGAGCAAGACGATTCGTTATGACTCTCGAAAACAATTTGTAGACGTGGCTCAGGAGCGAGATGGGGCGATAATTCTTTAAAAGTGTTTTATCTCCTTTCTTAAAGAAAAGGACAACTATGCTCCTGCTCCACGCCCTTGGGGTTTTACCGGTAAAGAGGACAGTGTTGAAGAGCTTCTGGAGCTCCCTAATAACAGGAAGACCTCCTGCTTTCAAGAGCTCAGAAGTAACACCATCCTCCCCCGGGGCCTTTCCGTTTTTAAGATTTTCAAGAGCCATCCCGATCTCGTCTACACTAATCTGTGGCAGCTCGTCGGTGTAGTGGCGGGACAGTGTGGCTCGGACATCTGCTGGGTCGGAGACAGGCTTAGTTGCTTTGGAAGTATAGAGGCCTCCGTAGAAGTCCTCAAGTTCCTTGAGAATCTCCGGTTTGGAGGCGAGAATTTGGCCATCCTTTTTGGTCAGTTTTGTAAGGTGGCTTTTACCAAGAGGCTGCACGAACACCTTGGCTCCTCGGTTTTGCTCGATTGCGTCATTGATCCGCTGAGTATTGTACCGTCGGAGATCGCGTCGTACCAGCGTCCTGATTTTCTTATTAAGAGCCACCTTCTCTGATTGTGTGGCCTGTGTGTTTTCTCGCCTTTCTTCCATTAGCCGGAGAGTCTCGGATGATAACTTTGATGTTCTGCCTGTACGACCCTTTGGACACAGTCTCTGTCCCTCCTGTCTCAGTGTCCTCACCACGCCATCTAAGGCCTCGTCTACGTCTGTGGTGGTTTCCAAGGCAGCGAATCGGTTGTGGAGATCTAGCTGGAATTGCTCCGGATCTACAGCCATGTGATGTAGGCTGGGTCGAAGCGTAGACTTTATTAGACGAGTGCGTTCTAACTTGAAGTCCATATTCAGTGTGCCTCTGACAAGTCGGTGATCACTACCGGTATTGAACCTGCTGATCACAGAGACATCCCTGAATATATGCTTCTTGTCCGTCATAATAAAGTCTATCTCGTTTTTCGTCACAGTGTCGGGGCTTAGCCAAGTCCACTTCCTTTGTGGCTTCTTTTTAAAGAACGAGTTCATTAGAAAGAGCCTCTCACGCTGAAGGAAGTTGACTAGCATTTGCCCCCTGTGGTTCCTACATCCATAACCGAAGGATCCTAGCACCGATTCGTCGCAAGTCTGTACTCCCACTTTAGCGTTAAAATCTCCCATGACAACATTGAAGTGGGCTTTTGTGGTATCGTGCAGAGCCCTGGTGATATCGTCGTACACAATCTCCACATCGTCATCCGAGTATGACGAAGTCGGTGCGTATACTTGCACCACCTTAAGAGAGTACCTTTCGGTGAGCTTAATTACGAGATACGCTACCCGTGTCGACACACTGGATACCTCTATAATGTTGTCCGTCAGGATTTTATTGACGAGAAAGCCAACTCCACCTTGTCCAGGTTGGTCTCCTTCCCGGAAGTAGAATAGGTGGCCTGAGTCCAGAGTTATGACGTCATCCCCCTGTCTTCGGACTTCGCACAACCCTAGTACGTGCCATCGTATCCTTCCTAATTCCGCTTCCAGTTCCTCAATATGTTCGTCAAGCCGCAGGGTCCGGGTATTGAGAGTCGCCAGGGTCATTTGGTGGTAGCTGTCCGTAGCCCGGGGATTCTTCGCACCCCCTGCCTTACCGTTACCATGACTGCTACCGTAGCCAGGGATAGTAAAGCTGCCGGGAACTGGGGGCCGTTTTTTATTTGTAGCTGCCATAAGGGGGGGTTATGCCGTAATCGCCACGCTTGGCAGGCGGGTTGGCGATCGCAGTGCTCGGTGCCTTGCACCGGTAATGCTGCTGCCCGTTACCGGCCAGGAGATTTCCGCACCGAGTGGTTTTCGTTGATGGTTATTCCGCCATCTATCGGTCACCAGAGCCCTGTTCGTCAATCAGCAGGATGCACCACGTGCAGGTAGGGTTGGCATTTGAGACAGTGTGGTGTTAATTTGCCCCATTACGCGAGTTTAACTATTACTTATGTTCAGAAGGTAATTTCTTTAGCTAGTACCTGCGCTTTCAGGCTCACAATACGCCCAACCCACTTGTTTATAGTCATACAGTATATACAGGCTTAGTTTGAAGAATAAAATACACCCTGTATTTTACGTTCGCGTATTTAGTGATGTGAAAGAAGGAAATATATGCAATTCACACATAGATAATTGAAAGTGTCATCGATGCCATCAGTATAAAACTCAAAAAACATTAATAAATTTTAGAATCATAACATTATTACTATGCTAAATATTGAAAGAGATGAAACGTTTTCTTGGAAAATTAATTGAATATAACGTAATTTATTAAATTTTTATTCCTAGCCAAAACTTATCTTAATGCTATAAGTATAATAGAAAATATTCAACAATTAATGCACTCATTGTTTCCTCTATAATTTGTATTAAAAAAAAATACTAAATAGGAACAATAAGAATAAAAAAATAACATATTCAGAAAATAAATTGTATCATTCATTTGTCGCTAATAATCTAACGAAATAATCTTAATGTTAATTTTTATTCAAACATCAACAGCTGTCTCTTACAGCGTAAACAAGTTTAAACATTACAGAAAAAATAAAAATGTTTATTATTGATTAAGAAAATTTGATTAGATTCATTTAGGAAAACGCTGTTTATTTATTTATTAACAAAGTCTAAATAAACAAAGAACATTCAACATTAAAAAAACTTTTGAATTTAAACAACATATTGTAGGAAATCGAAAGGGCAGTAATTAAAAATAATAATAATAATAAGACAAAACTCACTTTGAATTTCGAGTCTTTCCAGTTTTTCTTCGGCTCTCTGTTGCACTTCTAAAGGACTTTCTATGTGATAAAATATACTTGCGCCCACCAAAAGGTAAATTATGTGGAGAGCAAGCATACAAGCTAGTTGCTTTGTGGACATCATCTTGACTAGGTTTTATAATATATATATATAATTTTTTTTTTTCTAATAATATTTCCAGCACCCCAGCCTCGAAACACAGCACCGAAATGTTCGCAATAAACTGTCGCGCACAATTAAAAAATCCGTTTCGTCCATTCCGCGCTCACTAATTGAAGTTTCATGATCTTCATCGTCAATGTCCCACGACGATCCGATCGGTACCGACACAGCGTGGTCATGTTGTGCTCATTTCATTCGGTTAGTCGATGGAAAACTAAGTTTTTTTTTTTATGAGTTCCCGATGCGTCGATGTGGTACGTAGCGAACGTTGTGATTGAATGATTTTTCCCGGCGCGGGCGCTTGCACGACAGTCGTACAGCGATGTCCTTTTTTTATACGACAAGTTCTAAATATCCGAGTGACATTACGCATTAGCTCGTCGTAAAGGATAATAAGTAAGGTTGTAACCGACATAGTTATAGAGGCACTGACGCATTGATAATGTCGCCGCGATGGGAAAGATTTCGTTTACAACGTGGGATTAAAGAGGATTCTGCATTTGATAATGTAGTGTGTGTGCGAAGAGAACGTTACATCACACACTCCGATAGTGTTTTTTGTTAAAATAAGAAAATTGTCTATGTTTCTTATCATTATTGTTGATTTTAAGCATCGAAAAGAATCTATTTCGAATGTATATAACTTGTTCTAATTTTAATTTTTATTAGCATTTAAATAACATAACTAGTATAGAGAAAAACACATTCTAAATTCGAATAAATTTTATTATAATACATTTACAAAATACATTTGAGGATTTTTTCGATCAGAATATTCTTATGCAGAATCAATCTAATTTTATTAGTAAAATGAGATATATTAATTTAAATTTATTAACAAATATATATGATGAATGATGAAATTCATTCTATATAGTCTTTTTATCCTTTCTGGACCTGGTTATACTCCTTTTCATGACAATCTTTTTGGATGTCCATCTACGCTGATTTCGTTTTTTTTTTGCTTATGTCCAATAAGGTAAGACCTTAGAGACCTTTAACGCCCCCGAAGGGTCAGGCAAATTTTGGAACTCACCACTTTAGGTTTTCCTTCGACTTCTATAACTCTCTCTCTTTCTTTTTATTGGAATGCTCACACCAATCTCCTTCATTCTTTCCTTACCGGTAAACTTATTGTCAAAATCCATTCAGTAAAATTGTCATGAGCATTACAAGCATTAAACAGGTATTTCGGTCATCGCAGGGAAATCCTTAAAGATTCATTTTCGACATATTACGTGAGGAAATCGAATGGACGAATGAATGTGACGCCGTTATGACGTATGCAGTTCGGAATATGCTCCTAGCTCCCACGAAACCGCGAACATCACTATTGTATCGATTTTATCGAGAATGGGTTTTAAATTCGGTACGTGTCTTCTAACACGTTAATTGGGACGTGGTCTCTAAGCACGCGGTTTCCAAGTCCATTTTCCGGGTTTTTGTGTGATGTCATTATAATATACATATGTCCATAAGGTTTTGGAATCAAAATGTATTTTTGTTGTACAGGAAACCCCACTTAAAGTTGATTTGAAATAGAAAACTTTAAGATCACGGACAAGATTAAAACGTCTGTCTAAAAACGTTTTGGATTGATAAAATAATAACATTAATTCATTGCATATTATCTATTCTATCGGCCCACATGTGTCCACTGCTGGGCCTCCTTAGAGCTCCCCCCAAGACTCACTACAACGATCGGTCCTGCGCTGGTTGCTGTAGCCCGCACCAACTTGAAACCCCTTCAGGTTATTCAATCCCGATTCTGCAGGATAGCCGTCGGAGCACCATAGTTCCTGAGGAACGTGGATCTCCACGATGACCTGGAGTTCGACTCTGTCAGTATGTATCTACAGTCGGCATCATTGCGCCATTTCGAGAAGGCGGCACGACATGAGAACCCTCTTGTCGTGGCCGCTGGAAACTACATACCCGATCCTATAGACCAAATGGTAAACATTGGACACAGCCCACTGAGTTTCTCACTGGATCTTCTCAGTGGGTCGCGTTTCCGTTCCGGTGGTAGATTTTGCGAAGCACTGCTCTTGCTAGGGTCAGTGTTAGCAACACTTCGGTTTGAGCCCCGTGAGCTCACACGTTAGGGTGAAGCTGAAATAGCCTCTCAAGGCTATCAGCATAGGTAAAAAAAAACCTGGTTGCATCCATCGGATCCCCGCGGACCTCAATAGGTCGTCCATCTTGTGGGAGGCCTACCCACGCTACGTGTTCCGGTACGTTGTCACTCACCATCAGGTGGGCCGTATGCTTGTCTGCATACAAGGGCAATAAAAAATAATAAAAAATAAACAGTTGCCGGTTGCCTGAACCAAATTACTTTTCAAGTAAAAATTCGTCGTCGTGGCCTAAAGCATAAGACTCTCGGTGGATTCATATCGAGCGATGTGAATGTGCCGGTGTTCGAATCCGCCGGCAGATAAAAATTTGCTTTAATGAAATATACACGTACTTAACACACGGTTATAAATTACTTCCACGACGAAGGATTAAAATCGTGTAATAAAAATAAGCTCGCCAAAATTATAATTATACATACGTAAAAATGATTCTCGTTTTTTTTATTGCTTTGATGGAAAAATGGAATGGAAGAGCTCACGGTCTACCAGGTGTTAAGTGGTTACTGGAATCTATAAACATCAACAAAGTAATTGCGGCACCCCACCTTGAGACTGAATTCTAAGGTCTTCGTTTTTACAGTACAACGTCTGCTGGATCCTTCAAACCAAGATGCATTACTGCTTCACGGCAGAAATAGGCAGGGTGGTGATACCTACCCGTCCGAACTCACAAGACGACCTACTACTTGCAATGATACCATTTCTCATTGCAAGTAGTAGGCAATTGCAATTGCAAGTAAACACACATAAAATTGGCGTTTTTAAAAAAATGTACCCGTAAAGTATAACTATCGCTACGTTTGAAGGAAGAAGCATGAAATTCAACACCTATTAAAGTTTCTTATTGAATTTTTTCGGTGACCAAATCACACACGGGCATTCCCTGTACTATGCGACTAGATACTGATATAGATATAAGGGTCTATATCTTGCTATGTCTCGCTGTATAGATGATAAATAGTCAGACAAAGGGCAAGCAAACGTGTTTGTTCACGAGAATATTTTACCTGAAGAGGGCTCGTATCCATGTAGCTTCAGTCCAACAGCCAACTCGCCACCAACAACAACATCAGCCATTGATACCAACGACTTTCATCAATCTGATGAATGACGAATTATTATTATTTTTAACTTAACAGTGTCACAAACTCTGAAACTATTCTCCAAGTCTATCTGTATTTTCGAATATAGGCTTCAAGAAGTCAATAACCGCTTACCTTCATTTACTCACTCACTCACACTCAATCACTTACCTTCGTAACTGTAAGTCTAGTTTCAATCTTCAGTAAGTACTGGAATGACATATTTTGAGTCTGGATGCTTCGGTGTCACACTGACTGACTGTGCTGAAAAAACACAGCCTTGATTTTAACGTTTACAGCATATAATATATTAGTTGTCGTCCGTGTGCACGAAAACTGTGGAGTTTTTTAAAATTCAGACATTGTCGAATTAAAACTAATAAGAATGCTGTTAAGCCGTAAAAATGGTAATAATTATAATCCATTTAATTATAGCAGTAGAAGTAATTTCGGGTAATTAATGGTTTATAACAGAGAAATACGAAAGCAGTGCTCTTATCTAAAATTAGTGTTGTCAAAAACTAATATACATATACTTTTTGTAAGAGAAAACCTTTTAATAAGTAAATAAATAAAAATCATTAAAATACCTATACATTTGCTCGTTAAAAAATTTCAGGTTGAACAAATAAAAAAGCTTAAAAACTCAATTGAATGTTCAAATGAAAATTATTAAATTTATCTTTTGTGCGGAATTCTAATTATTAGTAAGTTAATAACTGTTTTTTTTTGTTATTTCCCTTGTAGGCAGGAAAAGTTCTTGAGTGGCGACCGCGTACCGGAAGACGTAGCGTGGGTAGGCCTCCCACAAGATGGACCGACGATCTATCGAGGTTCGCGGGGATCCGCTGTATGCAGGCAGCGCAGGACCGGTCTTTGTGGCGAGGTTTGGGGAGGCCTATATCCAGCAGTGGACGTCTGTGGGCTGATAAGAAGAAGAAGAAGAAGGCAGGCAGAAGCCTACGGCTCACCTGATCGTGAGTTACAGTTGCCAATGGCCGTCATCAACTAAGCCGCTGCCTACCGCTGAATACAAATATTGTAGCTGTCATGAAACCAATATGAAATCGGGTTGCTTTCATTCGGTTTGTGGAAATTGATAAGTCGGGATTTTCACATGGCCATCGGACAAAAGGACAATGAACCCACTTTACGCTTAATAAGGTAGTGTGAGCGCTAGTTTGCATATCTATACTTAATATTATAAGGCTGAAGAGTTTGTTTGTTTGAACGCGCTAATCTCTGGAACTATTGGTCCGATTTGAAAAAATCTTTCAGTTTTAAATAGCCCATTTATTGAGGAAGGCTATAGGCTATAACATCACGGTAAGATCAATACAAGCGGAGCACCAATAAAGAATGTTTCAAAATAAGGGGCTTCAATGGCTCCTTAATATTCTATAATTCTAAAATATTTTCAGTTTTTACGTAAATGAAGTGGGGGGTAAAATTTAGCGTTATGCCAAGTAACTATTCCGCGCGGACGGAGTCGCGGGCAAAAGCTAGTTAAGTATATTATTAATGGTAGCAGTCACAACAGCTTTTTTTATTTCTCCAACTTCGACTGACAAAGGGTCACAGAAAAACATATGAGCATGCTTTTGTTGACGTACATAAGGATTGATTACAAATTATCGAACAATTTAGTGTTCAGTACCGGAGGTTCGATTGGAGATCAGAGTCATGAGTTCAAAGTCTAGTTTGCATTGGAATCTTGTAACCCTTTAAATTGGTCGAATCAGACAGAAACAAGTAATTTCCTTAGCAGCAATAACACAGGAAAAAATCTTGGAAACATTTTCGGCAACGCGATAATTGTATGAAAAAATAATAATACTAGTACAGCTGTTGTTCTGCGGAATTTCCTGCTCCTTGTCCCAGGAAACTGAGAAGTTGTTTTAGTGTTCTTGATTCTAGATCCAAGGGTATTGTTACAGAGGTATTGCGTGTATTACATGCATTCGTTTTCGACATAACCTCGTTCATCTCACATTAATTTTTTTTTTTTTTTTTTTTTTTTTCCCTACCTATGCTGATAGCCTTGAGAGGCTATTTCAGCTTCACCCTAACGTTAGTAGGTGAGCTCGCGGGGCTCAACCGGAGAGTTGCTAACACTGACCCTAGCAAGAGCAGTGCTTCGCTGAATCTACCACCGGATCGGAAACGCGACCCACTGAGAAGATCCGGCGAGAAACTCAGTGGGCTGTGTCTATGGGTTAGTTCGCTCGTCGAGCCCTTCGTCGCAAGCGACGGGTTCGACGAGGACGGTGACCGGTGCTTGTGGTGCCTAAAAGCACCGTTAATGGATCAGGAGGATCCGTAATGACGTGCTTTGGGCGACGTCGACGGTTTACCATTCGGTCTACTGGGTCGGGTATGTAATTTCCAGCGGCTACGATGAGAGGGTTCTCATGTCGTGCCGCCTTCTCAAAATGGCGCAGCGATGCCGACTGTAGATACTTACTAAAAGAGTCGAGCTCCAGGTCGTCGTGGAGATCCACATTCCTAAGGAACCAAGGCGCTCCGACGGCTATCCTGCAGAATCGTGATTGAATAACCTGAAGGGATTTCAAGTTGGTGCGGGCTGCGTGAGCGAACACTACGCTTGCATACGTCATGACGGGGCGTATACAAGTTTTGTAGAGAGTTACCTTATTACGGAGGGACAGTTTGCTTCGACTACAAAGCATTGGATAGAGTCGTCCTAGAATAAACGCGGCGCGGTCGCGTACCGTTTTTATATGGGGACGGAATGTCATCCCTCTGTCGAGGGTGACGCCTAGATATTTGACCTTCGAGACCCACGGAATGGGCTGGCCAAAGAGAGTGATGGGACTAACGGCGGAGGTGTTTGCGCGCCTACTACGGAGTGGGATGCTCGAAGTGATGTTCGGAGGGCGACCCCTTTTGAAGAGCACCGCTGCGCTTTTCGTGGGGTTGATGTCTATTCGCCACTTCCGGAACCACTGTCCCAGGGTGGCTACTGCGATCTGGAGTCGCCGATGAAGCAGCGACATCTTCCTACACGAGTAGTAGATAGCCGTGTCATCGGCGAAGAGCGCTAGATGGGTCTCCGGAGACCGGGGTATATCATTGATATACAAACTAAATAATAACGGGGAGAGCGCGGAGCCTTGCGGGACTCCGGCGGTCAGTTGACGGGGACGAGAACGAGTTCCCTCTACTCGATATCGAAACGAACGGTTCGACAAGAAGTCTCGTATGATGAGCACGAGTCTGTCTGGCACTCCCATGTTGTACAGTTTATAAATTAAACCGTTGTGCCAGACTTTGTCGAACGCCTTCGCGATGTCGAAGAAGAGGGCGCCGGTCGGGATTTGTTTACGCCTATTTAGTCCTATCAGAATGTGCTCCGTGAGGCGGTGCACTTGTTGTACGCACGAGTGTTTTGAGCGGAATCCGAACTGTTCGTCTATGAGAATTTTGTTCGCGGTAACAAAATCCCAGAGGCGTTTCCTAAGGAGCCGTTCGTAAATTTTTCCTATCGTCGAGAGGAGACTAATCGGACGGTAACTAGAAGTTTCGTTTGTCGGTTTGCCCGGCTTATGTATACCGATAACGTCCGCTTCTTTCCACACCGCGGGAAAGATGCAGTGCGTCATAGCGGCATTTAAAATTGTAGCCAACATTGCTATCAGTTGGACTGGCAAGAGTTTAAGCGCGCGGTTGTGGATGCCGTCGGAGCCGGGTGCCTTCCTAGGTTGTAGGTTGTGGATCGCGTCTCTAACTTCGTCGGTGGTAATGGGGGGTAACGCGTCCGAGGGCGGCAGGGAAGCTCTGCGCTCGACCTCCCTGTCGACTAACTCGGTGTGTTCGGGGTCCGCGTGTTGAGTGCTGGTGGTGCACTGCTCTTGCAGTGCATCGGCCAGCAGCTCAGCCTTGTCTTCGTCATCGAATGCCGGTGGTTGGCCTGAAGGGCGTACGAGGGGAGGCATAGTAGCGGTAGTTTCGGATTTGAGAGTCCTAGCTAGTCGCCAGTATGCTTGGTGGGAGGGCGCGAGTTGTTCTAAATAACTATGCCAATTATCGTTACGCGCGTCGCTTAAGCGGGAGTGGACTTCGCGTTGTAGACGACGCATCTGAATCCGGTTTGAATGCGTGGGAAGACGATCGTAGGCCCGGATTGCCGCGTTCCTAACTCTTAAGAGATTCCTAAGATCGGGAGACAGTCTGATGCGGTGGAAGCTGTCCTCCACATCGACTTCTTTAGAAGATCTAATGATCGCGGAAGATATGTGATCGGTAATGATGTTTATGGATTCGACGGTGTCCTCGGGGGATAGATTCGAATCCGGCCGTAAGGGAGGATTGGCGGAGCGGTGTCGGCTAGGCACGTGCCCAGCTTATTCCAATCCACCATGGTCCTCGTAACAGTGACTGGGTTGTGGGGGCGACCGAGCTGCATAACGACAGGTCGGTGGTCTGAGTCGAGCTCTGACATTGCTTCGATGGAACGCAAGCGCAGAGTTACGTTCCTAAGCAATGCCAGGTCTATAGTGCTCGGACGGAGCGCGATGTTATACGGATAACATGTTGGAGTTGGGGGACCGACTATTTCAAAGGTGAGGTCGTCTATAAACGCGTCGAGACGCCTACCGTTAACGTTAGTACGATGGCAGTTCCACCTAGTGTGGTGGCAATTTAAATCGCCTGCCAGGATGACGGAGTCTCCCATGCCGAACAGTGACTCGATGTCACTGCTCAGAAGGGGCTTGTCCGGGGGGAGATAAACGGATGCGATGACGATCGGCTGGTGTCCCGTCAGCGAGATACGGCACACTGACGCCTCGATATGTGAGAGCGGGGGAGTATCGAGAGGGACAACGTGCAGGGCCCGCCTATAGTAAATGGCAGTCCCGCCTTTGGAGGCGGTGAGTCTGTCATTCCTAACCATGACGTAGTTCGCGACTTTCGGGTCGCGACGCGAGGGCTTCAGACAGGTTTCCTGCACTAATAGAATATCTACAAGATTATCGCGGAGGAATTCAAAAATTTGATCGCGTTGCCGCGCGAGTCCGTTAGCATTATAGAATGCTAACGTAAGGGAATACGGTTTTTCTCTACCTTTTTGCGCCATTGATTACCGGTAAAGATTTTATAACGTACGCGACACGGACTCGTAAACGTCCATGTGATCGAACGCGGCCGCGAGCCGCTGTTCGGGGGTTGTCGACCTACGGATAGCGTCAGCGAACGATCGCAGACGGTCGAAGTTCACCGCGGTGACGAAGTCGCGCACGAGCGCGAAGTCGTTGGCGGCAGAGGGTTGCGGGGGACGGAACGCGGGCGCGGGGCGAGGTGCGAGCAGGGGCTGAGGCGCGGGGCGTGTCGCGAGCGGGGGCGGGGGTGCGGTTTGTGTTCCCGCCTTCGTATACGGCAGCGGCTTTTTCCACGCTGAAACCGTGGGAACTGCAGCCGGCACGAAGGCAGGTTTCGGCACTGAGGGTGCCGAAGTCTTTGGGCCGACGGTTCGCGGAGCTGGGAGGGTTGAACGCTTGCGCGGAGCCCTAGGACATCCACGGTAGTTCGCGGGGTGCCCTTGCTTAAGGCATAGGACACAGCTTGGGGGTTCGGTCGCGGTTTCCCTAACACGCGAGCAATCTAGTGTGGCGTGGTCGCCGAGGCACTTTACGCAGCGGGGGCGCGCGTGGCAATTACGAGCCGAGTGGCCGTAAAGCTGACATCTGTAGCACTGCCCGGGAGTGCCACGCTTGTGGGGGGCTTCGATTGAGATCCCGGATAGGCCGCAAATTGTCGTGAGACATGCGATCTTCTTTTTGGCCTCCGGGGTGGGTTCTAACGCCACGAGTATCATATTATAGGGCTGTTTGCTCCGCCCGCTGTGCATCCGGTGCACACTAACTATCGGGAGGGCCTGAGCGGTCAGATCCTCCTTTATGTAGTCGATGTCGAGTTCTTTAGGGACTCCGCGTATCACTACGCGGAGCTCGCGGTCCTCCTGAAGAGCATAGGTGTGGAAACCTATGTTCTCCTTTCGGAGGTATGCTGAGAGGGCCCTATGGTCGCCCGGCGTTGCGACCTTTATCTGAATCCCATGCGCGACGTTACGCGCATGGGTATAATTAATTTTATTTGCCTGAAGGGCCTGGGAAACGCGGTTCCACGCAGTTTTTTCCTGGAGAATCAGCGGGGGCGGGGCAGCTGCTTTAGGAGCGGGCGCGGGCTTGGGACGCGGCGGCGGGGTTACGCGGCGAGCGGAGTCCGACTCCGGTGTCACGACTACCTGCGGGCGGGAGGCGGTCGCGGATTTTGTCTGCTTCGTCGTGGAGCTCCGGGACTCCACGGCGCGAGTACGCTTTTTACCGCGCGTTACGGTTTGGAACCCATCCGAAGTTCCAGGCTGAGGGCTTGACGCGGATTCGAAATCCATCTCCGATTCGGTATCGGAGCCTGAACTCGAAACAATCGAGGTCGCGACGGACGAAGCGCGAGATGACGTATTCGACGCGGGCGCGGGGGTGGGGGTAGCGTTAGGCGCTACGTGAGCCGCATCGTGGGAACGTGCGCTCGAACTTGACGCGGCGACGGGGGGCGCGCGGCGTGCCTCCGAGGCACGGTTGAGAAACGCGGCGACGGACGCGGGGGGAGAGGGATTGCCACGAGAGGCCCTATACCTAACATACTCGGCCCTAATTGTCGGGTACCTTTCCCGGAGGAACCCGACAAAATCACTGTCACTAATAACACTCTCACTGAGTTCTTCCATGCTTCGGTCTTCTTGCCCGGGGGGGGCGGCCCCGGGACTTTTGTTGAACTCGCCGAAAGGCGAGGCCCCGGATAGGATAGGATTTGTAACCCCCCTGTGCTGCAGGACAGCAAGGAGCAGGGGGGGGGAATGCCTATGCCGTGAAAACGGCAATCGGCGGGGAAAAGGAAAGGAACCCGCTCGGGCTGTATAGTGCTACAGCAGGCAGAATCGCGAGCGGGGGTCTAGTCTTGAAAAAGACTGTTGTTTTTGGGAAGGGTTAGGAAATCGCTAGCCTGTGAGTGCCACAGGAAGCTGAACGTAGCGATTGGTTGCCTTGAAAAAGGCAGTTGGTAAGGGTGGGTTCGCGGTTACAAAACTTTAGCGCACAAAAATGGACCTCGATACGCAGATCGCAAGCGACCAACGGATCGGCACGTCCGCACTACCGAATTGTACGCACGATGTATTCACGGTCACTACACTGTCGAGCACAACTGTGAGTTCAGAGACGCGGCTCGCAAGCGGGCCACGGATCGGAAAGCACGTCCGCGCACGACCGAGTCGTGAGCGAGAATGAATGGTCACATTAATATTAAGCTTAAAACTGCATTCAAAAAACACGTGAAGTATTTTGACTTTTGATGGTGTTGTTTTGATAAAGAACTTATTATATTAGGAACTTATCGATATTTTGATTGTTTGTTATATATCATCACACCTCCTATGCACTATAGTAGTTGTCTATTGTCTTTAAAGATTTTATTTTGTTGCACGACAATGGCTTGCTATATGTAGATCCTGAGATCACCTGTGTATGGGTTCCCGGAATCCATAGACCTTGAGATGCGGGCTCTAAGGTTCAATTTTAAATGGTAGAATCACCATAAGAAGCTGCGAGACTTAAGACCTTCTGAATACTACAAAAACATAATTTAGTTTAAATTACTCTCGCGAGATATGAAATGTAAACAAACAAACACATATGAGTCAAATAACTGATTAAATAGAGTAAAAATACTGAGATAGTATTTTTATTACGTATATCTTGATAGCTGTAATATTTTCGTACGCTAACACATTCTTATACGTATTAAGTGAGATAAAATAAAACAATCAGTATCCTAACAGTTTGATTCTAAGTGCAGTAATATTTCAGACTAACTTAAACAAAAACGATATTTTATTCATAGGACACATGTCTGATTTTTACTATTTCCTCACTAACCTATAGTTGCTAATTATTTATCATACCATCCCGTTCTGTTAATAAGGTCTTAATTCCTATTTTCAAGATATTATATTATTGTAATATCTTTTTTTAGAAATAAATTGAAACCACTGTATCCTACATATAGAGATGAACTACTAGTCAGCGAAATATTATCATTCAATTTTCATACAAACATTTTGTTTTTGACATGACGTTACTGTGGGGCTGGGTTGAGTTGGAGCTCTCGGCCCTTATTACGTTTTTTTTCCTGCCTAAGCTGAGAGCTTTGAGAGGCTATATCAGCGTAGCCTTAACTAGTAGGTGAGCTCACAGGCTCAAACCTGATGACGTTGCTAACACGAACCCTAGCAAGAGCCGTGCTTCGCAGAATCTACCACCGGATCGGAAACGCGACCCACTGAGAAGATCCGGCGAGAAACTGAGTGGGCTGTGTCTGACGGTTAATTTACTCGTCGAGCCCTTCGTCGCAAGCGACGGGTTCGACGAAAACGATGACTGGTGGAACTAGTAATTTACGGAGTTGGCTAAAGAAATAGATGAAGATTATTCGATACCGGTCGCATAATAGGAAAGTTGTAGTACTATTCAGCTGTAGCATAGAATACGATGATCATTTAAGATCATAACAAATCCGACTTAAATCTGAAACGAGGAAGTCTGTAGACGAATTCAAGGTTCCAGCACAGCCAGTTAGGGCTAGAAAATATCTAGAATGGAGATTTGAAACAAGCGTAGCTTACGCCCACATATTATATGGACATACCAGTTGGTAGAGGTCATGTGATGCGTCAGATGTAGGCCGCGTCCGACCTGTCACTATAGAAATCTATCCCTGGGTTATGTCCAAAAGCGAACGCCTTATGTCTGTTATGTAGATGATGGAATCGGAAATAGTCATAAAACAGGAAATACACGTGGTTTTGAATCACGCAAACGTCACATTTTTGAAACATAGCTGAGTTTGTTGAATAATATGTTTTGCCTCAATTAATGCGAAAAGTCATCTTCGTTGTGTCTTTATTTTATAATTGCTTATTCATAATAATTAATTCAATCAAATAAATGTTTTTTGTCGGTAGTCGTCGTGGCCTAAAGGATAAGAGGTCCGGTGCATTCGTCGTGAGCGATGCACGGGGTGTTCGCATCCCAGGCGGGTACCAATTTTTCTAATGAAATACGTACTCAAGAAATGTTCACGATTGACTCCCACGGTGAAGGAATAACATCGTGTAATAAAAATCAAACCAGCAAATTTTAATTTGCGTAATTATTCGGGGTAGGACCTCTAGTGAGTCCGCGCGGGTAGGTACCACCACCAAAAACGGAGACCTTACAACTTTTTTTTTTGATTGAAAGATTACTGGTGGCCCGAAGGCCTTTCCAGTTTCACCAGGACAAGTGGGCGAGCAAATGCTCAGCCAGGAGGGGTGGGATTTGCTAACAACTGCTCGAGCACCTCCGAAGGAGACCAAACAACTCAAGAGCAATTGCTTCGCGAACCGAATTACTACCGGATCGGAATCGCGACCCCCTGAGAAGATCCGGCGAGAAACTCAGCGGGCTGATGTATGGGTTAGGTTGCACGTCGACCTCTTTGTCGAGTTCGATGAGTACGGTTACCGGGGTCCCTAAGCCTGCTCCTAGTGTTAGAGCTGAAGGCGTCTAATACAAAGGTTATTGGATCTGATGGATCCGTAAGGACGTGAACCTTACAACTCATATCTGGAGGTACCATTTACGTTGTAGGTATCTATGGGCTCCGCCTACCGGCTACCGTCTACCGCCACTCATGGACTTCAGCAATGCCAGGGGCAGAGCCAAGCCATTGCCTACCTTTGACAGTAGACTCTTATTGGAAGCTTAATATAAAGGCATAGACCAGAAGTCACAGTGCATGGAATGGGCTGCCGAGCTAGCAATAGTTAACAGTTACGGGTCAATAAAATCTTCGGCACTGATCGTTCTCGCCAGCACTGGGCTGCTATTAAAACTTGATTAATAACAATCAGTAATAACTACTTATGAGACTATATATCTCTAGCAGTACTATATCTGAAGACAGAAAGAAATGAAAATATCTTAAAGTTTGACAGTTAGCAGATATGAAAGTCCACATCTTTTTGAGGGGATCGTCATTATAAAAGTAGAGAGTATTTCAATCACAGTGAGTTGAAAATATTGTTAAATGAAAAAAAATGAGAAAATTATGATGACGTCACAGAATTTTCAGTAATCCAACGTTGATGACCATGAGACGCCGGTCACTGCTATAAAACCGTCACTCAGCCTCAAATATTTAACTTCTCAAACATAATCTTCGGTTAATCCCGCACTTGGGCTTAAGGCATTATCATGAAAGCCAGATTATCTCTTGTGTTTTCTGTACCTTGCGCTAAACAGTCCCTAATAACAGTTTAGTGGCGGTAATTCTGTGTCATTTGGAGCAAGGAAAGAAAATTAACAACGATAATTTGATACGTTTTTTAATTATCTATCATAAACTGATTGACCATGTATTGAGCATAATTTTCCTTGCTATTGCGGCTCCAAATAGTCATGCGTGTAAGTGTGAAAGGTATTCAAGCAGTTATTTGCAAATGCAGGTTTATTTCTACAAGTGGGCAGAGGCATTCTCGATTAGAATCACAACCTGTTATGTATATGAATTTGATAGTCATTTAACATTAGGCACCAGATCATCTAGACTGACGCCAATAGACATTTATGTACATCAATGTGCAATTAAAAATCACCTATGACTATTGAATCTATCAATTTATATAAATACTAGCTGACCCGGCAAACATTGTTTTGCCATATATAAGATTTCTAGGGAATTTCTAGTGTAGAAAAAAAAACTAACTTATTTTAAGTGTGTAAGGATGTGGTAAATGAGTGAAAGAGGTATGTAGTGCTGTGAACGATGAGGGAATATATAATAAAAATAACAAAACCTCATTCAACCACATAATACCTCATTATAACAAAAAAAAAAGTCCAAATAAAAAAAATTATGTTAGGGGTGGACAACCCTAATCACTTAGGGGTATCAAAAAAGGATAGTAGCCGATTATCAGGCTTACTGAATATGCTTAAAAAATTTCATGAGAATCGGTCAAGCGGTTTCGGAGGAGTATGGGAACGAACATTGTGACACGAGAATTTTATATATTAGATAAAAATGAATTTCTGTTCGTTAGTCTCGCTAAAACTCGAGAACGGCAGGATCGATTTGGCTAATTTTGATCTTGAATTATTTGTGGATGTCCATAGAAGGTTTAAAAGGTAGATAAATATGAAAATGCTGGGAATTAAATAAAAATAACAATTTAGTTTTTCCTTTGATGTGTCCCCCGTCGGACGGATTCCTTTTGTTTGTTTTAAGTTTATTTTATACCAAAGCTTAGGTCTTTTATTTATTGATTGAGGCACTACGAAGTCTGCCGGGTCAGCTAATCATAGTATAAATGTGAAATCTTATTTAAGATTGGAAAATTTACTCATTATTTAATGGTTATCGTAAGTAAAGGTCACTATCATTTAGCAAACTCTTATTTGTACATTTCATTGTGAAACAAATTTTATTTAAACAAATAATACTGAAAATGAAAATATTGCGTTTGGTTTGTTTGTAAGTTCGGGCGTATTCGTATGTTCGTACTGAGGCTATTGTGAGCATTGAAAGAAAAGTTTGTGGTATGTTCTAAATCACGTATGTCATTTACCACTTAACAACGTACATAATTATGTGAGTCTTACATATACCCAGCAGTAGTCATAGCCGCGTGTTCGGGATTCACTAGTTTGCAATAAAATGTATCAAAAATCAAACACGTCATATTGATGCGTGGAATGTTTTGTTACGTGCAATTATAAATAAAATATTATTTAGCCCCAGACTAGAATTTTCGTTTGTGTCATGTTTTTAATAAGCCACAAATATGATTCTCAATTAATATGAATAATCATTAGGTACTAGTTAAGTTAGATTTGAAGGAATCTTTTTACAAATACAATTTGATCCATATTTGAGTCGACTATTATCAAAGGCGGCAATCTGACTTTTGGACAATGATTGGTAAATCAGAAAAACGAATTATTGACTTTGTATTCCATCGGCAGTCACAAAACTCTTCGGAACGACATCTTAGATAAATAACAGGTTAACTATTAACCTTTATTTAATGCAGGTTTTGAACCGTATTCTTTGAAGGAGACGATTATATTCCAATAAATCTGTATTGACATATCAATAAAATTTTGTTGTCCAAATGCACAGATTGCCGCCTTTGATAATAGACGACTCATTTATAAGTCATACTTTTTTTATGAAACTCCTAATTTATTAATTATGCTCCTAAAATACAGATTTCTCTGCTTAACAATGTATCGTTATTATAACTAAATTGAAAATTTTACGCACGATTACATTCTTAGCATTGGCGATGTCCACGGGCAATTTTCCGCGAAATGGACCTCGAATGCTGTTAGGCAAGTAACTAATTCTTCTTTTTTCATTTGTATACAGAGTTAAGTCTTCGTTCATAAGCTTTAATTTGTCAGTGTTGTAAAACTGTGAAATTAAAATTGACCATTTGAAACTTTGTTGAAAGGCTAGGTTAAGACAATTCTGTCCCATATAATCAATTTATACTCGTACTTTTTGCTTATGAACCCATCAATATACTGAACGGTATAGTAAAAAAAATGTGTGTTTACACGTGATAGAGTAATAGTACTATAATATTAACATCTATTTTTATTGTTACATATTACACCTATTATTTCGGTTTTTTTTTTATGTTCCGGGTTTTTTATTTTTATTTTATACTTTTTTTATTGCTTTGTTGGGTGGACGAGCCCACCTGGCGTTAAGTGGTTACTGGAGCCCATAGACATCTACAACGTAAATGCGCCCACCTTGAGCGTAAACGCACCTTGAGATATACGAGTAAGTTCTAAGGTCCCAGCATATTTACAACTGCTGCCTCACCCTTCAAACCGAAACGCACTACTGTTTCACGGCGGAAATAGGCAGGGCGGTGGTACCTACCTGTGTGGACTCACAAGAGGTCCACTAGTAATTACGCAAATTATTATTTTGCAGGTTTGATTTTTAATACACGATGTTATTCCTTCGCCGTGGAAGCCAATAGTGAATATTTGTTAAGTACGTATTTCATTAAAAAAATTGGTACCCGCCTGCGGGATTCGAACACCGCTGCATCGCTAGATACGAATGCACCGGACGTCTAATCCTTTAGGCCATGACGATAATTTTTTTCTTAATTTCGCTCATGAGGCTAAAATCTTGTTAAATAAAGAAACTGCGAGATATTCTAATGTAAGCAAAAGTTTTCATCTGCTTTCTTTTCTCTCATCTTCTGCTTTTTATAATATTTGGATGGAAAGTGTTGGGGTTTTTTTTAATATGATTAAAACCAATGAATTGCGTAACAACATAATAATTTTAGAACTTTTTTTTTGTATATTCGCCCTGAGACAAGAAGGCAACCCGGCACAACAAGACGTTTCCTCGCCAAGATTGAAATCGCCTTGACCTCAACATTAATTGTACTTGCAACAGTTTCCTATCTTTCGACAAATTAGCATTCAGCTCGTCAATTCAAAGACAATATCGGAGTAAGTTTGCATTCATGTATGTGTTATACAGTTTTCCAAAGCTAATGTCGTGAATGTTTAATGAGTGCACGGAGCCTTTTTTTTAATTCATAGGCTTTGATCATAGAAACAAGGTTTATTACGAAATAAATGTTTTGATTTCACGATTTATTTTAGTTTATTCAAGTTTAATTGCCTATTTACGTAGCGGAAACTGTAAATTGCAATGTAACGAAGTATTCGTATATGTGATTGTGTTTGAGAGACTTTAGTTGAACTTCTTATTCCCTACTTTGTGTGGACAAACTTTGATGCAGTAGATTGGGGAGTAGAATAAGAACAAATCTGGGATTCCACAATACTTTTGTTAAGTTGTTAGAGATTTAACTTTTTTGAACTAAAAATGACTTTTATTTAGTGTTTAAGAATATTAAATAGTTTAATTTAGTCATCAAAGTTTTTTAACTCATTAAAGATATTAAAACATCAATTACTTAAAGTTAGTTAGCTAACTAACAACTAACAACTAAATAGTGTCAGCCCTAGAGAAAAACTCTATTAACCCCTTAAGCGACCCGATTCACCCCAACGCCTGGGTCAATAGGGACAAGTGAGTTTTGTAACTCTTTATGATTATTCTTTAATATTTTAATGTATTATAAATGAAAACTTAAACTACCGGAACCATTATGATCTCCGACTTACTCCCATTTTACAGTACCATTTATTTGTAGGCCAGAAAAAATTAACGAACTAAACAAATGAAGAATTAAAATTAGAATACTGGAATTTCTGTATCGGTAATGAAAAGGCGTCAGCGAAAATGCCATAGATGAGCAGACGAACATAGAGTTCATTTGGTAATATATCTCATAGACGACATCCAAAACATCAGGAATGACAGAGGCATACATGTGTCCTGCCTTTGGCTTGGGTCTCTTTTCTAATTATGTTTGAAGAAAGTATGGTGCTTATAGAGCACAGTGTGATGGTAAGTTCTTATCTCAGCCAGTGCCATACATTTTTTTAGACGTGTGAACGAGCTCGCGGTCTACCTGTCGGTGGTTGAAGTCTCCATTTTGTTATATTACGGCTGTCTCACTCTTCAAATCGGAACGCAGGACTGCGTGGCTGTAGAGTTAGGCAAGACGCTGGATGCCTACCGGTCTGGGATTATAAAACACTATACCACCAGTAAGTGCTCTGAGGAATTGTTTGAGATGATCCCCTCATCTCCTTTTTATCATCGCACCTCCCCCCATCGGAGCAGAGTTCATCCATATTATTTGGAACCGCTGCGTTCATCGACAGTGCGTTTCCAGAGGACTTTTTTGCCACGTACCATCCGGCTATGTAATGGGGCAATTAACACCACACTGCCTCAAATGCCAACCCTACCTGCACGTGGTGCATCCTGCTGATTGACGAACAGGGCTCTGGCGACCGATAGATGGCGGAATAACCATCAACAAAAACCGCTCGGTGCGGAAATCTCCAGGCCGGTAATGGGCAGCAGCATTACCGGTACAAGGCACTGAGTACTGCGATCGCCAACCCGCCTGCCAAGCGTGGCGATTACGGCATAACCCCCCCTTATGGCAGCTACAAATAAAAAACGGCCCCCAGTTCCCGGCAGCTTTACTATCCCTGGCTACGGTAGCAGCCATGGTAACGGTAAGGCAGGGGGTGCGAAGAATCCCCGGGCTACGGACAGCTACCACCAAATGACCCTGGCGACTCTCAATACCCGGACTCTGCGGCTTGACGAACATATTGAGGAACTGGAAGTGGAATTAGGAAGGATACGATGGCACGTCCTAGGGTTGTGCGAAGTCCGAAGACAGGGGGAGGACGTCATAACTCTAGACTCAGGCCACCTATTCTACTTCCGGGAAGGAGACCAACCTGGACAAGGTGGAGTTGGCTTTCTCGTCAATAAAATCCTCACGGGCAACATTGTAGAGGTATCCAGTGTGTCGACACGGGTAGCGTACCTCATAATTAAGCTCACCGAAAGGTACTCCCTTAAGGTGGTGCAAGTATACGCACCGATTTCGTCATACTCGGATGACGATGTGGAGTTTGTGTACGACGATATCACCAGGGCTCTGCACAATACCACAAAAGCCCACTTCAATGTTGTCATGGGAGATTTTAACGCTAAAGTAGGAGTACAGACTTGCGACGAATCGGTGCTAGGATCCTTCAGTTATGGATGTAGGAACCACAGGGGGCAAATGCTAGTCAACTTCCTTCAGCGCGAGAGGCTCTTTCTAATGAACTCGTTCTTTAAAAAGAAGCCACAAAGGAAGTGGACTTGGCTAAGCCCCGACACTGTGACGAAAAACGAGATAGACTTTATTATGACGGACAAGAAACATATATTCAGGGATGTCTCTGTGATCAGCAGGTTCAATACCGGTAGTGATCACCGACTTGTCAGAGGCACACTGAATATGGACTTCAAGTTAGAACGCAGCCGTCTAATAAAGTCTACGCTTCGACCCAGCCTACATCACATGGCTGTAGATCCGGAGCAATTCCAGCTAGATCTCCACAACCGATTCGCTGCCTTGGAAACCACCACAGACGTAGACGAGGCCTTAGATGGCGTGGTGAGGACACTGAGACAAGAGGGACAGAGATTGTGTCCAAAGGGTCATACAGGCAGAAAATCAAAATTATCATCCGAGACTCTCCGGTTAATGGAAGAAAGGCGAGAAAACACACAGGCCACACAATCAGAGAAGGTGGCTCTTAGTAAGAAAATCAGGACGCTGATACGACGCGACCTCCGACGGTACAATACTCAGCGGATCAATGACGCAATTGAGCAAAACCGAGGAGCCAAGGTGTTCGTGCAGCGTCTTGGTAGAAGCCACCTTACAAAACTGACCACAAGGGATGGCCAAATTCTCGCCTCCAAACCGGAGATTCTCAAGGAAATTGAGGACTTCTACGGACGTCTCTATACTTCCAAAACCACCAAGTCTGCCTCTGACCCAGCAGATGTCCGAGCCACACTATCCCGCCACTACACCGACGAGCTGCCACAGATTAGTGTGGACGAGATCGGGATGGCTCTTGAAAATCTTAAAAACGGAAAAGCCCCGGGCGAGGATGGTGTTACTTCTGAGCTCTTGAAAGCAGGAGGTCTTCCTGTTATTAGGGAGCTCCAGAAGCTCTTTAACACTGTCCTCTTTACCGGTAGAACTCCAAAGGCGTGGAGCAGGAGCATAGTTGTCCTTTTCTTTAAAAAAGGAGATAAAACACTTTTAAAGAATTATCGCGCCATCTCGCTCCTGAGCCACGTCTACAAATTGTTTTCGAGAGTCATAACGAATCGTCTCGCTCAGAGACTTGACGACTTCCAGCCTCCGGAGCAGGCAGGATTCCGAAGAGGATTTGGTACCGTGGACCACATTCACACAGTTCGGCAGATTATACAGAAGACTGAAGAGTATAATCCTCCACTATGTCTGGCGTTTGTGGACTACGAGAAAGCCTTTGACTCGATCGAGACCTGGGCTGTTCCGGAATCCTTGCAGCGGTGTCAAGCTGACTGGCGATACATCGATGCACTAAGATGCCTGTACGATGCCGCTACAATGACCGTCCAAGTACAGAAAGAGCAGACGAGACCAATCCAGTTGCGCAGAGGTGTAAGACAGAAAGACAGAAAGACAGAAAGAACTGTTTACAAACGCACTGGAGGACGTCTTCAAGACTCTGGACTGGAACGGACGCGGCATTAACATAAACGGCGAGTACATCTCACATCTTTGCTTTGCCGATGATATCGTCATCATGGCGGAATCGCTGCAGGACCTACAAGAAATGGTGCACAGCCTTAATACTGCATCCCAACGGGTTGGCCTCGGAATGAACTTGGATAAAACCAAGGTAATGTTTAACGGAAACGTCATTCCGAGACCAATCGATGTGGATGGTACACCTCTCGAAGTTGTTCAAGAGTATGTCTACCTAGGACAGACCCTACAACTAGGTAGAAACAACTTTGAGAAGGAGGTGACCAGAAGGATTCAGTTGGGCTGGGCAGCGTTCGGGAAGCTTCGTCAGGTCTTTTCGTCGCCCATACCACAATGTCTGAAGACAAAGGTCTATAATCAGTGCGTCCTACCCGTGCTTACCTACGGAGCCGAAACGTGGACACTGACTGTGCGACTAGTCCACCAACTAAAAGTTACTCAGCGAGCTATGGAGCGAGCTATGCTCGGTTTGTCATTGCGAGACCGAATACGCAATGAGGTCATTCGGCCAAAAACCAAAGTAATCGATATAGCTCGCAGAGTTAGTAAGCTGAAGTGGCAGTGGGCTGGTCACATAAGTCGCAGAACCGATAACCGTTGGGGTAGACGTGTTCTGGAGTGGAGACCGCGAACCGGCAAACGTAGTGTAGGACGCCCTCCTGCTAGATGGAGCGACGACCTGCGCAAGGCAGCTGGCAGTAACTGGATGCGTAGAACCGAAGATCGGGTTCAGTGGCGAGCTTTGGGGGAGGCCTATGTCCAGCAGTGGACTGCCGCAGGCTGATGATGATGATGATCCGGCTATGGAATGAGCTCCCCTCCACGGTGCTTCCCGAGCGCTATGACATGTCCTTATTCAAAAGAGGCTTGTGGAGAGTATTAAGCGGTAGGCAGCGGCTTGGATCTGCCCCTGGCATTGCTGAAGTCTATGTGAAGTCTAGTGACGGTAACCACTCACCATCAGGTGGGCCATATGCTCGGCTGCCTACAAGGGCAATAAAGAAAAGGTCGTAATAGATTCGTTCTATGGGTGTCCATTGAGGTAGTTTGAATAGATTCTGCTCTGTTATTCAGTAGTTTAGCAGTAAAATGGAAATGGCCCGGTCATATTAAACTTCACAGGAATATCTATGGAATATGCTGTATCAAATACAGAAAGAACCGACGGCCTCGTAAACACTTGGACCTTGAGTTACCAAATGAATCTTGAAATCTAGTATATCAACAATCCGAAAGGTCCTATTCAGTATGGTGTAAAATGGTAATAGAATCTGACATCCATTCCATTGACAATGAATGCTACTTCGAAAGAAGTATGGTTGAAGTGTTAATTTCTTTTTAACCTAAACCTACCACCATAAACTTCAAAATAAATAAATAAATATGTACACTTCGGAATTGACCTTTCTCATAATGAACAAGGTATTCAAAAGAGACGAAGCGACGAAAACCAGATGTCTTCCTTGACAAATTAGCGGTTTGATTAAGTTGTTAAATTGGTAAGTATCGGTACATTAACACTCAAACATTCGTTTCACGTGTGATCGTACGCGGCTGCGACTATTTAGCGCTTCGATGACATTGCAAATCTAAGTAATTACAACTGAAGTAGACCGAGAGCTAGTAAATTTTTTTGTACTAGCGACCCGCTCTCGCCTCGCTTCGGAAACTGTAATTTATTATTGATTTATCCACTATTTAATTGATGTTATTATACATATAAACCTTCCTCTTCAATCACTCTATCTATTAAAACAAAACGCATCAAAATCGATTGCGTAGTTTTAAAGATTTAAGCATACATAGGGATATAGGGACAGAGAAAGCGATTTTGTTTTATACTATGTAGTGATACAGACAAACATTTGTAAAGCTGTTGACTGGATCTGTTGTAGGCGCAGCATTGAAAGTTACAATTCACTTGTACTTAAGATTAAGAAGCGTCCTTGACTTAAGGTACCTAGTCGGTGTATTCACAGTCTGCGACTATGCCGTCTAGAATAGCAATTGTACTGTATAATTTTGTATCTAATGTGTTCACGAACGACATTCACATCAATGAATACATTTCTTAGTGCAAGTCTGTCCAGACTGAGCCTGCTTATGGGAAAAAAAGGTGATAGGTAGATGTATTCGTGGGAGGTGTAAACTTTATATATCTCTACCTATTCGCTGGTAGCCTAAGGGCCTATTCTAGGTATTCTCGGACGTCTAGTTGAGCTCACGGGATCAACTTGAAATAATTTCCTAACAATAATCCTAGCAAGAAAACTATAAGCTATCTACTCACTATTCATACATAGTTACACTATATGTGAGCGAAGGCTTCATGGATTTATTTTTTGTTTTTATCACTAAAAATAGTCTATTGATTTAGAAAAGTCTACTATGAATTTAATTTTCTCTTTGTGACGATACAATTATAAATACATTTTTTGAAAAACGTAAATACAAGACGTCTAATTTACACAACTCTGTATAAATAATGTATTAAAATCAAATTTATGCAATGTATAATTTTGCGCATTTTTTTATGAATTACGTAAGTAAGCAGATGTGGATACGGGTCACCTAAACGAACTCAGTGGCAATGGTCAGTGATCACTCGTGCTGCATAGTATATATTATACGTATGTATATTTTCGATGAGCGTAATGATTCGAGATTGTAAGAAAAATAAAACTGCTCCGTAATGGGTGGTAGAAGTTTAAAGACATGACGGTGTTATCTACATTATTCTTTTAGAGCTCTCACCATGAAAAATTAGAAACGAAACACAAGGAGCCGTATTTCCTCCGTAGACCAAGAGGTTTCCGAGGATCTGTGAAATCGAGAATACTAACAGAATCCGAACGGCGCGGCCCGTTTCGGAGTCAAATGGAAGCAGTACTTATTAAACACCCTGAAATGATGGTGGACAATATTATGCGTCAACACCATTATCCCTATTTATGTCATGAAGAATTTGTAAGCTTCTTAATATACTTTATTATATAAGTAAACTGCCAATATTAAGAAAAAAATATATTATAATGAGATTTACTCAAGAATAGGAAAATAAACTCTTAGCCTACACTCAGAACCATGACATGTTCACGATTCCTAGCACCAACAATTTAATGTAATAGGTACAAATTAACTACACATTTTATAACAACGTTATTTATTTAGATCGTCACATTTAATTTACGATTTTTTTGTTGTTTTCATGGTCTTTTATTGTGATTTGAAGGCATCGAAAAAAATGTATGTATTTATATTATATTAAATTGTATGTGACATAATCAGATTAAATATTTGAGAATCGGTGTCATTGATGTTAAAGCAAACTTGTTGTCCAAACATAGATACTTTATTTATTCGAAGATATCAGCAGAAATATGCAAACACGAAAAAAATATAAAAAATAGACGTAATTTTTTTATATTTTGACACGATAATTTCTATTTGCAAGCAATTTGTAATAAAGCAATTTACAATCTCAACAACATTAGAATCTAAGTTGCACACCCTTACTTCTGTTGTAAAGTGTATAATATATGCAGGACACTCCTTTTCTTTGTACTCATTCATGAATTAGTGACGTTCAAATTGTTTGCTATATGCTGACAGTTTTAAAATCTATGAAAGGGCTTGTAAACAAAATCAGGCATCCAAATTATCAAATGGTCTAGATCGGTGTTTCCCAACGTGGGCCCAACGCCCCACAAGGGGGCAATTTGATAATTAAGGGGGCCAATCGCACTAAATTAATATAGAAAATCTGTATTAAGATTATTTTGAATTTTAATTTCAGTTTTTTATTATATGATTTGAAATATTACTTACTGTGTTCTGATAACAATTGCATAGTGATTTCTTCCTAAAACCTATCATTTATGTTTCTTATGTGAACAAATCAATTTTTTTAATGTTAAAAAATAGGCATTGAAATTTTAGAAATGTTACAGATTCACGATCAAATGAAAAATGAAAATAAAATATTTAGTTATAAATTTAATCGGATTATATTTTTGTATGAAATTTGGTGTCAACTTCCACAACAAATCGATTGGTCTTGTAATTTATGAACTTATCGTTTTACCGAATAAATGTTGTACCGATGTGCCTTGCGTCTTACAGCATCTTCGATAGTAAATTATTTAATTTAGACATATTTGCTATAACGCACCTCGTATTTCCTTTATGGAGTTACACGGTACTGCAGGGTAAGACAGGCTGGCTCTGGTCCACCGGGGTATTCCGGGACACCAGCGGTGCCTGGGGCCGCCTATGGGCTGCCGTACCGAGACGGCCGATGTAAAACTGTCGACTATAGCCACGACTACCCGTCCGTCGGGCGTTCTAGGGGTAGCGCCACGAGTCTGGTTGTAATGCTGACCACGGGAACCTTCACACTCTGTCTGGGTTCTGACCCCGGCCGTAGTTCGGACTTCAGGTGAGAGACTGCAAGGAAAGTCGTTTGATGGGTAGAGTCCTACAAATATTCTTGGGGCTGCGGGGCTTGGGAGCAGATCTCCCAACATCTGCAGACAGCCAAATCCGATATATCCCGCGCACCCCCTAGACGTGGTTACATTGTATGAGTTTGGAATCCTGCCCGAAAAAAAACTTAAAAATCTAACGGTTTTTTCAGATCTTCTGGACCCATGAACCTCTGAATCCTTCTAATCTAAATTTAGTATTTATGTAGTAGATTGAATCACTGAACAGCTAAATAGGTATATAAAAAAATCGGATTGAAAACTTCATTCATAAATCAAAAAAATCATTCATAAAACCATTAAAGAATCTTAACCAAGTCCACCAAGATGGGTACTGGGTAGTTGCGGCCACGTTGTAATTTCTATGGGTTCTGATAATTAACTTAACAATATACAGGTCGTGTGCTTATTTGCAAAATTAGTGTAATTAATAGGACACTGTTATAAAAATACAAATTAATCCATGGAAATAAACGAGAATCAGCGCGTGGTTTTAAAATCGATGGAATCGATTTGAACGTTTAGGATTCCATTGCTAGTTACCACGTGATAAAAGACATTTGACAGATATGACGTAAAGCCGCAAGTTGTATTATGACTCAATAGAAGGTTTGAAATTTTCGATAAACCTCTCGCAAGATCCTTAAATTAGATACATTTATATTTAGACCGATATTTTATTTACATCGCAACATGGATAATCAAAGTAAACAATTAGCTGAAGACTTTTTCTTAAGAGAGCCTGTAGACGCCCGCATCAGGTAACTTTGGTTGGTGACATTTTATACCATTTAGCAACATGTTTTTAAAAATTAAATTACGTTTCTCCATAGAAAAGTCAAAGATGAGCCCAAAGAAGAATCACACCCGACTCTCAAAGTTGAAATGCAAACAATTCGTTTGAATCCGGACTCACAGAAGATAATATTAGATACATTGAGGTATATCCATGGTTCTGAATTCAAATTGGGCAGTGCTAGTCTTTACAAGGTATGAGAGAATGGGTATTTCATAAAGCACTTCACACGAAATATTTAAGTAAACTGATTGTTTAGTATTTGAGTGTATTTGTAGATGTTTATTTTCATGAATGCTCTTAAAAGGTTTGTTTAAAATCTCATATTGTTCCCTGCATTGTGTGCAAGTTGTAACTTACATATTTTTTGAAAATTTTCATTATGGCCATTATTATACATGCATAATGTAAAAAATATATTTTCAGGATAAAGGTTCAAATCTGGGAAACAGGTATTGGATGGAAAGAGGCAATTTAGTTGTCCAAGGAGGATGTGACTATTCTCTTAACATGAAACCTGATATACAGAGCTCAGAAGCTAGACTTAGATCTTTTGCTTTATCAAAATTAGAAAAGTAAGTAATTGAATGTAATTATTGCTATCCATAAAATCTATTTGATGATGGTGGTAGCTGTTAATCATAGACATTAGCAATACTGGTTCACTGTCAAGCCTCTGTCTATATAATTGGTAATCGGCACCAATAGTGAAGATGATAAGACATACGGTTCTATATTAGGCTCTGCTATAAATAGTTAATTTTAAGCAATTGAAATTTCACACTCCAGATACCACTTCCATAAAGCACATTGTGCAGAAGCCTTAGAGATAGCAGCAGAAAGTGTAGAAAAGTCCTTAGAGATTTTATTTTATAAATATTTTAAGATAGACCCAGAGGATAAACCGGAAAATGCCCTCTCAAATTCAGAGTTAGAAGAGATGAGAATGGATGAAAAAGCAGTATTAGAATCAATATATGATACCAGTTTCAAAACGAAAGATGCAGATGTATGGGTTGTCAAATTAGATCTAGACTACTTAACAAAGCTATACGCAAATAAAGTTGATGCACCGAAAAAGAAAACAAACATAAATTACAATAATAAAGGGAAACCAAAAGAGATGTGTAAACTTATTTTAAAGGGACACTGTAGATTTGGTGATAAATGTAAGTTTTCGCATGAAATTAATACAGAGAAAACTCAGCCCGATACAGAAAACACTGGAACTCAGAAAATTACGTATGAATTAGAAGTAAGGTTTCCGAAAGACACACTGTATCCTTATCAACCCCCATTATTGTTTTTCAAAACGGAAAACCGTACTGATACCATACCTGATTTAACTTGTTTGAAAATAACATGTAGACTTGTAGACGAGGCGAAAATTCTTGCACAAGATGGAGTACCAAGTATATATTCCATTGTGGAATTGCTACAAAATGAAGAAGATATCATAAATTTTATAAAATTTGATACAAGATCATTTTTAGAACCTTCAGAAGCTCTATTTCCACAATTAATAGAGGACGAAGGTAAACATGAGGTTAAACCAAGTCATTACAAAAAAGGTGTTATCAAAGACATAAGGAATAACATAAATTTTGAAGAAGTTTTGAGAGAAAATAAAGAAATAGCTAAGAGATGGTTAGAAAAGAGGGAAAATAATAGGTACAACAAAATGATGTCAGATAGAAGAAAATTGCCTGCTTGGCAGAAGAAGAATGATATATTGAATGCTTTGAAAAAATCACAGGTTAGTATTCAACATCTTTAAGAAAACTTCAATTATCTTGTTATACAATGGAAGACAGTGATATATTATTATTATTAAAAAAAAGCTATAATTTATATTATTTTGTCAAAATATGTATTTAAATGGAAAAAAAATTGAAGAAAAATTTGAAAAAAAAAATTTCTAAAAAAAGTGTCAGTGATACTATGCAATTCATTCAACTACAATCTTTCGCACACAAATAATTGATATGCATTTGACAGTAGTGCTTAGAAATCAAATTGAATATTAAAACTTACATTTCATACTTGTTGCCACTGTGGGTACATCATTATTTAACAAAAATTTTTATGGACAAGTAAATACGTAATGTTGATACTGAAAAACAAGCTGTCACAGACCCAGTTTTTGTTACTCCTAGTTAAATAAATATGATAAGGCATACCTAAAATTATGAAATGTGAAATTAATATATAATTCATTTAATGCAGCTTTCCATCCTCAGATAGTAGTGATCAGCGGTGAGACCGGTTGTGGTAAAAGCACACAAGTACCTCAGTACATACTGGATGACTGGTTGAATAATTTCTCCAAAGATGGTCCTGAACATGTCGAGATAATCTGTACTCAACCGAGAAGAATATCTGCTATTGGCGTGGCAGACAGGGTTGCTGATGAACGCGTGGAGAAAACTGGCCAAGTTGTTGGATATCAGGTACGAAAATATAAAAAAAAAACATTTTAAATGAAATCTTAGGCCGCCCAGTATTGTTATACTGGGTCAAAGATTTGAACTGTAAATAAATCTAGGGAATTTTTCATTGGGCTGGTGACTTTCCACTTATCGGTAGCATCAGTTTATCTGTTGATAGCTGATGATTTGATTTGATATGGATAATAAATAAAAAACTATGCAATGTACAATAATTGGTAATAAGCTGCCCTGCATTATCGTGTCTTCTGCCTGAAATGAAAACGAAGAGCTTCATATTACCCACAATATAGGCAGACGAGCATATAGCCCACCTGATGGTGAGTGGTTACTGTCGCTAATGGACGTCAGCAATGCCAGGGGGAGAGCCAAGCCGCTGCCTACCGACCTAACTAGTCACGTCTCAAATTTATTAACGCCTAATGCTCATCCATCTTTTAACAGCTTTAAGAATATTAGAATGTAGCTCATTATTGTTTAAGTTACGTCGTCACTACCCTAATATGTTGGTGTACAAACAATCCAACGAGATGTTTCTAAGCTCCCCTTTTAAATCCCAAATACTATGTGCAATATACTACTAACGAATATGATATCTCACACAAATGTTTCTTTAAAATAGTATATTTGTGGTAGCATAGAAAAACTTATAATAGACAACGTCTTATAATTAGATGGAGTCGGCCGCACGCACGAAAAAACAAGACTCATGCGGCGTTACCTCGCTCTGACGCGTATTTTCTTATGAAGTTGTCACGTTCAACTATCGTCAGTAAACCGACTACACAGACAACCGATTTTTTTTCATAATTTGTTTTAATGTAATACATACATTTCAGATTCGACTGGAGAGCAAAATTTCTTCAAAAACTCGCCTAACATTCTGTACGACTGGGATCCTGCTCCGTAGGTTAGAATACGATCCTCAGTTGAAGTCGGTAACACATATCTTAGTCGATGAAGTGCACGAGAGATCCGAAGAGAGTGACTTTCTTTTGTTAATATTAAGAGATCTGGTCAAAGTCCGGAAGGACCTGAATGTAATATTGATGAGTGCAACACTGAATGCTGATCTGTTCTCGGATTACTTTGGAAATGTTCCAGTATTAGAGATCCCAGGTGAGACCTAATTAATTAGATAGATAGATGGGCAGGCCCGTAATATTATAATCTGTGGTTTAGGATTGGATTGTTTTAGTCAAAACGTTGGGGGAATAAGGCTGACAAAAAATACAAATGTTGATCTGTCGAGCTGAGCTATTTTACTGATTTACAGTAAACTTTAACAAGAGTGCATACAAAATTAACCATAAAAAAGCTTTTCAAATGTTAGATCCAGTGCAATATAAAATACATGTGCCAGGAAGTTTTTTACTTTTTAACACCCTATCACCTTTTTACCGCCTTGAATGTGTGCATTTAGCGGTGGTGTATTCGAGATATTATTGTTGCTATCAGACATATATTATTGCTTCGTCCAGGACTGAAATGAACACCCATCCACTTTATTTGCCTGAGTGCTATCACGACGTCCAACGAGCATTGGAAACGTTATCGGGAAAAGATTGGCCACGTCCCTGATATTATCTATGTCTACAGGCCACCGTAATCACGACCAACTTGTGAGTTCAGGTTTAATACTAAAAAAGTTACTTACCACATTTTTTTTAGGTAGGACATTCCCTGTTGAACAATTCTTCTTAGAAGAAATTATGGATATGACGAATTATGTGTTAGAGGAGAATGGACAGTATTCTCGTAAAGTTAAAAAGGGTAAGTACGAAAAAACATAACTTAATTAATCATTTGGAAAATAGTCTAACTCCTTTGAACATTCTCTTTAAGAATTTACTAATATAAAAAAAAGGAATAACATGTTAATCAAGAATTTAAGTGTATTAATCATATTAATGACATCATCTTCAATGTTTAATGAATAAATGTAATTTCATTTAGGTATTACTCGTAATATAATTAAACGATCCACGTACAAAAACATACTATGTTCTCCGTTGAATACATTATCATTTCATATTTAGAAGTGGTACTTAATGATTGGTTATTTTAAATTGACAATATGAACTTGAAGGTGATAAAGAGAGGCGAATAGATCTGGAAACTGAATTGGAAACTTGCGACGTAAGAGCCGATTCGACCGAAGCCCCTAAACTATCGATACGAGATGAAAATCTGACTATAGGACAGATGATAGCAAGATATCCGAAATGCTCCAAAATAACGTGCAAGAATATGTACCTCATGGACACTGAAAAGGTAGGCTTCGAGTGAAAATTGTGAAAATGCGAATACATTGACTGTTCGATTTACTTCATGTTTGAGGTTCAGCTACAGGGTGTTCTATTATCCGATCTATTTCAGATCCTCATAAATTATTTGCCCGTTTTTATGACTAAACAAGGCTCGGCGCTTGTTAAGTTTTCACTAGAGCCCTTAGACATCACTATATGAATGCCTCCATTCAACTTGATACTTGATATAAAAGTCCGAATTATATCGCATTCTTTAATACAGAAATAAATAGAATGGTGGACAATTAATTTTAACTGTATTGTACAATATTATTATAAAAGTAATTATAGTCTGTTATTCATGTTGCAGATAAATTCAGAATTAGTCGAGCATGTACTTAATTACATAGTAAATGGTGACCATAAATGGCCAAGAGAGGGCGCTATACTAATATTTCTACCTGGGATTCAAGAGATTATGTCTCTATACGATCAGCTCGTTGATAGCCACACATTCAGTCCGAAGTAAGTACTTGATAATTAAAGTTTACACAACTAGAAAGTAGCATAATTAGCACAAGCACTATCTACATGTGCTTGAGATATTTTAAATATGGTACAGGATCTATTATGTAGCGCTGACTGAATGGTAGAAAGTAATAGAAAAATAATAAATGTTCAGACATGATATTGATGGAGATTCCACTCTCCAAATTGGATCTTATGAGTTTCTAACTCCTAGACATACTATTTCCTCTATCACCACTGTTTCCTTCAGTCATTCCTTCATTACTAAGAAGGCCTATACTGTACTGGCCTGATGCAGAGCTTTGCTTGGGACCTTGTCATCTTGGTCAGTTGTCCTAAAGTTTTTCAGTCGCAATGAGACGCTCAAAATTATCGGACTTTCTACGTACGTTTTAGTTTAAACGTGGTACAGTAGAACTTAGTGTATACTGGGTGTTGGGAGACCGCTCCCGAAAAAGCAAATTTTGTACCTACAAAGTTGTAAATTTCGGGGAGCGCGGTATGAGCGCCGCGCACCCTGCGCTGCGGCGCCGGTGTGCGTGTAAGAGAAACGACGCGTCCGGGCGTTTGTTGATCTGAGCATTAGTTGTTTTTGATTTCGTGTTACCTTGCTGATTTTTTTAGTAAAGTAATATATTTTTAATGAAACTACCGTTTCATTTAGCTGTACTATCATGATAAAGCGTAAATAATGCTAATAAAACGTTTTAAAAATATTAATTTTTTTAATCAGGATCGATTTTTTTCCGTCCCGTCATCAAAGGTGTGATTAGTCCTTTCGCCTGTCTTCGTTTTCGGAAGTGGTCTCCTAACACCCAGTATATCGTACCCTTCTTCAGGAATTTTTGTTTTTTCGTAAACGCCAAAAACGTAATTGAATAAGTTTAAAAAAATATTTTTATAAATTGATAGAATAAATAAATGTTTATAAGTCGTTCAAAAAGTCTTTCAAACTCATTTTCTTAATTTTTTTTTAATTAAGCCACTTCAATTCTAAAGTTGCGATACCTATAACATCTCAGAGAACATTATGTAATTCATAAATCATCAAAATATTTTTCTAAATAAAGTATTTGTTTTCAGAACAGGTAAATACATGTTAGTTCCGCTACATTCGACTTTGTCAAGCGAGGAACAAGCTCAAGTGTTCAAGAAGCCGCGGGAGGGCGTCAGGAAAATTGTACTGTCCACGAACATCGCTGAGACGTCGGTGACCATCGACGATTGCGTGTTCGTCGTGGACTGCGGACGGATGAAGGAAAAGAGGTAACTTTAAACAACAAATTACATTTTCACCTCAGCAGCTCAAACATGCCGCTTTGGCTGCGAGAAAACAGTGAGCAAAACGCGATTTTGATTCGGGCGTGGGTCAAAGTAGCTTTTTAATTTTTCAATCTTCAGTGCCACGAATTGACATTGTTCAGCCATAAATTTGAAACATTCGAATTTTACTGTCTCTGTCTCTTTCACATGCATATAAAAAAGGAAGTGAAAAAAAAAACCCTTCGAAATTCGATTTTGGAATTCTACCTCAAAGAAAGCACACATTTAAAGATATTTGTAATAAAGAAATTACGTTTTTTTTAAATAGTTTTTCAATGTATTCCTGTTCATTTCTATGTCTCCTAAGTAGTTTGTGTTCTCACTGCTGAGGATTTTAACTTTAGAATCCTTCACTTGCTCGGGACTCAAAATCAACACTCGAACAAAAAACAACTTTGCTCTCTCGTTGAAATCGGAGTATGAAGGTGGGAGCATTAGGAACAAATACATGTACCTTGGATTTTAGTGTAGTTTTTGTTGTTCTTGAAACATCGACGTATAGACTGTAATTACAAGATCATAATAATATATATAAGGAAATTTTAATTTTAAAATAGTTGCAATTTATTAATCTGGTAAATATATTTTATCCAATTGCAATTTGAAGAGCTCAAACATTGTTAATCGACCTTCACGTTCTATCTGTACAGTTTCGGTTAATGATGGTGTCCGAAAGTACTTATTAAAAAAAATTATTCATTGAAAAAATTGCTTTTTAAAAAATTGTTCAGTTTTGTTTACTCTCATTTCATGATCATCGTTTGCCAACATAGGTATTAACATATAATTTTTGCAGGTTCGATTCGAATCGCAACATGGAATCGTTAGACCTGGTGTGGGTGTCGAGAGCGAATGCGAAACAGCGGAAAGGTCGCGCCGGACGCGTCATGCCCGGAGTCTGCGTGCATCTGTACACGTCTCACAGATACCACCACCACCTGTTGGAGCAGCCCGTACCGGAGATACACAGGGTGCCGCTAGAGCAGCTGGTGTTGAAAATAAAGATACTGCCGCTGTTCAAAGACATGAGCACCCATGAAGTCTTAGGTTAGATTCAGTTTTATTTATTATAACGCCATCTAGTTTACCTTTTAAGTACTAAAAGTTTACATTTATTAAACTTTATTTAACTAAGTTGTTTTTTAAAACTAATTAAACTTTGCTGGTGGTAGGACCTCTTGTGAATCCGCACGGGTAGGTACCATCACCCCGCCTATTTCTGTCGTGAAGCAGTAATGGGTTTTGGTTTGAAGGGTGGGGCAGCCGTTGTAACTATATGGAGACCTTAGAATTTATATCTCAGGATGAGTGACGCATTTGCGTTGTAGATGTGGATGGGCTCCAGTAACCATTTTACATCAGGTGGGCTCTGAGCTTGTCCACACATATAAGCAATAAAAAAATATTATCAAGTTACATTTTGAGTAATAACCCTAAATGATATTTTTATGAAGAAGGCAGTTACCCTTTTTATTGTTTTACTTTAACGATGCTCTAAGTCGTGGAGATATGAGATAAAAGGACAGAAGATAAGTGTTTTAAACTCAATAGTTACAGTAAATACGTGCTTAAATACAATAGTTACAGTAAATATTTGCTTACACTGAAAATATCGTATCAACGTGGGCATTTCTGAACGCACTACGCTTATAACAATCTAATTATAAGACAGAAAACCTATTTGTTCAGACCACCCATTCATATGTTCCAGTTTTAGATCCTAATTTCAATTTATTTCTTTTTCAAAGGCAAAACTATAGAACCGCCCATGAAGCAGAATGTAGATGGCGCTCTCTGTCGCTTACAAGATGTCGGAGCTTTAGACAAAGCTTTCGTTCTGACCGCGCTCGGGAAACACTTGGCAGCCCTACCGGTGGATGTGCGGATCGGAAAGCTTATGTTGTTCGGTGCTATATTCTGTTGTGTCGACTCAGCGTTAACTATGGCTGCGTTTTTGAGCCATAAAAGTCCTTTCGTTGCGCCCTTTGGTAAGAAGGTTGGTGGATTTTTGTTTTTTTAATACTTTACATTTTGTACCTACATATTATATGACTAAGTAGGGTTGGCACAACCTTAGCCGATGTCGAATTAGTTCACTGGCTTACGGCTGGCGGTTTCGAATGAGGTAATCCGTAGAATGACTTTGGATAAATTAGATTTTAATTTATAGTCAGTACTCACTCGGTGTTAAACAGTTGTAATGAGGTGGAAATTTTAGTTGTGTTTTATAATAACAATTTTATTATATTTTCTATAAATCGGAACGCATAACAGTGTCGAGGCAGAACGACAGTGCCTAGTTGTAAATGCACTCAATTTCGATCCTAATATATAGTTATTACCGATAAGTGTACATTAGAGGGTTTAGTTCAAAATAAGATGATACTTATTACGTACTATATCATCTAATCTATATTCAGGCAGTATGTGGGTAGGATGATTTTTTCTTGAAATATGTAGTATAACAAATAACGCAAATGTCGAATGGTTAAAATTAATTAACAAATTTACAAGGTACGATGTATTTACGAGTTTTTGTGCTTTCTTTCCCAGGGAGAAGCGGATGCTAAAAGGAGAGAATTCGCGTGCTCAAACAGCGATCAATTAACTACATTAAAAGCATACAGGGTGCGTTTTTTTGGACTAATGCAAAAAAAGAATAATAATGTCATAAAAAATAATAATAATGTCATCATAATTTCTAGATTATTTCTGGATATTGGAGGATAGTAATTGCACAATATGAACAGTTGGAAAACAATATGCATAAGTAGCTGATAAAGGAAATATAATAGGGGGGACAATACAATAATTTAAAATAATTTAAAATAGGGTAGTTCGAAGATTTTTTGAAACGTCGGTATCGCCAAACAAGATATAATGATTGTAAATAAAAAAATGCGTAGACTGCTTAATCTCACGGCCCGTCTGGTGTTAAGTGGTAACTGTGAGTTCATAGAAGTCACAATGTGGTGCTGTAATCCACCTTGTGTCGTGAGGTCGATTTGTCAATTGTGTTATAAAAAGAGCGTCCTATTTTTTAAATCGATACTTATTACTGCTTGGCGATAGCGATAGGTAATTAGGTATCACGGGAATCTTTCTTCGCGTCAAGCTGACCAACACTCATTACATATAGTGTTCACGCATCTGCCATGCTGAGGATATCGATCCTTGAAATTATTGTATCTCTAGAATATTGTTCCTGGCTGATCCTATAAAACTGTACGATTACTGATTCAGAATACACAAGCCAACTTGTTTTTCAAAAGTAAACATCTTTTTAATTTCACTGAAATCTCAAGTTCAGAAATATCAATAACTATTTCAAGTGCCGCATATTTATTACCGCTACATAATATGTTCTAATATATAAATCTACAGTGGTTTTTACGGATGTTCCGTTATAACTATTGAACCATGCATCCGATTGACTTCAAACTTGGTATCCATGTAGAAAATACACGTACTTGATGGATAGGCTATTATTTATATGAGTGTTGGACTCCCTAATAATAATGACAATAAATAAAAATGTTAGTTTTAAATGACCAGCGAAGCGGGCGAATACGGCTAGTATTCTATATTTAGCCACAACTAATAACTAAACTCGTAAAGTTTGCGTGTCGAATGTGCTGTTTAGTTCCTATAACAATAACATGCAGGTTAATTGAATTACAGTGAATTTTTATTAAATGAAGAATAATGTTGTTTTTTTTTTTTTAGAAATGGCAACAGGCCATGAAATCGAGTACCTACGCAGCCTTGGTGTTCGCAAACGAGAACTTCTTGTCGCACAAAACTCTTTTGATGTTGGCCGACATCAAACATCAACTTCTGGGCTTGTTGGCGTCTATAGGATTCGTGCCTGACATGCCTGCTCTCAGGAAGAAAATGCGAAAGGATTCCGTCGCCAGTTTGACCGGAGACGAAGTGAGTGCTGCCTATACTTCTCCTCCTCTTTGACGCTGAGGGTTGTGACCTCCTCTAATAACTTTCTCCTGGATTATCCTGCACGACTAGTGCCTATACAGAAAGCATAGAAAATACACTCCTCCTATAACGAGGACTACACGATGAAGAATTGTCAGAATTGTGCGTAAAACTTATATTGTCTTAGTTGTGGGCTTACAGTAGAGGGACCTATGTTTTCCTGTGGGTGCTATAAAAGACAATTAAGGTAGTCACTGGAGAATGGACACTAAGTACATTTTGATCGTATTTATTGGCAGTAGGATATGTTCAGAGCTCACACAGATGGACGTACTACTATCCGGTGTATTTCTACCTTGTAGTTGTCATGTTGGGTCATGGAATCTATTGACACCCCAACCTACTTACAGTAAAATAAAAGTGGTTATAAAATCATCAAACAGCACTCCAGATAGCGAGCCAGACATGTAACCTCACCCGGGGCAAAATAATTAACGATATAACTTTAAACTAACACTAACACAGCAATTAACCACATATGACGTCATCCATTGTGATTCATATCAATTGAAATAAGCTAAAAGCCGTTAGAATTATTAAGTGATATTTCGTTTTTTCAATTTTCTTATTGATGTCTGATTGCCTGATAGTAACAAAAATACGTATTGTTGTTTCAGCTCAATACAAACGGTAACAATGATAAGTTATTAGCGGCCATTTTGTGCGCAGCCTTGTATCCGAACGTGGTGAAAGTAAGTAGCTATAAAATATAAATATACTATAAACTTTGCGATAACTGCCATCAGAAATGGTAAGGGAGTGAGAGTAGATTTTTTAGGGGTATGACGAATATCTTGCTGCTTCATAGACGCACCCGTAGACGAACACGAACCAGAGGTCACCTCCACTACATGAAAGTCCATAGCTCACTCTCTAAGCGCCATGAAGTGCCGTAAGAAGCCATAAACATGTTTCAAAAGGATTACTCAGTTGGCTCTTGAAATTACAACTATGGAAATGACTATTGGTCAAAACTCCAAACAATCTCCACCAAAGAATCAGCCACGAATGGGAACATGTGAGTGTAAAAGTCTTATACAGCTTTCGTGTGTTAAAAATGTTCATAGTAAAAGAAATTACTTGCGAATCCTCTTACCTCTCTTTCGAACGCTTGGCGACAAGCGCTAGAGTGAAGGTGAGATCGTAATGACGACCCGGAAGAAAGACATGAGTGACATGAGAAAACGGACTACAAACTATTGTTACTTGTACTTTTTTCTTCGGACATAACTCCTTCATCACATGCGATTTCAAAAAAAAAAGCCTTTAAACCAGTAATTTTAAGGTCTAATATGGTTTGTAGGCACATAACACCTTTACTCAATGTAAAAACTGAAAAATCTTAAAAATGCTATTTAACTCCTTCATCCACTCGTGTCCTCAGTTGTTTAAAGGCTGTAAAATCATTTACATAGAGATAATCATATCTTTACAGGTCCTGACGCCGGAGAAGTCCTTCCACATGCAAGCCGGCGGCGCCATACCTCGCCAGCCGAACCCTGAGGAGTTGAAGTTCAAAACGAAATCCGACGGTTTCGTGGCCCTACACCCTTCGTCGGTCAATTCTACAGTGGGATACTTCGCGAGCCCTTACTTAGTCTACCAGGAGAAGGTGAAGACATCGAGGGTCTTCATACGGGAGTGCTCTATGGTGCCTCTACTACCGTTGGTGCTGTTTTCTGGTGAGTCCGTTATTGATTCAGATGGGCAGACGAGTTCGAGGTTCTCTTCGTGATAAGCTTTCCACCAGCGAAGTAGAGATTGAAGTCTCATTGTAATAGGTATTGCGGTAGTAATAGTCCGGCTTCAGTTTTCTTGTTTGTTATGCTACTGTTACTTCTTCATATATAAGTTACTCGTGAACATTTTTTTTATTGCCCTTGTAGGCAGACGAGCATACGGCCCACCTGATGGTGAGTGGTTACCGTCGCCCATAGACTTCAGCAATGCCAGGGGCAGAGCCAAGCCGCTGCCTACCGCTTAATACTCTCCACAAGCCTCTTTTAAAGTGTACATAACATATTATGTAATATAAAAAATCTAAAGAGTGGGTCATGCGTTATACAATTGAGACTTCAACCTAAAGACTCAAGGTGGGTGGGGGCATTCATGTCATGATGTCTATGGGTTCTGCAAACTATGCGCCACATTGTCATGGAATGCCCACTAACGAAATTCGCAGGCCAAGTGGAAGATCTCAAAAATGTAACAGAAGAAGCTATCGATTATTTCACAAACTGTAAATTTAAATTATAACCACGCAGTGTAAACGAATGCCATACGATAAATAAATAAATATGGGTTCCGATGATCACTTAAAGCGGTAAACCTAATACTTGCACAAAATAATAAAAAAAGCTTATAGCCAATGTTTTGTTTCCAGGATGTAGTCTTGGGATCGAACTTCACAACGGTACTTTTATAGTGTCCCTCGAAGACGGCTGGATCATGTTTCAAGTTGAAAAACACGAGGTTTGTATAACGTTTCTTTCGATATCCTTCCACGCCCACTGTGTTGACTAATCTCACTTCAGTTAGTAACATCTCATTACATTCCAAAATCAATTATAGTTTTTATTGGTTACTAAAATCTACTGCATTGATTTACAATATCACTAATAATTAATGAGTAACCGTATCAGGATTATCGTAACTCAAATCCAACAACTATTTCCAAGTGTACACACTTATTACTTAGTCCATATCTATATATTAATACGTGAAGCAAAAACTTTGTACCCCTTTTTACGCAAATTGCGCGGACGGAGGAGTATGAAATTTCCTACACTTATAGAGGAGAGTATAGACTATAGAGCAGGAGTGCAGATTTTATAAAAAAATTATGCATTAAGAATACATAAATTCAATAAAAAAAACATTACACACCTATCATCTATTTGACACACACACATATATATATATATACCCTTTATTTACTGTCAAACTTTTGTCATTGCATTAAAGTCTGTGGTCAAATTGAAAATAGATTAATATTGCTTATCTTTATTAATATTTGTCTATAGTGTAGGCTTGGCGAAATCTGTGATTGTATAAGTATGATAGATAGTCTTTGACAATAGAACCTTTATAATGTTCAAAGTTATGTATAATTTCAATTAATTATAGTCGAATTTCGACTACAGAGGGACCACTAGTCTTTTTAAATTTGTCGCATCTGAGCAGAGGTTCGTGGGTTCGATTCTTACCTTGGGCAAACATTTTTTACGAACAGATTTATTGTTTACGCAGTACAAGGAGTCTTTGATTTATCTTCGATGATTTATTTATTTTCAGGTCGCGGAAATGCTGAAAACGATTCGAGTCGAACTAATAAATCTTCTAGAAGAGAAAATAAACGATCCCTCATTGAATTTGTTGCACTACGAAAAGGGGAATCGTATAATAAAGACTATAGTTCAAGTCGTTACCAAAGACTAGACTCGGGTACGTTTTGTTTTAGTTACAACACTAGCGAGATCATAACGTTGTTTTAAATTAAAGGAAAATCGACTTTAAGTACAGGAGAATAAACTTAAATTGTATCAATAGCTGAAGATGGGTATTATATAGTACATGTTTTTAAATAGTACGAATTTAGAAATTTAAATATAAATACATTGTATGACGACACATTTGTTGAGACTCCTAATGGCACATCTGGGACAACGGCGAGTGTACGAAATTTGAACTCAATCGTATGTTCGAATAAAGTCTTAAATTGATTATCAACTCGAATTGACAACGAATTAGTTTTAAAGTGCTCGAGGTTTAGCGATTGAATTGAATCAATCCAATTCTTTTTCACGAGTTGCACCAACTGATTTATTGTACGGTCTGGAAAAAGATGCCTATTTATTATGTCCTTACCATGGAGGGTAAAGGTAGTAGAGGGTAGAGAGTGAGGAGTAGTATCTCAGTGTATTAAAAGGTGTCTGTTGAAAGGGAGCCAATTAAAATGGCGCCATCGTATCGAGTGAAAGATAAAAAAACACAGTGCCATCAACTATCACACTTCACTATGTGTCTCCGACATGCATATATAGATAATAAACACCCAGACAAAGAGCAAACAAAATTGTTCATCACACGAATGTTTGTCCGATGTGGGAATCGAACCCAGGACCCTCGGCGCAAGTCAGGAGCGTTACTACTGCACCGCCGAGTCAGTTGTACCAGTATTGGTTTTGGCTTCTCTTTGAATGGTTCGAGTGACGACAGTATTAACGATTTCGGAGTGTTTTAACTAAAACAATTTGCGGATATCGGCTTAGTCAATTTTTAGGCGAATTTATAAAAGTTACCTTACTAAACTGTATACTGACAATAATGTAATTATTTCAACGCAGTGATAAAACTAATGTAAATACAACGATTTATAAATTATTAATAAATTTCTATTATTTTTTTGTTAAAATTTGTTATTATTTCAACCTTAATGAGCTAATGGGCAGCTTTCTGAGACAGAAGAAAACAGACCAAGTCTAAATCGCGCTGACGATGTTTTCATATAGGTATATAATATTGAATCTGGAAGCAATTGCACACGTCATTTCGGATCTTCCCGATCCACTAACGGTGCTTTTAGGTACCCCAAGCACCGGTCCATCGTTCTCGTCGAACCCGTCCCTTGCGATGAAGAACTCGGCGAGTAAATTAACTCACAGACACAGTCCACTGAGTTTCTCGCCGGATCTTCTCAGTGGGTCGCGTTTCCGATCCGGTGGTAGATTTTGCGAAGCACTGCTCTTGCCAGGGTTCGTGTTAGCAACATTGTCAGGTTTGAGCCCCGTGAGCTCACCTACTAGTTAAGGTTACGCTGAAATAGCCTATCAAGGCTATCAGCTTAGGTAGGGGAAAAAAATTTGCAAAATTTCTGCTGTTATCACAGTTCCCTAATAATCTGTTAATGAGTGGCTGTAAACACATTTCAAGTGACTGAAATGTCCAGCTTTGTGCGACTCGATGAAAGAACCACTCTTTTATTTCCGATGAAGGCAAATAAAGCTAAGACCAATATTTTTGTTTATCGGCTTTGCAGGCAGACAGCCCACCTGATGGTGAGTGGTTACCGTCACTCATAGACGTCAGCAATGGCAGGGGCAGAACCAAGCCACTACCTACCTATTTGTTTGGTAAACCTTATAACGCGCTAGTTCACACTTTAAGGGTTATTCTAGGCGCGTACGGCTGTGTCCCACTGTCTTGTTCGGTTTTTTGAGCATGGAAGACTGCGATTTGCAAATGGAAATTTCAATCTTAAGATTAAAGGTAAGTAAGCCCATATTGTGTTACCTCAAATTGTCATTAAATACGCAAAATAAGTTTTGCAATTTGGATTTTTATGACACGTATGCTATTCGTTTATGGTTGAAGTTGTTCTCGTTTACGTAAGCTTTTACGTTCGATGCATTTATTAGGTCTGCGTGCTTAGTGCGAGCTTTTTAACGTTCTCGATAGCGTTAAAGTTAGTTCATAATTGTATGGCATGGGATTGTTTGCGTACGTTTGCCGCTAGGGGCGCTGTTCCAACTGCATACAAAATTGGATTAATTTTTACACTATCGAGTACGTTAAAAAACTCGCACTAAGCACACTGCTTCTGATATCCGGCTCGTCGGTGTCCCTTGGAGGTAAGGTAAATCGAGAGATGGGCTACACGTCAAAGGTATCACCTTGCTTCTATCTGTTTCGCCTCAGCTGATGGCGACGCGCCTTTTTCAGCGAAAGCCGATTTTAAAACACTCCTCAACGTGTTGGCTGTGGTCCGGCGATTTTTATCCGACAAAAAAAAAAAGAGGTAAGTTTGTTTACCCATCTTGGCTGGGAAAAGTTGTTATCCTCGTCCCTAATTAGTAATGCCAGGGAAACTTCGTCGACTGATTTGGCTTTATTGCCTAAAAATGCTGCACTGAAAATAGAACAGTAGGTACATAATATATTATCATTAATAATTAAAAAGGGCATCAACGAAAAAAAAATTCTAGTTCGTTTAGTAATAAAGAAGCTATGATGTTTTTCTTTTTTACTGGTGGTAGGACCTCTTGTGAGTCCGCGCGGGTAAGCACCACCACCCTGCCGATTTCTGCCGTGAAGCAGTAATGCGTTTCGCTTTGAAGAGTGGGGCAGCAGTTGTTACTACATGTCTGAGACCTTAGAACTTATAACTCAAGATGGGTGGCGCATTTACGTTGTATATGTTTATGGGCTCCAGTAACCACTTAACCAGGTGGGCTGTGAGCTCGTCCACCCATATAAGCAATAAAAAAAAAATCCAAAATCTAAAAGCTCTACAGATTTGCTAACGTACCATATGGCACAAAACGAATTCAATTACATGAAATAATTCATCAAGAATATCCAAAATAAATCGTTGCTCATGACAAAATAGAACCGAAAGTGTTTCCGATCTAAGTTTCTCGATTAATAATATCAGAGCTAACTTTACACATCACGGAACACAAAAGGTTACACGCCTCTAACAGAACCCGCCAAAATAAATAACCGAAATACTGAAATATTGTTTGCATCAATCACTGTTTGGACAAAACGCCCTAACGACCGACGGCCGGGGGATCGCAGGCTATATATTGTGTGGGATGAACATAAGAGAGTCAGACAACGTTAGGAACAAAAGTCTATCGAAGTTTTTTTATTTTATTGTCCCTGTAAGCAGGCGACCATACGGCCTACCTGATGGTGAGTGGCTGAGCCAAGCCGCTGCCTACTGTTTAAATTTAGCATTTTGTGTGTTTGGTTTTGAGTCCGCACGGTAGGTACCACCACCCTGCCTATTTCTGCCGTGAAGCAGTAATGCGTTTCGGACTGAAGGGTGGGGCAGCCGTTGTAACTATACTTGAGACCTTAGAACTTGTATCTCAAGGTGGGTGGCGCATTTACGTTGTAGATGTCTATGGGCTCCAGTAACCACTTAACACCAGGTGGGCTGTGACCTCGTCCTCCCATGTAAGCAATAGATCCAAGATCCAATATGTGTCTCAATATGGGCGAAGGTACGTTTTAATTTCCATCACGGCAGTCGCTTAATACTAAGTGGGCTGTGAGCTCGTTCAAGTAAAAATCTATCCACATATCGCATAAAAAAAAAAGGGAAACAAATAATTATCTTCGACTTTCACGAGTTGTAGACTACGCAACTAAAGCAGACAACACACTTTAACGGCTTAATCTGTCGATTATGATTTTAAATATTCGGTTTCCGTCTTTACAGTTTGCTATGTGCTTGTACTGTTTACATTTGCCGCTAGACTATTTCTTTAAGTAGGTATTTGTTAATACAACGTATTTCCTAACGGTAATACATATTGTGAGCCCTCGCTAGGTAGCCCTACCATGCTGCAAAGGAATTGTTTGCTTAAATATTATTTAAATTGAGACCTAAATTTCATATTTTGACTTTTGGTATTATTTCGCGACATGTATGCGCTTCGGTAACCAATGAAAATCAGGTGGTTTGTTAACCTATCTAGTGTAATGAAATATATTTTTTTAATAAAAAGTAGTTCATTTACTTACACACTAGAAGATCTTTCGAACTGTATGATATCTAATACTGCAGCCGTCCAAATATTCAAGTCTGGTTGAGGATAAAAAATTGAGAGCTCCATTCGCGGTCGATTCCAATAGTGCGGACCCTAGTCGTAAAACACACGTGTTTTGGCCGCTACATGTGTAGTTTAAAGGGCGAACTTTTGGGTTAGGACCGTCCGAATTGCGTACGTGTAGAATAACATAGATCGCCTTTGTTTAAATTATTTATATTTATAGACATAAAATAAATTTCAAGTCTGGTGAGTTTGTTCTCTGTCAAGTATTGTATCCGAAATAGAGCATGACCCTCTGACCTGGCCAGATAAAATAAAATGTCAACAATATGATAATATAGTTTGCTATCGATCCTTAAGTTCTTGTTCGATATAATTGCTTAATTAAAAGTTTTGAATTGTATTAATTTGGATGTTTTAATGCCATCTATTGACGATAAGTATATTTCATAACACAATCATACTAGCTTTACCCTTTGCGACTTTCGCCCAACAGGTGGCGTTATAAGATTCTAATTGGAATTTTTAAATAGCATGATGGTAAATGAGAATTTTAAGGCCAATGAGACATTAACATTTTCCATTTTAGTAAATTGATGTGATAAATTAATAAATATATTGAACCATATATCTTAATATAAATTTCATTTGAATATTAAAATCGTAGAATGGCGAGAAATAATTTTATTTCAAACATTCGTTTGAGATTCGTAGAGTGAAAGTTTTGTTCTTTAAGTAATCTAATTTTATCGCAAACTAAAATGCTTTATATTATCTATATATATAAAAATGAATTGCTGTTCGTTAGTCTCGCTAAAACTCGAGAACTGCTGGACCGATTTGGCTAATTTTGGTCTTGAATTATTTGTAGAAGTCCAGAGAAGGTTTAAAAGGTAGATAAATATGAAAATGCTCGGAATTAAATAAAAATAACAATACTGTTTTTCCTTTAATATGTTCCTCGTCGGACGGATTCCTTTTGTTTGTTTTAAGTTTATTTTATACAAAAGTTTAGATCTTTTATTTCTCGACTGAGGCACTACGAAGTCTACCGGGTCAGCTAGTTTTAATATAAATATTTCTGTGAACATCCATATTATTCCAATGTTCTTCTGTCCTTCGCATTGGAAAGCATGGCACGTAGCGGCCGGCGCGTAATTGGCGCCATCTACAGTCCGCCTCACATGTACAAGGTACATTGCTACCCACTTTTATTTCGGATAGTTTTATATTAAGCTTTAAAAAAATCGGTCCGAAATTTTTTGGAACAATAGCCGATTAAATTCAGAACAATAATTATACGATTGGAAGAAATGTACCTAAAAAGAAATCACGCAAATATTAGACATAATTTAATTATAATATACTAGATTGTTGTTTAGGAACAACCACAACGGGAAGATCTTCTACCGAGCGGGTTCTAAATGCTCGGTAGTCCGAAGGTCCAAATATTGTTGTTCGGAACTCGCGTATATCTGAAAGCTTATCTTGAAAATGTCATTAGCGAGAGAGATTCAGCCATCTATTACATATGTTGTGTTTCAATACGGCTACATCCACATATTACATAACAACAAAAATCGTTTTAATTAATTACAGTCTTTATGAATACTAAACGGATTTTTTTATTTTTTTTTATTGCTTTGATGAGTGATCAAACTCACAGCCCACCTGGTGTTAAGTGGTTACTGGAGCCCATAGACATCTACAACGTAAATGCGCCATCCACCTTGAGATATAAGTTCTAAGGTCTCAAGTATAGTTACAACGGCTGCCCCACCCCTCAAACCGAAACGCATTACTGCTTCACGGCAGTAATAGGCAGGGTTGTGGTACCTACCCGTGTGGACTCACAAGAGGTCTTACCAACAACAAAAATTGTAAAATTGTATTATTGATATCTTATGTTTGTATATGTAATATAATTTGATGTATATTATGTAATATGAGCTCAGTGACCATGGAAATCACGATACAAATGGGTGGTATGAATGTGCCAGCAATAAGCTGGATGGTAATATCTAACCGCGAGGATACCGCACGACTCCTATGTGCTTAGTGCGAGTTTTTTAACGTTCTCGATAGCGTAAAAGTTAACTCAAATTTGTATGGAGTTGGAACGTTTGCCTACGTTGGTCGCTAGGGGCGCTGTTAAGCACACTCATATGTAATGCATTCCAAGAATACCGTCACGTCAAGAATAACCGTCACTAACATCGCCGGTTTCGAAAATGTATGTTTTTTTTGGATTCCACATGTTTACCATAGCTAAGAATAATTTTCGCATTCGGAATTTTTACTAAAAAAAGGTTCGATAAGATAAAGTCCAGAACTGCGAAAGATTTAAAAACAACGTGATATAAATAGTATCCAATTCTTTTATTCGGTGCGAAACAGTTCAGTGCATGCCTAAAAGCACGTCCTTACGGATCCATCAGATCCAATAACCTTTGCATTAGACGCCTTCAGCTCTAATACTAGAAGCAGGCTTAGGGACCCCGGTAACCGTACTCGTCGAACTCGACAAAGAGGTCGACGTGCAACCTAACCCGTGCATTAGCCCGCTGAGTTTCTCGCCGTATCTTCTCAGCGGGTCGCGATTCCGATCCGGTAGTAGATTCATTCGCGAAGCAATTGCTCTTGAGTTGTTAGGTCTCCTTCGGAGGCGCTCGGGCAGTTGTTAGCAAATCCCACCCCTCCTGGCTGAGCCTTTGCTCGCCCACCTGTCCTGGTGAACCTGGAAAGGCCTTCGGGCCACATGTAAACTTTCAATCATAAAAAAAACGCCTAAAAGACGATAACGTATTTGCGATTATAATATACTTTTCTGTGAATATTTTATACTCACGAACGCTAAGAGTTTAATATGAAAATTTCCATAAAATCCATAACCGTTTTCTTACGATGTTTACCCCAACTGAATCTTTATCAATGTTTCCATTCAGCAAGCTCTAATAAATCAACGAAGTACCGAAAGTCGACAATAAATTTCGTCCCAATCCTGGTCATCGTCGACCCAAAGGCGTTTTAGCGTTAACCCTGGGACGGACCTTTCCGCTAAATAAATCCCTTATCTGCATACGGCAAACCTTTCTAGGGTCCAGCTTAATAAATTCAGGTTGGGCCTTGCGAAGTTTTGTTATGGAATCACATGGAGCTGATAATATAATGTGTGTTATTATTTCACTTTTAATTTGAACAGAATTAGTGTTCGAAATTCGACCATAACATTTATATTTATTTTGTGTTTTGGTTATTGACATTTTCAGACAAAAAAAAAGAAAAAAAAAATTTCTATTGGTAAATAAAGACACTAAAGATACTTTAATGATGGTAGGACCTCTTGTTAGTCTGCGCGGGTAGGACCACCGCCCCGCTTATTTCTGCCGTGAAGCAGTAATGTGTTTCGGCTTGAAGGGCGGGGCAGCCATTGTAACTATACCTTAGAACTCATATCTCAAGGTTGGTGGCTGCATTTACGTTGTAGATGTATATGGAATCCAATAACCACTTAACATCAGTTGGGCTGTGACCTTGTTCACCCATCTAAGCAATAAACAAATAAAAAAACACTGGAGCTACTAAACAAAAACAAGACTAGAAAATGTTACCGAATCGTTTTGTCCTTACCTACATGCCATACCTACATGCTTTACCAGCCAATAAAAATACCTAGATAAATGTTAACATAACTATCGTGAGCATCTAAATTAATGAACACACATATCAATTGATTGCACTTATACATTTCCATATTAATTTTAATTATGTAAAAAAAAAGTAATTTATATAAATCAAAATATTGTAATTATAATTTTCGTCAGCTCTATATAGTTCTGCAAGGGTCTGCTCCAATGAAAGGCGGCAGAGCGGGTCCGCTCTCGAATCAATAGTAATTCTGTGGGTAATCCCTTGGCCCACTGAAAAATACATGTTCTAACTCTGTTTACACTTTAGAATCGTCTTCATTAGAAGCGTTCATTTGATATTTGCACCGGCTTCATGTTTTTCCTCATACGAAATTACGCTGATGCCGTAACAATATCCAAATGATTTCTGTAGCATAGCAGTCTATTGTCATAAAGATTAACCTTTCGGTTTGTCGTCTATGGGTCAAGTGATTGGTTTGAAGAGCAGTGAAGTGGATTGCCAATCTCTACTACTACTACTACTACTACTACTACTACTACTACTACTACTATATATATATGCTATAGCAGGCAACAAAATTATTAAGCTCAAACGCAAAGCTAATTACTAAATAATTTTATTAGTTCCGTGATAACTAACAACAGTTTCACTTTTACAATATTATTAAATTCAGAAAAGATTTTTACCTGCATCTACTTGTCCTTATCTAAAGCAGGGACTTCTTGATTTTTTGTTTCGTTCGAAGGTTGACCGCTTGACCATTGGTTGATCGGAACATACACATTTGACGTGAAGTAGTGTGAATATGTACGCTTTGAAGCTGTAATGGGAGGAGCTTTTGGGTAGTCTCAACCCATTCAGTTTCTCGTCGGATCTTCTCAGTGGGTGGCGATTCCGATCCGGTAGTAGATTCTGCGAAGCACTGCTCTTGCTAGGGCTACCTAACCCTCTCAGGTTGAACCCTGTAACCTTACCTCAACCGTAGCCCCTTAGGTTACTAGAGAACAGGTAGGGGAAAAAAGTGCGGTCATTTAATGGAGTTTGTTTTCAGTCCATTTTTCACATTTAATCTTTGATTCTTAGATTAGTGGACGAGCCCGCATGCTGTTAAGTGGCTACTGGAGCCCATAGACATTAAAAACATAAATGTCGCTTCCGTTCAAAATGTAATCTCTAATTAACAGTCTATTTGTGAAACAGCAAACAAAAAAAAATATATGTTTTTTTGTTCATATTCTTCCAGCAACGAACAAACATTTGGCATTTTAATGTTGATATTAAATTACATTTAATTTTCATTTCATTCTAAAATGTCGTGAGCTTCATAAAGACCAAAACACTATGTACGTACATATTATGTATTGCCTTATATATTTACTAACGCTGACGCTATTAGTATCCTGTCTAAATGCCAAAGAGCACAACAAGAAAATTTGATCAAATATCACAAGAAACTTGGATCAAACATTTGGCGATGCCAAGTTGACGAAGACATATTCCTTGTAATTTGAACAGTTGTATGTTTTCTGTTATCAGAGACGGTTATAGATAGTAGTTTGCCGAAGGTCGGGTTGGGCCTACCTAAAACTTTAGGGTGCCACGGGGTTGGGTGTTTAAAGTGATATAACAGATTTTGTCCCCTGTACCTACTAAATATCGTTGGATATTACGTTGTTGTTCCAATGTTTTATGATTAAACTTGTAATTTATAGTTGGACCGTGTTTTCTAATTTCACGTGATTGCTTCAAGGTATTTATCTATGGATACAAATCAATTTAGACAGGATTAAAATCGAACATGATTATTAAAACGACTTGACGACTTCAATTTCGCGTTTGTTATTTTAATTTTATTACTTTTGACATTACGTATACTTTACGGCTTACGTGAAGACGGACGGCTGACGTATGTATGACTCTATGAACTGCGAACACTGAAGAAAATTGCTAAACGTAATAGTCTTAAGGTCAATGAACGAGAATAATATCAGAAGTAAACAATTCCAGTGATTATTAATTTTAATGGGGCATGCTGTTTAAATGTTATGTCATGAGTGTTGTCTTGTAAACGAGTCATTTACATGCAGAAGTTTGTACTAATACAAATAAATAAAGATAAATTAAGTATTCGTGAAATTCTGTTACAACAATGGCTTGATTGTATAATAGTTGATTGAGGTTTTTAATTATTATATTTATATCGAAACAAATACGTTTACTTGAATAAGCTGTTATGTTTTTTTTTTCTTATTGCTTAGATGCGTGGACGAGCTCACAGCCCACCTGGTGTTAAGTGGTTACTGAAGCCCATAGACATCTACAACGTAAATGCGCCACCCACCTCGAGATATAAGTTCTAAGGTCTCAGTATAGTTACAACGGCTACCCCACCCTTCGAACAGAAACGCATTACTGCTTCACGGCGGAAATAGGCGGGGTGGTGGTACCTACCCGTGCGGACTCCCAAGAAGTCCTACCACCAGTGAAATGTCACACAGAAATGGAAATCTGGATACCTTCAAAACCTTACCCAAGCTCTCTATCCCTTTCTCTTGTACTAAACAGATACTTGACTCTACCCCTAATATTGCTGTAATCCGTGTGCGAGGGTGCCCACTTACCATCAAATGGGCCGATTTTCAAAGACCATAATAAAAAACTTCGTTACTCGTGACTTCAGCTGCAATCGGCTCTTGCCTTAATATCGAACACACAACGATTAGCCACTTATGACGTGATACGTTCTCAATCTACATCTGAATATAATAAAACAAAGAGTTTTTACAATTGACTTCACTTTCAGTAAGTTTGAAGTCGTCGTGGCCTAAAGGATAAGATGTCCGGTGCATTCATTCGCATCTTGCGATGCACCGGTGTTCGAATCCCGCAGGCGGGCATCAATTTTTCTAATGAAATAGGTGCTTGACAAATGTTCACGATTGACTTCCGCGGTGAAGGAATAACATCGTGTAATAAAAGTCAAACCCGCAAAATTATAATTTGTGTAATTACTGGTGGTAGGATCTCTTGTGAGTCCGCACAGGTAGGTACCACCACCCAGCCTATTTCTGCTGTGAAGCAGTAATGCGTTTCGGTTTGATGGGTGGGGCAGCCGTTGTAACTATACTTGAGACCTTAGAACTTATATCACAAGGTGGGTGGCGCATTTACGTTGTAGATGTCAATGGGCTCCAGTAACCACTTAACATCAGGTGGGTTGTGAGCTCGTCCACCCATCTAAGCAATAAAAAAAATTAAAATTTGTATTCGATAATAAAATAATACTTTTTCTATAAGGGCACTTAGTTACATTACAGTTCTTACAAATTAAAGACGCACAAGAGCAACATCGCTAAGGAAAAACTGACAAGTAAATGTGTAACACCATAAATATTCTGTTAAGTGAAGCTTGTGCATCAGTTAAGTAAGGGTTACTTATTTATCAGGGGCGGCCGCCGGAGATCCTTCGTGCTTAGGATCAGCTTGTTAAATGTGCGGACGACAATGTCTGTTGGAACAAAGGAAAATGTCGTGTTCCAATTGAATTTTTTTAGGATTAGTATTTAGGTTAGTAACAATTATATGTTTAGCGTTTATCAAAAAATGATTGTTAATAAATCGATTCTTCTTTTTCTTTTTCTCCACCTTATCCCACTAGGTGGGGTCGGCACAGCTAATTTTTCTCTTCCATTCTCTTCTATCAGCTGTCATCTCAACACTCACTCCTCTCTCTCTCATATCGTCATTCACACACTCCATCCATGTCTTCTTCGGTCGACCTCTTCCCCCTCTACCTTGCACTACCATTTCCATACATCTCCTAGTCACATGCATCTTCTCTCTACGCATCACATGTCCATACCATAATATGTTATGGATATGTGATATGTTATACATGTTAATAAATCGATTATAATATTCAAATTCTTATTTGGCTCCCGAATTAATCCTTTATCGGTTACTAGCAACCCGCCCTCGCTTCGCTTCGGAAACTGTAATTTATTATTGATTTCTCCACTATTTAATGGATGTTATTATACATATAAACCTTCCTCTTCAATTACTTTATCTATTAAAAAAACACATCAGAATCCGTTGCGTAGTTTTAAAGATTTAAGCATAAATAGGGATATAGGGACAGAGAAAGCGACTTTGTTGTGATGATTATTAGGAGTTATTATTAATGCTCTACGCAGTAACACGTGTATGTTGGTTCGGAGGGGGACTTAAAATATCAGTTTGACGATAATTGTCTTTTAATTTGGTATACTTTGAGATAATGTCACTGACTGTGGTCAGCAACATTATGCTTCCAAAACCACTTACTCTGTCTTATCAAATATTTATTGTAAATGTTTTTGGAATGAAGTTCCTTATGGGACGATGCGGAGGGGTTTTTTCCCTCACCGGGAAAAAACGTCCGTAACGTAAGATTTTTATTAATAATGCACACAGTGTACGACTTAACTTTGTAATAACGTACAAAAAATTTAATATTTTTTTTATCATTCAGTGACTACGATCTCAAAGCGTTCGTTTGCGCAATACACTAACTCTTACGCAGACAACCGTGAATGAAGTGTACCACAATAAGCTCGCACGTTTCCGAATGACCGTGGGTTGTTGCGAAACCTCCAGTTTTATTTTCTTTATACCTCGAATAGAACTTAAAATTAATATTTTTATAATAAGGAACTTCGTTCTTATCCGGTGTCACACGACACCATATATTTTTTTTTAAATTACAGACGTAGTCATTGCAATTTTTAGTTTGCTTAAACTATAATCTTCTTCAACCCGTGTCCACCCAATGCTGAGTGTAGGTCTTTTCGAATACACTCCATTCCCTTCGGTCTCTTGCCTTTCGCATCCAACCCCTACCAACCAATTTGACCAGTTCATCGGTCCACCTCGTTGGTTGTCTGCACACGTTACGACGTCCCGTACGAGATCTCCACTCCAGTACTTATGTGCCCCACAGTTGTCAGTGTGATGGCATATGTGGCCGGTCCAATACCACTTTTTTCGAGCAATCACTTTGGCTATGTCAGTCAAACCAGTAAACTATAATAGTTTGGCGTAATTCATTAATTTGTGAAAAAAAAACAAAAACTTAAATAGCGACTCAACGCGTCTCTCTGTTCTTTCCATTTCCGTAGCGTCCGCTGGCGGGTGGGTGTTTGGTCACTGCCTGAAACATACATATGGCATGTTTAACTGAAACCTGTAGGGATGGCATGCGTTCATTAAAAAAAGAAACCGGCATATATAAAAATACATGGATAACATTAATATAAAAGAATAGATATAATAAATTAAGTATGTCCCAATTAGTAATAGGACAGTAGTAGTTAGTAATATTATCCACAAGATATCTACGGCGTTATCTCCTTACACTGTAAATCTTTAATATGGTATTTCAGTGAACATTGGAGCAGGAATGTTCTAGATCGAAAATCGTACGATCGGTATTGTTGTTTGAGTTACTGTAAAAGCAAATTACGAAAATAAAATAAGTGTTTCATGTTCAATGTAACCTGATATTTATGTTTAAACTATTTAATTATTTTTAACTGTAATATCGTAATATTTTACTGGTGGTAGGACCTCTAGTGAGTCCGCACGGGTAGGTACTACCACCCCGCCTATTTCCGCCGTGAACCAGTAATGCGTTTCGGTTTGAAGGGTGGGGTAGCCGTTGTAACTATACTGAGACCTTAGAACTTATATCTCAAGGTAGGTGGCGCATTTACGTTGTAAAAGTCTAAGGGCTCCACTAACCACCTAACATCAGATGGGCTGTGAGCTCATGCAACCAATCTAAGCAATAGATCCAATATGTGTCTCAATATGGCCGATAGTACGTTTCAATTTCCATCACGGCAGTCGCTTAATACTAAGTGGGCCGTGAGCTCGTTCAACTAAAAACCTATGTATAATATATATCGATAAATATCTTATTTATTCAGAATCATTATCAATCATTGCCTTCAGACAAACGTGGCAAGTATTCAATAGCGGTTGATAATATAAATAAAATGGACGGTGTAGCGATACAGGTTAAGCCCGCACGAATTAAGGTCACATCCGAATCTGACATCTCATTCAAACAAGATCATAACTGTAACGGGGGGATGTTGACGCCGAGGACCTGTTCGTAATTGAATCCACGTGCCGCGAGATGAAAAGTGTAACGGAACGATCTCTGAGGTCATTCGGTCAAGTGAATCTATTTAAAAAAAAAAAAATTAGGGTAAACGTAAATAAACACCTCGAGGGGTTTTTTTGTGTACGAATGTTTGAAAAGAATTTTATTTTGAATATTTTGTTCGATAGTAGCGTAGTGTTGTCATCGGTTTTTGTAAATCGTAAGCCCACTGAGTTTCTCGCCGGATCTTCTCAGTGCGTCGCGTTTCCGATCCGGTGGTAAATTCTGCGAAGCACGGCTCTTGCTAGGGTTCGTGTTAGCAACGTCATCAGGTTTGAGCCCCGTGAGCTCACCTACTAGTTAAGGCGACGCTGATATAGCCTCTCAAGGCTATCAGCTTAGGTAGGAAAAAAAAAGAAGCGAATCGTACCTATATCTTCGTCGTATTTAATTAAAAGTAATTTTACGATTATTCGGAAGACCGCGACCACGAATTGTGTAAAGAAATTAAAGTGTCTTCAATAATATGGTGACAATAAAAAAACGTGAGTTTATACCGTAAAAGTAATTTTAATTTTATTCTAAACTATTAAATGATTCCATTAAGACTGTACACGCATTTATTGGTACTAGTGGTCACCAAGTAGTCGAAATTCGATTATAATTAATTGAAATTATAAGTTTGAACATTATCATGGTTCTCTTGTCAAAAAAAAAATGTTTCTTTAATATAACCACAGATATCACCAAGACTTACACTATAGACAAATAATATTAAAGACAAACAATATTAATCTATTCTCAATTTGACCACAGACTTTAATAATAAACAAGAGAGTGTAGATGTGTGCGTGTGTCAAATACACAGTAGTATGTAATGTTTAATTGTGAATAATTTAAAAAAAAATATTACCATTCTGCACTCATTCTCTATATTCGTTATAAATGTGGGAAATTTCATCCACCTCCGTCCGCGCAATTTTCGTTAAAAGATACATGTACAAAGTTTTTGTTTCACGTATTAATATATAGATTACAATACATTGACAGTTATCGCCCTTTCCGACGCGAAGCAACCACAGATTCTTGTTTTAATAATCACACCACCCTGCCTATTTCTGCCGTGAAGCAGTAATGCGTTTCGGTTTGAAGGGTGGGGCAGTCGTTGTAACTATACGTGAGACCTTAGAACTTATATCTCAAGGTGGGTGGCGCATTTACGTTGTGGATGTCTATGGGCTCCAGTAACCACTTAACACCAGGCAAGCTGTGAGCTCGTCCACCCATCTAAGCAATAAATAAATAAATCTTTGATTTCCCTAAAGGCGAGTCACGGAGTCTTCGCCTATAGACTTTTTATTTTTATTTTACTGGTTTCTCTCAGCCCTGAAGCATCAGCGCGCACTACGTAACGGGACTACTTCACCACTGTCTGATGTATCGCATTTGTAACTCGAAGATGTAAACACAGATATTCGGGCCGCTATTCAACACCGTGCCTTGCAATTTCCTTTTCCATCTACGAACACCTGACTGACGAGTGTTCGTTTGTGATTTATTTCGTTGTTATATTGTAGTGCAGTGATAACATGTTTTTGTATTTACTAGAGGTCCCGCAGTAGTCGAAATTCGACTATAATTAATTGGAATTGTAAGTTTGTACACTATTATGATTGTATTTTACACTTCTATAATCATAAATTTCGCCAAGGGTACACTATAAAAAAATATTAATAAAGACTAACAGTATTTAATCTATTCTCAATTTGACCACAGACGTAAAGAACAAAAGTTTGACAATAAATGGTATGCATGCGTGTGTGCGTCAAATACATGGTATGTAGTGTGTGTTATGTTTTCTTTATTGATTTAATGTATCTTTTATGCATTATTTAAAAAAAATATTAGCATTGTGCACTTCTTCTCTGTATTCTCTATAAGTGTGGAAAATTTCATACTCCTCCGTCCGCGCAATTATCGTAAAAAGGGATACAAAGTTTTTGCTTCACGTATAAATATGTATAACTATATGGATAGCGCGCAATAGCTTAGTTGTCAATGATGAATTAAATTACATTACAGAAAACAGGTTAAAGGTAAAGCTGACATTTTCTCTCTCTCTCTCTCTCTCTCTTTTTCTTACTTTCTCTTATGATTATAGATTTATGGAGTCCCAATTTAATGAGCAATGCATGAATACTGTTGCTAAATAAAGATCGTTACAATGAAGAATTGGATCATAGATGTAGATAAATTCTGTAATCGGACAAGTAGTTCCTGAGATTAGCGTGGTCAAACAAACAAACAAACAAACTCTTCAGCTTTATAATACCTATATTAACAAGCGGCCCGCACCGGCTTCGCTCGGGTTTTTAACAAAAATTTCAACGATATTTGACATTGTTTTATTTTTTTAAATAAAAAAACAGTTATTGCGGCATAACTATAATAGTTAGATATATGTTGTCGTGATACTTTTTGTAAATAATAATGTGTTCTACAAAGTTGCAGTACATTATTTTGTTCTATCATCAATAGTTTTCGCAGGGCACGCGATGTAAAGAATATTTTAGGTAATTTTTTTTACACCTTGGGTTACATTATTGGAGTTTTAGTAAGGATTCCAAATTTTTTGCAAAGATTCTAATGCAAGCCTATGTCGCTCGGGAATAGTGTAGCTTCAAAACAGTGAAAGAATTTTTCAAATCGGTTCACTAGTTTCGGAGCCCATTCAATACAAACAAACAAACTAATCTTTCCTCTTTATTATATTAGTATAGATAAGTATAGATAACGAAAAATGTAAACAAACATATTAAGTACAACGCAGAACGCCAACAATTACGTGAAAACGATCTAGGGATACGGCAGGTGAATTAATGGGTAAATCTGAGTAAGCCGAACGGACGGTATTATCCACCCTCACTAACCTTACAACCTTCCACATGTATTATTTACATCCGCACTTGAAGAGCTTGGATCATACGAATATTTCATTTCACATTTATAATTTTCATATAAATCTATCTATATAAGTATATATAAAAATGAATTACTGTTCGATAGTCTCGCTAAAACTCGAGAACGGCCGGACCGATTTGGCTAATTTTGGTCTTGAATTATTTGTGGAAGTCTAGAGAAGGTTTAAAAGGTAGATAAGTATGAAAATGCTCGGAATTCAATAAAAATAACAATTTTGTTTTTCCTTTGATGTGTCCCCCGTCGGACGTATTCCTTTTGTTTGTTTTAAGTTTATTTTATACAAAATTTTAGGTCTTTTATTTATCGATTGAGGCACTACTACTACTGGTATTATAATAAAAGAAGCGATAGATTGAAATTTGTTCGATCAATATACCTAGTTGAGAATTAAACATCAATGGAAAATTTTATAAACAAGATGCAGTTTTTAAATGTATCTTTGCAACCAGTATCTATTTCTCTGATGTCATGATCTTCAACATCAGCCAATTCGAATTGGACTAATAATGGAATTTAGAAAATTGTTGTGTGTACCCTAAGATTTATGGTAAAAGGCGGGTGGTTGGAAAAACTTATTTGTTGAAACTTGTAGGAGCGAGTTTTGCAATAAACGCAGTTGGGGGCTAGTGCACAATTAATTCTCACTCGAGCCACCGGTTCGATAGGACCTAAGAAAACAACGTTGTACACCAAGGAATAAATTGGATACTCGTAAATTCGAAATTCGAATTCAGCTACACCTTGAACGACTATATTGTGTAATACACCTAATGTTTAGTCGGCGGTTTAGTTAATTATGCCTTATTGGTAATTATTCCCTGAACGTCTAAGTTCTTTCTTTTTTTTCTTCTTTTTTATTATAATTGAGGGTTTACTGGTGGCCTGGAGGCCTCACCATCTTCACCAGGAAAGCTGAACAAGCAAAGGCTCAGCTAGGAGGGGTGGAGATTTGCCCGAGCACCTCCAAAGGAGACCTAACAAGTCAAGGGTAGCTGCTTCGTGAATTCGGAAAAGCGATCCGCTGAGAAGACCCGGTGAAAAACTCAGCGGGCTGATGCTTAGGTTAGTTGCACGTTGAACTCTTTGCCGAGTTCGACGAATACGGTTACCAGGGTCTCTACTCCTACTATTAGAGCGGAAGGCGTCTAATGCAACGGTTATTGGATCTGATGGATCCGTAAGTACGTGTCGAGGCGACGTAGGTGATCCTGCGTGATCAGGATTCGGGACTGCTCACATTGAAACAGACGGTTAAAGATTCAAAGTTGGCATCTTTCAAGTTGGTGGAACAATACTAGACGATCAGTATTCATAATTTGCTGGTTTAAGTGAATTACAGATGCAACTCCTATTTTTATCTGGTTTTATTATCTCGCTTTCTTGTTTGTTACAACATGTTTGTATGAAATTTCCTAGTTGCTAAGAAGTTTGATAGTGTAGTTTATTGCACAGGCAAATAGACAAAAATAATGTATTACATAATATGAATGTAGACAATGACATAATTCATGTTAACTACTCTAGCGTTTTAGCTCCGATGCTTAATATATCTACCAATAAATAAAAAGTACACAAATAAAACGTTTACCCCTAAAATAAAACATAAGAAGCGATACATGTACGTTTTTATACGAGCGTTGTAACGTTGCCAAGATAGTTAAAGTCTGATGGCCGAGTCGATATGAAGCGTCCAAATGAATTATGAAAACGGCTGTAAGTAAATGTCTTATGCACAGATCATAGAAACACAGGAGATATGGCAAGGAGGCGTGGCGCTTGCGAACGCATCTGGCCTCAAAGCGGCTTGATGCCAGTTTCGGTCATTAGTCGAATGTCAACTTGCGACGTCTTCATTGCTTACGATTTTTAACAAAATGCCGCGTTGTTCAGTGATTGTTTGCAAAAATAACAGCTGTATTGTGAATTACAAGAAAGATAGCATCTCATTTCACACGTAAGTACTACAATATTATAGTTTATCATATTGAAATTACAGAATTCATTAAAAAATTTAGAAAAGCGATGATAGATCCCTTTTCATTAGGAACTAAAACCATTGCTTGCTTAGTACAAATGAATCGATGAATCGGCTGCTCTAATAGCGCAATGGATAATTTTTTTACTGATACTCTCACTCACACGATAGTTTCGTGAAGCGGCCGCTGTCGGCTTTTGTGTGTTAGGGTTGTCTGTTATTGTATTGTCTGTATTGTCGATATTTTATACGATCCTATTTAGTACGAATGATTATTTAAGATACAATTAATTATTTAAAAACCCAATTTGTTTCTATTTCTTGATTACTTCACCTAACTTTTATTGAATCAATAGCTAATGGCAATATAGGTAAATAGTAACTTCAGAAACTGAGCATTAAATAACTGATAAAACGTAAAATAAGTGTAGATAATGTGTTGGTTTTTAATATATTGTGGTATTCATGCATCATTCATATAATGATCATCATTTATACCATGCTTTTATTTTAAAACTTTAGCTATCCGAAAGATCCAAAGATAAAAGAAATGTGGATAAATGCGACAGGAAGGGGTCCAAGCTGGTTCCCAACAAAAAATCACACCATATGCTCGTCCCACTTTGAGCCAAAGTGCTTTCAACCATTGAAGAAAGTTCGTCGGCTCTTCGAATGGTCGGTCCCAACATTGAAGTTGCGTATGGTATTGATGAATTATATGGAACCTTCCACATCCAAAGTGTGCTTTTATTCTGAATTGGATAAAAAGGATCCTAATTTGGTAAGTTAAACTATTTTACAACATCAAAAACTTGTTTCTTTTTTTTAATATAAATATAAAACAAAGTAAGTTTTTTATATGAGAAATTATATAAATGCGGAATGTTTTCTTAATTACAGACGGTTGCTTTAAAACTTCCAACCGGAACCGAATCACAAAATCTCACTTGTGAAAAAAACGATAATTCGGAAAATACTGCTCCAACGTCTACAATATATGGTATCGATACAAACTTTAATGCTCGACAAAATAGCATTTTGGAACAAGAAAATCTGGAAAAAAATGATCTCATCGAAACACCTAGAAAGCGTAAATTACGCCAATTGATTTTGGTACAAGACAGTTTCATAAAAACACAAAAAATGCAAATCAGAAGGCTTCAAAAGAAAACCAGCCGTTATCAGAAAAAAATTGCTAATTTAAAGGACATTTTGAAAAACCTTAATGAAAAAAACTTCATTAGTGCTGATCACGTTACGCAATTAGAAAACATTGGAGTAACCGACCTTATCCAGCGTTATGAAAGAAATGTTTCATCGGGTCAAAGTACTAACCAGAAATATCCGCCTGCTTTAAGAATTTTTGCCACTACTCTTCACTTTTATTCGCCAAAGGCGTACGCGTATGTAAGAAAAAAATTCCAAACAGCTTTGCCTCATATTCGAACCATAAAAAAGTGGTACCAATCTATCGATGCTCAGCCTGGATTCACGCAAGAATCATTAAAAGCGATAAAACTTAAAACTGCCTGCACTAAACACAAATTGTTGTGTAATTTAGTTTTAGATGAAATGGCAATCAGACAGCATGTAGAGTGGGATGGAAAACAAATGCACGGGTATGTTGATATTTCTAATTCTGCAGAACAAGGGGATTGTTTACCCGAAGCCAAAGAAGTTCTTGTATTTTTAGTTACCGCAATTAATGGGGCTTGGAAAATACCAGTCGGGTATTTTCTCATTGACGGTGTCACAGGAGAACAACGGTCTAATCTTGTCAGACAATGTTTGGAATTATTAGAAGATACAGGTATTCAAGTTACCTCGATGACTTTTGACGGCTGTCCAGCCAATATCACCATGGCTAAGAAACTCGGATGTTCTTTTGAAGTTGAAAACTTAAAATCATATTTTGAGCACCCCGTTACTCGTCAACCTGTACATATTTTTCTCGATCCATGCCACATGCTGAAGCTATTGAGAAATGCTTTTGAATCATATGGATGTTTCATGGATGCTTCAAATAGGTGTATAAAATGGAGTCATCTAAAAAATCTGTATGACATTCAGGATAAAGAAAAACTGCACTTAGCAAATAAATTACGAAAAAGTCATATCTTTTTCAAGAACCAAAAAATGAAAGTTCGCTTAGCTTCGCAATTATTTAGCAACAGTGTTGCAGATGCCCTGAATTTTTGTTGTGAACTTCAAATCGCTGGTTTTGATGATGTAGAAGGCACTGTGGAATATCTAAAAACTATCAACAACTTGTTCGATGTGTTAAATTCAAGGCATATGGCCCAACTCCATTATAAAAAACCAGTTTGCCCAGGCAACAAAGACAAGGTATTTGAAACTTTAGAAAAGGCGAAACGGTGTCTAACATCTATAAAGCTTTCAGATGGTACAAAAGCTATCATTACACCCAGAAAAACCGGTTTTATTGGTTTATTAGTGTGCATAGAAAGCCTCAAGGCCTTGTATATACAACTAATTGAAAAGGACCAAAAACTTAAGTACATTCCGGCTTACAAAATCAGCCAAGATCATTTAGAGCTTATGTTTGGACATATACGGTCACATGGTGGATGCAGCACCAACCCAACGGCGCGACAGTTTCAAGCAATATATAAAAAGCTCTTGGTAAAGTCGGAGCTTAGAGATGTAGACCAGGGAAACTGTATAGCTCTTGAGGAGGTTTCTTTTTTGTCGTGCTCTTCAGCTGTCCAAAATATAAATCTGACAATCGAACCATGTAAGTTACACGAAGGTAATGACGAAGACGAGATGAGTTTATTATATGAACAAGCCGTATTTGATGAGGAAATCAGTATACTTGTACAAGATGTCACAGAATTTAGTAGCCAGGTAGTGTCATACATAGCTGGATTTATAGTTCATCGTTTGCTAAAATTGCTGAAGTGTGATACATGCTGTAGCGGTTTGATTGCAGATACAATTAATGACAAGCACCTCAAGTTAATAAAATTGAAGGATAAAGGCGGCCTTATATTTCCATCTAGTGACGTAATAACCATATGTAAACGGATGGAAGTAATAATAAAAACATATATTCTTTCATCTAATACCACGAAAATTTTATCAAAAAATATTAGACAAGAGCTCATGTCAAAATCTTTATCGCATTTTTTAGGTATGAATCTTTTTGAAAAAATTAATTTTCACCAATTTAATCAATCGCCAATGAATAACCATTTAATAATTCTTATAAAAGCCGTAATGGAAAAATATGTAAACATAAGATTACACTACTTAACTAAGAACGCTATACCTAAACTGTCTAAGCGGCAAGTTTTAAATAAATATTTACATTTTACTGGTCAATAAAATCCTTAACAATAAAATTCTTGCAGTTTTACTTGTGTTTCTCTTGATTCGAGAAGTTGATATCCTAACTGTTTCTTGGTAGTTAATATAATTAGTTAATATTCCAATTATGATAAAACTTCGCTTGTATAGAGTACCTACGGTCGAGGGAAACTCCGGTATAGTATTCAAGTCAATTTATTATTATTATTATAAGTATTATAGTCAATAAAATTTTAGGAGAGAGAGCAGATAATATAGTTAACTGAATTTTAATCGATACTTTTCTATGATTATCACTTAACATCACTAGTTGCATAACTTGCACATGTGTGTTTATTCAGAGTCCGTAGCTACAGGTAAATGCGCCGCCCTCTTTTTGCATGTGTTCTATTAATGAGTTTATTGGTGTTGCTGTAAGTTTCTTCGTGTGCGGGAGAAATATGAGCTCGTGTGCCGTTCTTACAATTTTTGGTTTTGTGTGAGTGAAGTAAGTGGGAGAAACGCGGAGACATCTGAACACGAATAATTTTTTGTACAAAGCTAATCTCCTTGTTTCTATGATCTGTGGTCTTATGTGAAGCTCGGATGTCGTTTTATTTATTGACAACTCACGCACTGTTGTTCGAACGACACGCTTTCTAAGACGCAACTGCGTCACCGCCTTGCTGATAGTTATTTAACCCATAGACACGGCCCAAGCTGAAAAAAGTTTTTTTTTTTTTTCAAAAAAATCATATTTAATCAACTTGCAGACAGGTAACGGTGCTTTTAGGTACCTCAAGCACCGGTCACCACCCTTGCCGAACCCGTCGTTTGCGACAAAGGGCTCGGCGAGTAAATTGACCGCTAGACACAGCCCATTGGGTTTCTCGCCGGATCTTCTCAGTGGGTCGCGTTTCCGATCCGGTGGTAGATTCTGCGAAGCACTGCTTTTGCTAGGGCCAGTGTTAGCAACACCTCGGGTTTGAGCCCCGAGAGATCACCTACACGCTAGAAAAAAGATAGTTTTGATATGAAACCGAGATTAAGTTAGAGTACGTATTAGATAGAAGCAGCCAGGGTAAATTTTTCACTGGTGGTAGGACCGCTTGGGAGTCCGCACGGGTAGGTACCACCACTCCGCCTATTTCCGCCGTGAAGCAGTAATGCGTTTCGGTTCGAAGGGTGGGGCAGCCGTTGTAACTATACTGAGACCTTAGAACTTATATCTCAAGGTTGGTGGCGGCATTTACGTTTTAGATGTCTATGGGCTCCAGTAACCATTTAACACCAGGTGGGCTGTGAGCTCTTTCACCCATTTAAGCAATAAAAAAATTAAAAAATTATTGGGGATAAACTACTTAATAAATAGCTGGACATATTTTCAGACCAGTGATATTAAGCTTACTAAGGACAACCAGTGTGCTGTTGGCGCAATACAAAAACCATTGCTTCTTTTGCATGAAATCATATTTTAATATCAATTTCACTTTAAACGAATCCAAAAGCTCAAGTCCACAAAGTGCGTCTGCGGAACCCTTTGCCTAGGCGAAGGGGGGTGAATCAAGAAATATCATAATAGGGCGGGCGCGAGCGGTGGATTTACCGGGACTGCTTGCTTCTATTTTTATTTGTACCGTGCCACGAGGTGGGCTGGATGTTCAATGACAAACGGCGTAAGTTGTAAATTATCGTATTTCGTGATTACTAGATGTTCTCGAATCATGACTTTTTTGTCGTCACACTTGAATATTCTTGCATTTGTATTTGATTATCACAAGTAGACTAACAAAGGTAATCTATTAATTTTTATTTATTTGGAATCTATAGTAACTTTCATCAATAAAAAAACTATACTTGATAGACTTTTTTAGCAAATCCCACCCCTCCTGGGTGAGCCTTTGCTCGCCCACCTGTCATAGTGAAACTGGGAAGGCCTCCGGGACACCAGTAATTCTTCAACCATAAAAAAAACTTATTGCGCCTTTTTTTTTTGGACGATCGCTTCTCAGAAGTTCGGTAGTGTCATCAGTCATCTGTTCTGCAAACAATGTACCCTATCCAATGATCTGGTGAACATAACCAGTATCCGCTGGATAAAGACTGTAGACACACCGGTGTTTGTGCTAAGCTTTGAGAGAGATCTCTGCTAATAATGGACGTATTTCTGATAATGATGAAGTATATCAAAAAACGGTTTGTTCTCAGTATATTCGGAAAGGATAATTTAAGCAATACAAATGAATATCCATCTCCAGATCTCACCCAGGTGGCAGATTTGCCCTGAAGTGGCACGTTCATTGGCATTTGAGGAATATTTTTTTTATTTGATTTTTTCACTTTTATTGCCTTAGACAGATTACCTTACCTGATGGTGAGTGGTTACCATCACTAATGGACGTCAATAATGCCGGGGGCACAACCGAGTTGCTGCCTACCATACACTTTTGATTTTAAATTTCACAATCAATAGTTAGCCCTTAGTCAGCAAATGATAATAAGATTCTGAGAATTTATGATGCATGCTTTTGCATGCTTTTATCTCATCCATGAGATAAAAGCATGCAAACGCACCGGAATCTAATACCTATAAAACATTAATAAAGATACTGAGTCCACCTGAGAGTTGAATCCAGACCTCATGGTGGTTAAGTCTCTTAACAACTAATAAAACTCACAGTATATGATTAGTATTATGTCGGAGAACTTTTTTAGGTAATTGGAAAACCAAAGAGGACTGTGATACGATTATTGGCGTTATAGGATTCAAGTACATATTTATTCACGAAAAAACTGACATGAATTTCGCTGATCGTTCGTGGTAAATTCATGGACAATTTATAATTCGAAATTTAATTTTGATTTAGAAAAGATGATAATCAACAATTAAATAATTTTTTTTAGAGTTACGGTCTTTTCTTTCCAGCAGCATTGCAGACCAAGCATTATTACCGATAAGTATATGGGGCGTCGCGTTCTCCACACTGGATTTTGAATAATATATTATTTTCTTATGTAAAATGCCCGATTACTCCCATCTCAGAGATTTCTCCGACGCCACAAAGGAAAGCTCCTTTATGGCACTTTATACGTTTTTGTTCTTAAATTTTTGTTATTTCACGTATGTATTCACATTTGGCGGTCGGATGTGGGCGGGTGACTGTCGAGAAATGAAAAAACTTTTTGCCACTCAATAAAACCGAGAAACGATTTTCTTGCATATTTCATAGCTTGGCAACATTAAAATGAGACCGAATAATCCCCGAACGTTAAACAAAGGAGGTTAGCTTGAATACTTTCGGCAGATAGGTCACGGCGAAGCGAAACAAAACCGAAACGGAGGTGACGTAAAAAGAGGTATATTATTTTATTATCTGAAGCCAGCCAGGACCGGGAGCCGGCAATATCACCGTATATAGATTCGATTTTCTACGTGAATTCGTTTGACGGCCTTCATAATGCGACATATAAAACTGGGGACTTACGGACCCCGAAACCAATTTCGGGTTATGACCCGACGACTCTCTGATAATATTCTCGGGTTATTAGGTAAGGATAGGAGTTTTTACTATGGCTATTTTTTCCGCCGACGTCGGATTATTGGGAACCGGTTTACGAGGAGCTGTTCTCTATGCTTCTTGCGGGCTTACATTTGTTTTATGACGTCATCCGTCCCAGTGCTCAGAGCGGTTTGTTCGGTACACGTGCTCACGTCTTAAGAGTGATCTTTGTTTGAATTCTCGTGTCTTACTGCACGTATTGAAATAGCTTGGCTAGGGAATTATTCAGGTCTACTTGTGACTAATTGCTATAAAGTTTTTTAAAGTGAAATTGCTATAAATTGCATTTCTATGAGGTATCATAAAATAAAGCACGAATTATTTATTTGTTTTTGTAAAGATGTGAAATTATTAAGTAATAGCGGTCCCCTGGTAGTCGAAATTCGACTATAATTAATTGAAATTGTAAGTTTGAACATTATTATGATTCTATTGTCAAATACTATTTATACTTCTATAATCATATATTTCGCTAAAACTACACTATAGACAAATAATATTAAAGGCAAACAGCATTAATTTTTTCTCAATTTAACCACAGACTATAAGCAATAAGAAAAGTTTGACAGTAAACAAATAGTATGCATTTGTCTGTGAGTCAAATACATGGTAGTGTGTGTAATGTTTTTTTTTAAATTGATTTAATGGATTTTTTAAGCACAATTTAAAAAAAAAATAGCATTCTGCAATCCTTCTCTATATTCTCTATGAGAGTGGGAAATTTCATACTACTCCGTCCGCGCGATTTTCGTTAAAAGGGGTTATTAATATATAAACTTATTATATCTTATTATATCTTCTATGTATTTTATTCGAATGTATTTTTTATTGCCTTTTTAGGCAGTCGAGCATACGGCCCACCTGATGGTGAGTGGTTGCCGTCGCCCATAGATGTCGCCAATGTTTGAAGAATGACATGTCATAGCGCTCGGGAAATACCGTAGAAAGGAGCTTATTCCAAAGCCGGATAGTACGTGGTAAAAAAGATCTCTGCAAACCCACTGTGGATGAACGGAGTGGTTCTAGGCAGTATGGATGAACTTTACTCTGGTGGCAGGCGGCGCGAAAATACGAAACCCTTAATGATAAATGATTAGTTTTCATTTTCAAAATTGTACTTAATTTCAAAGATACGTAAATATTTTTTTTGTGTACTTCAGATTTCAGCTCAATTAGACAATAGGACATATTCGTCTTCTCGCATTAAAACTGTACAGGTACTGTAATATTACAGGAGAGTGTTTTAAAGGTTTAACATGTGATATTTTTAATATTAATCAACTTTGCAACATTTATTTTTATTTTTTACTTGTGAAATTATCTGTCTTTTAAAGTAAGATAAAATTAATTATGTATTAACTTTGTTAATAGTAGTCAAATAAAAAAATAAAAACTAAAGCTAACCTACGCTCTTTTGACAGTATTTATGAGAAAAATACTGGTGATACCAAATGATTCTGCATATTAACTAAATTTCGAATATTTTGGCAAATTGTACACTTTTAATGCGAATAGACCACATAAGTTTGAGCTTGCAATTTAGAAGTCTGTAAATTTATACTAATATTATTAAAGCTAAGTTTGTTTGTTTGAACGCGCTAATCTCAGGAACTACTGGTCCGATTTAAAAAAAATATTTCAGTGTTAGATAGCCCATTTATTGAGGAAGGCTACAGACTATATACCATCATGAGACCGATACAAGTGGAGCACCAATAAAGAATGTTTCAAAATATTTTCACTCTCTACGTAAGGGGCCATCCATAAAGTACGTCACACGAATTTTAGGACTTTTGAACCCCTCCCCCCCTCCTTGTCACAGGTTGTCACATTTTTATAACCTACCGCCTGATGTGACGTCACACATTTTTTAAATTTATGTATGTATTTAAAAATAATCGAGAGAAAACAGCTATTTTCATTTTTTACTTATTTTTATTAAATAATAATCTAATAAAATCAACATAAAGTCCAACATTTCATAAAACCGAAAAAACAAACGACTAGTTAGAAAATAATAAACGATTAATTATATTAATTAAAGATAAAAAACTTAATTATCGAGTGTCCATGGACTTTGAATCCACTCTTTTATATCAGCTATTACTGGTAAATCAGGCACTTCATTTTCGTTCTGAATTTGAACGTCAGGAACATCCTAATTTGAGTGTCTCACTTGCATTACAACGCCGCTCTAGAAGTTAAATGACGTTGCATGAGAGATTATCGCATAGCGAGAATGCTAAATTATTAATAATATAGATCAAGCTTGTAAATTTTTAAAATTTTTAATTCACATACAAACTTTGCGTTTTAGTATTTTAAATTTTAACATGTGACGTCACAAAAGTATTGACCCCCCCATGCCCCTTGTCACACGATGTCACACTTCGGTGATACCCTCCCTCCCCATTAACGTGTGACGTACTTTATGGATGGCCCCTAAATGAAGTGGGGGGTAAAATTTAGCGTTATGCCAAAGTATTCCACGCGGACGGAGTCGCGGTCAAAAGCTAAGTATATTATATGTTTCGCATATCCGATACAGTATTTCTCGGAATCAACAGCGTCACGTACACCGTCGACGGCCCTCAGCACGCGGATCGCAAACGATTTCTGATTCATAAAGTACATAAGCTTTTAGTAGTATACGTCGAACGTGACTCGTTCCAGAATGTTCGTTCGATCACTTTGTTATCATGTATTTGTATAGTTTCGAGGTGGTTTCGTACGTACGTGACGCGATTGGTAATGGACGACGAGCCAAATACAAATCAAACATTTTTGCGATATTAATTTTATGTGGCGTTTGCTTTTTACGATAAGAATAGGAGATACGAGTCGTCTATTATCAAAGGTGGCAATCTGTGAATTTGGACAAAAAAAATTATTGATATGTCAATACAGATTGATTTGAATATAATCGTCTCCTTCAAAGAATACGGTTCAAAACCTGCATTAAATAACAGGTTAATAGTTAACCTGTTATTTATCTAAGATGTCGTTCCGAAGAGTTTTGTGACTGCCAATGGAATACAAAGTCAATAATTCGTTTTTCTAATTTACCAATAATTGTCCAAAAGTCAGGTTGCCGGCTTTGATAATAGTCGACTCAATTACGAGCGAGCGTTGTTTATGAAATGTTTCAGACTGGCTCGTGCCGGCGACTTCACTCGCGTTTCGCTGCTCAGCCGTTGATCATGAAGTTTTGTATGTCGAGGCTACAAAAGATATGGAGTACGTTTCGTCTAGAAAAAAATTAACTTCGGAGGGATTTAATTTTAACTCTATACTATCGCGAGCGAAAGTGCTTGTAAAATATAATATTAAGTACACACCTAGAAATTACAGATATATACTCTTATTTTTATATTCAAATTAATTAATTATAATTAATTATATTATTATAATTATAATTCAAATTAATTTTTATAATTAATTAATTAAAATTATAATTAATTAATTATTTAATTGGTATATGAAAGAGAGAGAGAGAAGTATTCTTTATTGTACTCCAAAAAAAAAAAACAATGCGATACATTAAATACAAAAAAAGTACAATTGGCGGTCTTATCGCTAAGAGCGATCTCTTCCAGACAACCATCTCGTTTTGTTTTTCTTTTTATCGTGACAGAGGTTACCGATACTGATAACCTTCGTCATTTCCGAGAATTATTCTATAAAACTGTACGTTGCTTATTCCAATAAACAAGTGACTTTTTAATTGTTAGCTAAAGCTAAGCTAAGGTAAGCTTTGAGAATTTTATCTCTCTCTCTCTTATCTATGTTTCTCTTATTCAAAATTTGTTATTTTCTCATTTTGTAAATTTTCTTTTTTATACAAAAATTAAATTTTATTATATGTTGAAACCTGCAATACACTACGACTAAACAAAAATCAAACCAAGTTATAGAAGCCTTTAACAATTCAAGGATATTACGACAAACCCTCTAGATGGGACATACATCAAATGTAGTACAAGAAAAAAGAGTATACTTTATTAAAACACAATCTATATTCATAACGCATCAACGACACTATCACTATCATATCACCCCAAAGATGCATTCCAAAAGAAATGTATCAGAAAACGTAAAAAAGTAGCGTCATGAATGTATATTTGTGTACGGAGTTAAAGTTCCTAGATGCGATCCAATCGTGGTGAGAACGAGATAGAGATAGTGGTTCAAATTTTTTTAACACTCATTATTATAGTATTAAAGTTATTCACTGCTTAGAATAAATGCTCAAGTTTTATCATTATTACCACTAACTGAGATTATACGGCTGAAGGTGAAAGGCTAGTAGCTAATGTAAGGAAATCGAAAGGTTAGTTTATGTAATAAGTATTGACTTGAGTCGCCCAATCATGTCTTTTGTGGTATGGCTGCGTGGGTACCTTTCTACTACCTTAGACTTCCAATTTGTCTATAATTCTTAATAGATATTAAAATAATGCTCTATTCATATTATTTGTGTATATATGTGTATATAATATGTTTGTGAATTTGTATATACATGTATGTATGATTGTGTGTGTGTGTGTATGTGTGTGTGTGTGTATATATAGTTATATATTTCAATCGATAGGTACACCGCGTGTAATTTGTTTCGAAATTATTCTTTTCGACCTCATGGTTGTCAGGAAGAGATCACCGATTCATACGTACACTGCATTAAAACAATACAGTTGATATTGAGGACCACGTTTGTGTGTTTTGTTACGCTTAGATTCACTTCCATTGATATATATGTTGTTTGTATTAGGTACGTAGGCGTGTGCGGGCGACCGTGTGATTCTCGTAGGGAGATATGGGATTTTTCAAAGATGTACGCCGGCTCCACTGGAGCTGTCCGAGGGGGGGGCTTTGTAGTCGTCCTCTGAGAAACTAATATGTCTGTATTTAGAGTAGAAAGGGCTGGTTCTATTGGTTACAACCATACAGCCATAGCAGACGAACTTTGAAGATCAGTCTCAGTAGAAATTGGTATTGGTATTGGAAGATCGTAGGCAGCGGCTTGGCTCTGCTCCTGGTATTGCTGACGTCCATTAGCGACGGTGATCACTTACCACCAAGTGGGACTTATGCTCGTCTGCTCAAAATGGTTAAAAAAAATACGGACATTTAATTTTTTTTATTAGTCTACGGTAAGGATGGTATGAACATGTGATGAGACGAAATGAAAATGAGGTTGGTAAGAGAGTGTTAACTATGAATGTGGAAGGATAAAGAGGAAGAGGTAGACCTAAGAAGAAATGGATGGATTGCGTGAAGGACGATATGGGTAAGAGGGGAGTGAGCAAAGAAATGATATATGATAGAGGAGTATGGAAAGAGAAAACATGTTGCGATGACCCCAGGTGACTGGGAGAAGGGCAGGATAATGATGATGAGTATATGGTACGCCACTGGTGGTAGGACCTCTTGTGAGTCCGCACGGGTAAGCACCACCACCCTGCCTATTTCTGCCGTGAAGCAGTAATGCGTTTCGGTTTGAAGGGTGGGGCAGCCGTTGTAACTATACTAAGACCTCAGAACTTATATCTCAAGGTGGGTGGCGCATTTACGTTGTAGATGTCTATGGGCTCCAGTAACCACTTAACACCAGGTGGGCTGTGAGCTCGTCCATCCACCTAATATATATAAAACAGTCTAATTGAGTTTCTGCTCCTTTTTGAAGTAGATTCAAAACTAACAGAAATATGACAATTGTTTAATTCGACATAACCTTACAATAGATTGTACTTGCAAGTATTTTATTGCTTCTAAGTGGTAAAAAAACAAGTTAACGTCTGTCTATCTATTTCTTCGTATACTTCTTCTAAGAAACACAACTATTTTTGATACGGCTTTCACTCATAGAAAGAACTATTAATGAGGAAAGCTTGCGTATAAAATTTGTAAATAACTTTTTGTTATTGCCCTTGTAGGCAGATGAGCATACGGCCCACCTGAGGGTGAGTGGTTACCATCGCCCCTGGGCGTCAGCAACGCTAGGGGCAGAGCTAAGCCGCTACCTACTGTTAAATACTCTCCACAAGCATCGTTTGAAGAAGGACATGTCATAGCGCTCGGGAAACACCGTAGAGGGGAGCTCATTCCAAAGCCGGATGGTACTTCAACAAAACGATTGGACTACGAGGGCGTTATTTAAAAAATGAGCTGTTTTCGTATGCTTGCAAAATCATAAGAGAAGATGTAGGCGATGCTGTTACCCGAAAAGTAGTTCTTATTTAAAAATAACATATTTCCTGGTAAAATTGTATTGGGAAGCTTTCCAGCATTTTCCTCGGGAGTTACTCAACAGATTCTCGGGATCGTGTTGTTGTACAATATTTTTGTTATTTATAAACTTGTTGTTTCAATCAGGTTTATTTGTAGAGTATTTATGGTTTACGTAATTTATTTCCTTGAAAGATGCTTTAATGTTTTGTAAAATTGTACTGTAACACGATTCAAAATCGCAATCGCAAAGTATATAGATAATGACAAATTCATTCTCAGGGTGGGAATGAATTGTCAATGTAACGCAAAAAAAACAACCGACTTAAGTGAAAGACAACAAAAAATTAAATACAATTCAAATTAGTCGGCTATTATGTCTTAATCTATATAACTATATGTTGATATCTGTTTTCACATATGTATGTATTATGTTTCCGGTATCGAAAAACAGGGGCAAATTATAAATATTCTAAATTTTCGATGTGAAATTTGATAAACAGTACATCGATCGATAGCATTTATATTTATGATTTTCGTAGCCTTATGTTACGCATTTATTATTAAAATTACATAACCGTATCGATTCCGCCCTTAATACAAAACGTACCGCGCCGAATCGTCGATTTTTTACATTCAATTACAAGTGACCCCTCTTTTTATATAAATTGGTGTGTCTCGACCCTTATAAATGAGGTATTGGTAGCTCGCGGGATGCGCTGGTAGCAGACGATACGATGCTTCGACTAGGAGAATAGGCATATGTTAAATTAAATTACAAATTTAATACTTCGAAATTTCAATGGAAACGTGATATTCATTTTTTTTATTGTCTCGTTGGGTGGACGAGCTCACAGCCCACCTGGTGCTAAGTGGTTACTGGAGCCTATAGACAACTACAATGTAAATGCGCCACCCGCCTTGAGATATAAGTTCTAAGGTCTCAAGTATAGTTACAACGGCTGCCCCACCCTTCAAACCGAAACGCATGACTGCTTCACGGCAGAAATCGGCAGGGTGGTGGTACCTACCCGCGCGGACTCACAAGATGTTCTACCACCAATTAATAATAATTTAATACAGACTGAATCAATGATTAATAAGGCTAATCAGTTGAATAGTTTGTATGAAAAATATTACTTTTTCATTGTTCCATTGTGTTACGGGAGGAGATATTGTGACGACATAATCGTTGTCACAATTATTTTATTTAAATTATATTCACGTTGCTTAGATGAAATACGGAAGTCGTAGTTTATGGTTACATAAATCTTCTTTTTTATATAAAAAAGAAGTTTTTTATTGAAACTAATAATTGGTAAGACATACGCTTCTAGGATTGAAAATAATAATGTCGTTTAAACTTTTTAACTGTCATATGTTTTATTATAGATAAGGAACGTCGCTTTAATGACATATTTTGATTGTTATTGTGATGTTACGAAGAGTGATTTTTGGTCACAAAAAACTTTTTGGTTACAAAAATCACTGATGTCCTCCACGTTCAGAAAAAACTATTAAATACAAGTTTTTTTTTAAGACGTTTTGTCTTAAATTGAAAACAAGCGAAATACTGAGTCGTAAAATCAATTATTAACTTAACACAAATTGTTTATTAGTTGCGTAATTTCTATATTCAATTAAAATAAACTGAACCATTCACGAAGAACTAATAAGTCATATATTTACCTACGTAGTCTATTTTCTAAATCCGCTCCAGTGGGGTCGGTTAACTTGAACCCCGGCTGCTGCGGGATTATTGGGAGAAAGCCCGGCTTTCCTATATGGGATCGACTCGCCATTGTCGATAGAGATCGCATATGGCGCGAAAAATATTAAATATTCAGTGGAAACCGAATGGATTCGCAGCATAACGACTTTCCGATGCTTCTTACATTGTTTTTGTTTGGCTGTATACGGCAATGCTGACACCTGATGTCTTGTGAGATTAAATAAGGTATTTTCTATTTAAAAAAAGAACATCTGTTCGGAAACCCCGCAAAAAGTTTAATTGCAAAGAAACAATTGTCATATGTAATTTTATAAGTTTTTCTTTGTTTTATCTCTGGTCATAATAAACTGTCAGCTACGAGATGTGCATCTTGTTTTTTTTGTTGTAAAATGTTCCTCATCAAAACCCAAAATATAAACAAAAAACCGTCCGCTACAACATCAACAACAATAAACGATACTTCTGAAATTTAAATTAAGATTTTTAAAATTTTTAAAAGAATATGGCCGGTTCTCTTTAGAGTTTGTTCAGTTATTGACATGTTGACTGCAACACGAAGGCATATTGACCTATGCATACATTTTATGGAGTACCTTGAGATAAATATTACAGTTTTATTTCAGTAAGCGCGAGCTAATTGGTTTTTCATTGTTCGTTTTCAGAGAACATATTAAATAAATAAAAGTGGCAGTACTGATCGTCAATGAGTCGACTACTTTTCTACGACTTCAAGGCGGTAAATTGACATTATTTAGTAGTTGGTTAACTAGAGGCAGCGAAATAAATTTGTTTTTAGGTGCAGATGATCGCTTAATATTTTTATTTATTTATTGCTAGATGTATGGACGAGCTCACAGCCCACCTGGTGTTAAGTGGTTACTGGAGCCCATAGACATCTACGACGTAAATGCGCCACCCACCTTGAGATATAAGCTCTAAGGTCTCAAGTATAGTTACAACGGCTGCCCCACCCTTCAAACCGAAACGCATTACTGCTTCACGGCAGAAATAGGCAGGGTGGTGGTACCTACCCGCGCGGACTCAGAAGAGGTCCTACCACCAGTAAAAATACGTATATGCTGCGCCATGTTGATCTTGAACCAGTGCCAGTGGCTGTTGTCTCTCGAACCTGGACCGTAATCTTAGACACGCCCTATATATGCTTACATGTTTAGCACGTTCGATAATTAACCTTGTTCTATAACGGTAGACAGCGGCTTGGCTCTGCCCTGGCATTGCTGAAGTCCATGGGCGACGGTTACCATTCACCATCAGGTGGGTCGTATGCTCGTCTGCCTACAAGGGTATTAAAAAAACAAGTTACGCCTCCTCTTAATCTTTCTCTAATTGTAGTAATTTTGATCTCTGTGGTACAATAAAGGGCGTCGCTCATTCTCATCTGCAGGCGCTCTGATACTAATTACTCCATGTTTTCGGATTCAGAATCCTAGATCGGTTTCCTAGATGCGGCAGAGATGCGAATGTTGAGATGGATGTGAGAATGGACAAGATAAAGAATGAGTATATCAGAGGAAGTGTGAAAGTGGCCCCGGTAAGCAACAAATTAAGGAGCGGTCGGTTAGCGTGGTATGGGCATGTGATGCATAGAGAGAAGATGTATGTGACTAGGAGATGTATGGAAATAGTAGTGCAAGGTAGAAGGGGAAGAGGTCGACCGAAGAAGACATGGATGGAGTGTGTGAATGACGATATGAGAGAGAGAGGAGTGAGTGTTGAGATGACGACTGATATAGAGAATGGAAGAGAAAAATTATCTGTGCCGACCACACCTAGTGGGATAAGGTGGAGAAAAAGAAGAAGAAGAAGAATCCTAGATCGGTTTCCATCCAATTTATCATATTTACACATTTATGACCGTAATACTGGTCAACTTTTAGCTCGTCAAGGATGTAAATGTTCGTCCGGAAGGTCGACCAAGTGACCCGCAACATTACTAGGAAACTTGGCAATTATTTTTCAGCTTAGTCGCGTTGACGATCCAATTAATCTATTAGTACCACAACGTGACGTATTGCGTGTCCTATTTATGGTATAAGGTGGAAATATTAATTGCATTTTGAGAATGGCTACCCTTTAAATCAGTAATGCACAGATGTGACATAAAACTGCTTTGAATAAAAATCATTTGAGGAACTGTTAGGGTTTGCTCAAAATCTCCCTACATATTTGAGGAAACTTATACCGATATTGAAAACCATCTTTACGTTTCACACAAAGCCGTTTATTAAAGACCACACACTCATCCCGCATATCATCCGCGGAGTTCAATAGCGCTTTTTTTTTATTTAAAATAAGTCCTTAAAAAACTCTGCCACCCTAGAAGCCAAATGGCCCAGAATTTGTTTAAATTGTCACGTACAGACACCGCGTGGTTACACAATCCCCGACCGGCGGTACTCAAAGTTTTAAAGAGATAAAATTTTAGTATGACATTTTTTGTTGGTTGCTAAACAAAAAAAAGTAATAATTAATTGAGCAATTATTTGTACTTGATTTTAATTAATCTTTGGTATGCAAAGAAGTATAGTTCAAGATTAATATCTAAATTATAATCTAAGGGGATGGGTGAGCCATCTCACGGCTCCGATGATGTTAAGTGTTAATAGTAATCTATAAACACCATGACCTGAATGTTATCACCCCCCTTGAAATGTGACTTTAAGCCTCATTTATGTATTAGTTATAATATTTTTTTCTCCTATATAATAGCTACCAGCTGGTAGCCAGGGCTATTCCAGATTCACGTGGACTGACAGGTAAGCTTACGGGCTCAACTGAGAGAATTTGCTAACACTAGCCCTAGCAAGAGCAGTGCTTCGTAAAATCTACCACCGCATCGGAATCGCGACCCCCTGAGAAGATCGTTTTAATATCGGTCCCATCCTACGAACCGAACCGATAGCATGACGGTTTCGAGGCCAAACCTACATTTAAGAACCGCTGACCTAGACACATGCTGTAAGGGTTAAAAATGCATCGTAGTCACACAAAAAAAACTTCACCATACAGATATCGGATTTTAAATTTTAAAATGTGCTTTGTATTGAACGGGGTTCGGAAATCGATTGGTAGCGTAGCGACAAAGGGTTAACCATTAATAATAATAAAATGAATGCGCTGAGCTGTTGCACAGTAAAATGTTTTAGCTAAGAATAATGCTGTCGCTATGTGAATTAGCTATTTTTTAGCGCGGATTAGCTACGCGAATCAGCTGTTTTCAAACGTGAATTATTTGAATTACCTCTTTTATTGAATTCAATTAACGTTCTAAATTATTTATATAAATTTTAAAACTTGAGCAGTTTTGCGATTCGCATAGCTATTATTAAAATTGAGAATAAAACCAATATTTGTTTGATTTTAATTCATTGCGCTACGTATTTGTTTACGAATTCCCAAAAATTCGAATTGGTAATCCAAATTGTTCAACAACCACCAATCCAAAAAAAAAAAAACAATTAATTTTCATTTAATATTTTGCACGGTTGGAGCACTGCGATTTTTGTGGACAATAATTTTACAATTAAAATATTTATGTTCATCATGCATTTAAAGCTTTAGTGTGCAGAATGAAAACATGTTATAAATAGATAAAATAAGATTTAAAATAGCTATCAGGGATCCTCCAACATAGAAACAGTTAGGAGCGGAACTCCAAGGCAGAAACAGCTACCAGTTACCAGTGAATCAGCTACCAGTGAACTAGTTACCAGTTACTAGTAAAACAGTTACCGGTGAACCCTCCCTACAGTAGCCGAAATCCATCGAAACAGCCGTCTTCTACCGGCGCAAAAACAGACTACAGAAGTTTTACCCGACTCGGAAACAGACATACAGACCGGGTCGTATTATACATTTAGTGTAAATTTTGTGCAAATAATAGTTTAAGTACAACATGCCCAACCGCGTACCTAAATGCACTCCATACCGCCCACTGTGAGATAATTTTAGCACTGCGGGTAGTTGATGAACTCCAGCCGTGTTAAAAGAAAATGAAAGCCCGAACAAATCGTTAATTTGTGGTCAAAATAACTAGTGCTTCTTAATAAGAAAATGATAATTGTAATTCCCATTTTGTCTAGCACATTCATAAAGAAAGATTCCAAACTATAAACCTATATTTTATCTTATACATTTTTCGTGATCCTTACACATCACGCAAGAAATCCGAGTCACTGCTCTGGCGACAACCCTGCATTCGATCCTTTCAATACTTTCCTTTCTATTCCACGTTACTATTTTACGTCGCAAATACATTGCGGCATTGCAAAAAACAATCTCTCAACACAGAATACTAAAGCATCAATGTATGCAGTACCATATGATAGAGTAATCGTGGTTTCTATTCGTGAGGATTAGGGTCGCAAGTTCCTATTGTATCGAGGATTCTGAGACCATTAATCAGTCTGTGCCAGAATCATCAATATAACATTATAGAGGATACGTCCGAGTATTGGATTCGATATTCTATATATCGATTATTATGTATCGATAATTCGGTTAGACGATCGCTTATTGTAGTAAGGCTGTTTATCATACGAAAAAAGTGTTATGTCACTGTATTGATGATATGCGTACTAGTTCATTGAAGGCTAACAATGAGTATATTAGAAATATTGAAATGAACTTGATATTATTTCTCTTGGCACTTTGGCTTACTGCCTGTCTCACATCGAAAATATTTAGAGAAAATAACTTTCATCATTAAACAATAATATATGGAATTAACATAATAGGCAATGCTGCAAAATTAATACACCGTGTTTTATTTATTTCAGATAAATTATATCTCGGAAGCAGAAACTGTGGAAGATTGACATAGATTTTAACGAACAGTTCATTTTCCACATGGTATCATCAGATTATCTGAGTTGTCATGACCCGTCCGGTGCGCACAATCTTTGCGGTGTAACGTCCTATGGGAAATCACGTGGGAGGCTGATACTAGCGGCAGTCAACGGGTTACAAATATTTAGACTTTACGCTTTTTTTTCTGTAGTTGGTTGTACAATCTCAATTGGTATTAATGCTTACACACAATCGGTGGCGAATGGCGACAAATAGCACACAACGTGAATGCATAGAGGATGGAAATCGAACCAGGAGTTGGAGTCCGAAAAGATAGAATAGAAACATAGAATAAAGTATCAAAACGCTTAGGTGCGATACTGCGCGACCCCCTTCACTGTACTACTGACCGACATTGCTACAATTAGAGAAGGAATAAGATGAGGAGTATACCAGTTATGTTGTCTGTCTAACGCACACTCTTCAAGCTATAGCTTGTCTACAGATAGAACTTGTGGGTGTTCATGTACCCGGAGGCTGACTTATTATTATTTATTATTATTATTTTTATTTAAAATCTTATGAATTACACAATATTTAAAGATACAATTAAAAAAAAACACTTTTTTTTTTATTGCTTAGATGGGTGGACGAGCTCACAGCCCACCTGGTGTTAAGTGCTTACTGGAGCCCATAGACATCTACAACGTAGACGCGCCACCCACCTTGAGATACAAGTTCTAAAGTCTCAGTATAGTTACAACGGCTGCCCCACCCTTCAAACCGAAACGCATTACTGCTTCACGGCAGAAATAGGCAGGGCGGTGGTGCCTATCCGCGCGGACTCACAATATATAAAAATAGATTGCCGCTGATGGCGGTGTCTACGACATAAGCGACCAGTAGGACTCTCACTCTGGAGGTTTCTTATATTATTAATAATAATTATTAAACCACGAGAGGTCACCAAGGACAATATCTATTGTATAATTAGAAAGCATCCATGTAAAAGACATTCTACAGCCTAATCATCATCATCCGTCCACGGGCGTCCACCCAGAGCACTCAAAGGTCCACCTCGTGGGATAGTCACCCATCTTGCGTCTTATATATTTCATAATAATGTCATTTTGAAATTAATAGAGATTTTATAGAATAGAAACTTCGAGTTCTCATCATATTTATTGAGTTTTACATAATTTTGATTAGTAATTTACCAATGTGCTAATTAGATAATCGCTAAATTTTCGGTGACCAATTCAAAGGCCTTTAAACTTGACCTATTGACTTCTAAAATTTTATTGTTTGAATCATAACTAAAAGTTAGCATATTTTTAAGAATTATATGATGTTGCAATAAAATTTGTAGGCAGCGGCTTGGCTCTGCCCCTGGCATTGCTGAAGTCCTTGGGCGACGGTAACCACTCACCATCCGGTGGGCCGTATGCTCGTCTGCCTAAAAGGGCAATAAAAAAAAAACACACACACACACACATAATACTTTCTGTTAAATTTGTGTTCCGTTAAAAAACAGTTATGGTTGCGCAAGCAGATGTCGCATCAGGTGCTAAGCCACCTTGTTAACCTAATCCGATCCCGTAGTTTTTCCCACACGTATCGCAAAAGGGTTAAAAGGCCCATTGTAAGGAGATATCTAATTTCCTTGAAAGCAAAATTGGCGTAACATTGCCTTGCGTACTTTTTTATTTTATTTTTTTCCATACCGCTAACCCTATACCGTTCGTATTGTTGTTTTTTTTTCTTTCATTTCGAAGCGCAAAGAAAAGGCGGTTAGTTTATATCCGGTCTCTTTTGACATTTGAAGGGTCGATATGTTCTCAATGAGAATTAATTATTTGAAGTGGGATTTTGTACTTGAGTTCTGACGTGAATAGTGGGCGGTGGATAGTTTTAATCGAATGGAACTATGCAGTGATTTATTTTTTTAAGTTTACTGTATTTTTTTTTGGGGTTTTAATCTTAATGAATATAACAAGCAAGAAAATTGAGTTAGAAATTTGCAAAAACTTACTCGTTTCCCAATTTTGTATGCAACGACTCCGAAAAATGTTAGCAAGCCTCTATTCATCTCGACGCGACTTTGTTTGATATTAAACTATCGTAACATAAAAACTGATCATAAAACATTTTCGCTATTAAAATTAATAATTTCAATTTCTAAGGATAATAATCATTAATTTTTACACTTCATCGGTCGACGTGGGATCGGATGACGTTACAAAAGCCGTATTAAAAAAAAATTATGAAAAGAAATAATTTCACGCGAATCAAGAAGCATCTGCCGTCTTCTGTCATTTGTCTTACATTGATTACCCTTTTGATTTTCGGGGCTCTATCGACCCGCGGCGGATGTGAAAGGGTTCGTCTTTGTCTGGATACAGTTATTACGGCGTCCCACCAGGTGGATAGGGTTAAGTTAAGACGTTCTCACGAGATAGCGGAATGCAACTTTTGCGCGAGGGTTAATGCGACTCTTTTGTAATGAAGTACTGTTAGGTGAATCGTTATTGAAGTATTACGATGTCATGATTTAGGGAGGATGTTTTAGGAACGATATACTTTAATCTACATTACGGCTTCTGTAATTATTACAAGTTGGTGATCTAGTCCCTATACGTCAACTTATAGTACCTATACGTCAACTTATAGTACATATACGTCAACTTATAGTACCTATACCTCAAAGTACCTATACGTCAACTTGTCTAGTAACCTGTATTTCTTATTTGTTTTCATTACAACTGTTGGCAGACGGTAAGTGGTCGCCATTAGCCAAGTCGCTGTCTACCATATTCCACAGAAATTCGACTTCCATTATCAACAACTGGATGGTTAGATGGCGTAGAGCACGACCTCGGAGTTATCGGTGTCAGGAACTGGAAGGAGAAAGCTCTGAACAGAACAGTCTGGAGAGACATCAGTATGTCCATCAGTAGGCCTTAGCCTGGCCACTGGGCCAGTATGGGCTGTAAGGCCTCAGATGATGATGATTATCAACAACTATCTTCGTGTAATGAAACTTAAGCGTACAGGATTGTACTTAATGAATATTACTAAATTGATGGGACATATTTTAACGAGTATGTTGGCTGCGATGTAGTCATGTCTTTCGGCTTAAATAACGGCACAGCCGCACTGTTATTCATGTTTTAATGTGTATTATAATAATAAATTTATTTATTTCTCTCTTACAGGATTAAAGCACAAAACAATTCATCGGTATTTAGTGGCTTGGCTCTGCCCCTGGCATTGCTGAAGTCCATGGGCGACGGTAACCACTCACCCTCATGTAGACGGTACGCTGAGCTGCCTACTAGCGCAATAGAAAAAAACAATTCTTCGATAAAATTTACAAAAAAAAATATGTGTTCGTTTTAGAATAAACCTCTGAAAGAGCATTTATTGTATAGTGACAATACGGTTTCATGTTTAAAAGTGAGTGGATATATTAAATTAAACGTAAGTACATAATTGTTTTCAATTTCACATACAAAAACACAAATATTGAAGAACTTTTTTGACGCGGATTCCCGAGCAATTTGAACATAGAATTGGAGTTCGCTTTTTTTTCTGTATCGTTCGATATTACTGGCCAATAATAACAAACAAACGAGTATCATAAATCGAACTGTACATTCGATATTCAAAAGATATCCATAAAACGGTGTCTGTGTTCAGGTCATGCGGGGCTTTTATTCCGGTAGACGGAGCGAGGAAAAGTCGCGTCGGGCGTGCGTGAACAAATAAATGTAGAACGGACCAGTACGGTTTTAATGTTCGTGCCATAACTTAATAGTCTCTGAGAGACTTTTGTTATCAGAATGGATGTTCGAAACAACATGAAAACTTTAAAATCTTTAAATAATTTGGAGCTCAATCAGCATTATCTGATTTGTAGTAAAATTATTTTAGATAATATTATGTAAATAAATTATATTATGATCATAAAACATCTTAATAATTAAAAAAGTATTTGATTTTTAATATCGAAACAAATTAATATTGAACATTAATTTTTTACACATGTAACATAGCATTGTCATTACATTACTATTTTGAGTGCAAAGTGTCTGGTCTGGTTAGTACTTGATCTGTGACGTAGTTCGGTATATTCGAGGACGAACAAACATGAGCATATTTTTTCTTTCACTACGTTATAACAATTTATGATAACTTATTTGTGAAGGTTCAGCAAACTGGATTGTACAAATAATATTGATACACCGATCGTTTCGTAAATTGTTTACTAAACAGTTATTGTAGGCATGTTCACGTATAACTAAACTTACACGTGTACGTATACACATTGTAGTCAACGTTCTAATTTACACATGCATTTTTGTCAACTGTTTTTTTTTCGCTTCCCTTTCCATAGGCGGGTAGCCTACGAGGATATTTCAACTACGCCCGGATCGGTATGTCAGCTCACGGGCTCAGCTTCAGAGAATTGGCTAACAGTAGTCCTAGCAAGAGCAGTACTTCGAAGAATCTACCACCGGATCGGAATCGCGACCCACTGAGAAGATCCGGCCAGAAACTCAGTGGGCTATTTTAACTGTATTACTTATTTTCTATTATGGAAATGAAGAGACACAATGAAAGGACACGTATATACGTGTGTAATATGATTATTATTTTTGAAAAGTCGAAATTTAGATTTCTATCACATGCGCGTAATTTTATGAAAACAGTTTGAATTTAGTAGATTATTTCAGTAAGGTTACGATTAATAGCTCGATGAAATAATTTTTGATTAGGATCTTAGATCTTTTTTTTATGATTGAAGGATTACTAGTGGCCCTGAGGCCTTTCCAGTTTCACCAGGACAGGTGGGCGAGCAAAGGCTCAGCCAGGAGGGGTGGGATTTGCTAACAGCTGCCCGAGCGCCTCCGAAGGAGACCTAACAACTCAAGAGCAACTGCTTCACGAATGAATCTACTACCGGATTGGAATCGCGACCCGCTGAGAAGGTCCGGCGAGAAACTCAGCGGGCTGATGCATGGGTTAGGTTGCACGTTGACCTTTTTGTCGAGTTCGACGAGTACGGTTACCGGGGTCCCTAAGCCTGCTCCTATTGTTAGAGCTGATGGCATCTATCTTGGATCTCTAGGCTGATCACCTCTTTGAATTAGAATGCACGCTTTGCGGCAACAACGGACAGGATGGTGGTAGCTACGAACGCAAGCTAAGCTCCACCTGTAAATAATTTCCAGATTGGTCGCGCGGTCTGGTAGTGAAAATACTTCATGTGCGTAGTATGTGGATTGCTGCTTTTTTCGTTAAGTCAGACGAAAGTAATGCGATAGTTATGGCAAGTTGTTTGCAAACCGACAAATGCTATTTACTGTGCCGAATTCGTCGGCCACTGGCGGTGTCACGTTGCGATCGTTAACCAAATATACCTAAATGCTTGTTTGCAGAGCGAGATTTCTGGCGATGACGTCACGACAGTAGAATTCGCTCGAAGTATACGCTCGATAGAAATAGGTCGTAGGTTTATATATCATTTCGTTTATTGATTGTTAATGCCCTGATTACTAGTGAGGGGCTGAGCTAATTTTAAGTGAGTCGGTTGTAATTTGAACTCACCTTTGACCCAAAGAAAAGTAAGCAATGAGTCTTGCCCTATTTTTTTGCTTAATTTTTTGTATAAAGAATACAAAAAATAAATAAATTAATTTTACAATCCGCTTAGAGAAAAATAAAATAATATTACGTCGCAGCGTTAGAATTGAAGTGGCTTAATCCAAAATTCTTGTTTTTTTGTTGGGGAATGCTAAAAATGTAATCGAAGAACGTGTAGTTTTAAGGTATCCGCTTGATATAAAAGAGACGGAAAGAGTAAGTTTGTCCTTTTCTAGACTAAGCTTCTAGACTTTTCTAGGCTTATTTTTTTTTAAATATAGTATAAAACAATAGATGTTATGATAAATCAAAATTATAATTTGCGTAATTACTGGTGGTAGGACCTCTTGTGAGTCCGCGCGGGTATGTACCACCACCGTGCCTATTTCTGCCGTGTAGCAGTAATACGTTTCGGTTTGAAGGGTAGGGCAGCCGTTGTAACTATACTTGAGACTTTATAACTTATATCTCAAGGTGGGTGGCGCATTTACCTTGTAGATGTCTATGGGCTCCAGTAACCAGTAATTTTTTAGTTAAGCCACTTTAATTCTAAAGGTCCGACGTATAAACTATACTTTTGTAGGTATGCCCTTTAAATTAGTCGATTCTAAGAACGACTTCATAAAATATCTTTACTTTTAATATTTGCAGGATTTACATGTGAAACGTCCAGATAGTTTGAGTTTCCCTTAGCTTCGCAATGTATACGAATAGGAAGCCATATTTCTCGCCGATATCCACCCTAGTTTCCGAAAAGAAGAGTAGATAATCTAACTTTTTCATACGCCCCTGGTCTAGTCGTAGTCCAATTTAAGTTGACCTTTCGTAGTTGCGAACTAAAACAAATTTCGGAAACATGTGTATATGATTTGGGGTCGACATTGAATTGGCTGGTTGGACGGGGGCGTAGAGCTGGGAAACGACTGCAAATCATTACTGACAGTTGACCAAAACGGGGTGTGCGCCCCCTAAAATATGTATGAGGCTAGGAAAGGCCTGTTATGGTGTCCGAATGTTGATAAGCCAAGTATTGGGGCGAGAGATTGGATGCCAATAATAGGGGAGCCCGATTGGAATAAGGATTTGTCGCACGATTTTATGCCAGACGTAGGTAATCTTCTCGTAAATTTTCATTATCATAAATTTACTAGGGTCAGAAATGTATTTCTGATTTTATAACGTTAAGCATAAGGACTAATGAAAACTGCATAGTTGTATACCTACTAGAGGCCATGAAAACAATTGAGTTTTTTTTTTAACTTTAATTGCAGTAGGTACTATAGAGAAATCTTAATAGAAATCTTTGTAGCGTTGTGACCCGCCGATAATTTAAAGTTCTAGGTGCATCAATTCAAAGTTAGGATTTTTCTTACGTTGTGATCCTATCTGAAACAGAGAAATGAACAATACAGTAAACTTTAGATAGAGTCAGTCAGAAGATGTGACTGACTAGTGATTTGACTATTGCCGGAGTAAAATCAATTCAATCAGTCACAGACACTTGTGTTCGCCCAGCGGTGGTCAAAATACGACGATTAATCGTTCACCGCAAGATTTCTAGACTCATTTATGTACTCGTATTAAATTTACTCAAATGTTTTGTGATTGATAGATTCCCTTGTAAAATGTAGAAAAATAACTGCTTCTAAATTTTATCTATTTATAAAATTCAATATCGTTAACCGGCGGCCAAATTTCAAATCGTCGTGGCCTAAAGGTTAAGAGGCCCGGTGCACTCAGATCGAGCGAAGCCACTATGCCGATGTTCAAATCCCGCAGATAGAACCATTTTTTGTAATGAAATCCATATACTCGACGCATCTTCACTAATTACTTTTACGAATAATTAATTATGGTTTTAATTACATTAACATCGCTGTCGTTATGTTTGGTTTATGATAATAATGTAATAGTATTTTTTACTACACAATTAACTGATTGTTTTTTAACGAAATACAATAAGTCAATATACTAAATGGCTGCTGGTAATCAAAACAATGTTATTGTCGTAATGCCCACCATCAGAATACCAGACGTGCTAAGGGCTCAGATTATACTAATGTCGTGGTATAAAAATGAAACCCGCAATAAAAAATAATTTGCGTAATTACTGTCGATAGGGTATCTTGTGAGTAAGTGTCACTACCCTGCCTCTTTCGGGCGCGAAAGTCGTATTCAAGTTCTGTTCCTGTGAGGTCCTTTAATCACTTATCATCAGGTAGCTTGCTCGCCGGTCCGAGCAATATTTTTTTATTGAGACTTCGATTTCTGTGCCTTAATGTAGGTGGTGGCCTTAAATTTTTCTATGGGCTATAGTAATCCATTTATCAGTTATACTTATGTATATATACACATTATATACTCACTTATCGACTAGAATTTATCTCATTTTATACAGTTGATGTTAGTAGTACACGCAACGTGGGAAATCCTGGAGAATCCGGACACTAAATCAAAACAAACATCTATCTCCAGAGTCGTCATTGTTGCCACAATAAAGTGTCGTAATCCCCTTAAATCCGAGAAATGGGATTTAAAAAAAAAAAAAATGGGACCCAAAAAAAATACGCTCATTGACTCCTGCAGAAATGTACAATAGGGTAACAAAAAATGGATTCGAACGACAGTAGCTGTGTAAACTGCCAAAAACACTAAATACACTTCAGAATTTTGAAGCATAATGTCGTATCTACTATTTACAAATTACGCATTTGTAACGTTCATTCTTTTTTTGTTTCTTGAAGTTTCGATCTGTATAATATATTAATAGATAGTTTGTAATAGTGTTTCATCATGTTAATATCTAGATATATTACATTGTTACACACTTCTTGGATCCTTCTTGGATTACAACTTCATGGATAACCGAACTTACGCCTCTGATATCTAGATTATAAATTTGAGTAATATTTTCAATTTCATTTTAGAAACACTCATGATGAAGTTTTAACGTTAAAGCAGTCACGCTATGACTACATTCATTTTGATACACAAATCTAATATGTAGGTAAATATAATATCAAAAAGGCTCAATTTTGGAAACAACTGAGTCGACTATTATCAAAGCCGGCAATCTGACTTTTGGATAATTATTGGTAAATCAGAAAAACAAATTATTGACTTTGTATTCCATTGGCAGTCACAAAACTCTTCGGGACGACATCTTACATAAATAACAGTAGTTAACCTTTATTTAATGCAGGTTTTGAACCGTATTCTTTGAAGGAGACGATTATATTCAAATCAATCTGTATTGACATATTAATAACATTTTTTTGTCCAAATGCACAGATTGCCACCTTTGATAATAGACGACTCAACTTACTGCGAGATAATATAGATCGAATATATAGTCCCTATACGCGTTCTGTAAACAAACAACATAATTACGAGAATTAAACAAACAAAGCACATTCGAAGTCAACAGCACAAATAACAACCGAACAAATGACCTCAAATTCCGTATCCATACGAACATAATTAGTGTTGTTCAAAATGAAATATCGCGTTGACTCTTTTACCCCAAAAACATGTCGAATTAACCCCATTTCCGCCGATGGGGCATTTTTTGCCGTCAATTGCCGGAATCGAAATTGTTTTCCCAATCACAAAGGAGCAATGCGGAATTTCGAGAGTTCTCATGACCCTAAAATTTCGCTATTTGGCTAATATTTATTGCCAAATCAATTAAACGGATAAACAAACTTTCAAAAAAAAAAACGTTAGATACTATTATTTGTTTCAATTATTTTTTGTTTACGCTACATCTCTATGACATGTGTTTTATTTATAACATGTGACTCAACAGACTTTTCATATCTTAATAGATATCTATATAATCGTATATATGTAAATAGGATTTAACAATTTGCGAGATACGCAACTTAAGGATAACTTTATTCCACTATTATATGTACGGATATCAGAATTTTGTTGGAAATGAATAGCATGCTTAAAATACCCGTTATATGCAAAGACCCCATTATAAAACCGACAATAGAGTCCAACCCTTGCATAGATCACGTTTATTGTATTATTAATTTGAATGTTGCGATTTTTGCGTACCTGAGTATATTACAATAGGCCGTGAAGCATTTGCGCGGTTTTGCATAGAGTTCTAATACCCTATTTTATTAAAACGAAGCAGATGCGCCAGATTAAATCAAACGTTAAATTTTGTTTCATAGATATACGCGGTTGAAAAGGTAAAACGGCTATTGCTGACATATCATATCATAGTAGAAGCTTAATCAAATTTATCGAAGAGATTATTTTTGTTCTTAAAAAAAATACATTCTGCATACAACGATATTTATAACTAGCTTTTGCCCGCGACTCCGTCCGCGTGGAATAGTTACTTTGGCATAACGCTAAATTTTACCACCCACTTCATTTACGTAGAAAATGAAAATATTTTTGAATTATAGAATGTTAAGGAGCTATTTAAGCCCCTATTTTGAAACATTATTTATTGGTGCTCCACTTGTATTGGTCTCACCGTGATGTTATATAGCCTTCCTCAATAAATGGGCTACTAACACAGAAAGAATTTTTCAAATCGGATTAGTAGTTCCTGAGATTAGCGCGTTCAAACAAACAAACAAACTCTTCAGCTTTATATACTAAAGTATAGATATAGATTTGTTATCACTTCAGTTCATACTGTTTGTAAATAGATTTTTGTATGTGATTTCGAAAAATCGATCATTTGACGAATATTTTGCGATGGTAAGTTAATTTTTAGAGGTCCGATTGTTAAGCTAACCCTTACCATTTAATGTCGTAATTTAATATTCATTCGTGACTCCTTGATACTGATATAAGCGTAGATAGCTCAAGGGCCACTCCGTTTATCTTTGATCGATCCAAATAATAAATTAAATTAGGTGAATAATTTGAGTACACTCGCGAGGGGCACACGTCAAGTAAATAATCATTAGCCGAATCTAATCTAAGATCGTTGCACGCGGGCCGAGAGCTCTTCACATACGATCGAAATCTTACCGAATAAAATTAGTTCCAATTGTGAATTCTAATTGCAGTATTATTTTGAACAGCTTAGCAAAAACAAAAAAAACTACTTAAGCGTAAGATAGTAAGTCTATGTTTATATTAAATTCCCTGATTCTCAAAGTTTGCTATAAAAATAAATTGCATTTTTTTTTTTCAAACATAGAACGTATTACTACTAGTGTTTGTGATTTCAAAACTGATTTATGACAAGAGACAAAGTTCAATAGCGACGAGATATACATTCATTTTTTTTTTTTTCTTAATATTTGTGTTTAGAACGCGTGTTGTTATTTGCGCCGAAATATTCGCAAGGGTCGTACAGACAACGGTACCGCCGTAAAAGGGTTGGTTATTACTATTACTAGAAAAATAAGTTAGTGTTATTGTTCGGTAATGAATTATTGGGTCGGAACGTTTCAGGTACATTAAATAACATGTGAAGGGTTAGGTCGATATTGTGCAAAATGTCAGTCGAGAATTTCACACGTGAAAGTGCAGTCAGGTAGACGCGATACAGTGACATTTTATATTTTAAAACAATTTTGCAGTTCTTCGATATAGTGTTTGTATTGAAGTGTTAGTATAGTATGCATAATAAAATGTGGAATAACACTTTCGTGGTAGTCCCAAAGAACAATTATTCAATGTGAGTAATTTTCGTTAATTCGAATTTAGACGTAGCATGGTTATTGTTGCGTTTTAAATGTTTCTTTTTATTGCTTGTATGAATGGACGTGCTCACAGCCCAACTGGTGTTAAGTGGTTACCGGAGCCCAGAGACATCTACAACGTAAAGGCCGCCACCCACCATCTCAGTATAGTTACAACGGCAGTATAGTTATAAACCGAAACGCATTACTGCTTCACGCCAGAAATTAACAGGGCGGTGGTACCTACCAGTGCGGACTCACAAGAGGTCCTACTACCAGTAAAAGGCGTACAAAACAGTCGCAAAATAATTATTTAGCGAATCATAGATTAGTTTTGTTTGGATAGAATAGTCTCGTTACTAAATATAAGGAAAATAACTCTGAGGTAACATTAAATTTAGGTAGTTATTTAAATTCGCGTAACAGAACGGACCACGCGTGAAACCTCAATGTAACCCAAGACCCGTGTCTCAGGGCATCTTTTATGCGCCCCTAACCCTCTAATAATAATTACACCTTTTGTCAGTTAACCCCTTAACGCGCCGGTAATTCTTAAGCCAGCTAGCTACCTGACCTCGCTGGGCTCACTTAACTTCCTGTTTCATTTAATTCCGAGACTCCAGACTGCGTGTGCGCAGTGTTCGAACGCTTTTAGATTCTCAATTTCGTGCTCAAGTTCTGTGTATGTGTTCTGTGATATTTAATAAAGGTATGTTTGATTTGTTTCAAAACGTGTTCAGAAGTGTTAGTGCGGGACTTATACTTACATTGCGTGCGTGTTAATAAGCCAAATTAATTTTCTTCTTTAACTCAACTGTGGTACGAGAGAAACGCCAAATAACAAACAAGAGCACATTTCGCACGTCAGCAGTTACGACGAAACAATAAAAAAGAACCGGACCAGTCTACGAATGTCCTCTGTATCCCGGTATCCATGCAAAGGATGATACGCTATTTCCAACATATTCCAATATATTATTTTTTATTGCCCTCCCCCTGTCCAGGGGGGGAGTGGGGCGTCGCGTCATGCGTGATATTTGATATAAAGTCGGAACTCAAGTTCGTTATGCGATATTCTTTTTTCAAAGGACAATGGCTCGGAGACGTTACATATTTTTCACGAGATATTTTTGTCGAGTTGCTCGAACGGGTCCAATTATTCTCGACATGAGAATGTTTGCGATGTTGGTTTGTTAGTGGAGTTATTCGAGTTGCCGGCATAAGTTCTTTTATTTATTTCACAAAAATAAAACGTGCGCTTTCGGTAATAATGACGATTAAATCTTTCACATTTTAGCGTTCTTTTGTAAGCAAGCAGTTTTTGTAGACGAAAATAAATTTCTTCATAGAATTTAGTTTTTACAGAATAAGCCGACTATAGCAATTTAGATTTATTTCGGTTTTATTGAATCTAATAAAAGTATTCAGTTCTAACTTTACAATATAGAATGTTAAATTAAATTCGTAATTTACTAATCACTAGTTTCTTTTTCTCAGTCGTGTCACTCTTGACAGAGTGGTCGTGATCGTCATGTAGTGTTGGAAGGGTATTTGTGTGCAAATAAGCGGTGTTTTGAATTTGTTTATTAAAACTAATGCAAATAAAAACGTTTTTGAAATTATTTTTGAAATTTGGAACGTAACTGAAGCTAGTCAGGGATCGGCCATTTTTGTGCCAATAAAACATGCCCAATTCTATTCGTAGGGTGAGAGGGTGGCGGTCAGTTCTATTCGCCGGGTCCGCCCTTAACTAAAAATACCTAAATAAAACTATAGTATTATATAGCAAGCTAAGCTGTGCCTTTTTCTTTTTGAACTAAGAAAGCTTTCGATTATGAAATAGTTTTTAATAGACGTTAATTATATACTTAACAAAGATTGAGTCCTGACGTATTTTTGTGACATGCTGTAACTCTTTTTAGAAATAAATACACTATCAAATTAAATATGTTCATAACGCAGTGCCGGTGACGGTGCTATGTAAATATTGCGTATATAAGACGTACCGATTTGCCGAAAAGACTATATATCAAATGTTAATAGTAACGTGTATGAAAAAATAGCTTTCTTGTATAATCAAAAAGGTCGTTCCATTTAGAGTATATATATATATATATATATATATATATATATATATATATATATATTAAATGGCGCAAACAAAATTGGCACACCAATAATACAAACAAACAAACGAATATTAGGAGCTTGTAATTTAAAAAGTGATATGATTCACGACGAGTAATTGACTTTCATGATACTTCTTGTGAGTCCGCGCGGGTGGGTACCACCGCCCTGCCTATTTCGGCCGTGAAGCAGTAATGCGTTTCGGTTTGAAGGGTGGGGCAGCCGTCGTAACTATACTGAGACCCTTAGAACTTATATCTCAAGGTGGGTGGCGCATTTACGTTGTAGATGTCTATGGGTAACCACTTAACACCAGGTGGGCTGTGAACTCGTCCACGCAACTAAGCAATAAAAAAAAATCATTAATTAAATTATTTCGTATAATTGTATTTTCATATCGTGATCAATGTAGAGAAATTATTTAATTTTTTGTTCGTCAAAGTATGTTGTACGGGGTTACCAATTTACAAATAAGTTTCTTATTCTTCTATAATATAAATAAATTACGGACTGAAGAATCGAATACACATTATCAAAAAATGTCTAATTGTTAACAAGCTTTTATGGCAGTTTTTAAAGATTCTAGTTTCAAAATTAAATTTAATGGATCTAAAACTGTTTATAGGCATATAACAGTTTTGTTATTCTGAATAATCATAAATTTAATTGAATCTATTTTTTTAAGGTTTATCGCGTATTCGTTATCTTTTTTTATAAAATGAATACTTTTCGTTTTTCGGGGTTCACGGAACTGAGGTGATGTCGAGAGCACTTTAATATTGTGATAACTGAAATTAATATAATTGATCTTTTGCTCGGCTTTTAAATGTCACATAAGTTTCAATGAAAATAACATTAAATATAATGTGTATATGTACGATAAATCTAAAATAAAATAGTAGCTAACATAAAGCAGCAGTTTCATGGAAATTTTCGAATGATGTCAAATTATTATAACTAGAGGTCCCGCAGTAGTCGAAATTCGACTATAATTAATTGGCATTGTAAGTTTGTACACTATTATGATTGTATTTTATACTTCTGTAATCACAAATTTCGCCAAGACTACACTATAAAAAATATTAACAAAGACAAACAATATTTAATCTATTCTCAATTTGACAACAGACAAGAAGTCAAGAACAAAAGTTTGACAATAAATAGTATGCATGCGTGTGTGCGTCAAATACACGGTATGTAGTGTGTGTAATATTTTCTTTATTGATTTAATGTATCTTTTATGCATTATTTTAAAAGAATATTAGCATTGTGCACTTCTTCTCTATATTCTCTATAAGTGTGGAAAATTTCATACTTCTTCGTCCGCGCAATTTTCGTAAAAAGAGATACAAAGTTTTTGCTTCACGTATTAATATATAGATGTAAACACTATTTCTAAAACTCGCGAATACAGAAGAAGATTCTATATAAATATTTATCTATGTTTTTATTCAAAATGTTTGGTCATCAAAAACATATTTCTTTACGAAACTAAAAGCTTAATTAAACATTGTCCATTACCATGAAATCAAGTCCAGTGTAGTAACAGTTCAGTAGGAACATATTTAGTTCGAAAATCTGTTTAAATGTGGAAATAACGAAGGGTCGAAAAGTGCCGGTCAGTTTTTCTGGTCCCGCCCCAACGAGGGTCATTGTACTGATTGCAACGTTGGACAAAAGCACCCCAGCGGCATTCGCAGGGTTGGGGTCGAATAAGTAATTTTCTTTTGTGCGTTTCAGCAAATGGCGATGTGTTTTATTAACTTGATTATAAGTAAACGAATGATTGGTTGTCAGTAACGATGGTCTGGCATTATTGAGGAATTATTTCGATTATATTAATTTAAGGTTGATAACCTTTTACGGTGATTGGAATTTGACAATCTTAAAATTATTTTTAACATATTTGATTGGTTTTAAAATATTCTGTAACGCACACATATAAAACGACCTATGATGAAATGTTTCGCTCCTCGATTCATTAATGTACAAATTTATCATAAACTAGAGGTCCCACAGTAGTCGAAATTCGACAATAATTAATTGGAATTGTAAGTTTGTACACTATTATGATTGTATTTTATACTTCTATAATCACAAATTTCGCCAAGACTACACAAAATAATAACAAAGGCAAACAATATTAAATCTATTCTCAATTTGACAACAGACGTCAAGAACAAAAGTTTGACAATAAATAGTATGCATGCGTGTGTGCGTCAAATACATGGTATGTAGTGTGTGTAATGTTTTCTTTATTGATTTAATGTATCTTTTATGCATTATTTTAAATAAATATTACCATTGTGCACTTTTTCTCTACATTCTCTATAAGTATGGAAAATTTCATACTCCTCCGTCCGCGCAATTTTCGTAAAAAGGGATACAAAGTTTTTGCTTCACGTATAAATATCATAAAAAATTGCATCTGATCTGAATTTGCGAATTGTTACTCTGATAAAGAAACATATTTGGTTTTCATTTATTTGAATATATTTGTTAATTTTTCATTGTGATTACCTAATAAATCTTTTGTTTATAGTTTTTCTTATAACGCATATTAAGTATTCATGATTACTGCTGTTTCATTTCAAAGTTCACATTTCCTGTGTTTTAAATCACAATACGCAAATTTCCTAATTAAACAAAAAAAAAACAAATACCGATACAAACACGCAAAATCGCACACGCATGTATAAAATAAGTAATGTTATTCGTGAGTTCGGGGGGACAGCTACAAATGTCGCGGTCAGTACCCCCTTCCTGTGGCGACCCACCCCCTACGACGTAGCCGCTTCTTCTCTCCCGTCTACGAGACTGCTACGGCTTGTAACTTTATTGGCTTTAAAAGCTGTGGTTGGCTCTTTTTGTAATTAATCCTCTGGGACATTACAGACAATCCCAAGGCCTCATAGAGTTTTGAAAGTATTTGAAGTGGAACACTTGAATGCAAAGAAATTGCATAAAGATGTGTTTTACCAAATTATTGTACTAACCCGGCAGACTTCGTAGTGCCTCAATCGATAAATAAAAGACACATCAAGGGGACACATCAAAGGAAAAACAAAATTGTTTGTTTTTATATAATTCCGAGCTTTTTTTATATTTTCTCACCTTTTAAACTTTCTCTGGACTTCCACGAATAATTCAAGACCAAAATTAGCAAAATCGCTCCAGCCGTTCTCGAGTTTTAGCGAGACTAACGAACAGCAATTCATTTTTATATAACTTAACCTTAGCCTACAATAATTTCGTAACAATATCTGTTAACAATATAGTACGTATGATTATCTACATAAATTAGTATCAAAAGATTAATAAAACTACTCACATAAAATAGTGTTGAAATATTCCTATTCCGAACAATGGATTCCTAAGTTCGAACAGTGAATAAATGAAAAGCACACATTTTCAGTATCTATCAATACTTTTATTGCTTAAGTAGCTGTGTGCTTATAGGTATAATTACCATTTCTATTTGACCTGTCCTAGATAATAAAATTAAAGAGAGAACGGTTCAAGAAAAATTGGAACTAGCTTTATGATACCGTAAGCTTGTTTGTTCAGATAGCATTAGTTTCATGAAAGACTTTTGGCTAAGACTTTTATTAGAAATTTGCTAATGCATTTTGTTATTATATAATTTGTTTTACATTTACATGTCAAACAATTGTGCTGCACGATTGTTAACTAAAGACCACCGTATTCGTCAGCTAGTATTGTGGATGTCTATGGACTCCAGTAAACACTCAACACCAGGTCGTCGTGGCCTAAAGGATAAGACGTCCGATTCATTCGTGTTGAGCGATGCACCGGTGTTCGAATCCCGCAGGCGGGTACCAATTTTTCTAATTAAAGTACGTGTACTCAACAAATGTTCACGATTGACTTCCACGTTGAAGGAATAACAGTGTTATAAAAATCAAACCCGCAAATATATAATTTGTGTAATTATATTATATAATTACTGGTGGTAGGACCTCTTGTGACTCCGCGCAGGTAGGTACCACCGTCCTGCCTGTTTCTGCCGTGAAGCAGTAATGCGTTTCGGTTTGAAGGGTAGGGCAGCTATTGTAACTATACTGAGATCTTAGAACTTATATCCCCAGGTGGGTGGCGCATTTACGTTGTAGATGTCTATGGGTTCCAGTAACTACTTAACACCAGATGGGCCGTGAGATCGTCCACCCATCTAAGCCTAAAAATAAAAATCTCATACACACACTATATCTCATAACAAAGATCATGCTTACACGAAGTACGATCCACTACTGACATTAATTTGGCTGAAGGCTCTTCTTCTATCTAATCTCAAAAAGCCCAATTTCATTTTATATGGAATCTTCAATACTATCTAGAGTTTACATATTAAGGTAGGTACTTAAAAATATACATTTAAATTCCGACCAAAATATACTAGATACTTCTGAAATTAATTGCAATACAACGTCAAGTCTGCAACCGATTCAATAAGCGACCGAACTTATCCTGTCGTAAGCTTCGCTGGCGGTCACCATCGCAACGATAGCCTAGCAACGCGGCATTAGAACTATATCCTTATAAGTATAAAGCATGATTTCCCTTGACAAAAGTACGGTTACAAATAGCTGGCCGGACATAGATGTAGCGTTCGTTGGAGTGGACATGAAAAAGAAAGTGTCTGTTAAATTAAAATCAGATAAGTACTATCTAATAAAAAAGTAATTGAGAACTAAGATAGATGTAAGATAGTAGGCAGCGGCTTGGCTCTGCTCCTGGCATTGCTGAAGTCCATGGGCGACGGTAACCACTCATCATCAGGTGGGCCGTACGCTCGTCTGCCTACAAAGGCAATAAATTAAAAAAAAAGATGACACTTATTAAGAATTTTAACATGCAGACGCTCATTCCTAAAATAAACACGTCTATTAGTAGAAAAAACACGAGCATTGTGCGCTAATTGGTCATTTAGACAATTTAGGTAATTTATTTGGGATAAAAAGCTTACATTAAATAGCTGTGTCATGTGAAAAGTATTAATAAAAAAGAAAACTAAATTCAATGACTTTATTTAGGAGTTTGGTTATCTGTTGTACGAAAATAGATCATAACGTCTTGATAAAACAGTAGGTTCATATTGTTGCAATTTCTTTTTCAATTAAAATAAGAGATTCCATTACAATTCTAAATAATTCGTACACGCATGTGAAATTTTAAGCACATCCATAAAACAGTTAAATAACCCTACTATAAATCTATGAAAGTATCCAGTTTAGTGGGGCTTAGAGATGATTAGATTTATCATTAATAATTTATAATTGATATTCTTATTTCCAGACACGCTTGATTGTTGCGCAAGATAATTTTGCTAATTGAATACAAAAATTGAGCCTGAAAAACCACAGTAATATAAAATTAAGCATCGGTAAACTGTATTATAGAAAGTACCCCAATAAATTGTAATGAAATTTGTAATCAATTGAAAATTGTAATCAATTCGTTTTCCCCGTGCCCTATCTAGTTATTTAACATCCGAGCAACCAAAGGTAGTGGGACAGTTAATATATTTGAAGTAAGGTAGAAAAAGGGTTTCTTGTGCTACCTTTGTGCGGGGATGCCCTTTAGTGGGATCTAATAAAACCTTGTTACGGGCAAAGGGATACCAATCCCAATATTGAAAGTGTTCTTTACATGATATGGAATTTAAGGGACTTCTCTCTGATATTAAATCCGGAAAAATCTTTTTACTTTCATAAAGCAATGTGATGTTATATTGTAAGGGATCGTGTTTTATTTAGAAGCTTGCAATATGAATTACATATTATTGATATAACATATGTTTGGTTCTAATTAGATTTAAGTAGCTCATAATGCATGCCCAAACAATCAGAAAATAGTAGACAGTCTTACCGTTGAAGCAACCTTTTCCTGATCTCTTCACAAACCAGAATTTCCACTCTTAGTAGTTTACTATGTTTCATTTTGGGACTATGTATTAAAACATACACGACCAAGATCATTAAATCTCTTTTGGTTAATGAAGAGTTAATTTAGCTGTTGAATATTTAGAAAACATAATATTTTGATGTTTTAAAAACAATTATTAAGTCAATACACTCTTGTAAATTAACAATTTACGTAATATTGTATAAAAAATACGTATGCTATTTCAGCACTCTTGTTTATTGTTACGTACCATTATCTTAACATCTAGTTTCTAATAATCTCGATATTCTATTCTAGACAGTAGAGATCAAATTAATGCTAACTAGGTCATACAACGACTAATGTTCTGGAAACGAAAAACAAATAATACATATTACGAAACATATAACTCGCACATACAAGAAGTTCCGAAAATTTTTACACACACAAGCGCAAACACATAAAAATACAAAAGTATAAACACATGTCGCATTAAGGGACAGTATGACGCATGCGCCGCCCCGTGGCCGAGACTACCTGACCGCGGCTGGACACTGATCAATATTAAAGTCCGAGGGAGGATGCCGGGGGACGTCTGTTTGTCTGTGCTATTTGTATGGAGCTGATAAAAGTAAATCTTTCAAAAAATCATATTTAATCAACTTGCAGGCAGGTAACGGTAGGTAACGGTGCTTTTAGGTACCTGAAGCATAGGTCAGTGTCCTCGCCGAACTAGTCGCTAACGACGAAAGGCTCGACGAGTAAATTAACCCATATACACAGCCCAGTGAGTTTCTCGCCGGGTCTTCTCAGTGGGTCGCGTTTCCAATCCAATTGTAGATTCTGCAAAGCACTGCTCTTGCTAGAGCCAGTGTTAGCAACACCTTCGATTTGAGCCCCTAGAGCTCATCTACACGCTAGGGTAACGCTGATATAGCCTCTCAAGGCTATCAGCATAGGTAGAATAAAAAAGTAACGGTAACGGTGGCATCGGCTTGGCTCTGCTTTTGGCACTGCTGATGTCCATGGCTGCGGTAACCACTCACCATGGTGGGCCGTATGTTTACAAGGGCAATAAAAAAACTTGCGTTACTCTTAGTTGCGCGTTACTTATACAAAGTGTTCACTTTTATTTGAAATGTATAGAATATAGTATTACCCATTTTTATTTGAAATGTTCCGTAATTATAACGTAATACCATAATACGTTTGAATATTCACCATTACCGAGTTTTGAAATTAAGAATGGTTCAATAAGCACAGACTATTAAAAAGCTTTAACAAAATGTAAATTAATTGTTTTACACACTTCTTTGCTCAATGAGCTTCCTATTTACTGTCGATTATTTTTAATTAACTTAAGCGCTTCATTAGGTAATCCTACTACATTGTTTAACTGTAATTGCTTACAAAGCACTTTAAATATTATTTAGCTATTCTAATGTTATAATTTTAATGTTTTGTACAAACCTCACAAAAATAACTAGTCAGGTCATAAGTATTGTCACACAGTAAAAACTTTTCTTTTAGAATGCTGGCCACAAAAAAGTTTATTGAATTCGAATTGTTCATGAAAATAAAAATGTATACTTTTAGAATTTTACTCATTTTTTAATATGGAGTGGACGCTTAAAGAAGACCGTGTTGCAGTTATTGCGTTGCATCGTTGCGGTTACGCGCCAATTCAAATTTTTAACATACTGAAAAATTTGAATATAACCAAAAGATTCGTTTATCGTACCATCAAACGATACAATGAAGACTCTAGTGTAGATGACAGGTCAAGAAGTGGTCGCCCTCGGTCTGTTAGGACTCCAGCAGTGATAAAAGCTGTGAAGGCGCGAATTCAAAGAAATCCCAAACGTAAGCAGAAACTGTTGGCCCTTCAGATGGGGTTAAGCAGAACCACGGTGAAAAGGGTGTTAAATGAAGACTTAGGGCTTCGGGCATATCGAAGAAAAACAGGACATCGTTTGAATGCTCGTCTAATGGACCTGAGACTGAAAAGATGCCGCGCTTTGTTGAAGCGGTACGCGGGAAAAAAATATCGGGGAATTATTTTTTCGGATGAAAAAATTTTTACCGTAGAAGAGAGCTACAACAAACAAAATGATAAGGTGTACGCACACAGTAGTGAAGAAGCGAGCAACCGTATTCCGCGTGTCCAACGAGGTCATTTTCCATCCTCGCTCATGGTAAGGTTGGGAGTTTCTTATTGGGGCTTAACAGAGGTACATTTTTGTGAGAAAGGTGTAAAAACGATTGCAGTTGTGTATCAAAATACAGTCCTGACGAATCTTGTGGAACCTGTTTCTCGTACCATGTTCAATAACAGGCACTGGGTATTCCAACAAGATTCGCCGCCAGCTCATAGAGCGAAGAGCACACAAGACTGGCTGGCGGCGCGTGAAATCGACTTCATCCGGCACGAAGACTGGCCCTCCTCCAGTCCAGATTTGAATCCGTTAGATTACAAGATATGGCAACACTTGGAGGAAAAGGTGTGCTCAAAGCCTCATCCCAATTTGGAGTCACTCAAAACATCCTTGATTAAGGCAGCCGCCCATATTGACATGGACCTCGTTCGTGCTGCGATAGACGACTGGCCGCGCAGATTGCAGGCCTGTATTCAAAATCACGGAGGTCATTTTGAATAAACTTTAGTGTCATAAGAATCTATGTTTTGTTAAGTTCATTTTGGTATATGAATAAACTTGTTTCAATTATTTTACATTAAACATGTGACAGAATTTATGACCTGACTAGGTATATTTCATTAAATTTGCTTGTATCAACTCACAGTCCGTCCATCTTAATTCACCTTTCTGCGGACAGTACGGGGGAGGGTCCAAGAGAAATGACGACCCTTAACTAAAACACACACATACGCACACGATGAACTCACTCACACACACACACACGACTCCTTTAACTCTACACAAAATTCATGTAAGAGTATCGTGTAATACAAGGCTGTCTGTGTCTGTGTGGCCAGTTTCCGCGCGCCTGGGTTTTGTTAATTTAATTAGAGGTACAAAAAGATTAAAGCTTCTGAGGACGCAGGCATTAGGAAACTGCTTTTGTTGAGGTTACACTTTGTAATGTGAAGCGTAATGGAGTCGCAGAGTTGGGCACCTTTGCCTCATCAGATGAATAATTCTAGTGTTATTTCTTTATCAAGCATATCGAATGTTTATTTGAAATAGATTACATATGTGATTACTGAAACTTTATTGAAACATTCGTTTTTTTTATTTTTTATTGCAATGATGTGTGGACTAGCTGACAGCTGACCTGGTGTTAAGTGGTTACTGGAGCCCATAGACATCTACAACGTAAATGCGCCACCCACCTTGAGATATAAGTTGTAAGGTCTCAGTATAGTTACAGTTACAACGGCTGCCCCACCCTTTAAACCGAAACGCATTACTGCTTCAAGGCACAAATAGGTAGGGTGGTGGTACCTACCCGTGCGGACTCACAAGAGGTCCTACCACCAGTTATTTAGCATAGGTGTTAAGCGTCGTTGAATTTGGTGATGGACATCAAATGAGTTGTTACTGTTAGTTAATGTTCATTACAAATATGCGTGTCCAATAATAATTTTGTTTGACAAAACAGAACTCAATGTCTGTGCTCTTTATGAATGTAAAAAAAAATATCTTCAACGTTCCATTATAGGTTTATCGTCTTATCGTAAAAGCCCAAACATCAGTATCGCAGATTTCTCGTACGTATTACTTTAAAAACTCGACGCGCATAACCAATGTTTGCGCTGAAAACAGCGGGCCATTCGTTGTATCGCGATTCCTTCGAATATAAAAAGTAAGTCGATAGCTTACCAGAGAAATTTATACTTTTGGATATTCGAAATATGTTCTCTCGTCCACCACAATCAGATCCGTCGCCGCGTTCGCGTTCCTCGCAGAAGCGTTGGACGACGATTTTTCGTATGTCATGTAAGGGATCTGAGTAGCTTGGTGCTGGGGATACGGGATATTTCGTATAAATTCAGCCCACGGGTGAATATAACCGTGGTAGTCTCTGGGTTGTTTTCACATAATAGAGCTATTTTCTTTTGTTTTTGTTGCGTTGCTCGCGTCTCGTTATAGGTGCGTAGACAATGAAAACAAAAGGCGGTGTCTTATTTCAGTGTTTTTACCCGCGGGTTTGGATAGTATACGTTATGTTATTATGTGCGCTGTTTGCAAAATTCCGAAGAAAAAACCCGCGGCACGAGGATCAAGTAACTTTGAATGTAGGAGTCCGTTGAAATATCGGTTGCGACTTCGAGTGTATGGCACACCGTAGAATCTATATATCTATACTAATATTATAAAGAGGAAAGATTTGTTTATTTGTTTGTATTGAATAGGCTCCGAAACTACTGAACCGATTTGAAAAATTCTTTCACTGTTTGGAAGCTACACTACTCTCGAGTGACATAGGCTATAATCTCTTTTGAAAAACATTAGGGATCCTTACTAAAACTTCAATAATAATTTTACCTAAAATATTATTTACATCGCGTGCCCTGCGAAAACTATTGATGATAGAAAAAATTAATTTACTACGACTTTGTAGAACACATTATTATTTACAAAAAGTGTCACCACAGCATATGTCTAACTATTATATTTATGCAGGAATAAGTGTCATTTTATTTAAAAAATAAAACAACTTCAAATATCGTTGAAATTATTGTTAAAGACCCGAGCGGAGCCGGAGCGGGCCGCTAGTCTTTAAATAAACTGATACAAATATATACCACATACAGATACCAAATACAGATTAAGTATTAAAGTTGGTAATATATATATTTTTTATTGTATAGATAGGTGGACGAGCTCACAGTCCACCTGGTGTTTAGTGGTTACCGGAGCCCATAGACATCTACAACGTAAATACCGCCACTCACCTTGAGATATGAGTTCTAAGGTCTCAGTATAGTTACAACGGTTGCCCCGTCCTTCAAACTGAAACGCATTACTGCTTCAGGAAGAAATAGGCAGGGTGGTGGTAGCTACCCGTGCGGACTCACAAGAGGTCCTACCACCAGTAATAATAATACAGATACTAATAAGGCAGATTTCTCTCAGTTATTTTAATCTAATCAAATTTCTAAATTTTAATGGTCAATAAATATATCTTTCCTTTCAAGGTCCATGACGAAAAACTACAATGATTAAAAATTATATTAGAAAAAGTTTTTTTTTAAGTTTATCATTTCGTAATTAGTGTGTACCATCAGTGATTAGCTACAGCCATGACGTGTGATATGAAACGTGTAGTGTATATATTTATATGGGGCTTCGTGATTATTTAAAATTAGCCAGGACGTTGACCCCTCAGCACAATGTATCAATTTCATAACTACCATTGCTTTCGAAAACAAATATTGGTCAAAATCCAGATACAATTTCGTATGTTAATCTATACTAATATTGTAAAGCTGAAGAGTTTGTTTGTTTGTTTGTTTGTTTGAACGCACTAATCTCAGGAACTACTGGTCCGATTTGAAAAATTATTTCTGTGTTAGATAGCCCATTTATTGAGGAAGGCTATATAACATCACGGTAAGACCAATACAAGTGGAGCACCAATACAGAATATTTCAAAATAGGGGCTTAAATAGCTCCTTAACATTCTATAATTCAAAAATATTTTCACTTTCTACGTAAATGAAGTGGGAGGTAAAATTTAGCGTTATGCCAAAGTAACCATTCCACGCGGACGGAGTTGCGGGCAAAAGCTAGTAAAGTATAAAAGCAGATATGAAATTAAACAATTTCTTTGCACACACACACACACACACACGCATTGAAAATTAAAACCATTAGTCACAGTCACACACAGTATTAAGTTGGTAAGAACATTCTTGCGAGTCCAGCCAGCCAGTGCAATGATCTGAACTGTACGCTGGAGTCGACTGGAATTTAGTTCCATTCAGTTACCGTTTCCTCTCCTAGCCTTTGGCAGCTGTTTTCTTTGTACTGTGTCCACGATTTCTAATATTCTTTGGATTTTCAATGTTTTCGACTTACGAAACTTAAAATTATTTTTTTCCTGCAGTCCATGGTCAGATTATCTCTCGGTCTGTGTAATATTACAAAATTATTGAAAAACAAAACTATATGTGGTTTGAATTTTTTTTTATATCTGTTCATTAACTAGGATGTATAGTAACATAAAATCATTACAGTAAATAAACAAAAGCGTTGATATGTAATTAAATTCAAATAAACTAGATTCAAATATTCATTTAATAAGTCAATGATTTTCATTTTCTTATCTGTTGCTAATCGGTTTATCTGTTATTTGTTTGTTTTTAAATTTAGTGTTATCTAAATAGTACTTTTTTCTTACAAAAATTAAAAAGGAAATGGTTTTTATAACATAATTTTCTCCTCAGTCAACCGGTCAAAATTTTTGTCTATGGCCATTGTGGTTAGTAGTAGCCATTGACGAGTTTTAAGTGTTTATCAATGATTTTGGGAATACTAACTTTTTCCTAAAGGTCAATAGTACAACAAAAGAGAAAATGTAATACAGACATTTCTAAATTTTGTGGCATCAGTCATTATGGTCGATCGACCACTTTCGACCACTTCGTGGATAATTTACCACTTATGGCGTGTGTCCGGCCTTATTTATACTTATTGTACACACAAAGAAAATACAATAAAAAACAGATTTAAAGAAAGTCTAAATACTATGTACAAAGCCGAGCTTAACTCATTCATGAGTTTTCTTCCAGCAAACCAATAGCAGAGTGAAATACGATGTATAAGAGGGGAATAGTGTACAATATAAAATTTTTAAACTAAGCTTAAAAAAAAAAAAAAAAAAAAAAAAAAAAAAAAAAAAAAAAAAAAAAAAAAAAAAAAAAAAAAAAAAAAAAAAAAAAAAAAAAAAAAAAAAAAAATGCCTTGCCTTATGTTTTTTGTCGGAAAATATAACGGTAGATACATGGTCGGTCTTAAGCGCAAGTGCAGCTCTCATACCAAAGAGCTCAAGTTCGAGATTTATTTACGTCTGTGTTATTAATGTTGTGCCGTTGTGGATTATGTGCTCACTATCGCTCATGCTTAATATTTTATATACAACTAGCTGACCAGGCAAACGTTGTTTTGCCATATATAAGATTTTCTAACTTATTATGTGTAAGGATGTGGTAAATGAGTGAAAGTGACATGTAACTATGAGGGAATATAAAAATAACAAAACCTCATTCAACCACATAATACCTCATTATAACAAAAAAAAATTTGCCAAAAAATAAAAAATAAATGTTAGGGGTGGACAACCCTTATCACTTAAGGGTATGAAAAATAGACAGTAGCCGATTTTCAGACTTACTGAACATGCATATAAAACATAAAAATCGGTCAAACCGTTCTAGAGGATTATGGTAACTAACATTGTGACACGAGAATTTTATATATAAGATGTATTGATAATTGTCGATAAGCAACTCAAGTAAACTAAATATCCAAATATTTCATATTTGATGGTCACAATTAGAATCGGTAACTTGCTAAAATACAGTGCAACTTGTTACCGGTCGGTTTCGGTACGAATTCGTAACGTTGTGTGCTCTTCGTTCTTACTAACTGTTAAATGGTATATTAGCATATAAAGGCGTCTACTTCAATGAATTGCGCGTTTAAAAAAAATGCGTTAGAAATTTTACACGAACGATTGTTTCAAGCTACGATACACAATTCACGACATTATCGTATGCGACCGTACGATTCGATTTTCATGTATACGATTTTTAACGTGAGACGTTTTTGCAAAAGTACAAAGTAGGTAGGCTACAAAAGTAAAGTCTATTTTGAATAACTTGGGTTATTTTTCTCATGCGATATCCTGGCTGAAAATTATTTTACCTTATACTATAGGAAACGGAGACTAATATATGCATCTAAATCTGTATAAAAAATGAATTGTTGTTCGTTAGTCTCGCTAAAACTCGAGATCGGCTGGACCGATTTGGCTAATTTTGGTCTTGAATTATTCGTGGAAGTCCAGAGAAGGTCTAAAAGGTGATAAAATATGAAAATGCTCGGAAATGATGTGTCCCCCGTCTGCCGGATACCTTTTGTTTGTTTTAAGTTAGATTAGATTAGTTAAGATTGAGGCACTACAAAGTCTGCCGGATCAGCTAGTATGTTATAAAATACGTATGGATATAGAGATTTTAATCAAAATACAAAAGACATGTTATTTCCACAGCATTTGCAGTGTCGTATTGTGCGTTATGTTCTTTCGTAAAATGGCTAAACGGTACATCTATATAAATACGATAGTATAATAATTCTGACGTTTTTTTAAACAAAAATAAATCTGTCAGTCTTTTCCACCTCATAATCTCTAATTTATACATAAGTTTGTTTTGTTGACGGCTTAAAAATAAATAAATGATTTGATATGCAATCGTTACTAGGAGGAAATATTTTTGTGGCTTACGGTTATTATATGCTAAATTTCGAATAAATACATGTACGATTCCCGAAATTCTCAGGTGATAATAAAAATTACACTCTTCAATGTATGTAAAAGTGAATCTATAGTGTTTTGTGTAGATAGGTGAATGATCTTTCGGACTATCTAGTGCTAAATAGTAGCATGAGCCCATAGACAACAGCACGTGAGACGCCACCTTCGCCACTTCAGTTTTATCGTATAGTGGTTTTGTGACGTCATTTCGAATATGCTTAATCACAATATGTAGTCCAGGTCAGAGTCCCTTGAATACATTTTAATTCGTCACGAGAAAAGCTTAACGTGGCAGAAAAATCTCATTGAAAACTATCCTGTATCGCTATTATTATATGTACCTAAATGTACATCACATTTATAGATATACGGTCGAAGGTAACCCAAAAGAGTGGAAATCATGAATGGCTAATATTTTCGGCAAAAAGTCGAAAATACCCTTCGGTTGTTCACTGACCCTTTTCACGTTCGCTAGTATCAGACACGTCCAAGCGTGTAACAGCGGTCCGAACGAGGTACAAATGTATCGTTTTGTATTAAAAAAGGGCATTTTCCATGGAAAATTTTCGTGAAAAATATTTCGTAAAAATGTTTTGTACTCATTTCGGTTTAGATATGAATATTTCAGTTCTGATTCGAGGACATGGCTATTGCTATTTTTGAATGCTTACTTTACGAATTATTACCGATGCTATTACCCAATGATGCCTCTCTTTCGGTAGTATCAACGGTAATGATGATATTACCAACAGATAAATAATCATCAGTATAATGCATATCATCGGAAATATCTTTGGTATTGCTTTATAGAGATTTTCCAGCAGCCAAATTTTAAAATAGTTTGGAATTTCAATTCTCGAAAGCTCACTTTTCGATCGAAAGCTTAGAATGACAGAATCATCATCAGCATTACCGTTGTTATTATCGAATGAAAAATATCATTCGGTAATAATTCGTAAAGAGAACTTTCGAGAATTGAATTTCAAAACTGTTCTAAAATTGGCGCGATCGAAAATCTCTATCAAGCTGTGATACAAATTAAACAAACCCATAATTAATGCATAGAACATTTTGTTTAAAAATCGAATACATGCGTCTAGATTATTCAGAGATATAATCAGACGGATTTCGATTAATCTTTTCACTAATAAAAAAAAAACACTTACCTATGCAATCCAAAATCTTGCACGCGTTCACGCAAAAAATGCAACAACGAAAAATAGCAAAGGGGTGTTGGGTGGGCCCTTGCCTCCACCCACCCACTATTCTTTCCCCCACGTATCTCCGCACTCGCCAACGCTAATCTCCACATTTAACAAACGTAATTTGTACGAAGCACTCACGTCGCGATTTGCGCATTAAAACTAGACCGCTAAAGCTCAAAATCGAACAGTAAAACCTTGGGATGTGTACGAAAGGATTTTTCCAAAATATCAGACGGGCTAGGGAGTGAGGTGGGCACCTAAAAACGTGGAAACACTGATGAATGTCCCCCATTAAATGTTATTTATTTAGAATGTGGCCGAAAATGGGACTCAGCCGTTTAAGTTTACCTAAAGTTTACTTAGGACCGAGTGTATTGGGTTAAACTGGAGACGTTGACTCCGAAGATAAATCGCAGACAGTTACAGGGGTCCAGTTTTTTGGGTTTCGCCTTATGACGGTATTTGTCATGCCGATGTGGAGATGACTTTTGGTTTTGTTAGAGAACGGTTGAAGCTTACTTTATTGTGATAAGAGGAATATCTATAAAGATATAATGAAATAGACCCATTAAATTTTACTTCATATTGTTTCTAATAAATATGTGATCTGAGTTTTTTTATATTACCGTAGCATATTGGCTACCGGAACGTATGGACATCATAACGTGAATTCCGCCATTCATATTGAGACGTGAGGTCGAAACTTCAACTTTATTATAATTACTATTCTGTCCTTAAAAAATCAGTACAAATGATTGCTTCACTGCAGAAATGGATAGGATGGTGGTACCATCACGTGCGAATTTACAATAGCCCCTACCACTAGTTTTCGATTTTGAAAAATAATAACTGAAATGGCATAAATTGCAAATTCTATTTGAAAAACTTCGATTGGCACGACAAACGATGGCAAAATCACTCAACTTGGTGTAAAAATGGATAAAAGAAAAAAGGGAAACCTCTGCAGACCGTAACAGATGAATTTTTTGCGACAGCAATAAGCTGGACATAAAAACTTGTTGTTTAATCAGTACCTACAAAGATAAAGTTGTAACTTCTTGTATCTATTACTACTAGTATTCGTTGAACGACCGAAATTCGACCATAATCACTGATACCTCAAGATTTAGACTAAATTTATCTGATGCATTTTCTCTTTTGTTTTGTTTATTTACTGATAGGAAACACCACTGAGCGTTATGACATGTCTTTCTTTAAACGAGGTTTTCGGATACTCAGTGTCTGTTCCATTGGCATTGCCCAAGTTCATAAGCGACGGTAGCCACTGACCACCAGTGTCTATCAAATGTCTGCAAAAACAAAAATGGAAAAAAAAAATTACCAATATTATATTACCTACCAATTTTTCTTATATCAAAAAATACGATTGAATAGCAGATCAGACAGTGGTAATTCAACAATTTTCTTTGGTTGTCAAGAAATAAAATTAAAAACTAAAAAAAACAATGAACCATATTCATAGCACATGTCAACGGCAATTAAAAAAAGAAAAGCGAAGACATTAAGCACAAAAGTAAATCGGTTGCCAAAAAGAGAAAATATAAACTACTTTTTTTTTATTGCTTAGTTGGGTGGACGAGCTCACAGCCCACCTGGTGTTAAGTGGTTACTGGAGCCCATAGACATCTACAGCGTAAATGCGCCACCCACCTTGAGAAACGCATTACTGCTTCACGGTAAAAAAAGGCAGGGCGGTGGTACCTACCCGTGCGGACTCACAAGATGTCCTACCACCAGTAAAAAAAGTAGTCTATGCACAGATGCATTTATATTTTTGTTACTGCATTAATATGAACATTAATTTAAATAAAGCAATTCGTGGATTCAAACTATCACTTAAATGAATAAAGTAAAGTGTGTTTGAGACAGAAGAAATGGTTCCGTCACTATCTCAGTCACAGTTCCACTGAAACTCTAAACCACATTAATCTTTCCGACTGTTCTGTTTTAGAGTACCTACTATAAATACTCGATTGTAATTCTGAATTTGAAAAAAAAAATTTGTATTCGAAACAATTCGAACTTAATATAAAGTACCTATATGGCTCATTTATAGGTAACATTACGCTAGAGCATTGCAATTGTTACAATGTATTATAAGTTTGTTGATTTCTTGGCATTTCTTTCATGCCACAACGAAGCAGTCATCTTTTTGAAGGGATTATTTATGGGCCTTTTATTTAGAATTACATATTGAACCTTAATCTACCTGATAGTATGATAATACAGTACATATTATTTTTGGAACTGATGGAATTACTTATGGTTTTGTTCACTTTAAAAGTAGCCTGGGAGTTAATCTACATGAAATTCAACCTATTAAATATTATAAGACAATACAGCTTTACCTATAGAATATTAAGGCGTGGATAACACATTAATCGTTAATTACCACGAAAGGTTTAAGTATTCGAAATGTTGGAAATATTCAAATGATAAAGTTAATACACTAAACGCGAGTTTATGTCGTAAAATCAATTTCGTTTCCAAACGATTCTTCTCCAGCTGATGGTTGTCTGGAAGAGATCGCTGTTAGCGATAAGAAAGCCAATTGTACGTTTTTTTTTGTATTTAATGTATCGCATTGTTTTTTTTTTTGGTATACATTAAAGAATACTCTCCTCTCTCTCTCTCTCTCTCTCTCCCTCCCTCTCTTTCTCTCCCTCTCTCTCTCTTTAATTAGCACAGTATACAATATGTACCCATTAGAGATAATATGTACATATTATATTCTAGTGCAATTTTATTCTGCTTTCATTGTTTCGTGCGTTCGAGAACAGCGAGTAGGGGCTGGATGCGAGAAGCGAGTGGCACGTAGTGATCTGTCTCTCGATGCGTCAATAGCTGACTAATGGACGCAAGCCGCCGAATTTACGAATTTTACGTTATTTTTAAATTTACCGAATTTCAGATTGAATGTTATAAATTTAAACTTAAAACTAAAAAATTGATTTAAAAACCCTTTTTAGTATTTACTCATCAAAACTGCAACGGGTTAGAAAGATTTTGAAAGTTTAAAGTGAATTAAAATTAACAAAGCACTTAAATGGAATAGCGTTTTGGTGTAGTCATAATTTAAATAGTTTGTATTCACGTAGTGGCAAATGTGTTGATCTGCATTATCGATTTTTTTGGTTACATAGGTGGACGAGATCACGGCCCATTGGTGTTAAGTGGTTACCGAACATCTTCAACGTAAATGCGGCCACCTGCCAAGAGACACGAGTTCAAAGGTTTGTTTTTACAGTACAACGGCTGCCTCTCCCTACAAACCGAAATGCATTACTATTTCACGGCAGAAATAGGCAGGGGGTGGTACCTACCCGTGCGGACTCACAAGACGTCGTACCACCAAACCGCTTAGTACCAGATAGATCGTAAGCTAGGCGATTACTTAACAAATGACATTAACAATTAACAAATTCGCGTACCTCTGATGTACCTATGTGCATTGAGCAATATAAAGAATGATGGTGGAGCTTAAACAAAAACGTTATTGCCAGGCAACAAATAATAGCAATATCAATAAAATTACCTCTGTAACTGTACAACAAGTTCATATTTATTTTCACCCTGCGTCAGATAAATTCAAGAAGACTTTTAGCACTTTGTGTGATTTCACTTTTATTTCGCGTATACACAATGATTTTTCGAAACACACGCTATTTTTCTGTTACGTTCATTCTTTTGTGTCGGTAATTTTGTTGACGTTTTGAGACTGTTGTATAATCGACTAGAGTGTACTTTTCCGAGGTTTATAAAGACTATACTTATATAGGGACACAGCTTAGTAGCGTATGCAGTTTGTACATCCGACACGTCAGACACTTGTGACAATATACTGAGTAAAATTGGAACTAGCTTGTTTTATTTATAAAGGGCAGTTAACACCCTTTACTTCGTATAAGAAACCGTACAGTGCCAACCCCGACGATCACGGCTACGTACGACTGACTATATCAAGCGATGTACAAACCGCATACGCTACTAAGCTGAGTCCCTACAAAGACTATTGCGCCATTTTGAGAAGGCGGCACGACATGAGAACCCTCTCACCTTAGCCGCTGGAAACTAAATACCTGACCCAGTAGACCGAATGGTAAACCGTCGACGTCGCCCAAAGCACGTCATTACGGATCCTCCTGATCCATTAACGGTGCTTTTAGGCACCACAAGCACCGGTCACCGTCCTCGTCGAGCCCGTCGCTTGCGAACTAACCCATAGACACAGCCCACTGAGTTTCTCGCCGGATCTTCTCAGTGGGTCGCGTTTCCGATCCGGTGGTAGATTCTGCGAAGCACTGCTCTTACTAGGGTCAGTGTTAGCAACTCTCCGGTTTGAGCCCCGTGAGCTCACCTACAAACGTTAGGGTGAAGCTGTAAGAGCCTCTCAAGACTATCAGCATAGGAAGGAAAAAAAAAAAACTAGCGTGAAAATTATACCGATATTAATAGCGGATATTAATTTATGAACTTTCAAGGGAAACAAGAGCATTTATACATATTTTGATATCTATAGATTACAGTCAGTTAAAAATGTTTGTATTGAGGAACAAGAGTTGCATGTTGACCTTCGCATATGGATATAAGTAATGCTAGACCACAGCCAAGCTTTTGACCACTTTTGACTACCCCGAAGGCTTTTATTATGCCCGCTTTAAGAATAATATGTCACAGAGCTTAGAAAACACCTTCGAGTGAAGTTAATACAAAAAGCAGTTAGCACTAGTCTAGGGTTATTTCTGCGAATGTTTTAAAGAATCATATTGCAGTTTCAGTCTCTGAAATCTAAAATTAACTATATATTTGTAATATTGAGATGTGGTTGCTATAAGGCCCGTGGGCACCAACAGAAACTAAAAAAAAAGCAAAAATAATAAATATTATGTCGTGTTCACGTCTAACATATAGTATTTTTAATACATCTACCTATCAACTCGCATTATGGACGAGCGAACAAGTACTGATTGCAAGAAGAGTATGGTATTAAATTAAAATATTAAGAAAGAAAATTATTTAATCATTTTTATTATTAAATCCTAATATCAATGACTCGACTCGAGTTATGGCCTCTGTAAGCTCTCCTGATGTAAAATAGAAATAATCAGTGGATATATTACTAAGCACATGGTATACATTAGCGTTAAAATATTTGCACTAATACTTTTATTTATGCATAAACTTTAATTTCAAATTGGTTGTTATCAAATTTACAATGTATTATATTATATAATATTATAGTATAACATGAGTATCATCCTGTATTATTCAAATATAATGTATTGTGTCAATGTGGCAAAATAATTATTATACCAATAAAACTTTTTTGCCGAGTGCTTGCAGTACAAATTAACTTTTTATTTATTACGTAGGTGGGTGGACGAGTTCACAGTCCACCTGGTCTTAAGTGGTTACTGGAGTCCATAGACATCTACAACGTAAATGCGCCACCCACTTTGGGACATAAGTTCTAAGGTCTCAAGTATAGTTACAACGGCTGTTCCACCCTTCAAACCGAAACGCATTACTGCTTCACGGCAGAAATAAGCAGGGTGGTGGTACCTACCCGCGCGGACTCACAAGCGGTCCTACCACCAGTTGAACTGTACTCAAATTACAGAAAATTTTAGTTTGTTTGTAAATTTTTTGATAAGTGAGTTCGTTAATAGCAAGCTACGATAAGACAATTTACGAGGACTGGAAATTAAACTAAACGATCTGACAAATTACGTCACTAAATATTTTTCCGTTGCGTTCGTTCAAACCGTACACAGTTCAGCCGTCCCCAGCAAATGTTGTGGTGAATTTCATATTTTTGTAAGTATCTACTTCGTCTGTTTATTCTCCATGTGTTTCGGTTCACATGAAAATTTTCTTGATTTTTTATGCTTTCATAGGCTTTATGTGCGCGCCTCGTCTGAGAGCTCTACGCTTACACATAAAATATAATATTATGCCACTTTGAGCTGAGTCATTTAGTTGCTTTTATTGGTACTTAGTTCCGAGCACATTGGGCTTGTTACGTTTCGTTTTTGTAGGATTCTCCGTTTTATTCGAAATTCGGTACAAAGATACCGCTTGCTGTATTTCTACGTAATACTTTGAATATCAAAAAAAATATTTTTTTTAATGCTTGGATGGGTGGACGATCTCACAGTCCACCTGGTGTTAAGTGGCTACTGGGGCCCATAGACATCTACAACGTAAATACGCCACCAACCTAGAGATATAAGTTCTAAGAGACCAGTATAGTTACAACGGGTGCCCTACCCTTCAAACCGAAACGCATTACTGCTTCACGGCAGAAATAAGCAGGGCGGTGGTGCGGACTCACAAGAGTACACCTACCACTAGTAATTATAATTTGCATAATTACTAAATAGCTAGTTTAATTTTGATTTTAATTAATGATACTGTAACATATATCTTGTGCTTTATGATATGATTATGTCTTGTGATAATGGTTTTTACGGTTGACAGCCGAATGACGAAGACTAAGTATGCCGAAGTTGTGTTTTCAATTAAGACTATATTATGCTTACTTTTCTTTAGTCAAATTGATTTAACATTTTCTAAATTTGTCATTTTCATTAAACTAGCAGTGGTAGTGCTAAACTAAGGCTTAGAATAAATAAATAAATTACCGGGTATCAAGATGTCCAATAATTTATTTTGAAAAATGACCTCACACTGTCGGGGCTTCGCTATTACTCTGAATGTCATTTCAACCCCATTTTATACAAAAACCTTGAACTGAAGACAGCGGATTGCTGCGTTCGTTTTCTAAACAACCTTAAAATGATCAACTAAATCGACAGTATAATTTAAACTTTAAACACCAAGTTTTATGTCTCATTTTTGTTTTGTATTGCTCTAGAGAATACTTTCATGGAAACTTTGAAATGTTCTAAATGGTTCATACCTAATTTAGGAATTGAACTCTGACGACACTGCAGTAGGGTTCAATATTACATTGCTGCGTTGATCTGTAAAATGTCAGATGAAGCGATTTTTTGTTCCTCTTCAAACAATAGTAATAGCAAATTAAGCACGAACAACTTTGAGCCTAACTGCTTCAGCACTAAGTTTATATTCGTGAGTTTTGAAATTTGTCTTTCGTTTGGTACTCTTCGGGGTAAAGTCACCAGTTGTCGTCCATAACAAAACACATAAATTAAGTGCTCAATAATAAATGGAAATGTCCCATGCAGAGGACAGGGCATTAGGGTGGGCGGTGGGATTACGAGGTATTTGGCCTGCTTGCAGTCTCTATGGGCACAGAGATCTAGAGCTTAACTCACCGCGTTTGGTACTTTAAAATATGTACTCAATTCTATTTAATAGATAAAAAAAGATTTTAAAGTAATTAATTATTTATATTTCATTACAAATAAAAACTATGAAATTTGAAATATAGCAAAAGCCGATAATAACAACAGTTTCGTATCCATTACCGATTTAAATATTTATCTTTCAATATCTCTTTCATCCCATTATTTATAAACCACTAACCTATTGTACGTTAACAGGCCAAAACAGGTCTTATAATGCGCGACCACACGTCACAAAATAAACTCGAATTTAGGGAGAGGAATCTCAAAAAAACCGCACTGTGTCCCCTGTCAAGCCGCGACCACCAAGTGGTCAAATATACGGCCCGTGTCAAACTTCCTTTGTCGCTTAAGTACCTGTTCGGGATGTACAAAAGGCAAATATTTATCTGATTTGAAAAGCCAACATCCGAGGTCCATCAATTTATACGCTATAAGTTTGATTTTATCGACCGGTGTTGCGCGTGGATGGGGCTGCTCCCCTACTTAGTTACCGGACCGGACCGGACAGGGCACGCGCCGATTTGGGGAGAAACCGGTCGGCCATTGGTCAGTCGGGGAGAATTTCCGTTGAATGCTCATTGGTCGTTCGAAATTCGCCAGGTGCCAATTTAAAAGCTGATGTCGTATGCAGCGCTACGGGTTCTTGAATTTATGCAATTTTAACAAGACATCAAAAAATTAAAAATTGAATTATTTATCCCATATGAAAAGAAACTCCACATTATTTGTAAGTGTGGAAAATTTCATTCTCCTCAGTCCACGCGATTTTCGTAAAAAGGGGTACAAAGTTTTTTCTACACGAATTAATATATAGATTACATTTAAACATTTAATTAGGTTTCCCATTTACCTTTTTATCATCATCGTCTCCATTTCCAGCCTATGCTGGAAAAGCTTATGTCTAGCAGTGAACATAGACCTTTCCAATTACTTGCCACTAAGCACGATCCTCGGCTTCTCTCATCCAGCTCTTCCCAGTCACCCTGCATAGTTCGTCACTCCACCTTTTTATATAGGTATATTATTTAAAATTGATTGTGTTACAACTACTGGTCTAGAATATGGTTCGTTTGAATTATTATTTTTAGAGGTATACTTAGGGGGTATACTTGAGGATGTGATGGATGACTTACTATATTCAAAAGAGGGCTCTGTCATTAAATCAACCTCTTTAAAAAAATCATTGGTATTCATTGGTAGAAATTGGTACCTTTTTTCTAGATTAACTGTACTTGTAAACTCAACGCAACTGTATCTCTATAGTTCGAACGCAAAAAAAAAAACAAGAAATTTAGCAAGGGTCGAAAGCAAGCGACCGTGTGTCAAATGTGAATAAATCCGTTTGAAATTTAATATGTTGCGAGCTGCGTTCACTAAAATATGCATGCGTGCAACAGAATCGAATCGAGTTGGAACGATTCGAATCGTTACTGAGAATCATTCGATACGATATTGAATATTTGGGATTCTTCATACGCAGTTTTTTATTATTATTCGCCAACATCAAAAGGTTAGCAATGTTAATCGATCGATTTAGTTACATTAAAATTACGAATATCTCGCTCATCAGAAAGAACGCCTCTTTGTTTCGAATCAGAATCTATTCAATATAATTTGTGTGTAGAATAATAAAATTCGTCAAAACTTTTTTGGCTTAGAACGTGATTACGGTACACCTAGTATGAGGTTAAGGACGTATTTCGTTTGATAAAAATTGATACCTATCTGTGAGGTTTGAATTCAGTCGCATCACTTGATATTAGCACACTAGGCGTATTAATGAACCTACCGCGACGACTATTACAAGTCCCTATTAAAATTTAACGAGTGGCTAAACTTACACATGAAAGGTAAAGCGGTTTATTGGTTTCTGTCACTACAGACTATGGTATAATATGTGGTAAGATGCATAGAGTTAGCTATAGAAATCTGCGTTGGTACACTTGTGCCGTCTGCATAATATCCCTTGTCATGTAAGATCAGTTCATCACAATTTTATTGGGAAGGTTGTCTATGAGCTAAACTTGTTGATGAGGTAAGTCCGTATAGACACTGATCTCGAAATTCCGGTTCACTAAGGACATTTATATAATCGAATTAGAAATTCCCAAAATGTTATTGCAAATGCAGCTATTTAGATTAATTCAAAACCGATATATTATAAAATATCATAAACGCACTTTATTAGTAAGCCGAAATAAAAAAATTATATACTCTTGCCATTCTAGTCAGGATATTAGGCTAAGGTAAGCCGTTGTAACTATACTTGAGACCTTAGAACCTATATCTCAAGATGGGTGAAGCAGTTTACGTCGTAGATGTCTATGGGCTCCAGTAACCACTTAACACCAGGTGGACTGTGAGCTCGTACACCCATCTAAGCAATAAAAAAAAGGTAATAATATTATTGTATAGTCATCGGTTCTTGATAGGTGAACAAATTTTCAAGGTAATCGGACGTCTTGACTTATTATTATAATTTTTTTCCCTACCTATGCTGATAGCCTTGAGAGGCTATTTCAGCTTCGCCCTAACGTTTGTAGGTGAGCTCGCGGGGCTCAACCGGAGAGTTGCTAACACTGACCCTAGCAAGAGCAGTGTTTCGCAGAATCTACCACCGGATCGGAAACGCGACCCACTGAGAAGATCCGGCGAGAAACTCGTCTTGACTTAGTGAAACTTATGTTGAAACGTTCCGTTATATAAATACATAAGCTAATAAAAACGTGTCAAAATAATAAGCTTACAGGGACCTGTTAATTAAATTTTAAGTCGAACGATTACTAAATAAACACGCAAGGGTTTTGTTGCCTGTTCACCTATTGTCGCTCCGAGAATATCGTTAGATAGAAATGTGCCTTTTGAATATATATTAAAGTAGGTCCAGGAGACAAATGCGGGGTAGTACGTGCGAATTACCCGGAGTTTTATCCCGCGTTCGAACCCCGGCCGTCCCCAGGGTAACCGCCGTCCGAAAACTTTGCCTTTGACCCTTGCCAAGGAGAGCTTCAGAGAGCTGATGATACTGACTCTGGAAGTTTACATTTTTAAATGAATTTATTTTACGGACTCCTCCTACGGAAGAGCGTTCATAAAATCAATCTCAGTTTTAATCATAAAGTCGTCGTGGCCTAAAGGATAAGACGTCCGGTGCATTCGTGTTGACGCGATGCACCGGTGTTCGAATCCGAGGCGGATACCAATTTTTCTAATGAAATACGTACTCAACAAATGTTCACATAAAAAGTTCAAATAAAAAGGGCAGCCAAAACCAAAATTATATTAAAACTGAGACTTTTTATTTTATTTTTTATTACGTAGATGGTTGGACGAGCTCACAGCCCACCTGGTGTTAAGTGGTTACTGGAGCCCATAGACATCTACAACGTAAATGCGTCACCCACCTTGAGATATAAGTTCTAAGGTCTCAAGTATAGTTACAACGGCTGCCCCACCCTTCAAACCGAAACGCATTACTGCTTCACGGCAGAAATAGGTAGGGTGGCGGTACCCACCCGCGCGGATTCTCAAGAGGTCCTACCACCAGTAATTACACAAATTATAATTTTGCGGGTTTCATTTTTATTACACGATGCTATTCCTTCACCGTGAAAGTCAATGATGAATATTTGTTGAGTACGTATTTCATTAGAAAAATTGGTACCCACCTGAGATTCGAACACCGGTGCATCGCTCAACACGAATGCACCGGACGTCTTATCCTTTAGGCCACGACGATTTCAGAACTTTCCTAGACTTACACCAAGCCTCAGCAAATCAAATAAATAAAAATATTCAACATAAATAAAAGTACATAAGTACTTGTTGAACGTCAAAAAGAACTAGCGCCAATTCACAAAAACTAGCCTCCGTCCTGAACTGGCAAGAAACTCAGCGGGCATGACCTTTTTTTTAAATATTCATTTTTACAAGGATTATTATAACGTAACAATTATTGCAATATTTAATTTGCAATATTGCCTCGCCAGAATGATAATTAAAAAGAAACGAAGTATGTAGCCTCTCTATAAAATCTTCAATACTCACAGTCACTAGTGAGGCCAGTTCTCCTGTTTTCTTATCTACTTACTGCGAAACATTCCTTCGCTGAACGAGACCCCGGAGACAGAGGCCCGCCTTTACGTCCTGTCAATGACTAGTAAAATTTAGAACCAGCCAGCCATTGATATAAATGTTTTTTGTTTTCCCAAAACGACCCTTCGAATTGTAATTTAGTGTATCTGCACGGTATGTTATTCGGAGTGTTATGTGTGTGTTCGGTGTTTTACTAAAATTAAGTGTTTTCGGGGGTCCGGGAGTACATTAGATATTTTACAATCTACAAGACGATGTACATGCGAAAATCGATCTTAAAAAATGAAAGTATTAAAGTCGTGAATAAATGAACTACGATTTATTATTGCTTTCGAAGGCAGTAAATATGACCCGCTTGATGGAGTGGTCAGCGTCTTTTATTTATTTATTATAATATGTCAACAATACTAGAAGCACAACGAAGCTGCTCTCTCCCGACATAATGGACAAGAATACGGCATTAACTGAAATATAAATATGAAAAAAAAAACACACACACATCAGTCTCAATAATGAACTCAAAAATGAACCTTAATTGTTATCTATACTAATATTATAAAACTACAGTGGTTTTTACGGATGCTCCGTTATAACTACTGAACCATGCATCCGATTGACTTGAAACCTGGTATCCATTTAGAAAATACATGTGTTTAATGGATAGACTAATATTTATATAACGAAGCGTGTTGCGGAATATAATATGCACTTTTAATAATTGAATAAAATTAAGACACGAGTTTTATATGAGTGTTGGACTCCTTAATAATAATGTCAATAAATAATAATGTTAATTTTAAATGCCCAGCGTACCGGGCGAGTACGGCTAGTACAATATAAAGAATGAGTAGTTATAGCAAATTAATAGCAAAGTTTTGATTCGTATAAGGCCTAATGCGAGTTTTAAGTGTAGCGAAGTTAAACGTACAACGTGTTCAAATATTTATATTGGTTTAGGTTAACCCTTGCGCGGCTCGGGCGGTCCATCAGACCCGGTGGCCTCGCGGGACCGGACAGGTACGCTCAGACTTAAGAAAACTTAGAGTCGTACTTCTATTGTGACGATGAAGAAATGTTTAGAAGAGAAATGCATATCCTGTCAGTGGAATTAAAGGTTCTAAGAATAAAGCCGTCATTATGCAAATGTAATTATGTGCACATTTTGCTTAATCATTAGTGGCAAGGCTGTATACTATTATTTTATTTAAAGATAAAACTATACTAACACTGGAACATAAACTAATACTATTGAGATTTTATAGTGCCAAAATTTAAATTGTGATCTCTGTGAGGTTTACTAACTATTATACAACAAGTGGACCATAATCTCATTAGAACATCTAGATCAGAAAAGTCAATTCATTGTTATATTATTACTATTGTGGGTACAATATTTAAAAAAAAATAATTATTGCTTGTTTCAGATATTTTGGAAAAAAGAAGAACCAATTTTCGAATGAAAAATGGTTGGATTACCTTAAGTTATTGATTAGCTGGAGCAAGTTATAATAATGGTGATTAGCTAAAATTCCCTAATCCACTATTTGGATTACCAAATCGGTCACCGTGGATAGTGCTTGTCTCTGAGGCCAAGACTCAGTTGAACTAAGGTATTTACCAATATCAAAATATGTTGCTACCTATTAAGTAAAATAAAGTCCTAAATACAACGTACTAGTGGTAGGACCTGTTGAGTCTGCACGGGTAGATACCACCGCCCTGCCTATTTCTGCTGTGAAGCAGTAATGCATTTCGGTTTGATTGAAGAGGCAGCAGTTGTAAGGCTGAGCAGGCTGAGACATTAGAACTTATATCTCAAGGTGGGTGGCGCATTCACGTTGTAGATGTCTATGGGCTCCAGTAACTACTTAACACCAGGTGGGCTGGGTATTCGTCCACCCATTTAAGCAATAAAAATAAATATATAAGCTTATTTGATTGCGTACTCTACTTTTTGCAACAAGGCGTTCAATTTTTAATGACATAGTTCTAGATAACGACAAGTTTGTATCCCTGGTCATTGTTGATTGAATCGATAGAATTATTGATAACATTATTTTACAATTTCCCACTATAATTCAATGCGGTTTAAAAGAAAGACTCATGTAGTAAATTTTGTTAACGATTCGATCACTATTACAAAACTTCTGTGTAGAATTCTTAGCTCTACAGGACTCTGTATAGTCCAAGGCGAGGGTCATCCAGGAGCCCGCAATAAAATATTCGTGGCGGAACATTACGAAGGCAAAAATGTTGTTTTTTAGACCCTCTTCAATAATGTATCCACTTGGATACGTTAAGTGCTTCTTACCTGGATGCGCAAGTAGCTAGCTTCAAATAGTTTTACGTAAATAGTAATATATTTTTTATGTTAGAAATAAAAAACACCTATAAATTTTGCAATGTTAATATATTTTATGTTGTAATTTAAGTAAATTTCTATTGTATTTATATCTGTTTTTAGTCTTATTAATAAATTTCTTTATAAATGCTATGGTTAGAACCATGGAAATTATAAGAACATATTCTCTCACGGTAAGTTTGGATTGGATTTACTGGTGGTAGGACCTCTTGTGAGTTCGCACCCGCCTATTTATGCCGTGAAGCAGTAATGCGTTTCCGTTCGAAAGGCGGGGCAGTCGTTGTAACTACACTGAGGCCTTAGAACTTATATCTCAATGTAGTTGGTGCATTTACGTTGTAGATGTCTATGGGCTCCAGTAACCACTTAACATCAAGTGGGCTGTGAGATCGTCCATCTAAGCAATAAAAAAAATGTTGCCATGTTTCAAAGAATTTTTTAAATATTACTTTACGATTATTTACTCGAGATTGTCCTGGGAATGTCCGGCAATTGGCAATGCTTTAACCTTAGTAAACTTTCATCAAACATTCACTATCAATAAAGTACGAGCCGATGGGCAAAGGGCGTCAGTGATCGATGGAACTTCTAATTTATACTCAAAGCCCTAAGGCCGTATCGATTACACTCGCTAACTTCGACAGGCTCCAAGTACCAGAGCGCGCTGCTTTTTGCAAAATTTATCCAGTTGTCTCTAGAGGGTTAAAACGTATTGACGCCTAAATGATTAGTTTTGTGCGTATTAAAAAAGTGTTTTTGATAGGTCTTATTACGTTGGACACTTATATGTATTAAATAATGGGTCTTGTGATTTTGAACTTTATTTATAGTTTGGATCGATCGGACCAAAACCTATGATTGCGTCACGGCAGTTAAAATCAATCTTGAATTACCCTTACCCTTACCCCGTTACCATACACAACGCTTGCGACGTTGTGTATAAGGTTTTACCCCCACCGTCATTGGACTAGACTAAACTAAACACCAATATGTTACGATACGTGGTTTTTTTTTTATTGCCTAGATGTGTGGACGAGCTCACAGCCCACCTGATGTTAAGTGGTTACTGAAACCCATAGACATCTACAACGTAAATGCGCCACACACCTTGAGATATAAGTTCTAAGATCTCAGTATACTTACAACGGCTGCCCCACCCTTCAAATCGAAACGCATTACTGCTCCATGGCAGAAATAGGCGGGGCGATGGTACCTACCCGTGCGGACTCACAAGAGGTCCTACCACCAGTAATTACGCAATTTATAATTTTGCGGGTTTGATTTTTATTACACGATGTTATTCCTTCACCGTGGAAGTCAATCGTGAACAATTGTTAAGTACGTATTTCATTAGAAAAATTGTTACCCGCCCGCGGGATTCGAACACCGGTGCATCGCTATATATGAATGCACCGGACGTCTTATCCTTTAGGCCACGACGACGACAAAGCACTGCTGGTCGTTAATAATTATGAAATTATAACTATCGTTCTGTTTTTGTGCATAGGCGAAGTTATAGGATGCAAAAATAATATCGCATCTATTCCATCAGTTATCTATATCTATACTACTATATAAATCTATAGTGGTTTTTACGGATGTTCCGTTATAACTACTGAACCATGCATCCGATTAACTTGAAACTTGGTATCCATGTAGAAAATACATGTACTTAATATATAGGCTAATATTTATATGAGTGTTGGGCTCTCTACACCAGTTGCGGGAGCGTTAATGATGAGAATATTTGTGGGAGTGAGAAATAATAATGTTAATTTTAAATATAGTATATAAATAGAAGGACTGGAGCTTTTGTACAATTGTAACTTCGACCTTATATCTTACCGTTCAAAATATTATGTATACGGACTCAGATAACACCACTTGAGGTATGAGATAATAGAGCAGTGACGTATTATAAATTCCGCTGCACCTAAAGAATTGGACATCACCATTGAAGTCTGTAATTTGACGTATTAAATGGATACTAATTGTGTTAAAACAGGCTTAACAGGAAATAAATGTACCACCATAATTGGACTTTATTTCGACCGAATTGAATTCAAGTTCGCGTAAACTATGACGCGTAACCAATCTTGCAAAGTTAAATCAATAAAAGTGCGGTTCCTGTTAGAATCCTAACTCGGCAGGTAAATACAGACTCGAACTAATAGAATCTCTGGAGACTCTCAAAGGCTCTATCAAAATGATAGGTAATTCGGTTATCGAACCACATCTGGATGAATACCGTCCTTTCCTGTACTATTGGTAACAGAAGCAGTCACTTTTTTATTTAGGATGATTCATTCGTATTTCAGCTACTGGAAAATAGAAGGATCATTACCATTATTAAAATATCGGTAGAGCATATTGTAAGCCGTTACATATTGTATATTGTAAGCAATAAAATATTACGCAATAAATAAAAAATATATAAAAAACAGTAGTAATTAATGCTGTGATGGTTATTTAAATCAGTACAACAGAGCTTGGAGCAGGGAGAGATGATAGGACATCGTAAGACGCATCAAAAATGCCCTCTCCAATGCTACGCAAGGACTTGATTACTCTGTCAAGAGTAAGAAGTGGCGATGAAAAAAGTCAATGTAACAAAAATAAACTATCTTCTTGTGACTGTACTTGTCTTACGAAAGACCACGTAACCCCTAGGTCTCTAATTAATCGCGAATCACTCGTATCTCTAGAGTTCCGCCTCCCGAGGATGACCCACCGGTAATCTTGTTTTACTTGATCCGAAAACGGTTCATAGAAAAGATATGCGTGCCTCTACTAAATATGTAACAAATATTAAACTATATAATATGTATTTGATAGGAAATGCCTTCTGTACCTTCTAAATATACATTTTACTACGAACGTTTGATAGGCGAAGTCCAACTTCGCTTCTTAAGAATACCTTTTTCTTCAATAAAATCTAAATACTTACTAAAGAAAACAGGTTAAATCGACGAACGATACGCTAGGCCTTCGAAATAACTTCCAGACCTCGAGGTAGTATTAATTCTTTTTGTATGCAAACAAACTTGAAGAAATAATTTATATAGTAAATTTGACGGTAGTAAGAACAATATCTAAAGGCAATAATAATAAGACCTTTATCATCCGCGCTCTAGAATACTGTAAAATATCCAAAACGTCCGAAACATATATATACATTAATAAATGCGAGATTAAACCGATAAAGTAATATAGATTAAATAATACATAATATAATGTACCTACGAACCGCGAAAACTTAAGAAAAATGTATGTTTTTTTTTGTCGTGTGTAATAAAAATTTGTTGAGCAAAACATTTCTACTTACGTGCGTACGTACATACGCGAATTAGCAATACTGTCACCGTGCGGATATATTTTACGAATGTTCCTGATACTGTATTGACAGTGGTACATTTCAGAAGTCGTCGTGGCCTAAAGGATAAGACGTCCGGTGCATTCGTATCTTGCGATGCACCGGTGTTCGAAACCCGCAGGCGGGTACCAATTTTTCTAATGAAATACGTACTTAACAAATTTTAATGTTCACGATTGACTTCCACGGTGAAGGAATAACATCGTGTAATAAAAATCAAACCCGCAAAATTATAATTTGCGTAACCACTGGTGGTAGGACCTCTTGTGTGTCCGCACGGATAGGTACCACCACCCCGCCTATTTCTGCCGTGAAGCAGTAATGCGTTTCGGTTTGAAGGGTGGGGTAGCCGTTGTAACTATACTGAGACCTTAGAACTTATATCTCAAGGTGGGTGGCGCATTTACATTGTAGATGTCTATGGGCTCCAGTAACTACTTAACACCAGGTGGTCTGTGAGCTCGTTCACCTATCTAAGCAATAAAAAACAGAAAACGTGTTTTTGATTATTTAATTACGGCAGACAAAAAAAATATATCTAAAATGTTCACAACGAAACTATTTGATTTTTGAAGCACTAGTATTTTGAATAGCTCGACAATCATAAGACTCAAGCTCTGCAAAGATAAATTCATTGTATCGATTTCCCGTAGCAAAATAGATAACGTTCAGATCTATTATTCACGATTCTGGTTAAGACTCTTAATACCTTGTTTACTATTCATGGGAATAGCCTTCGTTTAACATAAAGGTAGGTATATTAATATGGCTCACACTTGGCTTAGCAAGGGTCATCCCACGGGCCAGTGGAGAACCCCGGAAGATTACAAACATAAAATATGAATCTAATCAGGATCAGTATCTATCCGCCCGTTCAAATTTCGAATAGGCTATGACGAAATGTATGTTTTTTTTATTAGTGTGTACTGGCTGGTGAGACAGCTCACGTACTCATAAACGTCTGTTAGTGCTCATTGATTATGATACAGATTGTGTGATCGAAGTTTCAATTTTATTAAATAACTAGCTGTACCCATCCGCTTCGCTGGGCATTTAAAATTTAAATTAATTTTTCTAACCCCCACAAAGATTCTCATCACTAAGGCCGCCGCAACTTCCAACGTGTTGGGAGTCCAAGATTCATATAAATATTAGCTTATCCATTAAGTACATATATTTTCTACATGGATACCAAGTTTCAAGTCAATCTAACCTTCTAAAACCTTTTTACTTAGGCGAATTAAATTCACGATATCTTTAATCTTAAATTATGACTTAGAATTTTAGTCTTTTATTTAATGGGTACGAATGAAACGACGCTTTCAAATTTCTTATTTGTATCCGTACCTCGCAGATGCGCCCTGCCGATTTCTATTTACGAAACACAGGTCTGTAACAGGGTTACTACGTTACAATACCCGTCTTAAACAAATATAAGAACATTGTGGCCGGTGACCTTTGTCCCTTTCTCGGATGTGTGCGTAAGGGACTGCAATAAGTACACACTAACACTATCACAACGGCTATATTTGCAAATGGGGCTCGGTAGAGTTAACACGAAATAGATCTACGTTATTATTTTCTTGCTAGTAACGATAAATGTCGAGAAAAAGTCATGTGTTTCGGTTTTCAAGAAGGGGACATTCTAGGAACTACGGTAATCACTTTAAGACCTGTTGAACTATGTAACTCATATTGATCAGTAATAAGAAAAGCAATTATTTAATAAACTTTAAATGATTTAATTTTAATACAAAAGTTAAGATTAAAGTAATCGATCGATCTTGACATCTTGCGGGTTCTAGAATCGAATTATAGCAATTTTACAATACAATACAAAAACACATTATTGAACTTTCACCAAAATAATAATAATGTATAGAGAAATTAATATAAAAAACTAGCTGACCCGGCAGACTTCGTAGTGCCTCAATCAATTTTGTATAAAATAAACTTAAAAAAAAAACAAAAGGAATCCGTCCGACATGTGTCCCCACATCAAAGAAAAAACAAAACTGTTTGTTTTTATATAATTCCGAGCATTTTCATATTTTTTGAACCTTCTCTGGACTTCCACGAATAATTCAAGACCAAAATTAGCCAAATCGGTCCAGCCGTTCTCGAGTTTTAGCGAGACTAACGAACAGCAATTCATTTTTATATATACCTAGTCAGGTCATAAATTCTGTCACATGTTTAATGTAAAATAATTGAAACAAGTTTATTCATTATGTAATCATTCATATATCAAAATTAACTTAACAAAACATAGATTCTTATGACACTAAAGTTTATTCAAAATGACCTCCGTGATTTTGAATACAGGCCTTCAATCTGCGCGGCCAGTCGTCTATCGCAGCACGAACGAGGTCCATGTCAATATCGGCGGCTGCCTTAATCAAGGATGTCTTGAGTGACTCCAAATTGGGATGAGGCTTTGAGCACGCCTTTTTCTCCAAGCGTTGCCATATCTTGTAATCTAACGGATTCAAGTCTGGACTGGAGGCGGGCCAGTCTTCGTGCCGGATGAAGTCGATTTCACGCGCCGCCAGCCAGTCTTGTGTGCTCTTCGCTCTATGAGCTGAATACTCAGTGCCTGTTATTGAACATGGTATGAGAAACAGGTTCCACAAGGTTCGTCAGGACTGTATTTTGATACACAACTGCATTCGTTTTTACACCTTTCTCACAAAAATGTACCTCTGTTAAGCCCCAATAAGAAACTCCCAACCATACCATGAGCGAGGATGGAAAATGACCTCGTTGGACACGTGGAATACGGTTGCTCGCTTCTTCACTACTGTGTGCGTATACCTTATCATTTTGTTTGTTGTAGCTCTCTTCTACGGTAAAAATTTTTTCATCCGAAAAAATTATTTCCCGATATTTTTTTCCCGCGTACCGCTTCAACAAAGCGCGGCATCTCTTCAGTCTCAGGTCCATTAGACGAGCATTCAAACGATATCCTGTTTTTCTTCGATATGCCCGAAGCCCTAAGTCTTCATTTAACACGCTTTTCACTGTGGTTCTGCTTACCCCATCTGAAGGGCCAACAGTTTCTGCTTACATTTGGGATTTCTTTGAATTCGCGCCTTCACAGCTTTTATCACTGCTGGAGTCCTAACAGATCGAGGGCGACCACTTCTTGACCTGTCATCTACACTAGAGTCTTCATTGTATCGTTAGATGGTACGATAAACGAATCTTTTGGTTATATTCAAATTTTTCAGTATGTTAAAAATTTGAATTGGCGCGTAACCGCAACGATGCAACGCAATAATTGCAACACGGTCTTCTTTAAGCGTCCACTCCATATTTAAAAATGAGTAAAATTCTAAAAGTATACATTTTTATTTTCATGAACAATTCGAAATTCGAATTCAATAAACTTTTTTGTGGCCAGCATTCTAAAAGAAAAGTTTTTACTGTGTGACAATACTTATGACCAGACTATGTATAGATAGATAGATAATAGATAATGACAATTTAAACATTTTACAATCGTTTTTTTGGGTTTTCTTGAGGGCATTTTGTGCTTACCGAGTTTTATATGTAATTGTAGTTCACGTCCTTACGGATCCATCAGATCCAATAACTCTTGCATTAGACGCCGTCAGCTCTAACACTAGGAGCAGACTTAGGAACCCCGGTAACTGTACTTGTCGAACTCGGTAAAGGGTTCGACGTCCAACCTAACCTAAGCATCAGCCCGCTGAGTTTCTCGCCGAACCTTCTTAACGGGTCGCGATTCCGATTTGGTAGTAATCGCGAAGCAGCTGCCTTTGACTTGTTAGGTCTCCTTTGTAGGTGCTCGGGTAAATCCCTCCCCTCCTGGTTGAGCCTTTACTTGCCCACCTTTCCTGGTGAAGCTGGTGAGGCCTCCGGGCCACCAGTAATGCCTCGTTCATAAAAAATGGTTGTAGTTGTATATGTGCTGTGAGTTATAATAATATATTCTAGTTATTCTACCTTAGCGATCGAGCTATTGACTATAGAGTTTAAATCAAAACCATCGAATATTATTAATTAAACTTCACTATAGATTTTCGTGCAAAGAAAATATCCTAAGAACTTTATAAGACACCACATAAAGGCGACCAAAAAAAAAATTGTTAAAAAAATTTTTGGGAAACTAGTTATTTTGGTTACAGTTCTATGGAATACTTTTGCTATACTAAGCTTCGAATAAATTAAATTAAATCCGCGAATTTTATAAATTTGACAAACATTTTTGAAGTCGTCGTGGCCTAAGGGATAAGACGTCCGGTGCATTCGTGTTGAGAGATGCATCAGTGTTCGAATCCCAGGTGGGTACCAATTTTTCTAATGAAATACGTACTCAACAAATGTTCACGATTGACTTCCACGATGAAGGAATAACATCGTGTAATAAAAATCAAACCCGCAAAATTATGATTTGCGTAATTACTGGTGGTAGGACATCTTGTGAGTCCGCGCGGGTAGATACCACCGCCCTGCCTATTTCTGCCGTGAAGCAGTAATGCGTTTCGGTTTGAAGGGTGGGGCAGCCGTTGTAACTATACTAGAGACCTTAGAACTTATATCTTAAGGTGGGTGGTGCATTTACGTTGTAGATGTCTATGGGCTCCAGTAATCACATAACACCAGGTGGGCTCGTCCACCCATCTAAGCAAACAAACAAACAAAAACCCTGGTGGGGGCCTATTCGAAGTCGTCATGTGTAAGTATCGTCATTCTGTCCATTCGTGTTACAAAGCAGTCACGCTTTTCGTGTTTAAACCTGTCATATTACTATAGGTCATTCAGTTTGTAAAAAAATCAGAAAAAATATATATTGAAAAACCATGTCACTTCTGTTTTCTTCTAAATCCTGTAGGCTAGAAGTCCGTTAAGCCGAGGCTACCTTCCGATACAATAACAGGCGTACCCTCACTGGGACGGGTCGGACCCGACTCGCTTATAAATTGCACTGTCCAATCGTTTGTTTGTACGCAATATTGTATTTCGAATTTCGTTTGTCTGTCCCTTATTATGCCGGATTTTGAATTTATTGACTTCTTGTTACGGGTTGTCCTTCGAAAGAGTTCTATTGATTTACCAATAAGGCAATTTTTGACCCGGAAATTTTCTTTTATACGATACCTGTTATTAATGTCGGAATGTCGAGATTTTCAACAAAAATTGTACAATCAAATACTATTTAATCTAAGATCCAAAACATAAATTTAAATTTGTAGTTATAAATAGACCCTTCATTTCATTTAAATAGACATCGGTTCGTGTTTTAATAGTATTTGGCTTGTCATAAGGTGGAAGTTACACATAATATTTATATGGTTTCAAATTCGGAACAATATTATTACACTAACAAATCAATCATTTGTTCTAGAATTATCTATTGGTTTTTCATGGTTAGGTTTTTTTAATTTGCATATATGTTTGTTGCAATTCTTTGTCTATCGTTTGCTAAGCACTGGTGGTATTGTGGCGTGACGTGGTGGTATCATCCTAGCAGTCTTTCCACAAAGCAATTAAGCATTCTATATCAGTGCAATCTGAACTCATCTACCTAGCTTCAATAAAAAAAAAATTGTTTAAAAAAAATATATATATAACAGCATTGGCTTTTCAATTCGCAATATAAACTCCGATGAAGCCTGCATTTGTATTATTAACGGTAGCCGCTTCCAATGTATCCACGACGGAGGACCTTTTTCATTTCCTGACAGAACATGCTGTTTTTATTAAAAGAAAAAACGTAACGGGCACTGACAGATTTTATTATGCTGAACGTTTGGATTATGCTGTGTCGTCTAGAGTTAGAAACTTTGCGAACAAAATTCTCCGTTTTTTATTTATTTGTTGTTTATTGCCCTTGTATGCAGACGCGTATACGGCCAACCTGATGGTGAGTCGTTACCGTCGCCCATGGACGTGAGCAATTACAGGGACGGAACCAAGCCACTGCCTACCATTGAGTACTCTCCATAAGCCTCGTTGGAAGAAGGACATGACAAGTTATTCCATACATGTGTTTTTAATAGCATCCAAAGAGCCTTGCATTCGATATACAGGACGCAAAGAATCGCAATTGAAAATAACTTTATTATTTTAACCGAAATATTACATATACTTTGGTATTTAGTGGGCCAGCGATGTAACACAAAGTACCCACGTCCCCTACGACCTTAGATCTCGTGCGTCAAATAGCGCGCTATGCAGAAAACAATAGTTTTGAAAAGTTGTTTGTTGGTTGGAAGTACTTTTAATACCTTACAAATATGTTCGCAAAGACAACACGGAAAATAAACTATAGTCTAAAATTAAAAATATTTCCACTTTTTATATGTTCATATAAGCTTCGTGTAAGTTGACTTTTAATAACAATACATTGCGTGCTGGACAGATGCAGCTAATCTTGAAATATTGGTTCGTGCTTGAAGTCATTTCCAAATATTTTGTATTAATCGTGTAAGCAGGGACTCAAGAGAAAACAGAATGATCTTTTTTTGAACAGTACCTATTATTTTTCTGTTTAATTATCAACCAGATCTCACCTAGATGAAGCCGTGATATAGAAATATCGTATACTTTATATAATTGAATATGCAATTTCGAAAAGGGCACATGTCGCATATTTTGTCAAATACGTTTTTTCATATACATGTAGTTTTGAGGCTTACCTACACCCATTTTATAATAATTCCAGTAATTTTCAATTGCTAATTAACACTAAAATATATCTCAAAAGTTAATATTTTAAATTTTACGCTGCTTTAGAAAATACTCAGTTTTTTTTTTCATTTCCTGAACATTTTACATTTTTAGAGATGTGCCCTTTTTGAAATTGCATATTCAATTACAGTGATTGCTTTTCTATACACTTCGAACGCATATTTACAATACTAGATCAATAACGTCCGTCTGGTGTAGTGGTAAGTGACATGGTCACTATACAAGGGGGTCGCGGGCTCGAATCCCGCCAAGGGAAGATATTTGTATGATAAATATAAATGTCTTTTCCAGGGTTATGGATGTATATTAAATATATGTATGTGTATAATAACAATCTTACATTTATTTCCGTTATCTGGTACCTGTAACACAAGTTCTTTACGAACTTATAACGGGACCAGTTAACGTGGCGTGATTTTTAGTAAATATTTATATTTAATTATTATTATTTAATCTATTCACAATTTTATTTCGTAATTTAAAACGACGCTAACTAACATAATTAACCCGTTTCGATTTAATAGGATAAGACGTTTGTTTCGTCCTGAACATTTTGATAACAAAACAACTAAGCAAATAAGTTAACTAATTTAATCCCACCGAAAAGCTTTGCGATATCTGTGCCTAATGTATGCACAGCGGATATACCCTTCGTGCCTCGTTTGCACATGTAAAAAGCTAGGCACAGTTGGAAAACATCGTATTGGTTTAAGTAGTCGTCGCCTTAAGCATAAGACGGTCAGGGTTTTCGTGTCTGTATCAGTATTTGAATCCTGCACACAGGTACCAATTTTTCTGATGATACGTACTTTGCTCATGCTCCCGAACGAAAAGACTTTCACGGTGAGCTTCGCGTAATAAAAACTCATGTCCGCAAAATGATAATTTGCGTAATGACTAGGTTACACAGCCTTGCCTATCTCTGCTGTCAACAAGTAATGCCTTCCATTTTAAAGGGCAGAGCAGTCGTTGTACTACAGAACTGAGATTTAGAATTCATGTCTCAAGGTGGGTGGCGGCATTATCGTCGTTGAAGCCTATGGGACATTGATAACTTAACACCAGGTAGTTTATTTACCCGTCTAAGCTATAAAAAAAACGAAATAAATAAGTTTATAGTGGGGCATCCAGTAGGGAATACTCTACGTCTGCACAGATAGGTACCATGTTCCACTGCATGTATGAGTTCGGATTCTGTACTAAGCCAGATACCCCGCAGGTCGATCTAAGCAATAAAAATAAAATCAGGAAAACATGCCTTTTAGTTTTAGTTGTGACATTACAAAAAAATATGATAGAACTTATGTTTCAATGACACAGTATAATAGTTCAATTATATCATACTAGGTATATCTTCGTCGACCATGTTAATTTTATTTTTAAACATTGCCTAGGTAACCAATTAGGTCACTACCCACTTAATCACGTAGATAAGGTAGTACCTAAATATAAAATGCTTATTTCTGTAATGTACCTGGTATCTATATTTTCAGGATTAAATTTCACTGTAATACTAAGAAATGATTTGCTTGTTCTAGACAATTCGTCTTTTTTATAAACATTGAACGATGTTGTGCTTTCTAATGTTTTCTTGTCTTATTTATAGACAACTTTAATTCAAAGAAATTAAATATGTCCTATTCCATAACTGTATTTCTTGCTAATAAAAATGTACCTATGTAAAAATACCTTTGATCGTTTTGTTTTTCAAGTACCTATTTGGACTAATTTTAAAAATAAAAATCCGGAAATCCATTTTAATTTTAATCATTACCATATTTTGAATTCGGAGAATTTTATAAAATTATTATTATGAGTCGTTATATCATTATTTTGAGACGTTGTAAACCGTTTTACTTTTATGTAATTTGAACCAGTCAAGTTTCTGTTCGCATGTAAACGCAGCACCGCCGGCCGACCCTTTGCGGGCAGTTCTCCCTAACTGTGGGCAGTACACCCTCCAAGCAACCTTGGATGACAAAAAACATTATAACTGCGATACATTAACGTGGAAATCTGAACCTTGCGCCGCAGAGTTAGGGTGTACGTTTTAATGGGGCAGCGCTAGTGGGCAGTGGTACCCAAACAAAGGGGGGACGGTCGCAAATCGACCCGTGGCTACTGTAGAGCGATTGTGTAGTTTTGATATTTTCTAAATTCATTTTGTATTTTTAATTCGTTTTGAATATACGAATTTAGTTGATTACTTGTTATTTAAACGAGTTGTAATTGATTAAAATGTAATTTCTCGTCATTTCCTCATGCTTCGAAATCGTTTTTTATTTCATAATATATTAAAAAAAAATACGTCCGCTTTTAGGAATTTTTTGACAATAAAGTACCGGAGCTATTTCTACAAAAAATTTGATCTATTTGAAAATTTCGTTTACACACAGTCATAGGCGACGCCGCTGTATAATATACTCAGTTTTCCTTGACGGGTCTCGCTAAATTACACTAACGCGAAATTCGGAATTGCTTTGTATTTTACCCTCTTTTTTTTTCGGGACATGACAGCGCCAGTGTTTACACACGTAGACCTGCAAGTTGAAGGAATGCCCCCGCGTGTGTACATGTTAACTTTGCTTTGCTAGTGGTGCAAAGGTGGGAATCTGGCTGTTTTCGTCGTCTTACGTAAGCGAGGGGCCAAAGTTTGAATACCACAGTTCCATTCGTCAATCCGAAATTACGTTCCGATGAGATATTTTAATTGTTCAATGACTCATGGCAGTTTAGTATTTTCTTTGGGTTTCACGGCTCGTAGTCATAACTAAAATTATTTTTACGATTTAATCACGCGTGATTTTTTTTTGGCTTATTATATTATTTTTTCAAGGTTTCAAATACTTTATACAGTTTTCTTGTTACGGACGGCTAAAGTATAATTCGTCGACACTAGAACAGGTGGACGGACATTGTCAAAGAGGTCACAAACACCAGCGTCTCGGGCGCCATTAAGCAGGCCGAATGCAGGCAACATTGGAGGAAGCTTGTACAAAAACTAGACCAAGGTGGTCACGACCCTCAGTAATGAGGAAGCGACGACGAGAGAGAGAATATTGTGCTAACGTTTTACGTTTTGCAGAAAACGAACTCTTATAGCAACTTAAATAGAAATGATTAGTTAATGACAAAGAGACTAGAGGAGTCCTCATACCAAATCTTGTGAAATTGATTCAGACTTTTTTTATTGCATTTTTAGGCAGAATAGCATACGGCCCACCTGATGGTAAGTGGTTACGGTTGCCCATAGACTTCAGCAATGCCAGCGGCAGAGCCAAACCGCTGCCTACGGAAAACTAACAATGTGAATTAAAAGCACGTCTCAAATAAGTACCGTTTGCAAAATTTAACATTATAATATCGCTTTGTCTTATTCGGAATGTATCTTGTGACTTGGAGCGGCGTTGGGGCCTCCGGGGCGTCCGTGACAGCGTGACGCGGGTCCGGCCCGGTCCGAAATAGATATTTCGCCGGCTGTCGTCGTTATTTGTGGCATTTCTAAACGAATTATGTACATGACTGTAGCTTTTGGCTCCGTTTTTGCGAAATTGCGGTCCGCTTCGTTCCACGAGTCGCCTTATCTATTCGGCCGGTTCCAGAAAATGTCTGTCGGGTTTGATGATTTTTGTAATTTTTCTATCATGTAAGGTAAAAAGTTTTTTTTGAAGTGAAACTTCTTTATCGGCGTTGGAAAAAAATTTACCGTCACATTTTTCGGTTACGCGTCACATTTTTCCGTTACGCGCCATCTTTTTTGTATTCATGTCTATGATAATAAAATCCTTTTGTTTAAACTTTATCTAATTTAACTTTTTTGTATTCATGTCTATGATAATAAAATCCTTTTGTTTAAACTTTATCTAATTTAACTTTATTTAACCAATTTCTAGAAAGTTGCATGTAGATCATTTTTCGAAAAATAAGGCCATAAAGAAGTTTCACTTCTTACGTGTGTACACTAGTACACGCACACATTTTTTTTATTAGAGCGATACTCCTATAAGGTTAAGTCGGCTAAGGTAAAAGGTCTGTGAGAACAAAAATGTGTGTGTGTTTTTTTTTATGTTGGTTTTTTTTATATCTCAATATCGATCTTAGTCAATTTATTGAAGTAATTGATTATCTTTTTTTTCGATAGTACTAAATGATTTTGTCTCGTTTTGTATTCATATTTTCCCTACCTATTTGCTGGTAGCCTAAGGGGCTATTCCAACTACTCCCGGACGGGTAAGTCAACTCACGGGCTCAACCTCAGAGAATTTGCTAACACTAGCTCTAGCAAGAGCAATATTTCACAGAATCTGTATTCATGCTAAATTTTAGTAGGTCTTAGAAGAAAAAGCTAATATACTAAGATTTACTTTTCCAATTGTCTTCTATCAAATATTCATGATAATTTTATGTTGTTAAGTAAGATAAAAGGGTAAAGGAAAAGGACAAAATCGCCTTATAGGAAAATATAGTTTCCAATCAGAATTCAATTAAGCGCCATCTATTGTGGAGTAGCAAAAAGCTAAAGCGAAAACAGAATAGCTTATAGAGGGAGCTAGTTTATCTTGTGAAACGGTGATGTGAGAACTTGTATTTATGATATTAAGTTTTATAATGTTTTAAAAACAGGTATTTAATGCATTGGCTAGTTAATCTAAATAATCAACAAAAATTAAGATTCTTATTCCACTATATTTTGATACGTATACAAAATCCTTTAATTATAATATCTAAAAGGTACCTACTTTATTTACAAAGCAAATGAGTAAGCTTTGAGTCAAAATTTTATTACAAAATATAGGTATAATTATGCACGTGGGCAATCTTTAATAGCATAAAAAAATATTCTTATTAGGATACTGGTACAGTACAAATGTACTCTTGAAAGGACAAATTATTCGTTCGCACTTATGTCTCAAACTTTCTTTGTTATTTAATATTATGCAGCGTTCTGGTTCTATGTAACAATGAAGACTTGGAGACAATGGAGATGTCCATGGGCGCCAGCAAACATTTAACACGAGATGAGCTCTAAGCTTGTCATTAAATGAAAAGTGTTATTAAATCCATTATAATTTAACAACGAAGTGACCAAAATCATTTTATACCGTTTCAAAAATTTTAGTTGTTTAATTTTAAGGTGAGGTTTCATAAAAAACTCACTTCTTGAATTGGTTATAAGTATGTTGTCAAAACAATTAGTTAAACTTATGAGCTTTCTTCCAGTAGTAAAATACTTACATTTTTTCATATTAAATTTCTAGTTAATTTTGATCTTAGACATAGGGGATACGAGTCAAAATTGTGACTACTACGATTTTGCCGTTTCTGCCGCTTAGTATTAGCGTCATTGAGAAATTACACGCGTCATTACGGATCCTCCCAATCCATTAACGGTGCTATTAGATACCACAAGCACCGGTCATCGTCCTTCGTCGCAAGCGACGGGTCCGACGAGCGAATTAACCCATAGACACAGCCTACTTAGTTTCACGCTGGATCTTCTCAGTGGGTCGCGGTTCTGATCCGGTGGTAGATTCTGTGAAGCACTAGTCTTGCTAGGGCCAGTGTTAGCAACACTCCAGTTTGAGCCCCGTGAGCTCACCTATATGTTAGGGCGAAGCTGAAATAGCCTCCCAAGGCTATTAGCATAGGTAGGGAAAACAAAAAGGGATGTTCGTCGTGTCTCTAGACACACAATGCACACGCAAATATGCGTAGACGAAAAGTACACAAATCTGTATTATTAAAACTACACTCACTTCTTAAAGAAAATAAATATTTATTTACAAAGTTCTCAGTGAAAGTTGTCGGGTCGCGCCAACTGAAAAATGCAACGAAGTTCCGTCGAGAGGGAGAGTGAGCTATGTCTTTATAGTTTCACGGCTCACTGTCAGCCCGCGTTTTGAGGTGTATCAAATTGATGAGTTTCGCCAACGTTTATAAATTTTGCATGATTTATTTGATTTAACCGAATATATACGGCGCTATTGGTGATTCTACCATGATGTGTGTTTTATCGAAGTTATTAATGTGAAAGACCTATGGCCGCATGTAAAACTAAGTGGTGGTGTGTCCACGCGTCGCCGCGATTTATTATAATATATATAATACAAATATACAGCTATATGTAGTAATGTGTTCGGCGCAGCGATGCGTCGTAATGTGCAAGCGATTTATTATTAGACTGGTGGTAGGACCTCTTGAGTCCGCACGGGTAGGTACCACCGCCCTGCCTATTTCTGCCGTGAAGCAGTAATGCGTTTCGGTTTGAAGGGCGGGGCAGCCGTTGTAACTATACTTGAGATCTTAGAACTGATATCTCAAGATGGGTGGCGCATTTACGTTGTGGATGTCTATGGGCTCCAGTAACCACTTAACACCAGGTGAGCTGTGAGCTCGTCGAAAAAAAATCAATATGCCACATCAACTTCCTGTTTTAAAATATCCTTTATGCGTTTACCTGTACCAAATAATATCAAATATATCACATTATTTTCATTTGTTATTTTTTTGTTATTAAATTACAAAATTGCGTAGACCAATAAACGTAGCCGCCCGGTGTATCATGGTTATCGGAGTCCATGGACCACACAACCTAAATATCTTTACTCATTTTGAGCTATTTGCTCGAACTGGTGGTAGGACCTTATATCTCAAGGTGGGTGGCGCATTTACGTTGTGGATGTCTATGGGCTCCAGTAACCACTTAACACCAGGTGGGCTGTGAGCTCGTCCACCCATCTAAGCAATAAAAAAAAAACTCTCGATTGTATTGTATTGCGTTGGTACAGACCAGAATGCATGACAGCTTGCTGCCGAAGCAGGCAGGATTGTGGTAGCTACCCGTGTGGGTTTACAAGTCGCCCTACAACTTGTAAATAAAGATAATAAAATTAAACAAAAACCTAACTACGACTTTCTCTCTTCCAACCTTTTAATTTCCTGTCGTAAAGAGCTTAGTTAAAAGAGGCGTAGTGCATTTGATATTTGGATTAGGTTTTCTGCAGCAAATTCTGTACTGTAGACGTTGGGTTGAAAGAAAAGGTTTGGATAATAATTGTTTCTGTGTATTTATATTATATCCTTTATGGGTGGCCTTTTTGAGTCAGTGTGGATAATTACCACCACCCTGCATATTCTGCCGCGAAGCAGTAATGCACTCCGGGCTTGGGGAGGGAAGGTCGTTGTACTATACAAATGCGACTTAGACCTCTACATCTCAAAGCGGGTGGGGCCATTCAAGTAGTGTGGATGGGCTCTGGTAACTACTTAACATCTACGGAGACATGAGTTCGGTTAGTTTTATGAGCCCGGAGGCGTTTTCCAGTTCCAATTCCAGTTTTACCAGGACAGGTGGGCGAGCAAAGGCTCGGCCAGGAGAGACGGGACTTGCTAACAGTTGCCCGATCGCCTCCAAAGGAGACCTAACAACTTAAGAGCAGCTGCTTCGCGAATCTATCTACTACCGAACTTCAAACCGAAACGCATTACTGCTTCACGGCAGAAACAGGCAGGGTGGTGGTACTTACCCGCGCGGACTCACAAGAGGTCCTACCACCAGTAAAAACGGAAAACATCATAGCTTCTTTTTCATTGATGCACTTTATAATTATTAACGATAATATATTACTGTTCTATTTTCATTGCAGCATTTTTAGGCAATAAAGCCAAATCAGTCGACGTAGTTTCCCTGGCATTACTAATTAGGGACGAGCATAACAACTTTTCCCAGCCAAGATGGGTAAATAAACTTACCTCTTTTTATTGGTCGGATAAAAATCGCCGGACCACAGCCAACGCGTTGAGGACTGTTTTAAAATCTGCTTTCGCTGAAAAAGGCGCGTCGGCATCAGCTGAGGCGAAACAGACAGAGGCAAGGTGATACGTTTGACGTGTTGCCCATCTCTCGATTTACCTTACCTCCGGATATCAGAAGCAGTGTGCTTAGTGCGAGTTTCTTAACGTTCTCGATAGCGTAAAAGTTTTTCACTGCCGAAATGTGTATCTTTAAAAACGCCGCTTTAATCGATTAGAAACCGTTTCCTGATGGCTCCGTGCAATCTCCACATGCTTTCAATTTCGCAATCAATCAATCGATCAGTCAGGAAGCGAGTCGGCCTCCGGATATGGGCCGCTCGGTGTCGCCGCCTATTTTAACTCGCCGACAACCGCTGTCTGCACTAGGAAATTACTAAATCTCTGCTTAGCCGCAGCCCGGAGGGGTTCTACGGAAACTTAAATATTGAGTTATAGAGCTATTGGTTCGTTTTTTTCTTCTCTTTTAAATTAAAAAAATAAACCCCAAGACCGGATTTTAACACGTTAAATGTCATATGGAAAATCGAGTATTTTATGAGGATCACCCGTGAGACTTTTAAAATATCTAAACTAGATGGTCATCCTCCTCATCAGTCGATCCCTTATTGTTGAGCATAGTGATGCGCCCGCCTGTGAACTTTTTTTTGTTTTTTTTTATTGCTTAGATGAATGGGCGAGCTCACAGCCCACCTGGTGTTAAGTGGTTACTGGAGCCCATAGACATCTACAACGTAAATGCGCCACCCACCTTGAGATATAAGTTCTAAGGTCTTACAACGGCTGTCCCACCCTTCAAATTGAAGCCACTTATGTCGGTCAGTGGCACAGTGAAGTGCGTGGCTAATTCTTATCTTTCGGGCAAATTATCGCATTTTATAAATTTTTTTAATGAAAATCTCGAAATTCAGATAAAAATTACCGATTCCCTGATTTTGGCTTGACCCGAATGGTGTATACTTGTTAAATACGCTTTAGAAGCATAGAGACGGACACTATTCGTCGGTTTGCGGAGGAGTACGCTTCCAATTTACTACTACAATAGAACGAATACCCCATTAGTTCTGTGTTGTCGACTGTAAGTTTCCTTTAGTTCGCTGTGAGCTTAACCGCCTTTCTTTCGTGTTATTTCTTTTTGAGTGTCACTTTTGTTATTGAATTCGGGGTATGCCCACTGAAATACACGCGTTCTTAGCAATTTTGACGTGCGTCTGATAGTATGACTAAATTCACGCTGTAGTAACAAAACATTTTGATTACAAGCGAATAATCTTGATTTAATTATTATTGAATTTTTTTTTATGGCTTACACGGTGAAGGAATAATATCGTGTAATCAAAATCATAGATGGTAGGGTGCCTTGTAAGCCCGCACGAGGAGATAATATGATCCTGCTTATGTCTGCTGTGAGGCAGGAATGCTTTTCGGTTTGAAGGATGGGATAGCCGTTGTACTGTAAAAAAAAACGGAAACCTTAGAACTCATATGCCAAGGTAGGTGGTGATATTTATTGTACATGTCTATGGGCTCCGTTAACCAATTAACATCAGGTGGGCCGTGAGGTCGTCCATCCAAGTAAGCAATAAATAAAAAAAAATCGTAAAAACGGTACATAGAACTAGCAACGATGATCGGTTTTGATTTGGTACGCCTTTATGTTTGTGTGTCGACTTTATGGGGCCTGACTTGAAAAATACTCTTTCTTACATATCGTTTTCATGGAACACCCGATTTAATAAAAGTCATTTGCACATTCGTTGTGGCTGTGACGCCATTGTGATGTCCATTCATTAGAGTATTTCTATCTCGTTCACACATCGCCACCCCCATCCAACCCCGGTCATTAAAAGGGATGGAACATACAACATGTCGGATAATTACGCTACTTTAAATAAAAATGATATTTCAGTAAAAAATATATTTAAATGTACTACATAAAACATTATTTTTAATGACGTTCCTTTCTTATTAGACTTACAATACATATTTCTAGTTAGAATAAATGAGTCGACTATTATCAAAGCCGGCAATGTGACTTTTGGACAATTATTGGTAAATCAGAAAAACGAATTATTGACTTTGTATTCCATTGGCAGTCACAAAACTCTTCTGAACGACATCTTAGATAAATAACAGGTTAAGTATTAACCTTTATTTAATGCAGGTTTTGAACCGTATTCTTTGAAGGAGACGATTATATTCAAATCAATCTGTATTGACATATCAATAACATTTTTTTGTCCAAATGCACAGATTGCCACCTTTGATAAAAGACGACTCAAATAGAATCTACGTATCGTATATAGCCATAGTCGACTCAATACCATTTTCTTTTCTGTTCATCAACTGTTTTTTTGTTAGTAGTTATTGACATGATTTAAAATAAAAAAAGCAGGTTTTCTTAATATCTCAATCAGAAAACAAAAGAGGAAACGTAATATTAAAAATGAATTTAAGTGTTGCTATCTATGTCAGTAATTATTAATATCAATGTCAAAAAATAGGTGGAATATGTATTTCATAAATAATGATCAATAGATAAAACTTGGAGGAAAGCACTATGGAGCAAAATCACATGTGGTCGCGTTCCTCATCAGTGAGGGAACGATGATGAAGAAGAAGATAAACATGTATTTATGGAGCAAGCAGAGTTTACACTAACTGCTCTTAATGGTAATAGATGAAATTTTTTCATCACACATCATCACACCTCGATGATTAGTGGTGACCGATTCTAGATCAGTATCTAGTCAGTATTGCCTGGAGAATAGCCATGCTATAGCCTACAGCTGAGGATTCTAATCAACGTTAATCTTCCACAATAAATCTGACATAGCTTAATGTTGGTTACACAGAAACATCCAGCGATAGTTTTTCGACAAGACTAGGCTCAACTGACTCTCCACACAGAATAAAATGTAAAACAAAAATATAAATATACTAGCGGCCCGCTCCGGCTCCGCTTGGGTCTTAAACAAACATTTCAACGATATTTGACGTTGTTTTATTTATTTTCAATAAAAATAACTACAAAAGTTAGACATATGCTGTCGGGACACTTTTTGTAAATAATAATGTGTTCTAGAAGGTTGTAATACATGATTTTATTCTATTATCAATAGTTTTCGCAGGGCACGCGATGTAAAGAATATTTTAGGTAATTTTTGACACCTTGGGTTACATTATTGGAGTTTTAGTAAGGATCCCAAATTTTTTTTAAAAAGATAGCCTATGTCACTCGGAAATAGTGTAGCTTCCAAACAGTAAAATAATTTTTCAAATCGGTTCAGTAGTTTCGGAGCCTATTCAATACAAACAAACAAACAAATCTTTCCCCTTTATAATATTATTAAGATTAAGATTAAGAGGAGTATAGATAGAATAAAATTAACAATAGAATCTTGAAGAGTTATTTTGGTATAGAAGCTCAACGGTATGTTACAAAAGGCACTACATACAAATATGCGGTATATTTTAATAATTTAGAATAAGCATTACGATTATTAATAAAAAAAAGTTTCAGAAATTTTCAAAATTTTATTTTAAGTATTTCTACTTTTATAAATTAGGGACACACACGACTTTATATCATCATTGTGCGTTATGGCTATGCCTATAACAACTTCCTATATATATTCGTTATAGTTCACATTAGCTTTAAGTTATCTATACTATAATATTATAAAGAGGAAAGATTTGTTTGTTTGTTTGTATTGAATAGGCTCCGAAACTACTGAACTGATTTAAAAAAATCTTTCATTGTTTGGAAGCTACACTATTCCCGAGTGACATAGGCTATAATCTTTTTTGAAAAAAATAAGGGGTCTTTACTAAAACTTCAATAATGTAACCCAAGTTGTAAAAAAAATACCTTAATATTCTTTACATCGCGTGCTTTTATTTAAAAAAATATAACAACGTCAAATATCGTTAAAATTTTTGTTAAAGACCCAAGCGGAGCCGGAGCGGGCCGCTAGTTTAAAAATAAACAGTCATATGGTTCGCACGCAGTTTCATTGCAATATATTTACAAGCAATACTCAACCTTATCACCGCGAACATCATCCCGCCAGTTTTTCTCCCTAAGCAGGTTTGGTTTCCAGCTAAAAAATTTCCTCTTCCACTTGAATATAATTTTTTTTATCAATTCAAGTAGATTTTAATCTTATATCCCAAAGACGCTGGCGGTCACGTTGAGATGTCTATATGTGTTTCTATCTAAGATTCTTAAAATTCTTTGCCGCTGGTCGGAAATTTGTTGTCGTAGTTAATTTACTTCAGATTTTGCATCCATATAACATTCATTAACAATAACATTTCATACAGAATACAAAAATTAAATAAAAACAATAACTACAATTTCGGAATAAATTAAATCGGCCTGATGTTCTACGAACAGTTGTGTATATGAACACATAGAAGCACATACATTAATAAAGTACAGATTAATTAAATAAAAAGCATAAATTTCAGATTTTGCATCCATGTTATATTCATTAACAATAACATTTCATATAGATTACAAAAATTTAAAAAAATGTCTGGTGTCGTGGGACAACGTATAGGAACGAAGTTCCTTATTAAAAAAATATTAATTTTAAGTTCTATTCGAGGTATAAAGAAAATAATTATTAGGCTATACATTTTTTTGATTCTTTTATTAAATCTTGATAAAAATCTTATGTTTTACCGGTTAGGGTACCCCACCGCATCCCATAATTAACTTCATTCCAATAAAAAAACTACATACAATTTCAGAATAAAATATATCGACCTGACACACGTTCTACGGACAGTTGTGTATATGAACACATAGAAGCACATACATTAATAAAGTACAGATTAATTAAACAAAAAGCATCGCCCCGCTCTCCCTGTTCAGATTGCGGGCGGGCCGTCCGCACAATGATTAACGACTGTCGCATTCCGGCGTTGTATCAAATGATTAATACGCGAGCATGCCGCCTGCGTGTGAGGGTTTACGCATCAAATCATCACGTTATATACGCGCGGACCCGGTTGCGATCAGAGATAAATTAGGTAAACTGCAAAAATGCTTGTACGAGAGAGGCAATAGCAGAGCATAGTAATCGTTCGGTGTTGCCGCGATGTTAGTAGCGTTTCGAATTTGTTATTTAGCTTTTTTTATATTTACTCCATTATGTACCTAAGAAGGACGAAACATCCCGTATTTAAAAAAAAAGCGAAATGCAGTTAATCTATTTTTTTATTTTTTATTGCTTAGATGGGTGGACGATCTCTCAGCCCACCTGTTGTAAAGTGGTTACTGGAGCCCATAGACATATACAACGTAAATGTGCCACCCACCTTGAGATATAAGTTGTGAGGTCTCAAGTATAGTTACAACGACTGCCCCACCCTTCCAACCGAAACGCATTACTGCTTCACGGCAGAAATAGGCAGGGTGGTGATACCCACCCGCGCGGACTCACAAGAGGTTCTACCACCAGTAAAATAACACGGTATATAACACGATATTTTACAACACGGTTCCACTCTAAAACGAAAAGAAAAATTCCCCGCAATCCTCTTATAACACGGTAATTCTATAACACGATAGCGAGATTTTTGTTAAAAATTATTTAGAAAATTTCATTATGCACTATGAACATACAAATACACTGGAAAAACCGAAATTTTACTGCTTATTTTTTATGTATATTTTAGGTAAAAAAATACATGAAGGCCAAATAGTTGAGGTGTTGCATTCAGAAATATTACTGTCTTTTTTGTATTGGCTTCTAAAAAGCATATAACAAAGGTTTTGTACAAACGGGAAATTGTAGGAACGTATTTACCGTTTTATAGGAAAGCTACCTAAACGTCAAAACTTTCTTCATCAAGCCACCAGATTTGAATTGGCAAAGAATATAATTAAAAATATTTTTACGGCTTAATGCCGCGCTTTTTTTTTTATTGCTTCGACGGTAGGACGAGCTCACAGCCCACCTGGTGTTAAGTGGTTACTGAAGCCCATAGACATCTACAACGTAAATGCGCCACACACCTTGAGATATAATTTCTAAAGTTTTTTTTTTTTTTTTTTTATAACAACTAAGAGGCAAACGAGCAAGACGGGTCGAAGAGATTTAAACGATCTGTTTTTTTTAAACAATAATTGTAAACAGACATGCTTTAACAAAACCCGACTTCAAATAGAAAAAAAAAGATGTTCCAAAACAAATTGATAATATACACTAAAAACAATAAGCATCGAAATCGGTTGGCGTGATATTTAGTTATTCATCTATATGTATTTGTCGCGCACGTACTTAATGCAAATTTTAGACTTATATGGTTTTTTATGGATACCATTATCAGAACTGGACTAAACTGGAAAATGGGACCACGCGGGAAGCGTCAGCTTTCTAATAAAAAAAGAATAATCAAAATCGATTCACTCAGTCAAAAGTTATGAGGTAAAAAACACAAAAATAAACATACAGTCGAATAGAAAACCTCATTCTTTTTTGAAGTCGGTTAAAAAACGACTCTGTATTGAACCAATTAATTTTTCGTGAAGCATTTTAATGCATTAAAAAAAAAACCTATTCAAAAAAATATATGATGAAATTGACTATTTTAAATGGAAAATGTAATCATAATAACACAAGAAATTACTTGTACTAAGAAAACTATTACGAACGAAACTAAAATTCCTGAGCACGATTGCATTTCTAATTTAAATACCTTTCTAGGTTCTACGCCGGCTCTACGTCGAGGTGCCTCGTCGGCCAGAGGGAGTTCGTGTTCTCCCCATTCTCCTCGAGTATTTCGGCGGCTTACATTCCGCATGGTCATTCTCGAAGTCATAATTTTCAGACGGCACACGACTCGGTATGTGGAGGTAATGGTTTTCTTGAGCTCTCCTGCTTGAAAGGAATTTTGTATGGGCACATAATCTGTTAGATTTTATTCGGGAAAGCTACGTTTTAATTGAGACTTTACGTGTTGTGCAAACTTAAGCTTGCCCTCTATTTAAGCCTGAAAGGTAGTATATATATAGCTATTTGTGTAAAAGTCACTAGTTATAAATTATAATTAATGAGAATGATATTATATATACCGTCTTCTCGCATTAAAACTGTATAATCTCAAAACTTACTAATTCTACAGGAGAGTGTTTTAAAGGTTTAACATGTAATACCTTTAATTATTAATCAGCTTTGCAACATTTACTTTTTATTTTTTACCAGTTACATTATCTGTCTTTTAAAGTAAGATAAAATTATGTATTAATTTTTTTAATAGTAGTCAAAACATAGGCAAACTAAAAAAAAAACTAAAACTACGTTCTTTTGACAGTATTTATGGGAAAAACACTGGTGATACCAAATGTTTACGCATGAGTTATTTCGAATATTTTAGGAAATTGTACACTTTTAATGCGAAAAGGCGATATGTATTATAGACATTATAAATGACAATTCTACGCGTTGTAATGGCGCTTACAACAGCACCGAAATGTTATATGAATCTATTAAGTAATAGTCCTTAGTAATATTAGTTATTACGTATTTTTTAATGAAATTCATCAACAAACAGATATATCGACATTCACCCTAGCACGATGCGTTTTGAATCTTCAGTGAATGAACCAAATTTAGTTTTGGGATTAAGTTACGAATTTATATATTACAATAATATGTAACAACTTCATCGTATTTCCTTATGATTTCGTTATCCTTAGAACGAGCCCCTGTCCATGCCCACAAAAACTATATACCTAATACTTAAAACATCGGACAAAATATAAGCCCACCGAGTTTCTCGTCGGATCTTCTCAGAGGGTCGCGTTTCCGATCCGGTGATATATTCTGCGAAGCACTGCTCTTTCTAGAAGCCAGTGCTAGCCACACCTCCTAGTTTGATCCCCGAGAGCTCACATACACGTTAGGGTTACGCTGACATAGCCTCTCAAGACTATTAGCGTAGGTAGAAAACAAAGAAAACAAAAACAAAAAATAATGACAATGAAACCCGAGAATAAACATTACAAAAAGCTTTAATTAAGAAACTATATCGTTGAAAAAATTAAACAATTTAAATTCAATTTTGAAATTCTCAGTGTTACAAGAAAATGAAAATTCCCTCAAGCGGACTGACCATTATCTTATTAGACAAAGGGTGGAAAAGGGGTGGGCTTCGGAAACCGTTCAACTCGAGCACCCTCTCACTAATAGTGCGCTGCTAGAATTTTGATGCTTACTTTCGCTTGGTCATTGTTTATTTACGTAAATCATTCCAACAACAAAGTAAACAACAATACATGCTTTGTTGTAAATATTATATATGCAATTTTTTTTATTGCTTAGATGGGTGGACGAGCTCACAGCCCACCTGTTGTTAAGTGGTTACTGGAGCCCATAGACAACTTAAATGCGCCACCCACCTTGAGATATAAGTTCTAAGGTCTCAGTCTAGTTACAACGGCTGCCCCACCTTTCAAACCTTCTTCATCCTTCAAACATCTTATACCCACCCAACAACGCAGGGAAATAAAACTGTACCTACCGTTTAGAAAAAATAGTCACAGTCTTAAGTATAACCGGATTAAGAAATTCACATAGTTTATCTATTTTTAAGAATTTTCTTATATTTCTAAATTAATTAATAACAAATAAAAAAACGAAACAAGATCAACTAAGCTGTGATACTGAATATAGATGAAGTAGCGGTAAGCGCGCGCTTCGTTCTTAAGTAGTTCCTAGTTGGCAGTCATTAACGCTATAGGTAATACGTCTTGTTACAAAAACATTCCTTGATTTATTTCTTAAATCTTTTTGGAACGAAGTTCCTTATGGGACGATGCGGAGGGGTACCCTAACCGGGAAAAAACGTCCGTAACGTAAGATTTTTATTAGTAATGCACACAGTGTACGACTTAACTTTGTAATAACGTACAAAAATAACATATTTTTTTATCATTTATTGACCATGATCTCAGAGCGTTCGTTTGCGCAATACACTAGCTCTTATGCAAACAACCGTGCATGAAGTGTACCAAAATAAGTTCACACGTTACTGAATGACCGTGAGTTGTTGCGAAACCTCCAGTTTTATTTTCCTTATACCTCGAATAGAACTTAAAATTAATATTTTTATAATACGTTCCTATCCGGTGTCCCACGACCCCACACATCTTTTTTTTTCAAGCATCGCGGCTTGTGCAATGACCTTGTCGCTGAGGTAGATGGATGGGCGAACTCAATGTTTCAACAAGGAGTGGAGATTGCTAACAACTGCCTAAGCATCCCCAGAGGTCTAGCAGATCAAAGGCATTTGCTTTGCGAGTGCATTTACCATTGGATCGGAATTGCTTGGATGATGACAGAAACTCAACGGACTGAAGTTATACTATAAGGTTAAGATTAAGGTGAGGTTAAGTCTACGAACTGACTGAAATGTATTTCTTATTTTAAAAACCTTTTTTTTTATTTGTGTCAACACAACCTGCTTTGTTTTTAGTATTCACGCTAGGCAAATCTAGATTTAAAAAAGTATATATTTGAATTAAAAATTATATATGATAACACAATATTGTTGTGCATGTACACATTATACACACGCGCATATCACACAGGAAACGGAAGCTACATGCGGCCAGACTAATTACATTAAAATCACCGGCAGAACACCGTACTAAATCACCGCACCTATTATTTAATACCAGGTCTCATCTATACCGCGGACGAGGTACAAATATAACAGATACACAGAGATTTCGCCACTACATCACATTCTCTGTGTCCCTACACATGCATGGAAATGTAGTATTTAACGTCGAGCTTTTAAGTTCCAATTTTGTGTAGTGAGAATGAATGAATATTTTAAATTAAATTTCTAGCATACATCTTATAAATACACGGAATAAAACAACCGGTTGTGATCTTTAACCCTGAAGGATTAAAAGCCAGACTTGTGCGCAAAGCTTGTGAGTTATGACGTTTCGTATTGGACTAACGAAAGGTCCTTACAATCCTTTCTGTTAAACTAGTCTGCTTGAATAATTGCCGCGTGGACCTGAAGGGTTAGATCGTATTCATGCGGATCCCCAGCATTGTGGTTAGGGTCTGCGAATACATAGATATGTCTGGACTGGACTATGTATATCGTGTAGTTTGTTTATGTGTATTTGAATAGGTCACATTATTATTTTTAATATTTATTTATATACTGGCTAAAAAATGAGATTGATTGATCAGGAGAATCGGAAAAATGACCTTGTGAAAAGACTCAGTAGAAAGACAGCCGTATTATTACACTGTGGTCAACACTGGCTCCCCAATAAGCCCGTTTATAGAATACTAGCGACCCGCCCTCGCTTCGCTTCGGAAACAGTAATTTATTATTGATTTCTCCACTATCTAGTGGATGTTATTATACACATAAACCTTCCTCTTCAGTCACTCTATCTACTAAAGAAAACCGCATCAAAATCCGTTGCGTAGTTTTAAAGATTTAAGCATACATAGGGATATAGGGACAGAGAAAGCGACTTTGTTTTATACAATGTAGGGATACTATTCTACTGACCGATTTGTATTAGTTTTTACTTGAATTCTATAACAATACAACAAAATAAGCTATCAAACTGTTTAAAATTACTAAGGGAACCTTTGAAGCGAACATAAACGGGGACGGCAATTATCTTCCTCTGACGACTTACTAACAAACTGTGTGTTGGTTTTATGAGAGTTTCTTCAGTATCAGAACAATATTGACTTTTCGGTTCGCGTTATGAGTTTAGTTATTTAGTGCCGACGTTAAAAAGTTTCGACTATTGATAATTTTGTTTGAGCATTATTTTTATTTCAGTTCGTTTGAATATATTATTATTATTATATTATGATTATTATTTTTTACTTAGGTGCGTGGACGAGCTCACGGCTCACCTAATGTTTAGTGGTTAATGGAGCCCATATATATCTACAAAGTAAATGCCGTTACATACCTTGAGATATAAGTTCTAACGTCTCAGTTTTTCAGTACAACGCCTGCTTCATCCTTCAAACCGCAACGCATAACTGCTTCACGGCAGAAATATAAGCAGGGTGGTGGTACCTGCCCGTGCGGACTCACAAGACGTCCTATCGCCAGTAAAAACATTGTGGAATCATATAAGCGAATACTCGAAAAGGCTTTGGACTAAACATGTCAGGCTACACAAAGAAAATTTGATTTGTCTTGGTTTTCACAGCGATTTTAATCGGATGCGAATAGGACGCATTGGAATTTATTTGGATTGCAAGTCCGCTTTCTACAAAGCTGAAAAACGATATCAAACGTGAAGGTGCGATTTCACTCTTTTTTTTTATTGCTTAGGTTGGGTGGACGAGCTCACAGCCCACTTGGTGTTAAGTGGTTACTGGAGCCCATAGACATCTACAACGTAAATGCGCCACCCACCTTGAGATATAAGTTGTAAGGTCTCAGTATAGTTACAACGGCTGCCCCACCCTTCAAACCGAAACGCATTACTGCTTCACGGCTGAAATAGGCAGGGCGGTGGTACCTACCCGCGCGGACTCACAACAGGTCCTACCAACAGTAATAACGCAAATTATAATTTTGCGGGTTTCACTTTTATTACACGATGTTATTCCTTCATCGTGGAAGTCAATCGTGAACATTTATTGAGTACGTATTTCATTAGAAAAATTGGTATCCGCCTGCGGGATTCGAACACCGGTGCATCGCTTCAACACGAATGCACCGGACGTCTTATCTTTTAGGCCACGACGACTTCAAAACTCGCCTTTAATTTGTAATTCAGAGCATAAATCACGTTGTGCTCGATCGATGTTGGTAGATGTATAAGTTTCATTCGTACTTTGCATCAGAAATTAATCAAAACACATTGTTTTATTTAGTATTGCAAATATATAAGACGTGGCTCGGGTCCATGTCAATTACTACGAAAAAACATCCTACTATGAATTAAGGCTATGAACTATAGTATGAACTATAATTTGCGAAAGTTATCTAATTATTTTCAGCCCTTTTGGGGTGATTCTGTAACAATTACACAAAGGATAGTTCAAGAAATACTTTAATGCTAATCTTCATTACTGTTTAAAATGTTAATATAACGGTTTTATTCTTAAATACTCGAATGAAACGTCCTCTAAATTACCGTAATTCGAAACAAATAACAAAACTGGAATCACGTTCGAGACAACACCAGTGTAGGGAAGTTTGAGCAATAATTGTAACGAATGTTGGTAAGTTCGCTCCGGCCAAGACGCGACGCCGCAGGCGATGTGATTCTCACGTACTGGATATTTAGGTATAGCTTCCGAAAATGAAGAAAAGACGCGGTGGCGCTGGTAGTTCCTGAAACAATACAATTAATTGTGATTGGAATAATACAAGTTGGTAGCGTAGGTACTACGCAATGTAACTCAAAAGATATCATGTAACGAAGAAAATAAATCCAAGAAAAGAAGTCCACGTATCGTTTGAGACGGAAGCGTTTCCTGCGCTTTAGATTACGGGTTTATATACCAAGATATAGACATAGACGTTATACACGTTGTAATGTCTAAGCGATTCGGTAAACAGTTAATAACGGATCTTCCATGAGATTGTTCATCCGCCTAAGATTTTTTTTTTTCTTTTTTTAGTTTAGTCGGATACTGCTTAGCAGACCTAGACATTATTTCTATATTGACGTGCTTCTGTACCATCTGTAACTAGCGCGTCTTATGTATAACTATGTCATCCGTCCGTATTGTAATGGCAATAGGACACCCACGTCTTTTTTTGTACATGGACTAAACTTGAGAATCTTTTTATTCGTCGATTCTTCGAGACGTGTATCAAGCCTAATATCATTGCAGCTTTGCGATTCGCTGGTCCTTCATACCCGATCCTGTAGACCGAACGGTAAACAATCGACGTCGCCCAAAACACGTCATTACGGATCCTCCCGATCCACTAACTTAGGTACCACAAGCACCGGTCACCATCTTCGTCGAGCCCGTCGCTTGCGACGAAGGGCTCGACGAGCGAATTAACCCATAGACACAGCCCACTGATTTCTCGCCGGATCTTCTCAATGAGCTCACCTACTAGCTAAGGTTACGCTGAAATAGGCTGTCAAGGCTATCATCTTAGGTAGGAAAAAAAAAGCTGGTCCGCTCACACCCTGTATTTGTTTTTTAAAGGTTTCTTTGACTTGATTGTATAAAATGTTAACATTTGATTTCATGAAGAGCACGTCGCAAATTGATACATAAGGTATAAAAAGTACACAGTTTTGAAGAATTTCGTTTTTTTTTTTATTTTAACTAAGCAGTCACGACCATCGGAGAACGTGATGCAGCTTACGAAATCAAGATTATAGACGGAGTTTGATACTCTGCTTGTTAAGATATCATATTATTATATTTTTATTACATATTATTATGAAATCATAAAGAAAAACTTCAAAGAGCTATGTTGCTTTTGTCAAGAACGAACTAACAGACATTTTTGAAAATAAGATCACTATTAAATAAACATAATATTAAATGCTATTTTTATGGTTTTATTTCGCGTATTTATTGTCAACACTTTCTGTATGCGATCATCAATGTCAGACGAAGCAACTTTTAGCGGAAAAAAAGTAATGTTCCGAATAGGAGACGTCCTAATTAAACTAATAATGATTTACGTTGTAATAATTAACGTAGTTTGACTGTTTTTTTGGTACGTTTGTTTGGTTGGTTGGTAGTAACTGTCTTAGATACGGTCTTATTTATATGCTTTGCTTTGCTTTGTCGCTATTTGATCACGATTGATGAGAAGGTTAAGAACGTTTACGTCAATAAAAAAAAACAAAACACAGACATAAAACCCTAACTCGCGCTATCAACAACTTCAAGAATTATTTATACTATTTACTGTAACGGTAAGCGTTACACCAACCGGTAGCCACAGTGGTGAATATGAGATCTTTTAAAAAAAACTTATAAAAAAAAGGCGAGCTTAACTCATTCATGAGTTTTCTTCCAGCAAACCATTAGCATAGAGAAATACGATGTATAAGGGGGAAAGTGTACAATATAAATAAAATGAAAAATAGATATAAATAAACATATATAAAACAATAACTTACCTAAATACAATTAAAATGACAGGATTTTTTTCTTCATTTGACCCTTAAAAACTTCTAGAGAGGAACTAGCATGAATAGGTTATTATTTAGGTTAGGTAGGAATTATTAATTCTCTTTTACATTTAAATATTCATCAAGTAAATTTTTGAACGTTTTTCATAATATATGGTTTTGCGCGCCGAACATTCTATACTTTAATCTCAATTATTTTTTAAATAAAAACCGGTTCAATTGAAAATACTGTGTCGACCTGTTCGAATAACTCCAAAGCATGGGGATGCTGTAAATAAAGGGTTCATCTCGAATAGGGATGATCTTGTCAAAGGGTCATTATGAGATGGGAAAGGTGTTGTCGGAAGGTCAAAGGTCATATTTTGTTGAGATATCACGATCGAAAGGTCTTGACCACTTGACCTTTGTAATGGTGATGATACCTATAAATACGGATGCTGAACCCGGGGGCATGTTTTTTATATAATCAAGGAAGGGAGATATTTTATAAATTATTCACCTAACGATTCAAATATATTTGGCGATAATTTTTTAATACAATTAGTGTTCGTATTAACACTCTTCGTGTACTTACATACAATCTTTTTTTTGCATGAGTCCGTAAAAATATTGGCTTCAAAATGAATTTACCACATTAACGGTCGCCACAATAATATTGTATTCATGCATTACTTTGGAGAGGAAATAAAAATGGACCTCTTTGTGCAGTAATATAGGCTTACCGACTACAACCATAGAAGAGGTCCAGGTTGAGCCCTGGCGTTTTAATTAGCGTAATTAAGAAAAAGTTGAGCTACATTTGGAATGAAGAAGAAATAGGGGCTAGATTTATTTCTTGCCTATGTCCCGTACTGTGTGTAGTAATATGTCCTGTTTATCATGCTGCATTGGGATTAGGAGTTTTCCGCTAGTCTGCCTGAAGTCAACCCTCCTTTAGTTATATCTTTAGCGGTAAATCCATCGTAATGTGCCATAGAGAAGGATTTTTCTGTTTCTTCTTTTGGTGTTTCTCTTACTTCATTAATTTTTGTACTATGATTTATATTCGATTGATATAAACATTTACATATACATTTACTTACTGAATAAAAAATATCGGATCAGAAACTGAGGAGAGAAAGTGCCTGAACTGTTTTCTCCGTCTATTTATAAGTTGATATAAAATTTACTTTATTTTTAATAGTTGACTTACTACGAAATTTAAAAAGAAATTCATCGAAATCACGAAAGATATGAGGTACATGCTAGCTAATTGTCATTGTAAATCGTAGTTAAAGAACATTCTCGATGCCGGGAACACAGTCCAGCGGCTATACAAACAAACACAGAAACATGTTCATGACACAATACGAACAAATTACATTGTGCAGTGGTGTTTATGCATTTATGTGAATGTCTAAGGAAGTTGCTAATTGCATGAGCTGACTTAATTCGACGCTGGCAAGAGCCGCCGGGAGCACACTCCTCATGTAATAGCGTGTAGTATTCACGTAGACTAAAATAGACTTTTATTTCAACTAAAGGTTTTGTTTTCAAACCTCGAAGAGAAAGTGTTTAGTACGAATTAGTTATTTGTGATATTTAGCCTAAAGCTTTAGCGAGTCGAATGCTTAACAGTATAGACGATTTTTTTCTATCTATGCTGATAGCCTTGAGAGGCTCAAACCAGAAGTGTTGCTAACACTGGCCCTAGAAAGAGCAGTGCTTCGCAGAATCTACTACAGGATCGGAAACGCGACCCAATAAGAAGATCCGGCGAGAAACTCAGTGGGCTGTGTCTATGGGTTAATTTACTCGTCGAGCCCTTCGTCGGAATCGACGGGTTTGGCGAGGACGGTGACCGGTGCTTGAGGTACCTAAAAGCACCGTTAATGGATCGGGAAGATCCGTAATGATATGCTTAGGGCGTATTGATGGGTGGGCGATAACTCGCCTCGTCTGGAGGGTAAATGGTTACCGGTTTCCGAAGATGATACCTAAAAGTGAATTGGTGGAATGTACTTTGTGACGTTTGGTCAAAGTTACTTTTGAATAATTCTGATCCGGTCTTAAAAACCGACCTGGGATCCACCAGATTCAATTTCGTTTTGCCGTATTCTAAATATGAAAATCCAACGTATCTCTCAACCCGTATCTTTGAGGTTACTAATTGCTGAAAGGAGACCGCTTCTTCCTACCAGGTTATAAGTGCCGGATAAAAAATGTCTGGAAATTTTTCACGGGGTAATGGCCTAGCGTTTGACAGACAGGGGCGTATTGCAGTTTTTCTGCATTATACGAGTATCCATATTAGTTAGTACATGCGCCAAATTAACAAAGATAGTTTTCAATATAATTTTTTGTATTTTTTTTTTCTTTCTATTGTACTTTTACCCTACCCGTTTCTTTATTTAGTTTTTTCGTCTTCTCTCTTTCATATTTTTTTTTATTGCCTAGATGCGTGGACGAGCTCACAGCCCACCTGGTGTTAAGTAGGAACCCATAGACATCTACAACGTAAATGCGCCACACACCTTGAGATATAAGTTCTAAGGTCTCAGTATAGTTACAACGGCTGCCCCACCCTTCAAACCGAAACGCATTACTGCTTCACGGCAGAAATAGGCGGGGCGGTGGTACCTACCCGTGCGGACTCACAAGAGGTCCTACCACCTGTAATTACGCAAATTATAATTTTGCGGGTTTGATTTTTATTACACGATGTTATTCCTTCACCGTGGAAGTCAATAGTGAACAATTGCTAAGTACGTATTTCATTAGAAAAATTGGCTACCCGCCTGCGGGATTCGAACACTGTTGCATCGCTATATACGTATCCACCGGACGTCTTATCCTTTAGGCCACGACGACTTCAAGAGTCGTAAATTATAAGTAATTTTATAGTTTAATCTTGGATGTTTTTTATTTATTTTGAGACGTATAACAAATTACTTTACTGTTTTCGTGGTTTTTAAACATTAACAGCCAAATATTATTTGCCATTTCCATGCCGTGTTTGACAATCGAGCCATAAACTTAATTAAAATTATTTTTACAATTTTCTTCAATAAAACATATGAGAATAAACTGCAAAAGTAGTTTTAAATTTATATAATATTCTTTTTTAACTGATTTCATAGGAATGTCCTGTATTATAGTTCATTTTAAAATGAGAATTTTAATCAACACTAGTACGCTAAGCCTGTAGACAAAACTCTTTTGGTAACAGGGTAGCTAAATATCAATCATAATGGCGTAATTATTTCACAAAATTTATCGCAACTACATTATTCTTATAGATACAATATCTAAGCTGCATTTATTAACTATAATTTAAAAAAAAACAATTTAATATTTATTGTACATAGTCAATGTAGATTCGTGATTTACAAGAACGAAGGCAAAATTGGGACGCACACACGAAAACACTAACGACCGCAAACCAAACTGAAGACTTGTCCAACTTTCTAACTCCGACAATTCATTCCTAACTTCGGCCCTGCGCATTGGCCGAAAACCCTTTCTCCTTTCCCGGGCGACACCCCCTCCCCACCGAATTAATTGCAATCAAAAGGAAGGACAGGAGAGGCCACCCCAAACTTCGTGTGCCATGTTGAAAATTTGTCCGACGCTTGCGTATGTGTGTCCGCTTTATGCATGTGTGTTTTGCACATGCATATTCCGAGTGTTTTGTCGGTGAGAGATGAGAGAATATAAAACATAAGTTGGTTTGGATCTGCTGATTTAACTATCCTCATGTTTTTACATTGATATACGAATATATATTTTAGATGTTCCTAAATTTTAATAGTATTTTCTTAACGCAAAAGATACCAAGTGTTGATGTGTCCAATGAAGCAATAAACTTGAGATTTTGAAGTCATGTCTTGATGTGGATGACGGCATTACCTAACTATGGATTTCAGTAAGCACCTAAGAGCAATGGTGATGAGCGCAATATATATTTGTATTAATTATCCTTTTATTAAAAGGACCTACATTTTGAAGATGCCGATGCTTCTTCTTTGTCGTTCCATGACTAATAAGGATCGTGACCATAATCGATTCCTTCTTGAACCCGTGTCCACTCTATACCGAATGTAGGTCTCTTCAAAAACACTCCTAGACGATTTGTCTCCAATTAATTCTGTCCCACACCAGTTGTCGTAGAGTTGATTGTTGTAGAGTTTCTCCTGTTGTCTCTCTACAATTTTTACACCATCGTGTTGAAATTTGGCCTCTGTAGTCCTTCTCCAGCATCTGGCCCATTTAATGCATTATAATGCATCTGTTCCAGCTTAACGCAATTAGTTTCTTAACTTAGACTTTGTAAAAGACTCTTAACAGCAAAAAATATGAATACCATACCGACTTTTAGAACATTTCTCTTTTACTTTTCAATACTAATTAAAAAGATGAAAAGCTTTAGGAGATTCAATAATGCACTACCGCGTTAGCCGATTATACCGAAACTGGTAAACGCGGAAATATTACAGTAAATTACCATACCAATGTGGGGACCATGTATGTCTAATACAACATTCTTCGTTTGAATCGAAATTCAAAAGTTCGGATATCTACATACCTAAACACACAGGAGCGTTTCATATCAAAATCTGACCCCAAGAAACCATTAAGCAAATATCAAGAAACTGTACCTCACACCACACCTCTCATATACGATTCTACGAAACTACATTAATATTTCAGCGACGGGGCACAAGTTGGGGTCCTTTCTAAACAGCCCTTGGTCTTCCAAAGTTATTCCAACTTTGTTCCGAACTCCGCTCTAGGGTAGCAAAGATTACTTTATATGGGGGCCCTTATCTCAGTCTAGTTTGCTTTTTGATAATGTATTGTGCTTTAAGAGTGTGTTACGAATGTTAAGAATTGTTAATCTTTATTGTTTTAGCGTCGATAATATTAAAGTGTTTTGAGACTTATTAAATATGATTTATAAAGACTTATAATCAACATCTTCCGTTCTATTTGAGCACTTAATTCTTTAGACTAGTTATAATACCAAAAACGTTACTATCATTAAGCACATAATTTGGAATATTTTTCATCAGTTACTTCAAAGAGAATCTTTCATATTAATTAACTGTTATGTGTGTAATGATTGAACTAAACGTTCATGTGTTACGAATTGTAAACTCTGATCTATTTTTAAATTCGGATGATCATTATTCCTCTTCAAATTTAACCAATCGACTTCTGACAGGTCATGTACAGTCAAGTACATAAGCCAAAACTGTTTTCTAAAGTGACAATAATGAAACGTATTGTTAATTTGAATACACTGATGTTATCTTTCTACTCGCTGAACGTGGTACGCTATACTGCACCCATTGCTCGGTAGCTTTGCATTAGGGTAAACATAATTAAAGGAATACTCAGGATAATTTGACTACCTACTACGTAGTTTATATTTACAGTGTATATTTTGTACTAAAGTAGCGCTGTATAAGCATAGTTTTGTTTGTTAATTTGCATTAAAGTTATCGTTAAATAATTTCATTATAGAAATTCGTAGTCAAAGTATGTCTCAAGAATAACGAGGCAAATTGGATACGTAGAACATTTTTATTCCTCTAAATAAATAGACAAGTTTACGGCCCACACTTAGTCAGCTGCTTACCAAGCGATTGATATGTTAATATAATCTGACTTGCATTGTATAACTGCTCTCTTTTCATTCAAAACAGAACGATTATTTGCTTCGCTGCATAACGTGTATAGTGAACTAGACTAGGTTCACGATACGCCTTGTTACCAGGTTTATAAAGGTCTTGTAACAACATTAGAATTATGACTTCTTTATCTCTAATACCACACACGTCGTAGTTGAAGAAAACATCTCCAATGTCCGTAAATTTTTAACAACACCATATTTCACGTTATAAAATAATTTAAAAGTCGTAAAAAGTGTTGACATCGCACATACAGTGCAGTTAATGTCCACGCGGATTCACCGAATTTATGGCTACACCAACACTTACGTGAACATGGCTGAGTCGAGGAGCCAACGAGATTTTGACCAATTTATAGCGTGCCAAGTGGAAAGATAAGCTAATACGGCTTAGCGAGGGGCGTGCTGTATTGGAAAACTAATTTTGCATAAGCCCTTGTGTGAGCGAATGTACTGGCCCGTTAATAATGACAGGTGATAATAAGTAACTTTAATAGAACGACACAAAGCTGCTATTTTTTATATATTATGTAGAAATACATATTTTGAGGTTCTTTTTTAATACGCTTTTATTAGCTTCAGATGTATGTATGTTAGTATGTAACGGAATCTTTGAACATGATTTTGATCCCCTTCAAAACGTCGGATTAACTTGAAATTTGGCATACTTATTAAGAACCGACAATTCAATATTTTATATAATATAAAATACAAAACATATAATATAATATAAATACAATATAATATAAAATGAAATAGAAAAAAATAAAATTCAACTAAAACATAGAAAATAAATTTTAATAAATTTGAATTAAATATAGCGCAAGAAAAAATGATTTTATTGTAAAAAAGCGTGGGGTGAATTCAGGATATGTATTATCAAAATAACCCTTCTACTCATATCTGTTCATAAAATATTTATAACTACTGATACCATGCACCCCACGCTTTTTTTACAATAAAATCATTTTTTCCTTACACTATTTTTAATTCAAATTTATTATAATTTATTTTCTATTTTTAAGTTGCATTTTCCATAAAAGCGTATTTTTTTGTTTTTTATAGTATCATTTTTTCTTTAACTGTCTTACTTTGATTTACCAAGCGAAATATACTAGATTATTGTTCAGAGTAACTATTTTCAAAACATCATTATTAACGCCGATTCCGATTTCTAGCAGAGTCGTAAAAACTTACTTTAGTGACACTTAAAGAAGGATTTGAATGCTTTTTAAGATTTTGTTGACTGTAGGCTTGACGCAAACTAAAACAAACATTGTCAAATTTAAACGGGAACCCGTCTACGTACCTACCTTATTTATATAACGCATTCTAATGACTGTAAGGCACGCGCGTGGACCTCGAAGGGTGACCAGCCAGGGACGAAAATTTCCTAAAGGGGTTACCCTTAAACTGGGAGCGATAATTAATGCCTTTTAAAGGACCGTTTTCGACGAAAGAAAATTTTAATTTACAGCTTTATTAACATAGTATTAAGGTTGCATGTTAGTTGTTGTTTTTAGTTACGTTCGGTCCAATTTTATAGTGTCGGGTGTGGGTGCAAATAAGTATGTATCTACATAAGTATAAAGTTTGGAGTTGTTGATGAATGACACTCGGAGGGCCCATTGCCCTTCGGATGTTTTAAGTGGGTTGGGATAAGAAATGTGGGATATTCCGGTGAAATATTTCGCTTTGTGAGCCTGTTTCAGTATTGTTTACTTAATTATTGTGGAAAGTTTGTATCGTTGGATGGTCGGCTTGAGGATAATCTGCGTTTTGATTTATCACATGTTAATTAGAGCTGTGCTTTGTTTAATTAAACGTTGATTAAAGTTGTAATCAACGAAAATACCGTATCCGCGGTTAAAAAAAAAAGTAATTCAGACACAATAAAATATATTTCTGCTAACACTAAATTGACACCAGAGCGTAAATGCTAATCAATAGTTATAGCCTACGGTTTTTGTAAGATTATCCTTTATAAGCATGAAACCAAATTATGTTGCGTTTGTACAATAATACCTATAGTTAAATGTAATTAGCAGATAACTTTATAGGTAGTAAATAAAGAATTATATTAAAATAAAATTTAATTAAAATTACATTTAGTTTTGGAATATGGATTTAATTAGTAGCTTATTAACTAAATAATCGAACTATGAATATAATAAATAAAGAGCAAGAAACTTTTAGTAAGAACATTTTTTTTTATTGATTTTGAGGGGGAGAATGTATTGTCATTAATGCACAGCAGAATACAATTCGCATTAAAAATCAGTTTACAGGCAGATATATTTGTACAACAGACGGTCTTATTTAAATGTATTGAAATTCTGATAAAAATATAGCAGGTATGATGCGGTGTGGTATGAGCAATATATTGCTTTATATATTATATTATCTTTTATTTTTTATTATATATTATATTATTAAAAATTGATCTATTTGTTTTATCAAGTAAAACACGTTCTTCTAGAACATAAGCTCATGTTTCGATGACTTGCATCACGCCATATGCTACGCAAACGAATTATTCACGGTTATTATCCAGCTTCGAACCCTTCATACATTAATTTTATCACAACGTACGGCTTAAATGAAATTTGAACCTGATAAATTAACCAATTAAAATTGTTTTTCGTTAAAAAAAAATGTGAGCCGAAAAGAGAGGAAAGAGACGTGCTGGACGAAGAAAGAAGTCATGGCTCCGGAATATCCGGGACTGGACCGGTATTGCCTCCGTCGAACAGCTGTTCCGGCTGGCTGCTGATAAAAATGAATATAGAAAGCTAACGGCCAACCTTCAGGATTGAAGAGGCACTGGAAGAAGAGAAGAAGAAGAAGAGCCAAAAAGAGACTGAAAACATTTATTGTGTCTGTCAAGCAATCGAACTCGATCTAAATAAGGTTAAAAAATGATAAATAAAGAACTATAGATAACATAAATTTAGACAATGATCTTGCTTCTTAGACAAGGTAGGTACTTAAAATATTACATTCAAATTGCGTAAGGTAATTTCTACTATTTTAGTGGATTTTTTTATGGTGATACATCGTACTGTAAGCCTATATAGGTACCAAAACAATATTGATTGCGTAAAAGTACGATCTTATCCCTGAAAGCGATCACTACCATGCAATAATTTAGACAATGATCTTGCTTCTTAGACTAGGTACTTAAAATATTACATTCAAATTGCTTAAGGTAATTTCTACTATTTTAATGGATTTTTTTATGGTGATACGGCGGTAAGCATATATAGGTACCAAAACAATATTGATTGCGTAAAAGTACGATCTTATCCCTGAAAGCGATCACTACCATGCAATAATTTAGACAATGATCTTGCTTCTTAGACTAGGTACTTAAAATATTACATTCAAATTGCTTAAGGTAATTTCTACTATTTTAATGGATTTTTTTATGGTGATACGGCGGTAAGCATATATAGGTACCAAAACAATATTGATTGCGTAAAAGTACGATCTTATCCCTGAAAGCGATCACTACCATGCATTAACTTAGACAATGATCTTGCTACGTAGACTAAAATATTACATTCAAATTGCACACGGTTTTTATGATGATACGGCGACTGGGTACCAAAACAATGTATATTTCTGCCGCGATGCGTTCATACCTTCCGAGTTGATGGGTTGGAACAGCCGTTACACTATGCAGTTGAGACTAATCCTGGTCATCGATCTCATTGAAGCCATCGCTTGCGACGAAGGGCTCGGCGAGTGGATTAACCCACAGACACAGCCCACTGAGTTTCTCGCCGGATCTTCTCAGTGGTCTTGCTAGGCTTAGTGATAGCAACGTTGTCAGGTTTGAGCCCCGTGAGCTCGCTACGCTGATATAGCCATGCTTTGCAGAATCTACCTACGGATCGGAATCGCAACCCACTGAGAATATCCAGCAAGAAACTTAGACGGTTAAAAGAGTAAGAAACCTATTAACTATATAGGCTAGTTTCAGCTGAAGATCAATAAAGTCATAAAAGTCATAACGATGATCGCATTATGGGGATACAGCTCTTGGTAGCTAGTGGGATGGTAAAAACATCGCAAATGAGATTTCTGCTAGATTTCCAGATAAATGTGATTGTTTATACTAAGTTCAGGGTACCGTTCGGTATGAACTTAAAGTACACAAACCCTAAGTACACAATAATCAATCTAAGAGTTTGAATTTGAAACAACGTTATTTTTAAGTTATATTTTTAAATTTAATATTTAATCACTATTGTGTTCTTTTTTTAAATGTCAATTATTTTTTTTTTTTTTTTTTTTTTTTTATGATTGAAAGTTTACTGGTGGCCCGAAGGCCTTTCCAGTTTCACCAGGACAGGTGGGCGAGCAAAGGCTCAGCCAAGAGGGGTGGGATTTGCTAACAACTGCCCGAGCGCCTCCGAAGGAGACCTAACAACTCAAGAGCAATTGTTTCGCGAATGAATCTACTACCGGATCGGAATCGCGACCCGCTGAGAAGATCCGGCGAGAAACTCAGCGGGCTGATGCATGGGTTAGGTTGCACGTCGACCTCTTTGTCGAGTTCGACGAGTACGGTTACCGGGGTCCCTAAGCCTGCCCCTAGTATTAGAGCTGAAGGCATCTAATGCAAAGGTTATTGGATCTGATGGATCCGTAAGGACGTGTCTAGGGCGTCGACGGTGACTGGCTCCTGCATGATCAGGATTCGGGGAGTAGTCAGCGGCGGCAACGATAAGGCGATTATCATGACGCATAGCCTTATCGAAGTATCGTTCCGACGCTGACTTCATGTATTTCCGAATTGATTCGAGGCCCAGGTCGTCGTGTAGGTCAACGTTCCTCACGAACCACGGAGCCCCGACAGCTAACCTGCAAAAGCGGGATTGTAGGGATTGGAGGGTGTCTATGTGTGTGCGGGCCGCGTGAGCGAACACCATACTCGCGTAAGTCATGACGGGCCTTATGCAAGTTTTGTAAAGTGTCACCTTGTTCCGAAGGGACATTTTACTCCGCTTACAGATCATGGGGTAGAGTCTACCGAGAATAAACGCGGCACGGTCACGGACTGATTTTATATGCGGGCGGAATGTCATCGATGCATCCAGGGTAACGCCCAGGTACTTGACCTTCCTGGCCCAGGGTATGGGTTGTCTAAAGAGAGTAATCGGGGGTGTGAGATTCCTCCTCCTAATCCGGGAGGAAATCCGTGTGGAGCTTCCCCTCTGAAATAGCACCGCAGTACTTTTCGCTGGGTTGATGTCTATGCGCCATTTTCGGAACCACTGTCCTAGGGCTAGGGCTGCGCTCTGAAGCTTCTTCGCGATTAGGGACTTATTTCTACTAGAATAGTAAACAGTCGTGTCGTCGGCGAATAAAGCTAAATGGGTCGGCGGCGACCGGGGAATATCGTTGACGAATAAGCTAAATAGGAGGGGTGAGAGGACAGAGCCTTGCGGGACTCCAGCTGTGAGAGGTCGTGGGGAGGAGCGGGTTCCCTCGACTCGATATCGAAAAGAGCGGTTCGACAAGAAGTCCCGTATGATGAGCACGAGACTATCTGGCACGCCCATGTTGAATAGTTTGAAAATCAAACCATTGTGCCAGACTTTGTCGAACGCTTTTGCGACGTCGAAGAAGAGAGCTCCCGTGTATAACGGTTTTGGTCGATTAAGCCCCACAAGAATGTGCTCCGTGAGGCGGTGCACCTGTTGAACGCATGAGTGATTTGTACGGAATCCGAATTGTTCATCGATAAGAATGCCCTTGGATGAGACGAAGTCTCTGAGGCGTTTGTAGAGCAGACGCTCATACAGTTTGCCTAGAGACATGAGGAGGCTAATCGGGCGGTAGCTCGTCGGATGATTTTTTGGTTTACCGGGTTTATGTATGCCGATAACGTCCGCTTCTTTCCACACCGCGGGAAAGATACAGTTCGCCATAGCGGCATTGAAAATAGATGCCAACATCACGATGAGTTGGACGGGTAGAAGTTTAATAACGCGGTTGGATATACCGTCGGAACCGGGAGCCTTGCGAGGACGTAGGTCTTTGATCAAGTCTTTAACTTCCATCGGGGTGACGGGTGGTAACGCATCAGAGGGTGGCAAGGAGGCTCTGCGTTCTACCTCACTGTCTACTAATTCTACATGAACAGGGTCCACGGATTGAGTGCTGGGCGTGCACTGGGTTTGCAATGTATCGGCCAGCAGCTCTGCTTTTTCGTCATCATCGAACGCCGCGAGTCGGCCTGAGGGGCCTACGAGGGGGGGCATAGTTACTACCGTATCCGATTTGAGAGTACGAGCTAAGCGGTAGTAAGACCTTTGAGAGGGCGCGAGTCCTTCTAAGAAATCAGACCATCTGGCATCTCGGACTTCGGTGATGCGAGACTTTACGTCGCGTTGTAGGGCACGCATTCGAATACGATTTTCCGCGGTAGGATACCTATCGTACGCACGGATCGAGGCGTTCTTAGCTCTAAGGAGTTCCCTAATATCGTCGGGCAATTTGAAGCGGTGAAGGAAGTCCTCCGCTACAACTTGCTTCGATGACCTATCTAATGTCGAGGTGATGTGTGACGTTACGATGTCTATGGCTTCAGCGGTATCCTGAGGAGACGGGATAGAGTCCGGACTAAACGGAAGCAATGGTGGATCAGATTCAGCCAGGCTGATGCCCAGCGTGTGCCAATCCACCACAGTCCTCGTGACGGGAACGGAATCGGGAGCGCGACCGAGCTTCATAACGACGGGACGGTGGTCTGAATCTAACTCTGAAACTACTTCGATCGAGTGTAAGCGCAGAGTTACGTTTTTTAATAACGCTATGTCGAGTATATCCGGGCGATGCGCGATATTTAGCGGGTAGTGAGTCGGGGTTAGCGGAGCGACGATATCGAAGGCGAGATCATCGACTAACGCGTCAAGCCGCCTGCCATTCGGGGTTGTGGTGTGTGAGTTCCACCTGATGTGTTTACAATTTAGGTCGCCCGCCAGAATGACAGAGCTCCCCATACCGAGCAGCGCCTCGATATCACTGCTTAGAACGATCTTATCCGGTGGAAGATAAACGGACGCGATAACGATCGGCGCGTGTCCCGTCAGTGAGATTCGGCACACTGATGCTTCGATATTAGCGAGCGCGGGAGGATCGAGCGGGACGCAATGCAGGGCTCTTCTATAGTAAATGACGGTACCACCACCACGGGCAGAGAGCCTGTCGTTCCTGACCATGTTATAGTTCGCGATTTTAGGGTCACGGCGCGCGGGCTTAAGTAGGGTCTCCTGCACTAAAAAGATATCAATTTGGTGGTCACGCAAAAAGTCAGAAACCTGATCACGTTGATTTGCGAGACCGTAAGCGTTAAAAAATCCTATCGTTACGGATAGGGGCTTTATTCTACTTATATACGCCATTGATTACCGGCGGAGTGAGGGGAGGACGTACGTATTTAATGACGCGTATACGTCGGCGTATTCCTGCACAACGGCGATAAAGTGTTGTGCAGTGGAGGCAGCGCGAATGGCGTCGCCCAAAGCGTTAACGCGCTCAAAGTTGATCGACTGAAAGAAGTCGATCGCTAAAGCGAGATTGTCGGACGCGGTCGGAGGGCAAGTCGCGGGAGAGGGACGAGTCGCGGGGGCGGGACGAATCGCGGAGGAGGGAGTTGTAGCCGTGTTCGTGTACGGCAGCGGTTTTGCCCAGGCCGAGACACTGGGCACCGCCGCCGGAACGAACGCTGGCTTAGCCTGCGACGCAGAGGGTGTCGAGGCTTTGATGTCTGGGCCGGAAGCTCGGAGGCGGTTTTGGCGGGCGACGCGGCGATTTATTTTAGGGGCTCGGGGGCAACCACGGTAATTCGCGGGGTGACCCTGTGTTCGACACAGGACGCAGCTAGGCGGTTCCGTCGCGGTTTTTTGGTCGCGAGCGCAGAGGGCCGTGGCGTGATCGCCCAAACACTTAACACATCGGGGGCGCGCGTGACAGTTACGGGAAGAGTGCCCGTACAATTGACAGTTATGGCACTGGCTAGGAGTGCCTTTTTTATGGGGGGCTTCGACAGCGATACCAGAGAGCCTACAGACGGTCTGTGTGTTAAAGATTTTCTTACCCTCGGGGGTAGGCTGGAGAGCGACTAGAACCATATTATATGGCTCCCTACCGCGACCGGTGTGCATGCGGTGTACGGAGTTAACCGGTAGGCCTTGTTCGAGAAGGTCGGCCTTGACTAGCTCGGCATCCAACTCTTTAGGGATGCCACGTATGACGACACGGAGTTCGCGCTCCTCCTGGAGCGTATACGTGTGGAAACTTATACGCTCCTTACGGAGGTAAGAAGAGAGGGCCCTATGGTCGTCGGGTGTTCGAACCTTAATTTGAATGCCGTTCGCGAGGTTACGGGCATTCGTGAAGTTGATATTTTTGGCCTTAAGGGCCAGGGAAACTCGATCCCAAGCTGCCTTCTCTTGGAGGATTACCGGGGGAGGGGTCTGGGTTTTATGTCAATTATGCGTAATTGTTCTATTCGATTATAAATTATTATATTATTTGACGGTGTAGACTTTTTTTTTTAAATTTTGTCTATTGTTTTTATTATCTCGCGTAGATGCGGCATGCTCGGCACAAAAACTGATAACTTTATTTTATGACATTATGAATCCCTTAGTTGACTCATTTTTGAGCTGAAATTTTTATGGTTATTTCATAAAGTTGTTTCCTAGGCAGAGTAGCATCAATTAGTGAATATGATAGAATAGTTTTAATCCGATGTAACTGTATATTGAAGAAAAGCTATATACATACATGTATATGTATACTAGGTGAATGTATGTCCGTGCGAATTAATGTACATATATAATATATATGCTAAAATATGTACATAGGTACCTATATGTACTTATGGACATATTTTAGCACTGACTCCAAGAGTCAAACCAAAACGTGGGTGAAAAACTAGTATTGATATGAGTATACAAATTTATGAATATATGTACCTGTTATTTCATTATAATGACTAACGTGCTATTAATGAAATGATTATTTGACAATGATATCAATTTCAAAGATTTTAATGAGTAATTGATATATAGTTATAATATTATTATAGGCGTGTATCGTGTTCATCAACGGTTGTGATTATAATATCTTGATCAATTATTTTCTTCCACCGGGAAGATCTTTCGCCGAGCGGGTGATATTGCTCGGTAGACCGACGGTCTAAGTTTTGTTGTTTAGAATTTGTATATATGCAAGCATACACGAGATTCAGTCATCTGTCAAATATCTTGATGTGTTCAATGATGGCTACTGCCACAGTTTGATTTTCATTACACAATGTTATTCGAGGCAATTGAGAACATTCGTCGAGTAAAAAAAAAAATGATATCTCCCTGCTGGATTCGAACATTGGCACAGTTGCATCGCTTGATACGAGTGCACCGGACGTCTTATCCTTTAGGCCATGACGACTTCGGCGATTATATCACAACAGAGAGAACCGATAGTACCAGCCCACGCAGTGTACCGTCACCCAATAGTCAGGAGATCGTAGAAAAATTAAACAGTCCACCGTAAATTTAAGTTTTTGAAGTGAGGCGCTTTGGGAGTAAAATTTTACTCGCGACAGATTCGTTACAGCAGAGAGAAAAGATACAATTTAGGAAGAGCGAGAGTGAGAAAATAGACAGAGCGTCTCGCGAACCACTCGACCGTGGTAAGATGGAAAGGAAAAAGCGAGCTACGTTGTTTCGCTCATACACAGCATTCTCTGATACAAGAGAAATTTGATTCAAGGATGAAAAATTAAGAAAACCACAATACTACATACACACCACAAAAGAAGTTTCACTTCTTTCACGCGCACCAGGTGGCACGCGCGCAATTTTTTCTTTCAAGTTCGTATCCTGGAATTGGATACGAATATATAAGACTTAAATACTGGTACGCAATCTTCTTTTTCTCCACCTTATCCCACTAGGTGGGGTCGGCACAGCTAATTTTTCTGTTCCATTCTCTTCTATCAGCCGTCATCTCAACACTCACTCCTCTCTCTCTCATATCGTCATTCACACACTCCATCTATGTCTTCTTTGGTCGACCTCTTCCCCCTCTACCTTGCACTACCATTTTCATACATCTCCTAGTCACATGCATCTTCTCTCTACGCATCACATATACATACCACGCCTTGCCTATTTCTGCCGTGAAGCAGTAATGCGTTTCGGTTTGAAGGGTGGGGCAGTCGTTCTAACTATACTTGAGACCCTTAGAGCTTAGATCTCAAGGTGGGTGGCGCATTTACGTTGTGGATGTCTATGGGCTCCAGTAACCACTGAACACCAGGTGGGCTGTGAGCTCGTCCACCCATCTAAGCAATAAAAAAAAGCCACGCTAACCGCCCGCTCTTTAATTTGTTGATTACGCGGGGCTACTTTCAGACTTCCTCTGAATACTCTGAAATACTGGTACGCAATAACAACATAATTTATCACGGCCGTGTTTATGCCTCGGTCATTAAACGCACGAAGCGATGCCGACGACGGCACACGCCTTTCACGTCTTTATGAAACTATGAAAACGTAATGACCATACGTCACATCGTAAAATACCTCCCAAAACAATGGGCGCTTAAGACAGAAATTAATATATCATTATGTCAGACCCATGTACCAGCCCTAGGAATGTTACGTCCTGCTCGCACGCAAGCATTCTGCGAACGGCCGTCTCGCTCGTGGGCGGAAAACATTGGTATGAATACGCGAATCTCTCCGTGATTGGGATTTGTTAATCTCAGCGAAACTGCTAAAGTTAAAATCCTAATGTGCTACAATGCCTTCGGGTAGTGTTTGTTTGTTTGTTTGAGAATAAGTACGAACTTTATAGTTGTGAATTATGGTTTAATTTCGCAACGTGCGTGCCCAATCAAGTATTTAACTGCGTGATATAAACCTTCTGATGTCTTATTCAGACTCATAGAATTCGTAAGAATATTCTAATTATTCTGGATTCAGCTAGTTTTTTTTTTACTTAAACGAGCAACTGTGGTCACAGCCAATCTGGTATTAAGTGGTTACCGGAGTCCATAGCCATCAAAAACGTGAAAGCCGCCACCTAACTTGAGACAAGAGTTCGAAGTCTCAGTTCTATAGTACAACGGCTGCCCCGTCCTTCATATTGGAATGTGTTTCTGCTTGCGGACCTTTTTGTACGAGCATCATTCCATTGTATTGGAGTTTTGGTCATCGTTTTCAATGTATCGTCGTAAATAAAAAATTAAATTTGATTTTTATACTTCTCTTTGTACTTAATATGAACTGTACGAACAATTATTATTTGTTTAACTGCACACGTTTGCATGCTATGCAAATTATATTAAGAATTTAGTTTTATTTCAGTGCCAATTTCAAATTCAGTTTTTACACGGCTCTCGAACCGTATTCGATTTTACATACGGTACGTTCCATTACGTTATAAAGAAACGAAAAATCAAAAGCTACCAATCCGCTAATGCCCGCGTACAAAAAACGGCGTCTATAAAAATGAGGGCAATGATGCCGTGCGTTGTAGTCCCTCTGAGCGCGCTTTTGAACCGCGGCTTTGCTTACCCTAGTGCATCTAGGGTTGCTCCTTATTTCTGAAATACGTCCTAAAAATATCAACAAAAATAATAGCACCATCTTATTTTCGGTACTAGGTCAGTGCGGCTCACAACCTCGAAGGAATTTACAGTTTACTTAATGATTTTTACACGCTTTATATTAGCTTCACTTGTATGTATGTTTGTATGTTTGTAACTGACTTCTTTAGACGCGATTTTGACCCACTTTAAACGGCCAGATTTCATTCAAACTTTTTAGATTTATCGAGAACCGATGACAATACACTAATTTGATAAGTTTATTCCATTATTCAATTTGCAAAATAAGATTTTTGCCAATTTATATAATTTTTATCTATAGTCGATAAGGCAGGAATTGATGTTAAAGTATTTAATAGTTTTAAAATACGCTTTTATAGAATATTTAACTAAAAAATGAAAAATAAATAACAGTTTAAAAAAAAAACACGCTTTATATAATATAAAACTCAACTAAAAAATAGAAAGTAAATTTTAATAAATTTAAATTGAAAATAGTGTAAAATATGTTTTATTTAAAAAAAAGCGTGGGGTGCTTTTTAATAATTCTTCTACTCATATCTGTCAGAAAAATATTTATAATTAATAATACCAAGCACCCCACGCTTTTTTTACAATAAAATATACTTTCCACTATTTTCAATTTAAATTATTAAAATTTATTTTCTGTTTTTTAGTCGAATTTTATATAAAGCGTGTTTTTTATATTATTACATTTTTTTTATTGCTTAAATGCACTAAAAAAGCATCTAAGCACTAAAAAAAAAACCGAAACGCATTACTGCTTCACGGCAGAAATAGGCAGGGTGGTGGTGTTACCTACCCGCGCGGACTCACAAGAGGTCCTACTACCAGTGATGATAACCACCAAAAATGATATGTGGTCATGTAGCCAATCTCAATACACGGGCAAACTACAGGCTATAAAAGTTCATTTTCTGACAAGTTTTACGACAGTCTGCTCTGGGCAATGGGTTGAATAATGGAATCCTTAGTACTGTTGCACTGTTGTTGTTTCTTCAACATAATCGCTAATAACTGCCTGGCTATCATAATTTCAACCTACTGGTGGTAGGACCTCTTGTGAGTCCGTGCGGGTAGGTACCACCACCCTGCCTATTTCTGCCGTGAAGCAGTAATGCGTTTCGGTTTGAAGGGTGGGGCAGCCGTTGTAACTATACTTGAAGCCTTAGAACTTATATCTCATGGTGGGTGGCGCATTTACGTTGTAGATGTCTATGGGCTCCAATAACCACTTAACACCAGATGGACTGTGAGCTCGACCACCCATATAAGCAATAAAAAAAAAAACATTTTGGTAACACAATCACCTAGTACCTAGCAGATTAGATTGGCTTTAAATCTACACGTACTTGCAAACATGTCAACGTGCAAACTACAAGTCAATCCAAGTCATACAAACTACAGCTTTTACCGTGATGTCAAATACCGTTTCTTAGTAAAATGTTCATTATGAGATTTAATCAATAACATAGGTACACTACAGTATTAAAATAGTGAATTATTCTGCCTGCAATGAGGACTTGTCAATTATGAGGACGGCTTTTTCACTATCATGTTATTTTTATTGATCATATATGTAGCTTTACATAAGTTCGTAGACACTACAATGTAAGTGTAACTTTAATTTTGATATTATTGTATATTAAACGAGTATGTATCACATATATAGAAATATACGGATTTAAAGCAGTTTTTTAACCGACTTCAAAAAAGGAGTAGATTCTCAATTCGATTGTATTATTTATTTTTGCACCTCAAAACTTTCGACTGGGTGAACCGATTTTGAATATTCTTTTTTTATTAGAAAAATTACAATAATTGTACATTATATGTATTACCGTAATATTAAGTTATAAAAGAATACGCAATTTAATTTTTAATGCATATTATTTTATATTGAAACATTTTTTTAGGGCGTTTTTTTATTACTTTTCTTATTTATTGTTGTTTATAAATATCTGACAGCCCTAAGCTCACTCGACATCACAGGCTAATTTACACCGGCCCACCACAAAGAAAAATGCGCTAATTAAAAACTGAGTCGTCACAAAGTGTCATAGCGAGCGGGGCCCGCAGACGAACGCACCGCGACGTGCGGTTTTGTTCTTTTGATAACAGATTAAAGTTCAACACGTGTGCTCTATAGTAATTTGTAAGTTTTGAAAACTATGAGGTTGCCTTTAAAACCATACATTCGATTTTTTTTTGTATAAAGAAAAAATATTTTTAGGTACACTTAGTTATATTAAACTAGGATAAAAATAATAATACGTCCAATTTAAAAAAAAAAATTACGGGTGCAATTCACACGTGGAAAAAGTGAAACCTTCCAAAAATAAAATACAGTTATCCTAAACGTCTTAAGTATATGTAAAATTTTGTCATTAGTAAATAATTGTAAGGTAGCGCCCTCTGTGAATTGATATTTTAATTTCACGTATAATCCTAAATTAAAAGGATTCTAAAGAAGTTTTCACTTCAAAAAATACTTTTTGGAACGAAGTTCCTTATGGAACGATGCGGAGGGATACCCTAACCGGGAAAAGCGTCCGTAACGTAAGATTTTTATTAGTAATGCACGCAGTGTACGACTTAACTTTGTAATAACGTACAAATTAGTAATGCACACAGTGTACGACTTAACTTTGTAATAACGTACAAAAAAAAAAATACATGTGTGCAATTCACACGTGGTAGAAGTGAAACCTTCCAAAATTAAAATACAATTATCCTAAACGTCTTAAGTATATGTAAAATTTTGTCATTATTAAATAATTGTAAGGTAGCGCCCTGTGAATTGATATTTTAATTTCACGTATAGTCCTAAATTAAAATTCACTACAAGAGCTTTCACACACACGTTAGTATTAAAAAATCTCACAGATGGCGCTGTATTAAATAGTATGTATATTTCTGTCTCATTCTTTGCTGGCTTCATCCTACACATTTTTGTATTTGTGTCTCTTACCTGTCGTTTTTTCCGTTGCATCCGGTTTGAAATCACAATGATTTTAAAGAAGTTTTCACTTCAATAACATAATTTTTTATCATTCATTGACCACGATCTCAGAGCGTTCGTTTGCGCAATACACTAACTCTTATGCAAACAACCATGAATGAAGTGTACCACAATAAGTTCGCACGTTACCGAATGACCGTGGGCTGTTGCGAAACCTCCAGTTTTATTTTCTTCATACCTCGAATATAACTTTAAATTAATGTTTTTATAATAAGGAACTTCGTTCCTATCCGGTGTCCCACGACACCACCCATCTTTTTTATTATAAATAAATGAGTATAAGATAGTCTACGATATGATGGTTAAATTATAGATAAAATTTAGAATAAAATAAAATAAATCTTGAAACTGATGTTGTAATATATAACAGCCAAGCAATGCTCTTTTTAGGATAGACGCTAACAAAGTCTCCCAGTGAGCCCCGTGAGCTCGCTACACGTTCGGTGAACGTTCGGTTACTGGCGGTAGGACCTCTTGTGAGTAGGCGCGGGTAGGTACTATCACCCTGCCTATTTCTGCCGTGATGCAGTAATGCGTTTCGGTTTGAAGGGTAGGGCAACCGTTGTAGCTATACTGAGGTCTTAGAATTTATATCTCAAGGTGGGTGGCGCATTTACATTATAGATGTCTATGGGCTCCAGTAACAATAAAAAAAAGCTAGTATAATACCTCGCGGTAACTTTTTTTTTTTTTTTTTTTTTTCCACAGGAGAAAATCGCCGGATCCCCACCCGCACAGCAGGTGGGGTATGTGGGAGTCGAACCTCACTAAAAACTCCTGCCGCTCACAGCCGGCGCCCTACCCCGGACCGGGTGGGAACCCAGTCGGAGCTATTGAGACGGCGGGACAGGGTTTACGCAGTGCACATTACATCCATCCCGCCGTCCCCCAGACGCCGGACCGGCGGCCGCCAGCAACACGACCGCCGGTTCCCTCGGTCGACGGGCCAAGAGCCCGATTGATAGCGCCGCGCTACACCTTCCCCCGGAGCGGTCGGGGGAACGCGACCTACCACGCCGCCCCACGCCTAGGTTGCTCCCCGCACAAAGCGGGTGGAGCTCGAAGCCCTTAGGGGGCCGGGTGACGGACGGGACCCCGGTCCCGACCCCCTGCTCGGCGGCGGCGGGTTTCTGCGTAGTGAGGAGAGCTTTGCCTCACTCGCCCCGCCGCCTCCTTCTGCGAGATGGTGCACTCGCAGAAGTCGAGCATAGCCTTCCAAGACCTCGCGGTAACTAGCAGTGGATAGGTTAAAAAAAAGCAAGAATATACTAATGAATAGTAATCGTTGAGAAATACCCGACCTGTTTGCTATTAACGACTCAACTGTTCATACCTCGGCTTCTGTTCGTATACTATAAAAAGTGTGAATTACGGGAATATTATAATATAAAATATTATTAGGAGAACGTCGAATTCAGTCAAATAATGCACGCAAGAGCTAAGTAGGACCGTCTTCAAAGTTCGGGTTTGCACAGTAAGAGACAGAGAGAGAGAGAGAGAGAGCAGCTCCGCAACTACTGAGCACACATTACATCAGCCTAAAAAGCACGGATACATACAAACCCGGTCACCGTCCTCGTCGAACCCGTCGCTTGCGACGAAGGGCTCGACGAGCGAATTAACCCATAGACACAGCCCACTGAGTTTCTCGCCGGATTTTCTCAGTGGGTCGCGTTTCCGATCCGGTGGTAGATTCTGCGAAGCACTGCTCTTGCTAGGGTCAGTGTTAGCAACTCTCCGGTTTGAGCCCCGTGAGCTCACCTAGAAACGTTAGGGCGAAGCTGAAATAGCCTCTCAAGGCTATCAGCATAGGTAGAAAAAAAAATGTAACAAAGTGTAGTAAAGCTTTGAATTTATGTACGAACGAGACAATATATTTTTTATGATCATGTCCAATCCAACTTATAAAATATAGCATAGCAGAAGACCTACATCTGAGTAGTTGTCTAAAAACGCGCGAATCGACGAAGTGAATGTCTCCGGTTGGATTTCTCGGCACCGAATTTCAATAATTGCAAGGAAGTAAAGATTTAATGGCGTTTTCCTTTCATTGGCATATACATACAAACGTACCCATTACTAAGCATTTAATACATCACATTAAAACAGTTTTTTTGTTACATGGAAATCGATCTAAACTCGCTCGATGTAAAATATGGGCGAACCCGACATAAAACGTATAAAGAGTATCATAATAAGGACTCGTGCAATAGATGATGTCGTTGCTAGTTTTCATACTGAGAACACCATCTCTCGAGGAAATGATGCAGGAAAGACTTTAATGAGCTGAACTGTAGTGCATTGAATGCGACATAAGGCTATATACACAACCACGCACGAAAACGTATATCGGCAATTTATTTTTAAGATTTAAAATTAAATAGTCAATTTGATAGCCCTCCTGTTCTTTAGTGGTGACTGAACATAATTTGAGTGTCAGGGTTGGTCATGATTGATTTATAATGTTTAGTTTATATAAGTTATAATAAGTTAGAGGTACCAGAAATTGAGCTGATTATATGACGACGTAGGTTGTGAAAAATGGTTTGTAAAAGATATAAAAATTATGTTTGTACTTCTTTGTATCTGTTTATATTTCTTTATAAAGTATTGCTTATATGTTATTCTGATGTGTAAGCTACATTATTGTAGAGTTTCATCAAAATCAAAATCAAAATTCAGTAGTTTTTGCGTGAAACAGTAACAAACATACATCCATACATTCTTACAAACTTTCACATTTATTATATTAGTAGGGTGTTTTATTTTCGTGATCTATGTATCTATTCGCGTAATACTGATACTATTCAAGTTTCATACAATTAATACTGGAATTTCAGGGAATATTTATGGCATAGCATTGTCAACGCACATCAGGAGTCGGAGTGTCAACAGTGAGGACCATATTCCATCATTAGTGTTGATAAGAGATACTATGTTATAATATGTTATTGTCATGTTATAATATATCAACTGGTAGATAATGTCTTAAGCATTAGAATAGAATACAAAGATGGCTACCAACAAACACACATTTTTTTTTTATTGCTTAAATGGGTGGACGAGCTCACAGCCCACCTGGTGTTAAGTGGTTACTGGAGCCCATAGACATCAACAACGTAAGTGCGCCACCCACCTCGAGATATAAGTTCTAAAGTCTCAGTATAGTTACAACGGCTACCCCACCCTTCGAACCGAAACGCATTACTGCTTCACGGCGGAAATAGGCGGGGTGGTGGTACCTGCCCGGGCGGACTCCCAAGAGGTCCTACCGCCAGACTAGATACAGTGTACCAACCTGTACGAAGTTAAAAATAAAATAAAAATAATTATCTAAACATTCTAAACACTAATGACGTAGATTTTCGTTATTGTTCTAAAAGTAAAATTTTCATTACAAGATTCGACGATGAAGCAATATTGTTGGGTAAAAAAAAGTTTGTAAATTCGCGTTACAAGTTTTTGCCAAGAAACAGTCGTGCATTGAAGAATGAGACAAAACTGAATCTTCGACCTCAGGTCCAAAGGTGACTAATACTCCAGTGACCGAATAATTATATGTGGGATCGCGGTGTATTAATGAAATTAGCGATTTCTTTAAATTTTATTCAATCGTCAGCTCACAAAAATTTACGTATTTTCTTATTTCGTCTTAATAAGTCTGTCTTTCATCTGTCAGGTTGTTGTGGCCAATGGTTAAACCTAATTATTCCTACATATATATTATAATATATTTTAGTTTATCATCGAACACTAAGCTTTATATTGCCTCACAAAAGATTTTCTTACAGTATCTCCATCAAAGGAAAATAATGCGCTCTGACTTAGAAATGTATTAGTATGGGGCTTGTTAGGATTGTTTCGAAATTGACGTAATAATATGTAACAAACTTGCCATAGATGCATGAACAAAATTAGGATTACACAAATTTGTTACAATTAAAATTAACTTCTGTTCCTTCCTTCGTTGTAAAACAATACTTCAAAAATATTCAATTTCTATATATGAGACGAGATGAAGAGCTTATTCAGTAAATAACCAAGTTTCAATTAAAATAATCACAAACGTAAAGATTCTCAAATATTTTCACATAAAGGGAATATGTTCCATTGCACCAAATTCTCCATTTACAACATACGTGATGTTAAATACTAAAGCGATTTTATGTTTTTTGCAGATCGATGTATCGAAGCGAACGTGAACATCAAGAATTAAAAGCCTTTTAATAACAGACCGCTTGGGAGGACGGTTTCAACCGAAACGAAGCTAAGAAAAATAATACTTCAGTTTTATATATATATTTCAGAACTAGCTGGCCCGGCAGACTTCGTAGTGCCTCAATCGATAAATAAAAGACCTAAACTTTTGTATAAAATAAATTTAAAACAAACAAAAGGAATCCGTCTGACGAGGGACACATCAATTAGGAAAAACAAAATTGTTATTTTTATTTAATTCTGAGTATTTTCATATTTATCTACCTTTTAAACCTTCTCTGAACTTCTACAAATAATTCAAGACCAAAATAAGCCAAATCGGTCCAGCCGTTGTCGAGTTTTAGCGAGACTAACGAACAGCAATTCATTTTTATGTATATGGATTATTTAGTTTGATCGTGTCGCAGAACAATAATTATGTATCGTATTGTTTCGCTTATTTCAATTTTTATTTTTAATGTTTCGAAGTTATTTGCAAAATATATTTTTTTATACATGCATATCTATGTCTTCAGTTCTTGTCTTCAAGGTTTTGAATTGTTGAGTAATTTCTCTATTTGCTATTCTTGCATTCCCAATATTAATGAGAGTTGCTTTTGATTACATTTAGTATTAGTACAGCTACACTATATTTATTTGTAAAATCAACTATTATTTCAGATCCGTACATACACTGAAGCTGCGTGAAGATATAAATGTAGAATAAAATAGACATAATTCCTATTTACCATGAAACAATTCTCTTAAATCTACTTTGAATAGAGGCCTCTTTTTGTCGCAAAGCAACTTTAGTGAGTAGCGGATTTTTTGTGTCCTGGCATTGCTAATGTTGAGCTATAGTGACTACTTACCATTGGATGGGCCTACAAAATAAAACAAAAACACATTTATAATAATACATTTACTACGAAACATGCTGTTTTTGCAGATACTTTACTGGTGGTCGTGTTGTGACCCTTGTGTACCACTACTCTGCCTATTTCTGCTGTGAAGCTGTAATGCATTTCGGCATGAGGGGCGGGGTAGCCGTTGTACTGTTAAAACTGAGACCTTAAAACTCTTGTCTCAGGTTGGGTGGCAAGATTTACGTTTTAGGTGTCTATGGGCTCCGGTGGCCACTTAACTAACATCAGTTGGGCCGCAAGCTTGTGCAACGATCTAACAAAAAAAAATGAGATTTTTTTTTAACATAACTTTTTTTTAGATTTGTTTTTTTTTCTGTTTAGACATTCTATGTAAGCAGATGTTATGTTATGAATGCGGATGTTTTATGAATGTTACATAAAACCGCGCCATTCTAAGTGCCGCCCGTTTCTTAAAAACCATACATATACGTGGTTTTATCGGAAACGTTCGTCGCCAGAGGGATACGACCAACATTTTTACTTTCCGCTTAATGATCACTTCAATAAAAATGCTTCTTATTATTTCTATCAGACGTACTGCCAATCTGGTGAACCGTGAAAGCTTATGGATTTTCTTTTTCCATCTTTATTGTCTTCTAAAAGTTATAAGCAATGTGGGGTAGATTTAAAAATGTCATTTGTGAAAAAATATAGAACCTGGTCATTACAAGGAAGAGTTCCATGGTTGTAATGAATGTTTACAATTCAAAGGTATTCATCGCTCAAAAAGCATTTTGTAATACGAATAATAATTATGTTGTAATGAACAATTTTTACATATTCGACATTACAAATTTACAGCTTTAAGAGTGCATATCTCACACAAATCTTAAAATGTTGTTAAGTAAATTACCAACCTTTTAAAGAGCTCTGGATGGATACATGCGTTTCGGTTTGAAGGGTGAGGCATGTAACTATACTGAGACCTTAGAAGTCATAGCTCAAGGTGGGTGGCGGCATTTACGTTGTAGACGTCTACCTCTCCCGACTCTCACTTAGCACCAGGTGGGCTGTGAGCTTGTCCACCCATCTATGTAATAAATAAATGGAAGTATGTATTTTTGTTTTTATCTCTCATCTACCTAGATAGTGCTATTGGAGATTTTCTCCCTAAACTCCCACATAATTCGTTTTAAAAAACTATAAATCTTTTTTTTATTGCTTAGGTGGGTGGATGAGCTCACAGCCCACCTGATGTTAAGTAGTTACTGGAGCCCATAGACATCTACAACGTAAATGCGCCAACCACCTTGAGATATAAGTTCTAAAGTCTCAGTATAGCTACAACGGCTGCCCCATCTTTCAAACCGAAACGCATTACTGCTTCACGGCAGAAATAGGCGGAAATCTACCTTCTAGATATCTTTTAACTAATGATAACTTTTTAAGATTCAAGGTTTTTTTACTTGCATTTTAATTTGGTAAGCCCTAATTGAATTTGAATAACAAAAGTGATAAAAACAGAGAATATAAATATCGATATTATTACAGATAGCAGCCTGGATTGCGCCACGACCGGTGCGATAGAAACACTTTAATTAGAGCTACACAAGCAACCCAGAGTGGCCGGGAATTGCCACTTTTTGCCAATTGTCGCCTCTTTGTATCCACTTTCCCCCCTTTTCCCGATATAGTGTCACGTGCGGCGTCGATATGCCAATTAAGTCATTGTACCGATGCAATTAAACTTGCAGTTTTATTTTGATTTGTTTTTATTTTTTACTTCATCATCGCCTGTACAATATGTTTTGAATGCTCCAAACAACACGTTGTAAAGGTGATAAATATTGCGTTTATTTGTATTTTGGGTAGGTAGATCTGGGTATTATTTTTGTGCTAGTATTGGACATAAAACAAATTGGATCCCAAGCAACATTTCGATCAAAATCAGACCGAATGGTAAACAGTCGATATTGTCTAAAACACGTCACTTCGGATCTTCCCGATCCACTAACGGTGCTTTTAGGTACCTCAAGCACCGATCATCGTTCTCGTAGAACCCGTCTATTGCGACGAAAGGCTCGGCGAGTAAGTTAACCCACAGACACAGCCCACTGAGTTTCTCGCTGGATCTTCTCAGTGGGTCGCGTTTCCGATCCGGTAGTAAATTCTGCGAAGCACTGCTCTTGCAAAGGTTAGTATTAGCAACGTCGTCAGGTTTGAGCCCCTTGAGCTCACCTACTAGTTAAGGTTACGCTGAAGTGGTATCTCAAGACCATCAGCTTAGGTAGGAAAAAAAAAGAGCAGAGTGTAATAAGGTGTCAATTAATTTTTAATTACTTTGGTAAAGAATGTTTTGGAGAAAAAAAAAAGATTAAAAGTACAACCGTGGAATTATTTATTTTATGTACCACGTTCGCTATCCTACACTAATGCAATATGCAATAAAATCAGATAGAGTATCCGAATTCCTCTGACCATTGGACCACTGTGTAGTAACTGTCTTGGCAACATCTAATTCGTTATAGTGTGTACCAGGTGCTAACCAAAGTGCGTTGAAGCCTACAAATCGGACAAAGAGCTTTCTAAGAGGCTCGAAATCGAATACGGCGTAATCTAGACGATCGCACAGTTTAGTCCTTTAGTTACTGATCGGCCCTTTGAGACCATTTAGTTTGTAATTAAAGCGCTCGAGTTGATTAATTGACGTATAAGTTTGATAAGAAAATTTCCTTTTTATTTGTGCAAATTCAGTTTTGTGAATTCATGTGAGTCCGCGCGGGTAGGTGCAACCGCCCTGCCTATTTCTGCCTAAGCAGTAATGCGTTTCGGTTTGAAGGGTGGAGCAGCCGTTGTAACTATATTTGAGACCTTAGAACTTATATCTCAAGGTGGGTGGCGCATTTACGTTGTAGATAGATGTCTATGGACTCCAGTAACCACTTAACACCAGGTAGGCTGTGAGCTCGTCTACTCATCTAAGCTATAAAAAAAAAGACTTCCACTAATGCAAGATCTTGGAAACATTTTGTAGATTTATTGTTAAGTTGTAACACGCAAAACGCAACCACAACACGGTACAGTTACCTGGTAATGTTTATGAATAGGCAACGAATATTTTTCACATTAATTCCCGAGAAATAAAAAAAAAAAACATCATCAAAAACCCGTAAATACATCAAAACGTAACCCCTAAAGCGAACAGCGTCATTGAAACATCAACGAAAATTATTTTTATCACGATAATTTGTCAACATTAACCCTACCCGAATGGTGGTGGTCTAACGCGCCTCCTGTTGACAAAACTTTATTACCGAATATTAGACAATATTGGCTCAAATCAGCTTTTTTTCCGTAACAAAATGCAGTTGGCCGAATAGCCATTGAATAGAAATGATCTAGTTCTGTGACCCCAAAATTGGGTTTGCGCAACAATGGAAACACGAATATCCTGTTTTTGTGGATTTGGTACGTGCCCGGTGCGATGAAGTATTTTATTTTAAATAATGTTCAATCATTGTATTTTATTACATACTAGGATAATATACTAGGGTGGTACACTAGAGTAATATTGTAATCGAAATATAGAAGAATTTGTAATCAATCTTTATTACTTGGATCCTTTAGTTCACGTTGTTTCTACATTGATTATGTATTCGAAATAACATTTATGTTATCGAAAATCGCAATACACCTACTAGATTTGCTTTGATTTACGTAGCCTAAAACGTTATACATTATTGCTTATAATGTTTCAGAGTTAAGATATCTATGTAAGTTTCACCATTGCATCCTATGCTAAACAGTCGACGTCACCCTAAGCACGTCAATTCGGTTTTTTTTATTTATTGCTTAGATGGGTGGACGAGCTCACAGCCCACCTGGTGTTAAGTGGTTACTGGAGCCCATAGACATCTACAACGTAAATGCGCCACCCACCTTGAGATATAAGTTCTAAGGTCTCAAGTATAGTTACAACGGCTGCCCCACCCTTCAAACCGAAACGCATTACTGCTTCACGGCAGAAATAGGCAGGGTGGTGGTACCCATCCGCGCGGACTCACAAGAGGTCCTACCAATCCACACGATTCTTCCTCCCGATCCACTAACGGTGCTTTAAGGTACCTCAAGCACCGGTCATAGTTCTCGTAGAACTCGTCGCTTACGAGGAAGGGCTCAACGAGCAAATTAAATCACAGATTCAGCCCACTGAGTTCCTCGCCGGGTCTTCTCAGTGAGTCGCGTTTCTGATCCGGTGGTAGAAGCACTGCCCTTGCTTGTGTTAGTGTTAGCACCGTCGTCACGTTTGAGCCTCGTGAGCTCACCTACTTGTTAGGTTACGCTGGCATAGCCTCTAAAGGCTACCAGCTTAGGTAGGACAAAAAAACACTACATCGCGAAAATGTGATCAGGGCACAGCGATTACAAATGAAAGAAATAAAAGTAGCAAAATAAGAACGGGGTGATCAAATAATTTTTTTTCTGACCTTATAAATGACACTTTGCCAGGCTCTTTCAGTAACTGCTGAATGCATCGATTACAACAACTATTCAATGACGGACAGATTTTGAGCTCTAGTCTGGTAACGATACTTTCAAGAGCTCTAAATGCGGTTTCAAAATTTTTTTTCACGGCTTCATCTCTCCAAGTCATTATTGTGAAAATCGGTCAAAATGAGTTTAAATTAATTTCAAAACTAACCAGGTAATTAAGTGCTTCAATAAATAAATAAATAAAAAAAACGATTCATTATGAAAAAAATATGGTATGATTTTGGCAATTACAACTAATAACGCTTAAATATTACAAAACTAAGAAACGATCTAAAATATCTGAGAAAAACTGTCCACATATGAAAAAAAATGCGAATGTAAAATGATAAAACAATGGCCGGTATTCACTCACTGCAATGCAGAGTCAGTCCGTCTAGCTTTCTCGTGAACAATGGGTCACCATTGTTACACCGTCCATTTTAAATGAACAAAATGGCGCCGCGTTCCAAATTCAAAAGCGAAACTGCCGGATTTGAAACAATGCCTCTAATCCTCGTAAAGGGTTAAATGCATGCTATTGGTCAACCGTACCCCCTTGTAAAACTTTTGTTCATATTTGTGTTGGTGTGAGTGTCGCGAAGTTTGCCTATGTAGTAGTGAGAGCTTCGTTCGGATGCTGAGCCGAGCTCTTAGGTGTGTTTTAAACGAATTGATTTGGTGTTTAAAATTTAAACGTTTATACAATTTCTGGACAGTTTAGAAGTGAAATAAGTCTTAAATCACAACTCTTTTTTTTTTTGAGGGATTTTATGACCTGGTAACTAATACCTTGAAGTCATGTCTTATTTTAATTTATATTCTTATTTTTATGAAAAATGATAATATGGAGTGAAATGAAATGAAATGATGAGAGATGGTATGGGATGAAATATAATCTCAGTAAAATGGTGGTCATTTACTGAAATTTTTTCAGTGGGCTTTTTGGAGAATCCCGAGAAGTTACGTCCAGCGACTTTGTTTCATTTTCCCACATTTGTGCACTTACACAGATATTGAACAGTCAATAAATCACCGTTATTACACATTTAAGCCTGAAGAAACACTAAATAGACAAAATAAAACAAATCACACAACATCACTCCTTGCGTTCCCGCCAAAAAGTCTCTTAACACAACGTAGGAGGCGCTATGTTGTCGAATTCCTGAGAACTACCCACATTCAAGAAGAAAGAGAAAAGTACTTATAAGTTTATAGAATGACCAGAATATCATCAGAGCTGCATCTACGACTGTCAAATACACAAGATACGTTCCCATAAGTATATAGGCTGAGGACAATTCATCGAACGCGTCAACCATGACGGGGAGTCGCAATCAAAACTTCCCAACCCTGGTAACATTGTCCTAACGCCTACACGCCCCACTTTTCTCAAAGACCATTATTTGGATGTCTTCAAACCGTGAGAAGGGTCTAGCGTTGTGTTGCCATTTGAAAAAAAATTAAAGCATAAACTAAAGGGTAAATAGGTAGACAGCCTCGTATGGTTGGTCGAAACAGTGCTCATCTAAACGTGGTCAATTCGAAGAGACCACAATTGCGCGGTGGGAATTCATCTGTATTGCTTAAAGACAACTGAGCTTGTTAAGTGTAACTTTTTTTAATATAACTAATTTTGGAACCATTACTTAATTGTTATTGCAACCATAATAATATGGCAATTGTTAAATCTAAATTAAAAAATGAACTTTTAATCTCTATTTGGTATTGGTCGTAATTTTACAAATGAACTTGCGTATTTAGGAATCGTACGTGAGTTTCCAATAATTTTCGGGTAGCTTCTTCACCAGCATGAAGGTCGTCTAAATTTAATGCATTTTTATGGTTACTTTATAATAAATATGTTGTCTACTGTTGTCTACCCTACCTCTATCTTCTCTACTCTACCCTCTACCATACGAAGAAAACGATTAAGAATCAGCTTCATCAATAACTGGAGGATGCCAAATAATTTAATTAAGAAATAGACATAGAAAATAAAGCATTATTTCGTTATCATTTAAAATAACATAACAAGCCACATGTTTGCTACTAAACTCATATCTTTCGATATCAGATTGTTTGATGTGTATATACATATTTTTTTATAGCTGGAGATAGAAGTTCACGCTCACCAGAACGCAAATATCTCAACTATTAGACCGCAGATACAAATTTTTGGTATGAGACTATAATCTGAATAAAAATAATTGTACATTATTTGTTATGTTATCATTACAAGCCGGTTACAATTTATAATCCACAAGGGCGGATCCAGCTTTGTCGCCAGGAGGGGGTCACATAGTCAAATTTAGATGCGTTCGTTCCCAAACGTTTGCCATTATACAAAGTTATTATATTATATTAAATTAATTAAATATTGAAGGTATGTAGTTACATAAAATCTGTATGGTGACACAATATATAAATAAAGTCATTATATTCAATTAGTGGTCCATCTAAGTCCTGGAACCAGCTCAGGGGGTGGTCATGACCCCCATGACCCCTCCCCCCTGGATCCGCCATTGTAATCCATTACACTACAAGCCCACAGGATTATAACATCGTCTTGCCTATTCTTATGGTAAACCTGTCATATATTCTGATTTTAAGAGTGAGATAGCCAATAGCGATTAGCGACATTTTCACCACCGGTAGCTAATATTTCGTCGTGATATTTCAGGCTGTAGTAACTGCCAATCGCCAGATGGACTGTAAACTTGTCGACCAGCTAAAATAAGAATAAAACTAAAATTCCGAAATTCCCTAAAATTCGGGAAATTTCCTCAAAGCACTCGCCCTGGCATCTCCAATCGCAAATGTCCCCCATCTTAAACCGGGGCGCGTGTGCCCGCCTGATAATGTAATTAAAACAACACCTTTATTCAGAGCAGTCACATTTTCTAACGAGTTTTAGTTTGATATCTGTGGACGAGAGAATCTCATGAGCAGATCGCGTTTTTTTTTTTTTTTTTTTTTTTTTTTTTATTGCCTTTGTAGGCAGACGGGCATACGGCCCACCTGATGGTGAGTGGTTACCGTCGCCCATGGACTTCAGCAATGCCAAGTTTTGTGTGCGTTTTGTGTGATTACCATAATTTCTTGTACGGAAATGGATAATCTTTGTAGCTTGCTCCTATATATTTAAAATTATTGTCTTGTATCTTTTGTTCTTGTTTAAACTATATTGTATAGCTTATTAGTGTTTTATTCTTTTCTGTCTAAGATTGATTTTCACCGATCTTGTGATCTAAAAGCTAATCAATTCTGGTGGGTAGGACGTTTAATAAGCTCGTACGGGATTATAAGCACTACCATTCTGCTTATTCCCACCGTGATGCAGTCTTGCTTTCCGATTTGATTTATAACTGAGACGTCGATCGACTTAAGGATGAGGTTTGATGGTGGTCATGTTGTGGTGCCTATGGGCTCTCGTAACCATCAGATGGACCGTGAGTTCGTTCACAAAACCATAGAATAACCACAACAAAGAAGAGGCCAGCAAAAGGACTAATAGTGCTATGGCGAATAATGTATGAAAAAAAAAAGATGAGTTAGCTTGACGGTACCTATCTACTACAGCGTAATTTAAATGCGTAAGTAAACGGTGGTCAAAAATTACATTCTAGAATGGGCTCAAAAGATATATTTGCGATAAATTATAGTAACTTAATTATGATATCTATTAGGATATACAAATGTATACTCAGATAAAGAAAGTTATATAATAATATGTTTTCTTAAAATAAAAACTCTGCGAGTAGATCCTGCGGTCTACAGAAAAACCGGAGATAATCTGCCAAAACACAAGTCGAGCATTAACTCAAGATTTTCCGACGCAGCCTCCGAATTTTCGGTGTAACATTACACCCGTACATTAGGGCTAAGTGATAGCGTCACATTTGTTGGATTAATTCATCATCTGAATTGCCGTGGCCAGACTGATGGGCCGGAACGTTCTCCCTCCGAGGGAGGAGGGAGCGCCCTCCGTGTGGGGTTTTAATTATGTTTTGTTTTTGATGGGTTATTTTGCGTACGTATTTTGTGAAGTTAAGATCTCATACGTATCTCGTGTGCAATTGTTTTTTTCGTGTGTCCTTAAAATGGCGGAATTGTTTGGAGCGTCCTTAATTTAATGCTAGTTAGACCATGCATGTATATATTTGTATAAAACTTTATTGTAACTTTATAGCTATATAAAAAAAAAACACAATTTATTGTGATTATCTATTCCACTATTGGTTGTTAGGCTATGTTATTTTGTAACATAGTACTTAATTCAACTTCACTGACTCGAATACATTTGAAACATCAAACGGAGAAACATCAAAGTAATTCGTTGTGAATTATATAAAAATTGTCGGTAAATTGCACTAAATGCTGACTGCCCTTTCCCCCCGAATTAGGCACCCGTTTCCCCACCGAGTCTGCCCCCTCTCCGGACAATGCGAGTGTAAGGATAAATGGGAGGGCTAGCTCTTCTGGTTAAGTGTAGATTTTCTGAATGCGGTGTTGATGACGGCTTGCTAGAGCTACAATTTTGTTTATCGATGAAATAAAACAATGTCGATAAACAACACATCAGAATATCAGGTCTTTTTCGAAGAAATCGTTATGGAACAAGTTTATTTACATAGATTTTTTTTAATAAAGGCCATTGCTTCTTCTTCTTCTTCATTGTTTCTTCAAGTTATGAATTTAGTGCACAAACACCGCAATGATAATCATTACTTTTTGCAACTGAAAAATTAACTTCCTGTATACATACCATGTACAGATCAAAAACACAATATCTAACGCTCTCAAATTATAATTCCATGAATACAATAAATAAATAAAACTATCTTTTGTATTACCCAATCACACGTAAAAAGAATTTTCTAGAATAATATCTTTCAAAATATGTTTTTGTATTAATTCGTTTTTTTCATCGACAAACATATCGATGGTTGTTGCATGCTCTACACGACAATTCCCCCAGACCGTTGGACAGCGGGCTGTAAATACTCGTGTAAAATTGTCCACATTCCCTCCGTGAAAGCCTTTTGTTATATATTTCTTTGTTATTTACCTCATTGTAATGTACTTCCTTGTTTTGATGACGGCAAACGACACATGCCGGTTATAGTTCATGCGGCTTGATAGCATTTTATAATCCTTTTTTGTCCTGGCGTAATTTCATTGAGCTCCAAAATTATTTATTTTAATAGTTCATTTAATATACTATGTACTTATCGAAATATGCATACTGTACGTTAGCTCAGTATTAATGTATTTTAAAGTTATATATAATTAAGAAAATCACCGCCATACCATATGTTTACGGGCGTCGTCCACTAGATGGCTTCGCTTCGATTAGTTTCTCGTTGCTCCTGTAGATGGCATAAACATATTACCTATCCTATATTTTATTTATAATGAAGGATTTTGAAAATTTTCGGAAACCACAAATTGATAAAATTGAATCAATTTGTCTATAACAAATAAAAAGTTGTATGATTTATTGTTTTATTATTTTCAGTGTTTAGTTATACACTAATTAAATGCCTTAACTTTAACAACATATAAGTTTAGGGGCATCCATAACAAGATGTCGCTAGTTTCCATACAGAAAATTATTTGTCTTAAAGTATCGCAGTTTTTTTTGCTTTGCCCACTCTGCTGTAGTGCGTGGCACTAGTATCGCAATAGGTTGGTTGTCAAGTTATCGAACAAATTGGCGGGAGATATCAAAATTTGAACCTCTCAATCAAGCATATTATTATACTGTCAGCTTGACTTTTAAAAATCTCTGTATGTAATTAAATCTTTTTATTTTTTTATTGCCTAGATGTGTGGACGACCTCACAGCCCACCTGGTGTTAAGTGGTTACCGGAACCCATAGACATCTACAACGTAAATGCGCCACACATCTTGAGATATAAGTTCTAAGGTCTCAGTATAGTTACAACGGCTACCTCACCCTTCAAACCGAAACGCATTACTGCTTCACGGCAGAAATAGGCAGGGCGGTGGTACCTACCCGTGCGGACTCACAAGAGGTCCTACCACCAGTACAATCGTCAAATTAATAATGTATTAAGTATGTCGAATTGATGCACACATAAATAACGTTGTGAAAAATAATTGTTCTCCCTCGTTTTCTTAATAACACAAGTCAATGTTTGGTTTTCAAGTATTCACATTATGCAAGTTTGGGGAATGTGTTAAAATCTTTTTACGTTTTTCAAAACGTTGGTAATTATTTAAGACTTGTAATGTTGTATTCGCTGGGATTCACACCATCTTTAATTTGATTAAAACGTTACTAGTAGGTAATGGTTTTAATGGTGCTTCATCGTCAATTCCCATCGGCAGCAAGGCTTGCAAGAGCTGAACAAAATTATTATAGACGTTTGTAATGGAGATCATTGCCTAATATAGTACGTACTTTGTGGTACAAGGCTTAAATAAATTTATAAGCAGTTCTAGATTAACTCATCTTCTTCTTATCTTCTTATATATAAAAATGAATTGCTGTTCGTTTGTCTCGCTAAAAATCGAGAACGGCTGGACCGGTTTAGCTAATTTTGGTCTTGAATTATTTGTGGAAGTCCAGAGAAGGCTTAAAAGGTAAAAGGTAAAAAAATATGAAAATGCTCGGAATTTAATAAAAATAGAAATTTTGTTTTTCCTTTGATGTGTCCCCCGTCGGACGGAATCCTTTTGTTTTATGTTTATTTTATACAAAAGTTTAGGTCTTTTATTTATCGATTGAGGCACTACGAAGTCTGCCGGGTCAGCTACTATACAAATAAACATAGCTTTAATTTTAACAAAAAAAAATTACAACAGACATGAACCGACTCAGAAATATTTTAACATTTATAACAAACGGAATAATTCAACGGAGTTTGTTGTCCGCAAAATATTTTGATTGCAACAACAACTTTGTAGTGTAACAAAGATAACATCCAAGTGTTTGCGGGCTCGACTCGCGAATCTACGAGTTAATTGCTGAGCACAAATGAGCGGGCGCCATCTACGCCGCTTATAGCCGACCGACACCTGGGCTTAGGCTTGCCATATACTTGCAGTTCGCACTTTAAATAAAAATGTATGAATTAAAGTAAGGAAATATCTTGCCATATACTTGCACTTTATTTAGAAATGTATGAATTGAAGTAAGGAAATATCTTTTTTTTTTGGAACAAAGTTCCTTAAGGGACGATGCGGAGGGGTACTCTAACCGGGAAAAAACGTCCGTAACGTAAGATTTTTTTCTATTTAGTTTTTTATCAACGGATGTCGCTGCACGTAAATTCAACAATTCCTGAATCGCACTGACGAGCTGACAGTTGATAGACGTTCTCGTATTTCTCTGGATAAACCTCCCGATCCACTAACGGTGCTTTTATGTACCTCAAGCACCGGTCATCGTCCTCGTCGAACTCGTCGCTTGCGACGAAGGGCTCGACGAGTAAATTAACACTCAGACACAGCCCACTGAGTTTCTCACCCGATCTTCTCAGTGGGTCGCGTTTCCGATCCGGTGGTAGATTCTGCGAAGCACGGCTCGTGCTAGGGTTCGTGTTAGCAAAGTCGTCAGGTCTGAGCCCCGTGAGCTCACCTACTAGTTAAGCTTACGCTGATATAGCCTCTCAAGGCTATCAGCTGAGGTAGGAAAAATGAAAAAAAAAACTGGATAAATTATACTTAGCTGGCGCAGGGATCCGTGATCACGCAGGCGGTTCCCCCAGGGCGAGGCTGCTTCATTGCACTGCGGAGTGGTTGACCCTTGCGATTATTTTTATTTTTATCAATAAAAAAATCATAATAAAAAATGTATACCCGAATAATTATTTTCTTTATACCTCGAATAGAACTTAAAATTAATATTTTTATAATAAGGAACTTCGTTCTTATCCGGTGTCCCACGACACACACAATTTTTTTTATTGCCCTTGTAGGCAGACGAGCATACGACCCACCTGATGGTGAGTGATTACCGTCGCCCATGGACTTCAGCAATGCCAGAGGCAGAGCCAAGCCGCTGCCCACCGCTTAATACTCTTCACAAGCCTCGTTTGAAGAAGGACAGACATGTCATAGCGCTCGGGAAACATCGTGGAGGGGAGCTCATTCCATAGCCGGATGGTACGAGGCAAAAATCTGTGGCCCATTGGATAAAACGCCCGGTGTATTCGTTTTGGGGTGATGCGACTATGCCAGAGATCAAATCTAACGGTAGCTAAAAAAATTTTTTAGTAAATACACATTCCAAACTTAGTCACAAACGATTTCTAAAATGAAGCAATAAGGTAAAAAAAGTAAGACGGAAGATCTGGTTATAATTAAAAAAGCACGTGACTTGGGGCGTTTCAAAAATGTTTATTGTTTAAAAAGGTGAACTAGGGATTAAAAGTATGTATGTGATTAAAAGTATAAAAGTGAATCCTTAAATCATTAACTCGAACTTGAATAATTTTTTTTAATCTGTTGTAAAATAATGCCAAAAACGGGGAGACGCACGTCGTTTTAAATTAGATATATTGGTTTATTTTATTTACTTTACAAAAAATCTAATCTTCTATGACATTTTTTATTATAACCTTCAATCTAAGTTTAAAGTTACTTCACTGAAAATATATTATAAGAATACATTACAACTCCCTATAAATTAAATATAAAACAAGAATTAATCTGGCAGCTGTATGTCGAGCCTTAAAAACGAAATGTCTCCCTTTCACCTTCTACTTTCGCTCGGATAATCTTATTTTTGACCCCGTCGAGGTGTTTTAGGTATAATCGAGCAGACAATAAGATCGAGAATCCCAAAACAAAGAGAAAAGTCGAAATGTATTACCTTTTATTGTGAACCCCAACACGGATTAAGAGAGACGCGGTTTTGAATTCTGATTCGAATTGTCGAGTAACAACTCGGCCGTTTAATTTAGACCTCCCGTTGGCTGTTTAGTTGGTTGATCGAGTTACTGGTACGGAGACCAGGATCCGTTAGTTATATTGTAACTATGCACACCTATTCTGGCTATTGCTTTGATTACATTCAGCAAAGTGGTCTTTAAATGAAGATTTTGAATGTTTAAGACGTGGTGTTTGATGTTTGGAGACTTTAAGTGCCATTGTTGTTAGTGTAAAGTTTTGTCTCTTTTAGCATCTTAGACACAGACTTTCTATTTTAAAATTACCTACATTTTAAATATTTTTTTAACTAAATTACTGATTTAAAAAACCAATAGAGTAAATACATTTCATAGATACTTTTTTTTATTAACTTATAATAAGTGTACCTTGGAATAAATCTAGAGTGTTATCCAGAACCGACATTAAGCTTAAAGCATTGAGCTTAAATAGTAATAAAGTACAAAACTAATGCAGAAACTTACTGGTGGTAGACCTCTTGTGATATCACTGGTGGTAGGATCTCTTGTGAGTCCGCGCGGATAGGTACCACCACCCTGCCTATTTCTCCCGTGAAGGAGTAATGCGTTTCGGTTTGAAGGGTGGGGCAGCCGTTGTAACTATACTTGAGACCTTAGAACTTATATCTCAAGGTGGGTGGCGCATTTACGTTGTAGATGTCTATGGGTTCCATATAAGCAATTAAAAAAAAACCTACCTTTTTCCCGCTTAAATAGACTTAATTAATTTTTTCCTGTCTTTGTATGCAAACTAGCGTACGGCTTACCCGATGGAGAGTTGATAAACGCTATGGACGTTTAAAAAAAATAGCTACGAAAGTACATAACACATTGAATGGAACCCTAGCGGACAGTTATTAGGGCAGTTTTAACCCTTTATTACAACCCTCCGAGTGACCTCGCTGACCCGTTTCAACGTTTCTCTGTTAAAACCCCAAGCAAGTACCTATCTATGGGGTGAAAAATGTATTTTCGTGATAAATAAAAATATCGTTTAGGTAACAAACATGTCACTAATCATTTTGGTTGTGTGATGACTTATTAGTTTTGATGTACCTAGTGATTGTGATTTTTTTTTTTATTGCTTAGTTGGGTGGACGAGCTCACAGCCCACCTGGTGTTAAGTGGTTACTGGAACCCATATATATATCTACAACGAAAATGAGCCACCCACCTTGAGATATAAGTTCTAAGGTCTCAGTATAGTTACGATGGCTGCCCCACCCTTTAAACCGAAACGCATTACTGCTTCACGGCAGAAATAGGCAGGGCGGTGGTACCTACCTGCGCGGACTCACAAGAGGTCCTAACACCAGATTGGACCTCTAGTTTGGGTTGGAGCCCCGTGAGATCACCTACATCTTAGGGTAACGCTGAAATAGCCTCTCAAGGCTACCAGCATAGGTAAAAAAACTACTCTTTTCGTTACTTGCAAATGTAGTATAGTAGTATACTTGTACTATTTTCTCTACCTATTCGATGGTAGCCCAAGGGACTATTCCAACTACGCCCGGACGGGTAGGTGAGCTCACGGGCTCAACCTGAGAGAATTTGCTAACACTAGCCCTAGCAAGAGCAGTGCTTCGCATAATCTACCACCGAATCGGAATCGCAACCCTCTGAGAAGATCCGGCGAGAAACTCAGTGAGCTGTGTCTGTGGGTTAGTTCGCTCGTCTAACTCTTCGTCGTAATAACTTGCACTTGCACTTGCACTTGCACGTGTACTTGTACTTGCACTTGCACTTGAAGTTGTACTTCTACAAGTATTCAAGTACTTGCACACGACTAAATGCAGCTCTACATCGTATGACGCCTACGTCATTATCTCACCTGAAGTTTTATTAACAGCCAGTACTACTGTCAATTTATATTATTACCAGCCGTTGTACTATAAAGAATTGGGACCGCAGAACTCATGTCTCGAGGTAGGTGGCGGCATTCAACTTGTAGATTTCTATGGACTTCGCTAACCACTTAACACCAGGTATCCCAGGAGCCAACCATGCTAAAAAATAATAATAATAGGTAATATCCAAAACTACTAATATTCTGTTAATATATGTAATATATGTAAGTCTTTTTTTTTTTATTACTTAGATGGGTGGACGAGCTCACGGCCCACCTGGTGTTTAGTGGTTACAGGAGCCCATAGACATCTACAACGTAAATGCGCCACCCACCTTGAGATATATGTTCTAAGATCTCAGTATAGTTATAACGGCTGCCCCACCCTTCAAACCGAAACGCATTACTGCTTCACGGCAGAAATAGGCAGGGTACCTACCCACGCGGACTCAAAAAGAGGTCCTACCACCAGTAAGAATTATGGCAAAATGCCAAAAAAAATATGCAAACAACTATTTACTTAAATAAGTTTAGAACATCTCTATTATTAAACTGTATAGAGAATGCTTCAATCAAGAACCAGTTTTTTCAGTACCCCTTTTCGGAAATGCGAAATGCATTCGCAAAAAAATATGCATTGTCAAATATAGGCAGATGGTCAAACATTATAATGGTAACATTAATATCCATATGGACATAAATAACGGTCAATTTCGTTCAGTAATAATTTTTTTAATTATTTTTTTGCAATGTGCTATCATACGAGAACTAGCAAGCGGCGTACATTGTGGCAGCAAACGCTAACCGTGAGTACTCGTGAGCATACTTCACTCATATAATGTTCAGAAAAACATAATAGCTCAGTATCAAAAGTGCAATAACAAAATAATTTTCATTTAAAAAAAAAAAAATGTGAAACAAATTTGAAATTCGAATAGATTTTATTGTATTTCCTCCAAAAAAAAATTGATTGTTCAAATTAAATCAATAACAAAAGTTTAAAAAATTCAAAATAAGAACGCGATCGAAATTTAAACAAATCTCGGATTAACATTCGACGTGACCACGGTCCAAGCTGTAGGCGTGGTCACACGTGCCACTCACTGTCCATTGGTCAGTCAACTATACCGTACTATGGGGATTCGGTTGACTGAGCGCTTTGATTATTGACTCCCACTGACTATTCTTATTCGAAGCTAGATCGTTCTAATTTTAAAAATTAAACATTTAATTTTGAAATTAAATCAAATTATGTTTTTTTGAAGTTTTTATGCCCTGGTAACGAGACATTTAAGCCAATTTGATTTTTTTAAATAAAAACACCACAGATTATACATTCATCTTAAATGAGTTGGAGTATTAATATTGATATTTGATTTCTCATTCGCTTTGATAACTGTTTAGTATGTTATTTATGTATGTTTATGATAACTGTTAAGTATGTGATGTTACTGAATGAATACATTTTAATAATGAATCTAAAACATGGACGAAAAGGAGTTTCTAATTGGAATTTGTGTTCCTCTCGAATTATGTACTACTTTATATAACTTTATTTGAATTGAGATAAATAAAACGTAACGCATTAATTCTTTACTAATACATCCAGTTAAATTTAATTTATAAGTACACATCTTAGAAATCAAATGGCGTCGCCTTCATCAGAAGGCAGATGGCGACACACGTCAATAAACTAATAAGTCGCAGTGGATCGCGTCAAGTCGCAAGCCCACAGATACAATCCACTGAAGTTCTCACCGATCCCGATCTGGTGGTGGATTCAGGGAGGCACTGCTCCTGCTAGAGCTGGTGTAAGAGATTTCTCTCAGGCTGAACCCTTAAGGCTACCAGTGGTTAGGTAGGGGAAAAAACATCATGTAAGTACAAAATAAGCGATGTAAATATAAAGGCAGTCTGATTTTGTACATTGAGTAAATTTCGTCAGACTACGCAATATGGATAGAAAGAGTTGAGTCGACTGCTGACATATAGCCTAATAGATTCAGCGCATACATTTAGTATCGTTCGTAGGATACCTAAAATTTGACGTATTTGTCAGCTTCTTCTAAAGCGTGAAGATATACAAGGTGAAGTATCGAACAGTCAGTGTCATCGACTAAACGCTTTGGTCAAACAAAAAATGTGAGTTCTTACTTAGTAAAGTTGTTAAATTTTATTAAATATAAACTAATTCTGGTAGCTTTGTGTGGAGAAAATACAATGTATTTTTATTTATGGTTGTTACATTTCAATTTTTGACAATTAGTGAGTGGAGTATTGTCAATGTAAAATCACAAATGGTTACTCAAATACTAAAATTTTAACGCCATCTAGCGAACCACTACGAAACCAACTGCAATAAATCGATACAACAAAATCTTATTCTTCAAACCAACCATGAAATAATGAGATTAAATTTATATATTTTCTTATAAGAATCTATCTATAGTTCGTGACTTTATTTTTTAATATTAAATTAGCTTTTTTAAATTCATATAATATTTTATTTAGAACTGGAAGACTTAATTGCACAACATGAAAAACATTTTTGAAAATAAGCGGTATCTGTTTGTCATCGACTTTATTATATAGATCAATGTAAAATGGAGCTTATAATTTCACTCTGGCTTAAATTTAATACCTACATTTCATTACTTATGTAACGAAACTTCTCTTTAAATTACTGTGACCATTCACTTATTTTACTAAATGCCAATATTGTGGGATTATAAATGAAAATTGCTTAAACTTGTACCAAGCACCAAAACAAATTTTCAGTTGTTTTGCTACTCGACGCTAGATGGCGCTACTTCACAATTGTGTTTTAATTTCACCTCTACACTGAACATACATTGAACTAACGTGTCAAATGCTGTTGAATTTGTTTTAGGTATGCTCAGTAAATAAAAAATAGGGTTTTCTTTGTATAAATTTTTTTCAACATGTATTATGTGCTTTAAAGGTATTTGCAGTTACGGATTTGCAATTACGGCTTTGAATTGTAACGAATTTGCCTTTTCCAAGATTCATCAATAGGTCTTTTTTTAATGAATTACCAATTTCTTCTTCTTCTAGATGCCAATTAAAAAAGAAATCGTACTTCATTAAAAACTTAGCAAATATCAGGAATTATTTAAGTACTTTAATTTTCAATACAAATCCAAATAATACATAAATATTATGTAAGTATGTATTTTTTTTGTTTGTCCTCTATGCGTTTCTAAACCATTCATCCGATTGTGATGCAACTTGGTATCGTTATTTTTGGTACTTCGGGGAAGTTTTTCTCACAGCATTACCAACGCACGATAGGGGGCGCACGTATAGCTTCAACGAATGAGTTTATTCCATCCATTGAGCGATATTCGAACGAAACTACAAGTTGTCTTTACAAAAAAAAACTGGACGCATTTTAAATGTCTTTAGACTTTAACCTTTCAAATCTAACCTTTCTAATAGTAGGCAGCGGTTTGGCTCTGCCTCTGGCATTACTGACGTCTATGGGCTACGGTAATCACTTACCATCAGGTGGGCCATATGACCATTTGTCTTAAAAGGATAAATAAAAAAAAATAGACCATCACTTGAATTATCATATCAACGATGTATCATTATTATATTCTTTCAAATTCCGAATGACACCAATTCATTGCTGGTAGTAGTAAGTTTGTTATAAAATTTAATCATTTTAGTACATCTTTCAACAAATAGACATATCATTGTTTAACCACCACTGCTTCGGCGAAATTTAATTAAAATTTAACTATTAAAAAGAATTAATCCTCTGTTTTTTAACTCTATTTTTAGTTAATATTACAAATAAAAAATTTAAAATAATTAAAATATACTTTCAGATATTCTTAGCGAGTTAACAACATCGCTCACGTTAAATTTACTATTATTATCGGAATACTTTTTAATGCTACTTATATTGGTCTAATTAACACACCCTAATAACAGATTCTGCATTATTCGCTCCGTACTGACAGATTACTTATTATATTATCTTATCACGCGATTGACGGCTTACTCCTAGTTTTAGGATGTTAGAGGCAGATCAATCAATCTATTCCATCTCATTCAGGTCAGTATTTGGGTATTACAGTATCGAGAGGTTTTTTCGAAACACTTTGAGAGCGCATTAAATTTTATTAAACTATATATTAGTTTCAACTTGAATTTTCTGATAGATCCGGTTAAATTTTCTTTTTATTGCTAAATTGCTTTGTATTTTATTAAACTTAAAACTTAGTTTCAACTGACTTGAATATTTTGATAGATGAGGTTAAATTTTCTGTTTATTGCCCTTGTAGTCAGACGAACATATGGCCCACCTGATGGTGAGTGGTTACCGTCGCTCATGGACGTCAGCAATACCAGGGGCAGAGCCAAGCCCCTGCCTACCGTAAAGTACTCTGCACAAGCCCCGTTTGAAGAAGAACATGTCATAGCGCTCGGAAAATACCGTAGAGGAGAGTTCATTCCAAAGTCGGGTGGTACGTGCCAAAAATAATCTCTGGAAGCGCACTGTGGATGAACGCAGTGGTTCTAGGTAGTAGGGACAAACTAAACAGGTGGCGGGTAGTACAATTGCCCTTAAAAGTTTTATATTTGGCTATTTCAATCACAGTGGGTTTCATTAATCGGTTGTAACGACTTTTTGGTTATAGCGACGTCAAACTTACGTCCCTTGAATTTAAAGCATAATATGTACTTTCGTAAGAAATTCATTCGGTAATAGCGGGATTGGATATAGCGCCAATTTCGGGTATAGCGACTTGTGTTTATGAACTATTCATGACAGATTCCCAGAAATCCCTTACGGATATTGCTATTGAGTCGGCAAAGGTACAAAGACTCATTCATAAAACTATTAAGCTTTCTTATCCTTTGTTTACATTCACAGATGGTCAAACAAATGTTTTGTTTGTATATTCCTACATACAAACAAAGCATTTGCTTGACCATCTGTGCTAAGTAGTCCTCTACTCAGCACGGAAAACTTCTGTGAATATTGACGATCAAGCTATCATAATCGTCAATATTCACATAAGTTTCCCGTCCCGGAAAAATCTTAGGTAGCTTGCAGCCTCTCGGCCACTACTATATAAAGAGACCTGTAGAAAGTAAGTGGTCGTGGCCTAAAGGATAAGACGTCCGGTGCATTCGTATCGAGCGATTCAACGGTGTTTTAATCCCGCAGGCGGGTAACAATTTTTCTAATGAAATACGTAGGTAACAAATGTTCTCGATTGACTTCCATGGTGAAGGAATAAGATCGTGTAATAAAAATAAATTAAATCAAAACCGAAAAATTATAATTTGTGTAATTACTGGTGGTAGGACCTCTTGTGAGTCCGCACGGGTAGGTATTACCACCCTGCCTATTTCTGCCGTGAAGCAGTAATGCATTTCGGTTTTAAGGGTGGGGCAGCCGTTGTAACTATACTGAGACCTTAGAACTCATATTTCAAGGTGGGCGGCGGCATTTACGTTGTAGATGTCTATGGGCTCCGGTAGCCACTTAGCATCAGGTGGGCGGTGAGCTCGTCCGCCTATCTTGGCAATAAAAACTAAATAAAAAACCTTTCACAGTTTTTCGACAGGGAAGAGATCCAACCTAACCTGTTAATAAGTATAAAATAGTCCGTGCCAACCGTCGTATGAGCGGGTTTCGATTTGCCAGCCACCTACGAGGACACCGTAGAAGAATGTCAGGGTTGCAGGACAACATTAGTACTCCAATGGGAGTCCTTGAAGGCTATAGTATCTTAATCACCTATCTTCTTTTTTTCTTTTCTTTATCGCCCTTGTAGGTCGACGAGCATACGGCCCACCTGATGGTGAGTGGTTACCATCGCCCGTGGACTTCACCAACGCCAGGGGCAGAGCCAAGCCGCTGCCTACCGTTAAATACTCTCCACAAGCCTCGTTTGAAGAAGGACGTGATATGAAGAAGGATCTAGTTATACTACACGGTCTACACGCTATTTAAAGTTTAACTGGTGGTAGGGTTCTGTGTAGAAGCCCGCCCGGGTTGGTACCATCGTCCTGTCTATTTCTGCCGTAAAACAGTAATACTGTGTTCCGGTCTGAAGGACAGGATAGCCGGTGTAACATACATAAGGCTGCCCATCCAGGTCAGGATAGGCAGCGCATCTGAGTCACTGATGTAGTTTGGATGTCTATGGGCGACGGTTATCATTTCCCATCAGATGAGCCGTAAGCTCGTCTGCCTATCGAAAGCAATAAAAAAAAAAAAGATCAGCTTATATAATCATTTAATGGTTTATACTAAATTGACAAGGTGGTTCGACCAAATCCGCACCACACTAGAGATCCCATTCCACGACGCCCCTCATGCGGCCAATGATCGGAGGCGCTGGCGGGACATTACAAGGAGCAAAATCCTGTCGACATATAATGGTCACGACCCTCAGCAGTGAGGAAACGACGCGAGGAGGAGGATCTAAATTGAAGTAGAAATGCAATGAGAGAAAAACGTAACTAAGCTCGATTTTTTTTTAAATAAACTTGTATGTAAATAATGTTATTCTTTTCTTATCGTTCTTTAAATAATTAATTTGGGTTTACATAATAAAAAATTCGTGTAATAAAAATTGAACCTCAATAATTTCAATTTGCGTTTATTATAATGTAGATATAGACCACAAGTCTCAAGGTGGGCGCCGATATTCAATTTGTCCATGGGCTCATGGGTGGCTACAAAAACTCTGCTTTCAGTAATGTGCAAATAAATTTTTAGACTTCAACTTTAAAACTGCATATTATTATCATAAATCTAGCCGGTGTCATTGTTTCCTATGGAATATAACACTCATTATGGCAACTATCTATAGGTGAAATAAAACAATTCAATCGATTAACAAATCACGGATATTTATTGAAATAAAAATAATAAAAATGAAAAATAATAAAAACAGTTCCATCTTTCACATAGTTACACAATAAAATTTGTCTTATTTTTTTTTTTACTTCAAATGTTTTGTCCAATTTATCGTCCGTTTGTCGCTAATTATTATTACAATACTTTAAATGAAAAAAACAAATGAATATATTAATATTGCAAACATGCATATTGCGAAAAAAATTATTCATAATTTTATTACTTGCGTCACGATTCTCTGACCTAAGTCAGTGGTTAGATGTGTAGTTTATTTGAAAATAATAATTATACAGATTTATTTCTTTTTTTTCTTCATATTTTTAACAAACAGTTTCGTCTTCAGTTCTGTGTCCTGAACCATCTGCTTGCCAAAAATATTCACTGTAGACATTTAAGCTAAATAGAATCAAGGACTAATTCAAACGACATACCAGAGAATTATATTATGTCTTTTATTTTTTATATCGTCCGAAGAAGTCCTTAATTACAACGAACCGACAATGGACGACAAAACATTCGCATAATTTACTTACACAATTATCTAATATAAATTCTATCTTTTTTTATTTATTTTACATTAAGTACGTATACTGATAGGTTCACGATTGGACTAAATGGTGCTTCCGAAGTCTCATTCCACGCAGACCGCAGGGGAAAGTCAATCGAAAAACAAAACTGGAATTATTTCACGTCAGTCTTAAGAAAGAAAAAAAAACTAGGGTACAATAAAAATAAACGCGAAACGACGTCATACGATTCACTCACTGGTTCTTAAATATGTTTTTTATTACTAATTTAAACACAGACATTACGAATAACCTAACCTTTAAATCGATTCCAATTTTGCTTTTTACATCGCGTAGATATCGATTTCAGGAAACTTACCGTATTCATTCGTTTTCGGTTTATGTATGAGAATCATGTTCATGAACATCATTAGGTAGGTACTCCATTTACACATTCACTTAAAATCATATATTTACACAAATATTCGTCTAAGATAGGAAACATTTTTCTTATTTTTTTATTATACACGATAAAATCCCTAAAAATTACGAAACAACTTAACCGAGAAACACGTACTACATCGAACTATGAAGATCCTATGAATACTGGAAAATTTTATTAATTTAATTGACACTATACAACTAAACAATTAGATCGACATAAATCAACATAGCTAACTTTGGCATTGGTTTCCACATTTTCTTTTGTCTATAAATAAAACATGTCAAAACAAGATCGAATGAATGCACGTAACATAAAAAAAAAAAACGTCCGAAGTACCTTACAGCCTCCGAAAAATAAACAATGATCCACCTAAAATCAACATTAACAATGATTTAACGGGTAATTTCAACACTTGCTCCGTTCGTGGGATAGGTACGATAACTAAATAATGCCTTTCGATACGAAATTTTGGGCTCGTATTGCAATTTTAATGTCCTTATAATTCAACTCTTAAGACTAGACACAGAATGTTAGGACCTGAGACCGCTCGTGCCAAACAGCTAATAAATTAAAATAGGAAGCGACGAATGGTGAGGTTTGTTTATGATCTTAGAAGATCTGGCTGGGAGGCGCAGGCGGCGGCAGGCGTAGCCCACCCCACGGGTAGAGTCACGAGGCCTCGTCTCTACATGCGTTAGAATCATCCGACAAGGCCAAAGGAGCGCCGTTGCTTTGGTTCACAACGCACTTGCGCATATGCTTCTCTAAAGTCGAGGGCACAGAGAAAGGCATCTCGCAAAATCTGCATCGATACACGTCTTTGCCGAGTCGGCCGTGAGTTTTCATGTGCCTAGTGAGCTTTGAGCTCTGAGCGCACGCATAGGAACATAGCTCACATTTGTAAGGTTTTTCGCCGGTGTGAGATCTACGATGAACCGTCAAATTGGAGCAATTCTTGAATACTTTGCCACAAAATTCGCAGGTATCATTCCGCCGTCCGTCTTTAGATTTTAATAAAGGGTTCTGGAGAAGGCCGTTACCGCTGTTTTTAAGGCCTTCAAATATATTTTCAGGAGGTCTCTGGGCATGCAATGTGGGAAGCCACCATCCTTCACTTCTCTCCATATCCAGTTTCATTCGCTTAGAAGCTTCGAAAGGATTTTCAAAAGGGTTAAAAAGAGGATGGGGCTGTGGCGGCATTTTGGCAAATTCTTCTTTTAACCGTAAAGCTGCTGTCGGTGGCATACCATTTGGTTTGTCACTAGGAGGGCCATTATTATTATCCCGATCTTTCGCAAGCTGCCATTTCAGTGAGTTTCCAGATTCTTGGAGTGCTTGTTTGAAAGCTTCGCTATATTGAGCAATATTTGATAGTCCAAATTTATCCATTAATTCTCCAACAACAGAAGCCGTTGGGGGATGTGCGGGTATCGCTGGAGTCTGCTTCCTCGAAGGTGCAGTAGGAGCACTACTATTGGAAACAGTTAGATCTTCTGCTTCCTCTACATCTTCTCCATCTTCATTTTCTTCTTCGTCTTCACCTTCGAGCTCCTCATCTTCCATGTCATCATCAGAATCATCTTCTCCAGTGTCGCCACCAGATTCTCCATCTTCACCATTTACATCTGGTAATCGATGTACTTTCATGTGTTTCTTTAATTTAGATGCTTTTTCAAAAGTTTCATCACATTCGCTGCATTTGAAGGGTTTTTCCCCAGTATGAGAGCGTCGATGTACAATTAAATTGTTTTCGAATCTAAATTTCTTGCCACAAAACTCACAGGAATGTATAGCCTCATCGTTGTTGCGTTTCACTGGCGGAGTAGACGTGGAGCGCTCGGGAGGGGGAGCATCGGCTGCCATTGGCTCTATTCGGCGTTCTGGTGAAGTCGAGCTATGTGGTTTGATCGCTTCACGAGGGGTATCCACCGTTCCGGGTCCGGCGCCCACCGGTGGAGTCTGACCGACTCGGGAGGGCGACGGGGAAGCGAACGGAGGCGAATGCTTCCTGGGGCTAGGAGAGCTCGAATTGCCTGTGGCCGCCCCTGGACTGGTCGTACCGGCCAGTTGCCGCAAGCGCTGCGAGTAAAAATCCAGCTGGGGTTCAAGTGAAAGTGGTTGAGATACTGGTGGTGGTCTGTCTCGAGCTGATACTGTTGTTGGTATTACAGGTGGTCGATCCGCCGGTGACGGAAACGCCTGATGTGGTGGAAGGGAGTTAGCAGCTACAGCGGCCGCTGCGGCTGCAAGGTTCAGTCCGTGGTGACGAAATTGTTCCGAAACGAGTTGTTCCATTCTAAAGCGATGGTCATGGTGATTCGGCCGAGCAAATAATGGAGCTGGAGGAACAGATGGGTGGGCTAATGGAGGTAGACTACCAGGTAGCGGCATTCGCAAAAGACCACCAACTCCAAAAGGGGAATGCATGTCTGGAGGTGGCAGTAGAGGATGATGGCGCAATGTGGGCGGAGGAAGAGGTGCACCCGTAGAAGAACAACCAGAACTTGAGGAAGACGTGCTTGATGATGAATGGTTCTGTTTGTTGAGATGCGGTTGGGGCAATGTTTCCACGTAAATTTTAACGCCGTGCACGTGTTGGACGTGTTGAAGTAATCTCCACGCAGAGTGCACGCGAGCCTTGCAAGTTGAACAAACGTAGTTACTCGGCTCTGTGGACAAAGAGAAAGCTCTGTTAAAACATGTAAAAGCCAAATTGATGAGAACGCTTTCCGATGGAAGATTTACAGCAATATTAACACTGGCAAAGTGTCTAGTAATAGCTCTCACATATCGTAGTGCTGGGCCTAGGGAGCGCGCGAGGATCGAATGCTAATCAGGCGAAGGTCCGAGGGTTCGGTGCGGCGGCGGTGAGTGATCGCCGTTCCGTGTCTCGCTTGATTCATGCACCTCTAAAATCTTATGAAATATACGCGGGCCGGAATCACGTACGCACGCGCGGTTTGAGACTGTTGATATTGAAATCTACGTAACGCTATCCGGATTCAGAGAGAGAAAAAAAAAAAAAGAATATTTATCTAACGGATTCCGCGAAGCTGTTAGATAATAGTTAGCGAAGGATGTAATGTGTGCGTAATGCGTTTCATGAATTCTCATATGTGGTGGGATTTCATAAGTGATGAATGTATCCTGAACGGTTTCGTGATAAGGTCACGTGGTCAAGCCGCGCCCACTTCAACAGTAATTTGATGGCTCATTGTGAACCCGAGACGCATTTTATTAACCATACGGTCGTGTCTCAACTCTTTTAGTGATGTGAACGAAAATTAACATAATCGAACGGTGAGATTGTGAACTATTCAATCTGAAACCGAAATCGTTTCATTCAATGCACATTTATAATACTATAAGACGCTACTATTAATCAGTGTTAATTATCTTAGGCCACGAATGTCAATCACATAATAACACCCGTAACATTGGCAAGATCTTTTTAAGGCACATGTGCGTGGTTCTAATCCAACATGATTAATATCGATTAGACGCCCACTAGTGAATCTTTATCGATTATTATTCGACAGTCCCGTCACTAAGGTGGGCGCGGTCCGATAAGCGATCTCGACTGTTAAGACGATTATTGAAATGTAACGGTCAGATTGTGACCGACCGGAAAGAAGGAACATACAGGTTGATGCTCATTACAAACTTTAAAGCTCCCAAATTATTATTGACATTTAAGGAACTTATGACGACACATTAAATACTTTTAACACTTCGAGGATATTAATATTAAATTTCGCTAAATGTTTAATTAACAAAAAGAAAAATATTGCCTTTAAGCTGATTACTAGTGGTAGGACGTGTTGTGAGTCAGCACGGGTAGGTACCACCACCCTGCCTATTTCTGCCGTGAAACAGTAACGCGTTTCAGTTTGAAGAGCGGGACAGCCGTTGTCTAAACAGAGACCTTAGAACTCATATCTCAAGGTGGGTGGCGGTATTTACTTTATAGATGTCTATGGGCTCCGGTAACCACTTAACACCAGATGGGCTGTGAACTCGTCCAACCACATAAGCAATAAAAAAAATGTTTAGCTCATAGTGATTTGGCTACATTATAATACGTATATGTATTATTGCACGTTTTCTTTCAGGATAGGTAGGATAAGAAATACCTGAAAATTTTGGTAGCATTCAATGTGCGCAGAATCCAGTATAATAATGAGCAGATAGTGTTGAGTCCTAAAAAGTGCCTAATAAGACAATTAATTCGGTACTCGCTAATTTTATACAAGTATGAACGTTTAAACACGTTCTTTTTGTTATATTTTTATTTATTGCTTAGATGCGTGGACGAGCTCACAGCCCACCTGGTGTTAAGTGGTTACTGGAGCCCATAGACATCTACAACGTAAATGCGCCACCCACCTTGAGATATAAGTTCTAAGGTTTCGGTATAGTTACAACGGCTGCCCCATCCTTCAAAACGCATTACTACCCGTGCGGACTCACAAGAAGTCCTACCACCAGTAAATGGTTATTGAGGAAGTATTGGATACGTTGTATAAAATAACATCACGCTGTATATACGTGTCATTTATCACGATATCAATATTGTGACCTTTTTGTCCGAGCATTGTTCATTGTATTGGAGTTTTGGTCATCGTTTTCAATGTACCGTCGTAAACAAAAAATTTAAAATGATTTTTATACTTCTCTGTGTACTTTAGACGAACTGTGCGAACAATTATTATTTGTTTAACTGTACACGTTTGCATGCAATGTAAATTATATTAAGAATTTAGTTTTATTTCAGTGCCAATTTCAACATAATTTTCATTTTTTTATTTCAATCATTATAGTTTTCTAGAAACACATATAATACATATTTTTTTATTAGAATATCTTTTGTTTTTTGAGGCCTTGTAGTAATTTTGGCTTTTTGATGAAGTCCAAAAATTTATTCTTTTTTCTAAAATTTATTTCAAGCGAGGATAGTGGAGAGTATTTAACGGTAGGCAGCGACATGGCTCTGCCCCTGGCATTGCCGAAGTCCATGGGCGACGGTAACCACTCTCCATTAGGTGGGCCGTATGGCTCGTCAGCCTACAAGGGGAATTTAAAAAAAAGACCATTGGTGTGCTCTACTACTTTTCTTATTTACACACCCTGCCATTGAAAATATTATTCTAGTAACAGTTTTTATAGATGTCTTTGCAAAAAGAGAGAAGAAAAGATCAAATTATGAGTATCATTAAAACAACTACAGCTAAGGCTAATTTATAATCATTGATTTAATTACCAAAAAAAGAAACTCGTTTTTCTGTTGATCGTACTCGAATGTAGCTTAATACAAGTAGGGTCAGCAACAAAGCATGTCGTACCAACAACGATTGATACCGACTTACGCAGATTAGAGAGCGTGTAATTTCTATCGTTTATATTATAGATAAGATCGGTTTTTGGACTACGTGTGGCATTAAAGATTATTATATTATGTACACGTGTGGTCAATGACCTTAAACAGAAAAATGTTTTGTTTACTTTTTTAAATTGGTGATTCGAAAATCCAAATTAATATTGAACTATTGTGGAAACAAACTTCTTTTTTTTAATCAAATTTAATAAAAAATAACGCGATGTATATTTTATATCTGCTAACGTAACCAAATTTGTGTAACAATTTTACATCATTATTCTTGCATCTAATAAAATTTTGTTACACTGAAATCGATTATGTAGTTATAAAACTATACTGAGACCTTACAACTTATATCTCAAGGTGGGTGGCGCATTTACGATGTAGATGTCTATGGACTCCAGTAACCACTTAACACCAGGTGGGCTGTGAGCTCGTCCAGCCATATAAGCAATATAAAAAAAAAAAAAACTTTTCAATTATTATTATTTTTAGTATTTACGAGTATACGAGTAATTGCTTTTGGTGAGCAATTAAATATACTGTATTCAATTTGTTTTGTCAAAAAGTCACGAAATTGTTGCGGAACTAAACTTTGTTTTTAAAATGTAGATATATAGTAGCACATTCGACGTGGCCCATGGAAAAGTGTTAAGGTCGTTTTATTAAGGCTTTTACGAAATTATTTAATTTCGTGTTTATTACGTTAATTTTACAATTTACGACGTTTTCAATTCGGATTGATTATCATAAAAATTTATTTCACCGAGATTTTAAAATTGTAATTTTACTAATTTCAAACACGACAATAAAGTAATTTTATTTTCGAAGGGTCCGATTTTTTTGTTTGCCAGTTCACGGTCTACGTTATATCAGCAGTTACATAAACACAGGACGTCTTAAAATTAAATATCGCCGTAGTATGTTTATTAAGCCGTATGCGTAATCATAAAATGAAAAAAAAAAAACAATCGTAGAATGTTAGATTGCGGAGATCTATCTACGTAACTAAATGCAAAATATTTTGTAATAGAGAAAAATTAGTGGTAAAATAAATAAATAAATAGCAGTACTTTTTAATTTTAATACGAGTTTTACGATGATTTAAAAATCGATTTGAATTTCGAAAAAACTAACACACACACACAAACACACACACATACACACACTTAAAAAAGTGCATCGTCATTGTATGCACTTAGCACTTTGAGTGTTGAATAAAACTCAGCTACCTTTAGATATTCGATTTTCAGATTTACTTATGTATATATAAAGCCAGCGCCCTAACTACCACTATCAACAATGAAACCGCCTAATTTTTTTATGACAACTTAAAAATAAATCTCCTCTTTGGGTCGATAATCATCAATGCTGACGGTTGTGGCCTCCTCTAATAACTTTCTCCTGGATTATCCTTCGCCACTCCTGCCTATCCTTGGCTGTGTGGATAGCTCTGGACTAAAGTGTTGAGAGCGCAGCATATCTGGTCCGACCAGTGCATTATAGACTTCTGCCTCTGGGCCTTCTTCCGCATACCTTGCCTGTTACCAGTAGCTTCTCTAAATTGTTACCTCTCTTTCTGGAAATGTGTCTAAAGAAACTCCTCCGCGCGCTTATAGTACCTACTGGGGCGCATCGAAAAAATAAATAATCTATAAAAATATAAAAATGAATTGCTGTTCGTTAGTCTCGCTAAAACTCGAGAACGGCTGAACCGATTTGGCTGATTTTGGTCTTGAATTATTTGTGGAAGTCCAGAGAAGGTTTAAAAGGTAGATAACTATGAAAATGCTCGGAATTCAATAAAAATAACAATTTTGTTTTCCCTTTGACGTGTCCCCCGTCGGACGGATTCCTTTTGTTTGTTTTAAGTTTATACAAAAGCTTAGGTCTTTTATTTATCGATTGAGGCAGTACGAAGTTTGCTGGATCAGCTAGTATCTTATAAAATGAAAGACTCTTTAATTTGTCGTAAGAATTTCAAAAAACACGTTGTACATTGTCCTACTGGTTCGATATCAAAGGGCGATCAGTAATTACGGAGCATTGTGGCCGAGGCAGTGGGGGTGAAATTTTTAAACACAGGAGGGTCTAGACGGGGAGACCTTCGGATGTGGTTTGTGCCCCGAAAATGTTTAAACTGCGTTGTACGTTAGTCGGTAACATTGAAATACTATATAATACATTAATATGATTGATGCCATGTAGATCTATAGTTATTATAGATATTATCTATAGCAAATAACATCTAAGGGTGGCTGCACGGGAGAAATACGCCGAAGATCCGGTATGGCTTGTATTACTGGTGGAAGGACCTCTTGTGAGTCCGCGCGGGTAGGAACCACCACCCTGCCTATTTCTGCCGTGAAGCAGTAATGCGTTTCGGTTTGAAGGGTGGTGCAGCTGTTGTAACTATACTGAGGCTTTAGAACTTATATCTCAAGGTGGGTGACACATTTACGTCGTAGATGTCTACGGACTCCAGTAACAAGATAACACCAGGTAAGCTACGCGCTCGTCCGCCCACATGAGCAATAAAAAAAAATGGCTGCACGGAAGAAATACGCCGAAGATCCGTTATGGCGAAAAGTGCGAGGGCCAAACTCGGGAAGATCTAAAAAAATCGTAGCATTCGCTATAAGACCAAAGCGCGCTTGGTGCGGGCCCTGGTCTTTCCCATATTCCTCTACGGAGCGGAGACATAGTGCATGAAAAGCCCCGATGGCAAAAAGATCGATGCCCTTGAAATATGAGTGTGGCGGAGGATGCTACGAATACCGTGGACTGCCATGAGAACTAACGAGTCCATTCTAAGGGGGTTATACATCCAAAAAAGGCTCTCTGCCATTTGCCGGGAACGTGTTATGAGCTTCTTTGGACACATCATGCGGTCATCAAGCACTTGGTGGTAGTCTGTATCACGCGGTCCATGCCATCCATGATCGAACACAGTGGAGGAACGTCACAATGACGTGTCGTCGCGATCCTCAGCAGTAAGGGAACGATATAGAAGAAGAAGCAGAAGACTATAGTTATGTAGTAGATAGATATAACGTGAAGAATGTCGCCAGCTAATTTGAGATATTAAGTCGAAATGTTAATTGTATTTGAACTGATTAAATATAATTAATTTAAAAAAGGTATCTATGTATTATATTAATACGTGAAGCAAAAACTTTGTATCCCTTTTTACGAAAATTGCGCGGACGGAGGAGTATGAAATTTTCCACACTTACAGAGAATATAGAGAAGAAGTGCACAATGCTATTTTTTTTTAAATAATGCATAAAAGATGCATTAAATCAATAAAGAAAACATTATACACACTACATACCATGTATTTGACGCACACACGCATGCATACTATTTATTGTCAAACTTTTGTTCTTGACGTCTGTTGTCAAATTGAGAATAGAATATGGTTTGTCTTTGTTAATATTTTTTATAGTGCAGTCTTGGCGAAATTTGTGATTATAGAAGTATAAAATACATTCATAATAGTGTACAAACTTACAATTCCAATTAATTATAGTCGAATTTCGACTACTGCGGGACCTCTAGTTTTTTATTATTGATTCTGAAGGTAATATAATATATTATAAGCCCACATAGGTAGATATAGTAGGCTTGTATACTTCTACCATGTAACAGTTCGTCTAATAGCAGTCTCAGAATGTAAGTCTATGAATGTAATTTCATCTACTTAATCGAGAGTTTTTTACATTAAAATGTTCAAATAAATAATTAAAAAATAATTCGTATCTCCCCTAACTCTCGAAAAAAAAGAACTCTAATCTCGTAACTCTCTACTTGTAAAAAAATTAAGTAGTTCTAATAGTAAATCATAAAAATTCTATTGTTTATGAATTATTAAATAAAACTAATTGAAAAGAGAATGAACAAAAAAAAAAAGAAATAAAAAAATCTTAAAACGCAAGATACTCTCGTTCTTTAAGTACTGAACGTTCACCGGAAGTTGCCGGCGCCGCTTCCTCTGACGACAACAGTTGTTCGCACCCCAGCGCCTCTCACTTACACAGTATACCTTCACACTATATAAAAATACTAAATCTGACCCATTCCTAAGATATAAGGTATACCAAAAATAAATGTTACCTATCCTTCGTTATCCAAATACAGATTATAGGAAACGGAGCAATAGTTTTCAAAGAGTTAAACTATTTCCTCTGTAAAAAAAAATAAGAATAAAAAAAAAATTCTATGAATAAAAAAAAATAAAAAATACTAAGAACTAGTTTCGTTTTTGATCTATGCATATATATTTTTTTAAAATAAGAACGGCAGCGTTCCAACTGTGAGTCGCCATCGACTTGTTATGCGGCGGATGTCCGTCGCGCCGCTGCGCTGAATGACCGCCTTCCCCTTCCGACCCCTTGCCACCCCTTCAAGGCTGAGTTACAAGAACAGCGATTAGCGTTTTCAACTTTTTAAAGTTTTCAATTTAGAATTTTTTCCGATACTAATATTTTATAGAGGTTATTCAACTATTCCTAGAGTTTTTTTGAAGTTATACTTCTTTAGGCGGATTATGAAAAATTGATGAGAGTGAAATTTTACGATGCGCGCGCACCGTGACACAAAATTAACAGAAATGAAGTTGTCCACTAAATCGCTCATTACAATACGACCGACGTAACTTGGCGAGTCTGAATATAGCCGCAGGTGAACTTTCGCGCATGTACACTGGTAAAAAAAGTGTTATTAGCATTCACTTTTTAGTAATATAAATGACAAAATTATACTAAAAATTCATACTAAATATTATTAAATTATTAACGTTAAATATTTATTATTAATGATTTAACACTTAAAAAAAAAAAAAAGTATAACTTCTTACGCGCGTACATAAGTACACGCACCCTTTTTTGTATAGTATTATGGAAGAAAGCACAATACCAATTAATAAAATTTTCTAGTTAGATAATTATAAAAGCGAACATTGATTTCTATAGGTTCGATAATTTGATAAGAAATATATGAACAATTTCGTAATTTCTATATAAAAAAATTTAAATACAATGTTTTCGGACCATAGTCATATAAATTCATATACATCACAATTTAGCTAATCCCCAACCTGCAACACGCTTGCAATGTAAACACGGCCTTATGCTTTTGCCAAGTTATAACCCGAATGGTGCAAATTGTGACCCATAACTGCGAGACATGTTGCCGGCTATGACGGAAAATAAAATTTGAAAATAGAACGTGAGTGACCGAATATTTTTCAACCAATCACGTTTCATTAAATTATTTTCTTATTCAAATTATAATCATAAAAAGAATAGAAGGCATTTTAAATTTGTATTTGTATTCTCCATCCGCCGTTGTACGTTCAATAAGTTTTTCTACCTTAAATTGAGTGCCGGTGGACCTGCAATATATGCCGACGCGAGTTGGTAAAAACCGGTTTAAAATATATAATATATTTAATTTTTACCATATCAAACGAGAGCAGTATGATATCAAATATTCTAACATACAAATTTACTACGCAATAGTGTCGTCATTCCAGATAATTCCATATTTATTTCTACAATTTTAAAATAGCTAATTTTACCGCCTCGAAAATCCGAAACAAAACCTGAAAGGCCATTGTTGTATTTGTCATTAAATGGAACAACAAACAAATTATTTATCTATATTAAAACCTTTTTTTTTTTAATTTTCACTAACAAACATTTGAATTGAACATAATAGCTACATAATGACGCAACCCAATGATGTCTGGGTCGTGAGAGCGCAACTGAAAAAATAAATTTGTTACTTATTGTTTTAATTTATGTGTAGCGTTTACAGTGACCGATTCGACCGCTGCTATCAAAAGGACAATTATTAAGTGACCCTCAATTCGTTAAAGAAATATTTTCAATTTATTCAATTTACGACAATTTAAGGTGCGATTATCGTTAAATGAAGTCGTCGTGGCCTAAATGATAAGACGTCCGGTGCATTCGTATGTAGCGATGCACCGGTGTTCGAATCCCGCAGGCGAGTACCAATTTTTCTAATGAAATACGTACTCAACAAATGTTCACGATTGACTTCCACGGTGAAGGAATAACATCGTGTAATAGAAATCAAACCCGCAAAATTATAATTTGAGTAATTACTGGTGGTAGGACCTCTTGTGAGTCCGCACGGGTAGGTACCACCGCCCTGCCTATCTCTGCCGTGAAGCAGTAATGCGTTTCGGTTTGAAGGGTAGAGCAGCCGTTGTAACCTTATTTATCTATTCCGTGGTTGTAACTATACTGAGATCTTAGAACTTTGAAGTCGTCGTGGCCTAAAAGATAAGACGTCCGGTGCATTCGTGTTGAAGCGATGCACCGGTGTTCGAATCCCGCAGGCGGGTACCAATTTTTCTAATGAAATACGTACTCAACAAATGTTTACGATTGACTTCCACGGTGAAGGAATAACATCGTGTAATAAAAGTGAAACCCGCAAAATTATAATTTGCGTAATTACTGGTGGTAGGACCTGTTGTGAGTCCGCGCGGGTAGGTACCACCGCCCTGCCTATTTCTGCCGTGAAGCAGTAATGCGTTTCGGTTTGAAGGGTGGGGCAGCCGCTGTAACTATACTGAGACTTTACAACTTATTTCTCAAGGTGAGTGGCGCATTTACGTTGTAGATGTCTATGGGTTCCAGTAACCACTTAACACCAGGTGGGCTGTGAGCTCGTCCACCCATCTAAGCAATAAAAAAAAAAAAAAAAAAAAAAAAAACTTATATCTCAAGGTGGGTGGCGCATTTACGTTGTAAATGTCTATGGGCTCCAGTAACCACTTAACACCGGTGGGCTGTGAGCTCGTCCAACCATCAAAGCAATAAAAATTAAAAAATTAAAAAAATGGGAAAAGTACTATAAAACGCTTTACAAAGGCGGTCTATTCGGAAAAATAATTTTCAAATAGTTTTTTTTTTCTAATAGATTTTTTTATTGCTTAGATCGATGTTGATTGGTTACCGGAGCCCATAGACGTCTACAACGTAAATGCCGAGACCCACCATGAGACATGAGTTCTAAGGTCTCACTTGTAACAGTACAACGGCTGCACCGCCCTTCAAGCCGAAACGCATTACTGCTTCATGGCAGAAATAGGCAGGGTGGTGGTATCTACGCGTTCGGACTCACAAGACGTCCTACCACCAGTTAAAGATATAGCACGAATAAAAATTAACATTGAAATTTATTTTGTTAGTATTTGAAAGAACTGAAGTCTGTACTAGGTTCAAAGACGTGTATTACTGATCTCGAGGTTCCATCTTTCTTATGTTAGATTTGGTTCGGATATGCTGTGAGCAGACGTCGAGGGCTAGTATTGAAAGGTCATTAGGTGTCATTATTTAAGTAGGTCACTATGGGTGAGCGAATAATAAAACAGAAAACAAAAACAACAAACTTCCAAATTCAAATAATAAGTGATCTATTTAATCTTCTAACTAGTCAGGTCATAAGTATTGTCACACAGTAATAAAAAATGTGTGCGTGTACTAGTGTACACACGTAAGAAGTGAAACTTCTTTATGGCCTTATTTTTCGAAAAATGATCTACATGCAACTTTCTAGAAATTGGTTAAATAAAGTTAAATTAGATAAAGTTTAAACAAAAGGATTTTATTATCATAGACATGAATACAAAAAAGATGGCGCGTAACGGAAAAATGTGACGCGTAACCGAAAAATGTGACGGTAAATTTTTTTCCAACGCCGATAAGGAAGTTTCACTTCAAAAACTTTTCTTTTAGAATGCTGGCCACAAAAAAGTTTATTGAATTCGCATTTCGAATTGTACATGAAAATAAAAATGTATAACTTTTAGAATTTTACTCATTTTTAAATATGGAGTGGACGCTTAAAGAAGACCGTGTTGCAGTTATTGCGTTGCATCGTTGCGGTTACGCGCCAATTCAAATTTTTAACATACTGAAAAATTTGAATATAACCAAAAGATTCGTTTATCTACCATCAAACGATACAATGGAGACTCTAGTGTAGATAACAGGTCAAGAAGTGGTCGCCCTCGGTCTGTTAGGACTCCAGCAGTGATAAAAGCTGTGAAGGCGCGAATTCAAAGAAATCCCAAACGTAAGCAGAAACTGTTGGCCCTTCAGATGGGGTTAAGCAGAACCACGGTGAAAAGGGTGTTAAATGAAGACTTAGGGCTTCGGGCATATCGAAGAAAAACAGGACATCGTTTGAATGCTCGTCTAATGGACCTGAGACTGAAGAGATGCCGCGCTTTGTTGAAGCGGTACGCGGGAAAAAAATATCGGGAAATTCTTTTTTCGGATGAAAAATTTTTTACCGTAGAAGAGAGCTACAACAAATAAAATGATAAGGTGTACGCACACAGTAGTGAAGAAGCGAGCAACCGTATTCCGCGTGTCCAACGAGGTCATTTTCCATCCTCGCTCATGGTATGGTTGGGAGTTTCTTATTGGGGCTTAACAGAGGTACATTTTTGTGAGAAAGGTGTAAAAACGAATGCAGTTGTGTATCAAAATACAGTCCTGACGAACCTTGTGGAACCTGTTTCTCATACCATGTTCAATAACAGGCACTGGGTATTCCAACAAGATTCGGCGCCAGCTCATAGAGCGAAGAGCACACAAGCCTGGCTGGCGGCGCGTGAAATCGACTTCATCCGGCACGAAGACTGGCCCTCCTTCAGTCCAGATTTGAATCCGTTAGATTACAAGATATGGCAACACTTGGAGGAAAAGGCGTGCTCAAAGCCTCATCCCAATTTGGAGTCACTCAAGACATCCTTGATTAAGGCAGCCGCCGATATTGACATGGACCTCGTTCGTGCTGCGATAGACGACTGGCCGCGCAGATTGAAGGCCTGTATTCAAAATCACGGAGGTAATTTTGAATAAACTTTAGTGTCATAAGAATCTATGTTTTGTTAAGTTCATTTTGGTATATGAATGGTTACATAATGAATAAACTTGTTTCAATTATTTTACATTAAACATGTGACAGAATTTATGACCTGACTAGGTATATATATAAAAATGAATTGCTGTTCGTTAGACTCGCTAAAACTCGAGAACGGCTGGACCGATTTGGTTAATTTTGGTCTTGAATTATCTGTGAAAGTCCAGAGAAGGTTTAAAAGGTAAAGATAAATATGAAAATGCTCGGAATTAAATAAAAATAACAAGTTAGTGTCCGTCCGTGACGGATTCCTTTTGTTTGTTTTAAGTTTATTTTATACAAAAGTTTAGGTCTTTTATATTTATCGATTGAGGCACTACGAAGTCTGCCGGGTCAGCTAGTCAGAAATAATATTTGAAACGCAAATTTTTAAATAAAAGAAGTAAGTGCATTCGGATTAGGGATTGTTCGGTGACGCGTTTTGCTTCCCCAAAAAAACATTTAGTGACACCGAAATATGTGTTCCAAAATTGTTTCGAGACTGCTCTGATGCGATGTGTGGGGCTATTTTAAACTCGTAATAACCGTTGTCGACACATGTGTGAGGACCATTACCACATATTACAAAAAATGAAGGAAAAACTATAAAATAAGAGGGGCGAAGATACTGAGTGGACGGAGCGACATAGATTTTAAATTGATTTGTGGATGTCGCTGCAAACTTTGTTTGAGTTTGAAACTTAATTTTCCATTTCTTCTCTATATTATGTCAACAATTCAATAAATGAAATATTAAAAAAAATATTCTTAGTTCAGTTTAATTTTATTCACTGAAGCGTGCAAACTCCAATCAATATGCCACTGAAATTACATTAAAATTCTAATTAGCGTTAATTATTGCTTTTATCATTTTCTACATTCACAATACTCTACAGTTTTCTTGTTGGGTGGGTGGTTGGAAACATCAAAGGTATTAATCGTCAATTTTTAAATATTGTTTTGATTATGATTAAAAAAAAATATCGCCTTATATTTCTTTGCACACATAAAGAACTAACAATATCTAGAGGTGTAGTGATTTGTTCTTCTTGATCCTTTGCATAGAGAGTTACGAAGAGTGAGACAACAACCGGAGACTTGAATTGAGTATTCGAATTATCGCAAATAATTTTTAAAAGTATTATTAACTTTATGTTTGAATAGATAACATCGAAGAAAAAGTTTATTAAAATCAGTTCTGTGGAGATTGTTGAGCATATACCATCGACTGCCGCATAAGCTGAACAACAAGTGATCGAAAAAAAGCCGAGTGCACGCAATGTATATTAATTAAAAATCAAGTCGTAAACGGGGTCGTTGGGCTTGTGAATTTCTTTGAAATTGCAGCTTATACGAATTTCGTCAAATGGTAAATGTAACTTTACGGCAAACAGGTAATTTTTGAAGGGTGGGGGCAGCCGTTGTAACTATACTTGAGACCTTAGAACTTATATCTCAAGGTGGGTGGCGCATTTACGTTGTAGATGTCTATGGGCTCCAATACCCACTTA